>NC_090941.1:21412500-22662500 GCF_040938575.1 Ambystoma mexicanum | reverse complement strand
CATGTAGAACATTGACACTTAAGCCTGAAGACATTCACATTAGGATTTGTAGCATTATATTGTGAGACCACCCTTAAACTGGGGAGTTCCTTCCCACCCCCAATCAAGGAGCCCTACAACAATTTGCTTAGGTTTTTTAGCACTGGCCCTATTGAAGACTCATATAGAGCCACATCAATCTCCCCCACATAGGCCCACAGTAATCCAAGAACCAGGCCAGGGTATAGAAAGAATATATATTTATTTCAATTATAAGCTCAATGGATAACAGGTTGATTTAATCACACACGCCACCTTCTTTGTGGCAGAAAACGCAGCTTCAATTACCAAACACACTTTTCTGTAGGATGTTACTTTTAAACACACTTTTTCGGCATTTACTCTTGTCTCACAAATATGGGACACAGGAGAACTAAACCATCCAAACTCTTTTCCCATGAACCCCGTTGTATGTTGAATTTCAATAATAATAATATGGCACAATAGTAGAACATAATCTTGAACGATTCTGACTGAGAGTTTTAGTGGGAAAACAAAGGCACAATTTTTGTTTTATGAAACTAGTTCACCTTCAAGAATTGATATATGGTGTTCCCTGCACACTCAAAATGCTAGCAATTGAAATTAGAGATTTGTAAAAATGCCTGTGGCAAATATTACTTCACCAAAATTTAGCTTAGAAATAAACAAAGGTTTTATTTTAAAACAAGACATACATCACACGTCCAGTGTTGGATACACGAGGTCTCACTTTTGCAAAACACTTCTCCCCCATCACCAAAAACACAAGCACCAATGACATGCAGCACCCGTCTGTTCAAAGGCCAGGTCCAAGAAGTGTGAACAGTTTAGAAGTTTTGTTTTTCAGACCCCTCTCTCTTAAAGGCATGTGTTGGGAAAGTTGGACAGTAAAAATGCGGATGATTATGAATTCTGTTTTTCAGGCGCCCCCCCACACACTTAAAGGACAGTGTTGGGGAAGTTGGACCGTTTAGGATTTTCATTTGTGGGACCAAGAGCACCTCTTTATTAAATACATTGTTGAAAGAGTGGTGACAATTGGGAATTTGGTTTTAAGATATGTTTTTGGGACAAGTATCTTTTGGGGTGAAAGGCCAGGTTTGGGGATGGTGACAATTTTAAATTTCGTTTTGGTGGCAAGTATATATTTTGTTCAAAACAAGTTTTGGTAGGAGTTCCATTGGGTATTTTGTTTTAGAAAAGGACACCCCTTTTCATTAGAGAAGTCCGGAGTGAACAGGAAAAACAAGGAACCTCAATTACTTTAAATTACTATCTTGTATCTTTCCGCTAGGAGAGAAGATGAAAGTTTTGAATTCTTCCAAGCTCTCCCCTGCATCAATCTATTTGGGAGTTCATTAAATTATTATACAGTCAAATATGCTCAGGGTCTAGACACTTTTATCGTCCACCCACTAATGGAAGAGAACCCACTAATGAAAGGGAATAAGTTAATTAAATAGATCCTCACACTGACATTTTGTTGGACAATCTACTTACTTTTGGAAATCTCTGGGCTTGGCACTCATGGAGAATGGGCAGGGCTTCACTCTTAAGGAAAACAGGATTCTGGCCAGCACTTCAGTCAATGGGATCCCACAACAATTCTCTCTCTATGGCTCCAGGGAAGTTTCACAGCCTCTCTGTTCTAATCTCCCCAGCAGTAGAAATCTCCGGCCCTCTTCCAATATTTCCACCCAAATGAAATTTCATCATTTCTCCTTTTGTGATTTTTGGCAGCTGTTCCCTTGGTAATTTTAGTAGCTCTCTCATCTTCGATAGTGCAAGACCTTTTTACTCTCCAAGCCCCTCCCATGGAAAGTGAACATTAGGCGGTGCTAACTTATGATCTCGCAACCAGGACTGGACATTTACATTTCTCTCCACCACCCAAGTCCAACCCCTATGTAAGGATTGATTCATGAGTCTAGAACAGACATATTGTAACTACCCTTTGAGAGTCACATTTTTTTCCATGTCCATTTTTAGCCAAAAAGCACCTACATGGCAACAGTTTGTAATTTACCATAGTTGTAATTTACAATAGATGGTCTGGGATCCTTATCATGCAACAGACAGTTTACCTGTGCCCTGTGATGCCATGAGGCCATGCTGCCATCTGGCACTTTGTTATGTTATCTGAAATCGACCCCAATTTTGATCTCAAAACCTTATATTTCTCAGTACGTTTCCCCATCCAGGGTTGGTTCTGTGTTCATCTGGCCCTGTAGTAAATACCTGGCGTACATTAGCTTCACATAGATTTCCCTTCCAGATAAGGAGCCAGGCAGGCCCAACAACAAGCAACAGGGTCTGTGCCAGACCTAAATGAGATTTACGTATGACCCATGGAAACAAAGTAGCCTTTTCAAATGTTGACTTTATTTTGAATGTGAAGCATATTATACATTTCAATACATTGTATCCTGCCACCACACACCAAGTCTTTTCCCTGATATATTTATTTTAGCAGTGGAACATTTTTTTTTATGTCTTGATTTAAAACTGCAAAAGGCACAATCAAGGCCATTTTAATTTCAGTATTTGAAAACCCTGCTTTTCATGCAGAAGGGTCTTTGATTTTCTCTTGCAAATGTGAATTAAAGGCTGCTTTTCAGTTAGACTTTCCCTTTGTAATGAAAGATAGGCCTTTTGATTTCCAATGCTTGGCCATTCACATATTCCTTTCATTATATCACAACTCTTCCTTGTGTTACTTGCAGAAACACACACAGTCTGTATTATTAGGCCCATTTTCAGTGTGAACATTTTTAAAGGCTGGCAGGCCTTTTCTCCTTTGGGCTTTTCAGTTATATTTGTTTCAGCTGTAATTAAACCCCAAAGAAAGACGGCATTGGATTCCTGGTTTACAGCAGATTTTGCGTATTGAGGCTGCAGGGTGAAGAAGATCTACTGAACACAGAACCCTCCATACTGCAAACCTCCCATTTGAAAGGAAACTATTCTGTTGCGGAAATGCAGCTTTCTCATTATTCTGCTATGAGCAAGAACATCACCAAACAAATCCTTAGTCATCCATCACATCATATTAAAGAATAAACATATTAAAGAATAAAGACTCATGTCTGTCTCCTGCCCTAATGACCTGCACTTCCCAAGTCCCTGGTGGACTTCTTGACTATGTGTTGCACTGTGCATTTAATAAATGTGATTTTAATGGATATTTCTTTATATAAAAAAATAATATTCTAGACCAGATTTGATTTATCTAATTTATTGTTCTTCACATCATGCTGTTATCTCACTTTGCACCACTCTACAGAGCTGGGCCTGGATTATTTGGCTACCACTGCCCACATGCGCACCAAGGCAGCTGGTCGCTATTGCTTCTCTATCTACAGTTTGCTTTCTTCGAGGAGTGACCCTGCCGGTCACCATCGACCTTTGAAACTAATACAATAACTGGCCCGACCGAGGTGATCCCAAAGATGTGGGAGTTTGCCGAGTCTGTCGATTGAAAAGTATGGAGTACATCAAAGTTCAAGAATGAAGGAGCAGTGACGCTGTGGGGGTCATTTTAAAAGATATGCTAATTGCATGAAGGGGACCACCCACACTTGCACGTCCGTGTGCATGCTCCCCTGCATGCCAATTACACTCACAAAGTAGAGTCTAATTGTGAAGAGTAAATTAAGGATAAATCACCTTTACTCTTCACATTTACTCTCTACTTTGTGAGAGAATAAAGTGCTGCCTACAAATTACACTTTGCAGGAAACATTTTATAATACATTCCAATGGTACCAGCCCGGTTTTTAGCAGGTGCTAAATCAAGGCATATTGCATTGGAATTCTTCGGTTGCAAGCTTAAACATCTCATGCAGATTCAAATCCGTGTGCTCCAAAAAGATGGAGAAAAGCAAAGTGGGGTTGCACACTCTTTTGCTCTCTCCCTCCACCCCCTCCAATGCCTCGGAAAAGCAGAAAGAGGAGATGTAACGCAAAATGAAAGAGGAGAGGTACTTTTACACTTTAACTTTGCGCACCACTCATTTCAAAATGACCGTGTGTGTCATGAGTTTTATTTAAATGCCTTATTAAGCCAAGGCATTGAAAGCAGGACTGATGGAAAAGTGGCAACAAATAGAGAACAGAAGCATTCCAGGCAATCATCATAGTATCACATTGTGATGTTATTCACACTCCTCACTTGTACAAAATAGTTTGCAAGATTTCAAAAAATTAAATTGGTTAAAGTTCCTCTTCAAACAAAGGAACATATTTCAAGTTTAAATACTTTTAGAAGTCTTGAATTTTGAAGTTGCTTTTGCTCCCACCTAAAACAATTCCCATTCTCACCCTAACAGAAAAGTAAGCCTCCAAGCTTCAAAGGTTTGCTTGAGCACATCGCACGCCCATCATTTACACAATCTTTGACTCATTTTAGTACTATTCTATTAAGTATTTTAAACTGCTCACAGGGGTCATGCTCTCATTCGCAGGTGTGCTACGCATTAGCCCATGATCTGATAAGCATTATACATGCTCGTTATACACTTACTCTACAAGCAGGCAAACTATCGCAAACTACATACCTACCTATTATCGCCAAGTGCCCCTCTACAAATCATTCATGTTCACTTAACCTTCCTCCCTCTTCATCTGCTCTTTCTTCCAATGCCCTTTTCCAATCGCTCGCAGACTAAGGTTGGATAACCCTGGCAAGGGCACAGTATGCCATTTTCCAGACAAGGCTCCGGGATGTTTTCTCCACTGATGTTTCCACTGGCATCCAGTGGCTGCAAGGATCAAGATCCCTCTGCATCGTCCACAAGGCTTTCTGGGGCTGGGGCTCGCACTACATCCAACTCTCTATACAAAATACCTTCCTTCTTGAGCCCTGCACTCTGCTACCTCCAACTCTCTGAGGGTTAGACACTTCTCAAGGCAGAGAGTGGGGGATAGAACTCTCTCCTCTGCGTGTGCCTCGCTGTGGAATGGCCTCCGTGCCCCTCTCAAACTTGAGCTGGACCACCTGAAGTTCTGGAAGCACTTCCTTTCCTCCTCTGCTTTCTCTCTCTCCCTCCCCTGCTGACCTACCTGTCTCCTGCGCCAAATGGTTCTCCCTCAGAGTCTCACTGGGCACCAGGCTCCTCCTTGATTAGTCTCCCCTGCACTGCTTCCAGGTTTACCGTGCAATTAGGGGATATAACTGTAATCCCTACAGTCCCCTGCCTCCTTGCACTTACCCAGAGATGTGCTGCCCTGGCTGCACTTACTCAGAGCATTGCTGGCCTGATTACACTTCCCCCTTACCTCGCCCTGGCACTCCCCCCTCTCCCTTCCCCCTGAACTTGCGTTGGAGCACTTGCACGATCTGAGTGACACAAGGCCTTGTAAGATCTTTTGTCTTGTCCTCCCTCTGTCTTCCCTCGCTTGTCTTATCATGCCTAGAAACACTTGTGTACAGGCGCGTTATAAATGACATATCATATCTGTTAGACCACTAAGATAGTGGCTGGAGCCGTATAAAAGATTCTTAACATGACATAACTATGATGATAATGGTGAACCCACATAAGCCAACAGCATGCAACCGGCACCTGCTGGAGAGCCACAGATCAGTGAAGCCTGCCAGCAGCCTTAACCGAAGCCCCAACCACACCAGAGTTTCGTGACAGCCCATGATTGTGTACCTCTAACTGCCATTTAGATTCCATGTATTCAAATGTAAATGTGTGAGTGGAATAATACATTCCAGGAGTTAACTTGGATCTTAATAGCCAGACTTGACCATCAACTTAAGTCACAGCGTGTGCTAAATACTTCAGTTTCAAATCCGAAAAAGTTTGCCTAAATAAAACATGATTGCTGGTCAGGCTAAGAGTACAATTAAAATCGGGATAAAAGTCCAAACCAATAGTGAGCGATAAAAGTAGAATTTCTTTTGAAAATTAACTCGATTATCGCGTTTTTACAGTAGGTTTGAAGTGAACCGAGATTAAATATTTTAACTTGTTACCACGAACCTTCTTCATTGGGGCGCAAATCTTCAATATCTCCCTTGTTATCAGGTTACTATGGAAATCTGTTGCGATGATTCGCTTTTCTCAATAACGCGAACCTGATAAGGGTATGGTTTGTATTTACTGTGTGACGGGCTGCCTCTTGCATGCACGTACACACGCTGCATTGTCAATAAAACTTGGTCATGACCCAGCAGGCATGGTCTCTTATCACTTAACTATTGTTTAGTAGTCCAAGGTGCAGCATTATCCTTCGCACACCCACACGCAACAGAGAAAGAGGAAGACTGCCCTTCTCTTCAGATGACTTCAGATATGCATACACGAAAGGAGCACAAGCTGAAGCCCAGCAGTGGCAACACCATAATGCCAGAGTGTTAACACAGCGAGGGTGGCATCTGTCAGACCTTGCACTGATCCGTTCTTGAAAAGGCGTGATACATAGCCGGGGCCGATTATTCTCCCCCAATTAATGGGCCTACCTCGCCCTCTCTCGTGTCGGACTGGGATAGAAAAGAGTGGCATGCACAAATACGCATCGATCAAGCCAGTAGTTCTAGCATTTTTTGTTTTACTTTGTTTTTATTAAGCATTTTAACAAATCAACAAACAGCAAGCACCAGATACCCTCTCCCCCCAATACAGCAATAAAAAACAACAGTAAAAAAGTACCCTAACAAGTAGCGCCCATCCCTCCCACACCTGTCCCTCCCACCCACATCCAACTTTGCCAGGAATAACCATACATGGGTATATAGCACAACAACACTGAACAGGACACAAAGAAGGAGCACAATTCAGCAACTAACATAGTGGGGTCAAAACAATCTCCAAGTTCTAGCATTTTTAATGTAGAGGGTAAAGTTCTAAAGCCTTCTCTGCAACACCGAACAAAGGCAAGTTACATTCATGAGGGAAGACATATTGGCTTTGCCAATTTGTCAAAGGTATAAAGGTTTTGGTTATGTTATCGTGTCTGCAAAACAACCCTGTATGTTGTAGGATTTGGTAGGGCCAACAAAAACGCAACCGCGAATTACCAATTCATAACGCACGGGTTCCTAATCGAGATTATAGTCAGAGCAAGTATATGTGAGGTCTCTGTCCTTAATAAACGCCACCCCTACAAACAGGATACAGAAATAAGTGCACAGAATAGCAGGGAATGTGATGCTGCAGAGCAAGTGTCCATATGGGCCACTCATTCCCGGTGATTGGAGTTCTATGCCAGCATGTAGAGCTGGTAGCGGTAGTGACAATAGTGCAAAGGGTGGAGACAGGAAACCTCGGAAAATCAAGGGAGACTTGACAAGTAATAACACTTATGAAAGAGAGACAATTATCTCTTCAGTCATTTTGAACAGGCTCAGGAGAAAATGGACAGTACTAGTAAGCAGGATTTACAGGAACTCGAGCCCAGGTGTCAAGGTGAGCAGGTCATCATTGTCGGCAGAATCCGGGTGGAATGACAGCTTTCCTAGCTGACCTTTGCTGAGCTCAGCCTTTGGGGATTCCATAAAGCTGCGAACTTATCACGATTGAGGAGTAACTGCAGGATGAAGTTGGAAACTACTAGAGTAGTCAATCATTAAAAGGCCAGTTGTCTGCATGGACAAAACAAACCATTTCTGACTTGCTAAATTGTGTTATGTTGTCTCATACAGCGCGCGCACCGTTACCACCACTGGGGCGGTCTCCAGGCGCTCACGTGGTCCTGCAAGAGTGTGAATTGTTACTCACCAATGGCTAATGGCAACAATTCTATGGCCTGAACACTTGTGTAACTTCGTTAGATAAGCACTACACCAAAGGCAGAATCCCACGCCTGTGCAGCTGCAGCGAAATGGTATTGGCGCATGAAAGTAAGTCTTAGTGATCCATGCTCCCAGGAACAGGTCGCTCCTAACAAAAAGAGCTGCCCATTGTCATCCTAACTAGGGGCGCAGAGCAAACAGCCAACAACTGCTGGGCTCTGGGCCTGAGAGCACTAGTTTCCAAAATGGATTGAATTAGTACCCACATGTGTTGAAGGTTTGCCGCGTTAGGGACTGCATCAACACTGCCAAACAGTAAGAAATGTCAAAGAGTACAGACTGTGTGTACATACAGAACGCTACGAGACAGAATGCTACAGGAAAAGTACACAAACTTCGCATTCGGTTTCACTACTCCAAAGCGCTGGCGGGCTACAGAGCTCCTGTGCAAAGCTTTAGCAGGCGCTCACCACGAAGAAGCAAGCAATAAGGCAAATGCAGACATGGGAACACATGGGCACAAAACAGGAAACAATGGGCATTACATTACCCTGATGAGCAGCTCATCGGGAGAGGATAATACTTTAGGTGCCCTTTGAAAGACTTTGCATGGGATCATGCTTCCTCTCACCCGCTCGCCCCCTTGTCTTGATGCGCCTTGAAACAGAATTCTGCGGTATAGTGCGCATTACAAATGACCAATAAAATTAAATTATGAAAAATAAATGCTACAGAGCAGGCAGTTGCACTAGGGGACAGGCAGGCTGTTCGACCACTAAATTGTCTGTTTGCGTTTCACTGCCAGTAGAATGATGCTTGTGTCCTACAACTTAGGCATCAAGTCCCTTTTAGCTATTTGAAAAGTGTCTCTGAAAAACAATACTGTTCTGCCCATCTGTTTGGACAACATTTTTATACAAAAGGTAAGCGCTTACCCCAGGGTGTGTCTCATGAACGTGTTGGTTGCTTGGGTCCCAAAAGGACCAGTGTGCATGGAGTTAAAAAAAAAACACTTTCACAGAGCCCCCTTGCAATTGAGGGGGGCGTCCATTGGGCATGAAACGAGCTAAGGCACATACAAAAACACAAGAACCTACCCCACGCCAACACCTACTGTGAGAATGCTATCTGGTGATGGTGGGATAGCCCAAGCTTTTTTTCAAACAAATGTATTAAGAAAACGATGCAGGTAATTCTGTTTCTGAAAGGGAAGTCTGCTAAGCAGACCCTCCTTATACTGCATGCCAAAATTGCACTGCATTCATGTGCTTTGCTGAGATAGTCTTCTGAAACACTGCAGAACCAGCTCTGCAGGCACAACACGGCAGGTTCAAAGGTCACATGTGCATTTGTGAGAGCTGCTGTAACACAAAGTTCCATCAGACAGAGGTGATCAAAACAGAATAGCTGTGTGCCCTAGTCATCATGGGGTCCTTGAAATGTGTAAATATAAGCCATGTCCGGTTATGACATGGGGCTACTGAAGTCACACAATCATGTAGCCAAGGCCTTTTAATATCATGCTAGTGATAGCTTGGCGAAACCGTGCCATATCCATGACAGGGCTGATGTGTATTAGCCATCTTGCTTGTCCGTCTCCACAACATCCATGTGGAACAATGCCTGGGAAGCTGCCCCTTTGACCCGCCTCACCCTCAAAAACCCTCCCCCAGAAGGGTCAAAATCTTCCTCCCATGGGATACAAACGCTCCCCAAGAGGTTGCCCGGAAACCGACGCTTCAGAAGCAGTCCTGGCATAACAAAGGCACAGTCCCACTAGGATGCTAATCACTTAAGTCACTTTGAAATTAGCAGACATGGGACGGGGCAGAGTTAGAGTAGCCAGAGGAGAGAGGTAGGCTGAGAGAAAGGGGTTCCACCATCTTGGTTTCTGCCAGGGCTCTTTAGAACTTTGACTTCCCTCTCACTTCCTGCAGACAAAGGACTGTGGGTATGATGTCAGAAAGCAAAGGACACTTGTTACAGCATCTGGATTAGTCCCCTCACAACAGATTTGCTTGAGACCAATGCAATGTAGCAGTTTACCATTATAAGGAGAGGAAACACTCTCCTTAGTTGTTGCAACTTTGGGCAAGAGGACAAGAAGGATTGGCTGGAACGCTGTTGGGAATGCAGTCTATTCCAGAGTACTCGGCCAGAGGGGTGAAGACAGAGTTCCAAGGCAGAGGAAAGCTCTGCTCCCTAACCATCATCAGGGATTAGTGGGATGACCAAGACCCCTCTGCTGGTTGTAATCTGGAACTTGCTTACTGGAGGTGAAGGACCGCCTGAAGATGCAAGGCAAATTCCTGGACTGTAGGTTCAGAACCAAGGACTCACTTTGTCCTCGGAGATCCCGGATTGGGGGTCCCAGCAACCCAGAAGTCCATAAGCAGCTGGAAACCTGCTTTACTAAGTCGAGACATCTTCATGCTGGTCATTCATGCTCAACTCACTTCTAACTTGTAAAGGACCTGCAATGCTGCTTTTTGGCATACCATTTTTTTCTAATAGTTGACCTCCTATTCGAGCCATCTGGATGCCAGCTTGACCCATTGCAAAAAATCCCAACTATCAACCTGATTGCTGACTTAACTGTGGAAGCAAATGACTCAAACACCATCTCGATCTGCTGGAAGCCTCCGGCTTGGCATGTCGAATGCCTACTCCACTCTACTGAAGCATCGAGTCACCACTGATCCAACTGCCAAACTGAATTAAACAATCGACTCAAACATCTTGAATGCAGACTATATCCACTGGGAGACCGTGCACCAAACCGAATAAAGTTCCTATTTTGATAGGACTTTACCACAGTACTACTGTTTGTGTTGAGCTCGACAAGAGACCAGGGCGCAAGCCCTTGGAGAAGGCTGCACACTGGGTGACAACTAAAGATGCTGTTTTTTGGCCACTAATGGTCCTTCCTCAGGGCGAGATAAGGAACAAATATGACAATCAGACAAGGATGACAAGAATAAGGTGAAAAATAGAAACTTAATGATAAAGATATCAAGCTAGCTGGTCTGTATTAGTAGAATGACCCAGAAGTGCCAAAACAGGGGGGAAAGTGCTTAAAACAGGAAGCGTACCTGAGCCTAGTAGTAGACTACTGAAGGGAACGTCTATCAGAATAATCGGATGTCAATATAAAAAAAAATATGTGCAAAGGATTTAAGGTATGCCACTAACATGTAACCTATGAGCCCACCCTGGGCTCAAGTAGGAAATTGAATGCCTACTGTTTTACCTCTGAACGAAACTGGGAGCGTAGCAATAGAGTATCCGTGCACGAACTGTCAGGAAGCCACTAAAGTAGGTGTTGAGTTCAAACTGAAAATAAAGAGCTGGACATGAGCATCATAACGAGAAGGAGGAGCAGAATATTCGTCACATGGGCACGATGACGTCACACCTGTCGGAAAAAACAATGTTAAAGCTAACAGGGGGAAAAAAGGGGGGATAGTGGGGGGGGTTGGGTGAGGGAGAAGCAGGGGGAAAGGATTCAAGGGTGGTACTGTACCAATGTAGGTACCAACGTGCAAGCAAAAGTAACTACAAAGGGAAAATCTGTCTAAGAAACGTGTCATACTTAGTATAACACAAGAGTAATTATTGGGGAAATAAAACAATACTTGGCTACTTTTTTTGCAGCCTTTTTTTTTTAAATAATCCCTATTCCCGCTAGCTACACAGTGGATTGTAAATGCCCACTCCCCTTCCCTGGTCTTTCCCTTGATGCCCAAGGGGAAAGGTCTTTCCATGTTGTTATTGTTTAAAGGACATGTGTTTCCCAATGCAAAAGATATGCTAAACAGTTTCAAATGATGTTAGATTACTTGGGGTGTCCTTAGTTCTATCTTATGAAAAGGGGGCTTCCTTAAGTTGAAGTGGTATACTTCCAATACCCTTGCGAGGTATTATCTAGGGTCTTCCATTTCCAAGCGTTACTCAGAAGTGTTTTCTTGCTATCAGGCTTGCCCCAAATTCAAAATACATTTTCAGTTAAGTTAAATCATGTACAATGTGCCTTTATTCATGCCTGTGGCGAGTATGCCTGTAGCTCGCCCCATTCAGGTAGGTGGTAGAGTCAATTACATCCCAGGGAAATGTAGTCTATGATGTAATGTCCTGGCAATCCCGGGATATTACAGGCGGCAGAGGAACAGTACATTCCCATTCCAATGAGTCCCTTAGGACTCCATGGGAATGGGAACACTGAAGTACCGGCACCATTAGTAACTGTGCCGGTGCTTCAGTGAAAAATCAGCGAACATTCTGCTTGAAGGGACCTGAACTAGTGGCAGGTCGGGCCTGCCGGTAGTTCACAGCCCCTACCGGCAGACTCGGAGCGAACTGGTCCGGGAAAGGTGCTGCTAACCGTTGCTACCGGCACTTTTTTCCAGACCGGGTCACTTCTAATGAGGGCCAAAATACCAACAAGATAAAAAAAAGGCATCCCTGCACTTTAGGCTATCTTATGCTCTTGGTCCAGAAATAATATTATTTGGGCTTGCTTGGCACCTTATCTGTTGTCCTCTTTGGTCTCAGCTCCTGTCCTGCAGCACCTCAACACGTTCTTTCAAGATTCAGTGTCTATGCCAAACTGGGGATTGTGCCTCCCATGGCGGGGGGACATGTCCTAAAGAGCTGTTGCACTTATTTTAGTCCCATCAAAAGGATAACTCACAAGTTCCTTCCCTGGCAGTGATGGTCACAATCTGTGAGCACTGAGCACCATCAACTGCAGCTGCACCAGGCTGGCCATGCCAGTCCTCTCCTACCTGGCGGGAGTATGAGGAGCTCATGAGTACCAGGGCAAGAGCTGACAAAAGAGGGTAAGGAGATGCAGGAGCTCTGTGGCAGCGGATGGGTGCTCACCAGCAAGACCACTGCCATGAAACGTACACATGAAACACATACAGAAAGATGACCTGCACAAGGCTAAGGCGTAGATGTCCCATCCCCTGTGAAGTACTCACAATTTGTTGGCCAGTGGCGGCTTAGCCCAAAAGTCAGCCAACACTAGGAACAGTCATTAAAATACCAACTTCCACTATCAAGGGTAACGTTGGAAGATATGGTGTTTGCACTGTGTCCCCAAAAACATGTGTATGTAATAAAGGGAAGTGCAGTTCACGTGGAGTTTTGAAGGATAAGGAAAAGCGACATGGCTGACTTCAAATAAGACCACAGGCGTCAACTCCTGGCAAGGACTGTAATTCACTTTTTCTCTTCCCCTCTCAACACACACACACACACATACACACACCCACACACGCACACACACACACATACAATGAATCCCAGTGACTGGCTCGGTTGGGGGTGGGCGGGAGGCGTGGGGGGGGTTGAGATCTCTTGTGTTCTGCCAGAACACACAGATGTTGGCAAGTGTGACACGTATCCCGCTTGCCCAGCGTCGGAGTAGGTACATATTTTGGGAAGTGAACTAGAATTGAAAGAGACGGTCAGTATATGTTAATTTCCTCTCTTTCTGTCTCGTCGTTTTTCTAATTAGAATTATACCGTTGCACGCCTATACACAACGCATTATTTTTCAAAAACACCCACTACGCTGCATCCCTGCAAGGGGAGAGAGTCCCCATCTGAAAGAGGGAGCTACTTTTCCTGTATGCGCGAGGTGTTCCCCGTGTGCTAACAAGCTGTGTTTGCTCTTCTCCGCTCCCTCAAGCCATCATCTGCTACGTGACTCGCGTCACCCCCTCTGCCTAATTCTGGCAGGACGGGGGCTAAGCACTCTGGATTGGTCCTCTTTGAGAAAAGCAGCGCGAGTACGGGTGACCACAGAAACTCACTTTAACTTCTGGACATCTTTTTAATTATCTCGAGCCTCAAAGACGTTAACCACTTATTAAACGAGTTTGCTATCTTAGATGAAAGATACATGCCATTTGCCCACACACCGTTTAATGCTAGCATATAAAGTGTGCATTGTCACAAGCTTTCAGAAACACACAAGTAAAGTAACTCCTCTTACCTAACCTGGTCTGCTTCTTGATTTGGTGTTGTCCTTGCTCAGGGGAAGAATCTATTTGTGAAGGAAAAATATGTTGTCCAAGCCACGCCTCTTCCTCGAAAGGAACCAATGGCAGAGCGAGCAACTGAATACATTACATGTTCATGGCAACAAACAGATTGTGCGCTGCTGGGTTGGACCTTGTGAGGAGACATCGATGGGTGCCTCGTCGCCAGGACTGTGCTTCGAAGGGGCGCACGTTCTTCACTAGGCAACAGAGGGAACGGTAGCGGAGCAAGGGGCGGCTGCGAAGTCCGTCTCAGTAGAGCAGGCACTGCCACCTCACTCACAACATCCCTGCCGCTCCCTGTAGTGCCCGGCTTCACGGTCCGCAGGCACGGAGCCAGAGGGACACGTGGAGACCGGTGTTGTATGGTATCCTGCATCCCCATGGTAGCTTGTGGGAGCAGTGTTCGGCAATCTTCGGAGCCACGCTCACTTGGATGCCCCGGCCACCCACAGATGGCTACAGCCATACAAACAGCGTACACTTGAAACATGAGAAAATACAGCGGCATAGCCCGCCCTCCAACAGCTCCGTTCCTGGGATTGGCCAGTGATAACTTTGTAGCTCAGCCCCTGCCCATTCCTGTCATCTGTGGGGAAGCAGACTATCATAAAAAGTACAGGCACTGAACGAAATGTTAGCTGCTAACAGTTCAAAGGATCAGAAACATGGGACGCATTTTGTTTCTTCACAGTGTCACTTGTCACAGCCCCTCCGAGACACACAGTCTGCGTAATAAACCCAGCAACACGTTTATTTTTGTTTTTTCATTGGCAGCCGAGGCTTGCTTATTCACAATGGTGACTTTCCAACTGAAAGACCAAAAGTCACCTTGCAAATCTATTACAGTTAAAGTGAGCAACACAATAAAGCACCCTTTTAAAATGTGTTCACACCCATAACGTCTAATAGCTTGATATCCTAAAACGTAAAGTGTGCTTTCATGTCCTCAGTTGAATGTTCTTAAAACCATGCATAACACCACACTGGAGGTTTGTGACAAATCTCCAAACCAAAGTGAGTTTTTTAGCCTCTTTTATTGTGTGTCTTAAAGCGCTGAAAATAAAGTGAGTACATAGATATTTTGCCCTTTGCATCTGATAGTTTTCCATTCGGGATGTGGAAAATAAAGGTACACTTTCATTATTTTCGCTCAACATGCTGCTATAATTATTTAGATGTTGTCATGATGCTTTACTATGCAATTTGTGGATTTTGCAATTAAACTCTATAGGACAGTATTATTGTAGGTCTTGACACCCAAAATTGTAATATTTGTTCCAAGTAAAGCGTGGAAGAAGATGCCCGTGCCCAAATTGCAGAGTGGGTTAAAATCCCTGCTTTGCTTTTTAGCGTAAGTGTGTGATCCTGGGCAAATAATGTAATCTCACAATGGGCCTCATTACAAGTGCAGCGGTAACCCTGCCGGTGCAACTGGCGGTTTGCCGCCGGACATGCAATATTTAGTGGCACCTGGCTTGTCAGAAACAACGTGGGATTACAACCCCAGTGTTCCGGGAAGTCAGGCGCCGGTCAATTATAAATCCCCATTTATGGGAATGGGGATGACGGAAGCACCGGCACATTTAATAACGGTGCCGGTGCTTCTGTAAAAGTCTGTGGATGGGCGTCATTCCGCCCGCCAGGTCTGACTCTAGCGGGCGGGATGGCACCAGCCCTCAGACTCATAGTGTGCCGGTCCGGTAAAAACGGTGCCGGTAGGCTCACCAGCACCGTTGTTACTGGACCTGCACACTCATAATGAGGCTCACTGACTTGAAATGAAAAAATTGGAGTGCTCATAAGTGATTACGTTTACACCCTTTACAATAGAACAGTTTTAATAAGTGTAGGGAAACATTATTGTACCCTGATGCTCCTCTGCTAGTGGCTCCAATATGCTCACATAGAATTGCATTATTGCTGCACTGGCCCTCCGCCAGTCATGTATAACTTGATTTGACAGGCAGACAGTCTCACCATCCAGTCAGTGCACCAGAGATTCTGGTACAGGGGACTAACTGTGGTAGAACCAACATTACATTTTCTCCCCTGTTGCTCCCAGCCACTGAAGTTGTTTGGGCCGTCGAGAGTACTGCCCCGCACTCTACGTCTTGTTATGCTATGATATTGAGCCTCTAAGAGTTGGACGAGACATTGGCAGCAAAGGTACATGTGTATTTATAAACCAGTTATGAATTTATCGTTTTATGTTAACAGGACTGTACTGCTGTATAGCCCTGGTGTGTAGCTGCTAGGTTCTTCCCAGCCATGTTTGCTGTATTCTTTGCTAGTAAGCAAGAAGGACAGCACATTAGCCGAGAATCGGGGACGGCGGCAGGGCCTTTCAACTCTTTCAAATGAAAGGGGCCTCGAGCCTCAGTGGACCCCCAGCAACAGCCCCCATATTGCCACTTAGCAGTGTAATAACACAGCAATGTATTCCTTTATATACTGCTCACTTTCTGCGTCTTACAGTGTGTACTTTTCAGTGCTCACCTTACAAGTTGCTGCTGGAGCCCCATTGAGGAAAACAGAAATATTATCACCTACTTTCAATGCTGTTTCCTCCACGCCACCTACTTTCTTATGAAGAAGGATAATTCACAACTATTCAGCGGCCATTCAGTGTTTCAGCTACCTGCTAGCTTGTGATAATTGGCGGCTATTAACTTTATCTTAATCTCCATTATAATGTATGCCCTCCACTCCCACAGGAGCCTCAGACTCCTTTCTGCTCTACGCAAGGGGAGCCCCCAACCATCATGTTGAAATGATCCCTGACACATCTTCACCAGGGCCTGCAGAGAATATTCCATTATGTTTCGAGAGGATATTTTATCAGACCTATGTGCCCCACTACATCGAAACAATTTTGCCCTTGAATACTATGCACATGTACCAGAGGTGCAGCATTCACACACTTACAAGAACGGTACAAACTATTTTGATAATGGAGGTGCAAGATATCATGGCCTGAACGCACCTATGATAATTTGCATCCCCTGTCTCCCGGGGGTTAACTCACAATGACACAAGTGGTCATCCTGTTTTATGTTTAATCTGGTCCCAACCAATGTAGAGTCACCATCTAAACCCTCCCTGGACACCCCCATACCTTTCGATTGTGGGGCCGTGCAATATATCATGGCCTGAACGCAACTATTGTAATATGCATCTCCTGTTATTCTTGGGTTAACTCACACTGACACAAGTGTTCATCCTGTTGTATGTTTACTCTGGTCCCAAATGATGCAAGGGCACCATCCAGCACCGCCCTGGATACAGCCATACCTTTTAATTGTGGGGGTGCAAGATATCATGGTCTGAACACACCTATGGTAATATGCATCCCCTGCCTTCCTGTGTTTAATTTACAGTGACACAAGTTATCATGCTGTTTTGTGTTTACTCTGGTCCTAACCAATGTAGAGGTACCATCTAGCCCCTCCCAGAACACCCCTATACATTTTGGTTGAGGGGGTGCAAGATATCATGGCCTGGACACACCTACGGTAATTTGCATCCCCTGTCTCCCTGAGGTTAACTCACAATGACACACATGGTCATAATGTTTTGTGTTTACTCTGGTCCTGACCAATGTAGAGGTACCATCTAGCCCTTCCCGGGACACCCCCATATACCTTTTGATTGTGGGAGGTGCAAGATATCATGGCCTGATTGCACCTTTTGTAATTTGCATCCCCTAATTCTCTTGCAGTAATTCACACTAACACAAGTGATCATCCTGTTTTATATTTACTCTGATCCCAACCAATGTATCAGCAGCATTTATCTCCTCCCCGGACACCTCCATACCTTTTCATTGTGGGGGTGCATGATATTATGGCCTGAACGCACCTATGGTAATTCTCATACCCTGTTTTTCTGTGGTTAACTCACACTAACACAAGTGGTCATCCTGTTTAATGTTTACTCTGCTCCCAAATGATGTAAGGGCACCATCTAGCCCCTCCCTGGATACCTCCATACCTTTTGATTGTGGGGGGTGCAATATATCATGGCCTGAACGCACCTATGGCAATTCGCATCCCCTGCCTCCCTGGGGTTAACTCACACTAACACAAGTGGTCATCCTGTTTTATGTTAAATCTGGTCCCAGCCAATGTAGAAACACCATGTAGCCCCTCCCGGGAACACCCCATCACATGTTGAGTGTGGGGGGTGCAAGATATCATGACCTGAACGGACCTATGGTAATTTGCATCCCCTACCTCCCTGGGGTTAACTCACACTAACACAAGCAGTCACCCTGTTTTATGTTTAATCTGGTCTCAGCCAATGTAGAGTCACTGTCTAACCCCTCCCTGGTCACCCCATAACCTTTGATTGTGGGGGGTGCAATATATCATGGCCTGATTGCACCTATGGTAATTTGCATCCCCTAATTCTCTGTCATGTCCCAATTTAGGTGGCGGTGGTTGCCGTAGATACGGCTACGCCGCCATTGAATTATTCCATTACGTCTTGCGGCGAACGGTTGCAGTGCTATAGTCTTTCTCCATCTTGGCCGCCACTGGGAGTACTTCCTTTCAGTATTCCCCACGGTCGGAGCGCTGCAACCGACCGGCCAGCCTTTCTCGCTTTTCGGTTCAGACGCTAGTTTTCCCTTTCAGCTTCGCACCGAAGCCCTCCTCTATTCTTCTCTCGCTCTCCCTGCTTCCCCTACGCTATTTGCTTTGCTCGCCTATTCCGCTACCGCTCTCTCTCCCTCCTCTCTCTCTTTCTCCCATTTGGTTCTTTCCTCCCTTACTATTCCTTTTCAGGTTCCCCAATGGGGGCCCTTCCTCTTTGTCAGACTTTCTTTTCCCCCCCTTTTACCTTCTCCCTGCAGCCAAACGCCCTTACGTCTTTGTTTTCTTTACTCTTGTCTGTGCTTCCTTTACATGGTACTCGTACAGCTGCATTACCGAGTCAACATACCATTGGACTGTAGAGTTTACCCAGCCTGTTCTACCTCGGCCAGCAATGTCTGGATTCTCCAGGGTTTTTTTTCTGGCCAAGGGCTTTTTCCCCCCTGTATTGCCTGCACCCGGGGCTGGAGTCGTGGTGTGGTCAAGTCGTAGATTCACCACAGCTTCTACCCGTGTCAGGTCCTTGGCATCGAAGAAGGAGAAGGATTACCTGGCCCACCGGCAAGGCATTGAATAGACAGACTCTGATTCCCCAGGTGAGGAGAATGGTGCGTTGAGTGGGGTTGGTTGGATCCCTAAACCTAGGCATGGTTGTTTGTTACAGAGGGGATACAGGACAGTTTGCAACGCCCAGAAGTCAAGATGGCCACGCAAGAACAGGTTCAGGAGCAAGTTCAGGAGCTTTGGAAGGCCGTTCAAAGCCTCTCCGAGGAGTTACAGACAGTAAAGGCTGAAATTGTTGTTCTTAAACAACTGATATCGAATCAAGAACAACCACCTCCGGAACTACCACCAATTGCCTTGTCTTCCGGAAAATTTGATGGTTCACCTAAGAAGGTGATGGAATTTCTAGAAGCTGCTACTGTTTATTTCACCTTCCGGCCTCGGATGTTTTCTACGGATCAGTCCAAGGTCGGTTTTCGGATTTCTAACATGACAGGCAATGCCCTGGCCTGGGCGACTCCCTTAGTTGCGGGAGAAAATCCCATATTGCAAGATTATGGGGCTTTTAGGCCCTTCTTAAGCAGACTTTTGAAAGGCCAGAACTGACTTACACAGCATGCAAAGATCTTTTAGATGTACGTCAAGGGTCCTCAGATCTCCTTTCTCATATCACCATGTTCAAAACCTTCGCTGCCGGGGCAGGTTGGCCCGAGTAAGCTCAGTATGCCATATTCCGTAGGGGACTCAAAGAGGACATAAAGGACGAACAGGCCCGATTTCCACTGCCTACGTCATTTACCGACCTTTTGTCCGCTGTGCTACAGATCGCGTACCGTCTTCCTCGAGAAGAGCCCATGCAGATTGGAACCACTCGGGCACCACTCTCCGCAGAAGAAAGAAGACGCAGAAGAGAAAGAGGTCTGTGTGCCTACTGTGGTGCTGACAAGCATCGTCTCAAAGATTGTTCAGAATTGCCTCACTGACGTTCGGGAAATGAACAACTCCGGACTTAAAGGGGACGAGTGTCCGGGGGTTTTCTGATCCTTCCAGTCCCTATGTTTCCTTATCGGTATCTACCAAAGAAACGCAAGAAGATTCACGCCTTATGGTGGTGAACATCAGTTTGGACATTAACAACAAACAACCGGTTGAGACTCTTGCCCTTTTCGACTGTGGTGGTGCAGGTAATTTTGTAGGCACCTTGTGGGCCGACAAGGTTGGCCTAAAGAGACTAGCACGCAAGGAAGTCCAGACAGTTGAAGGCGTGGATGGAACACCACTCTCGTCAGGACCCATCACGCAGACTACAGAGGATCTTCAAGTTAGGATCTTTCAACATGTCGAAACACTAAGATTCGTCATTATAAGGGAAGCTCATTTTCCGGTTATATTGGGGATTACCTACATAACCCTCATGTGGATTGGGCCTCTGGTCAGCTGAGTTTCGAATCAAACTATTGTAAGCAGCAATGTCTTCCACAACAGTCTTACACAAGATTACAGCCTACTCCTTCTCTTAGCCAAGAGTCTCTGAGCGTTCACGTTTTACAGCGCTTCTGTGCCCAATTACAAGGTGTCTTCACAGAAATCAAACCCACAGCACTGCCACCCCATCGGCGTGAGGATTGTTCAATAGACCTGGAACCTAACGCTTTGGTCCCGTTTGGTCAGATGTTTCCACTATCTCAAACAGAGAACTGTGCTTTATGTACCTATTTTGATACCAACCTCCATAATGGTCTCATTCAGCCATCCAAATCCCCTGCGGGAGCCCTTTTATTTTTCATCTCGAAGAGGGATTCTAAAGAATTAAGGCCTTGTATTGATTACAGGGGTCTCAACAAGGTCACAATTAGAGATCATTATCCAATGCCTCTTATAACAGACATTATAGAGGCTGTGCAAGGAGCAAAGGTATTTACCAAGTTGGATCTTCGTAATGCCTATCATCTGCTGCGTATTGCCAAGGGGGATGGATGGAAGACAGCCTTCCGTACACCTTTTGGGTTTTACGAATATAGGGTGATGCCATTTGGGCTAGTCAACGCCCCAGCAGTTTTTCAACGTTTCATGGACCGTATGTTCTCCGATCTTTTGTTTTTTTTTCGGTCATTATCCACCTGGATGATATTTTGGTGTTTTCAGTCAACAAGGAGGAACATGAGCATCACATTCTTACAGTATTGGACCGTCCCAAGTAGAACAGCCTATTAGCCAAACCCGAAAAGTGCCAATTTGGGGTAGCTACCATCCCATATCTGGGGTTTATTCTTTCTGAACACGGCATTTCCATGGACCCACATAAGATTTCCACTATTCTAGAATGGTCCTCTCCCTCTTCCATCAAGGAGGTTCAACGGTTCCTGGGTCTGGCAAATTTGTACAGAAGATTTATCCCCAGGTTTTCTGAGATTGTATTACCCATAACATCTCTACTGAGAAGAAACTCTGGTTCCTTTGTATGGTCTGCTGCAGCCGAAAATAGCTTCAAACAGCTTAAGTCCCTATTCTGCTCTGCTCCTATATTACAGCAACCAGATCAGACCAAACAGTTAATTGTCGAGACTGATGCTTCATTGGCAGCCATTGGAGAAGCTCTACTCCAAGCTAAGGAGGGTGTTGAACATCCTGTGGCGTACCTCTTTTGTACTCTCACTGCTAGCCAATTGAACTATTCTGTTCTCGAAAAGGAGTTGTTGGCAATGAAGCAGGCATATGGGGAATGGCGTCATCTCCTTTTAGGCACAAATCATCCGTTCTTGATCCGCACGGATCACAAAAATCTCAAGATACTTCAATCTATGGAATGTTCCAACTCCCGTCAGGCTCGGTGGGCTTATTTTTTTGCCCAATACAACTTTTTGATTACATATCTCCCTGGTTCTCTGAATATTCTAGCACATGCTCTATCACGTAATGAAACTGACTCAAACACTGAAATTAACCTTCCTGAGCTAATGTTCCCTCGAAACCGAATCGTGGCTCAGATCAATACCTTCCTTCCAGAGGTCAAGGACGCTATGAACTCTGAACCCTTGACCGCAGTCCATGAACATTCTCCCGCCTATCAAGTAAGAGATGGTCTCTGGTTCTATCAGAATAGATTGTACATACCTCCTGGTCACCTCTGCAAGAAAATCATAAGCTGGTGGCACAACTATAAGACTGCAGGCCATAGAGGACAATCAAATACCACAGAGCACATAGGGCGTTACTTTTACTGGCCAAATTTAAAAGGGGACGTCCGGTTTTATGTATTGTCCTGCCCTGTTTGTGCCATGTCCAAGGATCTTACAGGCAAACCATCCGGTCTTCTTACACAGCCGGAAATCCCTCAACGTCCTTGGGGCCACATATCCACCGATTTCATTGTTGAACTCCCAATTTCAGATTCCTGCACCTGTATTATGGTGAGGGTCGATTCCCTTACTAAGATGGCCCATTTTTCCCCTCTGCCAGGTTTACCTACTGCCGCTATGATGGCCAAAGTTTTTGCCAGGGACATCTTTCGCCTTCATGGTCTTCCTGATAAGATAACTTTTGACAGAGGCAGTCAGTATATCTCGAAGTTTTTGAGAGCACTTTGTAGTCGTCTGGGCATAGATCGGGCCCTATCCTCGGGATTTCATCCCCAGACCAATGGCCAGACAGAAAGACTTAACGCCACACTCCAGAAGTATCTTAGATGTTATAGCCACCAACTTCAAGATATTTGGGTTCAGCTTCTTCCCACTGCTGAGTTTGCTTATAACAACTCCAAACACTCTTCTACTGGGCTTACCCCTTTCTATTGTACTTATGGGGTTCATCCTAGATCCATTCTACCCATACCCTCACATCCTAGCAATTCTCCAGCAGTAGAATCCATCTTGGCGATATCAGTGAGGCGCATCAGACAGCAAAGGTCAGTCTGGAGAAGAGTTTCAGGAATTATAAGAAAAAGCCAGACTGTCATCGGCCTAAGGCCCCAGAATGGGAAAGAGGAACTAAGGTATGGCTCTCCACCAAATTTTTACCCAGGTGGGTTCGCCTCTCAAAATTGTCCCCCCGATTTCTGGGCCCATTCCCCATTCTGGAGAAGATTAATCCTGTAGCATATAAAATCAAGCTGACACCTAATCTCAGTCGCATACACTCCTCCCTTCTTAAGGAATACCTACCTGACACAGACCGCAAACCAGTTTTCCACCAGGGTTTGATACAGGGAACCACACAAGACGAATATGAGGTCTCTAAGATCCGAGACTCTCGGTATTACAGAGGGCGTCTTCAATACCTCATTTCCTGGAAGGGTTACCCCAGGTTAGAGGATTCCTGGGAACCTTCGCATTTTGTGATGGCTCGCAGGCTCTTGGCCCGTTTCCACCAGACCCATCCGGGGAAGCCCGGCGGAGCGGGTATTAAGAGGGGGCATACTGTCATGTCCCAATTTAGGTAGCGGTGGTTGCTGCGGATACGGCTACGCCGCCATTTAATTATTCCATTACGTCTTACGGCGAACGGTTGCAGCGCTCTAGTCTTTCTCCATCTTGGCTGCCGCTGGGAGTACTTCCTTTCAGTATTCCCTGCGGTCGGAGCATTGCAACCGTCCGGCCAGCCTTTCTCGCTTTTCGGTTCAGATGCTAGTTTTCCCTTTCAGTTTCGCACTGAAGCCCTGCTCTATTCTTCTCTCGCTCTCCTTGCTTCCCATACGCTATTTGCTTTGCTCACCTATTCCGCTCCCACTCTCTCTCCCTCCTCTCTCTTTTTCTCCCGTTCAGTTCTCTCCTCCCTTACTATTCCTGTTCGGGTCCCCCACTGGGGGCCCTTCCTCTTTGTCAGACTTTCCTTTCCCCCCTATTACCTTCTCCCTGCAGCCAAACTCCCTTACGTCTTTGTTTTCTTTACTCTTGTCTGTGCTTCCTTTACATGGTACTCGTACCGCTGCATTACAGAGTCAACATACCATTGGACTGTAGAGTTTACCCAGCCTTTTCTACCTCGGCCAGTATCGTCCGGATTCTCCAGGTTTTTTTTTCTGCCCAAGGGCTTTTTACCCCTGTATTGCCTGCACCCGGGGCTGGAGTCGTGGTGTGGTCCAGTCGTAGATTCACCACGGCTTCTACCCGTGTCAGGTCCTTGGCATAGAAGAAGGAGAAGGATTACCTGGCCCACCAGCAAGGCATTGAAGAGACAGACTCTGATTCCCCAGGTGAGGAGAGTGGTGCGTTGAATGGGGAGGTTGGATCCCTAAACCTAGGCACGCAAGTTGTTACAGAGGGGATACAGGACATTCTCTTGCAGTAATTCACACTAACACAAGTGGTCATCCTGTTTTTAAATTTACTCAGGTCCCAACCAATGTATCAGCACCATCTATCTCCTCCCTGTACACCCACACACCTTTTCATTGTGGGTGTGCATGATTTCATGGCCTGAGCACACCTATGGTAATTCACATACCCTGTTATTCTTGGGTTAACTCACACTGACACAAGTGGTCATCCTGTTGTATGTTTCCTCTGGTCCCAAATGATGCAAGAGCACCATCTAGCACCTCCCTGGATACATCCATACCTTTTAATTGTGGGGGTGCAAGATATCATGGTCTGAACACACCTATGGTAATATGCATCCCCTGCCTTCCTGTGTTTAATTTACAGTGACACAAGTGATCATGCTGTTTTGTGTTTACTCTGGTCCTAACCAATGTAGAGGCACCATCTAGCCCCTCCCAGAACACCCCGATACCTTTTGGTTGAGGCAGTGCAAGATATCATGGCCTGGACACACCTACTGTAATTCGCATCCCCTGTCTCCCTGAGGTTACCTCACACTGACAAACATGGTCCTACTGTTTTGTGTTTACTCTGGTCCTAAACAATGTAGAGGTACCATCTAGCCCCTCCCGGGACACCCCCATACCTTTTGATTGTGGGAGGTGCAAGATATCATGGCCTGATTGCACCTATGTTAATTTGCATCCCCTAATTCTCTTGCAGTAATTCACACTAACACAAGTGATCATCCTGTTTTATATTTACTCTGATCCCAACCAATGTATCAGTACCTTTTATCTCCAACCCGACACCTCCATACCGTTTCATTGTGGGGGTGCATGATATCATGGTCTGTAAGCACCTATGATAATTCACATACCCTGTTTTTCTGTGGTTAACTCACACTAACACAAGTGGTCATCCTGTTTAATGTTTACTCTGGTCCCAAATGATGTGAGGGTACCATCTAGCCCCTTCCTGGATACCTCCATACCTTTTGATTGTGAGAGGTGCAATATATCATGGCCTGAACGCACCTATGGTAATTTACATCCCCTGCCGCCCTCGGGTTAACTCACACTAACACAAGTGGTCATCCTGTTTTATGTTTAATCTGGTCCCAACCAATGTAGAATCACCATCTAACCCCTCCCTGGATACCTGCATACCTTTTGGATGTGGGGGGTGCAATATATCATGGCCTGAACACACCTATGGTAAATCGCATCCCCTGCCTCCCTGGCGTTAACTCACACTAACACAAGTGGTCATCCTGTTTTATGTTTACTCTGGTCCCAAATGATGCAAGGCCACCATCTAGCCCCCTCCCTGGATACCTCCATACCTCTGAACGCAACTATGGTAATTTGCATCCCCTGCCTCCCTGGGATTAACTCACACTAACACAAGTGGTCATCCTGTTTTATGTTTAATCTGGTCCCAACCGAAGTAGAGGAACCATCTAGCCCCTCCCTGGGCACCCCATACCTTTTGATTGTGGGGGTGCAAGATATCATGGCCTGATTGCACCTATGGTAATTTGCATCCCCTAATTCTCTTGCAATAATTCACACTAACACAAGTGGCCATCCTGTTTTTATATCTACTAAGGTCCCAACCAATGTATCAGCACCATCTATCTCCTCCCTGGATACCCACAAACCTTTTCATTGGGGGGGGTGCATGATTTCATGGCCTGAGCCCACCTATGGTAATTCACATACCCTGTTTTTCATGGGGTAATTCACAGTAACAAGTGGTTATCCTATTTTAGATTTACTCTGGTTCCCCTTAAGCAATGTATATGCATCCTGTAGCCCCTTCCCAGATGCCCCAAAACCTTTTTATCAGTGAGGTGCGGAGAAGGTTGAATCAAGTGCTGAATAATCTGTGGATGACTTGCGTAGACTCTGTGTGGGAGTGGTAACCAGTGACTCCAGAGGGAGCTGTGATTGTGAGTGTATGCGAGATGAGTGGTAGTGTTGTGGTGTGCAGTATGTATAAGAGGGGTAGGTGAAGAGTGTAGATGTTAAAGGAGTAGAGTGGGTTGAATTGGAAATGAGAGGTGAGTGGTAGAGTGAGGGAGTAGTGAGTGGTAGAGAGGGCAAATGATATGCAGGAGTTGTAGAGGGGCATATAAAGTGGTGGAGACTGTCATAGGTGAAGAAGGGGAGTATGAGAGATAAAAGGGTGAGGAGTGTGAGAAAATTGAATGAACAGAGGGGGAAAGAGGTAGAAGGAGATTGGGAAAAGGGAGAGAGTCGGAGTAGATAATGGAATGTTTGGGTAGTAAGAGAAGGCGGGAGGGTAGGGGGGTAAGAATTGAGAGAGGTCGAAGACAAAAGTAGAGAGTAAGATCATGGAACGGAGTGAAAGAGTATGGCTACCAAGTTCTATTTTTATGCAAAACACATTTCAATGGATTGCTTTTCTCCCGCAGATTCCTCATCAGATAGATATCCATTCCAGTGTCAGCTGCTTGCAATTTTTTTTACATGGGGCGTTAGTGCACCTCGACTCACCCGTCGATCCCTCTTAACTCGATGTGGTGGTTGTCGACTCCAGATGTAATGTTGGTCGCTCTACATATACCGCGTCACTATGCCCCTGTCCCTCAGTTCCTCAGTTTCTTTTTTCCACACGCTCAGCATCCTGCCCATCGGTACAACTCACCTTCTCTCAGAGAAATATTATTTTCAACCTACGAATTTTCATCTTATTCAATGCGGTTTCAACATTATGTCGCTCCCAAGGTGTCAGGCTTCAAGCAGTGCAAGTACTGTCGTTCCAAAATGTCAATTTCTGACCCACACAGTGTCTACGTGTGGTGCCTTGGCATCGGTCACGTCAATGAGGACTGTGGTTCTTGCATGAAGATGAACCCGAAATACTGCGGAAGAGGGCTTTGAAACTCGCAAAGTCTCCGGTCTGCTTGATCGCCTGGTCGTCGAAGCTCAATACGGAGGGGCCTACTCCGGCAAAGGATATTAGGCACCATAAAGAGACCAAAAAGTGATCACATTTGCTCAGTCATTCCTTGTTCTCCTCTTCCTATAAAAAGAAATGGCGTCCTCGACAAATGTACGATTCTGGTTCCTCTGACGTACGCATTAAGTTGGCTTCAGGGCCCACATCTAGGACCGAGTGGGAGGTTTTTAAAGAGCAAATGCTCGTCATGTTTAAGAAAGCGGCTGCAGGTACGGGTGACTCCTCGAAGCAGCACACTCCATCGGCTCCAGTGGTGCCCGGCCCCAAGGAAACCGTGTCAGCATCTGATCCCTTGGGCTCGGCACCGACTGCTGGCAAGGCATTGACGCAGCTATCAGTGCCATCTGGTGCCATCTGGTGTGGATCCTTCGGTGTCGATGTCAGACTGATCGTACATGCATCAGTGCCAATCTGATTATTTTCGGCACTATGGCTTTGATTTTCGGTGATGATGATGTCCACGATCCGTTTGACGTTGATCTCGCAAATTCAGGAAATCAAGGCACATATATTTCTCAGATGTGGCTGATTTGGTGGCCGTGGCAGAGGGGTTTTGAGATGCAAATGGCTTGGACACTTCCTCTGATGTGGAGACTCAGCAAGCCCACCCTTATGTTCAAGCACGTGCAAAGTATCGCTCCACATTGGACACTGGAGTGGATGTACTAGGTAGCAGTGCCCAAGCCAGAACTCGGTCAGGATATGATCTGACTGACATTTTGGATGAGGGAGCCCCTACAGAAAACGCCATGCCTTTCAATATGGCCATTGCTGATCCCATCCCCAACTTGTGGCAGAAGTCTTGTGCTACAGTACCTATGAATTCTTTCTTCACTTCAAAGTATAAGCCGGCAAGAGGGACCCAATATACCTCCCCTCTCATCCTAAACCCAAGCTGCTGGTCATACAAGCAGCCACCGTTAATACTAGACCATCCATGTCAACTTCCATTCTCCCTACAGACAGGGAAGATAAGGTGGAGAGTGTTTGTCTCTTCGATGTGTCAAAACAGTGCGTGTTCCCCTGGATGGAAGTACCAGTCCAGGAGTGCCTGAGGGGTTAAAGAAAAGAGTGCCGTGACCGGGAAGTTTCAGAGAATGCGAGAAACCCAGTGCGTGTATGAAAGTTGCTGAGTTACATTGTATCGGAGTGGTCGCATGCGAACAGCATGTTCTTGAAAGCCTCTGATCAAAGCAGAAGAACGAACCGAAATGAATGCAATGTTCAAAGTGGATTTTGTAGAAACAATATATCAGAGCGGTTACGTCTCAAGGAAGCATGCGATTCAAAAGTCTCTGATCAATCAAGGCTATTAAGAAAGTAATATGAACTGTTAATGCTATGAAAACAAGAATGAAAGCTGTGAACGAACAGCCGAGGGGAGCCACTGAAGTGTGAGCAAAATGCAGAACGAGCAAAAGTAAGCTGAACAAGTGGGAATACAGGCTGCAAATGAAAGCCAATAAAGTGCAATTTGGAAAAGAGAGCCAAGGAAGTGCCAAGAAAGAGAAATCATTAATCTATGAACTTGTGAGCTTCTGAGTTGGCTGTGAACCGCCAAACCAATCTAAGCCAAGGTGGCAGAAAACTGTGGCAAGGGACATTGGTTGCGTAACCACTAATGGGTGGGACGTGCGGCCTGTCAACTGCACCTAGACCAGGAAGCCCCAACAAGTCCAGGACAATTGTGAACACAACCCTGAAACAAGATAAAGGAAGGGTACCCTGAGCTCCTTTGTAACATTGTGTTGTGAACCAGTGCTTGAAGCTTGGGGAAGGGAACCTTGAGCTCCTTTGGAACATTGTTTTGAAAACCAGTAATATAAGCTTAGGGAAGAGAACCCTGAGCTCCTTTTGAACTTTGTATACTGAACCCAAGTTTTTTTGAAACCCAAGCCCTGACAGAACATTTGAAACCCATAATTGTTGGAACTGTCTCCTGAACTTGGGGAAGGGTGCTAGTGACTACTCCAGACCTTGTGTTCTATTGAGTTAGAATAACCCTACACTAGATTTTTGTATTAGAAGTGAGGGCAAGCATAGATTTTGACACAGGCATACATTTTATTTGGATTTATGGTCATAGACTTCCCTTAGTTTCTTTAGGAAGGGAAATCCCCACCATAGCTATAGGACAAGTTAAGATTTACACCCATCTTGATACTTAATAATGTTTCTGTTGTTGAATTCACAATCTGTTGTCTGTGTCATCTTTAGATACCATGCCTGTCTCACAGCGCTCACTCCCCCTTTTGCAGTGAGACGATGCAGCTGTGCTTCTGTCTGTTGGAGAATCAGATCTCGGTCTCGGCAGTGAATCTGGCGGGGATGGAGAATTGGTTGGCGGATGCTCTCAGAAGGCAGAGCACAGTCTCACACGAGTGGGAAGTATGCCAGGAGGTCTTAGAGAAGATCTTTGCTCAGTGGGGTACCCCGAAGGTGGACTTGTTTACCACGGAGTCCAACAAAAAGTTCAAACAGTTTTGCTTGAGGGAATTCCTGGTGAGAGGCGCATTGGGGGATGCGTTTCTAGTGGAGTGGGACTTCGAACTGCACTATGCCTTCCCTCCGATTCCTGTCATTCCGTGGGTTCTCAGGAGGTTGAGAAGGTTTGAAGCAACTATGATCTTGATCGCCCCAGAATGGACGAGGAGAACATGGTACGCGGACCTTCTGGATTTGACCATCTGCACACCTCTCTGGGTGTCTTGTTTGCCGGACCTCCTATCTGAGTCAGAAGGGTGGGTACTGCACCCAAACCCAGAATCTCTCAATCTACATGTGTGGCTCTTGAGAGGATGATATATGATGACTAGGGGCCTCATTACGAGGCTTGCACTGACGGAATGAAGGGGGCCGGTATGGGACCGTCCCCCTTCATTCCGTCAGGGCTGATTACGAGGTTCCCTTTGCAGGACCCGGATCAGACGTCTGGTAAAACCAGACGTCTTTTCTGGGTCCAGCGAGGGGAAGATGGAGGCAACAACAGGACCCTTGTAATCTGCCCGTTGTTACCTTCCTCCCCATTCCCATTTGAGCCCTAGAGGGGCTCAAATGGGAATGAGGAATGGTTCCTGCAAGGAGGACTTAACGGGTCTTCCTGTGTCGGCATGACCCGTTAAGTCCCCATTGCAGGAACCCGGTAATGGAGCCCAGTTTGGAGGCAGCCATGGAGCTAGTAGCTCCATGGCTGCCTCCAAACTCGTAATGAGGCCCTAGGACCTTTTCGGAGGAGGTACTTAAGGTGCTGCTCGCTGCAAGCAGACCCTCCACAAGATCGGTGTACGGGTGCAGATGGAGAAGATTTGAGGCGTGGTGCAGGGAACACGGGATGGATCCTATCTCTGGCCCCACCACTGCAGTGATGGAGTTCCTTCTATCACTGGCCTTGTCAGGCCTTCAGGTTGCAAAAGTCAAAGGATACTTAGTGGCTTTGTTTGTTTTCAAAAGGTCTCCGGATCAAGGATTTTTCTTTAGGATCCCGGTCATGGCCCAATTCCTGAAAGGCCTTGTAAATAGGTTTCTGCGTGTTCCTTTTGTTGTCACAGACTGGGACCTCAACTTAGTTCTCACTTTCCTCGTGGTAGATCCCTTTGAACATTTGCATTCTTGCTCCATTTGCTTGCTTACTCTGAAGACTGCTTTTTTGCTGGCCATTATGTCAGCAAGACAGGTCAGTAAACTATAGGCCTTATCGTGCAAGCCAGCATATCTCTGCTTTTTCAGGGAGACGGTTTCTCTTAAGGTACGACCGGGATTTTTACCCAAGGTTGTGTCTGAGTTTCATCTGTCCCATGCTATCGACCTCCCAGTTTTCTATACGTCCTCTCATCCACCCAAGGAGTATGAGCGGTTAAATAGACTAGACCCGAAAAGGGCTCTTAGCTTTTATGTTGTGAGAATGGCAGAGTTTAGAAAAATTGACCAACTATTTGTAGCCTTTTCGTTGGCAAGAATGGGTTTGGCTGACTCCAAACAATCTGTCTCTATGTGGAGTACGCTTTGCATTTCAGAACGCTGTCTCAATGCGGGAAAGGAATGACCGTCGGGCATCAACGCCCACTCCGCTAGGGGTGTGACTGCCTCTTCAGCTCTACAAAGGGGCTTGACAGTGTTAGGGAGAATTCTCTGTTTAGGCTGAATTTCCTAACCTAGTGAGTCCCCCAGCAGCTTTGCTGGATTTTTTGGGGTTTATTTTTTTCCTCCTGCCAAGAGTGAGACTCTTTTACCCTCACTCTTGGACATGACTTGAGAGTGTTTCTGTGACTTGCTATGTGCTTATGGGCGATGGGGTATTTTTTCCCCATAGGCTATCATTGGGTTTTGAATGTGTGTTACACAGCACCCTCAGTGCAGTAACACAGGGGTGTCATAGTGACCCCCAAACATAGACTCCACACCCTGGGACTGACTACTGTCTCCCTGGGTCTGTAAAGTCACCATTGACTTTACTAGTCTTAACTTAGGAACTTAACCAGTACAAACCATCATACCGTGGAAGTACTGGTAGGGGCAATTAGATTGCCCCTGGGTCTGTTGTCGAGGGGGTACTGTCCCGCCCCCCCTCGCCGAGTTTCTGGCTGGTGGCAGTGGATACCACGGAAATATTCCACCGGAATATTTCCCAATGGGATTTCCCATTGATTTTAATGCACCACTTTTTGGTGCAATGTTAAAGATACCGCCGGTTTATTTATTTAATATAAATTCACCGGTTGGGATTTTTTGCCAGAACTCGCCGACAAAATGGCATCTAGGTTCACTTCAGTAACCCTGAACCCGAGTCGAGCCTTTGTTCCACTTTTGGCGGGCTTCTGCACAGAAGCCCTCCAAAGTGGTGCCATTCTGTCTGGGTACCACAGGCGGTGTGGGAGGGGATTTAGGCACCCTGGACTGAGTTGCCTTGCCAACTCATGTCGCACTCTGGTGTGATTGGCCCAAGTGGTGAGCCGCCCCGCTCACCACTTAGCATGTTTGAGTGACAGCTAGGCTGTATGAATGGGGGTTTGCTGCATAAAAGCAGGGTTTTTGGGACTGGTTCTTCAGAAGTCGCCACAGGACCTAAGAAGCCGAAGAGGGAGAAGCCGAGCCGACCTGCCAAGACGACACCACCGGTGGAGCCCTGCAGAACCGTCTCACCACTTTTCCCAACGACAGAAGAGATCTCCAGCCGGGAGAGTCTTCTTCCCTTGACTGGTGGGGACAACCAGTTTCTGCCTTCTTTTTGCCTCCCTGAAGCATCTCGTGGCTGCCTTGCCTGTGCCAAGCACCCCGGCATACGGGATACCACTTTTTACCTCAACCGCAAAAGAGGGGTAACATCCTTTTAACCGGAAAAATCCACGGCTGGTTTCTTCCCTGGTAGTGCAACGACCTTCAGCTTTCCTCCATGTCGAGATCTGCTCTTCCTCTGGACGACGCCGTGACTTGCACCCACTACCAGGAACAACTGCCACCGCTGGAGGATCCTTTCCATTTTAAAGGTACCGTGTTCCGCCTGGCGTCCCTTGCCACCGATTGTACGGGGTAGATTTAGCCCTCGGCTCTCGAACCTGGGTAAGCCTGGGACACCCTAACTAAACTTTTCTAAACTTGGTAAAACCTTTCCTACTCACCTGTAAAGACTTATGACATTGTGTGATCTTGGACATCTTTTCGCCTGGCTTTCCCTAGAGTGGGCCTGGCAACTGAACTTCCTTGCTCCGCAATAGACTGCCTTTCTAAACTTACTGTGAATCTCTGAAAAGTGTTTTACCTTGCTGTTTTCATTACTTCTGCCTTTTCCCTCCCTTTTTATCTAACTTGTTGGAGTGCCATCTAACGTTAAGCGCTCACCTCTGCTTGGAAATAAGTGGTGTTAACTTAGACTTGTCCAACAAATAACTAGGGATGTACATATAAGTAATAGTGACTGTGTTTTGACTTACTTACCTTTTCTGTGCTAGTGTAATTTATGTGTGTCTTTTAAATAAATAATTATATACTTTTACACCTAGCTCTGGTCAGTGTTTGCTTGTACTACTGTGCCTCTGTACCTATTATGTATGCTCTATATACTGCCTAACTCTTCTTGAGGGAAGTCTGACTGCTCAGCCACAGCTACCAGGTAAATCTGGGTGGTACAGACTGCTACCAAGTGGGTTTATTGCCAAACACCTGTAGTCTTAAATCTTTTGCAGTGGTCCCAGAGGGAACTGCACAGGTTTCTGCCTAACACTGGTGTACAGCGGTGGGATTTGTATTGAGTATACACTTTAGTGTACTTTTGAGATACCTCAGTGCAACTAACCACAAAGCTTAAGCACAAAAAGAAAAAGTCATTTTCTAACATGTCTGCTATGGAAAGTTATAGTCAAGAGTCCCTTGCTACAAAAACTGATGATTGTTTAAGAGTTCTCTGTAAGCATAAGAATCTCATGACTAAAGGCAAGAACATAGAGCTAATAGAAAGGTTGTTAGAAAACCAAAGTCTGGATGATGGTTCAGAGGAACCTACCACTCCAGCAAATGTAGAGAACAGCAATGATATTGATATCGAACAAAGTATTGATGATCTTGGGTCAGAACCAGAAGAGGAAGATGAAACTGCTGTAGATGTTCCCTCTAGGCCTCTCTCTGCCTTACCAGCTGTACCTACTGGACCTTTGCCAGGTCCCACATTTAGTCCTCAATACTATGAACTGGAGAAAATGAAACTGGAATTAGAGTACAAGAAACTTAATACTCAAACTGACAAAAAACTAAGGCTAAGAGAAATGGAGCTCAAGTATGAGCTAGAAATGAAGACATTGTCTGTTGAGAATGCTTCTCTCTCTGGCTCCTCTAGAAGTTCCAGTCCTAAAGGACCCCGGATGCCTAAAGAATTGATTGGTATGTATGAGCCTAAGTTGGATGTGTTGGATTGGTTGTCTATGTTTGAGTATAATCATGGGCTCCAGAACATCACAGGTAATGAGTTACTCACCTGGTTGTTCTCTAGGCTCCCCCCTGTTGCAACTGATGCAGTAATGGAGTTGGGGGAGGAGGATAGGAAAGAGTATGAATGTGTGAAACTAGCTTTGATAGCTAGGTTTGGGAAGACCCCTTCCCAGTATTTTAGGAGGTTTAGGAGCCTCAAAAAGCATGACGGTACCCCTTGGGCTACCTGGGTGTGTGAAGGGTTGAAAAACTTAGAGGGATGGATTAAGGGTTACAAAGTGAACACTTATGAAGGAATGAGACATCTTGTAATGATGGAGTCAATTTATGATGCCTGCTCTGCTGAGCTCAGACAGCACTTGGCTGATTCACAGGAATTAGATCCTAGAAAGCTAGCTAAGGCTGCTGACTTGTGGGTTGCCAACAGGGCTACTCACAAGGATTCTGGGGTAACTCAGAAGAAGGATGAGGGGAGGCAGCCTAAGAAAGACTCCAAAGAGAATTCTAATAATTCCAATTCCAAAGAGGGCCCCAAACCACACCATAAGGGTAAGCCACCTGGGAAACCACAGCAGAGTAGTATACCTTCTGGTGCCAAACCAGAAGGAGGTCAGAACAAGCCTCCATTCCAAAGGACCTTTGGATCCTGTTATGTTTGTAAGGCTACTGACCATGTGAAAGGAGATCCCAGATGTAAGGGTAAACCTTCAGGGATCCAGCTTGTCTCCTTAGCCTTCGCTCCAGAGGAGGAAGTCCCTATGGCAAGTGGAAACTTTCTACTACTGGCTGATGAACCCACTGGAGTCTCAGCCAGTGTTTCTTTAGTCTCTCTGGGATTGTGGGAGCAACAGAATTTAGATGTCTATAATTCTATCCCAGATAATACTAAAGAGTATTATAAGGACAGTGTCCACGTGAATGGTCAGGAGACTCCTGCCATCAGGGACAGTGGGGCAGCATAACTGTGGTGGATGAATCGTTTTTCAAGGCAGAGGATGTTGCTAAGGTACCCAAATGCCTCACCAAGTTAGCTGGAGGGCCCGTGCAGATGTGTCCCCAGTTACCAGTTCTCATCCAGTGTAATGATATGGCTGTGAAGATACCTGTCAGTATACAATGTGAAGTACCAGGAAGTGTTCTGTTGGGTAATGACCTGAAAGCTCTTGGAGTTGTGTCACATACCCCCAGACCTCCTAGTAAAAGGTTACAGGAGCTCACAAAACCTGCAGGAGAGAAAACCCTGCGAGGTTTATCTCAGGAGATGATGCCAGAAATCACTCCTCTTCCACTAGAGCAACTTACTGCAGTGACTACCAGATCAGGAGCAAAGGGGCAACCCAAGACTCCTAGGAAAAAGCCTACAGCAAGCACTCCAGTGCTTCCAAAAAGGACTTCCCCGGGTTGTCCAAAGTTACACCTGTAACTCCACCTCCAGCTGAGGCTGCGAGGGAGGTACAACCCTGTCTGGTTGAACTAGACTCTGAAGAAGAGCTAGTAGGAGGCCCAGAACTTATTGGAGACCTGGACCCGGCTGACCATCCTGAGCTGCAGTCTTTACTGGCAGAAGGTGGACCCAGCAGGTCAGCTTTTCGTAAGGGACAAAGAGAATGTCCAACTCTGGAGGGCCTTCGCCAACAGGCAGCTTCTCAGGCTGATGGGCAAGAGCCTGGGAAGTATAGGTTACACTGGGAAGATGGCCTCTTCTACAGTGAACCAACTGGATCTGAACCTGAAGCCTACCAACGCCTGGTAGTGCCCCAAGAGAACAGACAACAGTTCTTGCAAGTAGCCCACGAGATTCCTTTGGCTGGTCACTTGAGTTTCAAGAAGACCAAGGAAAGGCTCTCTCTCTACTTTTATTGGCCAAAGATGGGGGCTGAAGTAGATAGATATTGCAAGAACTGCCATACCTGCCAGACTTCTGGTAAGGTTGGTTCCAAGAATGTGGCACCTTTAGTGCCTCTCCCAGTTGTGGGAGTCCCATTTGAGAGGGTAGGGATTGACATTGTTGGTCCCCTTGATCCTCCAACCTCCTCAGGCAACAGGTTTATCCTTGTTGTAGTAGACCATGCTACTAGGTACCCTGAGGCAATTCCTATGAGGACTGTTACAGCTCCGGCCGTAGCTAAGGCCCTCCTTGGTATTTTTACCAGGGTTGGGTTTCCTAAGGAGGTGATCTCTGACAGGGGGTCAAATTTTATGTCCCACTACATGAAAGCCATGTGGAAAACCTGCGGAGTTACCTACAAGTTCTCAACCGCATACCACCCTCAGACAAACGGGTTGGTAGAAAGGATTAACAGAACCATGAAGAGCATGATAGGTGCTTTAGAAGAACCCCTTAAAAAGAAGTGGGACCTTCTACTGCCATGCCTTCTCTTTGCTTATAGAGAAGTCCCTCGGGAGGGAGTAGGTTATTCTCCCTTTGAACTTCTCTATGGCCATCCCGTCAGAGGCCCCTTGGCCCTGATTAAGGAGGGCTTGGAGAGTGCTCCTTCCCCCAAGCCAGTCAGAGTGACTGACTATGTGATAGGTCTCCGAAGGAGAATGTCACACATGATGGCAGAAGCAAGTGACAACTTGAAAGCTGGACAAGCTCAGATCAAACATTGGCATGATCAGAAGGCTAACATGGTTGAGTTTACTCAAGACCAGCTAGTTCTAGTTATGCTTCCAACAAGGCAGAGGGCCTTGCAAGACAAATGGATGGGACCCTTCAAGGTTGTGGGAAAACTTGGAGAGGTCAACTATCTGGTGGATCTGGGCAAACCCAGGGAAGCTCCCAGAGTCTTCCACACCAACTGCCTCAAAGCCTATGTCTCTAGACCAGAAGTAGGAGCATTGCTTCTAGCTTCATCAGAATAGGAGGAGGAGAGTGAAGCTCTACCCGACCTCCTGAGAGGCTTACCTTTGGACGAAAAGGTTGAAGGAGTTAATCTCTCTTCAGATCTAACACCTGAGCAACAGGAGGAGTGCAAAGCTATGTTAAATCAGTTTGCCCCTCTGTTCTCACTCTCACCAGGCTTGACCCCGTGGGGACAGCATGATATACTCACTGGTGACTGTCTGCCAGTCAAAAGCAGAGGATACAGAATGTCAGAACATGTCACAACCCACATCAAGGGTGAGGTCAAGAAGATGCTTGATCTCGGGGTAATAGAGCCCTCTACTAGTCCATGGTCTAGCCCAGTGGTGTTAGTACCAAAGGCAGGATCCAAAGAGTTGAGATTCTGTGTGGACTATAGAGCTCTTAATGCAGTCACCAAGACTGATGCCCACCCTTTGCCAAGGACAGATGAGTTGGTGGATAAACTTGGTGCAGCCAAGTACCTCAGCACACTGGACCTTACGTCAGGCTATTGGCAAATAGCCCTGACAGACCATGCCAAGGAGAAAACTGCATTTTCTACCCCAGTCGGCCTATACCAATTCAAGGTTATGCCTTTTGGACTAAAAAATGCACCTGCAACATTCCAAAGGATGGTGAACCAAGTTCTAGCTGGGATGGAGGACTTCTGCATGGCATACTTGGATGACATTGCAGTCTTCAGCCACTCCTGGGAGGAACATGTGACCCACTTAGGACATGTTTTGCAGGCTCTTGAGCAGGCCAATCTGACCATAAAGGCAAGCAAATGCCAAATTGGACAGAGTAAAGTGGTCTACCTTGGACATGAGGTAGGAGGTGGAGAGTTAAGGCCTTTGCTCAGCAAGATTGAAGCTGTACAAAATTGGACAACACCTACTACTCAGACCCAGGTGAGAGCCTTCTTAGGCCTCACTGGGTATTACAGGAATTTCATTGAGAACTATGGGACCATAGCTTCTCCTCTGAATGTGATCTCCTCTCCAAAATTCCCTAAGAAGGTCAAATGGAATGAGGAATGCAATCAGGCCTTTGAAAACCTGAAGAAAGCTCTTTGCCAAGCTCCAGTACTCCGAGCTCCTGACTACCACCAAACTTTCATTGTACAAACTGATGCTTCCAATGTAGGTATAGGTGCAGTTCAACTGGATGAGAAGGGTAGGGAACACTCCATTTGCTTCATCAGTAGAAAACTGAAGGATCCTGAAACAAGGTGGGCAACAATAGAAAGAGAATGCTTTGCTATTGTGTGGGCACTGAAGAAGTTTAGGCCATACTTGTATGGTTCTACTTTTGTCATTCAGACTGACCACCAACCCTTGAGATGGTTAATGCAAATGAAAGGGGAAAATCCAAAACTATTGAAATGGTAAATCTGCCTCCAAGGGTTTGATTTCACCATTGAGCACAGGTCAGGGTGTCACCATCAAAATGCTGATGGACTCTCTAGGATGTATGTCATCGACTAGAGGTATGAGGTTCATCCAGGAGTGGATTAAATCCTCCTGTCCCTTAGTCTGGGGGGGGCGAGTGTTAGGGAGAATTCTCTGTTTAGGCTGAATTTCCTAACCTAGTGAGTCCCCCAGCAGCTTTGCTGGATTTTTTGGGGTTTATTTTTTTCTCCTGCCAAGAGTGAGACTCTTTTACCCTCACTCTTGGACATGACTTGAGAGTGTTTCTGTGACTTGCTATGTGCTTATGGGCTATGGGGTATTTTTTCCCCATAGGCTATCATTGGTTTTTGAATGTGTGTTACACAGCACCCTCAGTGCAGTAACACAGGGGTGTCATAGTGACCCCCAAACATAGACTCCACACCCTGGGACTGACTACTGTCTCCCTGGGTCTGTAAAGTCACCATTGACTTTACTAGTCTTAATTTAGGAACTTAACCAGTACAAACCATCATACTGTGGAAGTACTGGTAGGGGCAATTAGATTGCCCCTGGGTCTGTTGTCGAGGGGGTACTGTCCCATCCCCCCTCGCCGAGTTTCTGGCTGGTGGCAGTGGATACCACGGAAATATTCCACCGGAATATTTCCCAATGGGATTTCCCATTGATTTTTAATGCACCACTTTTTGGTGCAATGTTAAAGATACCGCCGGTTTATTTATTTAATATAAATTCACCGGTTGGGATTTTTTGCCAGAACTCGCCGCCAAAATGGCATCTAGGTTCACTTCAGTAACCCTGAACCCGAGTCGAGCCTTTGTTCCACTTTTGCGGGCTTCTGCACAGAAGCCCTCCAAAGTGGTGCCATTCTGTCTGGGTACCACAGGGGGTGTGGGAGGGGGTTTAGGCACCCTGGTCTGAGTTGCCTTGCCAACTCATGTCGCACTCTGGTGTGATTGGCCCAAGTGGTGAGCCGCCCCGCTCACCATTTAGCATGTTTGCTGCATAAAAGCAGGGTTTTTGGGACTGGTTCTTCAGAAGTCGCCACAGGACCTAAGAAGCCGAAGAGGGAGAAGCCGAGCCAACCTGCCAAGACGACACCACCGGTGGAGCCCTGCGGAACCATCTCACCACTTTTCCCAACGACAGAAGAGATCTCCAGCCGGGAGAGTCTTCTTCCCTTGACTGGTGGGGACAACCAGTTTCTGCCTTCTTTTCGCCTCCCTGAAGCATCTTGTGGCCGCCTTGCCTGTGCCAAGCACCCCGGCAAACGGGATACCACTTTTTACCTCAACCGCGAAAGAGGGGTAACATCCTTTTAACCGGAAAAATCCACGGCTGGTTTCTTCCCTGGTAGTGCAACGACCTTCAGCTTTCCTCCACGTCGAGATCTTCTCTTCCTCTGGACGACGCCGCGACTTGCACCCACTACCAGGAACAACTGCCACCGCTGGAGGATCCTTTCCATTTTAAAGGTACCGTGTTCCGCCCGGCGTCCCTTGCCACCGATTGTACGGGGTAGATTTAGCCCTCGGCTCTCGAACCTGGGTAAGCCTGGGACACCCTAACTAAACTTTTCTAAACTTGGTAAAACCTTTCCTACTCACCTGTAAAGACTTGTGACATTGTGTGATCTTGGACATCTTTTCGCCTGGCTTTCCCTAGAGTGGGCCTGGCAACTGAACTTCCTTGCTACGCAATAGACTGCCTTTCTAAACTTACTGTGAATCTCTGAAAAGTGTTTTACCTTGCTGTTTTCATTACTTCTGCCTTTTCCCTCCCTTTTTAACTAACTTGTTGGAGTGCCATCTAACGTTAAGCGCTCACCTCTGTTTGGAAATAAGTGGTGTTAACTTAGACTTGTCCAACAAATAACTAGGGATGTACATATAAGTAATAGTGACTGTGTTTTGACTTACTTACCTTTTCTGTGCTAGTGTAATTAATGAGTGTGTCTTTTAAATAAATAATTATATACTTTTACACCTAGCTCTGGTCAGTGTTTGCTTGTACTACTGTGCCTCTGTACCTATTATGTATGCTCTATATACTGCCTAACTCTTCTTGAGGGAAGTCTGACTGCTCAGCCACAGCTACCAGGTAAATCTGGGTGGTACAGACTGCTACCAAGTGGGTTTACTGCCAAACACCTGTAGTCTTAAATCTTTTGCAGTGGTCCCAGAGGGAACTGCACAGGTTTCTGCCTAACAGACAGTGATAGACATCTGCCGAGTGGTGACTTGATCTTCACTGGGTACCTTCACCAAATATTGCTGCCTAGATGCAGCCCATGGAGCTGACGCTCGCTTTGGGAGAGCAGTTTTGCAGAGTTTCCTGTTGTGAGGACTTTCATCCCGCCTCCTTAATACATACAGCTTCGGGAACCTATCAGATGAGGAATCTGTGTAAGAAAAGCAATCCATTGAAGGAGAAATTACTTACCAGTAATGTTCTTTCTATGGATTCTTCTCCCGCAGATTCCTCATCACTCTCAAATCCAACCCCACTGTAAAAGCTCCTGCAGTTTGATGGATATCTTCATTACAGAAAGAATGAGGCAAGCTCCCTTTTCAAGGTCGGTCGTATAACTTCTTTGTGTTTTATGAAATATTTTATGGGTTCCGGTCTTCACCCAAAAAAACAAAAAAGAAACAACCTCATTGGGTGAATCTTTTTTTTGAGTTGTGGATCTTTTCAGCTGAATCGTTAGATTCTTCCTCCACAGCAGCTGAGCTTGGGAGAAAAAAGGTGAGGAACTGAGGTACGAGGATGTAGTGGCGTGGTATGAGTACGACGACCAACATCACATCCGCAGTCAACGATCGCTGCATCGAGTCAAGAGGAATCGAAGGCCTGGTTAAGGTACACTACGCCCCCTGTTGAAAAGTGTTGGAGCAACTGACACTGGAATCTGCAGGAGAAGAATCTACAGAAAGAACATTACCGGAAAGTAATTTCTTTCTCTGCACCCATTAGGCTGCAAGCAATCATTGCCCCATATACATCTATGATAATCTGCATCTACTGATGCAAAAGGGTACCCTCTTATACAGCAGGTTTGCCACTTTTCAGTGTGTCTCATTGACAAAAGATGGTCTGAACTAGGCTGGAACAACCATACATTCCATCAAATTTGCACACATACATCTATCAAATTCATATGCCAAATATAGCCCCTATTTATTTATTTTATTTTTTACATTTGTAAAGCACACTGCAGCCCGTGGGTATTGAGGCACTGTAAACGGTGCGTAAGAAGGCTTGATTAAGGGTTACAAAAAAGCCGCCCCAGAAGTGTTTTTAGACATAAATACAGTGTTACATATGCAGAGGTACTAGGTTGCTGAACAAAAAACAGGCACATTTATTTCAAGAGACTAGTCTTGATGGGCTTGCAAAAGGCAGTGCGAGAGTCAATTTGTCTGATGTGCAGTGGAAGGGAATTTCAGAGGGTAGCTGTCATGGTGGGGAAGCTGGTGCCACCAGCACGCACTCTATGTGCGTGCTCCCAGCCGCACTCACCAGAAGCTCTCGGCAGCTCACAAAGGAGAACCTCACTAAAGATCTCCTGGTACCTGCATAAGTGCCTCCCTTCTCCAATGATCCAACTGTACTCGCCAATGACTTTCAGAGAGTCATCACCATGGCTGTGGACACTGTAGGCCCACTCAACCTCAAAAAAGCAAAAAAAGTAAAGCATGTGATCTCCTGGTTCTCCCAGGAGCTCTTACAGCAACGTTCCAAAAAAAGAGCTGCACTCACTGCTTGGAAGAATAACCCCAAAGACACCACCAGAGCAGCTTTCAAGGCCCTATCCACAGAATATAAAACAGCCATCATTAAGGCTAAGGCGTCCTCCTTCAACGCTAGGATTTCGGATGCCAAATCAGGTACCACAGAAATCTTCACCATCTTTAGAGAGCTGGAGACCCCTGCCTCCCCTCCTCCCACTCTCCTAAAAGATGAAGCCTGGTGTAACAAAATTCAATCCGCCATGCTGGATAAATTGGACACTCTTCACGCCAAGATCCTTGCACACCAAAAGGCACTTAACAACCTTATAGCCAAAAACCACGGCTCCCCCGCTCCATCAGCTGACGCCTGTGTTTTTGGCACAGTGATCAAGTTGGAGTAGACCATTCTGGATGGCCTGGATGGACAGGGTTTAGAGAATCTCTGGACGAGATACTGGGGGGCCTGATCGTGGAGACATTTGTGCATGAGAGCAAGAGTTTTGAAGATGATTCTTTCCTTAACCGATAGCCAGTGGACCTGATGCCTAAGGTCAGAGATGTGGTCCCTACATGATAGTCCTGTGGCGGCCCTAAGGGCATTGTTTTGGACTAGTTGAAGTTTAGCAAGATTTTTACCTGACGTCCCTATTAGATGGGCATTGCAGTAGTCCAATCTTGAGCAAATTATTGCCCTGGCGATGGTGAGGCAATTCTGTTGGGAGAGGTATGGTCTAACTACGTTCAGAAGCTTTGAGTAATAGGCTGAGGAGGATGCAATGGCATTGACCTGCCTATTCATGTTCAAGTTCAGGTCCATGTATACACCCAAGGTCTTGACCGTTTGGGAGATGGGGATATGAATGTTATCTATGGTGAAGGAATTATTTTGCATGTCTAACTGGCCCAAGGTGGACGGGGATCCAATCAGCAGAAGCTCGGTTTTCTCGCTGTTAAGGCATAACCAGTTTTCTGCCACCCAAGATTGGATCGTAGAGTAGATGAAGTTGAGCGTGTTCAGGTCGGACAGGTAATCCCCCGAGAGGGGGATAAGCACCTGGGTGTCATCAGCATAGTTTGTGTATGAGATGTCCAGGGCGTCAAGGATCTTGAACAAGGGCCTCGTGAAGAGGTTGTAAAGGGATGGGGCAATGCACGATCCCTGAGGGACGCCACATTGGATGATGCTCAGGTCAGCGCAGGAAGAGTCGGAGAAGACCTTCATTGCTCTTTCCTGCAGGAATTCCTCGAGGAATTTTTATACTTGCAGGTAAGCTGCTTTGTCCAGGATTTTTAGTAAAAAAGGGACAGTGGTAATAGGCCTATAGTTCCCTGGGATTCTTTCCTTAACTGGTAGCCAGTGGACCTGATGCCTAAGGTCAGAGATGTAGTCCCTATGTGATAGTCCTGTGGCGGCCCTAAGGGCATTGTTTTGGACTAGTTGAAGTTTAGCAAGGTTTTTACCTGACGTCCCTATTAGATGGGCATTGCAGTAGTCCAATCTTGAGATGCCTGTGAGATGGACTACTATGAGATGCCCAGGGCGTCAAGGATCTTGAACAGCGGCCTCGTGAAGAGGTTGTAAAGGGATGGGGCAATGCACGATCCCTGAGGGACGCCACATTGGATGATGCTCGGGTCAGCGCAGGAAGAGTCGGAGAAGACCTTCATTGCTCTTTCCTGCAGGAAAGAAGTTATCTAATTGCAGGCAGTGGGGGAGAAGTTGGCTGCGGTGGCAAGATGGTGGCAGAGGGTCTTATGATCCACCAGATCGAAGGCAGCTGATAAGTCCAAAAGGAGGAGTAGAGCAGGTTTGCCTGCATCTCTGAGGTGATCCATCTGATTCTTGAGGTCAAGAAGAGCCGTTTCGGTGCCACGTCTTGGCCTGAAGCCAGACTGCCGAAGACCAAGAAGATGGTTTTCCTCGAGGAATTTTTGTACTTGCAGGTAAACTGCTTTGTCCAGGATTTTTAGTAAAAAAGGGACAGTGGTAATGGGCCTATAGTTCCCTGGGACCGATGGGTCTAGGGAAGGTTTTTTGAGGAGCGGACAAACCCACGCTTCCTTGAGCTCAGCTGGAACATGGCCAGACTTGAACGAGGCGTTGATGAAGGCAGTGATGAAGGGGACAAGGGAGGGGGCACAGTCCTTGATCACTTGAGCTGGGCAGACGTCCCCTTTACAGTTGGAGGGCTTAATGGATCTAAGGAGGGCAGCGGCCTTGGTTTTAGTCATGTCCTTAAACTCAAACAGAGGGGATTGGCAGGCGTCAGCTGATGGAGCGGGGGAGCCATGGTTTTTGGCTATAAGGTTGTTAAGTGCCTTTTGGTGTGCAAGGATCTTGGCGTGAAGAGTGTCCAATTTATCCAGCATGGCGGATTGAATTTTGTTACACCAGGCTTCATCTTTTAGGAGAGTGGGAAGAGGGGAGGCAGGGGTCTCCAGCTCTCTAAAGATGGTGAAGATTTCTTTGGTAGCTGATTTGGCATCCGAAATCCTAGCGTTGAAGGAGGACGCCTTAGCCTTAATGATGGCTGTTTTATATTCTGTGGATAGGGCCTTGAAAGCTGCTCTGGTGGTGTCTTTGGGGTTATTCTTCCAAGCAGTGAGTGCAGCTCTTTTTTTGGAACGTTGCTGTAAGAGCTCCTGGGAGAACCAGGAGATCACATGCTTTACTTTTTTTGCTTTTTTGAGGTTGAGTGGGCCTACAGTGTCCACGGCCATGGTGATGACTCTCTTGAAGTCATTGGCAAGTACAGTTGGATCATTGGAGAAGGGAGGCACTTATGCAGGTACCAGGAGATCTTTAGTGAGGTTCTCCTTTGTGAGCTGCCGAGAGCTTCTGGTGAGTGCGGCTGGGAGCAGGATCGCTGGCCTGGGAGGCTCTTTAGATGTGGTGATGTCAAAATTGATGCAATGGTGGTCAGACCAAGGGATAGGGGAGATGTCTTTGACCTCTAGGGTGCAGTTGTGGTGAGCAACCCAGTCTAGCGTCCGCCCTTTAGAGTGGATGGGCCTGGAGATAGATTGGGAGAACCCAATATTGGAGAGAGTTTTATTGGGGGCAGTGGCGTGGGAATCCTTAGAATCATTGAGGCCGAGGTTGAAGTCACCTAAGAGGATAACTTTAGATGAGCTTTTTAGATTGTCTGAAAGCGAGTGTATTAAGGTTTCCTGGAAGTCAGTGCTCAGTCCAGGAGGGCGGTAGACAACGTGGAAGGCAATGGTACAGCTAGCTTAGAGCTTGATATGGAGCAGGAGGTAGTCAGAGCTCTGACCCAAGTCCGCTTGTATTCTCCTGAATGCGAGATTCTCCTTGGCAATGACAGCTACCCCTCACCTCTGTGAGTGGAGCGATCTTGTCTGTGGATGGAGTACCCTTCTGGGATGGCAAATGAAAGGGCAGGGCCAGATGCCTCATTTAGCCAGGTTTCACTGATGAAGAGTAGGTCGAGTTTATTGGAGGTGATAAGGTCGTGATTTCAAGTGAGTGCACAGGAAGGGACTGGGCATTCACTAAGGCACAATGCAGTGTGCTGTCAATGGTGTGCAAGGTATAGTCAATAGTGGCAGTAGTGGGCAGAGTTGCCACAGTGTGAGCTTGCAGTACAGGGCAGGGCACATCAATAGTGGCAGGGGCAACATTCATAGATGCTGGCAACATGGTACAAGGCACATCAGTTTTAGAAAGGGCAACAATCATAGATCCTGGCAACATAGTACAAGGCACATCAGTAGTAGCAGGGGCAACAATCATAGATGCTGGCAACATGGTACAAGGCTCATCAGTAGTCGCAGGGGCAACAATCAAAAATGCTGACAACATAGTATAAGGCACATCAGTAGTAGCAGGGGCAGCAATCATAGATGCTGGCAACATGGTACAAGGCACATCAGTAGTAGCAGGGGCAACAATCATAGATGCTGGCAACATAGAACAAGGCACATCAGTAGTAGCAGGGGCAGCAATCATGGATGCTGGCAACATAGTACAAGGCACATCAGTAGTAGCAGGGGCAGCAGACCTCGATACTGGCATCATATTACAATGCACTTCATTAGTATCAGGGTCACAGAGTTGCTTAAAGTGGTCAGAGGTAGTACCCATGCTATAGGTGACAGGGAGGGGTGCAACAATGGCTGTTTGGCTGATGAGGATGGGTGGTCCCAGGTGCAGAGGTGAGTCAGCGAGCGTAAAACAGGTGACTGACGTGGGTAGATAAGGGCGGCAGTCCGCCAGCATGTGTATCTTGGTGCGGGCCGATGTGCATGTGGCACCTATCATACTGCACCACCCCAATCTGGGATTACTTGTATTCTTATCCAGAAAACTCCAACCCCTCTCAATTCATCCTTGTCCAGCACCTCCTTTGAAACCTCCTTTTCATTCAAAATATTTCTCCCTGAAGGCTCTCCATTCATAATCAATATCATTTTCTTTATCATATAACATAGCAGTGAGTCTTTACATTTCAAAGATGTCTTTCCCATTCAGTGCCCGTTCTCTTTTGGTAGGTAGACCATCTCTTTTCCAGTAAGTTGCTAAGCACACCCTCGCTGCCAGCAGCAAGACATGTGTCCCATCATATGTGGAAGATACCCCCATTCCTCACCACTTCTCCTAAGACCAAACAGCACTTACAATGGACTCTTTTCTCTGGAGATACCTTCTAGTTCTTGAATCCAGCCTAGAACCACTTTGCAATAGGACTGGGCTCTCTTGCAGTACCTCCACATGTGCCAGTAACAAGCTAAATCCCTACAGTTCCTCCAACACATTGTTTTATTGCTGGGATACAAGATATCATGGCTCCATACGCAATTGTGATAATCCACATCCCCTACTCTCGAGGGGTTTACCCACAGTTGCACCTCGACTAGCCTGTTTCATTGAGACCCAATGGATGGGAAGTACTAAGCTGACTGCTGCCTGCCTCCCCACACATTTCCACATCTTTTTGTATTGTGGGGTTCCAAGATCTCAGACCCATGCACGGAAAAGATAATCGTCATCTTCTCACACAAAAAGCGTTAACCCATAGAAAGACACCATGCAAGCCTGTTACATATGTATTTAAGCCCTAAGGGAGGGTCCAAACACTCTTACCCCCTTCCTCAACCCACTTACCTTTTTAATTTGGTGATGCAAGATACAAAGCCCCATACACAACCATGATGATCCGCATTTCCTGCCTTTTAGGGGTTGACCCACAGACAGACAACAGGGTAGCCTGTTTTATATTGATTGGAATCTCAAGATATGTTTCTGAATCATGTAGCACTTCCATGAATTACCCCAGCCCTTTCTTATTGTTGTGGTTCAAGATATTATAGGTTCCTAGCAAAGCCTTACTCTCATTACAGTGATTGGATCATGTCTTGCAAAGCAAAAGAAAGCAATGGAATAATGTATGCAGACCTCACTCCCTTACACATACAACACCTTTGATACCTCAGTCATACTCTGTCCATGGGTGCCACGATAAGAGTTAATAGTAGATAATGGGGTAATGGGTTAGTCATCTGTAGTAAGTGGGATACAGACAAGGTGGTGGACCAACAGAACACCTGCCAATTAAGTCAGGTGTTAAGGGTATTTATTGTAGACGTCAGGCTGGATATGGGGTAAATGAGCATGGGCACTGAGATTGTTCTCATTCGATCAGATTTTGTCTTACAGCCTAGTATTGGGGGTAGAGCAGGAGCTCTATGCGATTGTGCACAGAAGCACCCACCTCAGAAGAATATTCCCATATCGTGGTACCATTATTAGAGGAGTTGACCAACATGCATACCCAATACCTGCCCCCACATGAATAGGTGTGGAGGGGAAATGCAACAGGGTCTCTGGGAGTCTCAAGGTCCCACTGTGCAACTCACAAGGGGATTGTTCAGTTTGTGCAAACTTTCCAAGGTCTCCAGATTGTGTCAGTGAGCAACGCCTCTTCTGCAGCTTCAGACGGTGTCTGAATGAAGCCACTTGTACTTTGGGCTCTTGCATGACATAAACTTCCAAAAGGGGATCTCAGAATGTAGAGTCACTAAAAGGGACTTGGATAACAAGCTGCCTGTGCAGATGAAAGAGATGGTGCAGTCAGGGCAATAATGCAGTGGAAACGAGGGAAAATAAATGGCCTAAGAACACCCCAAAATAAATGTGATTACATCACTTATGGTTGAATTGCAACTTAGCAAGAAATGTCTGGTCTGTTCCAGCAGAGAGAAGTGACTGATTTTAAGAGCATCATGTATGACCTGACTGATGGCAGTTTCAGTGCCGAAACTAGATTGTTAATCACAAGAGGCTGTGTTAGTTAATCAAATCATGGAGTTGGTTGGCAACTGGCTACTAAAGGATTCCTCCAATTAATAGGAGGCTAAAAATCGGACAGTAGCTTACAAGATTGTCAGGGTTCAAGGTACTTTTTTGTAGGAGGGAGGATGAGTTCAGTTTTAGGGTCCTTTGAAAGATGCCTTGTGTGAGTGAGGTATTTACTGTTTTGCGGAGGGAGCATAAGGGCATTCCCCTTGATCTTTTAGGATGTGTGACGATTCTTCAGATGGTGTCACTTCTCACCAGAGGGGAGCCCCTTTACATGAGGCCAGGGAGGTGTGACCTCTAACCAGTAGTCACCCTGGGTGTGGTAACATGCAGGAGGATCTCATTGGAAGGGACTCCCTCTCTGGGGATAAGGACGCGAGTCTGAGATACGCCCCCATTATCTCCCAACCCCCTGGGCTGATATCAATACCCCAGTTCACTGGATGTATGGTGAAGTGTGAAACAATATGTTATTGTAACATTCCTGACAAATCTATTAAGATAAATACATAGAGGAAGAAAAGTCGGAAAATGCAACAGTCAAGCGGGAACAACACTTTACCAGCTGTAAGCAATTGGACCAATGTTACGCTGGAGCTGTCCCCGCTCCTTAAGCTAAACAGCAAAGAAGGAGATTATTCTCTCCACCCAATGATGAGAGTGGAAGCAAGTGATTTTTGTTGCAGTGTGGCCCATCCGGCTGGACCCGATTGACCGCTGTTTGCAAAGAGGAGGAAAACCTGGCGAGCAAGAGGGCCTCCAGCGAGCCTGCGAAGCTAAATGTGGGCTCCGGGGGACTATAAAAAGGCAGCAGAGGTGAGCAGCGGGATGCCTAAAATGTTTGTTGCAGGTCAGTGTTTTGCCAACATACTAAAAGTGGAGAGAAGCAACAGTGGTGGCATGACCGGTGGATCATTAGATCCAACAATTGTGCTGAAACCGCAAGTCTAATGTAAAGCCGCGTAGGTGACAGCAGTGAGAAGGAGAAAGACTAAGATGGTGGCGTATTCTGTTGAGGGTGGGCCAAGCGGCCCAACAACTATGCTGAGACTTTCAAGCATAAGAGTTGGCTGCAGAGAGGAGTAAATCGTGGAAGTAAAGTGATAGAAGAAGTGAACCCGCACCCCCTGGCAAAGCCAGTGAAGAGGTTCCCCGGGGAAAGGTAACTGGAACCAAAATAAGTCCGGGAGGAGGCCGGGAAGAGTTGAGACTGTGAAGTATCTTGAGAAAGTAGTTGATGGTTTTTATCTGCAAATCCCTGGCCAGTTCCACAAACGTGTGGTCCTGGAAAGTCAAGAACACCTAAAGAGTCATCTTACTCATCCCAGTGGGGGCCAATTTCAAGTATCGAAGAACGTAGAAGATATTGACATTTGCAAAAGCAAATCACAACAGTTGATTAAAAAAAAAAGCAGAACATTGAGGAACTCGCTAGGAGAAGCGAGTCCTTCTCGTGGCCCTTCTGAGAACTTTTCGTGGAGCTTGTTTGTTTGCTGGAACTCTTTTTGCTGAACATTCAAGAACTTTTGTTTGGAAAGACTTTCACATCCAAGAGAAGGGAACCATTCTCCTGGGCTCAGAAATTGCTTGAACTTTAGTTATCATTTGGTGTAGCGACAGGGAATGATGGAGGTTTTGACCAAGATAGAACTTTACCATTTGGACATACACCCTGACAGACCTCAGTTTAGTTTCTTTAAGTAGGGAAACTGCCTATAAAATAGGGATAGATAGGCTTTGTCTTTGGTTAATAAAAGTCTATAGCATTCACTATGGCACCACTTGGTCCGCTCGTCATTCCTTTCCACCACAAATGACAGCGAGGATTAACTTTGTATGCTATGTGGTGGGTTTAAGTGGCATGACGGCAACAGGAGTGAAGGTGGTCCTGCATTGTGTTATCAGCAGTGGGGTTGAGAGCCATGGGGAACTATGAATTTGGGGTATGGATCAATTGCCATATGTTATCTTGATGAAAAGGTTGTTCATGGCGTTACACTTTTCTTTAGAGCCAGGGATTAAAGGGTTGGCAAGTGGGTTGAGGAGTTTTTGACTGCTGTGAAGAGAGCTTTACTCTTGTTGGTGGTGGACAAAATCGTTCATGAGTAATAAGCAGTTTGTGCTTTGACGAGAGACAGGCAAGTACTGCATAAAGCCTTGAAGTTGAAGAGGGCTTTATTCCTCTATGCTTTACAGCAGTTTTTGAGTGACTAGATAGTATGGTAATTGTTGGTTATTTCTTCTGTGTACCAGGGGATGGTGCGTTTATCCCTAATGTGAAGCAGTTTAAAGGGGTCATGGGCATCAACCAATTCCATTATAGTTGTTTGAGAGTTAATAAGGGACTGTCAGCATTGGAGGGTGGTGGAGTTAGAGTTGCTAGTTTGTGTCTAGTGCTTCCAAGGGGAAGTCCTCAATGGAGAAACTCAAGGACATGGTTGTTTGACAATGACCCTTGTTGGACGGGACATTAGAAGTAAGGCGGATAAGGGTGGCAGCGTGGTCTGTCCAGTCATGTGGGATAGGGTTAAGACAGTGTATAGGAAGGATGCTGAGATGACAAGGTGGAGTATATATCCTATGATGTCTGTGGGGTTCAGCATTAATTGTTTCATGTCCAGGGGATCCATGAGGTGGAGCTTAGAGTCCCTAGCGATGTTAGTGAAGTCACCAAGGAAGATGTTTGCGATTGATGCTGAGGTGATGGCGTCAGAAGTGTTTTAGAGGCGGTGTGTGATAAATCAGATGAAATCTGAGTATATCTATATGCGGTGCTAGAAGGTGGCAAGAGAGAAGCAATGGGAATTTCATGGCTGTTTAACTGAGCATGGCATAGGTTGAGTCTGATTTGTGGATAACTGGCACACCTCTCCTTGCCTTCTCTGTGCGGCCAACATTTTGAATGCTGTACCCAGGTGAAATGAGAACATCAAAGACATTGGTAGAGGGAGTGCCAAGTTTCAATGATAAATATTGCATTGACTTTGTTTGCGGTGATGAAGTTGGTGATGTCAACAGCATGGTGGATGGACTGGTTTGAATTAATAAGCATTATGTGGAGAGAGAGCCAAGATAGTGCAGATGATATCTTAACGAGGGAAAGAGAACATGGCTGAGATGGAGATGATTTGCATCTCAATGACACAGCAAGAGTTTGTGAGTTTGTGTCCTCATGAGCTTGGGAATGGACTGTGGCTGCTGAAGACCCATTGTGATGTCTGCCTGTTGGGAAAAGCAGGGGTTTCTCCTGTCCATTCCCTATCCATTACAAACAGGTAATGTTCTTGTCTTTGTCCTTAGTGAAGGATGCCAGCGATGAGGACACCAAGGAAAGGCTTGATGTATGGAAGGGCATGTGGCTTGTGATTGGCTGGTGGGCTGGAGGTGACTGGGCTGGCAATCTGACACTGAGCCAGGGGGAAGAGCACGGCAAGATAGAAGAATGCCAGGCCCTTAAGTAGTATCTAACATGTGATGCACAAGGATATCATGTGTTAGCCGAGTCTGTGTGCTCTGTGCCTATCACAGGTACAGATTCTTCCCACATTAGTGGATCTGTCTGAACTTTATCACAGGTTGACCATGGAGCCATCACAAGTCAGTGAGTCTCTCTTTTTTTATAACTATTACATGTTATGTACAGAGGTTTCTCATGTCAGTGACTCTGTCTGCTATGTGGCTGTCAAAGGGAACGCAAAGGGTTGTCTTGTCAGCAAGCCTGCTTACTCTCTTCCAATTAGAGATGATACACTCCCACATTAGTGAATCCATCTGCACTTTATCCATCACTGGTTAAACACAGGGGCCCTGACAGGTCAGCAAGTCTGTGTCTTTTCTGTCTATCGCAGTATATGCACAAAAATATCACAAGTTAGCCGTCTCTCTGCTATGTACCTATCATAAGTGATACATAGAGTCACCACACATCAGCAAGTGTGTCTGCAATGTGTTTATCAAAGGTGTTACATAAAGCCATTATATTATAGTCTGTCGGCTATGTGCCTATCACAGTTAATACAAAGAACAATCGTATGTCAGTGAGTCTGCTAAGTGCCTTTCACAGCTGGTGCACAGAGCCATCACACACTCGCAAACCTTTCTTCTATGTATTGTGATGAATCTCAGGGTGTCGTCACTGCTTCCACAGGGGGAGCACCTTCTCATAAGCCCAGGTGGGTGAGTCCACTATCCGATAGTCCCAGAGGGGTTGGTACTCAGCAGGAGGATTGCAATGGGAGGGAGACCAACTATGAGACCAGTGATGACCCTGGGAGAATGCGGTATCCCAGCCAATCACCTGACCCTAGAACTCTTGCCTACCACGACCCCACCTCTTTAACTTCTCTCTCTACACCTTTATCTTCTTACACTATGTGTTTTGGTAGACCAACCAAGGTAGAGAGTACTGAGGCGAGGGGGATCCCTAGTGAATCACAACATCATGGCCCACTCAGTACTGGGACGACGAGGAGGCACGGAGCAATATAGAGTGCCTATCGATACCAGAACATGGACTCTAGAGGTTCTTGACAACCGGTCAAGTCAAGACAAGTTAAAAAGGAAGAGGGACTTGACAAAGTGTGAAGCCCGACCTGGAGGAAGCACGAGTCGGAGAACACTCGGGGAAGAAGAAAGGCAGACCAGGGAGCCGTGGAGCCTGCTGGTGTGCAGAGACCGCATGGTGTGCAGCATGGGAGGCGCTCCTGGCAAACCTGAAGGTCAGCAACTGGGGACGGACATTCCCGCGCCGACGAGAGCAAACCTGGTGCGACAGAGCCAACAGATGCCAGAGAGGAGAGAGGAAGCAGGGGAAGCCCCACCACTGATGGCAGGCATGCAGGAAACATCAAGAGCATCACGCACCAGCAACCAAGATACGTGGAAGAGCGGGAGGTGCTGGGAGCCCCATGAACATAACAAAGGCCAATTACACACAGAACAGAGGCTGGGACCCCTACAATTCAGAGGTAGATAAAGAAGGAAGAGTTTCTGTGCAGATGGGACCTGGCCTTGCAGTTGTGGCTGGGGTGCTACCATTGGTTGCAGTACCTGACTGATTTGCATATGGCTGGACCCATTTTGCAATGGTGCAGACGAGCTAAAAAACAGTGGACAGGAAGGTTGCCCAGAGCAATGCCAATGGTACAGATTCATTCAAAACCTTCTACCCATCACTTTTGTGTTTATAGTTTGTCTCACTATGTGAGAGATGGTATGGCCAGACGTGGGTCCCGTACTCGCTGTGCCATAGGGAACCAGTCTGCACCTCACTGAGGAGGCCCAATAAGGCCGAAACATGTCTGGCATTACTTGTGTTTCTGTGCAGAGGGGACACGGCCTAGCAGTACGGGCTGGGCTGCTACCAATGGTGGCAGTACCTGAATGATTTGCATATGGCTGGACCCCTTTTGCAATGGCACAGACGGGGTAAAAAACGATGGTATGGAAGGTTGTCCAGAGCAATGCCAGTGGTACAGATTCATTCAAAACCCTCCACCCATCGCTTTTGTGGTTACAAGAAGGAAGAGTACCTGATCTTACTTGTGCAAGTACTTGGTCAGAAAACAAACTAAGTCAGACCCTCAAAGCATGAGACTATAAAGAAAACTGGGAGAGTTTTGGCATGCGAGTGAACCAAGTCTTTGTTTGTGTAGCGGCATATGGTAGTGGAAGAAACCAGATCTGCCAGTCAGGTTTGGGGACCCACCACAGCCTGGGAGTGCACCAAGGCTGTTCTTCTTTGTTGCAGCACCTGGTGGGATGATACTAGGGCTTGCATTCAGGGTTAGAGACCCACCGCAGCTTGGGAGTGCATCCAAGCTCCTCTTCTTCGTCACAGTACCTGATGGAGGGAAACCAGGCCTGACAGCCAGGGTCAGGGACCCACCACAGCTTGGGGGAAGTGCATGTAGGCTGTTCTTCTTCATTGCAGACCCTGGTGAGAGGAAACCAAGCCTGCCCATCAGGGCCAGGGGCCCAGTAACAGAAAGGAAACCTGAGTATGGCCAACCAGGGAACAGAGTTTTCCCAACCATTGTTTGAACTTTGTAAGAGACTTGAACTAAGCGGGGAAGAGATGCATTCACCAATAGTTCATGATTGGACTATTGCAGAACTGTCTTTGGCACAGTCATTCTCCTTGGTCAAGAAAATACCCACTTTCATTTAGTTTAAACTTAGATTGTGAGGTGCAGAGTAGGATTTTGACATTGGAACGTTTACTTTTAACATTGTGACATTAGTTTTTCAGTTGAGGCAGGGAAACCCCTCTTAGAGTTAGGGCAAGATAGGGCTTTCTTTTCCTTTTTGCACTTCAATAAAAGTCTATAACCACCACAATGACCCCTCTGTGTTAGAGTCTTGCATCTGTGCCCTTACAGTATGCACACATTATACACAGAGCCATCACATGTTAGTGAGCCTGTCACCAATGTGCTTATCACAGGTGACACACAGGGTCATCACATAGAATAGTGTATGTCTGCTATGTGCCCATCACAGGTGATACACCACGCTATCTGGTCACTGAGTCTGTCTGCTGTGTGTCTATTATGGGAGATACACAGAGACATCACAGGTCAGCAAGTATGGCTGCTCTGCACCTGTCACATGTTATACACAGAACCATCACATCAATGAGTCTGTCGGCTATGTGCCAATCACACATTATTACAGTAGCATACCACATCAGCAAGTCTGTCTGTTATGTGCCTAGAACAGGTGATACACAGAACCAGTGCATCATGTATCAGTGTGTCTGTCTGCTCTGTGTCTATCACATGTTATACATCGAGCCATCACATTGTTAGTGATTCTGTCTGCATTGTGCCTATCACATGGGCTACTCAGAGCAAGGTCAGTAGGTGTGTCTAATATGTACTGTGAGGGCATCATGAAGCAAGACACAGACAACAGACTTAAAGTTCATACAAAAGATATTTATTAACTTAAATATCAGGATGGTTGAAACCCTAACTTGTCCTATGCTAAGGTGGGATTTCCCTACCTGAACAAAACTAAGGAAAGTCTCAGTCAAAGAGTTTAACTTAAAAGTCAGTCTGTGTCCAAAACCTATTCTTGCCCTCACAACCAAAACAAAACAATGTGTAGGGATGCTACTAACAGAATAAACAGTGTTTCGCCCAAAGTCTGAGCTTTTTCCAGCTCTCAGCATTCTTTCAGTTTCCCTTTCCCAAGTGCAAGAAAGTTACACAAAAAGTCTCAAGCAGCACAGTTCCAAATATCCTCAGAGTTCCCTTCCCCAGGTTCCAAGCAACACAGTTCACAAAGTAAAGAGGTCTTGAGGCTTTGTTCTCAAGGCAACATTTACAGTTCCTCAAGTCTCAGGATACACTTCCCTAAGACTTCATCTCCGCCAAGTTTATTTTAGTCTTTTCAAAAGTGCAACAAAACTCAAGTTCGACTTAGTCCTCCTTCTAGTTGGTTTCACCAGTTTATTCACAATGTTTGTCTTTGGTTTGTTTCCCAATTCATTCAGGGTTTACTGGTCTAGGTGCATTTGTCAGACCACACAATTCACTGATCACAGATTGCGCAACCAGGATCCCTAGGTTCTAGGCCACACAGGTTCTTCATTCCCAGCCCCTGTGTACCAAGTCACTTTGACTTGATTCCACTTTTCTGGCCTCTTGGCTATATGTGCAAGTTGACACTTTTTTGGCTTCTCCTTGTCAACCTTTTGATTCTGTCACCATGTGTCAAACACCTCTCGCCAGTCTGTGGCCTTGTCGCATTCCATTCATTCATAAAAGTTCACCTTTGCTGGGTTTTATTCCTATCCCACCTTCTGTGGCACTCTTTCACACTTATGACCTTTTCCCATAGTTTATTTTCACATGGGCACTTTAATTGTTCTTCAAGGTTTGCTTTGTTCATGAAGTTTTTAAAGCACTCAGTATTGAAGATATCTAGTTTAGGGTTTAATTCAGTTCAGTATTCAATATACTTCTGTTATGTATGATTTTGCCTTTCCATTCAGTTTGGTGCTTAAAATGCATCTGTGAGGCTTAATTTGATGTTTTTATTCAGTTCTTTACTTACAATGCATTTGTTATACTCAATTGTAAGTGTTCATGCAGTTCAGTATTTATAATGCACTCATTTGTAGTTTCAAGTTTGTGCTCGGTTCGGTATTCTATATGCATATATTGTATTTGTTTCAAAGACTGTACAATTCTGGTCTGTTCGAAGTGCGCCGGTGCCCAAGTGTTCCCTCTGACACTCACCGGCTGATGGCAGCTCCCTCCGACGGCCCTCGCAGCATCTCTCTAGACATGAGGCCGGCAGGCCTTCTGATGCAAGCCCTGCTCGCCTGCCGGGCAGTCTTCCCTTCACTCGGGGGCTTCTCTCCCGATGCAGAATGTGTTCTCTCTCTCCAGACTTCTCCCACAGCCCCTGCTGCTCGCACTCTTCATTGGAGGCTCCCACACCTGTGCCACAACAGGGCCCACTTGCCTTGGGCCACACAAGTTCTTCAGGGTCTCTACTGGCGACCTGGTTTCTTCTGCTGGTCTCTCCCATGCAGCCTTCCTGTTGTGCTTCTCTGACCCTCATTTTATACACCTGCAACCAGTTAACAGGTGTCTTTACTTAGGTTTGCCTGATCATGATTAAAGGGAGATGCCTGACTCTCTGCAGGCATCTTCTTCGTCTCAGTACCAGAGTGGCAAAAGGAAGGTATAGGGTTTACTACTCTGTCTCCTCTTCCTCGTACCAGAACATTTAACAGTCAAATGTGGGGAAACGAGGGGAACAGTCTTGTAGTAGCCCATAAAGGTTGGGGGATGGTTAGGTAGGTCATTTTTAGGGAAAGGGGAATACCATATCCCTCCTAAGGCGACCCCGATTTTAACCCTTCCCCTTTTCCCCATCCTCCTGCTCGCTCTAGACTAGCGAAATCTTTTATCATTTTCTTTGTCAATGGGATAGGGGTAACAATATCCCATGATTGCATTTGGGATAGGGGTTTCTTTGAGAGAAGGGAGTGTGGAATACCGTGTCTCACCTGAGGACATCTCATCTCCAATCCCCAAGAATTCTCCACGCAGGTGCCGTACATTCAGTTTGAGAAGAAAATACGTTTTTAAAGGGCACCCCATTCTCACATAACAGCTGCATTTACTGTCAACCGTGTACCTATTGTTGCGTGTTTGTTTCCTTAATAACGGGCCATATCAAACGTTTACAAACTGATTACTATTCAGTAACCTATATTTGAAGAGAGGTTGGATTGTATGTATTTGTTTTATTCAAATATGTAGTTACAAGTGTTTCTGGGAGGAGTGAAAAAATGCTTTACTTATCTGTAATCGTCATTACACCTTATCCATCTCTTCCTTGTCACATCCCTTACTCACATGGAGGCCTTCTGCCTTCCCCCAATCGTTCTTCTAAATCTCATATTTATTTAATACTGCCCCACCCCCAATATGGGCTATAAAAGGCCCTGGCTTCCCATGATCAGGAACACTGTCAGGGATTTCCAACCTTCAGTTGAAAGGGGCCCTATGATCAGCCTCCTCCACCCCCATTAACTACCCACTTGTTGGCAGTAGGCAACCTTACGATACAACAAACCCCTTACATTCAAAACTTTAAATGTGCGCTTTTCAGCGCCCACATTACAAGCTGCATTTGCTGAGGCCCTTCAGGCTACCACCTCCTTCCCCCCTCCCTTCTTTGCTAAAACCTCACAGTCGCCGAGATGGGTGACCAGGGTGCTTATGTGTCAACCGGGGCCCTGGCCTCTCACCCCCAATCGCCTTCAGCCTCCGCCCACTCCCAGCACTTGCCTCCGCACCCACTGGCCTGTGTTATCACAGGTCTGCACTTATTTATTGGCAAGTGATCTCTGCCAGTCACTTAACAGTTGCTTGCAACTTACTCTCTAGCACTTCCCTCCGTGTTACTCCTAGCACTCGCCCCCCCATCCCTCTCTCTCTCTCTCTCTGCACTTGAAAGTTCTGAATGCTCACAAGGCTCAGTAGAACCACGTCTCTTTCATTGTTATATTTGCCTCTCATTCCCATGTTCCCTCCCTGTTGCCCTGTGGGTGCTTTGCAACACAATTTACTTGATGTAAAAGCGCCTTACAAATGCATAATAAATAAAATAAATACCTCCCTCGTACCTCTGCGGTATAGGAAGTGTTCTTACCACCTTATTGCCTTTTTACTCCAGTTTCTATACATTATCCCATCACTATCAAATAGGGATTAACAGCTTTTCAGTGGCCATTTAGTGTTTCAGATGCCCACTGGCTGGCCTTCTCAGGATAATATGGTCCATTAACGCCCTGGCTGTATTTCTTTGTCTCCATTATAATGTATGCACCCTACGGGCGCCTCAGACTGTTTTTCTCTAAGGGGGGGGGGCCCAAACCTCATGTTGAAATGGGTCCCCATGACACATCTTCAGCCAGCCCTTGCAGTGAGCCTCCTGTTAAAATACAAAAGGAGTTAGGGTGGCAGTCACCACAAAGATGGAAAGCCGGTGTCAGGACTGTGAAGAGAAAGGGACAGACTAAGTGTAATGAAGATTACCAGTGGCTAATCAGAGTATTGCACCAACGTCCTCGCTGCCTCGTCCCAGTCCTCACATGAAGTATACCAAAAATAAAATAGTTCATCATGTCAAACCTGTAAATTAGAGATATGCTTACAGATACTATGAAACCCAGAGTGCTTTATTACCATAAGGTTCAACAAGAAGGAACAATCATGGGAGAGTAGCCTGGAGGACTGCATTCGCAAACTTGTGATCAGCTTGAAATGAGGGTGGTGACGTCGGCACTGGTGCAAAAAAGTGTCCATGCTGATATCTATTAGGGTGGCACCCTTAGCCTTCACTCAAATGGTCGCCATTCCCGTTCTGGAACAGCCAATAATCCCCCTGGGAGCAGAGAGCCAGACAAGATATATGTCAAGGAAATGGTGTAGTACCTGCCCAACTCACCATGACAGTTTCACTGCATTTGGTGAAGCAGCCATTTCGCCACATTTTTTATGGGTGTGTGGAGTAGAGGTGTATTTTAGATTGCATTTTAGGAGAGTGAGGGGAAGGTGGGCATACACGGAATTTTGAAGGCTTGCCCCCAAAAATAACGCTGCAAAAATGCGGTGAAACAGCTACCACTTTGCTTTGTTCCTTGCACTTTTAGACAACTGTTAATGGAGAGGAATGAGGTGGGGCGACCCTTAGTCGAATCTCCAAAGGTGACAGAGGCAGCAGAGAATTCCCATTCACTGTGGCAATATCTGGGAAAAGGGATGGAGGAGCAATGTCCTGGTTTAAGTTATGATGCTTTCATACTGCACCAATCAACACCATAAGGGTCTTACGGTACCAGTTCCGTGTTGGAAAGTTGATATTGCTTTTGGATGGACGGGTTGCTGTGCAGTGTAACCTCCTGTGGGGTGGAGAGGCGTTGCGGGGAGGTGAGGGGGGGGGTCACGGACACCTGTATAGAGGGGAGCTTAGAGGTTTGCTTCTGTCTCGCTGATCCTCATGGCCAATGTGAATGGCACTGGGTAGAACGTTTAAATTGTTTAGACCCTTTACAATGGCCAGTAGCAGGGGCTCGAAAGAGGGGCCCTGCAAGGCCCTTACTACTAAAGGAATATTCTCGGGGACAAGAGTGATAAAGAAGCTGCAAAGGAGGCTAATGATGAGATCAGGCACAAGAACGTCTAAACAGAGGCCTCTGAAAACCCAAATAGCTGCCATTGGGCTTTATAAGTGGAGTAGGCAAATGTAGATTAAATCTGTTAGGTCAGAATTCCAAGTTGGGAGTTATGCTGTCTCATTTATTGGTCCTCAGATTTTCCCTCTTTGGTTTTCCTGGATCGCTGACTTATTTCTGTGGTCAGAGTCTCTTGCTGTGGCTCTTCAACATATACCTTGCCCCTCTTGCCCACTTGATCTCCAACTTCTCTCCTCATTTTCAGTGCTATGCTGATGACACACAGCTCTCCTTTAAGCTACCCTCCTCTTCCTCCTCTCCTTCCTCTCTCATCCCGACTGACTGCTTCTCAGGCATGGTGTGCTGCCAGTAAAACTGAAATCCTTCTCATTGGGACTCCTACTCTCTCCTTCCCTCCTTCACTCTGGCCCGCCCTACTTGGGACACCTCACCCTCATGTGCGGCTAAAAGCCTGGGTGTCATCTTTGACTCCTCTCTCTCCTTCTCACCTCATATCACTGACTTTGTCAAGAAGGCCCACTATCAGCTTCACCTCCTCAGAGGCATTCCCCCCTACTTAACCTTCCCCCAGAAACTCAATGTCTCCAGAGCTTTGGTTCTTTCAAGGATTGATTACTGCAACAGCCTCTTCCTTAATCTACCTCTTTCCACACTCCGCCCTCTTCAAGTCATCCAGAATGGGAATGCAAGATTTATCCTTGGCCTCAAGCCCAGGGACAGCATCTCGCCAGACCTAAAATCTCTCCCCTGGCTCCTGGTGATTACAAGGATCAAATTCAAGACCCTCTGTATCATCCACAACGTTTTCTGGGGGCTGTGACCCAGCCACATTCAACTCTCTCTCCCTAAATACCTCCTTGTTAGAGTCCTTCAGTCCTCTAGCTCCAACTCTCTGCAGATCAGACATTTCTCCAAGCAGAGAATTGGGAGTAGATCCCTCTCTTCAACAGGAGGCTCCCTCTGCAACACCATGCCTGCCCCTCTCTGTCTTGAGATGGATCTCCTTAAATTCTGGAAGCTTCTCAAGACCTTTTGTTTCTCTTCCTCCTTCCTTCTCCCCCTTCCCTGCTAGCCTCCTCCTGCCTCTTGACTGGATGCCTGTGTCCCTCATGAGTCTCTATGGGTTCAGGCCCTCTTTCATCCAGTCTTCCCCTGTCTCCCCTTGCTACCAGCACTTGCTCCCGGGCACCCTCCCTGATTAGCCTTCCGAGGCTGGTCCTCCCCGCTCTCTCACTATTACCCCTACCTCAGCCTCCCCCTGGCACTTGCACTCCTTGGCACCCCCTTAGCACTTGCCCAGCCCCTGTGCCCCCTCCTTCCTACAGTTCTACCTCTCTCACCCTTCCGTTTTCCCTTCCTTTGGCCCTCCCTGCCCCTCACTATCTCCAACTGTCTTCTGTCTATTCAAACCTGTATGCATTCTCACTTTCTGCACTTAAATGCCTCCAAGACTCATATTCTTTTCTTTCCTTCTTCTTCCATTCGCTCTCGTATTCCCCGTCCATTAACTTTTCTCCTGCCTCTCTTTCTTTTACTCCGACTACCCGTAGCCTAGGTGTCCCCCTTGATTCTTCATTTTCCTTTTCTTCACATATTTCTAAAATGGCACCCTCCTGTCGCTTTCTACTTTTTAACTTGCGTAAATCTTGTTCTTTTCTTACTTTCCCCACCTTTAAACTTCTTATCACTTCACTAATCTTTTCCCGTCTGGACTATTGTTCATGACTTCTTGTTGGCCTTCCTACTGCACATCTGGCTCCTTTACGATCTACTTTTAATTCTTCTAGTCTGACGCTTTGCACCATCCCTCCCCGCTCATCTATCTCTGCATCTCTTCACTCTAGACGCCGGCTATGCTTTGAACTTCGTCTACAGTTCAGTGTCCTCTGCATCACTGTTAAATGTTTCCTTGCTCTGGCCTCGTTGTATCTTTGTTCATTGGTTTCCTTGCATCTTCCTTCTCAGTCCCTTCGACCTGAATCATAATTTCTACTAACTGTTCCTAAGCTCTCTGTGCCCAATCTCGTTTTCGTTCTTTCCATTTACTTGCCCCAAAAAATATATAACGCGTATTCCCTACATATCAGAACTATCCCGTCTTCTGCTATTTTCCAGTCTCACCTTAATCACTATCTACTTTCTACTATGACCTTATTGTTCTTCCGTTGGCTTGTTATTATTTATCATTTGTTTTGTACCCCTCTTTCATGTACATAGCTTTTGCCCAAAACGCCTTATAAATAAAATACAAAATACAATTAAATCTCAGGTCTTCTGAGGACAAGGTTAATTGATCAAATTATATTTGTCACGATGCTCCCCAATGCTTGGCTGGCATTAAAGAAACAAAATGCATTCTGGGAGTTGTAGTGTGGTAATCAGTTGAACAAGTTTGATTCATATTCAGACTACAATAGTTAAAAAAAATGTAATCCCAGCATTATGTCATGGGAAAAAAGGATTTATCGAAGGATGCCAGAAAAAGCAATATAGTCATTAGAAAAACGATCCTCTGCGACAACCCCATCTGTGTGGCTTCCAAACTGGCTCCCCCTCTTTTCTCAGCTTATATGAATCTTTGACACCAGCTTAGTTCACACTACGCTAGTTAAAAGGGACCTAGAGGAGTGGTGCTTACTTTGCTAAGGCAAGCCATTTTAAGGAAACATGGGGAAAGGGGTGACTGTCTAACACTAATCGGACGGTAGCAATGGGTGTTGATAAGAGACAACAGATTGACCAGATCTTCAGCTTGCCTCCAACATCGGTTTTGCGACCATACTACCTGTTGCTTGCCATAGTGATGGGTTGTCCAGGAGCGTTGTGTCAAATACCCCTGAAGCAGTCTTTTTCATGGCCTGGCAAAACAGCTTGAGGTGTGTTTTATGGTACTGGAGTATGGATATCGGGGGAGCTAGAGCAAAGGAGACGTTCCCCACGGAGCCAATGGTTCCTGTGCCCCACCTGGCATGATGCAAGGAGCTCCTGTAGTGAAGGAAGTCACGCCCATTTAGGGAGTCTGTGTGCTGTGGAAAAACCTGTGTTTCTGTAAGTAAAAGGGAGCTGGCACGAGAGGGCCTGTTGAGATAGGATGCTGACGCATAGAGCAGGTTTGAGTAATTTGTACTTCTATTGCTGTTCCATTTCCTTTTCCGAATCTAGCGCACATTTGACTCACGTGTAAATGGCACATATCTGATTAATGAAACAAATAATGGCCCCTTTTCTGGTATCGCTGTCCCTCTGACACACGTTTTCCATTCTTGGGCATTCTGGGAAAGTGTCCCTAGGTTTACAGCAGTCTTGATTTTATTGGAGAAAGAAAACACCCGGTACAGTTCATTTCAGACCTGCAAGTCCCATGAGATCGACAGTGCCAGAGAAAGTTCAAGAAGTATTAAGGTTAAATGCGCATTTTAATCAACATTTCTTGATACAAGAATGTTTGGATCTTCATTGTTTGTGGTTATAATCATTATTTGTTTTGTATGCACTGCTGATCTATAATGCCCGACATGCACTGAGATTTGCTTCAAGGAGCAGTTAAACAATAAGGAAGCCTCCCATTAATGTAGATTTGGAAGTGAGTTAATTGAGATAATGGAACTGTTCCGTAGGTCACATGGGCATTATCAGAGTCCTCCTGACAATTATACACTGCTAACCAGCAGGTAAATGCCCGCTCAGCTGCAGAGGACAGGCCCAGAATCCCAGGTAGCTGCCGTTGTCAGAGGAACACACTTGTGCAGCAAGGGAGTCAAACTCACTTGTGTATCATGGTCGGTGTGTGTGAGACGTAAAGCATACTTAAACCCACCTTCTTCTCCTACTTGACGAAATATACAGCAAAGCGCTATCTGAACATTATGTCGGTGCACAGTGCTAGGTCGTCACTATGGTCCGGTCCCCAAAGATCTGCACTGGGGCAAATCAGGAGATACCAACTAGGCCTGCAGCAAATGGAGCAAATCGCTGTGCGTCCCATTTGCATTTGAGCAGCTCAAAGATGTCCCAGGCTAAAGCACACCAAACGGCACACACTTCACTACAGCACAACAACAAAACAATGTCACACACAGCCTCGCACAATCCATCAGGACTGCTACCAACCGAAAAGCACACCTAAGCTCAGAGAATGGTGTTATCCCAACTGAAGCTGCCAACAGCACATCAACTGCTCTCTTGCACTTTTCCCGCTCAGTCTGCTAACTCACCCCACCCCCTTTCCTTTCCAGATCTGCCAGAGCGCCAGGGGACGTCTCCAGTGGTGATAGTGCGCGGTACAAATGTCCTTTAAGTTCTAGCACAAATGTGTGAGCCAGGTCATATGTTTCCATACTATACCGATGTTATTACTCTCCAAGTCCATGCTAAAACGCTCCATTTCTGCTGAGACAAGGCTTGTGCTTTATAATTGCTAATGATCAGTAAACGAATACATTAAAATAGCTGTAGAAAGCTCATTGCATGTCTGAGACACTATATATTTTTCCTACTTATACCAGGGTGTTGTTCCTGCATTAAAAACAACATATTATTTCGGCGAGTTGAACATTATCTGGCTGAAAACATACACCCGTGTAGAAAAACAAGTAAAGCATGTAAAATAAAGGGGTTCCTTTAGCTTTCTTGAGGACCACTTTTTGTTAATTGTCTGACTCACTGGCCATCTTGCTCTTGGCGGTGCATGCTTTTTGGTTTGCACAAAATAGAAAGGGGCTACAGAAGGAGCAAAGGGGGTAGTGGAGAGAATGAGATCGAGGGAAGGGGTACGGGATGTGAAGAAGGAGGGGCTGCTGGAAGGAGTAAGATGGAAAGAGTAGGAAGGGAAAGGACGAGTCAAGGAGGAGGTGGTTGTGAGAGTAGAAGCTAGGTGAAATTAAATACAGAGGAGTAGGCGGGAAGGAGACGTGCAGAGGTGTTAATGAAGAGAGGATGGACATATGCGCATACTTTGGAAGTTGCAAGGTAAGTCATTGAATAATCAAGCGCTTATCAACAGAAGCAATTAGGTACTTTGAGGACCCCACTGTGCCCACCACCCAGGTAACTGGCACTACAGACATGGGGAGTACACACACCCCTCCTCTGACACACATGCAGACAGACAGGGATGTGGGGTGCCGGTAACACAGAGGAGAAGTTGGGAAGACTCGGGATCAAGGAGGAGGTGATGAGAGGATATGGCATAAGCACACATGTCAGGAGCCCCTGCCTCCTGACTTGGGAGCTGTGGGGTGACTGGAGGATCCTACTCACCACCCCCGCCCCACCTCGCTCGGCTCTGCCCCGTTTCATAAAACGTGTGGCAGCACCTAGTCCGATTGTCACCCGTCGCATAACCTATTGGCCAGGCAAGTGACTTTGCTACACATTCTGGCAAAACATCTAGAGGGTGGGAGGTGGGAGCTAAAATTTTGCTCAAAAAGGGTTGTTTTAAGAAAAAATGTGTGCAATATAGCAACTTCTGTTCTGGCTTTCTTCTCTGATATCCGATGCTAATTGCTCGTATATCAAGCAATCATCGCTGGTATGTATGCACTCTATAAATCCATCCACATAAACATATTAGTCTGAGGCCCCTTTGGTGTCCAGGCAGGGCCTTGTCTGGGGCCCTCTTCTGGGGCCCCGGGGTGGCCAGAGTTTCTTTGTGCTGTGTGTTAAGATGTGGATCTGTGGCATAGAAACGATCTGAACTGAGTGGAAAGGCCTATCCTGCCATTCTGGCCAGAGTTCAGCTTTGTTCAGAGTTGTGACTTACTGCTGATGAGGGTGCACAATTCTTTCAGGCACAGAACATGTGTTCAACTTTTCTCTGAAAATCCACATGTAATGCACGCTATACATAAACACAAGCTTGTGTCAAAAATAGTATTAGAAGCATGTGCCCTTATCAGGCAGGCTATGTGGAGTGTACACATATGGAAAGTAGTACACCTATGTGTGCAGGGTGAGGATCTCAAGTTGTTCCATACAAGGTGTTGAATAATCAACCAGTTTCGGCTTTACATACAGTACAGGAAAGGAAAAGGTGATTTGACAACAATTCCAGGACTTCATGACCTGGGAGCTATGTTTTTGCATTTCTTTATGAAATAAGAGCGTCAAGGAAGTAGCAGAGTGGGACAAGTCTGCAGTGGTGTGTCTGCATTAGTAGTTCTAGAATCTTCACTATCAACATTATTTTCCATGCCGATTACTGTAGTGTGGCAGAAGCAAAATGTTTACCAAAGTGTGCCTTTCTATTTAGGATTCATATGGCACAGCCCCAGCTGCCAAACAATGTGGTGGTGGACAAAAAAGGCGGGAGTGCAGAGAGAGAATGACAGGGTGAACCAGGGGAGATGAGGCCAATTACGAAAGGTTTCCTCATGGGCCCATATTATCATATACGATCCTTGTAGAACTTGAAAGCATTGTTAGAATTCTGGCACGAATTGTTCTGATTTTCATCCTTAGGCAGTCAATAAAATCAGTACTATTTAGTTGGGTAATAGCAACATCTGTTATGTACAATGAAATGAGAATAGTCTATAAAAGATTAAACTTAGGCCTGGTTGTAGGAGTGCACACACAATATAATGACAATGAAATAAATAGCTCTCCCTTAGTTTATTATGTGCCCCCCTAACTTAGGCCCAAGGGTATACGGTGCAGGGCCTCCCTATTGTACAATTCTGGCTACACCACTCGGTATCTGATGTGCTCTGCATCGCCAGCATGCCATTGGAAAGTCAGTGATGCCATTTGGGCGTCTCTGCTCCTGAAAGGGCTTATGGTTTCCCAAAAAAAAACCTATTGAGAAGGATGCCTGGGGTTCCAGAGGCGACCTCTTGCACTGGCCCCAGTATTCGGTTAAAGATGCCCACCTATCATCGAGCCACCGTGGCAGAATACATTTCATTATGCCACACTCATACTACATGCCAAGCCCCATCTGCCCCTAGTAAGAAAGATTTGATTTGAAGTTTTGGAAAGTATAGGTTAAAGAAAAAGCACTGAAAAGTGAATTCCCCTGGGGGCGTGTATGACAAGCAGCCGGACACCTAAGAAAGGTGCAAGAACCAGGAACCAAAGACATTATTTGAAAAATAAGGTTTTGAATGCCTTTTTTTGATAGGCTAACTAGGATTAAGGCAAATGTTAAGCGAGCATTACAGATTATTGGGTCTTGGGCCAAGAAACGTCCAACACCTTTATTGTTTCATTCAAAGCACAGGACGTCAAGGAGGGGAACTCTGCAGCACGCAGTGCTCTCATAGGGTAGTAATGACAAGGTTGGCAGCACGATATGGCTGGCTGGTGTCATGGAAAGATACGCAGCAAACAGCAGGCCTTAAATGTGATGACGATGGGCAAGATACATATTAAAGAGTGTAGTGAAGGGAGAGCCTTCACTTGGTAAAATAGTGGTACTATCTCTGTCCTGTTCACTCAGCAAGGGCTGGAACCAGACCAAGGAAGCCCTACACATAAAGGCATCCTTGAAAACTGGTCAATAAGTAACTCATGGTTCAGGTTATCAAAAGCCATAGAACGGTGCAATTAGATGCGTGCAGAGGTACTCCTTGGTTGCCTGGGTGAGGATAGCATCCCAGACAGTCTGCAGTGTGATTTCAGTACTGTGCTTAGAGCAGAAGCCAGATTGAAAGGTATTTGGTAGGTTGGCTTTTTCCATGAAAACCTGAAGCTACTGAGTCAGCACCTTTACCAGGACTTTAGCCATCTAGGGAAGGCTACCTGTGGGGGGAAATAGAGGTTGTTTATTATGCTAATAAAAGTCATGGGCTGTCTGTTCAATCGGTAATTAATGCTATCTAAGTAAAACCATCCCCCCTTACCTTTGAGTCAATCTTGACTGTTGCCCGAGTTTTTCTGAGCTACAAAATTCTGACTGATCCTGAATAGAATAAACCCAGACCAGTTCTTAATATTTGTGATTTTTGAATTGATCGACATACTGAACCCGATTTCGATAACAGACTGCCACTTGGTGAAATCCGAGAATCGCTGTCTGGTATTCATCCTCTTTTTTTTATTGTTTAAGTGCGAACCTAGCTCCAGAGCAGCAGAGTACTATACATGGTTTGGGCTGGTATTGTGGGGGTATTTTAAGGCCCAAGGCAGATCCCCTACAACAAGACTGCATTTAGCAGTCACCAAGAAACCATGGTGGTGCTGTGTTTACTGAGCACCTATTCCCTGGTATCACAAAACTGCATTTAGCAGCTACCGAAATAATGGCTGCACTTTGTTTCTTCATTCAAAGAAAAGAAAGTAAATGAAGAATGCTCTGCACTGCAATTGTCCTCCTTTCAGTTTAACACATCCCAAGGCTGTGCCCTTCGTGGAAGCATACCCTGGCACTTGTGGGGCAGGCATTTTCAACATTGCAAACAAAAACGGGCCCCCATGGCCTCAGTCCCCTGAATGACAAAATTATGTGCTGCTTTGAAAAATGACATGCATTCCAGCTGACAGTGCCCTGGTGACTTTTGTGTTTTATGCAACCTAGCCCTGCCTGTGTCTTGCATCTGAATGCCATAAAATCAGATAAACCCTGTAGAACAGCATTGTTTTTATTGGATCAAGTCAGTGAAAAGCAGGAATTACATTTCCGTTCACACGGCCAGCATTTCGTTTTGAAAACAAAGTAACACAAGTGAAATGCTTCAAAGAAGCTTTCTCTCTCCTTTTTTTTGATGTCAGTTTCAGAGAACCCTTGTGTTGGACAGATTTCTGTGTATTAGAAATTGACTAGGGCTATAAAAAATGTTCACACTATAGATGCGAAAAAAACGCTGTTAGGGAGAACTCTCCAGAATGGCTAATTTCCCTTACCTACTGAGTCCCTCAGCAACTTTGCTGGATTTGTAGGATTTATTTTTTCACCTGGTGAGTGTGAGCCTTTTTTTCTCCACTCTTACATGTGTTTTGCTGTGTGTATTTAACATTTTTCTTGTGTTCATAGACTGTGGAGCGCACCTACTCCATAGGCTTCATCTTTTTACTGTGTGTTACACAGCACCTTCATTGCAGTGACACAGGGTTGTCTTTTTGGCTCCCCAACTCCGACTCCATTTTCTGGGACTGACTTATGTCTCCTAGAACATGTAAAGTTGCCATTGACTTTATTAGTCTCTTTTAAAACTCAAAGACCCAGTACAAACTATCTTAAATAGAGTTCTGGAAAGGGTTAATACTTATCCCTTTTTGTCTGTTTCTCTTGGAGCATGGTTTCGTTCCTTTTTCATTAAGACTTGGCTGGTGGCAGTGGTAACTACCCTATGTTTCCTACCGCGGTTATCTTAATTAGCCCTGGTATTGTTTTAGACTATCTTGGTAGCCTCAAACTTAAACCCGCTAGACCATATACTTTTTTATACGGTCCCGGCTGGGTTTATTCACCATTTCTTTTTGAAAAACGTCTTTCTCATGTTTTTCTCTGCGCGACAAACAAGGTTTGGTTCCTTTGCTCAGCGTCCTTTCGCCTACTTCTAAACAGAAGCCCTCCTTAGGTGCCTGTATGTCTGGGGGGGACAGGATGTGAGGGAGGAGTTTAGGACTCCCTGCACAGGGTCTCCTTGTAGACCCTGTCACACTCTGATCTGATTGGCTGCTGTGTGATTGACAGCCAGGCTGTGTGAATGGGGGAAAGCTGCATAAAAAGCAGGTCTCTGGGTCTGCAAAGGCAGAGTCGCCACTGGAACAAAAGAACCGAAGAGGAGCTGACAGAAGAGGACCCCTACAACAACTGAAGTGCCCAGTGAAGCCCTGCTGCAGGTCTGAATCTTCTCCAATGACAGGGAAGATCTTCAAGGAATCTTCTCCCCTTGAGCTGGTGGGAACAACCAGTTCAACAAACTGCTCGTCAGGTCTCCCTTCTCTGGTCGAATTTGCTGTACAGAGCGCCAATGAACCGGATAGCCAGGAAGAACGGATCCTGCTCGCGTTTTAAGGAGCACACGTTTTATTTGTTGCTTTGCTCTGCTGCTGGTTTCTTCCCTGGGCAGTGCAGGACCCTCCAGTCTTCCTACTTTTTGTCAGTCCGACCGTCTCTCCAGGAACCGTGAACCTGCAGGACCTGCCAGGAACGTCCGCCTCAGCTACAGCCTTCTTCTCCATTTAAGGTACTGTTCAAATCCGATTATCCGTTTCGTTGAGCCTCAGTGAAGGTGTGTGAAACCTTTTGCCAATCTGAGGGCTTGTCCTTCTCCACCCTTTAAACTAAATTTTCTGCCAACCAACTACGTCTTGAACTCTTGGCAAAGACTTAACCGCAAACTACCCTGAACCGTGTGATCTTGAGCAAACGACTCTGACCCCTTGACTTTGGGCCAGGCCCTGTTTGAATCTGATTTCCTCACCGTAGTTCCTTTTTCTAGATTGTCCTGCTTACTTACTTGTTGGTGTATTGAATTCTTGCCTAACTTTGTCTTTCCCTCCCTTTTAAATTGCTGGAGTGCCATTTTGCTCACACTTCATTGTGAGCCTAACTTGTCCAGAATCTATTGGGTGTGGTGTAGTGTATTACACTTTTCAACTGCTTTACTTTAGTGAAAGGTTTTACAACTGATGTGTAAATAAATGTATATTCTTTTACTCAGAAACCTTGAATCAGTGTTTGTTTGAATCATACTAATTGCTGTCATTTGTGTAACTATTGATACTGCTCACTTACTCTTGAGATAAGTCTGGCTGCTCAGCCATCACTACCACTTTACTGTGTAGTACAGGCTTGTACCAAAGGTGAATGTGTACTTTCACTTGTAGTCTTAATTGTGTGTGGTGTTCCCAAAGGGTACTGCATAAAATTCTGCCTAACATACTGCCAGGGGTAGCTAATCCTGATCCTTGCAGTACATCCTGAAACTACAGAACCACCATACAGAATTAAACCCTACAAAAAACCCAGTAATTCAGGGATAAAGGGGAAAGACTGTGGAACCCTTTTTGGGGATGATCCAGTGACGAGACGATTTTTGCCCCGCTACCTGTTTTGCCCAGCTGATGCCCCGCTGTCTACAGAGACCAGGCTAGGCTCAGTTGTTCCCTCAAGGAAAGCCACCACTGCGCAGTGACCAGATCCTTGTCCCGCTGTCCAGATACCCAATTGGCTATCCAAACTACCTTATTCAAGTATTGTTGTATCACCCCTCCCCAATATCAAAACACAGCCTATCCCATTCTGTTACCTTGCCATTTGTTCAACCCTCTGAGAAATCCTATATGTATCCTAGTAACTTCTTAGTACTTAGTACTATTTGGAATAAATTAATTAATTCCCACATAAAGAGACACACGCGTGAGGGGGTTAAAACTGCAGCTTAACCCTTTTCATGGGCAGCGTTTCTCTTTTTGATAATCTAGTCACGAACATATAGTTTTAGTAGAACTGGTCAGTTTCCTTTGGAATTCGATTTTCCCTGCGTACTGCTTTTATTATAAAATCGGATTTTCTCTCCATCTCAAGAATCCTATCCTGTCACCCATCAAAAGTCACCCTTTCACTGTAGTCTTACCCCTGTTCTGTGCCTTGGTATCTTGGCCTAAAAACCGATTTTTGATTATGTCTGATTAGCTCATTTTCCAAGCTTTTTTGTCATTTCAAACCCGTGAAAATAAGCAATTGCATTTTCCCCATGTGTGATTTTGCTGCCCAGCCTTTTTCCTTCCAAAAAATGATTTTCTGAACTATATGCCCGTTGTTAGTCCATTGCCTTGTAGTTTGCTGGTGTTCTTCCTTATTTGATACAGCCAGCCTCATGTTTACCTCATGCATTCAACCGCACAGGTAAAATACTATTTAGTAATTCCGAGTGCTATTTTGCTCCATTTCAAAGGTTTTCAATCTGATTTTGCCTCCTATTCAGGGGTGGAAGGTCGGATTTTCATGTTGCATAGTATACCTGACTCCTTGCTACTCCTCTCTACCCATACTCAATCTGGTTAACAGGGGTTTGAGGTAGTGTTGCAGGGGGAAATACTAACTGTGGTGCTGTCTGAAAATACTACCCGAGAAGTAATTTAGCTTTTATTCAATTTTGCATTGTATATCTTATGTTAAAAGGTCAAACTAAGTGTGTTCTATCATTTACAGTATACACTTGGTGATTGCTGCCCTATATGCAATGGGTTTGATTTTTATTCCAAATTAAAATAAATATTTAATTATCACGCACCGGCCTGGTTCATGTTCCATTGTTACACGGGGTGTACGTTAAGGGGGGTGTGAGACGGATTGGCTTCCTTCTCAAAACTGAATCCAAATTCATAAATTTAAAAGTGTTTTAATTGTGCGCTGCATCCTTGGCAAGCATCAAGAGTCCTTGTCTGGAGTGTGACGCCTCTTTAAAATCCTTAACAGTGTCTTTTAACAGTAGCAAGGTACTGGGAGTTGCGGTCTGTGCCTCTATTGGGATTAGTCTTTGGTTGTGGGTGTTGTTGAAATAACCACATTTTGAGATCTTTGTAAAATTGGAGAAATATGGGGGCATTCCGAGCCGATACGGGGATTGAGTTCCAGAAGGTGGCTGCATGAAGAGAGAAGGATATTTGTGGATACTCGCTTTGCAGACCAGTTTTTATCTAAGCCGGTTGGTTTATTAGCTGCGCAAGGAGTATGTACCAAAAGATGTGTGGAGATAGGTAACAGGTAAGCTGGTACCTGGCACCAGGTGAGCTTGTGTGCTTCCACGTGACTACTTTGTAGATGATACATACAGTCTTGAACTGTATGCTCTCCTGGAGAAGAAGCAAATGTAGGGGTGAATTGGTCAAATTTCCATGCATCTGTAATAAAGTATTCTGCAGCGTTGTGAACTGGTTTTATGGGATCCAAGGGATCAGCTGGGAGCCCTATCAGGAACGCATTTGCTCCATCAATGTGTGAGACCACAAGGCTCTAGCTATGGTCTGGAAATCCTGTGGCCTGATGAAGGGTTTGATTTTGCGAAGGGTGGAGATTTTGAGCCAGGCCATTTTCAGCCTTCTTGGCTATGTGTTTCTCGAAGGACGGCTGCTGTCAATGGTGTAGCCTAAGGATTTTTCTGAATCTAACGCTTATCATTGAGCCATTGTTAGGCAAGTATTTGTTTAGTAGTGGAACCGATCTGGATGATAACTACATAGTCGCAAAGATGACTGTTGTCCTGTGGGCCTTTTACTCGTGTACAACTGGGTATCGTCTGTATATTGGGATCTTTGAGGAGTGTGCCCAAAGGCTCCATGTAAAGGTTAAAAAGGCTTTTAAAAATTCTTCTAAATATGCTCCTTTAATAGTGGATTGCCTTGTGGACTGCTTCGTGTAGGTAATGTTCTCTTTGTTGCTGGAGTTCCTTGGTGAGTTCGTATGAATCATGCCGGTATTCCTGATCACTGCCTACAGTATTATACTAAATTGAATTCTCACATTGGTAGCAATTGTAACGCTCACCTGATTCCCAAGGAGGCGCTGGTCTTGGCAGGAAGGTGTCTGTGACTCGAAAAGTGATGTGCAGGACTCGATTGGCTTCTGGGGTCGAACCTCTTCTCACTGTGTGTCGAACCCGAAGGGTGAGGTTTCTGTAGGTGAAAGAATATGGGGGTTAAGGGTCTGGGCTGTTGAATGTTCCTCTCCCTCTCCCTCTCTTCCTAGCTTCTCCGTAGAGCCCCCCCCCAGGTCACGTGCTCACCTTACATAGGTGAATGCTGGACTCTCCATCTGCGTCTGGTGCAGGGTGCCATTGCCAGTTCCTTCACTGGTGAAACATAGGCCTCTTGAACTCAGAGGATCGTTACCGTCGTTAACTGCACGAGCGGTGAGTTTCCGGGCACCTTTTTAGTCTTTATAGTCTTTAGGTGCGTGGCGCGTTAATATTGAACAGGACTCTGTATAATGCTTTTCCCTTTTTGTCTTGCAGGACTCTGGAGATGGAAGATGGAGTGAAGCGCCTGGAAATGAGTAAGTAAATGCAAGCGCTCAAACTGTCTTTTTCCCTTGCTGCTTAGTCCGTGCTGAAGAGACGCCGGAGTATTTGCAGGCGTTCTATTGACGAGCGCGATGGGCGTAAGTAAATACCTGTTTAATGTCTCTTCTTTTGTTTTCACAGGCGGCGATGCAGCATGAAGAAATCTGGAATTCGCGGAGTGCCGGTGAGTAATAACAATGCTTTTGTCTTCACAGGCGGAGGTGCAGCGTGAAGAAATCCGGAATTCGCGGAGTGCCGGTAAGTAATAACAATGCTTTTGTCTTCACAGGCGGAGGTGCAGCGTGAAGAAATGGCCTCAACCGATGGATCAGGTGAGTAAGCACTGCGTGTAAAGGTTGCCTTGCTAACCTGTTTTTTCTTGTCCTTGCAGGTGCTGTTGTCGACTGGATACAGGAATGGTAAGTATAATTCTTGCAGGTTCAGGATCAAAAGAAGAAAGGCCGGAACAGACTCGGTGAGCGTTCTGCTGCAGATGCAGAATAACGCGAAGCACATTTCATCTATCGGGTGTGGTTTAAATAGCCTTGGAGTGATGAGGCGTCTTCCTCCACGGCCCCGCCTAGGTAAGAAAAGAGTTCCAGTTCCAGAAGTGTTCCAGTGCTGTATCCAGGGAGTGGAGCTTGCCCCACCCAGGTAAGAAAGTAGTTCCTGTTCACAGAGGACTTCTAAGTGGCTGGTAAGTAAGCAGCATGGTCTGCTGCAGGTAAGTCCACCCGATGCATCTTCATACATAATATGAGCCCGGCGCTTCCAGTGCCGGGACCGATGACTTTGATGAGCCTGGTGCCACCGGCGCCAGGACAAGGCCCAAAAGGTCCGAGTGGGGACCGGCTGGTGCCTAAGATAACGGTTAGTGGCCTGCTTCCAAGGATGTTGGGCTGTTCCTGACTCCTTGGAAGCAGTGATCATGACACAATAGGAAGGAACATTTGCTCTTTATCTTCTGTTCAGACAGATTATTGAGGGTTGCATAATATGGCTTAGACATGCTCTTCCACACAACTTTTGGTAAATGGACCGGGGGAAAGCTGAGGCTGGAAATGCTCTTGCACTAAGCTGACTGTAAATAGGCCAGAAAAAACCTAAAGCTAAGCAAGGCTATTTCACCACATCAATGATCACTGTGCTGATAGAAAGGCCAGAGCATGCCCAGGGCTATAAAATATACTTCCGCTGCATTGAATTTCAATGGGCCAGAACAAACATAAGGCTGAAAAATGAAGAGCTACTCTTGGTCTAGAAATGCTCTTCCACTACGACTTTAAATGGGACAGAAAAAACCTAAGGCTAGAAATTATGATTGTCCACTACACCAAATGCCCTTTAAATGGGACTGAGCAAACCTAAGGCTAGAAATCATTCATTTAACTAACTACAGAAGGCTGAGAACAAGCCTAAGAATATAAAGGCTCTTTCACTAAAGCGACTGCAAATGGACCAGAGCAAACCTACTGTAAGACTAGACATGAAATACTGTAATATTCATTATAAATCGGCCAGAGAAAACCTATGGCTAGAAACACCCACTACACTCACTTTAGGTGGACCAGAGCAAGCATTGGGTGGAAGGTTTTGAATTAATGTGAACCACTGGCACTGCTCTGGGCATTATCCTGCGGAATAACGGTAATGAATAGGTCAAAGTTTCAAAAACCAGAGAACGCCCTTATTTATATAATGATTATGATGTGTTATTTATACAGCGCCTTATTCCAAAGCGCTTTATGCCTTTTCCATCCCAATGAAAGAATTAAAACATGCATTTACACTTGGCGCTGAACATTGTCACCTCAGCTGTTGCAGTACTGCACTAAACATGCCCATCGTGCCCTTAGACTTCGGAGATGCGGAACAGCCATCTTGTCATTCTTTTAGGTACAGCAATGACGTTAGCAATGGTGGTTGCTAATGACCACGTCAACTGACACCATGTCAATGGGCTCTGATGCACTACCCCGGCGAAAGACGGATCGCCAACACGCCCCAGGTACTATTTCATTAACATTTCGTTTTGTATTTACAATTGCCAAGAGAAAAACTGCCACAGTGGGCACAAAGCATATTGGCAAAATGACTTTATGTGAATAAAAAGATGACATGCAGAAACACCTATTTTTTCTTCTAAATGTATACATTCAACCTCAGATCCCAACAAACCCATCTCCATGGTAACTCACTACACACTCAAAACCAACAGGTCTGAAGTGACAGAGAAGGGGGGAAATATCCCAGGAAACCATGTATTGAGGGTACTTAAAACCCCTCCCACCATCCTAAAAAAAAATGAATAAAAGATCAAATTCGCAATCCAGTGGGTCGAGTCACATGTAGGATTCCTTAAAGCTACTGACACATTGGAGCAACTGTTATCCTTATCTAGATTAACCCCAATTAACAGATTTTCATTTAGCAGAACAGCTGACAAAAAGTCTCCATAAAGCTGGAATGACTTCAAACGCCAACAACTGTGGTATTGAAGGGTGCAGGCATTGCGAACAAATGATAAATTGTTGAACACCTATTGATTCAGTAATGACAAAAATAAGTTGATTATAACAATAACACACGTAAAATTGACACTTTCTGACAATTGTGTACTTCATCAAAATAGTTTAAACTAGAGAGGAATCCTTCCTGCACATTCTGGTCACACTTACCTCCAAAGATCTCCAAAGACAGCCCTCATTACCAGGTTGCCGGTAGACCGCCGTAAGCCGCCCCGCTTCCAGCACCAGATATCTATTACAGGCAGCGGAGGAACAGTAAGTTCCCATTCCCATGAGTCCTTTAGGACTCATGGGAATGGGAACACTGAAGCACCGGCACTGTTAGTAATGGTGCCGGTGCTTCAGTGAAAAATCCGTGAAAAATCTGCCGGAAGGGACCTGAACTAGTGGCAGGTCAGGCCTGCGGTAGTTCAAAGCCCCTACCGGCAGACTCTGAGTGACCTGGTCCGGAAAAGGTGCCGCTAACCGTTGTTACCGGCACTTTTTTAGAGACCGGGGCACTCCTAATGAGGGCCAAAATACCAACAAGATCCAAAACGGCATCCCTGCACTTTAGGCTATCTTATGCTCTCGGTCTAGAAATAATATTATATGCGCTTGCTTTGCGCCTTATCTGTTGTCCCCTTTGGGCTCCTGTCCTGCAGCACCTCAACACGTTCTTTCAAGATTCAGTGTCTATGCCAAACTGGGGATTGTGCCTCCCATGGCGGGGGACATGTCCCAAAGAGCTTTTGCACTTATTTTAGTCTCATCAAAAGGATAACTCACAAGTTCCTTCCCCGGTAGTGATGGTCACAATCTGTGAGCACTAAGCGTAATCAACTGCAGCTGCACAAGGCTGGCCATGCCAGTCCTCTCCTACCTGGCGGGAGTATGAGGAGCTCATGAGTACTGGGGCAAGAACTGGCAAAAGAGGGTAAGGAGATGCAGGAGCTCTGTGGCAGAGAATGGGTGCTCACCAGCAAGACCGCTGCCATGAAATGTACAGATGAAAAACAAAGAAAGAAGACCTGCACAAGGCTAACGCATAGTCCAGTTGATGTCCCATCTGTTATGAGGGGGTGGGCCTGGTCCAGGTCAGGCCCCGGAGCGTAGAAGAACACACAGACAACGGTGTGATGCTTACCAAGTCGCCCCTGCCCCTCTGTGCACAGGCCTGCCCAGCGTGTGCTACGGCTGTGAGGGAACACAGGGGGTGCGTTGGAGCAGCATTTGCAGCTTCGCTGGGTTTACCAGCAGCAATAGGAATCCTGCCATGAGTAGGAACAGCAGCAGTGTGCTGTAAGAAGCAGGGGTTTCCCACCTCGTCGCCATTGTTATGAGGGGGAGGGCCTGGTCCAGGCCAGGCCCCGGAGCGTAGAAGAACACACAGACACCGGTGTGATGCTTACCCCGCTCCAACTGGCGCATGCGCCGCGGGGACCCGCCTTTTTTGGTGTACCACGTGTCTGCCCTGGCAGTCTCTTAAAGGGACACAACACACTCCTCCCTTTTCATATTTCTTTTTCAAACAAACCATAAATTACTTATCACAGAATATTAACATTTTTTTCCTCTTAAATTCAACACATCAAACTTCAAACACAGTATTTCCGTCCGATGCCGTTATCATTGAACTGTTGGTGTCCACCACCTTGAGGGGTGCCGGCTCACGAGGCAGGGACTGTTTCCCTCGCACATTTCTTATTCTCACCAGTACCCAATCCCCTATTTCGAAACAGTCGCTTTGCAGACTCATGCGGCCGTTCACCCTCTCATTTGCCTTGCTCCTTGCTTCAGCTACTGCTGCATCATCAATGATACCAGGTGAGCGTGGCAGGTGGTCTGGGAGAAATCTACGCAGGCATCGTTGAAATAGGGCACCCAACATAGAGCAATGAGGAGTCGCGCGATACTCCGCCAAAAATTTTACAGGGCGTGTTTCTCGTGCTCCCTTGCCCATGGGCTATCCGGAAGACTTTGTTCAATGTCCTCATGACTCTTTCGACATCGCTGTTTGCTCTCGGCCACAGTGGTGTGATTTTTCGGTGGGTAACACTGTGGTCACACAAGTATTCTGCAAATCCTCTACCTTGAAAAGGAGGTCCGTTGTCGCATTATATTTCAACTGGGAGTCCATGCGTGACAAATATTCTCTCCAGCACTGGGATTACATCCTCTAGGGCTGTGGATTTCACAAACTCGACCTACGGGTACCTTGACCACTGATCGACAAGGACCACAAAATGGTCATCTCGACAGGTTGATACGAAATCCAAGTGTATTGTGCCCCGTGGCACACAGCTCCTGTCCATACACTCAATCTGCGGTTCTTGTCTGTTCGGCAGCGCCGCCTGGCACCACACACAGTTGTGGACAAATTCCTATACTCACTCTTCTAGGCCTGGGAACCACACCTTCATGCAGAGCCGGGCCTTGGTCTTGGCAACACCCTGGTGACCTTTGTGTGCCAGTTCCATTGCCTTGCCCACCAGGGTAACAGGGACCACCAACTTCATGCCCCTTAGTAACAAGCCATCGTCCAGAAATGTGAGTTCCCCTCTCACTCTCCACATCCGCTCAATCGTTCTTTGCATCAGCGCGCATTTGTCCTGGTGAAGCATGAGGCCGAGGTGTTGCATGCACTGCAATACACTTTCCAGTCTCTCCAGATACTCCTGCTCAGACCTAGCGTATACCATATCATTGCTGATGTTAATTGCTCCTTGTACTCCAGCCAGCGGCCCTCTGATGGAATTTTAGAAAGCCTCTGCGGCTGAGGAGACCCTTTGTGTGTACTGAAGGTCGTAATATAGCGCGACTCTGGATCCAGTTCGAGCTGGTGGTACCCAGCACGGAGATCCAACTTGGAAAAGTAACTGGCGCCCTGTAAGTCTGCCAGAATGTCATCTAGGGTTGGTGTAATGTGTCGGTCCCGATGGATTGCTCTGTTCGGGAGGCGCATGTCCACGCAGATGCATATGGTATCCATCTGCTTGGGTTTTCTTGCGATCACTATGGGAGAGACCCACGGAGTCGGACCCTCCACCTTCTCGATGATGTCTAGTTGGATCAGATTGTCGAGTTCTTGTTCCACGTGGTGCCTGAGGTGAAATGGCACCCTGTGATGCTTCAACGCGACCGGTTGTACCACATTGTCAACGTGCAGCCACACTGGTTCTCCTGTGAGTTTCCCAATTAAAGTGAATACCTTTGCATATCTGAGAGCAGCTTCTGGACGTCCTCCAGGTGCACCCCAAACACAAAGTTTACGATGTGTAAGGCCTCGGTGGCGGCGCACCCTAGAAGAGTCACCCTGCTCACTTTTGTTACAAAAAACGTGCCCTGATCGATGTGTCCTCATGAGTGACCCAGGCCACAAATGTGCCCTGCAGCAGTAGCAGTTGCTTCCCGCCAAATGTAAAGATACAGACGTTCGTCTTTCTTAGGGGTGGTGCACTCTCCAGCTGCCGGTAGAGGTCCTCCGCTACGACGCTCACAGAGGAGCCGGTGTCAATCAACACGGGTATCAGGGAGTTGCAGATGGGAATTACGCACCTTGGCTGTCGCCTTTTGGACCTTCGTAATACGGACTTGCTAGAGATGAAGAAGACAACCTCTTTGTCTTCTTCCGGCTCCTCTGGCTCGTCCTCCTCACCGTGGGTTGTTCGACTTGGGCAACCTTGCACTGCGTCCTCTGCAGCATCGGTCTCGAGGACACCGGGCCTCTTGAATGCGTTGATGGTGCTGGTGCTCTGCAGACAAGCGCAAAGTGGTTTGCTATGCCACAGCGACCGCACACGTCTTTTTGCCGGAGACTCCTGGGGATGGGGCAGGTCATAACTGCAGTTAAGGCATTGGGGCTGTCCCCTCCTTTATCTTCTTTCCTGCTCCACTGCTGGCGCATGTCACTCTTTTGAAACTGCCTCCGTCCTACCGCACATGCATACTCAAGCTTGAATGCCTTCATCGCTGAGCACATCTTGTTAGCGCGGACGTCCCGCCAGCTCGTAGGAGCGCCCAAGCTCCAGGATGCGCATGAGGGTGATCCTGGGCACATGCAGTATCTGGCGCTGCAGCTTTTCTCTCGAGGCAGCCCTGTATGACTTGTTGTCGTATCTCGTGCTCCACGTACGGCCAGGCACACGCCATTGACATGCGACACAGCCTGCTGTGAAAAGCGTCAAGAGATTCACCTTCTTTCTGTACAGCAGTCCTCATGAGGGTCCTCTCATAGTCTATGTTTGCCATGGGTGCAAAGTTCTCCAGCAGGGCTGCTTTGGCCGCTGCAAACGAGTTGTCCACGGGTCGTAGGGTCTCAAAAGTATTGTGTACCGCCGGACAGGACGAGTACAGCATGATGGAAGTCATTGTCTCGTCGTCATCCTCTCTGGTGGCCTTGAAAAATGTATCCAACCTCTTCACCCATGCAATCCATCTGGGACCCAACAATGACGGGGCCCCAGAAATGTCAAACTCATGTAAAGGGGCGAGTTACGCCGACGAGCGTGGCATCCTGGCAGCCCAGGGCGTTTCCTCTTCATCCACCATGTCCACGGGCTGTGGTGGTGTCCCGTAAATGTAGGCCGAGGGCCAACTGGCGATGGATGCACCAGCGTAGTAGTCAGCTGTGGGGTCAAGGTGCACAAGCACTCACCTTCATCCCTGCCTGTCGTTGGCCTCCTGGGTGGCGGCTGAGCACACAGGCACTCCTCCAAGGAGCTGCAACCCACAATGTCATTGGCGGTGCGTGGCACTGTATTTGTGGCAGCGCGTAGCGCTGAAAGGAGTGGTGGGGCTGGATTGCCCTGTCCCGGATACTGGTGGCACGTGGTGCCCAGCGAGGGGGGTTCCTCCAAATACGAACGATGCGCATAGAATGGGTTGCCCCTCCACCTCCATGCACAGGCCTGCCCGATGTGTGGTACGGCTGTGAGGGAAGACAGGGGCTGCGTGGGAGAAGCGCTTGCAGCTTCGCCACGTTTACCGGCATCAAGATGAATCCTGCCATGAGCAGGAACAGCAGCAGCGTGCTGTAAGTATCAGCGGGGTTCCCACCTCGTCGCCAATGTTATGAGGAGATGGGCCTATTGAGAGCTCTTGTGTTCTGCCGGAACGCAGTTAGCTGGTAGACAGATGTTGACAAGTGTGACACGTATTCTGGTTGCCCAGGTTCCGAGTAAGTACAGATTTTGGAAAGCGAACTAGAATTGAAAGAGACGGTCGGTATATGTTAATTTCCTCTCTTTCTGTCTCGTCGTTTTTCTAATTAGAACTTTGGAAGTATACAATTATACCGTTGCACGCCTATACACAACGCATTATTTTTTTCAAAAACACCACTACGCTGCATCCCTGCAAGGGGAGAGAGTCCCCATCTGAAAGAGGGAGCTACTTTTCCTGTATGCGCGAGGTGTTCCCCGTGTGCTAACAAGCTGTGTTTGCTCTTCTCGCTCCCTCAAGCCATCTTCTGCTACGTGACTCGCCCCCACCCCCTCTGCCTAATTCTGGCAGGACGGGGGGCAGGCACTCTGCGCTTAGAGAAAAGCAGCGCGAGTACAAGTGACCACAGAAACTCACTTTCACTTTTGGACATCTTTTTTAATTCTCTCGAGCCTCAAAGACGTTAACCACTTATTAAAAGGGTTTGCTATTTTAGATGTAAGATGCCCTTTGCCCATCCTTTCTCCACACTCTCGAACCAGTTTAATGCTAGTATATAACGTGTGCACTGTCACAAGCTTTCAGAAACACACACGTAAAGTAACTCCTCTTACCTAACCTGGTCTGCTTCTTGATTTGGTGTTGTCCTTGTTCAGGGGAAAAATCCATTTGTGCAGAAAAAATATGTTGCCCAAGGCACGCCTCTTCCTCGAAAGGAACCAATGGCAGAGCGAGCAACTGAATACATTACATGTACATGACAACAATCTGAGACTGTGCGCTGCTGGGTTGGACCTTGTGAGGAGACATCGATGGGTGCCTCGTCGCCAGGACTGTGCTTTGAAGAGGCGCACATTCTTCACCAGGCAACAGAGGGAACGTTAACGGAGCAAGGGGCTGCTGCGAGGTCCGGTCTCCACGTGTCCCTCTGGCTCCGTGCCTGCGGACGGTGAGACCGGGCATACAGGGAGCGGCAGGGATGTTGTGAGGTGGCAGTGCCTGCTCTTACTGGGAAGGGACATCGGTCCGAACTGAAAATACAAAGACGCAACGACAGTTCCCGACCTAAAGCTCGCGGCTGGGTCTAATCACTGAACACACACTTCAGGGTATTTCCTGTCTTGCTTCAGGTTCCAAAACAAACTCCTCCTGTGAAGCAAACGTGGCTTTCAGCTGAAAGTGTGTTCGTGTTGGACTCTGCACACTACTCGAATGATGTCATGCTTTATTTTTATTTTTTACTGACCGTACATTCTCAGTTCGAGAACCAAATAAGCTTTTAATGGGCACCCCATTCTCACTTAACAGCTGCATTTACGGTCAATCGTGTACCTATTGTTGCGCCTTTGTTTCCTTAATAACGGCCATATCAAACGTTTACAAAATGGTTACTATTCAATAACCCATATTTGAAGAGAGGTAGGATTGTATGTATTTGTTTTATTCAAGTGTTTTGTTACAAGTGTTTCTGGGAAGATTTAAAAGATGCTTTACTCGCCCTAATCGTCATTTCAACTAATCCTTCTCTTCCTTGTCACATCCCTTATTCACAGGAAGGCATTCTGCCTTCCCCCAGTTCTTCTAAATCTCATATTTATTTAATACTGCCCCACCCCCAATCTGGGCTATAAAAGGCCCTGGCTTCCCATGATCAGGAACACTGTCAGGGATTTCCAACCTTCAGTTGAAGGGGGCCCTATGATCCGCCTCCTACACCCCATTAACTGTCCTGGATTCTTTGGGGTTTATTTTTTTCTCCTGCTAAGAGTGAGACTCTTTTTCTCCCACTCTTTGGCATGATTTGAGAATGTCCTTTGACTGTGAATGTGTTTTATGGGCTATGGGGTCTTTTATACCATAGGGCTTCATGTGTTTTTGATATGTGTGTTACACAGCAACCTCAGTGCAGTAACACAGGGGTGTCATAGTGACCCCCAAACATAGACTCCATACCCTGGGACTGACTACTGTCTCCCAGGGCATGTAAAGTCACCATTGGCTTTACTAGTCTCAAATTGTGAACAGAACCAGTACAAACAATCATATTGTGGAAGTACTGGTAGGGGTAATTCGATTGCCCCTGGCTCTGTTTTTCAAGGGGGCACTGTCCAGTCCCCCCTTGTCGAGTTTCTGGCTGGGGTTTTCCCATTGATTTTAAACGCACCACTTTTTGGTGCAATGTTAAAGATACCACCGGGTTATTTATTTAATATTAATTCCCCGGTTGGGTCTTTTTGCCAGGACTCGGTTTTAAAATCGCGTTTGTGTTCGCCTCTGAAACTCTAACCCAAGTCGAGCCCTTTGTTCCACTTTTTGGCGGGGTTCTGCACAGAAGCCCTCCAAATGGTGCCACTCTGTCTGGGGTCTACAGAATGTGTGGGAGGGGGATTAGGTACCCTGGACTGAGTTGCCTTGGCAACTCAAGTCGCACTCTTGTGTGATTGGCCCAGTGGTGAACCGCCCAGCTCACCACTTAGCATGTTTGAGTGACATCTAGGCTGTTGAATGGGGGTTTTACTGCATAAAAGCAGGGCTTTCGGGACTGGAACTTCAGAAGTCACCACAGGACCTAAAGAATCCAAAGAGGGGAGAAGCTGAGCCATCTACAACGACGACACCACCGGTGTAGCCCTGCTGTAAAGAACTCACCACTTCCCCGACGACAGAGGAGATCTTCTTCCAGGAGAGTCTTCTTCCCTTTGAGCTGGTGGGACCAACCAGTTCACCTTTTTCGCCTTCCAGGACGTCTCATTGTCGAATCGCCCGTGCCAAGCACCCCGGCGGCCGGATAGCCACGCTTCACCACTAACTGCGAATAAAAGGGTTGTACCTTTTTAATCGGGAACTCCGCGCTTGGTTTCATCCCTGGCAGTGCAACGACTTCCAGCTTTCTTCCTCGTTGAGATCATCTCTTCCTCTGGTCGAAGCCACGACTTGCACCCGCTGCCAGGAACAACTGCCCCCGCTGGAGCGTTCTCACCATTTAAGGTACTGTGTCCCGCCTGGCCTCCCTTGCAACGGACTGTCCAAGGTGTCCCGTAAATCCTTGACTATCCAACTGGGTTGGCCTCCAAACCTTCTAACTTTATCTTTCTGAACTGATCCAACCTCTTTTGACATTTTCTGCAAAGACTTCGAGAGCATTTCCACTGTGTGATCTTGGGCACATTCAGCCTTGCTTTCTCTAAGAGTGGGCCTGGCCTATGGACATTGGGCTCTACAGTAGACCCTGCCTTTCCTGCCTTGCTGGGGATTCTTAAAAGTGCTGGTACTGTGTTATTTCCATGCTCTGCCTTTTCTCTCCTTTTTTAAACAAATTATTGGAGTGCCATCTAAGGTTACGCGCTCACCTCTGTTTTGCTAATAAGTGGTGTCTTAACCTAGACTTGTCGAATAATTAACTAGGGAGGTGTATATACGTATAGTGACTGTGTTTGAACTTGCTTGATATATTAGTGCCAGTGTATTTTCATAAGTGTTTTAAATAAATAATGATATACTTTTAATACCAAAGCTCTGGTCAGTGTTTGCTTGTTGTACTGTATTTTTGGCCCTATTGTGTATACTCTATATACTGCCTAACTCTTCTTGAGAGAAGTATGACTGCTCAGCCACAGCTACCAGGTAAATCTGGGTTGGGCAGACTGCTACCAATTGGGTTTACTGCTTACTCCTGTGGTCTTAAACTTTTTGCAGTGGTCCCCAAGGGAACTGCACAGGTTTCTGCCTAACAGCTTACATCATCCCTATTTTAGAAAACTCTTTGTTCCTGATGCTTCTAGGATGACTTGCTGATCACTTCAAGAAATTGCACGTTTGTCCCTGATGATTTGGGGATGATTCTGGGATGACCTGCTGATTACTTCAAGAGCATTGCCATGAAACATGTTTGTTCTTGATGATTTGGGGATGACTTACTGATTACTTCAGAACATCAGAGTTTGTATGTGCAGACCAATACAGATTGTCATTCCGCTTTTGCTTAGTTGCACTTATGCTGGATGACCCCCCACTGTGGCAAGGGTAAAGCTTGAGACTATGTTGGGCCAAAGTGGAAGGCAGAGGCCTAAACATAGCATGCACCCCCTGGTTGAGAATCCTTTGCCATCTCAGTCAAAAGCAGGAACCCAGCACTGTCACAATCAATACATTCCCATGCTGACTGCACCAATATATGCCAGTAATAACATGTATTCCTTCACACAGTATTCATGTTTGCTTTACGCATAATCCAACAATCAACAACCATAACCAAAAGGACCTCCAGGATAAAAAAAAAACACACATAGGATCCAAAAAAGAAAGAAGCAATAAACAAACGGAACCACAACTGAGGTCTAAACTACCCACAACCTACCAAATACAAGCAACAACAAACGACAAAGAGCAAAGACTAAACCCAAAAGACCAGGAACAACTCCAATCGAAAGGGGACACCCACTCAAAGGAACACAACCCACACATCATGCCTCGCCACAAGAAAGACAAAGAAATCAGAACAGACAACAGAAATAATAAGAAAACCCAAACCACTTGGGAAGGCACCGACCAGGATGATCCCACAACCCCAAAAAACTCGACAAACATCTGAGATGGCCCAAGGACACATACAAATAATAGAGAAAAGACAGACTACACTGCTCGCTAACTGTCCACATACAACAATGTAGTAAACAAAAACGGCACAGCAACCACAGCGACAGCCAACAAGCATCACTAATAAAGACCCAACCAGGACACCAAACGGAACACGACAACTAATAAACAATCCCAACCTGATCCCCACCATGGACAATACCCCAAACAGAACAAGGGAAAAATTGGAATCCATCCCACTCGACACCCCCTATATCACCAAGACTGGAACAACAGAGGGGTAGCTACCCTATTTAGCACCTGGAACGAACTGGAACAAACTAACACCGTCATAAACCTCATTGTTCCACTCGACAAAGAGACTGACCAACAAAGAACCACCCCACCCAAAAGACTCAACCAGGGAAAACCCACCTGGAAGGGAAACCGAACCACCAACACATCGGTCAGAACAAACAATACTAATAACAACCCGAAAGCAAACTACACTGCAGCATCCGCAATGTTTGATCCATGGCAAAACACTCAACAGAAATCAATGACCACCTAAGCAAAGGAGTAACACAGACATGCTCTTCCTTACAGAAACCTGGCTATCAGACAACTATAAAGCCATCAAAAACGAAGCAATACCCAACAATTATAAATTAATACACACCAACAGAGAAAACCGGAGAGGAGGCAGAATCGCAATTATACACGAAAGCACACCTGAGCATCTCGAATCAACACAACCAATGCGCAAGACTATGAGTCCCTCCTAATCAAGATAGAACTCAACAACCCATCCAACCTGGTAATCCTCCTGATCTACAGACCGCCTTCTTACAACCCCAACTTTGCAACAAAACTAACAGACGAGGCTGCCATGCTATCAACCCACCATGACAACCAGGTCAAAAAAGAAAATGTGTACACAGCAAACTCGCTCTGCGCACTCCTGGAAACCTTGCAGTTCAAGTAAATAGTAAATGGATCCACCCACAAAGCCGGACACACCCTGGATGCAATTTTCTGCATGGAAGAACTATGCGCATCTGCGCCACCTACACCAATGGTGTGGAGTGACCACTACTTGATGCCATTCTACATCACACCCCAAACTCGCCTACTAGCTGGGAAGGAAATACTCGACACCAGCAAGAACAGAAACTAAGAACTTGGACCTAGAGGCCCTAACAAACATTCTAGGCACAACCGTCCCAAGCGAAAGAGATCCCACATATACAAACATAGATAAAACAGAAGACACTGGATCACCAAGGCCCTTGACCAATTAGCACTAGCTAAAACATTCAAAGCAACACCAAAAAAACTGGTAGCAAAATGGTTCACAGAAGAACTGAAAAAACTCCACCAAAACAAAAAAAAACACAAAATGGAAACTAAATGGGGAGAGCAATACACCAGACAAGACAACGGAAACTGTACAAAGCAACTGTCCTCAAAGCAAACAAACTCTACTACGCCACAAGAATAGAATCGGCAAACAATCTACAGAAAGAACTCTTCAAAATCAGAGATTAAAAAAAAACTGTTCCTGGAAAAATTCCATCACACTTACACAAACACTTTGGGACAAAATCACCAACCACCTGAGAGCAAAAATAGACACAATACAGCAGACCATCAACCTAGCCAGGGCAAATACAACCACTGGGCCACAGACACCAGACGAAACACAGATTACAGAAAAAACAGATGTGCCTAGAACCAATCACAGAGGAAACTTTCGCCACACTGATCAAGGACACCAACCCTGCAGGATCTCCAAGGGACGCCTGCCACCGGATGTCTTCAGAGGAATCCTCAACCACAAAACTCCAGCGACACGGTTCCGAAACCTAATGAATCTATCACTCAAAAGAGGAATAGTACCGTTCTCCTTCGAACCAGCATGCATCAAACCATTGACAGAAAAAGGTCAGATAGCGCAGAAGACACCAGCAACTACAGACTGATATCCAAATTGCCCTACCCAGCGAAGATCCTGCAGAACCACGTCTACAAAATTCATCTTAAACACGTTGAAACAACCGGAATACTCGACCAATCACAAGTTACCGATGAGAGGAACAGAATCAGCATGTTCATCGATATGGGATGACCTGAAAATAAACACAGATGACACCCAATCGGCCCCACCTCTATTGAAAATTTCATAATCAGCCACGCAACACTAACAATTAATGGAATGTGGCATAGAGGAATCCGCACTAAAGTGGCTTACCTTATTCCTAACAAACTGAACCGAAAGAACCTACACACGAACCGTTCACCTCAAACACCAAAAATATATCCTGTAGAGTCCCACAGGGTTCCAGCCTCTCCCCTCTACTTTTCAACATCTACATGTGCCCACTGATGGAAATCATTTGCTCCCACAGACTTACCACCTACAAAAATGCAGACGACACAACTGATTTCACAAACAGAACACAGGAACAAAATAACAACCTCAACAACTGCCTAACAGACATACACAACTGGATGATAATGAACAACCTCAAACTGAACCTGGAAAAAATTGAAATAATGCTCTCACCGCAGGGTTTGACTGAATGAACCCACAATTGGACTGGCCAATCGGCATGCAAATGCAACCAGAGACTACCAATGCAGCAAACAACCTAGGAATACTCATGGACAACAGACTATCACAGGAACCACAAGTGAACGCAATTGCCAAAAAATGCTTCTTCCACCTACAACTACTCAGAGGATTAGTCACTACCTCTCCTTCTCCCACAGAACCCTCACAATCATATCCCTGATACTCACAAGAATTACCTAACAGCCTCTACCTAGAAATGCCAGAAAGACTCAACAAGAAACCCCAAAGGGTGCATCAAATTCAAAGTACTCTGCATCGCCCACAAAGTCTTGCACAGACAAGGAGCAGAATTCCTCCAAGACAAATTTAGCCGATCGACAAATAGAGGCAAAACACCACGAAAAAAGGAAATTTGGCGGAACAGCGCTCTCACGTCTAATTTTTTAAAAAATTATTATTTATTTATTTGTTATGGTTTATATAAACCTTACAAAATATTTAAAAAAACACACTTTATCAAACGTATTTGCACAACTTTGACATAAAATAAGTACCAATCACAAAGGAAGAAATACAGAATCAAATACAAAGAACAAGTACAAATCCAATCAAGAAAAAACAATTGACCAAAATTTCAGAGAAAAAAAAAATAGCAGAAAAAAGAAGTCACCAAATAGGATTAACATTCTCTCCCATTAAATACAGTCGATACCTTTTAAAAGAGATCACAAACATTTCTCAAAAACGTTGCAACCCTAATATTTAAATTGCCTGTACTACAATGGAGCATTCTATACCAGATGAAATCCCTATCCACATTAGCAGTATTAGATACATATTGACTGAAGTATAGAAGTCTTTTGGCCTTGAGTGCCGGACACACCAGCAAGATATGTTGTAGATTCTCAACTGTCCCCTCTACACAGCAGAATCTACACCAGGTCCAAGAACCTTTCACAGTCGATCTAATGGAATTAACCTGGTTTGTAGCAAAGACATTAAATCTAAAACACATAGAATCATTTCTTATTCGTTTACTAGGATATTTGGCTAAATACTGTTCCATAACTGGCAACCATTTATTCAGAGCACACACTTGATGATAGAGTTTAGAGTCCAAGATTTTATTTTTTGTATGTAACCAATCAAACCCCATCACACTTTCTTTCACCCGTGTGGGTTTATTCTTGAGGGAGGTTACTGACATACCTAGAAATTTCAGAGTCTTTGTAGTTTCGGCATTCAATTCTTGTATAAAAGGGTTACCAATGTCCTGACCTACACAACAGTAGAGTGTATTCGTTTCACTATACATGCATTTCCTCCACAGCTTTAGTCTTTTCCAAGTTACGTAAGCCAATAAAGAGTTTAGACCAAATTCTTACAGAATTAACTCAAAAGGAATTGATTTAGGTAAAAAATACAAAACAGATTTCCAGATGTAACTCTCAGTGGATGACCAATCCCCCTCATATTTAAGAGACTGTAATTCCGCCCCATAGATTAATCTAGGAATGACCTTTTTCGTGTAGAATTCTCTCAGAGGACTCATTGTGAATCTGCCATATCTGGATTTGATTACTCTCATTTGACGGATTGCAATGTCCGCCTTGAATATAAGTTGAGTTCTAAATACTGATCTTAAATTGGACCCTGATATAACAAAACCTAAATATTTAAACACAGACTAGGCTCTAAGACGGGAGTTACCACATGACCAGGTAAGCAAGTCCAGCTTCTTATTTCTGTTACCCAAACAAACTATCACGGTTTTAGCCGCGTTAATCTTCAGCAGTAAAGAAGAAATAAAATCTTCAAAGGCTTTAAGCAATCTTTGAAGACCGATCTTTGTGTTATCGATAAGGAGGAAGTCATCAGCATAAGCTAGCCATGCTAAACGGATGTTCTGTATTTTGGGAGCTACGAGGTCTTTATTCGACAGGGCGGTATTCGCACCACTCACTTAAAGGTTGAATATTGTGGGTGCCAACCTACAGCCCTGACGCAGACCATTGTATACAATCAGTGCATTCGAAAGAGTACCCTCAGCATCCAATCTTACCCTTATTTCTGTATCTGAGTATATAGCCCTGACTATATCCAACAGAATTGGAGGCATATTTAATGTTCTCAGTCTCTGCCAAAGGGTCATCCTGTCCACCAAATCAAAAGCGGAGCTTAAGTCCATGGATGCAACAAAGATAGGTAAAGCACCCTTCTTCATTGCTTCAGCTCGCAGGCAGCTAAGTATCATCCCCCCACATTCGGTTCCCATATTTTTTCTAAAACCGATTTGTCTAATATCGAGAATTTTTCCTTCAAGCATCCACTTGTGAATTTCCTTCAATACAACTGAAGCAAACAATTTGGATTCTGGATCCGAAATGGCAATTGGCCTATAGCTTAGGGGACATTGTCGGGAACCCTTCTTAAAAATTGGGATAATAATAGAAACCCTCCATGACAGAGGAAGAACTCTGGTCAATAGTATATTATTGAACAAACTAAAGTGTATTTTTGCCCATATCAGAGGTTCACGTTTGAAAATTTTATTGAAGAGGTTGTTCGGCCCAAGCGTACCCGAATTTTTAGATTTAGATATTAAATCAACGATGGCCCTCGTGGTAAATTTCAAGAGCCATTGGGATCCACAATTCAATGCATCTTTTACATCATGATTTTTAGTGTGATATAGATTGGCAAAATGTCCCAGCCAGGTAGATTCGTTAATAGAATTGAGAAATGTCTCTTTCTGAGGTTTCTCACGGTTGTTAATTAAGTTCCAGAAATTGTTGGAGTTATGTCCTCGTAGGGAGTTTAACATAATTTCACCATCCCTCTGATATTTAACCATGCGATGTTGGATAGACCAATTTTTATATTTTTGCTTTATTTTCTTTACCATGGCCACAGTATCAGTAATATCAGACCCCGCTTTCCAAACCTGTCTGATCTCTTTTCTCATCCGACACTTCCTGTCCTTCACTGCCCCATCAAAATAATGGGTCTTAAGATTATTACCTATATTCTTCTTGCCAAAGGAATCCTCAATTTTTCTAACAGAACTAATAATATAGTGTGTAAATTTAACAGCCGAATATGTATCGACCTGTTGATTATCAGAAAAGGACTCATAGTCTTTAATCATGGTGGCAGTGAATGAACTGTTTTTTTTCTCAGTCCATTTAATTCTATTCCCCGCATGATTAATTTCCAAGGGATGATTATACATCATTTTTGAATTTGAGTGACCCACAGTGTCCAATTTAATAGAGAGCATACAGTGGTCACTGAGATTAGTATCTATGATTTCCAGCCTTCCAGTACAGTTGAACATACCCACCGAACAAATAATGTAATCAATAGTGGATTTGTAACCTCGCGCTTTCCAAGTAGGAAGAGGATTAGCCAAAACTACCAATCCCCAGATCTCAAAATGCGACCAAATTCTAACTCGACCCTTGGGGTTATCAACTGCTGGTAATACGGTCTCATAGTTACCAGTATACAGGTCACCAAGAGGAGAATCAACGGGAATATCAGCATTTAGGTCGCCAACAATAACAATGTGTCCCCCAGGATTCGCAACCAACCAGGTTTCAAGTAATGAACCCAAATTCCACAGTTCCAACCTTAATTGATTATCAGAATAATCTGCCTGGTTCCAATATATATTCATTAACAGAAATGCAATGCAGTGTCCACCGCATTAAACTTTAATATGTAGCCCACCACTAAAAAGTGGTCCGAAAAAGCCCACTCACCCGTGATTCTAGGGTCAATGACATTTTTCACTGCCGTTATAAGACCACCTTTAGGTCTACCAAGTCTGCCCCCTTTTGCGGTTAGGGACGAAACCGTGAAACCCTCCCAGCATAGGTGAACCCTAGACCAGGTTTCTTGAATGCAGACAAACTCATACCGGGCTAGATCATTCGTAAGGCTGGAATTGTGCAGCAGATGGGACGATCCTTGCGAATTCCAGCTTAGTATTTTCGAGATTATTTTTTCGGTTACTAAAGGGGCTTTGCCAGTTTTTTAAGAGTATCAATAGATTCACGTAGGGTCATGGCAAGCCACCTCCAATCTTGTGTATCTGACTTCTCAGTTGCAGGCACAGATCCCCCCACCACGTTAATAGGGTACAATCCCTTCGCTTGACCACTATTAGTTAAAAGCGACTGTTTTACCAATGGTTGAGTAGATACGTATTCAAAGATGTCATAGCCTCTTCGTTGAAGCTGTTCTGCCTCTTTCAGGAGAAGATTTCTAACCAAAGGTGATGGAATAACTAGACAGACGTAATCGAGACGTTGTCTATGTATGTAGTCAATTAAGTCAATGTCGGCAGAAGTGATCAAGCTAAGATCAGGAATTTGACCCAATAATGATAGTATGAATGGCCTATTTAGTGAGGGCATTGTAGGGTCATTAAAAAGTGTTATCAGAACAAGCCCTGGTAGCTCCGGCCTTACGGGTTCTTTTAGGTCAAGCATCGGGTAATCCAGTGACTGTTCGATACCCTTTTCTTGAACACTAGGATTAATCATTCCAGACCGCCCCTCATCCCGATCAGCACAGTATTCCTCGTAGCTTCCAACATCATTTGTATCCAGTGATTGTCCTGCCAACATGTTAGGCAGGTCTTTAGAGTGTTTTTCCTTGAGTGTTTTTATTAAGGATTCATAGAAGGCCTCATTATTCACAGCCTGTTTGGTGTCCCTCTCATTACTCATATTGGAGACATGTCTGACAGACTTTTCAGGATTTACAGCGGTTTCCCTCTTTTTTGCTTCAGTATTTATGTCGTTAGATGTTTTACCCGATACGATTTTCCAATCGTGACTACCCATTCCAGTATTAACCGAAATACCTACATGATTCCTCACTGGGACGGCCTCATGACTGAGTACACCTTCCTTACTAGTCTTTGTTTCAAGCATGACCCTTTTTCGTTAGCCAGAATAATATCTTCGCCGTCTAGAGGACTTTGTGATTCCACCGAGGATACATCTGGCAGGAGAACATTAAATATCTCATATAGATCATCTCCGTGGTTTTTCTTTTTCAGAATATCACAAAGTAGATGGTCCCCTTCAAAATAGGAACTCTGTGTGAATTGATCAATACCTCTACTTTTTTTTAAAGGTTGGTCTTTCATTCCTACAGACTTATTGCTTTGCAATTTTTTCTCTACACCGACTAGTTGTACCTCAGCAACCTCTTCATAAGTGAGATCTCTGAGGAATTTTCTAGAAGACTTCATCTGCCCTCCTTGCTTATAACCATTATTATTTTTTTTCTTCAATTTGGCCAACTTTTTCCCTTGTCTTTTAGAGAGTTTAGAATCATTCACACCCGGCTCCTCTATCTTTCAGGGAACTTTCCCCACCTGTTCAAATTGAACTTTATCCGCGAAATCGGACTTGGTACTACCCATGCCGATCCCCACAGCAGAATCCTGACTAGCAGGTATAACAATAATCTCATCTGCTGACTGAACAGAGAGAGACTTTATAGGACCAGAGCTAACAACATTCGGCCTGAAATTGTCATCCAGCCTTACCGTGATAATTTTACTCAATGAATCAGATAATTTACCTGGGAGCAAATAAATTTCAGAGACTAAATCCCCAATAGATTTCGTTTCATTCCGCAATTCAGTAAGTATGAGCCGGTTAAAGAGACTCATCATCATAGAGAAATCAGATGCCGATGTGTCAGGCATACTTGTAGCTGATTTCGGAGCATGGCTTGGAAACTGATTAGATAAATCCAGCAAATTGTCATAATTAAAGTCACTAGGAAAACCGTTGTCATTATCAGGTATCTGCAGCTCAGAGTCAATGCCAGAACCCAGAGCCTTGGTTTTATCACCCATAATATTAGATATCTCCTCATCCCCAAATAATGGTTGAGAGGAGTCTATGGTCTCCCCATTCTGTTTACCCAACAGGGAGCACTCTTGCGCACACTGCAACAATTCGACCTCCTCATCGTTAACTTCAGGCAAAGGTAAGGCAGCAGCACGGGCAAGACTAGCACGTCTTGTGCTCACTGCTGAGAAAAAGTCAGCACCCGCTTCTTTACGCATCTGCGGTATTTTAAGGTTCCTTATAGTTACACTTGAAGCCACAAAGTAGAGGCTCCTCTATTAACAGAGATGAATAAAAAAAGACAACACACAACAGCACCGCAGCCACCACCAGCCGAACAGCCAAACAGCCAGCCACTTGGTCCACTTGGGTGCGCGCGCGGGTGCGCAGGCACGGGACCTGATGTAGGCTGTCGGGAGGTGGGGGCGGGGCTTGAGAGCGGGCTCAGTTAAAAAGAAGCATAAGCAACGCAACCAAACGTAAACCAAACGTAATGTCCACAATGAGAGCGCAGGCAAGCGCTCCTGAACACCACTCACAGGCGCAGGTTTCCACAAATGAAGTAAACGGTGTCTTCCTCTCGCCGACGGCACTCGCTGGAGCGGCTGTAATCAGCAAAGCACAGAGTCGCCAGCCAAACAGCCAGCCACTTGGTCCACTTGGGTGCGCGCGCGGGTGCGCAGGCACGGGACCTGATGTAGGCTGTCGGGAGGTGGGGGCAGGGCTTGAGAGCAGGCTCAGTTAAAGGCACAGGTTTCCACAAATGAAGTAAACGGCATCTTCCTCTCGCCGACGGCACTCGCTGGAGTGGCTGTAATCAGCAAAGCACAGAGTCGCCAGCCAAACAGCCAGCCACTTGGTCCACTAATACCCTATTCACCCTGTAATGAATAGATTTGTGGCGGGCCCATCTGCTTTGGATGCAACTTGCATGACGGTTCCTCTTGAAGCATGTCTAATTGCTAACACGTAGAACAACATGCCCAAAGTAATTAGAACCACAGAAGACCACATCAACTTCAGGAAACTGATCAAAACCTGGCTATTAAGCAGATAATGACAACCTAGAAGGGACACACGCAACAACAACACTGCAGACAAACAACTAGAGATGGGTGAGGCCAAATAACCGCAAATAAGAACCCGGCTAGATACCGTCAAGCGGCATCCAAAGGTTCACCCCAGAGAGAGACCACAATGAACTGACTGACTTTACTAACCCTCTTCCCTTCCTGCTGCTCCTACATAACTGATGCCTCTACACAAGATCTTGGACTAGCCACACTCAAACATACAGAGAACCTTACTATGCCGACATCGAGAGTGAAGCACCCACATAACCCAATAGCCCAATACCATCTAAAATGCAACAACACACCAAGATGCCGGACTACCTTAGAGCTATGACCACCTGTGACTCTGAATCCCTTATGGACACTATCTAACTAGTGCACATAACCAACCCATCATAACCACACAGCACAAACACCATCACAAAACACTACCCAACACAAGAGGCATGTAATCTTACCCATAAGGTTACAATGCATTAAGGCCGCTCACAAGTGACCACATGCAAAACAACACTCACAGACACCAGTTCCTCCTATTCTGAACCTATCCTCTCACCCTGTTCCCCACTAAACCCCACCTCACTTTTTTGCAGAGCCACGCGAGCGCCTGGAGATTGCCCCTGGGTGGTAGCAGCACGGTACATTGCAACTTAACATAAAATAATGGCAGTAATGATACTATAAGAAAATATGCCCACCCAGGCTCTGCACACGCTCTTGTTGGCTTTGCCTTTAAAAATGTCTTGTCACAACAAGAAAACATGTCCAAACTGGCTGCACAATTCAGGCGAGTTTAGATGCGTTATAATGCTCATCATGTTTGCTTTACCCTTGATAGCTATTGAAAAAAGCCACGCCACAGTAAGAAATTACTTGACTCGCTGCCCTAAATGCCAGTCTAGACACGTAATAACATTAATCAGGCTAGCTTTGTCATAAAATCCCAGTAAAACAAAAATGCCATGCTACAGCAAAAAATGGCTAGACTGGGTGCCCCAAAATGCTAGTGTAGCTTCATAAAAGCACATATCATACGTTCTAAAAAAAACAAAAAGCATTTTGTACCGGCATCTATGATGGATACCCATTAAAAAGTGCATCGTGATTGTAATTCCAAGATGGCCACCGAGGGGAAAGTAGCATGATCGTGGAGCCTTCAACCCTCAGGGCCAAAGACAATAAAGATAGATTAAAAGAACCTTTGCTGCGGTGGTGGAGTGCAGAAGCCTGGATCGCTGGGGGACTTCGGCAGAGGTAGGTGTGCAGCCTTAGTCTCTGCAGTGTTTGATGTGCAGGGGCACTGTGCCCGCGGCTGGTCCAGACCAAGCTGAGAGACACGCTTGCAGACTGCCAGCAAGTAGAACCATTCGAGAGACCCAGGGTGGCCGAGGATCCAGTGCTGATGCGAGGCAGGGTGGCGGAAAGCAGCCATTGTCGGGCAGCAGAGGAGCCCGCCAGGAAGGAGCTGCCTGCGATATTTGAGGCCCACCGGGGCTGGATTCATGCAGTGGGGTCTTCCCTGCTGGCAAGCATCAATGGGAAGATTACAGCAGGACTGAGCGGCCCCCACTCTGGAGAAGCACAGTATCATCGGAGAGATCAGGAGGATCCAGAGGGGCCATACTATAGCCCACTGCTGTGAGCTGCAGAGAAGAGCACCCGGAGCAGCCGAAGAACACCCGTGAGTGGCTGCACAGCGAAAGTCAAGAGGCAGGAAGGTGGTGACCCAGATGGCCTTGACTCCCCTTTTCCTCCTTGGGGGAGAACCATCACAGGTCAGCATGCGCCCTGGCCCAAGGAAAGGGTGCAAGCAGGCTGAGGCAAGCCAGTACAGGCAGTGATCATCAGCCAGTGATCACCAGCTTCGAGCAGAGTGATGGTGAGGAGTAGGGAAGCACGGCAGGAGTGCCCCTGCCCAAGCTTTGAAGTCAGCACTTTGCAGAGAAGACCAGGCAGGCACTGTGGTGTTATAGCCAGGGTGGCTGGAGGTCCATTTGAGGTCCATTTTGGATTTTGGAGCTGCATATAGTGCCTCAGCCAGTGCACTCCTAGGGAGGACAGTAACCAGTGGGGCCCTGGCCTCCCTAGGCCAATCCTGAGGTCGAATAGAGGGCTAAAGAATCCATCTACATCCGTGGTGCGCAAGGAAGAATAATGGAAAGGCCATTTGGTCGGGCTCAGGGTGGAGTGATCCTGGCACCAAGGCCAAGAGGAGGGTCATTTGAAACCTGAGGAGGAGGACAAACAGTGGCTCACCTGCACACAGTTAGAGGGGAGTTCCAAACCCCCCGCACAGTCAAGGGCGGACCCACACAGCGGCGGAGGGTCCTACGCCCTGACAAAATTGCCAGAAGAGGTCCAAAGGATGCAACAAAATATCAGGGAGTAGAGGAGGGGGCAGGGCTCCCCCATCAAAACTGCCTACGCACTATGTCCAAAGAAAAAGGGGAAGTACATGCAAGTTGCCCCCGAGTCTCTGAAGAAAACACCGGAGGGCAATCTGCAGAGACTCTGGCGGAGAGACAATGAGGTACTGGCTGGGGGAGATCAGGGGGCCAAGGCAGGAGAGGATTTGGGGGCGCTGGCAGGCACTGTAAAATGTTAAGTGGTCACCCAGGAGGTCCTTCCCCAATGCTTTTAGGATTTTGGGGACAAGATCGCGAACACCATTCAGTCACAGTTGAGCATGATGCGAGCAGAACTGCACCAATTGTTGCAAGAGGTGAAGGGGACATAACGAAACTAGAGGAGTGAACTGATGCAGCGGAGAGCACCATACGAGAGGTTGCAGGGGACACAAGGAAGATCGATGAGCTGGTAGAGCAATTAGCGATGGTCATGAAGAACCTCGAGACTCAGAGCGTAAAGGCGGCTATAGCTGCCTTGCGATCAGGAAAGGCTCTGGGCCCGGACGGCTTGCCAGTGTGCTTCTACAAAACCTTTAGAGAGGCACTGATACTGCACTTAATCCAGCTCTTCAACTCTTTTTTGGGGGTGGGGGGTGGACAGGGTGTATCACCTCGACAATGGAAGAAGCCATGGTTGTGCTGTTCCCAAATCTGGGTAAGGATGTCACTATGCGGTTCATACCGGCTGATTTCCCTTATTAATATTGACAGTAAGATCTACACCAAAGTTCTTGCGACACGCCCGGCTAAGCTCCTCCGTAAACTGATAGATCCCAACCAGTCAGGATTTATTAGGCATAGGCAGACCTCGGATAACATTTGGCGGGTTTGTCATCTGATTGAAAAAGTAAATAAATCTAGAACCCCTGCACTTGTACTAGTGTTGGATGCTGAGAAGGCATTCAACCAGGTCGAATGGCCATTCCTCTTCCACGACATGGAGGTTATGGGATTCGGTTCTAAATTCCTTTCAATGGTAAGAGCCAACTACTGAGCCTGGCAATCAACAGGCAACTTTCCAAGAGGATCACAGTCTCACAAAGCACTAAGCAGGGTTGCCCGCTCTCCCTGCTCTTATACGCCATCCACCTGGAGCTGTTCTTGGCCAGCATTATGGCCTTCCCTGATATTAGAGGGGCTTCCTTTGGGGGTGAGGAGCATAGAGTGGCAGCGTTTGCTGATGACATGCTCCTCTTGATCACAGAGCTAGATACCTAATTTCCAGGGATCTCACAGGAACTTCTTCTCTTTGGGGAGGTAGCAGGATTAAAAGGAAATGCCCACAAGTCAGAGGTATTAAACGTGGCCGTCCTCTCAGACAAAGTTCAGGAATTGCGGAGTATAGTACCCTATAGATGGGCAGAAACCAGCATTAGATATTTGGGGGTCCAGATTACTGGTTCTCTGGGTGCTCTTTACCATGTTAACTACCCGTCTTTAATGTTAAAGGTGTTTGTATAGCGCACCGTCGCCAACGGAATTGGTCCCCAGGCGCTCAGGCAGATCTATAAATGAGAAGGTGGGTTGGGTTAGTAAGAGGGAGTAGGATAGTGAGAGAAGTGGTGTACTGTTGGCAGCTTCAGTTCGGTATACACAGTGCGCTGAGCTTTGATGCGGCTTATGTGTTGTTTTGTTTGTTGTTGCAGTGTTGTGAAGTGTGTGCTGTGCGTCTTGCTGTCTGAGAGGTGGTTGTGTAGGTTGTGTAGGTTTTTGTATGAGTTAGGTTAGGGTTTTGAGCTTTATTTGGTTAGTGGGTTATATGTCTCGCAGCTGACCTTCACAGTTTGGCTAAATGGCTAGAGTTAAGAATCCTGTAAGGTGGGACAGAGGCCCAGGACTCACAATACACTACTTTTCACTATACAATAGACAAAGATGGAGGCTATACCTTGAGTTGAGAGTACTGGAAAGTGGGGCAAAGGCACTGGTTCCACAGTAAATTGGGTTTTTTCTACATATGATAGACAGAGATGGAAGCTACACCTGGATCCGAGGATTCTGTAGAGAGGGGTAGAGGCCTAGGTTTCACAATAAATAACTCCATACAGTAGACATTGATGGGCGCTATACCTGGATTTGAGTGTCCTGTATAGTTGGAGGAAGGCCTAGGTTCCGCAGTGAGTGGGTTTTAACATATGATAGACATAGATGGAGGCTACACTTAGATTTGAGAATCCTGCAGAGTGGACGCGACGCATGCTAGTGTTCACATTGGTATGACAAAAGAGGCTAATGTTCACAATTCTATCCAAATGTGTCACATGCCAATATTCACAGTTCTAAGTGTGGCACTTGCTAACACCCACGGTCCCATCTAGGTGCGATGCAGGCTGACGTCCACAACCTCATCCAAATGTGGGACCTGCCAACCCCCACAGTCCTATCCAGATGCGACGCAGGCCAATGTTCACAATCCTGTTCAAGTGTGGCACATGCTGATATTCACAGTTCTAAGTGCAGGACTTGCCAACATTCACAATTCTGTCCAAGTGTGGCACCTGCAAACCTTCACAATCATATCCAGATGCGACGCAGGCTAATGTTCAAAACTCTATCCAAACGTGGCACATGATAATAACCACTTGCTAACCTTCACCGTCCTATCCAGATGCGACGCAGGCTAATGTTCACAAATCTATCCAACCGTGGCACATGAGAGTAAACATTTCTAAGTGTGGGACTTGCTAACATTCACAGATCTATCTAAGTGTGGCATTTGCTAAACGTAACAGTCCTATCTAGATGCGACGCAGGCTAATGTTCGCAATTCTATCTAAATGTGGCACTTGATAAAAATCACAGTTCTAAGTGTGGCACTTGCTAACCTTCACAGTTCCGAGGGAGGGTAATGTAATTGCTCTACTCCCCACCAATGCCACACTTACTTTGGTAGTTGCTGCTGGTTGACGGCTGGCCACTGGCTTTCCCTGCTGACACCTGCAGACATTTACTGGAGCCGCCCTCTGCCTTGCGGCCCTTAGCCGCAGGGCCTGCACGGGCAGAGGACTGCCCTTGGAGGTGAGTCTTGAATACCGATCAGGATCCACGGGGTGCGCTGGGAGGCGGGAGGAGGGAGGGATAGCGAAGTGGAGGTGCCGGGGTGGCGAGGGTCGCAAACCAGGCCAATTACTGAAAGAAACAAGGCCCAGGTGGGGTTCTCTGGCCTAAAATACCTCACCAGCTACTGCTCACGTTGGAAGGAAAGTGAGAACTGCAGGGAGAAGCCGGAGATTACAGATGGCAAGGTTGAAGAGGGAACCAATCAGAATCCATGGGGCAGGCTGAGAGGTGGGAGGAGGAAGGGATAAGGAAGTGGAGGTGCCAGGACGGCAAGGGTTGCAGGCATGGGCTAGGGCTGCAAACCAGGCCAATTACTTTAAGAAACAAGGCCCAGGAGGGTCTCTGGCATAAAATACCTCACCTGCTACTGCTCACTTTGGAAGGAAAGCGAGCAGGGGAAACCCGGTGATTATACTCGGCAAGGTTGGAGAGGGAACCAATCAGGATCCACAGAGCGGGCTGGGTGGCAGGAGGAGGGAGGGATAGGGAAGTGGAGGTGCTGGGATGGCGAGGGTCGCAGGCGTGGGCCAGGGCTGAAAACCAGGCCAATTACTGAAAGAAACAAGGCCCAGGAGGGTCTCTGGCGTAAATTACCCCCCCTGCTGCTGCTCACGTTGGAAGGAAAGCGAGCAGAAAGAAGTCAGTGATTACACACAGCAAGGTTGGAGAGGGAACCTATCAGGATCCACGGGCAGGCTGGGAGGTGGGAGGGCTGAGGGATAGGGAAGTGGAGGTGCCTGGATGGCGAGGGCCGCAGGCGTTGGCTAGGGCTGCAAACCAGGCCAATTACTGAAAGAAACAAGGCCCAGGAGGGTCTCTGGCCTAAATTACCTCACCTGCTACTGCTCACGTTGGAAGGAAAGTGGGCAGGGGAAACCCGGTGATTATACACGGCAAGGTTGGAGAGGGAACCAATCAGGATCCACAGAGCGGGCTGGGTGGCAGGAGGAGGGAGGGATAGGGAAGTGGAGGTGCTGGGATGGCGAGGGTAGCAGGCGTGGGCTAGGGCTGCAAACCAGGCCAATTACTGAAAGAAACAAGGCCCAGGAGAGTCTCTGGCGTAAATTACCCCCCCTGCTACTGCTCACGTTGGAAGGAAAGCGAGCAGAAAGAAGTCAGTGATTACACACAGCAAGGTTGGGAAGCAATCAGGATCCACAGGGCGGGGTGGGAGGTGGGAGGAGAGAGGGATAGGGAAGTGGAGGTGCCGGGACAGCGAGGGTCGCGGGCGTGGACTAGGGCTACAAACCAGGCCAATACTGAAGAAAGAAGGCCCAGGAGGGACTCTGGCCTATATTACCTCACCCGGTACTGCTCACCTTGGAAGGAAAGCAAGCAGGGAGAAGCCGGTGATTACACAAGGCAAGGTTAGAAAGGGAACCAATCAGGATCCACAGAGTGGGTTGGGAGGCGGGAGGAGGGAGGGATAGGGAAGTGGAGGTGCGGGGACGGTGAAAGTCACAGGCGTGTGCTAGGGCTGCAAACCAGACCAATTACTGAAAGACACAAGGCCCAGGAGTGTCTCGGGCCTAAAATACCTCACCTGCTACTGCTCACGTTGGAAGGAATGCGAGCAGGGATAAGCCGGTGATTAAACATGGCAAGGTTGGAGAGGGAACAAATCAGGATTCAAAGGGCGGGCTGGGAGGCAGGAGGAGGGAGGGATAGGGAAGTGTAGGTGCTGGGAAGGCAAGGGTCACGGGCGTGAACCAAGACACCAGGCAGATAATGGAAGGTGGATTGGAGTACTGAGAGAGAAAAAGAGCGAGCAAGAGAGAGAGAGAGGGAGAGAGGAGAGGGGGAAAGAGAAGGGAGAGGAGAGAGGGAGTAGGAGAAGGGAGGAGGGAGTAGGGGAAAGGAGGGGGGAGAAGGTGAAGGGAGGAGGGAGTAAGGAATAAGGAGGTATAAGATCAGAGAGTGGTGTGAAAGGGAAAGAGAAAGGGAGTGTGTCTGGGAATACAGGCACCATCTTCAACATCACTGATACCATCCTTGTGCTAATGCTAGACTGGGGAACATTTAATAAGCCCTTGAGGGTATACAAAAGTCATTTTCCCTTAGGTCCTCCCATTGTAAACAAACCAGACTAAACAGTAGGGGTTAACGATCTCTTGGTTTCATGCTAACCTTGCGTGATAATAAAGCATGGGTTAGGATGGAGGGAGCCCAAGGGAGGTTGAGGGACCAGTCAGAGAAACCAATTAGTTTGATTTATTTGCAGTCTGAATAACCTCAAAAAGGCAATTTAAAATTGTTGTCAATAAAAACTCTTGAGTAAAACTGTTAAATTCGGGTATCTGGGTGTAACAGCACTGAATACACATCTGTTGATAAGAAATGCTAAAATTGATTCAGTAATAGTGGTTGGACTGCTGCTTAACCATCAGATCATAGGTTACCCAAACCTATGCAAGAGATAAACTAACTGGTGATCTGCGGAACTCAACTTGTATGCCACACACGTATACATTTTTTTCACATGTGTCCAATGTGCCATGTCCCCCTCCCCTCTTTTCTCATGTATGTTATATAATTGTACAATTGTATTTAATTTCTCTTTGCATTATCAGTTGTGTGGTCTTTTGGCCCTGCCTTGAAAAGGACCAAATGGATTGAAACATGTGTTGGCATTTCTCTGGGCCTACTCTTTAATTTTGATTGTACAATAAATGTACATTTAAACTAATCATTATACTTTGTAGAAGTCTTGGACATTTCTAGGGCGGCGCTGTTCCTCCACAGATCACCAGTTAATAAAAACTCTTGTCCCATGTATCAAATGAACACTTGAGATTCTTAAGGCCATCTGTGACACCGTCCCAAAAGTTCCAAAGCAAAGAGATTAATAATTTAAGTATAGCCAGTTATAGCCGCTCACATCCGCAGCCACAGGTGTAGACTCTCAAAGAAAGCCCAACCCCAAGGGAGGGGCCAGATGCCCATATGAGCCCAGATGCCCTCAGGAAAGGGGCTTTTTGGAGCAGGAGCATGCAGTAGGACTTTAAAGTGAGTTGAAGAGTGAGGAATCACTTCGGAGGCAGAGTGGAGAGAGGAAGAGATTTGAGAAGAGAGGGGGAGATATGACATCTGAAATAGATTTGTTTGGGACATCAAGAGCAGATCGGGCTGAGACATGAGGAGGAGGATGTTGAGTTGAAACACCAGTAGAAAATTGGTTAGAAATATCACGAGGAGGTTGGCTTGGGACATCTGGAAAAACCTGTCTATAGACACTAGGAGGAAGTTCGGTTGATCTGACAGAGAAGAGATTTGAAGTAAACATTAGGAGGAAGCTTAGGTGGTTAGCAAAGTCTGAGCTATCAAGGTCAGCAGATAATATGGGGGCAGGCAACTATGGGAGGAGAAAGAAGCATGTGGTGTAACATTGAGGAGGTACAGGACAAGAGTAGGAGTAGAGAGGTGGTTAAGAAGGAAGGAGTAATGTCCCTAAGGGAGTAAAGTAATGGAGACTCTTGATCTAGCTATGCGAAAGCAACAGGTGGCAAAAATCTGTTGCCTCAGTAGTGAAGTTAAAGAGACTACTAGAGAGAGCATTAGAAGACCAGAGAAGGCGGGTGCGAGAACCCCTTAAACGCAAGACTAAGAACCAAGGAGAAGGGACCCAGAGATACCATAGAAGGGGTGTGGTGGATACCCCATAATTGAATTCATAATGGAAGACAGTAGGGGGGAAATGGGATGAAGGATGTGTCCACCTCGTTAGTTTAGAACTGGTGGTCAACATGGAAGTATTCTGGGACAGAAGAAAACACATTCAGTTTCTTTGGCTCATGCTTAAAGACACAGATTTGTGTTGTTTTCTATCCACCATATGTTATGCTCCTCAAATGATACACTTGTTTGCACTGCATTTCTGTGTATTTCTGTTCTGTGACCCATGTCACATTCATGACACCTTTTGAAGAGGCACAGCTTTAATAGAGCAAATGCATAAGTGGTGGGAAAATAAAGAAATCACATATCTAGTCTTTGGGTTTATAAAAACCCAAACACATACAGTTGCAGTTTTGTTTCTTATTTTTGAAAATATCCATCAGTAATCAATGCCTCTAAAACATTAACTTAACCATTTTAATGATGTGGGTGTGTGCAATGTGTTCTGGAATTTATTGTTGCCCAGCTGATAATCATACTCTCAGTAGACGCTCTAACAAGTTCCAAGTTTAAACACAAGACTGGGTTAGAGGATACAGAATGTAGTTTGCAACCAAACAGGAACAATGAAAAACTGTTAAAGGTTTTTTTTTATTTGTTGGTAACCTTCTTCGGGTCAAGTCTATTCTAGCGATAGTTACGTTTTGGATGGTTGTGGGCAGTAGTAAAATACCATTTTTGTAATGTTGCCTCTTTTTCATGATTAAAACTGCAAAACTGCACAATGTATTATCTCAGTGTGTCTGCTAGATCATTATGTGCTGCTTTGCTAACCACTATCTGCATGACGTATCACATCAATGTTAATAGATCCTCTTTCTGTGTCTCAATTATTTTACTTATGATGTGACATCTAGAGTGGAGTTCCCTTTCCTCTTATTCAGTGTTCCTGAGCTAAGAGCCCTTTCAATAACATGCATACAATGGATGGGGATGCAGAATAACTCTGACACCAAATAATCAAACCAACTCAGGAAGATGGCAAAGGTTGCTGTTGTAATATCAATTATCTAAAACAGAGAGTTACAGCGGATATCAACGGACGTTCGCTTGAGCTCTCAGCAAATCTCATAAAAAACACATTTATATACTGAAAATTCATCATAGGTGAAGTCATACTACGTGGCAAATGAGAAAAACCTAAAAGGGGTTGTGATACGTTGAAGGGGAACATCTAAATGTACTTTCTATAGGGGCCGAGATTGTGATTGGGTATCTACTGTCAGGTGGACAGCTTATGCCTACCTCTAAAAACATGTCATCTTCAACACTGTTAAGTACACTTTATATCATTGGCTCTCAAACTATAAGGCCTTTCATCATACGGCCCTCTAGAATTGGTTGGCAGGCTCCTGCCATGTCTGGAACATACGGTTCACTTAGCAGCACGTAAAGCTCAGACCCAGGTGCCAGGAGGTGGACTTGATTTTACCTCTCCATCCAATTAGCCCATCATCTCTCATCACCCATGCCTTCTGCCATGAAGATTGTCTTTGAATTTGGCCTTGCCGAGTATTCTTGTCTCCAGGAATATAAAGGCGTATGAGCATGGGCTATGGTTGTTCTAGTACTTCACACTCAACTCTATTTCGATCCTTGCCTCACTTGACAGAAGACCACGATTTGGTCCATTTTGCAGCACTTAAATGTCTTAAAGGAATAAAACCTGGCACGCTTGTTGTTCTTTCTTTGCACCTTAACAAGGAATGATTCAGCTTCTCACGTTCACTGCCTTTCAGAATAGATAACCGGCCTTGGCTGCTTCAGTTTTGACACCAGGCCAGACAGCCTCTCCATGCGCAATCACAATCTCAGCTAATTCTTGCTGCGACACAGCTCTCTGACTTTCCTCTTCATGGGTCTGGATTTACTAAATTCATGACACAAATGTATAGCTTCTATCCAATGGCAGCTTCACCTGCAGTTTATTCACTATGTGTAGCCAGATTCTATGATCACTTAGTCTACTTGTGTTACAGAATGTGTCCTGTTATTGAACAGCGTGCATTTTCTGCAGTGTGTCACACACATGGAATCTTCTTTTTGCGTATAAAAGGGTTACTCACTTCTCAAATTTGTCATCAGTTCCTATAAGGTCCATGCATTCTCTTCAGCCGGTGTTCTCGAGGTGTCACACTCATCTTTTGTGATGTCAACAGCTCCTCTTTCACCCTTTTTCGTATTCCTTCTGGGAGTTCATCCCTCAGATTATCATCTCTTTGCGGATACACTTGATAGGGTGTTCTCAGAGGATATATTCTCTCGAATACTCACTGCGGAATTGGCACACATGTAGGTGGCATGCATGGAACAATCTCATGTTTCCAACATACAGGAGGTAGGGGGGTGGGATTTCCTGCAGAGACTTTCAGCTGCTCCTCTACACTCCCCTCTCTGGTCGAGTCAGCCTTTGTGGTCTCCACATCTTGATATTTTCTCTTGAAGAAGTGCTTCTTCGGAGTCCAGATCTTCATCACCCCCCTGAGGGTGCCGGATAATTTAACATGTTTATCTACACTCCAGGTAATGTAATTGTACTGTCCATTCGGATTACAACAGACCCATCATCCCACAGACTTCTTAGGATTCTTTGGATATAGGATCTCTATTCCTTCAGGTGCTACGATGCTGGCCTCTATGTATTTTCTGACCTCTTCACCCGTCAACTCCTTGGGTCCAAACCCTGATTCAACATTGATCATGATCTTCATTCCTACTGCCTTTTTTGCTGTCTTCTTACACTGTGTAATTATTATCTTGATCACATGGAATCCAAACTTCACCAGCACCAACACTGCTCCAAGAAACTTGAAAATGTTTGCCATCCATTGTGGAATCCATGAGAATGTGGAAAGAAACCAACTGTCATCTATAGAAATCCTCTGTCTTGTCTTCTATCTGGTTATGTAGGTTTATTAGCAAGTTATAGCCTCTGTCAAGGTCCCTTTCTTGTCATCGTGAGAAGGTATAAATGTGCAACTGTCACGTCCCCGGCCCTGCCCTCCTCCCGTCACTCACCAGGCACCATTCGTTCCCATACCCACCACCCACACCAACAGGGAAGACACGGCAGGCGGGATGTCCGAGGGGGCAGAACCACCTCTTTCCGCCCATTTCCGTGCTGGCGCTTGCCATGGCGTCTCATACAAGCCCGACGGCTCCGGCGTCGTCGACTCCAGTTCCCGCGCACGGGGGACTCTGATCGCGTCTCGCTCAGACGATCACGTGACTGGTCACGGGATCGCCTGTAGCCGACGCTGGCGTCCACATCGGACGAACACCAATCACTGATGGCGTACGTCCATCACGTGACGCTCCTGTGCAGTCACGTGCCCTGTCACGTGACTTACCTTTCCTACAAAAAGAGCTGAGAGGAAACACTCAGTGCTTCACAGCTGTTTCCACCAGAGACCTGTTCGGCATTACCCTCGTTCTTCTTGATAAACTTTGGAACTCGACCACGGACCGTTACTTGGACTTGTCTTGGATTACCCTTTTGTTTCGACGCATCTACTGGCCCCTTGGAACTCTTGACCCCTCTTTTCTGGCCCTGGAATTGCTCTGGATTACCCTTCTGTTTTGGCGAACTTCTACCCACGCAATTCCTGGCGATCACGTTTTGTCTCCTGAGTCATTTGGGGTTCACCTCCTGGACCTTGGATGGACTTACTATCTGGTCACGCTCTGGCTACCGGTGTGAGTTGGAGGAAGTGCTGTACATCCCAGCCTGCTGTCGGTTTTCCTTCTTTGGCTATTCAGCTTTACTACCTGTCCTATCATCCCCAGGGTAAGCATTGTCATTATTCCTTGTTTGCTTGCACTGCCATTATTGTTCATAGTATACCTGATCCTAACCTTTGCCTTACAGCACTCAGGGGTCCTTCCGGTGTTTCGGGTATCTGATTGACGACGCCACTCATCACCTGTGGCCTCAAAGATTGCTGGGGCAGTATTCTTTACCTGCTCGAGCGATACTTGGGGACGGAGGTAGTTTATAGCTGCACGACCATCAAGGCGAATCACCAAGATCAGAACAGACTGTGAAGCCTACTGGTCGTCCAGCTATGGACACCTCAGCCGGGGACCCCGTGACGGCTCTAATGCAGGCAGTGACAGCACTCAGGGTCGATATGGCAACCGCTACTGCAACCCTACGCGCTGATATGGCCGCCGCCACCACCGCATTACACCACCGCCTCGACAAGGTACTAAGTACACGCCATCCCTTACCTGCAGAAGCCGAATTTGACGAACCCATTCCTCCCCAAAACCCTCCTCCTGTCATACCCCCTTCCTTCCCGGCCGCTCCTGTGGTGATCCAAAGCCCTCTCCCCTTGGCTACCCCCGAAAGATACCAGGGCGACCCAAAGAAATACCGTACTTTCATCAATCACTGTAAACTCCATTTCATGTGTCGCCCTCAGGCTTTCCCCGACTCCGTATCAAAAGCAGCCTTTCTTCTCTCCCATCTATCAGGGATAGCCGCCACATGGGCCAATCCATTGCTGGAAAACAACCACCCTGCGTTGTACGATTTTGAATTACTGACCCAAGAGATGGCAAAAGTATTCGACACCAGGCACAAAGCGCAGTCTAGAGACATGGAATTCCTAGATCTCACGCAGGGTCGCTCAACCCTCATAGAGTACATCACCAGGTTCAATCAGCTGTCTGCGGAGACCTCCTGGCCAGAAAATAAAAAGGCTGTGGTGTATTACCGGGGTTTATCTGGGGCCATGAAAGATGCCTTGTCCGTAGTGCCTACACTTCCCACGGTATATGCTGATCTGGTGGACTTAACATTGCAAGTCGATGCCAGACGGTCGGAGCGACGCAGAGAAGGTTCATCCTCGTTCCCACTTTCATCCACGGCCGTTGCTACCCCCGAACCCATGCAGATAGGCGGGATCCGCAGCCCTATCTCTCACGTCGAACGAGAGCGCAGGAGAACGGACAATGCCTGTTTTTACTGCGGTCTTAACGGACATTTCATAAAAGAGTGCCCTTGCCGTCCAAAAAACAGAAACCCGGGTTTTCAGAAGGCTCGCCCCTAAGATCAGAGGTGGGAGCGAGTACTACCCGGAATACCTCTGAACCTACCTTTTGTCCTGTGCGACCCATTATAGTACAGGCCTTTCTGAACCATGCTACTGGTTCTCACGCCGTGTCAATAGTAATAGACTCAGGTGCTACAGGCTGCTTCATAGACATAGCCTTGGCCGGTTCATTGAACCTGCCTTTGGTCACAAAGGAATGTCCCGAACCGGTCCAGGCGGTGGATGGTACGTCTCTTGCCTCTGGTCCGATCCGGCAACAGACCGCTGCCTTAAAGCTGGTTGTTCAGGAAAACCACAAAGAGACGATATCATTCGATCTCATCTCTACCCCTCAGTTCGGAGTAATATTAGGCATTCCTTGGCTAAGGCTACACAATCCCCTCATTAACTGGGGGACGGGTCAGGTATCATTTGAATCCGAAACTTGCCAACACTACTGCCTCCTGGCAACGCCTCAGTTCCCCAGTCCAGCGGGCATCCTGGGAAGCGTCACGTCCATGGCTATAGGGGACAATACAGACCACCATGACACGCACACAGTAGGGGCTGTCACGGGTGGGATACCTGCTGTTAACCACGATTTCCAGGCGGTATTCGATAAGGGTTCGGCAGAAGGCCTACCCCCGCATCGACCTTACGACTGTCCTATCGACCTGATACCTGGCGCTTCTATCCCGAAGGGTCGTATCTACTCCCTTACTCAGGTGGAAGAGCGGACCTTGCAGGAGTATGTCCAACAGGCTTTACGGCTAGGACACATTCGTCCATCGACTTCTCCGGCTGCAAGCCCTATATTCTTCGTCCCAAAGAAGGAAGGGGACCTCCGTCCCTGTGTCGATTATAGGCGCTTGAACGCCGTCACAGTAAAGAACCGCTACCCCATACCTCTGATCACTCCCTTGCTGGACAAACTCACCCATGCCACAATATACACCAAACTTGACCTCCGCGGGGCATACAATCTTATACGCATGCGTGACGGTGATGAATGGAAAACGGCCTTCTGCTCACGACAAGGCCTATTCGAGTATACTGTCATGCCTTTTGGCCTATGTAACGCCCCGGCTACCTTCCAACACTTTATGGACGACGTTTTCAACGACATCTTAAACACTTATATAATTGTTTATCTAGATGACATTCTGGTGTTCTCCACTTCCCTTGATGAACACATAACACATGTCAGAGAAGTACTGTCGCGACTACAAAGCAATGCCCTTTACGCCAAACCCGAGAAATGCACGTTCCATGCTACTCAAATCGAATTTCTGGGGTTCCATATCACGCCCAGGGGGCTCTCTATGAATCAATCCAAGGTACGGGCTATCGACGAATGGCCCACTCCGACCAATCTCAAGCAGCTGCAGTCGTTCCTAGGATTCGCGAACTTCTATCGGAGATTCATATCAGGGTTTTCTTCGGTTGCGGCTCCACTTACGGCACTCACTAGCCCTTCTGTCCCCTATGTTTGGTCCACGGCTCAGCAATCTGCTTTCGATATACTGAAAACCCTGTTCACCTCCGCTCTGGTATTACAGCACCCTGATCCCGACCTTCCGTATATTCTGGAAGCAGATGCCTCGTCCTATGCATTAGGTGCGGTGTTATCCCAGACCTGCCCTACCACCAACCGTTTGCATCCGGTAGCATTCCACTCCCGCAAGTTCACGACCACCGAACTACACTACACGGTTACAGAAAAGGAACTACTGGCTATCAAGGATGCACTACAGGTCTGGAGACACCACCTTCTAGGTGCAAAACATCAAACCACGGTGTTCTCCGACCATAAAAATCTCCAGGACCTTGCTTCCTTGAAGTGTACAAACAGTCGCCAGGTTAGGTGGCATCTTTTCTTTGCCGCCTATGATTTTGTGGTCAAACACAGGCCCGGTGTTGGACACGGTAAAGCCGATGCCCTGTCCCGTTCACCTGGGGGGGAGACCCTTCCCTTTTTTCCAGACACCCTGTTGGGAAAGAATCACGTAATCTGTCTATGCACACCAACTCCCTCCTTGTTGTCCACTATCCGCCAATGGGCCTCTCAGTATCCGCAATCACTAGCGGAATGGGACCCGGTCATGCAAGATGGGTTGCCTTTCGTTCAGGGGGGTAAACTCCTTCTACCCACAAGTGAAACCCGGAACCAAGCGCTGACCTGGTCCCACGACGCTGCCATCAACGGTCACCCCGGACAGCTTCGCACCTTAGATCTACTTAAGCGTTGGTGCTGGTGGCCTACGATGAAGCGTGATGTACGGGACTATGTCAATACCTGTGCGGTGTGTGCCCAGGGCAAATCGCGCAGGGGTCGGCCTTTGGGTCTGCTCCTTCCTCTCCCAATCCCTCCACGACCTTGGCATACGATCTCCATGGATCTGGTCACTGATCTCCCCCGCACTCATGGGTTTGACACTATTTGGGTCATAGTCGACTCATATACCAAGTTTGCACGTTTTATACCCTGTAAGGGAATACCTTCAGCCCCTGTCTTGGCCAAACATTTCTTCAAACATGTCTTCTGCCTTTTCGGATTGCCCCATGTGTTGGTCTCTGATCGTGGTTCCCAGTTCACTTCCCGCTTTTGGCGGGCCCTAACGGCTCTGTTGGGCATAGATGCCCGGTTTTCCTCTTCGTATCACCCGGAGAGTGACGGTCAGACCGAAAGGGTTAACCAAACGATGGAACAGTATCTACGCTGCCTGACACTACAATACCAGGACACATGGCTCAATCTGCTACAAATTGCGGAGTTTGCCTACAACAATGCTCTGCACTCGGCTACCGGTTACTCACATTTCTTTTCACTCTACGGTCAGCATCCTCATGCCCTCCCCATTCCAGACTTTTCCTCTTCCGACACCCCAGCCGCATCGGCTTGTGCCCGAGACATCGTATCTGTACACGCTCGGACCTTGGTCCACTTACGTGAGGCACAGGCTTCTATGAAGGCGGCTGCTGACAAATAGAGGGCTGTTCCACCCGTTTACGGGGTGGGGGATAGGGTTTGGCTGTCCACTCGTCATCTACATATCCCTGGCTGCCGCAAGCTGTTGCCTCGTTTTGTGGGTCCTTATGAAGTGGTCAAGTTTCTGAACCCGGTGGTGTTGCGTCTGGCGGTTCCCCCCGCCTGGCGGATCCACCCGGTTTTTCACGTTTCTCTCCTTAAGCCTTGCCTTGGCCCTACCCGCTTGGTTTCTCCTCCTGCTCCCGTTTCTGTCTCTTCTCCCGATGTGTTTGAAGTCCGGGCTATTTTGGGTTCTCGCGTTCATCGGGGGGTCCTGCAGTACTTGGTGGACTGGTTGGGTTATGGCCCAGAGGATCGTTCATGGGTGGCTTCCCGGGATGTTCATTCCCCCCGTTTGTTGGCCCGTTTTCATCGTGATAATCCTACGAGCCCACGCGGTCGTGGGCCTTTGGGGGGGGGCTCTGTCACGTCCCCGGCCCTGCCCTCCTCCCGTCACTCACCAGGCACCATTCGTTCCCATACCCACCACCCACACCAACAGGGAAGACACGGCAGGCGGGATGTCCGAGGGGGCAGAACCACCTCTTTCCGCCCATTTCCGTGCTGGCGCTTGCCATGGCGTCTCATACAAGCCCGACGGCTCCGGCGTCGTCGACTCCAGTTCCCGCGCACGGGGGACTCTGATCGCGTCTCACTCAGACGATCACGTGACTGGTCACGGGATCGCCTGTAGCCGACGCTGGCGTCCACATCGGACGAACACCAATCACTGATGGCGTACGTCCATCACGTGACGCTCCTGTGCAGTCACGTGCCCTGTCACGTGACTTACCTTTCCTACAAAAAGAGCTGAGAGGAAACACTCAGTGCTTCACAGCTGTTTCCACCAGAGACCTGTTCGGCATTACCCTCGTTCTTCTTGATAAACTTTGGAACTCGACCACGGACCGTTACTTGGACTTGTCTTGGATTACCCTTTTGTTTCGACGCATCTACTGGACCCTTGGAACTCTTGACCCCTCTTTTCTGGCCCTGGAATTGCTCTGGATTACCCTTCTGTTTTGGCGAACTTCTACCCACGCAATTCCTGGCGATCACGTTTTGTCTCCTGAGTCATTTGGGGTTCACCTCCTGGACCTTGGATGGACTTACTATCTGGTCACGCTCTGGCTACCGGTGTGAGTTGGAGGAAGTGCTGTACATCCCAGCCTGCTGTCGGTCTTCCCTCGTTGTCTATTCAGCTTTACTACCTGTCCTATCATCCCCAGGGTAAGCATTGTCATTATTCCTTGTTTGCTTGCACTGCCATTATTGTTCATAGTATACCTGATCCTAACCTTTGCCTTACAGCACTCAGGGGTCCTTCCGGTGTTTCGGGTATCTGATTGACGACGCCACTCATCACCTGTGGCCTCAAAGATTGCTGGGGCAGTATTCTTTACCTGCTCGAGCGATACTTGGGGACGGAGGTAGTTTATAGCTGCACGACCATCAAGGCGAATCACCAAGATCAGAACAGCAACATGATGGCCTGATTTTGGCACAAACTCCTCCTTCCCTCGCTGTGATCATGTCAATGACATATCTGTTCTGTAGGGTCATTAGTCGTATGGCCCTCAGCTCTTTTTTGATCGCATTGAATCCCTTTATGGTAGTGTTGATGGTCTGCAGAAGCTCCCATCTGGTAATCTGCAACCATTTGGCATTGGCCATCGACTGGATCCCAGGCATAAAGACAGTCATAAATATTGAAGCACTCTTGCTGAACAACCCATGCTCATAAGCAATGGAATCATATGCTTCTATTGACTTGGCTGAAAAGTAATTCCCTCTTCTGGTTCGATTGCAAAATTCAAGCAATCTTCTCCTTCTCAAAAGGGCATTCACTTTTGGAAATTCTCCAATTTTCAGGTCACTCTGAGGAATCACTAAAGCTGGAACATGGATGAGCACCAAGGAACACACAACCCACAAGCCCAAAATCGATCCATCAGGACGGCTGTCCCAGCTCCCATCCTGGAAACGTCAACTATAGTTTTGCAGCCTTTGTTGTCTCCCACACGATACTTTCCCTCTCTTCAGAAGCACAATGTCGCATTCACCAATGGGATCACAACCACTGGACCTGATTCTTCTTCTACACATGTCAGTAGTTTGGCATGTTTGGCCCATGACTTCAAACATCCATCGTTTACTCTCTGCACCACTTGTACATAGTCTGGCTTCAATTGATGAGCTGCACAGGACATCGGTCCTTCTTCTCATCCCTTCTTGGATTTCACTCATCTATAAACTAACATTCCCAACATCCAGGCCATCCAGCTATTTCTGTTCTATCCAGTCAGTTAATTCTCTTAATTTCTTCAATCAGTACCTCTTCCTGTCATGTTGCAGGATATACAAGCATCTTGCACTTCCATTCAGGTTCCTGTTCCGTTTGTGTAGTCTTGGTATAATCATCCTGGTATGGAAATTACAATTTTTATCTCCATCGCAAAGTGGCCCAACTTCCTTGAATTGTTCTCTGGTCATGCATGCTGCAAGATGATGGAGGCACCTGGTATTGTGTTCTGGGACTTCTCTGGAGATGAAAGTCTGCACTGTATTCATGGCGTAGGGTATAAAGCGCAGACATAGCAGCTCTCCTTAGATTTTCTTTCTCCCAGCTTACTCATGTGTTGATACCACATGCTATTACCCAAGTGTGCTGCATTGTCTGGGTATTTATCCCCTCATTATCTTCCTCTGCATTTCTCTTATGTTTCACAAATTCAAAGGTTGAGTAACACTTATGAAGTAAGTTAAAAACAGATCTCTGAGCCGGGGGAAACTATAGGAGAGCCTACCTCAGTGGAAGTAAACAAATCAAAAGTAGTACTCATAGTGGGGAGGACCATAGGGGCCTCTGACTCAGTGGGAGTACTAGTATGATAGAGTCTGTGAAAAAGAAGAAATAGAAAAACAAAGGGTGGAATCGTGCAGGCATATAATATGCACCAAAACATTGTCATCCACCTTTTGCACCATCCTGGTATTTGTTGCACCAGCTCACTCTCTAGCACTGTGCCATCATTTAAATTTCTCATTTTTAATACAATTATCAAAGTTCTTACACCTGCAACTGTAGAATTTGCTCAATGATTGCCATTAGGAGCCTCATTATCACAGGGCCATTCTTAGGATCCTGCAAAAAAAGTGTGAATATCAATTTCTCTTCTGATAAGAGTAGGATAAGCTTGAAGTATAAATGTCAAAACAGCAAGCACAAGCCGATGTACATCACTATTAGTAAGAACCATATATTTAACTGCTTAGAACAGGTATGCACCACAAAATGAATCTGGATACTGATCTCATTTCCAATTTCTGATCAAGAACTGACGTTTAGGCATAACTTTGATATGTCAATGTGTTTTTAAAATTCCTGACATTCTCTGCAAGTCTTTGCACTCCTGCTAAAATTTCTATAAGGGGTGTCCGTTTGAATCACAGTTCAAATGCAAAATCTGCATTAGCAGCTGGTTGCTTTATCGTCCTTCTTCTTCATCATCGATCAAGTCTGCAAATGCTAAAATTCTTCTTCTTGTCTTGCTTCTGGATCAGCAACGGTAGGAGGGAGGATCTCACCTTCGTAGAATTTCAGATCTCCTAAATGAAGCCAAGTTCATCTCCCTTGGACCTTTACAGCTGAAGGGGATATATTTTCAATGCAAAAGGGACCGTTAAAACGTGGCTCATTGTCATGATGCCTACCCCCGGGGATCCAGATCAAGTCCAGCAGCCCCGGAAGCAGGCATCAAGTTATTCCAAGCAAGCCCAACAACCCCTGCTAGGGGCCATTTGGGTGCAGTCCTGGCGTCTATGGCGCCAGGCTCATATGGAGAGTCAGTCCTGGCGTCATAGGCGCCAGGCTCATAGATTAAAACTTACCTGATGCAGACCATGCTGCAAACATACCTGATGCAGACCATGCTGCAAGAGCTCCAAGCCAAAAGAGGCTTGAAAGGGACTACTTTACCTTGGGACTATTTTTTACTCGGGTGGGGTCGGGGAGGAATACTTACCTGGGACTACTTTGGAGGCTATTTAAACCACTCCCGAAGAGCAGCACACACTTCGCGTTATTCTGCATTCAGCAGCGTAACGCTCACTGGGCCTGCAAGTCAGCATCCAGTCTTCTGCCACGCCAGCCTCGAGCCTGGAGCTCCTAGAAAAAGGGAGAAAGAAGGCAAAAAGGTTAGAACAAGAGCAATACCTTTGATCCTTACCTGAATTCCCGATCCACCGCGCCTTCGAGCTGGAAGAAAGAAGTTATTTTATGCGTGTCGCCTCGCCTGCTGCAGCGCCGCGCTGAAATCACCGGCCTTCGCAACATCTTCACTATCCACTGCATCCTTCTGCATGCTCCCGCCGCACTCCGGCACCTAAGAGGAACACAAGAACAGCAAGGTGAGCCAAGGGAATAAACAGAGGCAATATTAGTTACCCCGTATAGAATTACCTGATTTTACCACCGGGGGTACTATTCCTCTTCACGGGTCGGCGCACCCTCCACCGCATCCTCGCCGTACCCCGGCCCCTAAGGGGAACAAAAGGACAGCAAGGTGAAACAAAGGGACAAACAAGGGGAAACCTCCTCACCACAATAGACTTACCTAATTTTACTGCCGGAGGCATTATTCCCCAAGACTTCATACTTTCTCTCAGCAGCTGAATAAGGGAGAAAGCAACAGGTTACATACTGACATTATTTTATCGAACTGTGTTAGATAATACAAATCCTTAACTGAATATTACCGGTTGCCACGAGGAACTCTTCGCTAGGGTCAAGCTGCAACCTGCAAGGAATCGGATAAGAGTGAAAGTCAGACATTTGAACTCTTACGAACTACATACTTACGGCGTCTTGCCGGAAATCTCAGAGTCAATATTGTTGTGGAACTCACCAATTCCTTCGAACCAGTGAAGCAACTGGTTATCTACACGCCCCTGCGCTCAATGCATGATGGAGAGTTCATCTTTCCAAACCATCAGGTGAGACTATAAGAGGGGACATCAAAGGTGATCAGTGGGGAGAACAGCGGGGGTGGGGGGTTTACGCTCAACTTCACGGGTAGTTAATTCCGTTTCTCCATTTGCAGAAGAATATTCCTACGTGCCAAGCAAACAAAGCTAGGTGGACCAGTCCAGTCCGTCATCTCGGCACTACGCGTCACATTGGTGGAGACCGCAGCTGTCCAGTTCAGATCGACGCCCCTGTGAGAGCCAGGTGAGCGTAACACTCATGCCACTTTCTCATAAAGTTTTTGATAAGGATCAGATCTCCAACATATAAGTTAGGTGCTGATAAAAGTTCAGCTGGGTTGGTTGTTGAATTGTCTTCTATGTTCTGATACTGACCCGCCTGGCGCTTGACTTGATCTGAAATGAGACAGATTTAAGAGGTCATACATGTCAAATAGTCATGCAAATCATCACCTAAAGTTTTAGCTACACTCTGGGCATCACTTCTACTCCTAGACAGAGGTGCAAGAGGGGTTCTGATATGCTGCCCTGTTACTATCTCATGAGGGGTGAAGTGATGGTCTGAACCAGGCTGATTCCGAAGGGCGTACAACGTTAAGGGTAGGCAATATAGCCATCCCTTCTTCAAAGTCAATTTAATCTTGGCAATCCTTTCTTTAAGGAGGCCATTTAGTTTCACACATAACTGTCTGCTTGCGGTTGATAAGTAGAAGAAAACATATGTTTAATGTTCAATAAAAGCCCTATCTGCTCAAATAGCTCATTAACAAAATGTGGCCCATTGTCGGATCCCAGCACTTCACAAACACCCCCCCATCTCGGGAAAACTTAGCTTACAAAAAACTTCACTGCGCAAGTGGCATCAGGGTGTGTACATGGACCTGCCTCGATCCACCTAGAAAAAGGGACACACCACAACTAACAGATACCTATATCCATTACATACTTGCAGTATATTGACATAGTCGATATGTAAATGCTGAAACAGACCATTCAGTCGAGGTATTACCCATCTAATTGTTCTCAGTGTATGCCCTAAACATTTGACACACGATGCAGTTAACCATAAATAGTGCAACGTGCTCCAACAAATTCGGAATGAACCAGTCTTCCGCAATCGTAGCAGCAAGACTCTCCCTAGTTACATGCGCAGGGTAATGCAGCTGTTCAAGCGCAACCTTTAATAACGCTACTGGCATCACCGGCTTTCCAGTGCTGTCTTGTCGCCATAATGCTCCTGTGAGGGATAAAGAGCACCCCCTTCATTTCCATAATTCCTGCTCTTCCTGTGGTGCACTCCCTTGAATCTCCATTAGTTGTGTTATCGATAATTTATTAAACCTATCTTGTATTATCATGGTTGTAACTACTTTCTCTTGAATACTCTCAGTATCAAAGCTTGAAATATCTGGGGAATATGCAACCCTCTTGGCTTCTTCGTCTGTGGCTTCGTTTGCGCAATAAATAAAATCTGTTTGCTGGAGGCCACCAGGGGGGCGCAGGCAAGATAGCCGCCTGAGCCGAGAGCTCTCATCCCAGCCCCGGGAAACCTGGGGAGAAACGAGATCAAAAGGGATCCAGCCCGTTAAAGGGGCCGAGAAAAGGTTGTCGGAACCAACACCATGCATAGCAGTCCAAGTCCTGAGTCTGGAGGTGCCCCCGATCTCTGACAAAACGGCTGGGAGTTTGGGCACCCCTCCCCCCGGGACTGCACGCCGCGCTGCTATAGGAGACACAGTGGAACGTGGACTGACGCTGAGAGACAACCCCGGGCCACGCTTGCAGTGCCACAGGGAGCATGACAGTGAGCGGACTGCCAGAGCCGCTCTCAACCCGCTGTACCTGGATGAGCAACCCGGAAGCATGTCATGCGATCTGTAAGGAGCGAGGAAGCCCCCACCTGACCGGAGGCAGCACCGCTGCTCTCCCTCCCGGTGGCCATCCACAGCATATGGGAATCACCCCAGCCCTTGAAGCAAAGGGTGCTCCCTGGGCCGATGCGGGTGTATGCCCAGTCTGTGGCTCCCGAGCGTGGTGGCCGCGTGCAAAGCGGAGATACCAGGTGAGGAGGCGACGGGGCGGGGGCCCCGAGAAGGCACCAGCAACACCCACAGCCCACACATGGGGTTCGCCCCACTGCGATAGAGTGACCACCGTGAGGGAGGATGGGCATGGGCCCAGGTCATGGGTAGGTGTCCCAGAGCTCATAAGCTCACACAATTACACCCCGACAATATACACAATAATTCCTGCAGGACCCCCCCAGCCTGGGCCAATGCGTGAGCGCCCCCACACCAAGGCTGACGGGGTCTAGGGAGACAAGGAGGCAGTTTGGAGGGGCCCTAATCGGACACCAGTGATCCCCCACAACCCACACATGTGGATCAAACTGACCGCGGAGCTGCAACTATCAGAGGAGGGTCGTAACACAGAAGCAGGCAGAAGTGCGCTGCACAGGAGTTCACAAATCCACACACCCGGACCGGGGTCGCAACCCACTGGGGCCCACAGCACCCGCCATCAACTCCCAAGTGACCCCGGCTACTGGGTCGATACCCCTCACAGGACCCCCTCCCCAGCCTCGGCCGTCGCGGGAGTGTGCCCTTTTCACTGCTGGAGAGGGGGGCAGTGGAGGTGCCACAACAAGAAGCACCACTTGAGGCCTCCACTCAATGCTCAATCTAGAGAAACCCCCCTCCCACCTCAGACAAAGTCAGCGCACTAGGTCCCAGGGCTCCCCGGACCCTGGATTGGATGACAGGCTAATAACCTGCGGCCCACCTATGATCCAACTCCACCACAGACCTTACAGCCACAGGCAGGACAACCCAACCATCGGACCCACTGAAACACCAACGAGGAAAGAATCAGGAATAGGCTGGTGGCACGCCACCCTCACACACAGGACACAGGCTACCCCCACGTCCGGCCTCGGCAGGACCTCTATGAGTTGGAGGGAGACCCTCTCCAGATTCCAATTCCGAACCGGAGAAGATGAGATGGATTCCAGAGGCCCCCCACCCTGGCACCGGACCTGGGCGCGATCCAGAACAACATCCAATAGGAAATCCGGGGGATAAGAACGGACATGGGAGCCAAGTTGGTAGACCTCACAATGAAAGTGACAACATTGGAGGACCGTATGGAAGGGGCCGAGAACAACCAACTCTCCACAGCACTCCTAGAGACTCAAATGCAAGCAAGGTTTATGAAGGTCCAACTCCGCAAAGAGGAACTACGGTTCAAGGTTGATGACATGGACAACAGGGAAAGGAGAAACAATTTACACATTTTTGGCCTTACAGAATCTGAGGGAGAGAGCCCTTTGGGCCTAGAGGGCAAGGTGCATGAAATCATACAGATTATCCTTGGCACAGACGGCGCTGAGGAGATCAAAATGGACAGAGTTCACCGCACGGGAGGCGGAGGCAAGGGCCCTCGTTCGGTGCCGGCAAGATTACACTACTACAAGGACAAGGCTAAGATCCTGGAGAAGGCCAGGATCATGGGAAATATACAGTACAGAGACACTAACGTAGCCGTCTTGCAGAACTTCTCAGCACTCACCCTACTGATGAGGAAGAAATGCGGCAAACTTACTAGATGACTCCAAGAGAAGGGGGTCAGGTACCGCTAGGGCCACCCTTTCTACCTAGCATTCGAATGGAAGGGAGAAAAACGTCACCTTGTATCTGAAGAAGACATTCAGAGGTTCACGGAAGACTTGCTAAGTGACCGGGCCGACTCCTCAGGTGGCCGTGATGGAGACACGCGGAACCCTGGCCGAGGCCCCAGTGGCCAAGATACTTTCAGGGGCAAAGCAAAGGTGAAAGGTGCCTGCAAGTTCCAAAAAATTAGACACCCTTCTGCGGCCGCAGAGGGGCACTTAAAATGATACTGAAGCTATGAAAGAGCTCTTAGCCAAAATCACCTACAGCCTCGTTGGCCAGTCACAAGGTCATTGGAGACGTGGAGGGCAGATTTCCCAAAGCACTACGTTAAAACGTCACGTTGGCGCCAGGTTAGCTCCCGAGTTTGAGGAGCCAGTTGAAGTTCATTAACCGAAGCTGAGGAGTGGATGGGCCCATAGACCTACTAAGAAGTATTAGTAAGGTGGAAGGAGGGAGGCGAGGGACGATCAAGGAGTCCTGAGTGGGGGTCCCACCGATGACCCCAAAAAGGCAATGGCTCCGACACAAAGTCGAAGCTGGGGAACCCTGATGAACTACTTTACCCTGGGGCTGGGGAAGAGACCCTGGTGGTTCATTGATCAGTCCCGACGATCGTCGAGGGATGAGGACGAAAGCCTCGAAGAGTGGGGAAGAGGGGAGGGTATGGGGGAAGGGTGTTAGGGGGAAAGGAAACAGAATGGGGAGGGGAGACACCCTCTAGGGTTAAGGGGAAGGGGGCCAGACAGATCGAGCCAGGGTTCTCTGCTTCACAATGGGCACTACAACGGAAACAAACAGAGGTGCACAAGGAAAGTGAGATCAAGGACGACAATGGTTGAAGGCAGGATAGGCCCACTGAATGTCAAAGGCTTAAATTCACAAAACAAACGATCATTGACTAGCAACATGTTCCACAAGCAACAGTTGATGGTACATTTCCTACAGGAAACCCACTACAAACAGGGTAAAGAATCGACGATTAAGGGTAACGGAATTGGGTGCAACTTCTGGGCCTCTCACAGAAGTTCAAAGAAGGAAGGGGTAGGCATTCTTCTGAACAAAACACTCCATCTCACAAGCATGGAAACTAAAAGGGGCCTCGCGGGGCGATTCCTGGGGATTAAGGGCACCTGTGAGGGTGAACGCATCACACTGGCCACCCTATACGCACCGAACTCAGGTCAACTACGGTTTTTGACCCAGATCTTCAGGGTAATGGATGAATGGGCAGAGGGAGCCATGATACTAGGCGGTGACTTTAACCTCATAATGGACCCTAAACCTGACTGATGGACGGCAAGAGGGGCAGGATCAAGAAGAGCCACCAAAGACAATCTAGCCTCGCAGACTCTTCTAAGGGAACACTATTGGGTGGACGTATGGCGCAAGGCATGGCCATGCCCGAGGGATATACCTTCTTCTCCCCCCACATTACACCTATATGAGAATTGATATGCTCTTAACCTCAGAGGAAGGGGGAGGGGTGGCCACGCTCCCCAGGGTGGAAGCAATAACATGGTTGGACCACGAGTTGTTGGTGGCAAACTGGTTGCTGCCCGTGTCCCCGAGATCCTCTCGTTGGCGTTGTAATGATACACTCCTGAGGGACCCGGTCTTCAAAGAATTCCTAAGGAAGGAAATGTTAGCCTACTTTGAAACAAATGACAATGGGGAATTCGACATGGTGATGGTATGGGAGGCCGTGAAGGCCCATTCCGGTGTCTTCTGATAGCTGAGGGCTCCAAGCGGAAGCGAGAGAGAGGGCTCATAGAACACAGGGTCTGAGAAGAGCTGAAGGCCCTGCGCGCAAGGCTGGGCCACAATGGGGAAGATAGGGAAGCCCTCCTGGTAGAGATGCAAGAGAAGAGACAGGCACTTCACACATGGTCCTCATAGGGGAAGTGGTCAAGAAGTTGAGATACACGCAGCAAAGATATTATGAAAGAGGGGACAGAGTGGGGACTCTCCTGGCTCCTGGGGCGAGGGGATGCAGAATGGAAAGGAGGGTGAGACCCACTAGAGACAGAGGGGCGAACAAGTGCAATAAGAAGGAGCAAATAGTAGAATGCTTCGCTGACTTACAGGGAACTCTACACAAAACAAGGGGGGAATCGGCGGAAGAGATTCGGGAATAATTAGCGGAATACCCACTACCTCGACTGACAGACTCGGAGTTGCAGGGATTAGAGGGGGACATATCAGTGGAGGAAGTGAAAGGTGCCATTAAGAGGTTAAAGGTGGGTAAAGCCCCGGGGGGGAGACGGGTACACGGCGGATTTCTATAAACAATGCCAAACCATCCTAGCAGAGCCCTTAGCTAAATTGTTCAATCAGATTAGAAACCAAAACTCAATCCCACCCATATTTCTACAGGCCCTTATCACTGTAATACCCAAACTGGGCAGAGACTGTGGCTCATATAGGCCTATTTCCCTCCTGAACCTAGATGCCAAGATCTTTGCCAGAATCTTAGCAACGTGTCTAGAGAGATAACTCCCCCGCCTGATCCACCCAGACCAGGTGGGATTTATCCTAAACAGGCAAGGCTCTGATAGCATGCACAAAACCCTCCATGTGTAACAGTTATAGTACCAAATCCCAAAAAGGAGATTTTAGGAGAGCATACACTAACCTGATCGGATGCCAACTTGTTCGGAGCAGCAACTGCTGAGGAGAAGGATCATCCCGGAATCCCTGTTCCCCCCAAGCACCGGACATAAAAGAACCGGTGAGGGGAAACACAAACCCCAGGGAAACCCTCTGGGGGGAAAAAACCCTGGAGATCTTGACTCGGTCTTCTTGGATGAATGTCTCAGGACGTCAGGACTTGCTTTCTCACAGGAGGGCCCTTCTCTAGATGGTGCAGTGGGAATAGGCCTACAGGACGAGAGAATAACAGGTAAGTTGTAGGAAGGGCAGAAGGAAAGGGTAAGTTGATGTGGTGAGTACGGAAACTAACTTTTGATGAGACTGGAGTTAGGTCCTTCGAATGGGTCTTTCCTGGCAGTGGAAAGTGTTGTAATCCCGAGAGGATGAGAACAATTCCGCAAGGTGGACTTGTTGTCTAGAGCGGGATATCAAATTGAGAGCCCGCTTGAAGGAACAGGAGAAACCCATGGACTGATCGAGGGAGAGGAAGTGAGCAGCCCGCGACGGGACACAATTGGAGCATCACATTAAACAGAAGCGACGCGCCGGAGCGGAGTTCCGGGTTCCTTAATAGGAATCAGATGATCTGTCATGTGTTCCTGACGGCAACGTGAGACAACTAGACTGCTGACACGGGTTTCCCTTGCTGTACCGGAGTTTCCTCGTATCATAGCTCCACACAGAGACCAATGACACCTAATCTGCCATCGGCGAAATGGTGTAACACCATGTGCTAAATTCAAGGAGGGTCCGGGATGAAGGGGCCCTGCTGCTGGCACTCGACGCAGAGAAGACCTTCGACAGGGTTAGTTGGGGATTCATGAGGGAGGTCTTCTCTGCGGTGGGAATGGGACCGAGGTGGCGGGGTTGGATGTCAGCACTGTATTCCGTCCCCCTAGCGGAGGTGGTTACAAACGGGAGGGAATCGAGGGCCTTCCCCCTAGGGAGAGGCACAAGACAAGGCTGCCCACTATCCCCATTAATCTATGCATTGGTCATGGAGCCCTGGGCGATCTCGATCCGAAAAGTTGAGGCAATCAACGCAGTACAGATAGGGGACGCCCACTGCAAAATTCGTCTCTTTGCCGACGATGCGCTGCTCTACATTACTAAACCATCGCAAACGGTCCTCCGAGTGCGGCAGGGCCTGGCGCGCTATGGAGAACTCTCGGGATTCAAGGTTAACTTGGCAAAGTTGGTGGCGTTTATAGGGGCCAATTTATCAGAAGCACAGACAGACTACTTGGGAAAGCTCCCCTTCCGACTACAGAGGGACGGGTTCCGATATCTGGGAATCCAGGTTACCAGCGACCCTTCAGACCTCTACCCCAATAACTTTATCCCACTCTGGTCAGAGGTCAAAAGGGATGTCGATAGATGGGCAAGCGCAGGACTCTCATGGATGGCGCGTCTTAACCTGATTAAAATGGTGGTCCTCCCCAAATTCCTATTCCAGATGCTCCCCATTCAGGTACCCAAAACCATTTTAACGGAAATAAAACGAACCCTCTTAAGATTTCTCTGGGCGGGCAAGAAGCACAGGATTTCATATGAGGTTCTAACGAGGCCCAAGAAGGACGGGGGTGTAGGGTTCCCAGACCTTGAAACATACTATAAAGCTGCCCAGTTGAGGGTCCTGATGGACCATTTCACCCCCGTACGGAATAGCAATGGGTGGCAATGATAATAAGGTACTCGCCCCAGTCACACTAGACGAATGGTTATGGGTCCCCAGATCACGTGTTCCAAGAAGGGTCTTACACCACCCGGTGTTGGGGGTCACGTGGTCGATCTGGAGGGAGAGGGGCTATTATAGATGGCTAACAACCTGGCCCTCTCCGCTGAGTTGCATTTGGGCTTCACAGTTCATAGACAAAATAGCCGAACCAGCCGCATTTAAAAAATGGTACGAGGCCGGTCTCACCAGGACAGGCCACCTATGGGTGGAGGGATCCTTACTGCCCCTACTTGACCTGGAGGAGGCCCTGGGGCTAGGCAAAATATCACTGTTCCGCTACCTCCAACTCAAGGGAGTCCTTACCGAACCCTCATGGGGACACTCTTAGGAGAGACCTGACAGACTTCGAGAAATTGCTGACCTCCACCTGTGGCACCAAGGGGGGTCATATCACGCTTGTACAAACTCCTCCTGCTCTCAGCCCCTCGGGATCCCCCGACATGGACTTCTTGACACATTTCATTGATGAATCTAGATCTAATAATGAAGAACTCTGGCTCCCATTCTTTGAGAAGAATGGGTGCCCGGCCTGAAGTGACACAGCACACCGGGGGACTACCCCGGACATCGACGCTTGCTAGGAAGGATACCCCACATGCATGAGAGGCCACACAAATAAGGCCCCACAGAGGCTGCAAAAAAGCTGAGCCCAAGACGTCAGTGTGCATGGGACTGATAGACTGTGCCTTGAAATGTTTTCCGTGAGCTCTCTGGCTGGACTAGAAACCAGTGCTCGATCCATGGCTGAGGGTGGGGGTGGGGGAGGGCAGATGGGTATAGGATTATTGTTATAATGTCCTCAAGGAGAATAATGTTGAATTACAATGCATGATGTGATAACCTAAAAATGCCAATAAAATATGATTTTCCCCATAAAAATTTGGTTTACTTAGTGTGTGCTGCATATTTAATTACTGCTATGGCTACTGGGAGTTGTAGTGTCTTAATAAGCCTGTCTAATAAGGATGCATGCTGCACTGAAGTGCCATCCCCACGGAGGTAGCCCTTCCATTTCCAACGTGCTAATCCTGTGTGTACAGTTGACGCCCTTCATGGTTATCGAGTGTGAAAATATGCACCACTCATTCTTTTGCTTGCGCTGAAAAGTGAGAGGGTAGCATTGCACTTGCTACAACTTCAAATTCTCCATTTAATCTGTGTCTCACTAATGCTGCGCCTGAATGCCTTTGCCCACTAGCATGATCAATTTTTGAAGAACCATCAATAAGGAGAATTTCCCCTTGCCCCAAAGCATTTTCCTTCACACGGGGTATATCATCGTAAAATTCAACATAATTAACACAAACATGCACATGATCTCCCTCGTCTATTGGTTCAGCAATAAACATGGCAGGATTCACTATTTTATATCTTACGATCTTAATCCTTGGCTTTGAACTCATTACGTCATAAGCTGATGCTCTTTGGGATGTCAATGTGCCTTTGGGTTTCTCTAAAATGGCAAACAGAGCATGCTCCACAAAGCGAGTCATAGAGCAGCCCATCACAATACTTGTAGACTTCTCGATTTCGGGGCAACATTGCATCTGCTTCACTGTGGTTGGCTTTGGTGTTTTCATAATCGCCTCGGCTCTTTCAGGTGTCACTTTCCTTCATATGAAATCAATTGACCTATGTATAACACCTCTTCTTGGCAATATTGTATAATCTCTTTATCTACCTTATATCCCTTATCTGCTAGAATAGTCATCAACTGAATAGAATCTTGTCTGCATTCATCTTCTCTGGTGCTCCAAATTAAATTGTCATATACATATTGTATCACCACACCTTTAAGATCAAGATAGCCTAAATCCCTCTATAGGACTTTATTAAATATTGATGGGGACTCACAGTACCCCTAGGGCAAACAAGTATGTTTCAGTCGAGTTTGGTAGAAAGTAAAGGAAGTCAAGCCTTGCAAGTCTTTGTGCAACAGGATTGAGAAAAACACATTTTTCAAGTCGATCACCGTGAAATATCGAGCTTCTACTGGGATACACAGTATTGTTGCTGGATTAGGAACTAAAGGAAACTCTGCTTCTACAATCTGGTTAATCAGTCTCATATCTTATATAAATCTCCACAACCCTCCTTTAGATGTTTTGATAGGATACACTGTAGTGTTACACAACGATTTGGCACCAGAATTCCTTGTTTAATTAGTGCTGAAATAGTCTGGAATACACCTTCATCAGCCTCTTGAGACATGGGGTACTGCTTTGCGTGAGGTAAAATCGCTCCTGGCTTCAGCTTTATTTTGACTCCCACTATCCCCTTTAACAAAGCTACATCTTTGCCCAAAGGATGCTTGTCACCTTCTCCAAGTCTTCCTGAAAAAATTCTGGACATTGCTGCATTATCGCCATTCGTCGCGGGACTCTTTACTCATAAAGACCACCACTTCATTGTCTGTTTGGTCTTCCCTGAACATGTCATCATCAGTGATGTCAGTCAGTCTGTGCCCTTCCTCGAGAGCTATCACTGTCCTCCATGGACTACCCTTATCTTCTACCCTTTCAAGCATTGGCATTTCCCTTTGTACTAGGGCTACTTCTACTTCTGTAGGGATAGTCTGTCCCTCCTCTTCGTCCATAGGTATTCGTGGTCTAAACAAAAACTCATCAGGTATCCTCACAATTCTTCCCACTAAGCCAGGTAGCCATGCTAATAAAATGCTCACTTTATACAGAAAAATCTCTGGATCGACTGGAACGCCTTGTCCTGTAAAAGCTAGTATACATTTGCCCATGTTTAAATGATTTATTGCTGGATTGGAACACACTATCCCTTGATCAGTGAACAAAATCGTCATGTTAAGTTTTGTCATTAAATCTCTTCCAAAAATGTTAACTGGTCTCTGTTCTGAAAATAACAAAGGAACAGACATGTCACACTCTCCTATGGAGACAGGTAATTCATTAGTAAAAGTAACTCGGCTGGTAGCTCCAGAGAACCCTTGAGCATTCATGGCAATTCCCGGCATTGGATATTTTCCCTCTCATATACATGAAGGAGTAGCCCCAGTGTCTACTAGAAAAGAAAAGGATTTGCCTCCTATCTTCACATTGGCCCTCGGTTCCTCTTGGGGGGTCTGGTGTTGCAGATAATACTCAACACATCAAGTCACCCCATGAGCTGTCCTATTGTGGGTACAAGTTCATCCCCGCCCCTGTGAAAGGATTTTTTCCTAACACAGTAACACCTCCTATTCTGGGTGTCAGCACTTGTCCTGTGTTTGCATAGTGTTGTGTCTGCATAGGGGCTTGTTGCGACTGCCCTTGTGGTGGATTCATTTTCACTCAGTCTTATTGCTGTACCTGTCTGTTACAATGTATGATCTTGGGCGAACCCTTCCCTAGTTTTTGTGCTATATGGTGGAATTTGGCCATTATGTACATTCCCTTGGCTCCTACAAAAGCATGCAATGTGCCCTGTCATCCCACAAGTCCAACATACTCAGGGTGCTTGTCTGACAAGTCCCCCTTGGTTATATCCTCACTGGGTACTTTGATTTTAATTCTGTGCATTCTGAAACCCACCTTGATTATTTTGGAATCCTCCTCCTCTTCCTCAATAGCCCATACCTCTGCCTCCTGTCACAAACCCATAGCTACCTTGGTCCATCAGGCGCTGATTATGCACCTGCGATGTACCCATTGCTTCCTGTATTCCCAATCCTTCCCCGCTTGTCAATACTACACCTTCTGTGGCAAATTTAGACAATTTTGTTCTGAACTAGCTTGGCTTCCTCGATTTTCCTAGTCTCATTTTTCTTCCTATTTTTCTCTTGCAGTAACCAACAATGGCATACAATCGTCAGCTGTATCTCAGCCCACGGTTTCGCTTCCATTCCCACTTGTTTCTTCATCCGCCCCTGTACTGGCTCAGGCTGGCTCAGGTAGCCCCTGGCATAAAACATGGTAAAACAGTTTTTTCCCACGCCTTGCGAGTTTCAAGTTGCCATTTCTCTTGAATGTCCTGAATGTAAGCAATAGGGTCTTCATCTTCTTTCATCTTGCGTGTCATAATTGCACCCATATCTGATGAGCCCTCCAAACATCTGCTCTGCAATGATTAAACAACGCTCTGTCATGCACTGTGTTTTGAGCAGTCACACTTGCATACCCTGCCTCCTTCCATGTGTCATCAGCTCTCTCCCCAAGAATAGCTGCCAGGAGACCTTTTATGTCCCCTAGGTCCAAGGTGTTTCCTCCTGTCATTTTTTATAATTCGTATATCCATTTCCCAGCACTCGAAGTCAAACTCAGGAGCTTACAGCTTAAATTACCCTTGTCCATTTGGAGCCATGGAATGGTCTTGCTCCCCATTTTTCCAATAAGGGAAACTGCGTAAACCCTAACCCACATTCAGCTCCCATCGTTAGTCTGTCCATGGAAGGGATGATCATCCCTGACCGTCTCCTTGATGGTAGTGATCTTAACCTGCTCACATATGGCGACGATTCTCCCTTCTCACTATAAGATTGTCCTCTGGGACGCTCCAGATATCCTATGGGATCTGGCATCCTATCCTTAGGTTGTTCCAGATCCGATCATCTTACTTCTTTATCCATTTGCAGGCTTCCCTCAGGGACACACATTCTCCCTCCTCTTGTCTCGAGGGTAGTTTTTCTTTCCTCATCTGCGTCAGGATCCCACCCACTTGCATGCATAGAGTTTCCCGCACTACCATTACGGCATCCCCTGCCTCGAGGATTCTTCCTCGTTCTAAACGTTCTCAGCCCCATTGCCCTGCTAACCATGCTGCTGGGTAATGCAAGTCCGATCTTTGTTATCCTTGCAGTTACCATGGCGACTATGGAAGCCTCTCGGCACACACCATCATGCAGCTGCGTATGCAGCAACCAATGGAAAGGCCTGCTCAAGTGATCATGTGACAGGCAATGCACCAGGTACGTCACATAATAAGCACCGACTTCACCCGACAGCCGGTGCTTCTGATTAGCTGTGTTTTTTGGTTTCCGCGTTCCGATTGCATTCATATTGATAACTTGTTGCTGACCTGTTTTCTTGATACTGGACTTTTGAATTGTGAATTCCCTTTGTCTACTGGATCTTGGCTCTCTGACTTGGACTTCTCACGGACTTGCTTTTGCCTTTCCCCTTGTAACCTACTGCCCGCACATCGCTGACCTTCTGCTATGCCCCTGGATTGCATCTGCCTACTTCTACTGTTACAACGCCCTGCTCTTCTGTTGACAACCGATTTGCCATCCCTGGATTGCCGTTCTGGAATTTGTCCTCAAACAAACTCATCAGATACATGCTGCTAATTCCTCTCCGCTTCTCCCCTTTTTCTGGACTTCGCCTCGCTTTGCGACCAGAAAGCGGGCACATCATCTGGGTTGTTGTAGATTTCTTCACCAAAATGGCACTGTTTATACCATGTCATGGTCTACCCTCCTCTCCATTGTTGGCTGATATGTTTCTGAGACATGTATTTCACTTCTTTGGACTCCTGCCCATCATTATCACTGATAGAGGTTCACAGTTAACGTCCCATTTTTGGAAGGCCCTCACTTCTTCTTTTGGTATAGACGAATGATACTCTAGTGCATGCCACCCACAGACAGATGACCAGAGGGAACCGCTCAATTCCACATTAAAACAGTATCAACTCTGCCTCATTCTGCAACACCAAGACACCTGGTTGTCCCTTTTGGGATCCGCTAAATTTGCATACAAGAACTCATTGCATGCATCCACTGGATCTACACCTTTCTTTGCTCTTTACGGGCAGCACCATTGTGCTTTCCCTTTGGAGCCAGCTCTACCTGTTGAGAACCCCACAGCTACTACTTGTGTCAGGGATCTGACAACGCTACATCAAGAGATCAAGCAGCACCTGCAAGATGCCCAGGAACGCTCCAAGGTCTTTGCTATCAACATTTTGTTCCTGCCCCTGACTATCAGCCTGGTATGCGGGTCTGGCTGTCATCTAGGAACCTCTTGAACCCAGGTCGCAGGGCCTTGTTGCCTTGCTTTGTCAGCCCTTATGAGATCTCTGAAGTCATCAATCCCCTGGCCATGTGCCTGGTGCTGCCCCCGAAGTGGAAAATCCACAGTGTTTTTCACGTTTCTCTGCTCTAGCCTTGTCTCCCCAGTACTCACCTCTCTTCTCGTCCTTCTCCTTTCTCTGTTTCTGAGGTCTATGAGGTCAATGCCATCCTCGACTAGTAGCTCCATAAGGGGGTGCCGCATTACCTTATTGATTGCAAAGGCAATGGCCCGGAAGACAGGTCTTGGGAACCTCTGTCTAACATCGATTTACCCCTGCTACTGCGTAGGTTTCATGCTTACCGGGGTGTTGTAGGGCCTTTGGGGGAGTATACTGTCAGGATCACACCTACTTGCAGGTGTAGTGTTTCCCGCAGTACTATTATGGCATCCCCTGCCTCAAGGATTCTTCCTCGTTCTACGCGTTCTCAGACCTGTTCCCCTGCTAAGAATTCTGGTCGGGTAATGTAAGCCTGATCTTTGTTATCCTTGCAGTTACCATGGTGACTATGGAAGCCTCTCGGCACATGCCATCACGCAGCTGCGTATGTGGCAACCAATGAAAAGGCTGGCTCAAGCGATCACGTGATGCGTAATGTGTCAGGTACTTAATAAAAACCGTCTTCGTCTGACAGCCGGTGCTTCTGATTAGCTTTGTTCTTTGGTTTCTGCATTCCGATTGCATTCATATTTGTACCTTGTTGCTGACCTGTTCATACTGGACTTTTGAATTGTGAATTCCCTTTGTTTAATGGATCTTGGCTCTCTGACTCAGACTTCTCACAGACTTGCGTTAGCCTTTCCCCTTGTATCCTGCTGCCCGCACATCGCGGACCTTCTGCTACACCCCTGGATTGCATATGCCTACTGCCACTGTTACGACACCCTGCTCTTCTGTTGACAACCGTTTTTCCATCCTTGGATTGCCATTCTGGAGTTTGTCCTCAAACGAACAAATTTTGCATATTCAAGTATCTTTGGGTCTCACCCTAAGTTACTAGGGGAATCCAGACGTGGACCCCTTGCTCACTACTCTTAGAGAGGCACAGCTCCTCCCTACTGATGAGGTCCAACCAGACCGAAACACGTGTCTGGGAATGCTGTTGGTAATCTTGTTCAGAGGAGAATTGCCTAGCATTTCGGTGCTGGACTGCCCCAGGGCAGGACAAAGACTGATATGTTTGGGATATTTCTTCTTTGTGAAAGATAGTGAGCTAAAGACTCTGGGTAAGTCCCTCGTAACCAGGACTAATGTCTGGCAGAGAGACTCCCAGGACCCCCCTTTTTAATTTGCATATTCAAGTATCTTTGGGTCTCACCCTAAGTTACTAGGGGAATCCAGACGTGGACCCCTTGCTCACTACTCTTAGAGAGGCACAGCTCCTCCCTACTGATGAGGTCCAACCAGACCGAAACACGTGTCTGGGGAAGCTGTTGGTACTCTTGTTCAGAGGAGAATTGCTTAGCATTTCGGTGCTGGACTGCCCCAGGGCAGGACAAAGACTGATATGTTTGGGATATTTCTTCTTTGTGAAAGATAGTGAGCTAAAGACTCTGGGTAAGTCTCTCGTAACCAGGACTAATGTCTGGCAGAGAGACTCCCAGGACCCCCCTTTTTAATTTGCATATTCAAGTATCTTTGGGTCTCACCCTAAATTACTAGGGGAATCCAGACGTGGACCCCTTGCTCACTACTCTTAGAGAGGCACAGCTCCTCCCTACTGATGAGGTCCAACCAGACCGAAACACGTGTCTGGGGAAGCTGTTGGTACTCTTGTTCAGAGGAGAATTGCCTAGCATTTCGGTGCTGGACTGCCCCAGGGCAGGACAAAGACTGATATGTTTGGGATATTTCTTCTTTGTGAAGGATAGTGAGCTAAAGACTCTGGTAAATCTCTCGTAACCAGGACTAATGTCTGGCAGAGAGACTCCCAGGACCCCCTTGTTAATTTGCATATTCAAGTATCTTTGGGTCTCACCCTAAATTACTAGGGGAATCCAGACGTGGACCCCTTGCTCACTACTCTTAGAGAGGCACAGCTCCTCCCTACTGATGAGGTCCAACCAGACTGAAACAGGTGTCTGGGGATGCTGTTGGTACTCTTGTTCAGAGGAGAATTGCCTAGCATTTCGGTGCTGGACTGCCCCAGGGCAGGACAAAGACTGATATGTTTGGGATATTTCTTCTTTGTGAAAGATAGTGAGCTAAAGACTCTGGGTAAGTCTCTTGTAACCAGGGCTAATGTCTGGCAGAGAGACTCCCAGGACCCCCCTTGTTAATTTGCATATTCAAGTATCTTTGGGTCTCACCCTAAGTTACTAGGGGAATCCAGACGTGGACCCCTTGCTCACTACTCTTAGAGAGGCACAGCTCCTCCCTACTGATGAGGTCCAACCAAACCGAAACACGTGTCTGGCGATGCTGTTGGTACTCTTGTTCAGAGGAGAATTGCCTAGCATTTCGGTGCTGGACTGCCCCAGGGCAGGACAAAGACTGATATGTTTGGGATATTTCTTCTTTGTGAAAGATAGTGAGCTAAAGACTCTGGGTAAGTCTCTCGTAACCAGGACCCCCCTTGTTACTTTGCATATTCAAGTATCTTTGGGTCTCACCCTAAGTTACTAGGGGAATCCAGACGTGGACCCCTTGCTCACTACTCTTAGAGAGGCACAGCTCCTCCCTACTAATGAGGTCCAACCAGACCGAAACACGTGTCTGGGGATGCTGTTGGTACTCTTGTTCAGAGGAGAATTGCCTAGCATTTCGGTGCTGGACTTCCCCAGGGCAGGACAAAGACTGATATGTTTGGGATATTTCTTCTTTGTGAAAGATAGTGAGCTAAAGACTCTGGGTAAGTCTCTCGTAACCAGGACTAATGTCTGGCAGAGAGACTCCCAGGACCCCCCTTTTTAATTTGCATATTCAAGTATCTTTGGGTCTCACCCTAAGTTACTAGGGGAATCCAGACGTGGACCCCTTGCTCACTACTCTTAGAGAGGCACAGCTCCTCCCTACTGATGAGGTCCAACCAGACCGAAACATGTGTCTGGGGAAGCTGTTGGTACTCTTGTTCAGAGGAGAATTGCTTAGCATTTCGGTGCTGGACTGCCCCAGGGCAGGACAAAGACTGATATGTTTGGGATATTTATTCTTTGTGAAAGATAGTGAGCTAAAGACTCTGGGTAAGTCTCTCGTAACCAGGACTAATGTCTGGCAGAGAGACTCCCAGGACCCCCCTTTTTAATTTGCATATTCAAGTATCTTTGGGTCTCACCCTAAGTTACTAGGGGAATCCAGATGTGGACCCCTTGCTCACTACTCTTAGAGAGGCACAGCTCCTCCCTACTGATGAGGTCCAACCAGACCGAAACACGTGTCTGGGGATGCTGTTGGTACTCTTGTTCAGAGGAGAATTGCCTAGCATTTCGGGGCTGGACTGCCCCAGGGCAGGACAAAGACTGATATGTTTGGGATATTTCTTCTTTGTGAAAGATAGTGAGCTAAAGACTCTGGGTAAGTCTCTCGTAACCAGGACTAATTTCTGACAGAGAGACTCCCAGGACCCCCCTTGTTAATTTGCATATTCAAGTATCTTTGGGTCTCACCCTAAATTACTAGGGGAATCCAGACGTGGACCCCTTGCTCACTACTCTTAGAGAGGCACAGCTCCTCCCTACTGATGAGGTCCAACCAGACCGAAACACGTGTCTGGGGATGCTGTTGGTACTCTCGTTCAGAGGAGAATTGCCTAGCATTTCGGTGCTGGACTGCCCCAGGGCAGGACAAAGACTGATATGTTTGGGATATTTCTTCTTTGTGAAAGATAGTGAGCTAAAGACTCTGGGTAAGTCTCTCGTAACCAGGACTAATGTCTGGCAGAGAGACTCCCAGGACCCCCCTTGTTAATTTGCATATTCAAGTATCTTTGCGTCTCACCCTAAATTACTAGGGGAATCCAGACGTGGACCCCTTGCTCACTACTCTTAGAGAGGCACAGCTCCTCCCTACTGATGAGGTCCAACAAGACTGAAAGACGTGTCTGGGGATGCTGTTGGTACTCTTGTTCAGAGGAGATTTGCCTAGCATTTCGGTGCTGGACTGCCCCAGGGCAGGACAAAGACTGATATGTTTGGGATATTTCTTCTTTGTGAAAGATAGTGAGCTAAAGACTCTGGGTAAGTCTCTCGTAACCAGGACTAATGTCTGGCAGAGAGACTCCCAGGACCCCCCTTGTTAATTTGCATATTCAAGTATCTTTGCGTCTCACCCTAAATTACTAGGGGAATCCAGACGTGGACCCCTTGCTCACTACTCTTAGAGAGGCACAGCTCCTCCCTACTGATGAGGGCCAACCAGACTGAAACACGTGTCTGGGGATGCTGTTGGTACTCTTGTTCAGAGGAGATTTGCCTAGCATTTCGGTGCTGGACTGCCCCAGGGCAGGACAAAGACTGATATGTTTGGGATATTTCTTCTTTGTGAAAGATAGTGAGCTAAAGACTCTGGGTAAGTCTCTCGTAACCAGGACTAATGTCTGGCAGAGAGACTCCCAGGACCCTCCTTGTTAATTTGCATATTCAAGTATCTTTGGGTCTCACCCTAAGTTACTAGGGGAATCCAGACGTGGACCCCTTGCTCACTACTCTTAGAGAGGCACAGCTCCTCCCTACTGATGCGGTCCAACCAGACCGAAACACGTGTCTGAGGATGCTGTTGGTACTCTTGTTCAGAGGAGAATTGCCTAGCATTTCGGTGCTGGACTGCCCCAGGGCAGGACAAAGACTGATATGTTTGGGATATTTCTTCTTTGTGAAAGATAGTGAGCTAAAGACTCTGGGTAAGTATCTCGTAACCAGGACTAATGTCTGGCAGAGAGACTCCCAGGACCCCCCCTGTTACTTTGCATATTCAAGTATCTTTGGGTCTCACCCTAAGTTACTAGGGGAATCCAGACGTGGACCCCTTGCTCACTACTCTTAGAGAGGCACAGCTCCTCCCTACTGATGAGGTCCAACCAGACCGAAACACGTGTCTGGGGAAGCTGTTGGTACTCTTGTTCAGAGGAGAATTGCCTAGCATTTCGGTGCTGGACTGCCCCAGGGCAGGACAAAGACTGATATGTTTGGGATATTTCTTCTTTGTGAAAGATAGTGAGCTAAAGACTCTGGTAAGTCTCTCGTAACCAGGACTAATGTCTGGCAGAGCGACTCCCAGGACCCCCTTGTTAATTTGCATATTCAAGTATCTTTGGTCTCACCCTAAGTTACTAGGGGAATCCAGACGTGGACCCCTTGCTCACTACTCTTAGAGAGGCACTGCTCCTCCCTACTGATGAGGTCCAACCAGACTGAAACACGTGTCTGGGGATGCTGTTGGTACTCTTGTTCAGAGGAGAATTGCCTAGCATTTTGGTGCTGGACTGCCCCAGGGCAGGACAAAGACTGATATGTTTGGGATATTTCTTCTTTGTGAAAGATAGTGAGCTAAATACTCTGGTAAGTCTCTCGTAACCAGGTCTTACTAACATCTACCTCTCCCTTAAGTACGCTGATCTCTGGTTACTCACGGACCAGCATCTCCTTTGCTGCTCTGCAAAGAAGTTCCCGGTAAGATCATTATTGCTCTGCTCTATACCTCTCTTCTGCTTGTTTCCCATTGTCTAGCACTGACTCTTCCCTGTTCTTCCAGATGACCATCTAGTCAAGCTGGTATCACGAAGGGCCCGCTACTCCACAACTCGCACAGCTGTTCCAACTAGGCACAACTACAACCACCACAGCGGCCAGACTTTCCTCTGTCCTTTTTCATACATCAAAGGATGTTAGTCCTGTATCTAATCACTTATTACAGTTGGTGGTGTGTTCCTGGAGCGTGTCCAGCCTCTTTCAGTTTATTGATTCCTCTGTTTGTTAATATTACACACCAGAGGAATACATTGATAGAAAGAATTTGTCCTCGACTAGCGAAGTATGGATTCTTCAGCCATTGGTATCCATGTATCTGGGAGTGCCCTCAAACCCCAAGGTGTCTTCACACGGTGAGTCCTAACAGTCTGACATGTCTTGTCCCCAAATAGTGTGACTAGCATCCTCTTCACCCTTATGCAGATTCAATCTGCTTAAAGACAATGCTCGACGTTCATCACTGAACAGGCTTTCCTCCTCTCTTTGTGATTGAGGCATTAGGGATCGATCATCGTTCCCTTGAGTTGCATACTCACTATTTCGTCTCAACTGTTGATAGGCCTTATTTATCCTGTCTCCGATGCTTTCTGCTCAACTCCTTCCTCCTTACACTGACAAAGCATCCACTCCTCAGCTGGAGGGTTCTCCCTTTCTTCCTGATACATTTTCTAGAGCTCTAAAACTGCTAATCTATTCTCTAATATCTTCCCCGTTTACGCATCGTACAAGTATGTCGTCATGTGTTGCAATACCACTTTTGACAATGATCCCCCTTGTGGCCATGGCATGAACATTTGATCTGCTGCGTCTTTTACCCAATCCGCACTATATTTTTTAAGCTTGGCCATGTGCTTTGGCAATGTCTTGCATAAGTGTATAAGAGGAGTGTCCCCCATAATGACAAGTCCCAATTGACTGTCAATACTTACCAGATTTATGAAATAACTTTAATACGTTACTTGAGTCACCAATTTTTCAATCACCTTTGAAACAACAAATATGAGCGCACATCATCAATCGCCGCTCAAGCCTCTAATTTCTAAATTAGCTATCTCTAACTTTGCATTGGTACCAACCTATTCACTATATAAAACCTATTCACTATATAAAAGGGTTACTCGATTCTCAACTTCGTCATCAGTTTCTATAAGGTAGTCACTATAGCGCCTCAACTTCTCTTAATTATTTCACAACTTCTATCACTCTTTGATATTTTTACTTAACAAACAACATACAGACTACTCGACTTTACACATTTAATAAACATCGTGATAACCTTTTTTCTCCCTCGAATTACTATATACCCTGTATAGGGTTTGAGACATCACCTTACGCAAACCTGTTTGCGCGTTATTTGTTTCACTCTACTCCCATTGTAGTTTGAGAGGAAAAAGTGCAAGGGGGAGGGGGCAGTGCGGTACATAGGATAACAGTTAAAATAAATAAAAATAAAAAACAATAAATACAATAAATAAGAAGTGCAGCCGGGTGATGGCAAGTGTCGGGGAAAGTGCAGACATCAAGGGGCCGATTCATGGAACAAACGTGCGCCGAAAATCTACGCGCAAGCAGGCGCAAGCAGGCGCAAGCGGAAAAAAAGAGGCGCACGCGCACGCGTGCGATTCATGGAAGTCCCTGCACGTGTCTTCCTCGGGATGTGCGCCAAACCCGTGCATGGCGCACACGTCACTGCAACATCCCGAAAGACGTGCGCGACGCGCACAGTGAAAGCGCACAACCTCTGCGCATACACTAGAAAGTGGGCGGAACACGGGGCGTAACGCGCGGAATGGGGAACAACTCGCGAAAACAAGGGCGTAACTGGGGATGTACTGCAGGGAAGCAGACGGAACGCCCACACGCACCCGAACCACACGTATTCATGGAATCGAATAGGGCAAAGCCACGCACAGTGAAAGACACGCACAAGCCCAAAAACGTCCGCCACACGAAGGCAGGCGGTAGCGTCCCTGCGCATTACAAAAGTGGCAACATACAGCAATAGTGCCTGTGCGAAAGGGGCACGTGTATTTCGGGGTTGCGCGGGAAGTTACACACGCGATTGGGCCTGGGGGAGCGGGCTACGTGTATTTCAGGGGTTCGTGTGAAGTTTCTCACGCGATTGGGCCTGGGGGAGCGGGCTACGTGTATTTCAGGGGTTCGCGTGAAGTTTCTCACGCGATCGGGCCTGGGGGAGCGTGCTACGTGTATTTCAGGGGTTCGCATGAACTTTTTCACGCGATCGGGCCTGGGGGAGCGGGCTACGTGTATTTCAGTGGTTCGCGTGAAGTTTCTCACGCGATCGGGCCTGGGGGAGCGGGCTACGTGTATTTCAGGGGTTCGCGTGCAGTTTCTCACGCGATCGGGTCTGGGGGAGCGGGCTACGTGTATTTCAGGGGTTCACGTGGGGGAGCGGGGTACCACTCACCGTCTGCCTTGCGTGTAGAAGAACGCGTAGCCAACACCCGCTGTGAAGTAATAGCGTGTGAACCCCAACGGATGGAAAACACACGCACCGCACGAAAAGCACGTACAGAACATAAAGGCACGCATGATCTCCAAGCCCTGCCAGGGCAACGCCCGTGCGCAAAACGTCACAGATGCGCTTACGCTGTAAGGGCCTTTGGTCCAATGAAATCGCGTACGCATGCTGACGCGCTTACGCGCTAAGGGCCTTTCCTCGATTTTCACGCTGACGTGCAGGATTTTCACGTGCCAAATCACTCCATATCAAGCTGGCCACGCGAAAACACACGGAAGACCACGCTCCTGCCCAGAAGGCCGAATTACTGCCCCCCAGTGCCCCGAGCAGTCTCCCACGTGCCATCTGCTGCTGCCTGCCTGCCTGCCTGCTGCCACCGTGCCCTGCCATTTGGTGCCTGCACATCAGCCATCTGCAGGGGTCCAGTTGCTGTGTCCACCCCTGCTGGTACAGAAGACTCCCGACTCGAATAACATCGCTCCACAGCCCAGCCCCAGGACCCAGTTGCCCACCCACTCCTGCCCCTGGGGTTGCCATGTCGGGCACATCCACATCTGACCCCAGTGGCAACCCCCGGCCAGAGGGGCAGAGGGGCACCAGCTTCACTGCCACCGAAGTTGGTGTCCTGGTGGAGCAAGTCCTGGGGCAGTATGATGCCCTCTTCGGATCGTCCCGCGCCAACAGGGAAGGACGGGATAGGATCTGGGCCGACTGTGTGGTTGCCATCAACGCGGAGGGGGTGGCAACCCGCACCATCCAGAAGGTCAAGAAGCGCTGGGAGGACTTGAGGTCCAGGACCCTCATGAAGGCCCGGCGCGTCGTGGAGGGGGGCCGGGGCCGCATGAGTACCATCCAGTTGAGGGTCCTGGAACGCGCACACCCAGCGCTCCACGCCCAGGTCCTTGAGAGGGAGACCCGTCTGGAGTTGAGCGGTAAGTGGCCAAGCATTGCTGTGTGAGACAGGGCATGTTGCAGTGTGCTGGTTGTCTGATACTTGCCTGCATGTGTGACATAGGCCATGTACGCATGTATGTGTGCAGGTACATCATGGGAATGCATGTGCGACCTGTAATGTGTGAACCGCACGGTTGTTGCATGTGTTTGAATGCGACATGGGGAGCCCTGTGCAGATTGCACACATGAGAGCATGGCAGTCTCTGTTCCTGGACATGGGTGGGGGCGAGGGATGGGTGCTGATGCCAGATACATATGTGGTATCCATGTCTGTGTGCCTGACCTGCGTGTCTGTGACTTGTGAGTGCCATGGATGCATGACACATGTCTGTGACAATGTACAGATTCACTGATGCAGCCTAGTCATCCTTGTATGCACTGTGATTGGGGTGTACGGGGCCAGATGGATGTGACTGAGGTGAGGTGTGTGCATGTGATAGGCATGACCCATGATGCATGTGAGTCCCATTACATTGTATGATTCGAGAGTCCATTGGACATGCATTGAAATGTCCATGGCACGCCCCATGACTGTCACTGTGTGTGTTTTGCCTGGACTGACACATGTGTTGTGGTGTGACATGATGGAAGTGTACTTTGACAGTGGCACTCATCTGCTATTGCTTCCTGTCTAGGGGACCATTGTACAGTACCCTGATGCTTGTGTTCTATGTCTCCCTCTACGCAGCGGCTAGTGAAGGAGAGGGCGGAGACGGCGCTGTGGAGCAAGGCGGCGGGGATGCCCCCACGGCTGCAGCGGAAGGGGTGGGTGAGCCCCCACAGGGGCCTGCTACGGCGGTAGACGGCGAGGAGCCATCCAGGTTGGTGGTTTCCACAGAGGAGGAGGAGGCCGCCACTGAGGCGCACATGGGGCCTGGTGGGGGCATCCCTGCTGGTGCAAGTGGTGCAGTCCAGGGGCAGGGGCAGGAGACAGCACAGGTCACCGTGGAGGGGCCTGTGCATGTCGCTGTCCCTGAACCTGTGGGTGCACCACCTTGCACCAGCAGGGATGCCCCGTCCCAGGCCCGTCCGCAGGTAGAGGGGATGTCCATGTCATCTGACTCCCCTCCACCTGCGGACGAGGGGACCCCTGGCCATGTGGAGAAGGTCCTGATTGGGGTCGCGATGCGCACGGCTGTGATTCGTGATGCCGTGCGTGCTTCCCAGGAGGAGCACGCACGTCATCACGAAGAGCACCGTGCCAACGTGGCCCAATTGGGATCGGCCATGTTCGGGGGTTTCCTGCATGTGTCGGCCAATCTGGCGGCCCTCTCCTCCTCTGTGGAGACTATACGCCAGTCGTTCTCCTTGCCGTCTTCCGGCCCAGATGCCACCAGGGCCCCCTGTGGACCTGCCCTGACCAATGCAGCCAGCTCGGTGGGGATCCCATGCCTGCCACAGTCAGGAGTCAGAGGTCCAGCAGGGGTGGACAACACAGCAACTGGACCCCAGCAGATGGAGGATGTGACGGCATCATTGGGCAGGGCACGTGCACGACGGCGTCGGTGGTTTCCATCATCCTGGATGCCGTCGTGCTGGCAGAGGCAGTGGCGTCGGAGGCAACAGCAGGCTCGACGTGGGAGGCATCATGGCTCGGGGCCATCCAGATCAGAGGGGCAGGCATCGGCCGGAGGGCAGGAGAACCCTGGGATGGTAGTGTCTTCCGTGTGGGAGCAGTTGGTCCAGCGGATAGGTGCGGAGCGGCAGCGGGCGGAAGAGGAGCGGCTCACCATGGTCAGGGCGGAGTTCTCCATGCGTCGGGCGTTGAGGCGGGCTGAGTGCCTCGAGGAAGCTCGCAGGGAGTTTGAGGTGAACATGGGGTTATCCCTGCGAGACCTCGGGGCCAGGACAGAGTCCCGCCTCCAGGACATCGACATGGAGTTCGATGATGCCCTGGCCGGCAACATCACAGAGTGAGCCGCAGGACTTGCCCGCTGCCATTGTATATAGTTATATAGTTAGTGGTAGGTTTCCTTTAAATTATTTTTTTTTTATTTGGTTGCGACTTGTCAATGCGCCACTTTTTTGTATATAGTTCAGTTTTTAGTTAGTTGACATAGTTAGGTTTCATTTGGTTGGGCTCATGGACCCGGGATTATCTTGTAAATAGTTCTTTTATGGATTTTTGGATTTTTGGGATTTTTTTCATGGACATTCATCTTCTTTTTGTTGTTTTGCTTTGTGGTTTTTCTAATTTCATTTCCATTCTTGTTGATTTTCAATACATTTTTATTTCCTTCCTTCAATGTGTTGTATCATCTCATTACTTTCATGCATGTCATGTTGGGTCTTTTAACATTCACTTGCAGCCATTGTGTGTGACAGACATGTGTTCATTTGCATTATTTACATTGGGTGTGTAACATGTAATTGCCTTTGATATGTGGGTGGATGTGATAGTTGGTTGGGCCTTTTGGCAGGGGAGGATGGCCATTACGGACATGATTGGGGATTGTTGGGACCCAGGTGCAGGGGGGCATGGATGGGACATGGGTGGGGGCCTGCTGGCAGGTGCCCCACAGTGCTGGGGGGTGGGGGTGGTGGGGGCATGGATGGGACATGGGCGAGGGCCTGGTGGAGGGTGCCCCGCAATGCTGGGGGGTGGGGGTGGTGGGGGACATGAGTTGGACATGGGTGGGGGCCTGCTGGAGGTGCCCCACAGTGCTGGATTGGGGATTTTGATGGCTTTTCCCTGCGCGGAAGGCGTTCTTGGGGGCGTAACTGGCGCTGCTGCAAGGTCGCTGCGCCACTGTGCGCCACGGCTGGTTTTGGTGGCTGGTATCCATGAATACGCTGTGCGCGGAAATGGGTTTTGGCGCACGCGGCTGGCGCAGGGATTCGCACGTGCACACTGTGCGCCAGCCGCGTGCGCCACTTGTGCGCTGAATTCTATGAATTACCCCCTAAGTGTCAGGTAGCCCATCATCTCTCATCACCCATTCCTCCTGCCATGAAGATTTTCTTTGAACTTGCCCTTGCAGAGTATTCTTGTCTCTGGGAATATAAGGGATTGTGAGCACGCGCTATCGTTGTTCTAGGACTCCACGCTCAAATCTATTTCCATCCTTGGCTCACGTGACAGGAGACCACTATTTGGTCCATTTTGTAGCATTTAAATGTCTTAAATGAATAAAACTTGACACCCTTGGTGCTCTTTCTTTGCACCTTAACAAGGAATGATTCAGCTTCTCACGTTCACTGCCTTTGAGAATAGATAACCGGCATTGGCTGATTCAGTTCTGACACCAGGCCAGATAGCCTCGCTATTCTTAACCACGATCACAGCTAATTCTTGCTGCGACACAGCTCTCAGCCTTTGCTCTTCATGGGTTCGGGCTTACTAAATTCATGCCACCAATGTCCAGCTTCAATACATTGGCGGCTTCGCCTGTAGTCTGTTCCCTACTTATAGCCAGGTTCTATGATCACTTAGTATACTTGCATTACAGCATCTGTACAGTTATTGAACGGCTTGCATTTTCTGCAGTGAGTCACACACATGCAATCTTTTTTTCGCATATAAAAGGGTTACTCGATTCTCAACTTCGTCATCATTTTCTATAAGGTCCTTGCATTCTTTTCAGCCAGTGTTCTCGGGGCGTCGCACTCATCTCTTATGAAGTCACAAGCTCCTCTTTTGCTATTTTTCATATTCCTTCTTGGAGTTCCTCCCTCAGATTATCATCTCTTCGGGGATACATTTGAAAGGGCTTTCTCAGAGGGTATCTTCTCTCAAGTACTCACTGCGGAATTGGCACACATGCAAGTGTCAAGCATGGCATAATCTCAGGTTTCCATCATACAGGATGTAGGGCGGTGGGATTTCCTGCAGAGGCTTTCAGCCGCTCCTCTACATTGCTTTTCTAAAACGGTATGGATACAAATAACCACTTTTCAAAACGATCTTCAGCTTTTCCTTTCTCTTCCGTTTGCAAAATACATTCAAAGAAAATGGAAAATATATTTTATGTTACTAACAAGTGGCTATTTAGAGTGCACCAATAGGCCACCTGAAAAGTAGCAATGTATTTCTATCTCGTTCCTTGTGGGATATAAAATGCATTTAGGTTGCAAATCTATATTCATTATTATTGTTAGAACACGATTTATAATATCAAATGCTGTGCTGATTTTAGCTAGAAAAGTTTCAGTGCTTTAAGGCGATGGCAGTAAGCGGGTTGGCAGATGGTATTTTTAGGGAATTTTCATCCTTGAAGGAGATATAAAGTGTGCCTTAGATGGGATAACTGCTACTCGACACGTTGGACAGGTCTTTTTCTTGCAGAACCACTTTTCAATGCACTAAAACAGAAAACAGTAGCCTTAGTATTAGAGCGATGGCCCATGATGGACCTGCTGCAAATTATAATAGCGCTTCATGATCAAACATCTATTCGGGTTAGAATCAACTTAGCCGATGATTTAATCTTGCTGATACCTACAGCCAAAGGGGTTAGGCAAGGTTGTCTCTTGGCCGCTCTCCTTTTCAACTTATATATTCTTGGAAAACTCGTCCTTTGTTTCTCCTTTCATAGATAAGTGTGAGCTTATTTTTTCTGGCATATGCTGACGATATAGCACTAATAGATAACACCCACATAGGTCTCCAGCATCTGATAACAGCTTTGGAAGACTATGCCAAAGTGAACAACCTAGTCATTAATCCCAATAAATCAAATGTATTTATGTTTGGTAAACACCTTAAAAAGACCTCTAAACCCCAAAGGATTTTATATATCAAAGACATTCCACTAGAGATAAAAGTGAAATATTTGGTTATTACTCTTACCTTTAATCATTCAGTGGTGGATATGAAGATAGACCTGGAGAAAAAACTACAGCAATTTATGTGTCAGATGAAAACACAACTCCATTCATTTTGCAGATTTTCTCTTATGCCGCTTATTAATTTTTATAAAGGTAAGAGCATGCCGTCCATTCTATTCGGCATAGAGTGTCATCCTTGTGCGACACATATTAATTGGGACAGGCTCAAAGGTTGTCTATGGAAAACAGCCTTATCCTTACCTCTTTCTTTAACTATCTTTAAGCTTTGCTACGAGTTAGGTCTGCATTCACTGAAATCATACCACAATTGGGAGGTTCTTGCACTTTACAGACTCATCCTCATTCCTAAAGATCATTCGCTGTATGAAGATATAAATGTCTATTTTTTTGTGCACAAGAACACCTATCAGCCAAACTTACATCGTGACGCATAAGCAATCCTATGTAATTGTGAATGTTCTAAATCCATTCTTATAGACAACCCAGACAAGGTAAAGCGTGCATTGATGCAAGCAGACTGGATAAGTACTAGAGCTTGGATCAGTAATCTAAAAAATACGTATACATTTACCTTATGTGAAAAACCTAGCAAATATGTTGTTCCATACATAAGACGTGTTCCCAATCCTGTTTGGAGAGCGGAGTTGCTGCGCTTCCGACTTAATCTTATTAAAACCAATCAAACGTAGCAGAAATGGTTAAAACTCTATCCATCTGCAGGGGAATGTACTCTGTGTGGAGAAGCGCTAACACAACATCTGAGACATCTTGCTCTTTTACCCTTGCCCTTAGAGAAAAACACTTCTCCCATTTTGTTCACAATCCAATCTGGTTCTCTACCCAGGGCTTTTGGTACAGGATATCATCTGGAAAGGAGAACTCTTTGTCTATCGCTCTGCTTAAAAATTTGAATGAATTGAATATTATAAAAATCTCACTGTAACTGAAAAAATGGTATGCATCTAATAACAGCAATCATTTTTCGGTTGTATTTTAGATTTGTTGATTATAATAGTCATCTATAAGATTTTATATTGTTAAAAAAATGTAATCTGAAATGTACCATTATGACATTGAGATGTACTAGTGAATTTTTTCATTTCCTGTCTCATTTTTTTCTGATGAAGAATGTGTAAAAAGTCCTTTTTTGTGATTATGTGCACAATAAACAAAATAATAAAATAGATGGCCAAGGATGCCATTTGTTTTATTCACAATGTATAAGATGTATATCACAGTTCGAGAGACCACATACCCCCACCCTCCTTAACAGTGTCATATATAGTTCCAGAAATCTACCCCAAATGTCCTCAAACTACTTGTTCTTGTAAGAATAGAGTGCAAGGTATGTAGCTCAGTCTGTCTAGAAATTACATGTTTAATGAGGACAGAAGAAATCTGCATAATACCCCATTGTCCCACATATCAATTATTCTAATAACTGGAGGTCTGTTTACAGAGTCCTTGCACCAGTTTAAGTACAATGTTGCAATAGTGCAAACATTGCATAGTGTGTGCAAGTGCATTTTTCCATCACAGCAATATTTGCCCCAGTCCTAATAGCCAGTTTAATTCACAGTGGGGACAACATTGCCCTTGCATAAAAACACATTGAAATAATATGCTTTTTGCACAGGGACAACACCCTGGTTCATCACATGTTCTTGCCACAGTAAAGCACATTAGGATGCTGGTGGATTTACATTTACAATGCTCGCCCCTCTCATCCCCGCCACCCGGTACAGCTGTACCCCTCTTCCTCCACCCCCAATGTATATCTGTTCTGCTGTTACCTCTGAAAAGCGCTCTGTTATGCATCTGTACTGTTGTATACCTACGTAAAGCGCTCCATTATGGATTTGTATTGTTGTATGCCTCTGTAAAGTGCTACATTGCTTCTCAAAGCTAGGTCTATGTTCAATAAATACAATAATAATAATAATCAATAATAGATGGTTCCCGGAAAACTGCAATGTCACTCTCAATCCAATGTTGTACTATTAAAACCCATTATCACACCAGCACGATAATGAATGTCACTGCTGTAACACTGGCATTGGATTTTTAAAGAAGCATGCCACCTCCCCCCAAAGAAGAAAATATGATACCAATTTCATAAAAGGTCATGCTAATGTTATCAATGAAAAACACAGTATCATACTGATGGCATATACCCAGAAAATTGAGTTGCCAATCTCAACAAAGCCATGCCAGTTTTGCCTAGTGAAACAACTTTCCTCATGGTAGCTTTTAAATTTCCTTTTGAACTTTAGGATGCCAGTCTTAAAGCCACATTAGTGTTTCTCCACTTCAGTAAAATACATTATCATGCTGTTATCTACATTTGTACCAGAACTGTCCCATGACCTAGCTACTGTCCTCTGAATGTCCCCTGAATGCTCACATTGCCTCGAGCACTTTCCCTTATGACATCCTACGGCCATTGAATGTTCATGTGGCACTCAAATTGCCCCGAAACTCCCAATATTCTGCCTTATTTCCCTCAAATAGTACACTGGCACTTACATTCACATAGGAACTCTACAATGTCATTGTCAAGGAGTTCCCTCCTTCTCACCTGGGTCCGTTCTTTACCGGCGTCCTTGGTTGATGCCTTCTAACGGATGGAGCGGGTTTTGAAGGAGGCAGCCCGTGTCTCTGCCGAATCCAGAATGCGCTCAGTTTTCCAGGAGGCCGAATCCAGGAATCCAGGAGGCAATGCAAGTTCGCTAGAACTCGAATCCAGGAGGTAAGAAGAAGGGGGAGGTCAAGGAAGGGAAAGCGGGTGTGGAAAAAGAGAAGAACCGCGAGCTACGGAGCACACGTCTGGTCGCTACTTCGCAATAGCATTGAGCCGCGCGGAGCCGCGGAAGGCGTGGTCTAGAAATAGAGAAAGGCTACGTCCAACGCATGGAGCGAGAAGGGAATATGCTGGACGGCCATATTGGAAGTATTAATGTGTACAAGCCCGTAGTGACAGGGACCATGAAGCCCAAAAGGGGCGCACCCGGCGATTCATGACAGCATGCCTCCTCCGAAGACCCTTCCCTCCTGGTTTGCCCGGGTGGATGAGGTGGAACCTTCTGAGCAGCCGTGGGGCCTTGATGTTTGAGACAGGCTCCCAGGTTCTTTCGCTAGGAGGATATCCTTTCCATTCAACCAGGTATTGAAGCTGGCCCCTTCTATACCTGGAATCACAAATCCGAGATACCTCATATTCCAATTGGTCATCGACCAGTATAGGAGGAGGTCTGGAGGATTTTCGGGAGGATGGATAGTAGGGTTTCAGTAAAGATGTGTGAAAGACTGGGTGTATCTTCTTCCAGAAATCTGGCAATTTGATCCGATAAGAAACAGGATTTATAATTTCTTTAATGGAAAATGGACCATAGTACCGAGGGGCCAGTTTACTAGGTCGTAGATGTCGGGGTAGTAATTTTGAGGATAACCAGATCTGATCACCGACTGCATAAGAAGGGCCAGGTCTTCTTCTGGAATCTGCATATTTCTTGGTCTGTTTCCTGGCCTTCTCCAAGAATTCCTTGGCTTCCTTATGTATGTTGACAAGGGTTTCGATCCAGTAGTCAACTGTAGGTACTGGTGTAGATTGAGGAAGAACAGAAGGCAGGATCGATGGATGAAATCCTTGACTGTAATAAAAGGGGCTGATCATTAGTGCCGAATGGTCAGAATTGTTGTAGGCGAATTCAGCCATGGGTATCAGGAGCGACCAGTCATCCTGGACCTGGGGGCAAAGCATCGAAGATACTGTTCCAGGGTTTGATTGACACGTTCTGTGATTCCGTTGGTTTGAGGGTGGTAACCTGACGAAAGGGCACGTTGGATCCCTAAGCATTGACAGAGATGTTTCCAGAATTGTGAGATGTATTGAGGTCCGCGATCTGATATGATCTTGGAAGGGAGTCCATGCAAACAGAATATGTGTTCCAGGAAGATTCCTGCTAGTTCAGAAGAGGATGGTAATTTACGCAGGGGCGTAAAATGAGCCATATTAGTGAACAAGTCTATGGTAACCATGATGGTGGTGTAACCACGGGAAGGGGGCAGTTCCACAATGAAGTCCGTAGCGATAATCTCCCAAGGCCGTGTTGGCAGTGTAGGTTGTAGTAGAAGGGCCGCTGGTTTCTTGTTATCATGTTTATTTTGGCTACAGACAACACAGGATTGTATGTACTGTCGTACGTCGGGTCTCATCCTAGGCCACCAGAATTGCCTTTATATCAGACGGAGGGTATTGGTGACACCACAATGTCCGGAGTGTAGGGTATCATGACAGAGATTCATTATTCTCTGTTGTAGTTTTTTTGTAGGGATGACCAATACATTGTCCTTGAACAAATAACCTTCCCGCACCTTTATATTCCATTGATTTCTTTTGCATGTGTCCTTCCACAGATCAGAGGATTGGGTTTGGGCTTGGATTTCTTCAAGGAGGTTGACTGCTTGGGCCACAAAGATCGTGGGAGAAAACATCTGAGGATATGCCTTGTCTTCAGTGGGCTCGTAGTCAGGTCGTCGAGATAAGGCGTCAGCAATCAGGTTTTGTGATCCTGGAACATGAGTGATATGGAACTGGTACTGGGTGAAGAAATATGCCCAATGCGCCTGACGACTGTCCCTACACTCCAAAGATTGTAGAATCTGGAGGTTCAGGTGGTCCGTACGGACCTGAACTGGATGTTTAGCTCCCAGAAGTAGATGTCGCCACTCAGTGAAGGCTTCGCGAATGGCTAACAATTCTTTTTCCAGGACTGAATAATGTGTTTCACTAGGAGTCAGGGTTCGTGAGAGGTAAGCAATTAGGTGTTCCAGTTTATCTCCTAATTCTTGTTTCAGGACTGCGCCAATGGCGTAATTTGAGGTGTCCGTTTCCACCAGGAAGGGACGGCTAGTATCGGGTTGAGCCAAGATAGGAGCTTGTGTAAACTCTGCCTTTAAACGCTGGAACGCCATATCTCGTGGTGTTGACCAGAGGAAAGGAGTGCTTTCTACAGGAGAGCAACAATCGGTTGTACTATCTCGGAGAAATTAGATATGAATTTCCGGTAGAAATTGGCAAGTCCCAGGAAAGATTGAACTTCTTTCACAGAAGTAGGAGCAGGCCAGGTCAATACGGCTTTTACCTTTGAAGGATCCATACCAATTCCTTCTGGGCTAAGAATATACCCTAGGTAATGAACGGAGGTTACATGAAATAAGCATTTTTCAGGTTTGGCCAGGAGTTTATGATCTCGGAGTCTCTGCAACACTGCCTTCACGTGCTCTTCATGTTGTATAGGGTCCTTGGAGAAGATCAGTATGTCATCTAGATATACAATAACAAAGAGAAAGAGCATATCAGAAAACACCCTGTCCATAAAGCGTTGGAAAATTGCTGGGGCGTTAGCCAGTCCGAAGGGCATGACTAGATACTCATAATGGCCAAAGGGTGTTCTGAAGGCGGTTTCCATTCGTCCCCTTCCCTGACACGGATCAAATGATAGGCGCCCCTGAGATCCAGCTTGGTGAATATTACTGCGCCTCTCACGGCTTCCAGGATATCCGAAATCAGGGGTAACGGGTACCGGTCCTTGAGGGTGCATTGATTTAGCCCGCGATAATCAAGGCATGGTCTGAGTTCCTTGCTATCCTTCTTGGGAACAAAGAATAGAGAAGCACCAGCAGGATATTTCGAAGATCTTATGGTGCCATTTTCAAGGTTGGTATCCAGGTATTCTCTCAGGGCCTTCTTCTCGGTTTCAGAAAGAATGAACATCCTGCCGAAGGGAATCACTGCAGAGGGTTCCGAATCTATTGCGCAGTCTCCAGGTCTGTGTGGGGGTAAGGCCTGGACAATGGCAGTCGAAAACACATCAGCATATGCTTGGTAGGCCTCAGGAACTTGCATGACCTTGGATACCATTAGTGGTGTCTGTTGCTCCTTTGTTGGTTCCTTTGGGTGTGTTAATGGAGGTTCTAGGGATAGACAGTGAGACATGCAAAACTCAGAGCCTAGGAATAGAGAACCCGCAGACCAGTTGATATATGGGTTGTGTTTCTGTAGCCACGGCATGCCCAATACCAAGGGGTAATGAGCTGACTTAATAATGTCAAACCTGATCAGCTCCTGATGGTGATTTATTGAAAGCTGGATCTCCTTGGTCTGCAGGCTTATGGGCCCTGATGTGAGGGGTCTTCCATCGATAGCTTCCACAGGTTGCATGGTGCTTCGTGTTTCGTAGGGAATCGATGTTTAGCAACCCACTCATGATCGATGAATATTCCCATAGCTCCGCAGTCTACCAGGGCCAAAATGGAATAGTTTGTATTCTTGGATGGTGATAAAAAGGCCTGTAGTACCACCAAATTGTTTTGTCCAGGAGAGTTCAATGATGGAATGTATGTGGAGCAAACATCTCTCTCCCGAAGCTCTGCTCCATCTAGGATCGGGAGCTAACGTTTCCTGAACGCCGAGGGGGTGCTAAAGGACATTCCCTAACCAAATGCTTATCTGAGGCACAGTACATGCACAAGCCCGTATGAATTCTCCTCATTCTCTCTTGTGGAGATATGGGTCCACGAAAGGCCCCAATCTGCATGGGCTCGGATTCCGTGACTGGGCTTGGGTTGATGTCCGGTCTGGGGGTACCCTCAAATGATACCTTGGAAGGAGTTCCCCTGGATTTTTTCTTTCCTGACTTCCTTTCCTGGATACGGAAGTCAATCTGATTGGCAAGATCCATTAGTGCCTGGAACGAGCTTGGTCGTGCCACTCTGGCCAGCTCATCCTTAATTTCTTCATTCAATCCTCTCCTGAACAGGGTAAAACTCGCCTCAGTGGACCAGTCAGCTTCCTTTGCCAGTTGTTTAAATCGGGTCACATATGTGAGCATATCCTGGGCCCCTTGCTGAAAATCTAACAAGCGTTCTTGTGCGCTGTAGACCTGCTCAGGGCGGTCAAACATGTCTTTAAGGCCCTGTATAAACCCATCATAATCGTCTAAGAGGGCATCACTAGAGTTAACGAGGAGAGTGGCCCAAGTCAAGGCATTCCAGGAAAGGTGAGAGATTATAAAACCCACCTTGGCCCTGGGGGTCGCAAAGTAGTAAGGCTTGAAGGTTAAGTGAACCAAGTACGAATCCAGGAACGCACAAAGGGTTTTTGCTGAGCTGTCGTATTTATCCACAATGCTGCCCAGTATAACACTTTCTTTTGTAGCAGAATCCTGGGATAGGACCAATTGTTTGAGAGCGGCGTTCTCCGCTTTCAGATTCTGTACCTCGGTTGATAGTTCCTGCATACGACGCATCAGGTCCTGCACGGCAGCCTCCTCTCACCTGGGTCCGTTCTTTACCGGCGTCCTTGGTTGATGCCTTCTTACGGATGGAGCGGGTTTTGAAGAAGGCGGCCCGCGTCTCTGCCGAATCCAGAATGCGTTCATTTTTCCAGTAGGCTGAATCCAGGAATCCAGGAGGCAATTCAAGTTCGCTAGAACTCGAATCCAGGAGCTAAGAAGAAGGGGGAGGTCAAGGAAGGGAAAGCGGGTGTGAAAAAAGAGAAGAACCGCGAGCTACGGAGCACACGTCTGGTCGCTACTTCGCAATAACATTGAGACGCGCGGAGCCGCGGAAGGCGTGGTCTAGAAATAGAGAAAGGCTACGTCCAACGCATGGAGCGAGAAGGGAATACGCTGGGCGGCCATATTGGAAGTATTAATGTGGACAAGCCCGTTGTGACAGGGACCATGAAGCCCAAAAGGGGCGCACCCGGCGATTTATGACAGTCATGTGCCGGTTGCATCCTGAATTTCCCCATGTCATTCACATTGCCAACAGGGCTGCTTCATGCCAACTACTATTACCCCTGCATTGTTCAGTGGCATTTAAAGTGCCCATAAGAACGCAACATTTTTGGTGCTGCTGGTGCCTAGTCCCTGGAGGGACTCCCTTTCCTGTTCCTGTGGCCACGCCCCCTTGGGCTTATCAGCGCTCTCCCGGCCCTGCAGCGGTGAAGCCCGCGGCAGGGCAAGGGCACCGTGTTTGGCGCCACTGGTGCCTGATCCCTGGAGGGACTCCATTTCCTGTTCCTGTGGCCACGCCTCCTTGGCCTTATCAGCGATCTCCCGGCCCCACAACTGTGAAGCCCAAGGCGTGGCAAGGGTGCAATGTTTCGCGCCGCTGGTGCCTGGTCCCTGGAGGGACTGCCTTTCCTGTTCCTGTGGCCACGCCCCCTTGGGCTTATCAGCGCTCGTCCCGGCCCCGCAGCTGTGAAGCCCGCCGTGGGCCAAGGGCGCAGTGTTTGGCGCCGCTGGTGTCTGGACCCTGGAGGGACTCCCTTTCCTGTTCCTGTGGCCTCGCCCCCTTGGGCTTATCAGCGCTCTGCCGGCCTGCAGCGGTGAAGCCCGCAGCGTGGCAAGGGCATGGTGTTTGGCGCTGCTGGTGCCTGGTCCCTGGAGGGACTCCCTTTCCTGTTCCTGTGGCCACGCCCCCTTGGGCTTATCAGTGCTCTCCCAGCCCTGCAGCGTGGGCCAAGGGCGCAGTGTTTGGCGCCGCTGGTGTCTGGTCCCTGGAGGCACTCCCTTTCCTGTTCCTGTGGCCACGCCCCCTTGGGCTTATCAGTGCTCTGCCGGCCCGCAACGGTGAAGCCCGCGGCGGGGCAAGGGCATGGTGTTTGGCGCCGCTGGTGCCTTGTCCCTGGAAGGACTCCCTTTCCTGTTCTTGTGGCCATACTCCTTGGGCTTATCAGCGCTCTGCCGGCCCCGCAGCGGTGAAGCCCGTGGCGGGGGAAGGGCGCAGTGTTTGGTGCCGCTGGTGCCTGGTCCCTAGAGGGACTCCCTTTCATGTTCCTGTGGTCATGCCCCCTTGGGCTTATCAGCGCTCTCCCGGCCCGCAGCGGTGAAGCCCGCGGCGGGACAAGGGCACAGTCTGGTGCCTGGTCCCTGGAGGGACTCCCTTTCCTGTTCCTGTGGCCACGCCCCCTTGAGCTTATCAACGCTCTCCCGGCCCCGCAGCGGTGAAGCCTGCGGCGGGGTAAGGGCGCAGTGTTTGGCATCACTGGTGTCCGGCGCAGTGGTGTGAGGCTACATGGATGCTCTTTGGACTCTTTGGACTATCCTCACTCCTGGACGATGCTGTCTCCAATCAAGGTAACTCAGGAACTAATACCACGTCTGTGTTATTCTGCTCTACTCTGTACATTTCTGGAACCATTCCCTGGGGCTTCAACATGCCGGTGTCTCTTGGTCAAGCCACGGGGGAGATCCCAGCCCCTACACCCCTCGTGTTCTTTGGCCCTGAGGTCGGCCCGGGCCCACCTATAGGCACCATGAAGAAAATTAGGCAGCTAAAAAGGAATCTGAAAGTGGAAGCTATAGCTGCTAAAACTACATTGCTTGCCCCAGGAATCCCCCATGAGGCCACTGCACCCACAGCATCCATAGCCTTCGGGAATGCTCACCTGCTGATCACAGAGATCTGCCCATTTCTGGGCAACCCTGGGGCAGGGCCCCCTCCCCTACCTGCACTGAGTACGGCTGCTGTATCTGACCCCTAGCTGAACATTCCCATTTGTTCAACAACCGTTTGACCTCCTGCTCCTGCTCAATCTGCACAGTCGCAGCAGAGGCCTATGGAAGGGCCCCTCCCTGCCGCAGACCACCCTACCATCATGAGGAGCAAGGGCAAGCCTGAAGTTGACCCTGTATCTCCCCCTCAGCCCTGTGCTACCCGACCCTGACCTGCACGATTGGGCTCACTGTTACCCCAGCATCTACACCAACGGTCATTTTTGTACCAGAGAGGAAAGAGGATGGTGGCACAGGCTATCCTGTCTGCTGCTTTAATTGCAATCTAGTTCTGGCTGAGCTCTCCCAGATTAAGACTCTGCTCTTGACCCTCATTGCAGTGGCGTCCAGCAGCATAATTACAGGGGACTCAACATGTAAACAAGCTGACGAAGGGGGTGATTTACATACTGGAGCTGACCGGGATTGTGACTCCTCCCTTTACCCCCCCACTCTGATAAGGGTCCTCATCCTCCAATGCCCACTGCCACCGAGGAGAATATAGAACTTAACCCTGCGAAAGTAAAAATGAATGAGGGGCCACCCATTAAGCTACCACAGCCCAATCGAACACATAAGGGGCGCCCACCTTGTGTGCTGCCAGGAAGGTTTACACCCGTAAACTCACATTGTCCCTCAACCAAGTATGCTAGGCCCTAGGACACCAGGACTATCTTACTACAACGAGTCCCGAAACCACTTTCAAACTGACCAGAACCAAGGGAGGCACTCCTCAACAAAAGTCTAAACTGGTTGAAAACTAGAGGGGGCTGTCCATTTCTGATTAAGGATGACATTGTCAATTGTGCCAGAAAGTCCAACCGGGGAGAAGATGATCTTGTTGAACTAAATCTCTGTGACAACGAAGTGGTCAGGAACATACTGAAAGCCTATAAGGCTCGCACCCCACACCCGAACAGTGTAATCCAACTGTGTCACTTCCCCGTGGGCCTCAAACTTTGGGCTTCAGCATTGACAGGTGGAAATGCCATCCCTTTGGGGGGTAAAAGGGTTAACAGTCCTTCCCGTATTCATCATTAACCACGGCGGGGTTGTGCTTGAATTTGTCTTGACCTGCTAAGGGGATAGTGTAGGGCCCCGGCCGCCTGCGATCACCCTGCTAATAATGTAACACAGTTTCCCTGTTTTCAAACACTGGATATGCTTTGTATTGTAAATTTTGTGATTGTTATTTATACTTTCATGGCTACCATGCCGAATAAAGTTATGTTGAATTGATTGAATGCAACATCCTATGTTTATTACCCTCTATGCTCCCCAGATACACACATTACCCCCAGAACCCTCTAATACTATCCACTATTTCCTCCTGATTTGCCACATGGCACTCATATTGTTTCATAGTTACCTAAACTCACATCAAATTGCACCCTCAATTCCCACATGTTACTGTCACGTTGACATTGCCTTGGGAGCGGGAGATGGGCGTTAGGAAAGGGGAACTGACGTGGGTAGTCGAAGTGACGGGGTGGGGCCGTAGAGGAAAGGGGCAGAACATTGTAGAAGGGGAATAAAGAAGACATGTTAAGTGATTCCTGTGTCAGTCTCTTTTGTACTGCGTCACCCGCGCTCCTGGGCCCAACCTGCGCTCTCACACTGGTGACGAGGAGGGTTGCCTGGAACACGCAACAGCTCTCGTGGGGAGAGAGAGAGCGAGCGCTCACATCACATGCGAGCGGGAAGCAGAGAACCCCGAGGACGTGGAGCCAGTCGGAGGGGGAGGCAGTGAGCAAGCCCACATCATATAGCCTGGGGCTGCAGCAGTGAATACAGCCAGGCGGGGAGGGGCCACAGAGCGCAACGGAAAGCAGCCAGGAGGCTGCAACTGCAACCGGCCCGAGGTGGTGATCAGGAAAAAAGCACGTGTAGTCCCACGGAGCGGGGAGCCACAGAGCAGCATGTGGTTGTTCCTACAGAGCTGCAACTCACAGTAAGTGCTGTGCAAGCCCGCCCAATCCTCCCTAAGGACTCAACTGATGGTGCTCGTGCCACTCCTGGCAGCCATCAGACATCAGAAAAGCAGGGCCTCCCCCCAGGAACCACCCCAAACTGATGGTGCTCGTGCCATATTGGCAGCCATCTAAGAGGGGGGGACTGTTGGCAGGAATCCAGGAAGAGACTCAAGGAGCACCCCGGGCCAAGTCACCCCCATACAGAGGGTAATGTCGGGACAGGATGACAACCAAGGGGCACAAGCTCAAGGGAATGGGCCCCCAGCTCCAGACCCACAGGCACCAGATCCAGTGCCATACCATCTGCCAGATACGCTGGCTGCCCAAATGCCAGGTGCGTTTGACGCCACCGACACCAGCAATATGGGTCCTAGATGGACTAAGTGGATTAGAGATTTTGACCTATACATGGGAGCCACTGGGCCGATTGCTGATGCCAGACAAGTTTGCCTGTTGAAGCTGGCGGTTGGGTTCGCCACCCGCGACACCATTGATGAAATGCCCTCTAACTCTATAGACTCCATCCAAGACCTCAAAGATGCACTGACAGCGTATTTCGCTCCACACACCAACGTGGATTGCAAAAGACACCTGTTTCACAGGACCAAACAAGTTAAAGGAGAGACGATTGTTAGGCGATCCCCACAGTCCACTGCACATCAGGACACTTCCACTGCACACCTGAATACTGCTCACATTTCCCCTACACCTCCCTCCAGGGTTCGAGGCTCATGTGATTCGGTTAACCCAAAGGACCGAAAGTTCCGTACCAGATATGGTGTACGGTCTCGATTGCAACCTTTCTTGCACTGGCAGTTGCCTTGGAGAGCATACAGAAGGGGCGGCGTTACGTCTCCACGCCGATCACGTGATCCAGAGTTGCGTTCCTCACGTGATCTTGTTGGACGTCACATGACCCAGAGACGTCACATGATCCAGAAACGCACAGTATAAAAGGCTTGAGAGACGGAACACTCATTGCTTCTCAGCTGTCTTCAGACCCTGTTTGGCGCTACGTTTTTTGGCTCTTTTGGTACTTTGACTTCGGAACTCTATCTTGGATCCTCTTGGATACCCCTTTGTATCTTTTCTTGGAACTGTTTACCTGTTGCTGGACTTTGGATACGACCCTGACCTGCCTTTGGATTATCCCTTGTTACCTTGTTGAACTCCTATGCTATTTCCCTCCTGGGATTCAACTTACGCCTTCAGTTCTACAGGTGGTCCATCCTGCATCCACGCTATACTGAGGTCCCCCTGTTTCCAGGGACCGCATCATCTGAGTCTCGAACCTCCTGTCATGATCACTGCTTCCAAGGAGCCAGGACCAGCCCAACGTCCTAGGCCCCTAACCCTAATCCTAGGCACCAGCCGGTCCCCACTGGGACCTTTTGGACCTTGTCCTGGCGCCGGTGGCACCAGGCTCATCAAAACCATCGGTCCCGGCACTGGAAGCGCCGGGCTCATAATATGTGTGAAGGTGCTTGGGTGGACTTACCTGCAGCAGACCATGCTGCTTACTTACCAGCCACTTAGAAGTCCTCTGTGAACAGGAACTACTTTCTTACCTGGGTGGGGCAAGCTCCACTCCCTGGATACAGCACTGGAACTCTTCTGGAACTGGAACTCTTTTCTTACCTAGGCGGGGCCGTGGAGGAAGACGCCTCATCACTCCAAGGCTATTTAAACCACACCCGATAGATGAAACGTGCTTCGCGTTATTCTGCATCTGCAGCAGAACGCTCACCGAGTCTGTTCCAGCCTTTCTTCTTTCGATCCTGAACCTGCAAGAATTATACTTACCATTCCTGTATCCAGTCAACAGCAGCACCTGCAAAGACAAGAAACAGCAGGTTAGCAAGGCAACCTTTACTCGCAGTGCTTACTCACCTGATCCATCGGCTGCGCCCATTTCTTCACGCTGCACCTCCGCCTGTGAAGACAAAAGCATTGTTATAACTTACCAGCACTCTGCGAATTCCGGATTTCTTCACGCTGCATCGCCGCCTGTGAAGACAAAAGCATTGTTATTACTTACGGGCATTCCGCGGACTCCGGCGCTGCAACCCAACTTCTGAAAGACAAAAGAAGAGACATTAGACAGGTATTTACTTACGCCCATCGCGCTCGTCGAAATAGAACGCCTGCAAATACTCCGGCGTCTCTTCAGCACAAACTAAGCTGCAAGGGAACAAGACACTTAGAGCGCTTGCATTTACTTACGCATTTCCAGGCGCTTCACTCCATCTTCCATCTCAAGAGTCCTGCAAGACAAAAAGGGAAAAGCATTATACAGAGTCCTGTTCAATATTAACGTGCCACGCACCTAAAGACTATAAAGACTAAAAAGGTGTCTGGAAACTCACCGCTCGTGCAGTTAACGACGGTAACGATCCTCTGGGTTCAAGAGGCCTATGTTTCACCAGTGAAGGAACTGGCAACGGCACCCTGCACCAGACGCAGATGGAGAGTCCAGCATTCACCTATCTAAGGTGAGGACGTTGACCTGGGGGCTCTACGGAGAAGCTAGGAAGAGAGAGAGAGAGAGGGACATTCAACAACCCAGACCATTAACCCCCATATTCTTTCACCTGCAGAAACCTCACCCTACGAGTTCGACACACAGTGCGAAGAGGTTCGCCCCCAGAAGCCAATCGAGTCCTGCACATCACTTTTTCGAGTCACAGACACCTTCCTGCCAAGACCAGCGCCTCCGTGGGAATCAGGTGAGCGTTACAGAACGTGAAGCCCACCGCAAAACTCCTACCCAGGCGCAATGGAAACCTCAGACACTGATCAATTAGCCCAGTTGCTCGGGGAATTAAGAGCAGAAGTACATGCAGCTCGTCAGGAAACAAACTCTCTAAGAAGAGAACTGATAATTTCCAAGGAGCGAACAGAGGACCTCGCTAGGCAATTGCTACAAACGCAGGCAGGACAGACACCTTTGCCCGCTCCAGGAGGAAGTTATCCTTCTGCATCATCTTTAAATCCAGTGCAAATCAATCTACCCGGTAATGTGCCCTTGGCTCCGCCCGAACGCTTTTCTGGTGACCCAAAGAAATTTGCAGTGTTCATCAACCAGTGCCGCCTACACTTCTTATGTCGACCAGCTGCATTCCCAACAGACCAGACCAAGGTGGCTTTCGTGCTTTCTTATCTCAGTGGCAGCGCCGCAGATTGGTCGATCCCTTTAGTCACCCAGGATGATCTGGTTTTACATGATTTCCAGGCCTTCCAGTCCAGCATGGAGAAACTGTTCGCAAGACATGCACAAGGGCAGGCCTTGGACAATGAACTTCTTTCATTACGACAGGGTAATCAAGACCTCTTGACTTATATAGCCTCATTCAACAGACTTATAGTGGAAACTCAATGGCCCGAGGATAAGAGAATAACGCTTTTCTACAGAGGCTTGCGTGGAGAGCTCAAGGATGTGTTAGCTCAAGTTGTGAACCCTCCACAAGAATGCTCAGACTATATTGACTTAGTTGTCCAATTGGACCACAGATTACAGCACAGGAAGGCTGATCGTTCTAAATTTGATACCCGAGTGTTTTCTAAACCACAGACCTCTACTAAGGGAGCTGACACTGTGGAACCCATGCAAATAGGGGGCATGAAAGGTCCTTTAACCCAAAAGGAACGGGAAAGAAGAAGACAGCTGCAATTATGCCTCTATTGCGGGAACTCAGGGCACTTTCTTCGAGACTGTCCAGTGAAACCAGCTAAGAAGGCTGTAGGAGCCGCAGATACCTGTACCACAAGTTCTGAGCAGGGAAACGACCTAGCCCGGCAAGTGTAGAGGTCCTCTTGCCGAGCGTTAAGATCTGTCCCGTGACCTCACATTTCGTGGTGTCCATGGTCCTCATTAGTCCTGAACGTCCGGATCGTTTGCATGCAATTGAAGCTTACATCGACAGCGGAGCAATCGGTAATTATGTGGACCGTGAAATGGTATCAAGGATGAATCTACCCCTTGTCCCTAAGGCAGTAAAAGACGTCATTACTACAGTGGATGGCATGGAGATAGCCTCCGGACCAGTAACGCACGCCACTCAAGGAGTGACGCTAGTGAGCCAAGATGGAGACCGGGAGAAAATCGTGTTCGATGTGATCAAGGCCCCTCAGTTCCAGATCATTCTGGGAATCCCTTGGTTAGAGAAGCACAATCCTCAGATCGATTGGCGAGCAAAGACGGTTCAGTTTCCAGAATATTTTACCACTTGTTATCCTCGGCCTGATGTTTCACTGGCGGCAATCTCTTCTGATGTTCCCAAATTACCTCCCGAATACCAGGAATTCCAAGATGTCTTTCGGAAGGATCAAGCTAACACCCTGCCTCCTCATAGGTCTTACGACTGTCAAATAGATCTGATACCCGGAACAACTCCTCCTTGCAGTAGGATTTATGCCCTCACCGAGCCAGAGAATCTTCACCTCAGACAATATCTGGACCAATACCTAGCTAACGGGTTTATCCGTCCTTCAAAATCTCCAGCTTCATCGGCTTTGTTCTTTGTTCCGAAAAAGGAAGGAGACCTTAGGACTTGTATAGATTACCGCGCCCTGAATCAAATCACTGTTAAAAACAGATACCCGTTACCTTTGATCCCTGAACTCCTGGACCAAGTCAAAGACGCATGTATATATACAAAGTTGGATCTCAGAGGAGCCTACCACTTGGTACGAATAAAAGAGGGCGATGAATGGAAGACGGCCTTCCGCACCAAGTATGGGCTATTTGAATATCAAGTGATGCCCTTTGGACTTTGTAACGCTCCTGCCGCTTTCCAGTATTTTATGAACAATGTCCTTAGAGAACTCATAGATGTGTGTGTTGTTGTCTACATTGATGACATCCTTGTCTATTCATCATCTGAAGAGGAACATCAGAGACACGTTAAAAAGGTTCTCGAGAGATTGCGTCAACATAACCTTTTTGCTAAGCTTGAAAAATGCGTTTTCAACGTAACTGAAGTTGAGTTCCTGGGATTCATATTGTCACCTAACGGAGTCCATATGGATTCAAAGAAAGTCGATGCAATCATCAAGTGGCCATCACCAACCTCCGTAAAAGGAGTTCAAAGCATGTTAGGCTTCGCTAACTTTTACCGCAGATTCATTCCTGAATTCTCTCGGATAGTCCAGCCCATCACCGCTCTGTTAAAGAAGAACAAACGTTTTGAGTGGTCTACTGAAGCAGAACAAGCTTTTCAGGACTTAAAAGCTAAATTCATTTCTGCACCTGTTCTAAAACATCCTTGCCCAGAACTCCCCTACATCGTGGAAACGGATGCTTCTAGTCTTGCTATGGGGGCAGTTTTATCACAAAGAGATCCGGTCACACACCAATTACATCCTGTAGCCTTTTGGTCCCGCAAATTCTCGGCTCCCGAGATCAACTATTCAATCACAGACAAGGAACTTTCAGCTATCAGATCGGCCTTTAAAGCCTGGCGGCATTATCTTTTGGGAGCCAGACACACAGTCACCGTAATGACTGATCACCGCAATTTACAATATCTGAAGACGGCCAAAGCTCAGTCTTCCAGACAGCTTCGCTGGGCTCTGTTTCTGGCTGAGTTTGACTTTATAATTACTTATCGACCAGGCAGTAAAAACGTAAAAGCAGATGCCCTCTCCCGGATGGGAGTAGATGAACATTTGACCAATCCAGAACCAATACCCATAATCCCAGAACAAAGGATTTTGGGTTTGGTCAGCGCTCAATCCTTTGAAGACATCAAGACTACAGTCAAATCACTCCTAACTCCGGCCGATTTGCAGGACTGGCAATTAAAGGGAAAAGAATTCTCAGTGGATCAAGACCTACCATATTTCCGAGGACGATTGTACTTGCCCTGTGAGAAAATACAAAAACAAGTAATCTCCTGTTATCACGACTCTCTAATGGAGGGTCACCCTGGCATTACCAAAACCATGGAAAAGATCAAAAGACATTTCTGGTGGCCATCATGGAAGAAGGATATTAGAGACTTTGTAATCTCCTGCGGTGTGTGTGCCCAGAATAAAAGTCAGAAGGAGAAACCAGCCGGCCTATTACACCCTCTAGACATTCCTCCCTGTCCATGGCATACCCTGTCCATGGATTTCATCACGGACTTACCTCCATGCTCAGGGTATAATACCATTTTAGTAGTCGTGGATCTATTCTCCAAGATGGCTCACTTCATTCCCCTGAAGGGCCTACCTTCAGCTTCAGTATTGGCCCGAGAATTCTTAGAAAACATCGTTCGGTTACACGGTTTTCCCTCGGTTTTAGTCTCCGATAGGGGAAGTCAATTCATCTCCCACTTTTGGCGAAGTTGCTGTCGTCTAGCCCAAATTGATGTAAGACTTTCAACCAGTCACCATGCCCAAACTGACGGACAAACCGAGAGGACAAATCAGACTCTAGAGCAATATCTACGTTGCATGCTCCAACAAACTGAAAACCCTTGGAAGGATATACTTTGGATCGCTGAATACGCTTACAACATTTCGACTCATTCTGGAACCGGGAAGACTCCCTTCTTCCTATTATACGGACACCATCCTAGAACCTCTAACCTGGATCCTCCCCAAGAATTCGAAACACCTGCTGTGGATCACTTGCACTCGGAGATCACCCGTGCTTTTAAGGAAGCCACTGCCCATCTGCAAAGAGCTAAAGCTCAATTAAAAAAAGGAGCAGATCGACACCGTAAAGAGGCCCCTCACTACCCAGTAGGAGATCAGGTCTGGTTATCCACTAAGCACCTGCCTCTAAAAGGACCCCGCACCTTCATCTGGAGATACCTTGGACCCTATCTCATCTCTACCATAGTTAATCCGGTGGCTGTCAAATTGGAATTACCTGCGCATATGAAAATACATCCAGTATTCCATGTCTCCTTATTAAAACCAGTACAACCAGAAACCCGATTGACTGAACTCCCAGAACCTGTTTTGGTAGATGGAGAACTTGAATTCGAAGTAAAGAACATCCTAGACTCCAAAATCTCCAAATCTAAGTTATATTATCTGGTTGATTGGAAAGGATACGGCCCCCAGGAAAGGTCTTGGGAACCCTCAGAAAATGTCCACGCACCTCGTCTGGTCAAGAAATTCCATCTGAATCACCCCGACAAGCCAAAACCCCCGGAGAAGACACGCTTAGGAGGGGCCTTGAGGGGGGGTGCTGTCATGATCACTGCTTCCAAGGAGCCAGACCAGCCCAACGTCCTTGGAAGCAGGCCCCTACCCCTAATCCTAGGCACCAGCCGGTCCCCACTGGGACCTTTTGGACCTTGTCCTGGCGCCGGTGGCACCAGGCTCATCAAAACCATTGGTCCCGGCACTGGAAGCGCCGGGCTCATAATATGTGTGAAGGTGCTTGGGTGGACTTACCTGCAGCAGACCATGCTGCTTACTTACCAGCCACTTAGAAGTCCTCTGTGAACAGGAACTACTTTCTTACCTGGGTGGGGCAAGCTCCACTCCCTGGATACATCACTGGAACTCTTCTGGAACTCTTTTATTACCTAGGCGGGGCCGTGGAGGAAGACGCCTCATCACTCCAAAGCTATTTAAACCACACCCGATAGATGAAACGTGCTTCGCGTTATTCTGCATCTGCAGCAGAACGCTCACCGAGTCTGTTCCAGCCTTTCTTCTTTCGATCCTGAACCTGCAAGAATTATACTTACCATTCCTGTATCCAGTCAACAGCAGCACCTGCAAAGACAAGAAACAGCAGGTTAGCAAGGCATCCTTTACTCGCAGTGCTTACTCACCTGATCCATCGGCTGCGGCCATTTCTTCACGCTGCACCTCCGCCTGTGAAGACAAAAGCATTGTTATTACTTACCGGCACTCCGCGAATTCCGGATTTCTTCACGCTGCATCGCGGCCTGTGAAGACAAAAGCATTGTTATTACTTACGGGCATTCCGCGGACTCCGGCGCTGCAACCCAACTTCTGAAAGATAAAAGAAGAGACATTAGACAGGTATTTACTTACGCCCATCGCGCTCGTCGCAATAGAACGTCTGCAAATACTCTGCCGTCTCTTCAGCACGAACTAAGCTGCAAGGGAAAAAGACAGTTAGAGCGCTTGCATTTACTTACGCATTTCCAGGCGCTTCACTCCATCTTCCATCTCAAGAGTCCTGCAAGACAAAAAGGGAAAAGCATTATACAGAGTCCTGTTCAATATTAACGTGCCACGCACCTAAAGACTATAAAGACTAAAAAGGTGTCTGGAAACTCACCGCTCGTGCAGTTAACGACGGTAACGATCCTCTGAGTTCAAGAGGCCTATGTTTCACCAGTGAAGGAACTGGCAACGGCACCCTGCACCAGACGCAGATGGAGAGTCCAGCATTCACCTATCTAAGGTGAGCACGTTGACCTGGGGGCTCTACGGAGAAGCTAGGAAGAGAGAGAGAGAGAGGGACATTCAACAACCCAGACCATTAACCCCCATATTCTTTCACCTGCAGAAACCTCACCCTACGATTTCGACACACAGTGCGAAGAGGTTCGCCCCCAGAAGCCAATCGAGTCCTGCACATCACTTTTTCGAGTCACAGACACCTTCCTGCCAAGACCAGCGCCTCCGTGGGAATCAGGTGAGCGTTACACCTCCCTTCTAGGTTTCCTGGGTTTCCTAAACACCAGTTGGGTAAGACTATTTAGATTCATTGATTACTGTGATATATATATATTGTAATTGCCTGGTACTTAACCTCGTTCCTTTTTGACAGCAGCATCGGTGTTCCAGAGGTTCCGTGGATCCGGGAAGTAACATCTCCCACATGTGGCACCAAAGGTCGCACAGCGGGTTTCTTTTAGTTCCCCTGTGCGTCACTTGAGGACGGAGGTTTCAACGGTCTACACGACACTCAAGTCAGAACAACGATCAACGCATATGTAATACGACTGCGCACCAAGCTAAAACACTGTGACTTCAACAGCTATTCTAATACCGAGGCCCTGAGGCCTCAGATCATATCTGGATGCGAATCGCAGATGTTCTGAAGGAAACTACTTCAAAAGTCCCGCATGCTGGAGGAGATATTGGCGCTCGCGAGAGTCGAGAGGGCCATAGACTCCCAGGTAGAGAGTTTTGGAAGTGCAAATCCAGGAGAGAGCTTGCATAGGCTCCAGCTGGAGAGGAAGACAGAAGAGCTCTTTTGCTACAAGTGTGGGTTTGAATACCCCCACGAGGCGACGTGCCCAGCCATTGGACAACGCTGTGCATCCTGTGGCGAGGAAGGGCACTTCAAACCCGTTTGCAGATTATTCAGCGACAAGGGGAGAGACCGACCTAGAGACAACCCACCTAGGTCCAAGGTGCATAGCATGGGGCCATCAAACCCCATCCCGACGCAAGCACCCAAAACCTGCCCACCCAACCAAACCCTGATCCACTCAGGGGAGGACAAGCAAAGGAGAAGAGAAAGAAGAAGATACGTCATGTGTGCGAGGCCAGAACGCAGATCAAGACGTCACAAACAGTACCTAGTTGAGCAATTCCCCACAGACTCGGACCCCAGCTCATCAGGGAGTGACCAGAAGAAGAGGGCATACGTGTACGCCCTAGGCAACCCCACCGCCACAGCACATAGCCCTATATTCATCATCAAACTCAACGAGTAACCAACTGAATTTCTCATCGACACGGGAGCCACAGTGAACATGGTGAGCGAGAAGATGTATAATGAACTTCCCTAGAAGCCAAAGTTACACCCCGCAACAGTGGACATCTACGCCTATGGTGCCAAGGCACCCCTCAAGTGTTTGGGACAATTCAACGGTCTCTGTTGTTACAAAGGACACAAAATGAGAATACCTATACATGTTCTGGCCACCGAGACAGACAGCGGCTGTGTTCTGAATTTCAAAGCCGATGCTGACATAGGACTCATTCACATCCTGTATAATATAATGGTTCACAAATACATTGACCCAGTCGAAATGATCAATAACTTGTACCCCCGGATATACAAAGGCATTAGCAAGCTAAAAAACAGAGAAGTCAAACTTCACGTGGATGACTCAATACGCCCGGTAGCGCAACCCTACCGAGGAATCCCAGTCAACATCCAGAAGAAAGTAGAGGATGAGCTCCACAAACGACTGGAAAATTACATAATCGAACATGCCACGGGCCCCACCACCTGGGTGTCCCCAAAAGTGCCCGTGCCCAAAAAAGGATCAGAGGCCATACGACTGTGCGTGGACATGAGGCGCCCAAATCAAGCCATGAGGTGGGAGAGACATCCGACGCCCCTCATCACGGATATGATCCACCTACTAAACAGAGCCAAGGTATTCTCCAATCTTGACCTACAGAAAGGATACCACCAGTTAGTATTGAGCCCCAAAAGTAGAAACATCACTAAGTTTGTCACTCACGTAGGCCTCTTCAGGTATAAGAGGTTAAGCTTTGGGGTGTCCTCGGCCACGGAAATATTCCAGGCCGGGATACACAATGTCATCAAACACATCCCGAACTGTCTCAATTATAGTGACGACATACTAGTCTTCGGCACTGATATAAACAAGCACGACGAGACATTGATGAAAGTCTGCAAAGCCCTAAATAACGCAAACCTCACTTTGAACCGAAACAAGCGTGAGTTCCGCAAAAGCACACTGAAACACTTCGGACATGTATTCTCAGAGACAGGCATGTCTCCGGACCCAGAGAAAACAGCAGCGCTAAACGAAACCTCAGCTCCAGCAAACGTGTCAGAACTGCACTCTTTCCTAGGCCTGGCCAGTGACTGCAACCGTTACATCCAAGACATTGCATCCGTCAGCGAGCCGTTGAGATAACTAACGCATCAAGATGTGGCATTTCAATGGACCGACGACTGTCAGAGGGCGTACGAGATCATCAGTGAGAGAATTGCAAAAGCAGAAAACATGGCCTACGTGGTCAAGCCGGAAAACTGAACTGAACGCGTGGATGCCATTCCTGTAGGTTTGGGGGCCATACTAGCACAAGTGGACCCGAGAGACCTCTCCCAAATGCACATCGTCGCATATGACAGCAGGAGCCTTTCTACCACCGAGCAGGTGTACTCTCAAGCAGAGAAAGAAGGTCTCGCAGTCGTATGGCCATGCAAGCATTTTCACCTATTTTTATACAGAAAACTGTTCCGAGTCATCACAGATCATCAAGCCCTGCTGTTCCTGTACGAAAACCCCTGGCAAAGATGCCACCACGCATTGCTCGATGGGGGCTGACACTACAAGACTATGCATTTGAAATACTTCACCGGCCAGGGAAAGGTGAAAACCCTGCAGACTTTCTGTCCAGAAGGCCTCGGGAGGGGTGCGTGCCGGAATCCTCCGTGGCAGACAGGTACCTCAGATACCACATACATCAGACCACCCCAGAGGGAGTCAATACAGTGGTACTAGTGACGGAAACAGAAAAGGACCTATCCTGCCGAATTGTATGCAAGGGACTCGAGTCTGGACTGTGGCGAAGGGCAAGAGAAAGAGGGAGAGCGGCAGGGGACGCGATACAAGCGGAGGTGGAGCACCTGATACATGTGAAGGACGAGCTAGCACTATGCGAGGACCATCTACTGCTAATAGACTGCAAACTAGTAATCCCATCAGCCCTGAGAACAAAGATCATCGAATTGGCCCACGAAAATCACTGGGGCATGGTATCCACAAAGCGCATGCTCTGCCAGAAAGTTTGGTTCCCCAACATGGAGGAGGCAGAGTTAAAAGCTTGTCCCACGTGCAGCCTCATCACCCCAAATCGTCACCCGAAACCACTGATCATGTCTGACCTTCCACAGGGAATATGGGATGCTGTAGCCGCTAACTTCTTCGGGCCCATTGAAGGAGGGAAATAAGTTTTAGCAGTAATGGATGAATATTCACGATATCTGGAAATTCAATTGATATCCTCGACCGCAGCTCATCATGTCATCCCGGCCCTGGACCACATCTTCTCGGCATACAGAGTACCCAAGGTACTCAAGACAGACAATGGGCCCCCGTATGGGCCCCCATTCAGCGGGCATCAGTTTGCCCAGTTTGCTGAATACCTTGGATTTCACCACCGGAAGATAACTCTCCTCTGGCCCCAAGCAAATCGCATGATAGAACACTTAATGGGCAATCTAAAGAGAGCGTTGTGGATCGCCAAGTTAACCGGACAACCGTACGAACAAGTGCTGAATCAGCTCATGAGAGACTACCGGGGAACACCCCATAGCACTACGGGGAGGACCCCTGCGGAACTGATGTTTGGACAAAACACTCAAACGAGAATTCCGCAAGCCAGCCAGAGCAGCCACCCACCTGCACTGGACCAGGAGGCGCGGGAGAGGGATGAGGCCGCGAAGGCTCGCATGAAGGCGTACGCAGACACATACCGTGGGCATAAATGCCGCGGATCAAAGTGGGAGATGTGGTTGCTGTCCAACAGCCCATAACGCACAAACACACATTTCCATTTCGAGAGGAATCTCTGCTTGTCATGCAAAAGAAAGGATCCATGATAACTGCCCAAGGTCTGAGGGGTCAGTCACACGAAATTCCTCCCACTTCAAGGGGATCCCAGCCCTGGGATCCAGGCGACTGAGTGGGCGGCTGCGAGCGCCCCATGAATATGATTTGTATGACCCGTATCAAGGAGACCAATGGGACACTGAGGACTGTGATCAAGAATCTCAGAAGGAGAGTGAGGGTGGTGTGCAGTCTCCAGTGATCGTCAGTGCATGCCCACAGAGAACCCGGAACAAGCCTTGCTGATTGATCAAGGAAATGGACTAGTGAAGTCCACCAGACCGGCACCTGTTGTGAAGAGTCTGGTAACTGTTTAAAATGGGGGGGGGATGTCACGTTGACGTTGCCTTGGGAGCTGGAGGCGGGCGTTAGGAAAGGGGAACTGATGTGGGTAGGGGAAGTGACGGGTGGAGGCAGAGAGGAAAGGGGCACAACATTGTAGAAGGGAATTAAAGAAGACGTGTTAAGTGATTTCTGACTCTGTCACTTTTGTACTGCATCACCCGCGCTCCTGGGCCCAACCCGCACTCTCACAGTTACTCTCTTGGTCAGTCGTCTAACTTTAGCAGAGGTCAGCAGGGGCGTTGCTAGGGGGGGGCTAAGGGGGCTATAGCCCCTGATCTTTTGGTTGTAGCCCCGGATAGAATCTCAGGAGCTACAGCCAAAAGACTAGCTAGCCCCCAGTCCCAACAGTTCCAACATCAGCGTAGCCCCGGGCCTTTTCCAGACCTAGCAACTCCCCTGGAGGTCAGGCTGAACAGCATGCATTTCAGGATTGGGTTCTCAGGAAAGGTTAGTGGGGCAGTGCTCATGCTGCACGCTTACATCAGTCTTTCAAAGTCCAGGAACCCGCCAGCGAAAATAACTTTCTCCTAGGCTGCATAAATTCCTGACCAATTCCTGACCAACAGAGTCCCCCACAGGTGAATGTGGGACAGGTGCTGATAAGAGGGGGTTGTAGAAGCCCCAGGAGTAGCCTGTAATGCCCCACACTATTATGGATATTTCTGTTGGGCCACCTTTATTGCGGCAGATTCCACCTTATCTGTACTTTTTAACTGGCTCATCCTCACCTTTGGCGGCTTTAGTTGTGCTTGCGGCCCTGGTGGCTAGCAGATGGCATGTGCTGACCAGAAAGAGACCCAATCTGAGCGAGCTCCGAATAGATTATTGGGAGCAATATTCTCATTGACGTATCGCAGCAATATTGAGAACTCATGCACAAAATAAGAAGATGTAGCCTCATTCCTAAAGAGATGCTGCTGTTAGAAAATTCCTGCTCTGCAGCTGGTGACACTGGTTGTGTTTTGACTGTGCGTTACTTCCAGCCATATAGAATTTCTGCCAGTTGTAAATACTGTTGATGGTGATTACTGCCAATGATAAAATGATCACTGACTGAATACATTTTTTTAGAAACACATAAATATCACAACTGGTTGAAATCTATCAATGGTGATTTTCCCTGGACTGGAATGGAGCAGAGTTTTGCCTCATGCTATTTTACAGGTTCTACTATGCCTCAATATCTTTGTCAAGTTTCCCAACTAGGTAGTGTAGGTTGTAGGTTAGGATATTGAAGTACTTCAGAGGTATCAGAATCCCTAGGTATTTGCTAGGTATTTGAAAGTGTTTTTTCTCCCATTTCAAAGGTACTGAGGCATTTTCTCTTTTATCAACCAAAAGGGAGATGGTGATCATAACTCAATTTGCACCAGCTAATGCAATATCATAAAAAGGAGCTGAAAACTTGTACTAAAGCAGGCAGCCATGTTAGGACTTTTTCTGGGTGTGAGAACGTGGGCCTCATATCTGCGTATAACAAAAGCTTACTCTCCACATTGTCAAAGTGTACTCTCTGTATGTCACTATTTTATTTTATTTTATTTTATTTTAAAATTTATTTATTGGCATTTGTGGTTAAGAGCGCTTTACATTTTTACTGGTCTGGGCCTTAATTCAGGGCACCTGACCGACTTATTACAGTCATGCCTTGTTCATAAAACAGAATAACAACATACATAAACAAACTTAACATTAACAGTCTCCTTGCGAATGGGTGTTTGGCGGTAGGCATTGTCGGGGAGGGTGGGTTTAGTGTCCACAGGGGAGCGGGGGGAGTTCTTCTCGGTGTAGTCCGGGGGTTGGGGGGTGTGGTTTCGAATGTTCCTTGATTTCATGATTAGCAGTGGGATGGATACCTGCGACATTCAGGGAGGTTTGTCATCGGGGGATCTGAACAGTTTGGTTAAGGTGTCTTTCCATGCCTCCAGTGCCATGCTCGAGTCTTCGGTAGATCTAGTTACACTGTCCTCCCAGGCTCTGGTTTCGGCATTCGCCCACCTTTCCAGTTCTCTGCGCCATGCTTTGTGGCTTGGTCCTGTGGGCTTTTTCCAGGCCATGGCGATGGTTCTTTTGGCCGTTATGCATAGCAGGTCCATTACCTTTACAGCGTGTTTCAGTTTGGCTGGCCTAGAGTAGCTGCCTAGGAGGCACTCAGCTGGGGTCCATTTGTATCTTGTGACTTCTGCTGCCTCACAGGTTTGCTGCACTTTCGACCAGAGGTTCTGTGCCTTGGTGCAGTTCCATAGCATGTGGATCAAGTCAGCCTCATCCGTCCCGCACCAGGTGCAGTGCATCTCAGTGGTCCTTTTGAACTTTGCCACCCTGCTCGGGGTCAAGTAGGTACGGTATAATACGTTGATTTGAATTAATCTAAATCTTTGGTTCCTGGAGACCTCTTTTGGGAAGGTCAATGCTCTGAGCCATTCGCTATCTGTCATTTCCTGTCCCATGTCTGTTTCCCAGCGGGTCTTTAATGCAGCACTGCGAGGATTAGGGATGTTTCTCAGAAGACTGTATATTTGAGATATCGGTTTTCCCCCTTCGCTCAAGTTATACAACAGTGTCAAGAAGGGGTCTTCTTCGGGTTCTTCCGGCCAGGTGGACCATCTTGTGCGGGCTATGTTGCAGAGCTTTTGATACCATAGGAATTGGCCGACCTGGATATCTTCTGCCGCCTGCAGCTCAGTGAATTCTCTAAATATGCCGTCGGTGTATAGGTCGCCCCAAGTGTATATCCCTTTCTTTTCCCAGAGCCTGATATTGTATGGGTTGGTGTCTGTCTTGTCGAGCCCTGAGATGATTGGCACTTCTCGGGAGTATGGGTGTTTCAGGCGCAGGACCATCATGGCTCTGTGCCATATCTTCTTGCCTAGGGTCGCCAATAGTGGTGGTCTATGTGTCAGTTTCTGTGGGGCCCAAAGCCATTCTTTCAAGCGGATCGGGGCTATCATGGCCTGTAGCAGGGGTGTCTCAGACGTGGCTTCGTCCGCTAGCCATTTGGATACATGGCTCAGTTGGGCCGCCAGATAGTACTTTTCTAGATTTGGTAGTTGTATGCCACCTTGGTCGTACGGTAGGACTAGCGTGGATAAGGCTACCCGATGTCTGCCCTTTCCCCAGAGGAATTCCTTGATTATTTTATTGAGAAGCTGGAAGAAGGGGTTTTTGATGTAAAAGTGGACATTCTGGAATCCGTACAGAAATCTGGGTAGAATAATCATCTTGGCTATCGAGGCCCTCCCTAGCATGGACAATGGGAGCTTCGCCCAGAATCTTATGGATTTGCGTAGTGCTGGTACTTTGGCCTGTGTATTGTGTATGTGCATTAATTCTGGGGTATGCATTATTTGGATCCCTAGATAACGGAAGGAGGCAGTCTGCCATTCGATACCCACTTTGGGGAGATCATTGCTGCTTCTGTTTTTCAGTCCTGCCAGAGGGAACAAGCAGGATTTAGTTTTGCTAAACTTGATACCCGAATATCTGGTGAAATTGTCGAGCACCTCTAATATTGTCGGCACATTTAGGTGGGGATTGTTAACATACAACAGGACGTCATCCGCATATAATGAGATGATATGGTCTATTCCTGCTAGCCTGATCCCCGCATCAAAGAATTGCTGTCTGAAATAAATTGCTAAAGGTTCCAATCCTAAGACGTAGAGCATGGGGGAGAGCGGGCAGCCCTGTCTAGTACCCCGCTGAATATCCCATTTTTCAGACACGTATTTCCCAGATTTCAGCCTGGCCTTAGGTTTGCTATACAGGATATTGACCCATCTGATAAATCCTTGGCCGACTCCGAATCCCTCCAGAACTGCTATTAGCCATTCCCAGTATATGGAGTCGAACGCCTTAATGGCGTCTAAGGATAGTAGTGCTAGGTGTTCGTCGCATGTGTTGGTCTGGGCTATGATGTGTTGGAGCCTGCGCAAATTTAGAGATGTATTGCGGCCGGGTATGAAGCCGTTTTGGTCCAGGTGTACTATTTCCCCTATCACTTTGGATAGTCGTTTTGCTAGGATCGTTGTTAATATTTTAACGTCGCAATTGAGCATAGCAAGTGGGCGGTAAGAGTCACATTTGTCAGGGGGTTTGTCAGGTTTGAGCATTGGGATCACTAGGGTCTCTGTCATAGTGTCTGGGAGAACGCCTCTCTCATATGTTTCTGAGAAGACCTGGTATAGTAGTGGCGTTAGGGAGGGTTCGAATGTTTTATAAAACTCAGAGGGCAGTCCATCGCTTCCTGGGGTTTTGCATGTGGCTAGGGATTGTATAGCGTCTGCTATGTCTTCTAGTGTGATGTCAGAGCTCAGGGTATCGGATTGTGCTGGTGATAGCTTAGGTAAGCCTATTTCCTCTAGTGTATCTGCGATTTGTTCCGGTGGGATCTTGTCCACGTGGGAATATAAATTTGTGTAGTAATGTTTAAAAGTATCATTGATACTCTGTTGGGTCTTGTGTTCTATGCCATGCTCGTCCCTTAATGTCGTGGTTATCTGTTTGGGGTGTTCACGTTTACACAGCCAGGCCAATAACCGGCCCGGTTTATCTGCTTCCGCGTGTGTTCTGTTGGTCCTGGCGCTAAAATCAAATTTTTCCAGTCTATTCCACGCGCCAGAGCAGGCATCTCTAAGGGTTCTGAGGTCATCTTCCCTTCCGGGGGTTTCTATTGGGGTGGCTTCTAATTTCTGGATCTCGCCTTCCTTCTGTTCGAGTTCAGCTCTTAATGCTTTTCTGATACCTCCCGCTTTCGCTATAACTTCCCCTCGGATTACTACTTTTAAGGCTTCCCAAACCACGCCGATATGTTCTACACTTCCTGTGTTTTCTGTTATGTAATTTTCTATGGATTCTTGCAGCTCCTCCCTGAAGGCTGGGTCCTTCAGGGCGTTGATAGGCATCCTCCACATGGGGATGGGCGGCCTGGGACTGTTGTGATGCCAGTCCATCAGGAGTGGGGAATGGTCCGAGATAGATCTACCTAAATACTGCATGCCCCCTACTTGTGGCAGGTGATCTCTACTTATGAAGAGGTAGTCTAGCCTGGTGTGGAGTTTGTGGGGGGAGGAATAGTAAGAGTAGGCTCTCTCGTCTGGGTGCAATTCTCGCCATGCATCTGTCAGGTCTAATTCCTTGACCAGGGTGGCTAGGGACATGGTGGCTGTGGAGGGACCCTACACTGGAGGCCAAGACCTGTCTAGCACGGAATCGTGGACACAATTGAAGTCGCCTCCCCACAAGAAGAAACCCTCTCTAAGTTGTACCATCTTAGCGTTCAGTGTTTTCAAGTGTGCAGGGATGTTGTTGTTGGGGAAATACGAGTTTACTATGCAGATCTCCCTTTGCTCGAGAATGCCCCAAATTATCAGGTATCTGCCCTCTGGGTCTTTTTCCTTACCAGTCAGTTGGAATGGTACTTGAGGGTTGATCCAGGTGTAAACCCCTCTGGCATATTTGGAGTAAGGTGCTCCGAAGCCCTGTCCTCCCCAGTGTTCCTGCAGCTTTGCATTGGTTTCCACGGTACAGTGTGTTTCCTGTAGTAGGGCAATGTCCACTCTTTTTCTTTGTAAGTAGGATTTTATCCGGTTTCTGCGAAGATAGGTGCCCAGGCCCCTCACATTCCAGGTTAATATTTTAATGTGCTCTGCCATCTTGGTATCGTCGGGGGGTTCGGGAGGCGTTTGCTTCTCTTGGGGTGCTTATGGGCTCGTCAAGGGCCCCAGGGACTTCGCCTACCCGCAGGTTCCAATCCTTCACGACCGCCTTTTCAGTCCGCCAGTTCGCTGATTGCATTTTGTTGTGTGGAGACGTAGTAACTGTTTTAACTGCCATTCTGTGGAATGGATTAACTAGGAAAAACAACAACAAGAAACTGCTCCCAGCAGTCGTTTCGAACTGACGACGCTCGGGGGCTCCTGGGCCTTCCAGGCCTATCCAGGTCTTTCGGCTCAGGCAGCGTGTGGGTTTTTTGCCCACACCTTCCCAGGTTGGGGGGGTCATCAGCGTTTCTGCGAGTGGGCCTCCGGCTTCCTGCCCAATCTTGGTATTTCCTTGGTGCGGCGGCGAATTTGGTCGTAATATTTAGGTGTACATGGGGCCTTCGTATGGTTTCATCTTTTGTTGTGTTCTAGGATTTCTTCAGTGTCGTCTGCGAGGTTATTGTGTTCGAGCCAAAGGTTTGCTGCTGCTGGAGTCTCTAAGAAAATGGCCTTTCCCTTGTATAGTATTTTGAGTCTTGCCGGGTATAGCAGCATATATTTGAGGTTCAATTTTCGCAATCTGGCCTTTATGGGAATGAAAGAGTTCCTTGTCCGTTGCACCGTAGGGGTATAGTCTGGGTACATGACTATTGATGCGTTGCTTCTTTTGATCTCCCCTCCCTCCCTCGAGAACCTCAGTATGGTCTCTCGGTCTCTGAAGTTCAATATTTTCGCAATCATTGGTCTAGGATAAGACCCGGGAGGTGGTCGCTTCTGGAGAGACCTGTGGGCCCGCTCCACTGAGAACCCTTGGGTGAGATTGCCCGCGCCTACTTCCTGCAACAGTAGTGTTTCTATGAACCCTGTGGGGTTTGAGCCCTCCATGTCTTCTGGAACTCCTAGAATTCGGACATTATTTCGGCGAGCCCGACCTTCCGCATCTTCTGACCGTGCTTCCAAACGGGCCACTGTTGATTCCAGTTCACTAACTTTCGCTTTTAGTTCTTGTGTGGTCTCCGTATTGTCCTGTAGGGTGGCTTCCGTGGCAGTGACTCTTTCGGCCAAGTTGCGAGCATCTTGCCTTATTAGTTGTAGTTCTGTTTTTATTTCTCCTCTCATATCTTCGACTGTTGTTTTCAATGCTGCTATCGCCTGGAGGATCTGGGAGTCGCGGGAGTCCTCCGGCGGGGTTGGTGGCTCGGTCGCGGTGTCCGCTGCTTGTGGCGTCTGTGCTTTCGGACGGGCTGTGGTGAACGAGTCCATCGTTACGGCTCTGGACTTGTTTTTGGGGGGAGACATCTCTCCTCGCGGGGCGTCGTGTTGCCTCGGCAGCTTCAGTCGGTGGACTACTAATATGGGATCGAGCCGATTCAAGTCCCTCGGTGTCCCGATGCAGTGGGTAAGCAAAGGTTAGTATAGAGTGCCGTCCGTGACCTGTGCTAGGAGGGTGGTGAGGCCTTAAATGGGGCAGCCACTTCCGGATCGAGTGGTTCCACTGCTATTGCCAGGATTCTCTTGCTTGTGCCCCTAAGGTGTTCGTTCCACTACAGGGTCTGGCCTCTTTCCGCCACCCACGGGCCTCCGTTAGGGTTTTTCGGGTTGTGGTGGTGGGAGTCAACCGGGTCAGTCCCGTGTGATTTCTGCTCCGCTGGGCTCCCGAACTCGTGGGGGCAAATCTCCTTCGGGAGTGTTCCCTTCAGGTGGTGGGGACGGCGGGCCTTACCTAGTTCCCTCTTCCGGGGGCCTTCCGGGTATCGCCGTCTGTTGTCCGTCCTGGGTCGCCTCGGGCGTCCCCGTTTCCGCTTGCCTTGTGATGGCACCGCGGATGCCCGGGGGGAGGTGGGAAGTTGTGTTGTTCCACGGAGGCTTGTAATCCCGTCTCCGTCCCGTCACGTCTAGTGGGTCTCTCCGCTGCGGGCCGCCATCTTGGATGTCGCAGGGGGAGAGATTTCGGACGGTTCGTTAACCGCTTTGCCTGTGCCGATTCTCTCCGGTTTTTTGATCAGGTGTTCCCGGAAGGATCTGTTATGGCTCGGTTGATTTTCAGCCCTGAAGCTTCATTATTTTCGCCGATATTTCTTGTGCTGCAGGATCATGGGCAGGAGCTTCACGGAAAGCCGCCTTCTCTACATGCGCGCTGGCCACGCCCCCCTCTGTATGTCACTATATGATATTATTGATATGGTCAATCCACATTTGTAAAGTCATATTTTGTTCAACCATCTCAAAGGTTGCTGGACGAAATACATGTGGACAGGCCCAACCCTCATTTCACCCACTCAGCAAAATCCCTCAGCTTTTTATGTGGATCACATTCCAACCTTTCAGCAACACATCGTTGAAAAAGGCTCAGCCGACTTTCTATGAGATCTCTCAACTCTCCAGGATTAGGCCCTTCCTCCCACCCCACGACATCTGAATGGTGATGCGGGCCCTAGTGCTATGTTGCATAATGATGGGGTAAGGCCATCCTTGCAGGATTCCTGGTTGCTCACCTGGCCTCACTCAAAGCGGGCCCACCATGCAGTGACTTGATTCATTACTAGCCCTTGGAAATTAACCATATCAACCCACTTTGCATGAATTACACTGGCTTTCCATCCCAGCTAGTATCTGTTTCAAAACCACGTGCCTCACTAACAAGGTAACCACTGTCGAGATGGCTGCCTACCTAGTGGCCAAATTAAAAACCTTGGGGGGCACATGGTTATCACACAGTGAAATAATCACCAAAGTGGAAATTAGACTGAATCGCAAGGAGAAAACCAGCAAACAGTCCTCCACATGCTTAGATGAAAGGTCCAGGGACCATTGCATAACACTCTGTTGCTCTTCCTTTGGTCCTGGTATACAATTGGATCTGATGCTACTATTTCTTGAATATCCCATAGAATTTGAGTGAGTCGTTTGCTTCTTTAAGTATTCCCTATCAGAGTTAACGGTGGACTCACAGTGGGCACCTCATCTTGGAAGATCAATCTGTCGAGTCCCATGTGGGAGAGGTGTGAGAACAAAAATCAGTTAGCCATTGGGTATGAGGTGAGAATTTGCATGGTGAAGGTGTCAAGTCTTGAAGGAAGGTGGAAAAATTAGTAAAGTTCCTGCCTATGACGAACTCTTCTGGAAGCCGTGGGATAATGGCTGATGAAATGAGCATTGGCTCCCCTCTCATATTATTGTAGATTTTCTTGTCCCCATGCATGCAGGTAACCCTAATTAGGGTTGACTTCTCAAGGTCTGCTTGTGAAACTAGATCGGCTCTTACTGCGGTTTGTTTGCTACCAGCATCTTTTAAGGCTTTTACCACCTTTCCGTTAACCACAGCTGTTGCATATGTGAATTCTGTTGGTGATTGACAAACGTGCTAACTGATTCTGTAATTTCTTCTGGATCTTCCCATTCTTCAACTTTCAACCATCCTATCTCCATAGGTTCTTCCCTTTCCTGTTTTGGACAGTTGCCCTCATTATGAGTGTGGCGGAAAGGCAACAACAGCGCTGGTAGTGCTACCAGCGCCGTTGTTACCTCTCCACCACATTACGAGTTCTGCTCACGGGTGCCGGACTGCACGCCTGGTCTGACCAGGCTTGCAGACCGGCACCCGCAAGCAGAACTCATGATTGTGCCAGCATGGCTATTAACGGTGCCGGTGCAAACATGCTCCCGACCCCCATTCTGCCCTATGGGGTAGAATGGGGATCGGGAGGTCGGCCATAACGGCACCAGCGAATAGGCAATTACCGGGTCCGCCAAACTCGGCATAACCTGGTTCTTGCCCATTCGCGGGTGCCGGAAAAAATGCAACTCCAGTGGCAGCAGTGCCCTTAATAAGGGCACAGCTACTGCCGGAGTTGTAATGAGGGCCAGTATCTTCCCATACGACTGGTTTCTCTGCATGTGAAACAGATAGGGGGAGGAGGTTTTACGCTTTTTTGGCTCCTCGCTTCTGGTCTCCTCTCTAAGTCTAGTTTCTAGCCCTTTTAATTCTAGCCTTTCTTTCATCGTCCATTCTTATGGTTTAGAAAGGTTTCACCCTCGCTCTGATGTGTGTAGCATAGAGCGGTACAAATGGTTTTTGATCTTTTAGATCCTCTCCTTTATGAAGGGCATTGGGCTGTGTAGCTGCCACACTGTCCTTTGTAAATGGGGGGGTAAGGAGTTAACAAATTGTTCCACGGCTATCATCACTATCAGTTCATCCAGATTTTGTTTAGCCACCTATAAAGATATTGGGCCTCATTACGAGTTTGGAGGTAGCCATGCCCTTAATAAGGGCACGGCTAACCCCCAAACTGGAGCACGGGTCCAGGTTCCCTGAATGGGGAAACACCGGGCCATTCAGACCTAGGAGGGCCCAGTATTTCCCCATTCAAGGAACCCGGACCTGGTACATCCCCATTCCCATTTGAGCCCCCATAGGGCTCAATGGGAATGGAGAGCATGCTAACAACGGGCCCGTTAATGACGCTGGGTCGCTTGCTGGTAAAACCAGGCATCCTGATCGGGCCCCGCGAGCAGACTTCGTAATGAGGCGGTATGGGGTTAACGGCGCCGGCAGCTATACCGGCGCCGTTAACCCCATACCGCCAGGGTCGTAATGAGGCCCATTGTATTTTTAATTTGTTCTCCTAATTCTAATGGGGTTTCTCCAGGATTCAGTTGGATTCTTCTTAATTTTTGCCTATGTAAATTGCTAGTGTGACCTACTCTTTTAAGAAGTCCCTCTTTAATCGAGATAAAGGTGGCCCCACTGGGAGATTGAGTAACTGGTAGGTAGTTTGCAATTCCCACAACACATTTTTAGATTTTCAGGACATCCGAATTTCTCTGCTAGTCGGTCATAATTAAAAAATAAATTCCGCAGATCATATCCATCTTGATATGATTGCAATACCCCTTGAGGTAATAGAAGTTTGGTTTGTAAAGCTACTAATTGTTCTAAGCTTGATTGGAGACAGTTTTCAGCTTGTATCTGATGGGCGGCCAGTTGTGTTAGCACATCTTCTATTGAGGCAATATTCTTGGTGGGGAGGTGAGAGTTCCCTCTGTCGTATCTTCATATTCTGAAGAATAAATGGTCTCACTTCTTCCAAGGAAGTTTCAGAACTTTATAGACTTTCGGGGCTTCAGTCTGATTGAGAAGGAGACCTCGGAGCATCAGGATTTATACCTGACAAGCTGATCAGATTTAAAGAAAAAAAGGTTCTGGGTTTTCAACTTATATCAATTGAGCAGTATACCACTTCAGACATCATATGTAAGGGAGTCAGGATATCACAAGTAGGAAACTGACACGAGAGATACAAGTTTCAAAACCTTTATAAACTTCTTGAGGTTTGGAAAATCTCCTATTTTGCCCTATAACTATGCTGCGAGTAGTATCTACCACCAAATAATAAATAGAACGCAGTCCTAGTCAGTCTATGCCAAATCAAAATGGCCTATACTAATAGAAACAAATACCTGCCCTATCTCTTACAGAAATTGTGTAAAGGGGAATGTGCATGCAAAGGAAAGTCAGTGTTATAACATAAAGAATCGAAAGTATGTGATCTGACCACGGCTGATTTGCCCACAGCCAGAAAGTTTGCATGAGAAAGGTGCGAACCACCAAAGGTTTGCACCTTTCTCATGCGAACACACGTACATACCCACACCCCGTCCACACCCACAACACACCCATGACACCCCCCCACCCACACCCTCAACACACCCCCACCCACACCCCCAACATAAACAAACCCCACTTACCTTTTTCTTCACGCTGAGTCCCTGCGGTGCCAGTTCCCTTTCACTTCCGTGATTGGGAACCGGCGCCACAGGGTCCTTTTCTTTAATTTTTTTCTTTTATGGGGGCTGCAGGGGTTTCCCCCACAATCCCCACTCACTATACTGTGAAGTATAGTGAGCGGGGTGTTGCGGGGGGGACGAATCTAAGTGATCCGTCCACGGCTGAATTTACTGCTGCCGGAACGTTCGCATGAGAAAGGTGCGAACTACCAAAAGTTTGCACCTTTCTCATGCGAACACACATACATACTCACCCCCACACACACAACACACCCACAACACACCCACAACACACCCATAACACACCCATAACACACCCCCCACCCACACCCCCAACATAAACATACCCTACTTACCTTCTTCTTCACGCTGGTTTCCTGCAGCGCCAGTTCCCTTTCACTTCCGTGATCGGGAACCGGCGCCGCAGGGTCCTTTTCTTTTCTTTTTTTTTACAGGGCCTGCAGGGGTTTCCCTTTTCGTGGGTGTGTGCAGCTGGGGTGTCCCCGCAACACCCCAGTCACTATACCACCCCCGCAGACCCCACAGTGTTTTTTTTTTACTTACTACTTACCTGCAATGCTACTATCAAAGGTTCAAACATTTGGTGTTCGAACCTTTGGCAGTAGCATTTTTAGAGCTTTTTGTACGTGCAACCGTTTAGATACCGTAAAAACGTACAATACCAAAGGATTAAGGTGGCTGATTCAGCTCTCCTCCCCACGTTGGACAGCACGGAATAAGGCAGCCCCTGTAGACAGGATGACACAATCTGGCTCAGGTATGAAAAAAAAAAAGGCAGTTCAAAACTGGGGTCGAGACCCGCTTGGCCATCCTAGTTAAAGTCACTTATTTTCAGTTCACCAAAAGTTCTTTCACAGTTCTACAAAAGTTCAGGTAGGTCTCCCTCTGTTGGGCTATGACCTCTCAAGGCATCAACAGTGCATGTAGGGTCTCCCTCAGTCTATTTTATTTATTTATTTAAAGATTTACATAGCGCAGAGACCACTGACCCGAAGGCTTAAGGGCGCTGACAACAAGTAGCATATTCGAATTAAACAAGCGGCAAAAAAAGAAAGAAGTGCAAAAGTAGGAGAGATATCGGAAGGCCAGCAGATGTTTAATTAAACAGGTGTGTCTTCAGTCCTTTTCTGAAAACACAAATGGAATTTTCCACTCTCAGTTTAAGGGGCAGATTATTCCAAGCCACTGGAGCTGCAGAAAAAAAGGCACAAGCCTTGGTCTGCGATAATCTAAATGCCGGGACACTAAACTGAGATTGGTTGTTGGATCTGAGATTATGTTTACAGGAAAGTTAGAAATGGTGTTGGTTATAGTTAGTGAGCCGCTAGCAACAGCAGCCCTTGTAGGGATTCCCTTCATCAAGCTTTATTCACCTTTATTCACATTCATTAGGGGTTCCCTTCGCCCAACATATTTCATATTCCAGGTCGCCCTCAGTCGGGCTCGGACCTATCACTGATGTCGAAGACCTTCGAGTGTGCAAGGTTTTTTCCATAGACCTCCGCAGGATCACCTCGACTTTCATTTCAGCTCTCCCTTATGGTATATGCCACAGTGTATCTTGGTAGTTCCACAACGCTTCAGAAAAGTTCAAAGAAATCTTTCTCTTAAAGCAATCACCTTTTAACTTCTCCTTTCAACAAGATTAATCTTGATCGATGCGCATTTCAGAGTTTCTTCACTTTGTTGCTTTTTAACAAGACATCAAAACATTTCACAGAGACTTTAGAGAGGGTTATTTCCTTTCACCAGACCACTACACTACTCTGTATCACTTAAAAGTTCATTAGTGGTTTGCTTTCTTTCGCATTCCATCAGCATGCACGCAACCTTCAATTTATAAGATACACTGATGCGGCTTTCATCTTTCCTTGATACAAACAGGCCCTTCATATCTTTTGCTAACTGGTTGTGTGTGTTCCTTTCTTTTGTCTGCAGCTTTGATCCACGAGTCAAGATTGATACCACAGGCTTGACCTCGCCTCCCCAACTCTGCCGTTCACCCGGGAGGGTCGCTGGCATGCTTTAAACACAACACAATCTTCTTGTCTGGGATTTGTCTTTCTCCATGTATCCTTCACGGTTTCCCAGAGGCAACAACCTCCTGCAGGGATCTTCAGGGTTTCTCTACCCCCTCACTCTGGTCCCTCAATTAGTCATCCCGCTCCAGTGGGTTCGCCTTCACAATGGAAGATCTGCTCCTTCTCGTGTCTCACCTTGCTCAGAGTGTGTCTCAATGTTCCGCCTTTTATCCATGTGGGGGGAGCTAATGGGTATCAGGTGCATGTGATTAAGGCCAAATGCCTGATCTTATTAACAGGACATGTCCAATGAAATATACACGTATTAGCCTTTTTACCCTATCCTCCTCTTCCTCTGCCCAGTGTTTGTGCAGAAAGGGGGGTGGTTGGAACATCAGATAATCCTAAAAAATAGGATGGTGTATCGGCATGAGAAAGGGGGCATACCGCATCTTTCAAGAGTTGCCTCACACCCACTCCCCGAAGATCCCTCACCCAGGTGATCCTCCCGCACTGGACCACCCCCAGGGTCTGGATCCAAAGGTGATGGCCGTGCCCCGGTCACCTGAGACAGAAGTCCCTGGGGACTGGTAAGTGAGACACCCTTTGGTTTCTCACAACAAAGACAAGCAGTACACAGACACACACAGCAGCCTTCTTTCAACAGATCAAGAAAAGAGCGAAGCAATGAACTCACAAAACCAATGATTTGCACAAGAAAAATCTACTAACGTGTATCTGAAAGAATTGGCTCTCATGCATGCCTGATACTGTTCTCTCCAATTTCGGGGAATCCTCTTTTTAAGTTGACAGGAAACATAGGCCAAAGGAAGCACTGGCGGACTTGCAGGGTCACTATGTTAGACGACATTACAGAAAAATGTCCATGCACAGTCTAAAGATGCTCTCTACTGACTCATATGCTGAGATTCATGTTAAAAGATGCTTATGTTTAGATGTATTCTATTGTTTATGATGTATAAAAGTCTCATTTGGCTGTAAACATGCTAAATAAATAAATAAAAAGATCATGGTGGTACAATCTCAGTATCTAATGTATAAGCATGCAGATTGGAGAGCAAGGTCTACTATCTAGGCAGAATCAAACTGGCCTGGAACTAGCGACCCAAATCGCAGATGAGGATTGTCTATGTAAATTGGTGAACATCAAAGAAGCAGGAAGAGGCCACAACACATTACTCTCCATCTTCACGGATCATGAGAAAAACTCCTTAACTTGGGCCTAGTAAATTAATGAAGACTCTGGCATTGTGGTCAACTAGGGGTTTGGACTACATGTTTTGGGACTGCGTCAATTCAACTGAGCCATGGGACTTTGTGAACTGTTTTATTTTTGAAACTCTGCAGACTAATATAACCTTGAACAGGTGTTGGCAGAGTTCACACAGAAGGAATCTCTACTCAATGACCTTGTCTACAACAAACATCTGACGCATTGCTTCAGTGTTATGAAACAAGACATAATACTACTATGTTCAAATCATTATGGTCATCTTCAGAGTTGACCTAACATGTCAAGACCACAGTGCTGCAAAGCCCTGCATTTGGTTGTACTATGGGAGCTGGTGTCTCTGGTGATGGCTGGGATCTCACCTCTGGTCTGATCTGTGGTATGTTTAATAAATTAGGGCATCTGACATGCTTAGTATTGATTGTATGGCATGTTGACAGTTGGCGCTTCCAAAATCATCCTGGCGGATACAGGCATCCTTTCTGAGATGTTACTGAAGAGCAGTACATCAGACGCAACAGTTGTTACCGGACCAGCACCCTTGTAATGAGGCCCATTGTCTCACCCTGGACCATGCTGATCTCTGTGTGAGTCCCAGAGTTGGCTCTGTAGTATCAGGGAAGGGTGAGCCATACATTTGAACCAAGAATGGTAGATTTGTGGCAAATGCCTCAATCCCAGCCACCACACGTTTGGCACTGCAGCAGCAGCTATCTATGGGTATGACACATTTTTAAGCCCAGCTCGGAGATCTGATTCTTGGGGGTAATAAATACCATTTTAAGGCATCAGATTCAAGTGTTATGTTGGTATTTGGTGGCGATGCAATCATCACCAGCAGTAAAGTATTCAGCACAAGTGGTCATTTCACCACTACTAGCAAATGAGATTTCAAATTTAGGGGGTATTTTGCCATTTTATAATTGTCATTAGCAACGTGGGAAGGGGTGCTAGCCCATCAGGAGTCTCGAAACGCGGGCTGTACTGTATGGTACAAGCCTGCGTTCCGATTTGCCTGGGCAGCCAGTGCTTCCTTCCCTTCCCAGCTCCCCCTTTACCATTTAGCCTCCAAGTAGTTTCCTACATGGGTGCCAACAGTGTCTTTTTTTGTAAACGAAAAAAAAAGGTAATTACCTTTGTTGTGCCGCCCGGCGTCACAAAGTACTGCTCTCTGCTAAGTCTGTTTCCCATGTTGATGACATCACAGTCATCAACATGGACAATGGATATCACTTCCAGCAGCACTGCGTGGTACTGAGCCGCATAACAAAGGTACGTGTTTAAAAAGAAAAAAACATTAGAACCCATGTAGGGAACTACAAAGGTTCTAATGGCGATATGCACCTCAGCGACAGGCCGACCCTGCCGGTAACAGCACTGCCACCCTCATTAAAGTACCCTCGCTTCGCTCTGGGCCTTAACTTGGCTTACCCTGCCTGCATTTTCAGTTCAGCAGTGGATCTAGTAGTCCTTGAATTAGACCCATGAAGTAGAGAACAGAAAGGATCCAGGTTACTCCTTAACAGGTGTCAGGGAATGTATAAGCAAGAGGGCTAGTACAGTATTCTAAGACACGCTATCTGGATAGTTTGCATATTGACCAGCATGATGGTAGACATTATTGAAACAAAGCTTAGGAGCATGCAAGGGTATCTTTTAATTATGACAAGTGTGACAAAATGATTACTGCTCTGCAGCGGTACAGGAATGTTGGTAACATTAGCGGCACAAATAGTAATAGTACAAAGACTCCAAAATAAAGGAATATCCTGTCAAGGTTCTATACACATATATGTACAACAAAAAAATCAGAAAAATGCATTAACATTCAACTAACTAAAAACACTAGCAAAAACCCACTTCTGTAAAGAAAACACAGACCAGTGTCGAATTGTACTCTGGGTACTTGACCATGGGGGCTCAGGCAAGAAATTGCAATAATGTCACTGTTCAAAAGAATATATCTTTGAAGAATAAATAGGTCCATCAGGCTGACAAGTCATTGTGGTCAGAGAAGGTGGACCAACAGTACAGGACCTCTGAACAGTACTGTATTCTTGTCCTAGGGGCTAGACAGCATCAAGCTAGGCATCTTGGTGCTTCAGCTGCAGTCAAGACGGTTCAAGTCGATGCAATCCCACTGTCGTTTGGCATCTAGTCAGTTTGATGTTGCAGGCTCCTGAAGGGTCAAGTTGGCATTTGAGAAATCGAGATGATGTCTTTCAAGGATTCAAGTAGCACTGGCATTTGAGAAATCGAGACAATGTTTCAAGGGTACAAGCAGCAGTCAGTGTTGAGACAGTGGCTTCTGTTGGGTCGTGTTGGTAATTTGCAATGAGGAGTCTGATGGCTTCCAGCAGGTTGAGTTGGTGCTTGAGTTGGTTGCTCCCATTAAGGTCAAAACTGACGTCTGTTGCTTGAGTATGTCCTCAGCAGTGGGTCGCGCCATTGCCTGGATGGCTGAAAATGCAGCAGGCGGTCCGAGATGGTTGTGTGAAGTGTCAAAAGCAGCACCGCGAGTCTTGTGGTGCCTGAAAGGGCTTTCAACAAAGTCCAAGCAGCTTCAAGATGGTTTGAAGTGGTGAAACAGGATTCCATCTGCTCTTGTTCTTTCAGGTTGTGGGGAGACCCAATCCAGGGGCTTGATGATAAGGTGATTCCTTCTTGATTTGCACTCCCAAACCAGGGAGTTTGCCTTGCTACTATATGTATTCCTTCACCTCCAGCGAGGAGCCTGCTTCGAGTGTAGTTGGCAAAGTGGCAGGCCTGGGTCTACAGCAGTTCACCCCCAGTTGCCATGAGGATGGTTAGGGAGCAGAGCTTTCCTCTGATGTGAGTGTCTTCTATCTTCACCTCTATAATAGAGGACTCTGGAATGGGCTGGACTCCCAAGAGAGGCCCACAAGTGTATTCTTCCTCTTCCTGGTATCCAGAGATTAATCAAAAAGGAGAGGAGACTAAGGCAAAGTCACTGGGGATGGGTCCAAATCAAGCCTGCTGTAAGGAGTCCAATTCCTGTTATATCAAGTGATCATTGCCTTCTGATATCATAGCCAGAGTGCCTTATGTTTCAGTAAATGGATGCAACAGGATTAAGAGCCCCATGACAAATGGCCTAAATAACAAACCAACTCTTGAAGACAGTTCATGTGTTCTTTGTTTTTTAGACTTCTAAAAGTGGGTCACTAAGGGTTGTCCCTCTCTCTCTCTCTCTCTTATCTAGTGCATGCTGTTCCATCCCTAATCATGGTGTCCCTCAACTCCAAGCTTGTCACTGGTGCCTGGGAAGCCCTACTATCTAAAGAGCTGTCTGACTGGATGTTATTGTCTGAAGTCAAACACCTTATCTATTCAAGACTCCCTCTTGGAACAATCTAGGTGGTCCCTGCTTTAAATTCCCCTATGAAATGTAAGGCTTTGTGTTCCATCCAGACACCCTGGTCTCACCTGGTCTTATCCTTCTGTGCTCTGATGTTCCTCCTTCTATGGCACTCTCTCTTTCCACCCCTAATCTCCTCCCTCCTAGGCCACCTACTGTTTGTCCTCTCCCTCACACTTCCTCCTCTATCCTTCTTATGTTCCTCTTCTTTACTTCTTAGCTCCACATTCTGACCTACTGGCTCTCTCTCCCACCTTCACACTACTCCTATACTCCTGTCTCCACACTACCCCACTCTCTGAACTACTACTACTCCCTGTTCTACACCATTACTTCTCTCTCCACACTACCAATACTCTGCTCTCACACTATTCCTCCACTCTCCACATTACTACTTCCCTATCCACACCACTACTCCACCAACACCTATTCTCCCAGTCACCCTTGCAGTCAACTGACAACTCACATTCTACTCTATCAGTGTCACTCTCAGCCTCACCATACACACTCACAAATACCACTTTCTTTCACCAAACAATGCCTCCCCTTTGCACACTCCTTAAGTAGTTCCCCTCCATGTTCTTCTCTACCGTCCTGCCTTTGCCTGGTCCCCTGGTCCTCCTCCTTTCTGGACCTCACCTGAATAACCCACTCCTTCCTGTATCTTGTCTTCCCTTTTATCCTCCTTCTTCCTCCTCCATTTGCCATCTTCCTCTGCTGGTTCCTCCCCGGCCAACCACTAACTGCCCTTTTCCCTGGGGCGGTGCTACAATTGAGCAAGAGCATTAAAGAGGTCTTAAGCCTTACCCAGTTTTTTGATCCTATGGCTTTCAGCAATGAGACTGCAGAAAGAGTTTCAATATCCCAGTTCATTTGAGTGATTTCTAGCGTGTATGGAAATCCTGTTTAACCACAGGACTGTTCTATGGCCCTGTAACCAGTAACTGCATTGTCCTTGTGCGCTGGGTGGAATAGTTGTTAGAGTCCAGGCCACGTGGGCCTTTGGATTGCGTGATCAGGGTAAGGGTGTTTCTGGAGTCTAGAACTATGTTGCTGTTTCTCTCCCGGTTGGGTCACTCCCTGGGTTTTTGCTGGGAAATGTTGTTTTCTACAAAGTAGTACTCATTTTATGCATGCATGGCACATAAAAAATGGACGGGCTGGGGCCTTCCCAATTGCCAACCCCATCTGTGAGAAAGGAGTGGGTGTAGGAATCCCAATGGTAGACCCCCCAGGCTGAGAGAAATCCCCATCTCCTCTTCTCAGGGTCATGTCATTGACCCTGTCACACCTAGCAGAAAGTCAAGATAGTTGGATCCCCTTCTCAGGCCTGCCTTCCCTTTATGGGCACTCTAACTCCACACCATTCCCATGTCTGCTGAATTCAAATGCTTTCTGGATGTGCAACACCCTGGTGTGTTGCTCACTTTGTTATGTCAGTGCTACTTTTGAAGTGCTAACTCCCAGTAGACCTCCTATTGAGAGCTGTGGGTCTTGAGTGGAGGTGTTACCCTCCCTCTCTGGTATCAGTAGAGACAGTATCCAGGCTATTATTTCACACTAGTGTACAGGCCTGTGTACACAGGCCAAAGTGCAGGTTTTCAATGACACAGCAGGACCACTGGCCTACATCTCCCTTTAGAGGTAACAATAGGCAAAGCTGTGTGAATTGGACCACTGTTACAGCTGAAGCTTTGCAAATTGGCATTGTCTCCATGTATCCTAAGGCAACAGCTCCCTCTAGCAGTGACAAGAGGTGAAGCTAGTGCATCGGACAAACATACATCTGGCTTTTTGTTATATTATATGCTTGAGTGGAGACAGACAGGCTAGCCATGAATGCACATTGCCCTGACATCGCTGGGGATGGTCCCACAAGGTTAACACTTGCATGAAATCCAATTTCTGTGGCTTAGATCATTTAAAGCAGACTATTACATTTCGTATCAGAAGTGCAAGAGTTAAATTGCCTCCTCTGTTGGCAGGGACTTGGTGTTCCAACTGCTGTCAGGAATGCACATGTGACCTTTAAGCCTACCCGGTGCCACTAAAGAGGGGCGTTGCAGATGTCCAAAGACTGGTGCAGCAAAGGTAAATGGATGAACTATGGTTTTGGCATGTAGCTTTTTATGAAACGGAGTTACATACACCATTTTACAATAATAAAAAATCAAAAAAGCTACGGCTTTCATAACCATGCCAGATGGCATATTATCACAGTAAAAAGGAGAGTTAATGTTCAGGAATCATTTTTAAAAAAAAGCAAAAGAAGAGTTAACACCAACCTCTGATGACTGTCCTTATTCAAGTTAGACATGTGGTGCCAAGTTTAAATGATTAAAGAAAGTCGAAAAGCTGGTCAAAGGCAAACATTGAATCAGAATGCTCAATTGAAAATATAGCCGTCTCAATAGCAGTGCGAGATGCAATACCAAGAATACCAAGAATAGGGCATAGGTACTGGATGGATGCATGATAACATTCAAAGTCAGTGTGGTGAATTAGCAAACATGGGCAAGTAGGTAATGGCCATGAATGGTCAGTAGGTATTCCCTCATTAGAATCCACAGATGTGTTAGTTGCCAATACAGTGCATGATCAGAATTCGAAATCGCAACACTGCTGATACCATGTGTAGTATAAATAAGTATAAATGGATAAGCGTATAGAGTGGCCTGGTAGAGGGCAATACGTTTGCAGTTTACGTGGAGTACCTGTTTGTGAAATCTGTGCATACAGAGCAGCTCCCCCTATACTTCCAGGCTGGATGGTCATCGTGGCAAATCACACAGGGGTCCTCGTCTTCATCCTTTGGACGGAACAGAAATCATTATCACGAATAATTAGTCTGCTACGGTTAACACGTGCGCGCCCTAGATTTTTAACAAGGTCACTAACATGCATAGCAAATAAAATACTGTAACTGTATAGCCTGGGGACAGAGCAGAATTGATTCTGAGCCGACATGCTCAGCACCAGATTGGATTCACCCATGGGGACTTGCAAAAATAGACTACAATCTATTTAGAGACAAGCTATGCTGCCGGATACAAATAACCTGATGGTAGGAATCAAAACTCCCTCTAAAATGAAGCATGTGCCTGATGCTTGTAACCGACAGATTATTGAACTGAGAAAGATGGCATGCTTTCTAGCATTCGGTGTCATAGGATATTGTAGCACGTGGTTTAAAATACACCTGCAATTCAATCTTTATCTAATTACCTGACTTTGGAATATTTCTTGCTGATTGAATGTCCAGAGGAAGGCAGAAATTCTAATGTGTCACAGGATCCTCATCCTGTAGCAATGAGAAAAGCTAAATGCTCCCTGGTGTCAAGGACATTATTGTACAACGGTGGCTCAACTCATAAGATTTAAACATATATTTTTACAAATTCTACGTGTATTTGGTAGAAAGTTGATGTTTTGCCAAGAACCATAGATCGAGAGGGCTGCTCCCAGGTGCAGGTCTACAGAGGCCTCCAGCTTTCGCCAGCCCTTATTTAGCCTTTTTGTGCAAAGTTTATTTGCAGGACAAACAACAACCCATCCAACAACCCATCCAAATCACATATCAAATATCCTGTTTTGTGCAGGTTTGGGATGAATCACACTAGCTGACTTGGAGTTGTTAAAATGTCAACACACCTTGGGCACAAGCATTATGGTTACAAACGACCCTATGCTTTGTGGTGTAGTCATATCTTACATTAGAAGCCTTAAAAGCATGTGCGGACCACATGAACAGAAATTACATTTTGCCCAATCAAGCTAATAAAAATATCAATGAAATGTAGTATTTTGACTAGATTTTGACTTTGTTTTATTACATGTTGTGGGTATCTTTGGTCTCGTTCAGGACATCAAGTTAAATTACATTTTTGGCTAATAGAAAAGTGTAATGAAATGTAATCAGTTTGTCTACATTTTGATGTAGTCAATTTGTCTATATTTTGTGAATGTCATAACCCCTGATCAGGAGGGCATGACAAACACAGTCAAAGATATAGGAATCGGCAACATAGCACCCTGCTGGCTAAAATCCTTCATGACAGAAAGACCAGAATAACGACTTGGATAACACCATTCGAGTCAACACCTCACAAAACAACATGTGGAGTCCCAGAAGGCTCATTACTCGCAACACTACTTTTCAACATATACATGACCCCCTGATTATCCTCATCAAAAAACACATGCCCCCCTGCTACAACTACGCAGACAACACACAAATTATCTACAAAATCAACGTCAGTGAAGAACAAAACCCAACCCTTACCAACTGCCTCACAGAAATAAACCATTGGATGAGCAACAACAGCCTTAAACTCAATCCAGACAAAATAGAAATCATGATCATGCCCAATGAATCGTCATACCATCACCACATTCCATGGCCTACTGAAATGGGAAATGCACCAAACCATCCAAAGTGGTAAAAAATCTTGGAATATAAATGGACAACGAACTAATAGTAGAACCACAAGTCAACGCAGTAGATAAGAAATGCTTCTTCCACCTACACGCAATCAAGAGGATACTTCCCTTCTTCGTCAACCTACACACAGCACTCGCCTCATCTCTCTTGTCATGTCAAGAATAGACTACACGATTTCAAGATGGCCGCCGACACCAGGTAGACGTGTGTCGACGGCGCTCCAGAACCTCCAACTCACTTAAGCGGTTCCACCACCCCTTATGAGCTGAGGAACTCAGGAAAACAGCGGCCGGCGCCCCACCATACTTTCGAGCACCCGTAGGAGGAGGAGGGGAAACAACCGTGGCGCGCATCGGAGGCCCGCGGGCGAAAGGAGATGCATCAGGCCTACTGTGCTGGGCAGGAGAGGGGGCGCTGCAGGCGAGACGAGATCGCAGCCCCGTCCCTGTCCTCACGCGAGAGTGTTGCGGCCTCGGGGGAGCGGACGTGCTCTTGGCCGCACAGCGGGCTCTCCTGCCGACCATCGGGCGGGGGTGGCTGGCTGAGCCGGGGAGGAGGAGGCCCCTGGGAAAGGAGGCACCCTCGGGACACACCGGCGGAGCTGCTGTCGGCCCGTCGGCGGAGTCTCGGATTGGAGTCCCGCGGGAGCCAGGGGCACGCCGGGGGGCCCGCGCAGGTCCTTTGGAGCGGCGGCAAGCTCCGGGCAGGAACGCAGGCCCGTGAAGCGGAGTGCAGCCCCGGGTGGAGAGAGGATACTACCAGAGCAGTGCGGTGAGCGGCGAGGGGAGCGGGGCCCGGGTGACATTTGTGCTGGGCTGTTGGGCTAACGTCGGCTCCCTGCGCGGCCCCATTGAGGTACTGTCCTACTACACGGAACCTCAACAGACCCCAAGGCAACTTTAAGCACTGCAAGGCTGGGGATTCAGGCCTGGTCAGGAACAGTAAGGCAAGGAATTCAGGCCTGGTGAGGAGCAACTCCCTGGGGAGGCACGGGCAGGATCAGAGGGGATCTTCCTGTCTTCAAGCCACAATTATGGCGGCTAAAAACAAGAGCAAGGCCAATAAAAGCGGTCAGTCTCAGGCGGACGCCCCAGGCCCCATCATAGCCCTCTGGGCAAGCAAGGACGCAGCCGAGGAACGCAGGGCCACACAGGGGGGGAAGTATGGAGCAGGAGCACGCTGAGACCCCGGAAGCGTCCGCACAGATCTCACGCCAGGACCTGCATGGGGAGCTGCTCTCACTTCAAGCATCCTTGGGGAAAACCTTTCAAGAGCAATTTCAACTAATGAGGCCTGACATCAACCAGGCGTTGGCCGAAATCAAGCAGGAAGTGAGTCAATTGGGGGAGAGAACGGACATAGTCGAAAAAGGCCTGCAGGAGATAGGCAGAGAGGTCACGGAGAACAGTGAAGCAATAGAGAGGCTCGACACGGCAACGCGGAACTTGGAAATAAGAATGGAAGACATGGAAAACAGGTCTCGGCGGATCAACATCAGGTTGAAGCTCCTGCCCGCGACGGTGCAAGATAGGGACCTGAAGGAAACGGTTCAAGGAATTTTTGCGAAGCTACTGGGCGAGCCTTCAACTGATCGAATCGAGTTGGACAGGGTTCACAGAGTGGGCTTCCTCAATAGGAACCCGAAGTCTAGGCCGCGGGACGTGTTAGCGGCGTTCACAAGATATGCTCAAAAAGAGGCAGTACTCAAGGCCACTAGACAAAAAGACCCGATATCCTTTAACGACCAAAGTATTGAACTGTACCAGGATCTCGCCAGCTCTACCCTGCTCAAGAGGCGACAATGGAGCCCCCTCACCCTGAAGCTTAAAGAAAAGGGTATTAAATATAAGTGGACCTTCCCTTTTGGACTTGTCTTCGAGTGGGCTGGTTCTCAGAAACGGATAACCACGATGCAGGAAGGAGCGGACCTACTTCAACTTGAACTGGATCAAGAGCTGTTCGGGGAATCGTGGGTGGCGGGCCCGAGCGGCTCTTCGGAGGCGGGAAGTGGTGTCCGAACCAGGCCATGGGAATGGTCACTGGTCTGAAGTGGGAAAATGGAACAAAAGGCTCCCACCAATCCCCTCACGCCCCTGGCCTAGAGGATCGCGGCCCAGACACCCACCACGAGAGGAGTTTGCCTATCTACCAGACGACCAAATACCCTGGTACAGGAACATACGGATGTGCCCACCAGCATGCCCACCAGCCTTCCCTGCCCATGCCGACACCTGCGGCATGGATGAACTCGACTGAACCATTCAACAGTAAATAAACACATCGTTAGAGATGCCATGACGACCTAGCCAACGGTCAGCACACCCGTGCAAACATGCACACTGGACACTCGCACACCAATCCACACGAAGAACATATTCAGTGCTATGACCTAGGTGACGGACACACCCACTGACGCGCATCCTTATTATTTTTCACATAGGTTTTCAAAATGCAGAAACGCAAGACGCACAACGAACTCATCTAAAATGCTTGCTGACTCTTCTCCTAAGCCATGCATTGCAATGAGAAATATAACGAAGACATGATACTGGGGATAAAGCAATATGATACCATAACCTAAAGCGCCGTGCATCAAACATCCCCACCTATGCACCAGGCCCAAGTAGGCCGCAAGCAAGAGCCACCATGAACATTGAACGAGCAAGAGTACAATTGCGGACCCTGCAGAGTGAGCCCGGCGAGAACAGACAGTCAAGGGCACAATGTTGCAAACTCGCATGCCACAAGCCGAAGCCAAGGTCACACCTGCAAACTAAGCCAGACACACAGTGGAAAATGCAATATTAAATGTGCAGAATTCTGCCTCAACCACGGTCTCTCCTCACGTGACCAAGCCGAACCTGACAGGGTGCCAGACCCAGGAGGAAGGAGGCGTCTGGATCCCACGTTTTGAGACACAGGCAGCAACAATGAAGCGACCCAATGAACATCTGCGGCGGTGGGAGTAGTCTGCCCTCCAGCATATGAACAAATCCTCGCATTGTCTGCACATACCCATAGTTATACATTGTTGCAAATGACAGGTGCACAGCGAGCTGGGAACAACGATGGTCCCAGACTGGGGGGCTCGCGAGTGGACCAATCAGAACATGGGGCACTTATCACTGACGCCATTAACATTAGCCAATCCTCAGGGGTCTTCATGTAACAATTTTCATGTATCTAATTGAAGGGACAACCCAAGTATACCACCTGACCGACCCTCAACCACTAACAGCGTTCTCTATACGTATGCTATACTAACCCTACCACTCGAGGAACCAATCTAGAGTGGCGATAGGTTTTTTGCTAACTTTCCCAGGTGACGCGAGTAGCGCGTCATACCGAGGTAAAAAAGGGCCCCACGGAGAGAGAGTCAGGACGGACGCGTACGATCGTTGACCTATCCCTGCCATTTTTTTAATAAACAGCAGAACCACCTTGCTTCTTGCGTGTGCCTCATACTCATTTTTGGGATACGCGGGAGGAGTTGGGGCCTCCCTGCCGGGGGGTCCGCGGACGGCCAGCAGACCCCGGCAGAATTTCCCCCCGACAAGTTGGAGGCACTGCTGAGATCTGTTTAAGATCTGCTTTTATTTTATTTTTCCGAGTGCTCCCGTTGCGAGGAGGCCCGGTGGCGCGGCCCCCTCTGCCGCTGCCCCCTTTTGAGGACTACAGGACTATCGCAGAACTGCGAGAAGACCGGACAGCGCAATCCGGATATTGGCCTTCGGGAGCCGGTTGAGAAGTATCCCGCCCGCGGTTGGCGAGTGTCCAGACGTGGCCCAGACGAGGGGAGGTGGCGAGCCGCTTGGAGGGGTGCACGCAGTCGAGCGGCCCCGCATCAAGAGAACTTGGTGAGTATGCCACGCCCAACAAGCAATGTGAAATTGTGAGGGAGGGGGGAGGAATAGAATACGGAAGGCGGGAGGTGTTACACAGGTGCGCGGCGAAGGTTTGATAAATTAGTACTGACGGTGAAGTGAATGGTAGCTGGACAAGTGCGAGAGCAGTCTGCTACGTTACGGAAGAGGAGGGGGCGGAGCACAAAAACATCACGTGCGGCCGCTCGTAGAAACTGATTGGCCTAGGTCGCGACCACGTGTAAGGGTGTGAGTGTGTGCGGTTTCCTACGATTTGGTGATTATTGATCAATGAGTAGATGAGGATCCCTATTGATCGAGCAGGAAACTCGATAGATAGATGACGTTTCCCTGTAGGCGGTAGCTAGCTGGTTGCCTAATACGGAAGATAATTGGCGGTTAAGCCCTCCTGTCGAGGGGCGTATCACACGCGAGGTGACGCAGCGTGCGCAGTCTGATTATATTGTTGATTACCTTATTCCAGGCGTGACAAGAGGACAGCTGTGGGGTTAACTGGGGTAGATTGCAAGCGTATTTTGGCCTTTTAAAAAACATGTAAAGAACTTACCAGTAGTTTTGGAAGAGATTGGTGACGTCACCAGTAGGGCTTTCATAGGATATCTCGAACACAAGGCATTTTTCGGAGAGTGGTGGGGAAGAGAATAATGGTAAGGGAGTGGAGACGGAGATAAACGGTAACGAGTAGATCGGGACAAGGTGAATAGGGGGACATGGCTGCGCATGGAGAACGCTGGCCACGACAAGTGAAGAAAGAGGAGGAGGGGTAAAACAAAGTGGGACGGCTGTATAAGAACGTCACACAGGGCACGCAGCTGCAGGGGGCTACGTGCGCCTCGGCCGTAGGGGGCCGTAAAGGTGTTCGGTAAAGGAAGAAAAGAAAGAAAAGAATATACAAATGCAAATGCTATATTTTACTATTTTGTTTCAGCGGACAATCGCAAGTCCCCAAAATTACGGGGCCAGGTAAAGATCTGAAATTGTATAGCGTACACTATTAGCAAGATAACCACTACCATATAGAGGGAGGATAACAATTGAAGTGCTACTATGTCACACGGGACAGGATCGGGAGGGTGGGGAAACACCCTCACTACCCCGCTACAGCATATATGTAAAACACTGTCACCCCATAGGAAGAAACTGATCAAATACAGCATAGAATGGACACAGGGGACGGAAAACAAAATGACGACACCATGGCCGCCTAATGGCAGTTTCGATCCATATACCCAACATTCACTATTAACCCATCTGCATAACACATACAAGGGGAAGAAGTTGACACACCACGTGGAGGTGTTTAATTTATGAAGGATGTTCCAAGGGTCCCGACCAGGACCAAACGGAATGTTCATTATGGAGGAAACAACGGAAGAGAAGAAGATTAAGGAGGAAGGAGAGAATGGGGAAAAAGAGAGTGAAGGCACACAGAACACGGGGAACGGACAAGAGGGAGGAGAAAAGAGTAACAACTCAAACGAAAAGGAAATAAAAAAGGAACAGAGCGACAATATGCCCCTAGCGAAGGTAGTGAAAACGGAGGGAGGGGGGTTGTATCCTTTAAGAGAACTAGGAGAAATAGTAAGAGAACAATTAAGGGCGGCTGAGGGGTACTCGAACCCGGCATACAGCCCGCCACCATATACAGCTACAGGTGGCCACACGGGAGGGGAGCGGACTAGTACGACGGGATCAGCTCATAGGAAGCTGCCCGCAGGGGAGGGGAGGACTGGCGAAGAGCAGATCGCAGATATAGGACATGATGAGTGGGTAGCTGCGCAGGTACTATTAAAATTACGAGGTTCATTAACAGGAGAAGAGAAGGCGGTAGTAAGGAAAATGGACGAGGATAATACCAGGAAGAGTGAGATGAAAGGGGAAGAGGGGAAAAGAATGGAGGAAGAGCTGTTACGACAAAAGGAAGAGATTTTGGGAGAACGATTAGAAGAATTAAGGGATGAGCAGAATGCACTGATCAAGCAGCTCGAGAGAGAGGAAAGAGAGAGAGCACGGGAAAGGAAAGAAAGTAAGAATGAGTTGGAAAAAATGAGGGAACAAACTGAGGAGCAAAAGAGAGAAGCCGAAAGGGTAAAAAGGCAGTAGCAGAAAGGGTATCCAGAGCAGCACTGCGTGACAAGAAAAGAGAGGAAGAAGAGAAAGAAAAATAAATGGAAATATGGAAGAGGAGATTACTATCAGAAACGACAAGGAAATACGAGGAAGGGAGGATGATAGAGGGTATATTAGAGCGGGAAAGAGCGAGATGGGAAAGGAAGAAAGAAGAAGAAAGGATATTGGAAAAGATAAGTAGTGAAGTAATGGAGGAATTGAAAAAGAAAAGAGAGGAAATTGGTAGAGAAATAGCGGAGAAAAATGAAGGGGAAAGAGAAGATAGGAGAGGGGAGAGTGAAGTAAGGAGGTATGTACACAGAGACACAGAAGTAGCAACAACATCAGCACAAAGGGGAGCAATTGGTAAAAAAGAAACGGGAGGAACGGATCTAATAGATTTAAAAACAGTAATGATTAGGGGGAAAAAGACAGATTGGGGGTTGCCATTCCTGGATGACTTTTGTAGTGAGGAAGAAGAAGGAATGGAGAAGGAAGGAAGAAATAGTGAAAGGGAAAGCCTAGATAAATTATACATCACCCGGACAAATAGAGAATCACCATGGGCCTGCAGGAGAAAGGAAGAACTGGAGGGAAGTGAGGGGGAAGAGCAAGGAATGGCGGGAAGGCAGACACGTGCAGCTACACCCTCATCATCCCGTCCAACATGCTCCACCACATCACACTCATTACGTGCAACATGCCCACCTAAACTCACACCCTTCCCCCACGAACTGACACCCTATGCAGGCAGGCTTAGAGACCTCCCTGGACGCAGGCAGGGTGAACGAATACACACGCCCACATTAAATAAAGGAAATGATAAAAGAAGGGGAAGAGATGGAGGAGAAACAGTTACGAGCAGGGGAAATATGGACGCAATTGACGATGTAGAAGACACGGAAGAAGAGGAGGGGTGCACGGACTCGATTTTGTGGAACCCAGGGGGTCAAACAGGACACAACTTAATGCCACTTCTGGAGAGGGGAGGGGTTAGACCACAATACGTCCCTTGGAAGCATGCAGACAAGGAAAATATAAAGTGCAGGCTCCCATCATTAAGTGGAGGTGCGGGAAAATGGATATATGAAATGGAAAAACACACCCCAGGACAGAAACTGGCAGTGGGGGATGTAAAGGGCCTTCTAATATCAATATTGGGGGATGCAGCAGATGACATCTGGAAGAGAGCAGGCTTCCCCGGGGTCACAATAACAAACACATCACACGATGGGGCACCATTCGCAAACTGTAGACATGCATTATGGCAAGCGCTGAGGGTACAGTACCCAGACACATCAGACATAGGAGCAATTACCTCACGCAAGATTTGTGAGAACGAAGATCCTGTTGATTATATCCAGGAAATTCAAGAGAAGTGGCGTATGGAAACTAGAGAACAATGGGACAAAACACCAGCAATATTCTATCATATACTAATACAAGGGCTCCCAGAAGCAGTTCAGAAACAACTGAAGAAGGTAGTGGGGATGGAAGCAAAAGCATGGCCAGAAATACAACTGACGATAGTACATCATTGTAGGACATGGCAAGAAAAGATGAAACAAAAGGAAGAGGATAGACAAGCGGAAGAGGCTAAATTGGTACAGAAAAAACTTACTAAACACACAATGGAAGGTGCACTAATAACTACACCTGCAACAATGACTCAAAACCCCACACAAGTAGTGGCTGCACAAGATCCCTCCCAAATACAATCATCACAGATTGTAGCACAACAGCTGCCACCACCCCAACCATACACGACTAACATGGGAGGAGGATACTCAACGCCAGGAGCTGGATATTATAGTTACAACAGGGGAAGGGGAGGAATGATGAGGGGGAGGGGATACGGCTATAACACACAACAGCAAGGGGGAGGATTAAGAAATTTCTACCCCTCCGGGCAACCAGTATACCAGGACAATTCAGGGAGCTTTCCATGGCAGAACAGGGAACCACCGGTATGTTGGATTTGTGGATTACTAGGGCACTTGTCACGCACATGTAGAATGAGACCAGGCACACCATCATGGGGAGAACAGGGACAACAAGGACCTACAGGGGAACAGCAGGACACCCAACAACAGCAGGCACTGCAACCGGGAAATGTGCAGCAACAACTAGTAACACAACAGCAGCCACGGGCATATTCACTACCACAACAACAGGTAGCAATAACACAACAACGTCAAGTGCAGCAAGTACAGCAACCTGCCCAAATTCAAGACCATAACATAACCACTACCAATACACAACTACAGCAAACACAACTGGGAAGGGTGACGGTCCTGGGACACAACCCTTACACAGGAAGAGGTCAATCATTATACCCACAATAGGACAGCCCACAGACGGCCTTGGTGTGTCCCATCCTGTCGGTAACACCTAATAGTGCGGAGGAACCACGCATAGAGGTAACGATAGGTGACAAAGAATTGTCATTCCTTGTTGACACCGGGGCGACCCGGTCTTGCATAAGGGAAGGTAAATTTAAGATGTCAGGTGAAGCCATGAACACCCAAGGATTCTCTGGGGCTAGGGGGTTGGTTCCCTTTACTGATAACATTCCCTTATCAATAGGGGATTATGACATGTCCGTCCCGCTTTTATATTCTAGGGCCTCACCAGTAAACATACTGGGGAGAGACATAATGAGCAGGTTGAATATGACGATCTCCTTTACGGAGGACGGCATAATTTGCTCCACTCCAGGAATAAACATGCTCACTGCACGGCAAATTATGCAAGCATACTGTGGACAGACAGTGATTAGGGCTGAGCCAGTAGATGGCGAAATATTCCAGTACGGAACAGACATGGCATTCGCATGGATGCCAGGAATAGAAGGAAAGATCTGGAGGAGGCCAACAGCCTATTTGTTTAGACCAGAAACACCAGCCAATGAACCAGAAGGAAAGGTGATTTCAGTGAGCATGGAGAGCATTATAGCAACCTCTGATTATATCGCAGTACATGCCCAAGACAGAGAAGGAAGAGCATGGAGGGCAGTGATAGCCCTAGCTGAGGGATGCAGGCTCACCCAGGTGTCAGAAGAGGAGCTCTTTTCAGAAGAAAAGGAAGAAGGTGTAATGGTATTTATGATGAGTGTAGAAATATGGCTAAGAGTGACATACAAACAAGTGGCACAGAAAATTGCAATGGCACTTGAAACACCCACATCCACCCCAGTTCCCTTCTTTGAGGAGGATATGGCAAAAGTCCCAACATCATTATGGACTACTAGTCCCTATGACGTGGGGTGCATAAAGAGTATAGGGGGAGTAAGAATAAAGTTGAAAAAAAGTGCAATACTCCCTAGAGTGAAGCAATACCCACTATCAAAAGAGGCAGATGAGGGCATATATGAAACAATAACGGCCCTTATAAATAATGGCATTTTGGTACCATCAGAATCACCATGTAACACAGCTGTATATCCAGTGCGCAAAGCTAAAGGAGGGTCTTGGCGTTTCATCCAGGACCTCAGGCCCTTGAACAACATAGTGGAAGCAGAATACCCCATAGCAGCAAACCCGGCCACAATATTGTGTGGCATTCCAGCAGAGGCATCACGATTTACAGTGATTGACCTCAAAAATGCCTTTTTCTCAATACCCCTGCACCCAGACTCACAAGATCTAACAAGCTTCACGTACAGAAACACAAAATGGAAACACACCAGATTGCCACAAGGGTACAGCGAGTCACCCTCAATTTTCAACAGAGTAATACAGATGGACTTGGGAAACATTGAAGTGGAAAGCACAGTGTTGCAGTATGTTGACGATATAATAGTTTGCAGCACAAGCGAAAAACAATGCAGAGAAGACTCATTGAAGATGCTGACAATATTGGCTGAAAAGGGTTACAAGGTAGACAAAGAGAAGTTACAGTACTGTCAGGAACAGGTATTATACATTGGCCAGCTCATATCCCAATACGGAAGAAAGATTGCACCACAAAGAGCACAGGCCATATCAAAAACGCTGTTGCCACAAACAGTGAGGGAACTACAGCAGTTCCTGGGATTGTGCAACTACTGTAGAGCATGGGTATTTGATTACAGCTCATACATAGGACCCCTACTTGAGGCATTAAGAGAAGCTAACAAAGGGGAGAAAAAATTGGGGTGGACAATGGAAATGAAAGAGGCCTTTGATGAACTGAAAGATGCAATATCAACTGCTCCGGTACTGGCCACCCCAGATTATGAATGACAATTCTTTATATTTTCACATTGCGACTCAGCAGTAATGAAAGCAGTGTTGGCTCAAAAAACAAGCATGGGTTACAAACCAGTAGCATTTTACAGTGGTCACTTGGATCCTGTAATGTTAGGACATTTCCCTTGCGAACAAGGTCTCGCCGCAGCTGCCTTCGCGGTAGAGAAAGCATCATCAATTACAATGGGGTGCCCAACCACACTATTTGTGGAACATGCACTATTTGCAATATTGAACAAGCCTAAGTCCACACTAACCACACAGAGGGCGTCAGGTTATGAGATCATCTTATCTAGACCGGAATTATCAATTGTTAGATGCAGCACAGTTAATCCTGCAAGGTTTATAGCGGAAGTGATTGAGGAAGGCGACTATGCACATGATTGTACATGAGTACATTTCGGTAGTCTGCGTACAATCATGTGCATAGTCGCCTTCCTCAATCACTTCCGCTATACCGAAATGTACTCATGTACTAGAAAAGTTGAAGAGGAGGCGCTAAATGGAGGAGAGCTCTTGTTCATTGATGGGTCATCAACAATAGACCAAAGTGATGGGATAAGGAGAACTGGGGCAGCAGTGGTAAAAATGACAGAGGAATTGGTGTATGTGGCGGTGAAATGCATACAATTACCACAACATTACTCTGCTCAAGCAGCAGAATTGGTTGCACTGATCTTGGCGTTGAAGGAAAGCTTTGACAAAAGAGTAACTATATATTCTGACAGCGCATATGTCACGTCTACTGTCCACTCAGGATTTTCCAAATGGAGGAGAAGAGGGTTTAGGAGAGCTGACGGCACCCCAGTGAACATGCTCTCTTATTAGCTGAATTAATTGAAGTAATAAATGACCCCCAAGAATTAGCTTTGGTCAAATGTACTGCACATATCTCAAAAGGAAATGCAGCAGCAGACGCACATGCGAAGTATGCCGCATATTTTGGTGAGATATGGAACACCCCAGAGTTAGAGAGAGGGAGAGGGAGGGGGATAGCTAAAGAGATGTTGATAAGAGAAGGGTACACCCATCTCCCAGCCACACAGATAATGGAGTTACAAGTGGCTGCACCAATGGCAGAAAAAGAAATATGGGTAAAAAGAGGATGTACAATGTCACCAACTGACGCACTATGGCGCCAGGGTAACACTGGAAAGATGGTAATGCCATTGGCACTATTGTACACCGCCCTGAGCCAACTCCACCACCCAGCCCACACAGGCAAGGAAGTTATTGCAGCACGAATTAGGGAAGATTGGTTCTGTCCCGAGTTAAATTCCCATGTGACAAATTTTATCAGCAATTGTCTCACATGTCAACAGTTTACGGCCGGTCACACGCTGAAAGTTATAAAAGGTACTATACCCCGGCCAGAGGGACCCTTCCTGCACATCCATATTGACTATGTTGATATGATCAAGGTATGTCAAGGAAATAGGTATATGATTGTAGTAGTATGCCCATTCTCCAGGTGGATTGAGGCAGGACCCTGCTCTCATCCAGATGCATTTAGAGCAGCTAAATTTCTAGTGAGGGAGGTTTTCCCCAGGTGAGGAGTGTGCGAGGTACTGCGGTCGGATAACGGCCCGCATTTCACTAATGAAATGTTCCAGCATATCACATCCTTACTGAACATCAAGCATAAATTTGCATGTGCATATCGCCCGCAGGCCAACGGTATATGCGAACGCCAGAATGGCCTACTGAAGAAGGCAATTGCAAAGATACAGCAAACAACAAAGAAGAGTTGGTTGTATTGCCTTCCGCTAGCTCTATTTGAGCTGAGGAATAGACCAGGCTCCGACCACCACCTCACTCCTCATGAGGTGGTGACCGGACGACAAATGCGCCTTCCTCTAACGCCAACATCAAGGGCATTCACAGACTATGAAAACACTGCAACTGTTCTTGGTGATGAAATGTACCAATATGTGTCTTCTTTGGTTACTAGTGTAGTGTTTGTGTCTCAACAGCTCGAGCGCACGCGGGACGGGTCTAAGAGTTACCAGCAAGAAGACGAGGACCAAGGACCGGAAAAGGAAAAACTGTGCAAAATTGCTAAAGGTGACCACGTGCTACTGCGCAATTTCAATAGAAAGTGGAACAGCCCACGCTTCACTGGTCCCCACCTTGTAGAGGAGGTATCTACGAGAGCAGTAAAGTTGCAGGATAAGCGTGCTTGGAATCACCTACACGACATAAAGATCTGCAAACTCCAGACCCGCCCTAGCATCACCGACAGGGCCATTGGAAGAACAGCGATAGCGTCACCCACGGAGGAAGAGACTTCTACCACAGCTGACGACCTAAGTGTCTCCATACCCTGCCACCCCCCAGATTCCCCAGAGACAACTACTGAAATAGAAACTGGTAACTCCTATACCGCCCACCCCATGGTTACACGATCAAAGAGTAAAGAGACTTCCGCCAGTTGAGCCCAAACCATCTGCCCATCGACCCCCTAGCCACTACAGTAACCACCCAATTGAAGGACATTGTCTTGCACATATACACATGTAAACACTTGAATGTTCTCTTCTTTCTTTCTCGCACATGCAGGTACCGTGTATTATTGTATTGCTAAGAAAACAGATAACTAACAAAGTTCATTGCCCAGGAGTAGATGCTACCCTCAGACGATAACTACCCTGAAGCCCTATCACACCAATTTGTCTATCACATAAAAAGACCAAAGTACCTAAAAAGAAGGAGGGTACGTGTCTACTACACAGCATTTATCTTGGCCATAGAACAATCAATGCCCCATCTTCACCAACACTTGCCTGCCCTAAGAGACAGATCGCTTAGATTGGCGTGGGAACAGCTCTTCGCCTGGGCACTGAACGACTACTTGATAGGGAGAGCTTGAAAACAACAACTAACACTAATAACAAGCCTATTGAGAGTTTTCAGGCGGGCAACTTTAGCGTCGCAAGAATAAGCTGCCGGACTGCAGCAAGGTAAGAGCAAAATGCCAGTGAAACTAGCCTCTGTAATAAAAATTATAGGGATTTTGATGATCACTGGGTTTTTGGCTGCCTCTGTATGGCGGAAAAGTTATGCTATCAATATTTTGGCTGTACCCAAACCTAATGTACCCCACCCACGGCTGCAACAGGTGTTACGTCAGGTGGTACTAGCAAACCTCCACATAAGGGAAATAGAGTTAAACGTAGCACATGCTCAGATAATAAAGGTATTGATAATTACATAACAGATTCAGCACACGTCTCGAACAACATGTGGTACCAACACATGACCCAAATAGGTAAGCAGACAACAGAAGACAGCTGCTACGTCTGTTCATTGATCCCATACGCCATGAGCGCTTCTCGAACATTTGTTGCCACGGAAATAGATGAAAAGACAGCACGATGTATAATATACCTGGCACTGTTCCAAACGAAAGGGAGATTTCAAGGGACGGTGGTGAAACTGGTGTGGAAAACACGAGACACATATCCATACGAAAACAACTTCCTCAAGACTTATTTGAGTTATCACAAGAGCAGTTTGCATGCTGAAGCATTCAGATACATGACAAGTGGTCCTGAAAAGGGAGAAACAAAGAAAGTAACACTACAATACCTACCATGTGACTGGTACGCCACTGAAGTTCCTGGTAAACAAGGATGTTGGGAAAGACCACTGGTAACAATAACAGGGAAGGTGTACATGCACAACAAATGGGACATAGGAGTGATTGGCAGCAACATGGTAACAAGAGAAAATATTACAACTATTGATGAACACAATAACAAATGTTGGACGATTTGGGGCAAGTACGTGCCCATGCTGACATGGATGGTGAAGGATGAAGACCCAATAAGCATACTGCCGCTGTCTGCACTTAAGGTATGCTACCAACATAGAGGAGAAGTGGACGTGGGATACAACACTAACTGTGCAAGCGTGGTGGAGTTACCTGAGGGGGGAGCAGGAACAGCAGTATTAATGGACCATTACTGGGCCTGCGGAAACAAGGCATACCACACACTGCCCCCTCTGTGGAATGGTATATGCACAATGGTACACGTTAATGTACCATCACTAGTGGTGCCCCAGAAACATGTGAACATGGCGAACTTCCCTAAAATGGATGAAGGAAACAAGAGGAAGAAGAGATCTGTAAAACCTCAGAAGGGGTCAGAGAACGAAAACAACAACAACAACAACAATGTCCTGAATAGAAAGAAGAGACAAGGAGAACCTCTGACAGGAAATTACCTATGGGGAAGGTCGGAAACAGCACTCACTTCAATCCCACCAGAACACAGACTATTCAGCAGAGCAGCAATGTTCTTCTCGTCAATAATACATCCGGGACTACAAGCTTACGCAAACGCAAAATGGCTCCAGATAACTCGATGGGAGCTAATGATGACAATTAATTCTACAGTAAATGGATTCAACGCAATAAAACAGGAGCTGCGAGCAGTGAGGATGGTAGCACTACAGAACAGATATGTATTAGATCTCCTTACAGCAATGGAAGGAGGAGTTTGCGCAAAGATAGGACAATCATGCTGCACATTCATTCCTGCTAACGATGCTGACAATGGTACACTGACAGAAGCAGTATCACAACTGGCCCAGATGCACTCCAAAATGATGGAAGAAAGTAAAGGAGTGAAGAAGGATGACAGCTGGTTTTCAATGTTATGGTCATGGATGCCATCTTGGCTGTCGGACGGACTGAAGATTATAGTTGGATGCATAATACTGGCTGGAGCTGCACTGATCATACTAAGATTTTGGAAGGCCCGGAAGGCACGCACTACAGACGAAATGATCGAAATGGTTGGTATGCACCCCTTGATGCCGGCAGATGATGGCCAGCACACGGACACAATAATAAAAGAAAGAGAAAAACTGCGCAAACAGATCATCACCAACCACCTGGACCCACCATCTGTGAAGCTCGAAAACCCAAGAAACCCAAGGAGCTACATAGGGAAATGGGTATACTGCACACCTGGAGGAACCTGTGTATATATGTACTGGTCATTTGAAGACCATGTCAACTACTATGGACACTTGGGAGGAGTAACGAAAATATGGAGAGTAAGAGGAGATAAGGAAAAAGATATGTTTGTGGTCGACAAGTCGACCAGAGGGGGGACTGAAGTGGGAGAATGGAACAAAAGGCTCCCACCAATCCCCTCACGCCCCTGGCCTAGAGGATCGCGGCCCAGACACCCACCACGAGAGGAGTTTGCCTATCTACCAGACAACCAAATACCCTGTTACAGGAACATACGGATGTGCCCACCAGCATGCCCACCAGCCTGCCCTGCCCATGCCGACACCTGCGGCATGGATGAACTCGACTGAACCATTCAACAGTAAATAAACACATTGTTAGAGATGCCATGACGACCTAGCCAACGGTCAGCACACCCGTGCAAACATGCACACTGGACACTCCCACACCAATCCACACGAAGAACATATTCAGTGCTATGACCTAGGTGACGGACACACCCACTGACGCGCATCCTTATTATTTTTCACATAGGTTTTCAAAATGCAGAAACGCAAGACGCACAACAAACTCATCTAAAATGCTTGCTGACGCTTCTCCTAACCTATGCATTGCAATGAGAAATATAACGAAGACATGATACTGGGGATAAAGCAATATGATACCATAACCTAAAGCGCCGTGCATCAAACATCCCCACCTATGCACCAGGCCCAAGTAGGCCGCAAGCAAGAGCCTCCATGAACATTGAACGAGCAAGAGTACAATTGCGGACCCTGCAGAGTGAGCCCGGCGAGAACAGACAGTCAAGGGCACAATGTTGCAAACTCGCATGCCACAAGCCGAAGCCAAGGTCACACCTGCAAACTAAGCCATACACACAGTGGAAAATGCAATATTAAATGTGCAGAATTCTGCCTCAACCACGGTCTCTCCTCACGTGACCAAGCCGAACCTGACAGGGTGCCAGACCCAGGAGGAAGGAGGCGCCTGGATCCCACGTTTTGAGACACAGGCAGCAACAATGAAGCGACCCAATGGACATCTGCGGCGGTGGGAGTAGTCTGCCCTCCAGCATATGAACAAATCCTCGCATTGTCTGCACATACCCATAGTTATACATTGTTGCAAATGACAGGTGCACCGCGAGCTGGGAACAACGATGGTCCCAGACTGGGGGGCTCGCGAGTGGACCAATGAGAACATGGGGCACTTATCACTGACGCCATTAACATTAGCCAATCCTCAGGGGTCTTCATGTAACAATTTTCATGTATCTAATTGAAGGGACAACCCAAGTATACCACCTGACTGACCCTCAACCACTAACAGCGTTCTCTATACGTATGCTATACTAACCTACCACTCGAGGAACCAATCCAGAGTGGCGATAGGTTTTTTGCTAACTTTCCCAGGTGACGCGAGTAGCGCGTCATACCGAGGTAAAAAAGGGCCTGCGAGCCCCACGGAGAGAGAGTCAGGACGGACGCGTACCATCCTTGACCTATCCCTGCCGTTTTTTTAATAAACAGCAGAAACACCTTGCTTCTTGCGTGTGCCTCATACTCATTTTTGGGATACGCGGGAGGAGTTGGGGCCTCCCTGCCTGGGGGTCCGCGGACGGCCAGCAGACCCCGGCAGAATTTCCCCCCGACAAGTTGGAGGCACTGCTGAGATCTGTTTAAGATCTGCTTTTATTTTATTTTTCCGAGTGCTCCCGTTGCGAGGAGGCCCGGCGGCGCGGCCCCCTCTGCCGCTGCCCCCTTTTGAGGACTACAGGACCATCGCGGAACTGCGAGAAGACCGGACAGCGCAATCCGGATATTGGCCTTCGGGAGCCGGTTGAGAAGTATCCCGCCCGCGGTTGGCGAGTGTCCAGACGTGGCCCAGACGAGGGGAGGTGGCGAGCCGCTTGGAGGGGTGCACGCAGTCGAGCGGCCCCGCATCAAGAGAACTTGGTGAGTATGCCACGCCCAACAAGCAATGTGAAATTGTGAGGGAGGGGGGAGGAATAGAATACGGGAGGCGGGAGGTGTTACACAGGTGTGCGGCGAAGGTTTGATAAATTAGTACTGACGGTGAAGTGAATGGTAGCTGGACAAGTGCGAGAGCAGTCTGCTACGTTACGGAAGAGGAGGGGGCGGAGCACGAAAACATCACGTGCGGCCGCTCGTAGAAACTGATTGGCCTAGGTCGCAACCACGTGTAAGGGTGTGTGTGTGTGCGGTTTCCTACGATTTGGTGATTATTGATCAATGAGTAGATGAGGATCCCTATTGATCGAGCAGGAAACTCGATAGATAGATGACGTTTCCCTGTAGGCGGTAGCTAGCTGGTTGCCTAATACGGAAGATAATTGGCTGGTTAAGCCCTCCTGTCGAGGGGCGTATCACACGCGAGGCGACGCAGCGTGCGCAGTCTGATTATATTGTTGATTACCTTGTTCCAGGCGTGACAAGAGGACAGCTGTGGGGTTAACAGGGGTAGATTGCAAGCGTATTTTGGCCTTTTAAAAAACATGTAAAAAACTTACCAGTAGTTTTGGAAGAGATCGGTGACGTCACCAGTAGGGCTTTCATAGGATATCTCGAACACAAGGCATTTTTCGGAGAGTGGTGGGGAAGAGAATAATGGTAAGGGAGTGGAGACGGAGATAAACGGTAACAAGTAGATCGGGGCAAGGTGAATAGGGGGACGTGGCTGCGCACAGAGAACGCCGGCCACAACAAGTGAAGAAAGAGGAGGAGGGGTAAAACAAAGTGGGACCGCTGTATAAGTACGTCACACAGGGCACGCAGCTGCAGGGGGCTACGTGCGCCTCGGCCGTAGGGGGCCGTAAAGGTGTTCGGTAAAGGAAGAAAAGAAAGAAAAGAATATACAAATGCAAATGCTATATTTTACTATTTTGTTTTAGCGGACAATCGCAGACTGGGGGGCTCGCGAGTGGACCAATCAGAACATGGGGCACTTATCACTGACACCATTAACATTAGCCAATCCTCAGGGGTCTTCATGTAACAATTTTCATGTATCTAATTGAAGGGACAACCCAAGTATACCACCCGACTGACCCTCAACCATTAACAGCGTTCTCTATACGTATGCTATACTAACCCTACCACTCGAGGAACCAATCCAGAGTGGCGATAGGTTTTTTGCTAACTTTCCCAGGTGACGCGAGTAGCGCGTCATACCGAGGTAAAAAAGGGCCTGCGAGCCCCACGGAGAGAGAGTCAGGACGGACGCGTACGATCCTTGACCTATCCCTGCCGTTTTTTTAATAAACAGCAGAACCACCTTGCTTCTTGCGTGTGCCTCATACTCATTTTTGGGATACGCAGGAGGAGTTGGGGCCTCCCTGCCCAGGGGTCCGCGGACGGCCAGCAGACCCCGGCAGAATTTCCCCCCGACAGGTCGGCGAGGGGAAAAGGAGGAGGCTCGTGCGGCGGAGACCCCCCGGGAAGGGAGGTGATGTGGAACCAGCGGCGGTGGAGTTATCCGGACCAGAGGAGAACTGATCGGGTATTTGAATAATCTCAGGGGGTGGTGGACACAAAGGCTGTTTTTGATCACAAGGAGGAGAGAGGGTGCTAAGAGCAAACATCATGGGATCACCAAGGGCGAGGAAGCCTAGGGAGGGGGAGGGAGGCGGGTAGACCAAGTTTTAAGGTCATTAGGGGTTGGGAGGGGGGTGGGGGAAGGGGGAGGGATCCTCAGGTGCTGCCCGAGGGGCGAACTAGAAGTGGTCCACGCACCCGGATAACAGACATGGGGCAAATGAGTGGGGGTGTGGAGCTGCTGGGGGGACTTGAACGGCGGGGGCAAGTATCTAATCACAATTCAAGTGGGTAACGCATAATGTTATGGGCCTCAAAACCCCGCTAAAAAGGAAAAAGCTGGAACAATTTATGAAGCAGGGAAAACCGGACTTTCTGGGATTACAAGAGACACATTCGCTTCGCAAGGATCAGAGTCGCTTAAGGTTGAGAGGGTTTGATCAGGTGTTTCAGGCGTCTGGTCCCATGAAATCGGGGGAAAGGGGTGGCACTGGCCATCAGGGGCACAGTGAACTTCCACTTGGAAGACACCCTAAAGGACAAGGAGGGTAGGTTTGTTGTGGTAAAAGGCACAATTGCGGAGGAGATGTATACAATAGGGGTGATTTACGCGCCCAACACAGGGCAGGACTCCTTCCTCTGCAACCTCATGGGGAAAATAGGTGACTGGGCAAGAGGCCAGATAATCATAATGAGGGACCTGAATATAGCATGGGACAAGGTTAAAGACAGGTCAGGAGGGACTAAAAGCCGTGGGGGAAGGGCAGTAGCCTCGGCGGAACTCCGGGACAAGATGGAGAGCGTAGGGTTGAGGGATGTCTGGAGGGAATTGAAAGGGGACGAGGAGGGCTACACATTCCTTTCCGAAGTTCATGGGACCCAGTCCAGAATTGACTACATCAGGATCTCTGCCAATCTGGTGGGTAAGGTCAAAGAGATAGAGGTTGGGCCCATGGGAATAGCAGATCATAAAATATTGTCGATGCAGCTGGAACTGGGAAAGAGGAGGAGGGGGCTGTGGGGTTGGAAATACCCGGAACACCTGCTGAGGGACCCTTTGGTAAGGGAGGAAATAGAGGGTAAGATGAGAGAGTTCTTTGATAACAACAAGAGAGGGGACATGGGTGAGGATATAAGATGGGACGCGTTTAAGGCCACATTGAGGGGGGAAATTATAGCAGTTAAGGCACAGAGACAGAAACAGCTACAGGCGTTGGAGTCCCGGCTAGAAGCGGAAGTTGAGGAAGCGAGAGGCAGGGTAGCGGCGAACCCCAGCAGGACTAACCAGAAGGACTACAGGAGGGCAGTTGGACAATTGGGGATCCTTCGGACCAAAAAAGCGGAGGGCCCTGCTTTTCGTGAGGCAAAAATGTTATGCAAGAGGGAATAAGGCGGACGCCCTGCTGGCTCGCCTCCTTCGGGGAGCTGCCTCTAGAAACACAATCACGGCTCTAAACTCAGATAGGGGGGAAAGGGTTACTCAAATAGAAGATATCCAAGAGGCCATGGCTGAATTTTACGAGACCTTGTATGCTTCACCACATCCCTGCGGCCAGGCCCAGGAGAAATTCCTGGAAAGGGTTAACCTGCGTAAAATTGAGGGGGACGCCCATACTGGTTTACAACAAAAGATAACGGAGGAGGAAGTGAGGGGGGTTATTCGGAAGCTGCCCGCAGGTAGGGCCCCTGGCCCTGATGGGTACACTGCGTCCTTTTACAAGACCTTTGCCGGAGTGCTGGTTCCACAGTTGACCTACCTTTTCAACTCCTTTTTAGGTAGTGGGCAAATCACCCCCTCCATGAAAGAAGCCAAGATTTCTCTGATTCTGAAAGAGGCCAAGGACCCTCTCGAAAGATCCTCCTATAGGCCAATAGCGCTTATTAACGTAAACGCAAAAATCTACACTAAGATCCTGGCGAATAGGCTCGAGGAGCTTCTCCCAGATCTGATCCATCAGGATCAGGCAGGATTTGTGAAGGGGAGGCAGACAGCGGACAATATTAGAAGGGTGGCCCATCTGGTGGAAAAGGCGGAAAAGACTCGTACCCCGGCAGCACTTCTGTCCTTGGACGCTGAAAAAGCGTTTGATCGGGTGGAGTGGTTCTTCCTTTTCAAAACCATGGAAAAAATGGGGTTAGGAGGCGCTTATTTACAGATGGTCAAGGCGAACTATGAGGGCCCGCGAGCGAGGGTGGTGGTTAATGGGACTTTGTCTGGATCAGGGATCCCCAACGTGTAGCTCGGGAGCAACATGTTGCTCGCGGCACCCTAAATTGTTGCTCGCCAGTTGCTCTGAGCCATGATGTGGAGGCCTAGAAGGAGGTGCTGAATGGATGAGTCCTCAGTAGCACTGTAGTCAGGACAGAGTCCTGGACTGTGCAAGAATGTTTGCCAATGAGCCCCTGTGTTTCCAGCTGGCTTATTTTTATACATGCAAGATTTGTGTTTGGTGCCACCATGCACATAGATTTTCAGTAAATGTCCTTACTTGGTATAGTAGTGTCATTGCTAAAACCCTGTCATCTCCAGTTACTTTGCCCAGCTGACAAATGTATTAATGAGTACAATATTTGATCCATGTGTGTGTCATGGAGAAAATTGGCATATTCTGTTCCTTGGTACAGCTAGTATGAGAATAATGGACAAGGAGGTGGCATGCATACCCAAGTTACTTTTATTAAATAATGTGCATGCACACTTTCTGTACAAGTGAAGTTTGTGTTTGATGCCACCATGCATATTTATCAACAATATTAATTTTGGTGTCACCTGTATTTATTATTACATAGTGTCCTAGCGGATAAATCGTCATCGTTTGATACTCTGCCCATCTGGCACATGGTTAATGGGCAGATACGGTAAATGCATGTCACATTTTTCATAATTAATTTGACCTGTATTCCAATCAAATTATTGTTAATCGGTTTAAACTAACAAGCCAATTAATTGATTCAAATACTTAGTTAACACCACCACACCCCTCCTATAAAGTGGTCATCAAATGCTCAAATGCTCAAAGGTTTAACCAATGTTTCCCACTAAGTCTTGTGTACAATTCCTTTTGGGCAGAGAAAATAGGCTCCAAATAATTGAGAAAGGTTTTATTTTTATTCCTAACCACTTTTTCACCAATGCAACAGCGTTCTGGAGCTTTAAAAACACAACATTTGCCATAACATTTCCAAATAATTCTCTGGAAGTAACCTCCAAAGGCCCAAGGAAGTGATCTTCAAAGTCTACCATGAAATGACCTGAAGTACTAATTAATATTTAATTGTATTTCTCCATTAAGTCAGCAACATTTAAAAACAGGTTTCATATTTTTCATACAATTCACACAGAACAACCCCAAAATAAAACAGCAACTTTAACATATTCAAACCTGCTATATGTAAAAGCCTGATCATTACAATTAATTATATATAACATAGCTCCCATGCATTCCACACTTATGCAAAACAGAGAAACAACAGCAAATTAACAGAAAATTAACCAAATCTTTGACTCCTATTTTGCAAGCGCACTTTGTGCTTCCTCCTGCACACCTTCTTAACTTATTGAGGAGTGGGTACATTTAAATGTACCATTACCACCAGCCTCCTGCATTCTGGGGATCATATTTCACAGATTTCTCCTTGTCCTCTTATATGTGTACGTAAGTCTGTATATAAGGCTAAAGTGGGCAGCCTATGTATATTTTGGACTTCTGACTCTTTTTCGATCAGACAAGCTCTTGCTTTTGAGCTATTTTGAGGTGACTTAATGCACCAAATTTAGTTATATCCCATCCCTACCCAAATGGAAAGTGCCTTACAACCGCCCATAACCACAGTATTTTTCTTCACATGGGGAGGCTACACTCGCACTTTATCTGAATGCACTTTATGATTAGCAGAAAATCCCAGATGTGCTTTTAAAAAATAAGAAAAAAAAAATCTTAACTGGCCTGACACTTTCAAATTGAACACCCCCAAATCAGCTCCAAGGCGCTAGCAGGTGTATCTGCAGGGAGACCTGCTATTTGGCACATGCATATATATTGCAACTCCTCCAGGAAATGACAGTTCTAACCACCCTAGATTTTGCGCCCTTAAAATCATGGAGCAGATATACCTCCAGACACTTCTCCAAACAGAATGCAGCAAACTTGAAATAACAACGTAAAAAGCCATTTAATCATTAATTATGTCTTTTCACCTATCTTCTTAAAATGACTGACGCAAGCACTGCTCTTTCAGAAGAGTAGGCTCAAATAAAAATGAGACTGCCCCCTCATCTCTACATTTATTTTAAAACTAGCTGCAAGGTTTCACGCTTTGCCTGAACACCATCATTTTTGTTTTTTATTATATTTAATTTCAAACTGTAATTTCCAAAATAGTAACTTGTGTTTAGCAGGCCCTGGTGGAGACCTACTGGGGGCAAGTCCAAAATAGATGTGTCTTCTGCATAAGGAAGCATGCTATAAAATGAGCCATTCAGTTGGAGGGTGGATTAACTTTGCTAAGGGAAGTACTAGAATCACCATCCAAAAGGAATACATTGGGACCAACTGACATCCCTGCTTATCACCTTTATTGGTGTTGGAAAACAATGTGTAATTCCACAATCTTGTATATTGGACAGATGCTGAGATGTCTGCGTATCATGTTGGATAAGACTTAAAAAACCATTAGTGACCTTTATGAATGTCGAAGTAGGACTCGGACACAGTGGGCTCATGTTGATTGACCTATACTTTTATTGAAAGTAAAAGGGTGGGGGACTGGGGAAACTCCTGGCTTTCCCTAAAGCTAAGAGGGCTTTCCCTACCTCAACCAAAACTAAGGAAACTGTCAGGATGTCTTGTCTAAAGTAAATAGTACACCGTCACAAGTCCAAAGCCTATTTCCATCCCTCAAACTATTGACTAACCTATAAAAAACAAAAGGTCTTCTAAATTCAGAAGAATAAGTTGTAGATCCAATCAAAGAGTTCCAAGTAACAAAGGTTCCAAACCCAACGTTCTTAAATGTAAAACAAGTTCCATGAAGATCATAGATATTTCTCTGGTGCACAAACTTTGCAACAACCAGGGGCAACGACTCCCTTGTCCTGGTTCCTTCTCTTGGCAACACTCTATTTATTGGACCACAACCAGGGGCAATGACTCCTTTGCCCTGGTTCCTTCTCTTGTAGGTCTCAAATCTCTGCTTCTCTCTCTTTCCGCTTGGGCCAACTTGGTTCACTTCCCTGCCAAGTATGGTCCTTAGTAAATTACTCTGCGGTTTCCCTTCTTCTCATGAGATTGTTCCCCAGGCCCCTCTTGATGTTCGGGAACTGGGAGCCCTCTTCTCCCAAGTACCACCACGAGGAAGAGGACTTGTGTGTTTCTCGTGTAGTGGGTCCCAAACCCCCCTTCTTTGCATGAGGGTACTTGGAGCCCTTTCCTCCCAAGTACCGCCAAAAGGAAGAGGACTCATTTTGCTTTTGTTTGGTGGGTCCTAGACTCTTAAGTTTCTCTTGTTGGGGGACAGACATGGTCCACATGCCTGCCAGGTACTGTGACTATTAAGATGCTGACTGCACCGTCTTATTTTCCCACCAGCCAGCCTGAGTGCTCCCCCTTTGTAGTGGGCTCTGGTCTGCCCGGGAACACTGTAGTGTCAATCTTTCCCAGGGCAGCGTGGTCTTCCTTTCACACGCTTCCCTGTCTGCAGGAACACAAGGTTCCTCTCTGTCAGCTCGCCTTCTGGTCCTTCCACTGTGGACTGGCCCCTGTCCTTCCAGCTCCCCTCTTGGCATCCTGGTGTGCTTCCTTGCACCTTCCTGCACTGTGCTGGCTCCTGCAGCTCCTTCATGGAGGACTAGACAACTTCTTCCTGAGTCCCTCTTCCTTTTCTACTCTGCATTGGCCAATGAGCAGCCAGCAACAACTAAACTGCTCATTGTGGTTCTTAGGAGAACTCTTCATGCCTCCGCTCCTCCTCTTCATCCCAGTACTTATTCCAAGTTGTCTAGAATGCTCATGTTGGTTATGCGGTACACTCTACATTCCTCCATGCATCTTCTTTGTCTCAGTGGTTGTCAATAACATATCTTTCAACTCTTCCCCATTCTTCCTCGTCTCAGTATTTCTACCCTTGATCTCCCTTGGGTCGGTTGTGCTCTTCATAGTCCCAGTACTTATCTAGGGAAATGGCAGGGTGACTATAGCTCATGAGTCTATTAGGGAAGGGGTTGTTCTTTGGGTTTTAGGTAGGGGGGTTCTAGGGTCCGGTGTTTGGCAAGGATATTGCGTTCTCAGGGTAGGGCCGTTCCTAGTCACATGAGGGGTTTCCTCTCCCATGTGATCCTCTCCCTGTGCACCACCCTCAGGGGAACTATTGTACCAAGGACGTACCGCCCTGGCCCCATGGGAATGGTGTCCCCCATAGGGGAGAAGGGACAGCATCCACAGATTTGTCACAGACTCCAATAAAATGTAAATTACACCACATTAGGTTTCTATCAATCAAATACCGACAAAATCCACCCTGGAGTGCTGAGGACTCCATAATTGGGGACTAACACCGGCAAACCACCACTTGTAATCTGGCAGTGATACCAGTGGACCAAGTGGCAGTAACGGTACCGGTGAGATGCCACCAAACTCGTAATGAGCCCCAATGTCCAGTAAGGGAATTGGCCTATAACCGTGAGGGGCTGGTGGTCCAAGAAATACTTGTCTAAGGGGATGGCATAATGCCTGTCTTGACAACAGCAATAAACATAAAACGATTTGGTGTCCTTCAAAAAAGCTCCCATTGTTTTTCAAATTCTTTTTTTGTCTTAAGGCAATTTTATATGCCATTTTGAAACTATAAATCTGACCAGCAGTGTACACACCCCTCATTAAATCATGGTTCAGTTTTCTTTTCGAGATTCTACATTCTGCATCGAACCATGGTGCATCCCTTTCTATAACCTGGAACTCCTGAACTTGGGGGCACGGTTTGCCAATAGCTCTGTCCTCAATAGTTTCTCCTAAAGACTCAATCAAACTGACGCTTTCCTTTGTGGCATCTGAACTGTTCAACGGTTTTAAGAGAATATCTTAATTTCTTGTGAATTAGTAATTCTTTCCAATGCCTCCTTTTCGAGCGTAGGCATCGTCAACCAGCCTCTCTGGCTGTCAGATATCTTCTTCGTGGTGCCTACCCTGGCCATTGAAAAATGTACTCAAGAGGATTGTGTTTACTCTTTGATCAATAAGAAATGTAACATTTCAGAAGAAAAAAACCATCCACAATACAGTCATCAATAACTGTGGAACAGTATTGCCGATCTTGCATGCTTAGGAATGCACCATTTGCCATTAAAGATTCCATAAAATCCAAGGCTGAATCTCAGTAGACCTGAGAAATCAGTGCTCTGTTTGTGGCCATTTTTACCATCCATACATTTGCAATAATATTTTGTCCGGGAACCTGAAACCCCTGGTAATGTTTATTTACTCCTACTTTATTTTTGAACAGCTGGACTGGTCCTACATGTCTAAAAATGTACTACTGACCACTCAGTTTCCTCAACATTTCTTGTAAAAAACCACTTAACGTCAAATGAAGTTAAAGGCCTTGCACATTTCCTTGACTAGATAACACGTGGTCTAGATAACTATTAAGTACTGTAAATTAAATGTTCTATACACAGTTTTAACTTTGTTACATTTCTAATTTGTGTTGCAATCATTTGTCCGCCAACTGTGCGGCGATATGTTCGGTCGGAAAATTGATGTTGCTCACCATTTAATTTGATATGCCAATTTTGCTCATTGCGCACAAAAGGTTGGGGACCCCTGGTCTAGATCATTCCAACTCCAAAGAGGTACAAAACAGGGATGTCCCCTATCGCCCCTGCTTTATGCGGTTTACTTGGAGCCCCTCCTGCAGGCAATTTGGGAATCTGAAGGAATACAGGGAATACCGTTTGTGGGTAGGCAGCACAAGGTGGCGGCCTTCGCGGACGACATGTTGCTTGCCCTGACCAATCCCATAGAGTCGAGTATGCAATGCAGGCTACTACTAGAAGACTTTGGGGAAGCATCCGGATTACGCATTAACATGCATAAATCTGAATTGATGGACCTGACATTGGCAAGGGAAGAGAGGGAGGAGTTAAAGGGGATGACGCCCTTTGCCTGGCGACCGGGGGGAATTACGTACCTGGGGGTGAGAATCACTTTGGCTCTATGAGGATGGTACGCAGCGAACTACCCCCCACTCCTGCAAAGAATTAAAAAATACCTCCTTAAATGGTGGAACTTGCGGATCTCCTGGTTGGGGAGGCTAGAGGCACTTAAAATGGTTACCCTGCCGAGGCTGCTCTATCTCTTCCAGGCTATCCCTCAAGCAGTCCCGGCCAGCTTCTTTAAGGAGCTCCAGGTGGTAACAAACGAGTTTATATGGGCGGGAAAAAGGGCAAGGGTGAGTAGGATGCAACGCACGGCCCCGAGGAAAGGGGGGAGACTAGCTCTTCCCAACTTCCGTCAATATTACGAAGCGGCCCAGCTAAGGGTGATTAGGGAATGGCTGCGGGAGGGGGAAGGAAGACACTGGGTTCAGATGGACAGAGCGGTCACGCAACACGAATTGCAGGAGGTTTTGTGGCTACCCAGACAGCATCGTCCGGGACATATGTACCTGAGCTCTATCACCAAACTAGTTGCAGATAATTGGGACAGACTGGTCCAACGTAAGGAAATTACAACCTACCCATCCCCCTTCACCCCCATCTTCAATAATAAAGACTTTACCCCGGGGTTGGGAAGAGGGGCATTCCGGAACTGGCGGGAGGGAGGCTGCCGTTGGATGCGGGACATGTTTATAGGAGGGGAGATCAGCTCTTTTGTAGATTGTAAAAGGGATTTCGCACTGGGGGAAGGTGAAAGGTTGAGATACTCACAGCTGCGACACTGGCTTCTATACCCCATAAATAAGGAGGCGGCTACTAGATCACCGACCCTTTTTGAGAAATTCCTGATGACCAACGACGGCTCGAAAGGCCTTATCTCGCAGCTTTATAAGATCTTGGATGAGGCTACCCCGAGGCCGCAATGGGCATATATGGGAAGGTGGGAAAAAATTCTGGGCAGGGAAATGGAGAAGACGGAGTGGGAACATCTATGGAGGAAGATCCCTAAACTAGCGAGAGCCTGGCAAACCCAGGAGGCCTGGTATAAGATATTATATGGGTGGCACTATACTCCAGCTCGGCTGCGCAGGATCTACCCAGATTCGTCGGGAATTTGCTGGAGGGGATGCGGCCAGGAGGGCACTGCGGAACATATTTGGTGGCAATGCCCAAAAATAGTCCAATTCTGGGGAGACATTAAGCAGGCGATGGAACAAGTGTTTGGGGCAGAGGGAGGCATACCCCCGGAATGGTCACTATTAGGCTTGAGGCCAGCAGAAGGGCCGGCGGGTTCGAAGGGCAGGGAAAGAGCAAGGGTGATGCTCACTTTGGCAGCAATGACAATCATAGCCCAGAGATGGAAGAGCTCGAACATACTGATGTTTCAAGACTGGTTGCATAAAGTCTGGGAGATAGTAGCGATGGAATGGGCCTCCTATGCAATGAACAATACAATACAGAACTTTGCAGGTGAGTGGGGTGAGGTCCTCTCTTTTCTCAGAGATGATTTCAGGATCGGATGGCGCCCGCAACGTTTAAGACATTTGGATCTGGAATAACCCTGTATAGACACTTTGTGGTGGCAGGGAGCTACGGAGACTTTGAAGCAGCACCAGGGGAAGGGGGGAAGGGAGGGAGGGGGGAGTTATGGGGATTGTTTAAGTTGTTGAAAAATTCAATAAAGACAATTTAAAAAAAAAAAAAAAGATTAGACTACACCAACAGCATCTACCTCAGAATGCCAGAATACCTTATGAAAAAACTACAACAAATATAGAACGCATCAGCAAGACTGCTCATCAGACTCACTAAGAGAAAAACATATAACACCAGCACTGAGAACACTACATTGGCTACTGGTCAAAAACACATTTTCTTCAAAACGCTCTGCATAACACACAGAGCAATCCATGGCCAAGAAGCAGAATTCATACAGGGAAACATCTCCATTTACAAACCAAAATGGACATGAAGGTCCAGCAACGACATTCGCCTCGAACCTAAACAATACGGAAAACATAGATTCGGGGGATCAGCATTATCCTGCATATCCTGCATAGCGGAACTTGCTCCCACAGGAAATCTGAATAACAGAAGACCACCCAAAATTCTGAAAAAACTGTTAAAAACACGTCTCTTTAACTCACCAAGCTAAAGAGGAAACATCATCAAAGGAAAACCCAACAACGCTACACAATAAAAACACCAAAAACCTGATCCCCGAAACAGGGCCATCCAAAGAAATAACGAATTGGACCGCAAAATACCTTAGAATGAAATGAACCCTCCGGATCAACCTAACCTGCAGAAAAGGACTCAGACGACTGGCCAGCACTACTAAAAACTCTCTAATACTTTGCATATGCACCCTCCAACACTTAACAATCCAGACACATACCTCTACCACAAAAAAAACACTGGAATCTACAGAAACTCTAGAGACACTCCACAACACCCAAAACGACACTAACACAAATGCACACAAACCAACCATATGCACCAAAGACCACACAATGCCGAACAACTAAAAATAAACCATCAGACACTGATCGGTTTAACTGAAGCTACTAAGAGCACATCAAAGCTCTCTTGCACTTTCCCTCACAATCCTACTAACTAACTCCTCCCAGCCCCCAGAGTACCTGGAAGCCACGAAAATACAGTGCACAGTATAACTTTACATAACATTACAAGCTGAAAATAATCTTGCAATGAGAGAAATTGGGAGCAAGCTTGAAGAAGTGGAAGTTCAAGCATGCCATCCATGAGTTTCCAGGCCTGGTCCTCAAGAGACCAAATCAAACCAGTTTTTCAGGAGAACAGCTTACTATGTAAATAACTGCCAATTCAAATGTATTGTGAGTGGAAAGCTGAAAACATGCAGTGGATTTGGTTTTTGAAGACTGGACTCGGAGACTGCATTTCTCCTTGTACCCACATTCCATCTAGCCAAGTACACATTAAAGGCATGGTCTAGTAAACATTTTTATTGTCCCTATGGGTTGGCCATGTTTTTTTAAGCCTAAGTGGCTCGATTTTAGAAAACTTTCCTATGGACCTTACCCGAGTTTTCGTCCATTAAACGCACGCGAAAACATGCACCAGGGAGCCACCATTTTCTGATAATCCTATCTTTTCCCCGATCGCCCTGGCTGACCTGCTTTTGCGGCACTAAATCAATTCCCCCGCCCCTGAGCCTGACATTATCAAAACATTCATATTCCCCGCCTCTCTCCGTGACGTTACTGTGCTGCGTAGGCAAACGCGCCCAGTCGTCTTCTACGCGACTCCACACAGAACCCGGAAACCAACACAGACCATCTCACAACACAGCGCGCCACAATTCGGAATATGAAACTGTACTTTAAAATCAAACAGCAACAAGGTACATTTGGTAAGGTACATTTATTTTACATTAAATGTTTAGAGAATATTCAGCAATTGCCATATGAACTCCGAAAGCCATTTATTTTATTTTATCTGTATCCGCCATGGTACACAGGGTGTTGCTTTTCGTTAAAAGAAGCACTTTGGAAGCACGGTGAACCGCAAGGCTGTTCCATCAACTAGGCACTAGTCCATTGTAAAGGTTGATATGTTGCTTCTAGCCACTAGTACAGCGTAAGGGCATGTGGGCCCTTGGCGATCGTCCCATAAAATTGTTAGTGTGCTCCAGTTGTTCACACGAAGCTGCAGGTGTCTACTGTAAAAGCCATCTGCTGGTGTCTCAAACCGATGGCAGTAGCAGAAGGGTAGCAAATACCTGTTATGAAAACAAAAAAATTATAGTTAGTCTCACCAGCCGATCTTCATTAATATTACTTATTTTATTTATTACAGCCGATCAGAAACTATTTGCTTGCAAGGATAGTTCAATGGAGTATGTTCGGAAATAAATCGAGGCCAACACACAATGATAAACGACGGTTAGTCTACATGCGTGAGGAATGATATGATATATGATATGGCATTTGTAACGCTCCTATACTCAAGTGTTTCTAGGCGTGACGAGGCAGGTGGGGAACAAGGGCAGACAGACAACGATCCTACTAGGCCAGGTGTCTTTCTGATCGCACATGGGGAAGGGCTGTACATGGTTAGTTGAATACAAATTAAATAATAGGGCCAGCTGGTGGCAAGTGCAAGGTAAATGCCGGGAGAAGGGGCTGAAGGATACAGAGACCGTCCCGTAGTGCAGGTAGGCAGTGCAGGGAAAAGTGGCTGGGCCAAGGACCGAGATCGGTGAGACCAGTGGACCTGCATGCCCATGTGCCCACTACGAACACGTTTTACTTGCTTTTCCTAGCTCTTCATTCATTCATTTATTCATGCATCCATTCATTAAATCTTCATTCCGGTATAAAAGCGTGTAAAGATTTACTTACATTATATTTGAAATTTCCATTGTGTCTCTTCGTAATGCAGTCTGTAAAACGGACCGTGCTCTTGACAACGATTTTTCGTATACTGAACTAAAATGAAACTCGGTCTAGTTTCTGAATTTTCTGCCTTATCGTCTCTTACGTTATTGCGCAACCCCTTCAAATGTAGTTCTTTCGGCATGGTCCCTGTCTCAAGGTCAAAAAACAATAGACCCTTATACTTCCAGTGCGACTTGTGGGCCTCATCTGGGCGCTGTCCTTCGCATTCTTTATTTGCAACATCTCGTAGTATAGGCATCTGTGAGAACTTGAAGTTTAGAATCCGTCTATGTAGTGCGCCTCAATGTGCAAATGCGAACTGGCTTCTCTCCCAAATGCCACGGCCCGCTTGGCTGGCACGTTCTAAGTGCCCCAATTTTGTCCCCGTTGTCTGCGAGCTTTGCAGCCCAAATTGAGACATTTAATTTTTGGCAGAAGGTCAGGGAAAGTATAAAGTACCACAGGAGTTGAGTTAAAAGTGAGATTTATTGTTTGTCTGTTTGTTTGTTTTATTATTTGCAATACGCAAGCCTCCCCTCCGTTAACAGTGCGCAGCATTTACATTTACATGAGATGAGACATGAGAAAAATATATACATACACATATGTGAGGTGAATAGAGAGAATTCAAAGATGACACCCAGCTTGTTCGCCGCCCATGATGGTGAAGGTAGGGGTTAGGTTTACAGGTACACTGTACAATAACATTTATTTACAAAAAGACAATCGCATTGCAATTATTTAAACCGGGATTTGTACTTCACAATCAGCTGTGCTTCGGGTGGGCATGGCACAGTCGCAATGTTCGGTGGCAATGGATCACTGCTCTGCACAGAAACATCCAAAATTCCATATATGTGCTTCTCTAACACAGCAACAATAAGGCCTTTCACAAAGTCGAACTGCATTTCATCATAGACTGGTTTGATCACCCATTGCTTACTTCGTTTTGAAAACACCTTAGTGTAGCGAGGCATCCTTACTTTACCCCTAGTCCTAGATTGTTCACGTCCGACATTGCTGTTATGGGCCAAGACCGCTAGTAGAGTGCGATGTTTCATGCCCCGAAAGCTAAAATGCAAGCGCTTTGGCCTGTACTTTAGGCACATATTGTGGAATACCTCCAAATCTCCAGTGTGACAGAATTCTGTCAGTCCTCTCAAATCTCTTGATAGAGTTTTGTCGAAAACAATCTTCTCAATGGCTTTGTGTGTCAGTGAAGATGGAATCAACCACTTCTTTTTCCGTGCCTCCTCTGGGGCCAAAGGGCCATGTTCACATTGGTGGAAATGTTGATTTGCTGTCCAGCGGTGAACGTTGGTACAGTGGTGCATCAGTGACCGCCATTTTTCAAGTAGTATTTCCACTGACCCCTCACAAGTTTTTGAGCTCCACCAAAGATGGTTGGTGATAGAATGTGACCACTGCAAAATACTTTCAAAACCTTTCTTTTTCCCTGCAGCCGAGATTTTCTTATTGATTGATTTAGCAAGATGCCATACGTCAAATTGATGTTTAATATGTGGGAACTGCTCTCTCATTGTCTTGGCAATTGAAACGTGTCTCTCCGTGGCTATGAGGTCGATGTGCATACCCCTTGATTGTAGATATTCCATTGATTTTATAAATCCTAGTTTCTCCATGGCCACTGACAATGTACATTGTGTTACCTGCACGACCACCGAACTCACAATTTTCTTACTATCCATGTCCTGAAAGTGGTAGGTGCAGTACTTGGCAGAAAATCCAGGGCTGTCGCACTGTACATCGCCGGCTAGCCTGAATCGTTTGCCTTCGAATGTACTTGCTAGAGACAATTGTTCAATTTTCCAAGCATCACTAATGGCCGGAAACAGATAATCACGTTGGTATATGTAGTACAGCGCTTTAGAAATGAAATGGAGTCCCTCAAACTGAAAGAAAGCCTCTAACTTTCTAAAACTGGTGCCACTAAAAAGTGATGCAGCTGCACACAGTAGATTGCCTGCTCGCAGTTTCCCCAGCATCTGTTGTGCAGACCATGAGAACCTATGATTTAATCTACAGGCGGCATTTATTTTGACGTTACTGCCTTTTATTTGATGAGTCACATTAATCAATGGCTTCCCACATACTTTCCCTCTAAGGGAATGCACACATTTTATCATACTTATAATTTCCATCAAACAACTGTCGACTACAATGTATTTGCTCTCTTTCATTAGACTGTCATCCTGCGTCAACGTTGTTTCGGCCTGTGACGTTGTGGAGATTTCAACACATTGGAAAGTAATATCGCTGATATCAAGTTCTGATGCGTCTATGGATGCTGCGGCTGGTTCATTCTCTGTCATTTCGACATCTATTACTTCAACATTGATGGGAGAACACAACAATGTCGACAGGTTTTTTGGTGGCAAATTTTTGGCGGGTGTAGATTGTGTAAATTGATCTGCAACTACTTCAGAGCTATCTTCAATACATTCAATAACATCTTCTTGTGGTGGTGCGGTCGCACTGTAGCTATGGTCCAATGCAACTTTGCTGTAGTCTCCAAACACAGTTAATTCATGTTCTGGCCATTGGACATGAGCATCTCGAGCCTGAACACGCCTCGCCTCAATTAATAGTTCCTCCATAGTGTACATGGTCTGGCAAGCCACATCTCTCATTCGCTTCACTGTCTGTGTGTGTATAGTTCTGACACCCACGGGTAACTGGAGGAGAGAATGGAAAAGGGATGTTCAGTTTAAACACAAGATGGAGTGTAGTAGAATTGACTAGAAAAAAACATAAAATAGTCCCCAGCACAAACATTCATTTCCGCATGTCCTCCCTTCCTCTTGCGCTGCAACGACTATATTTTCTGTATCCGCATAGACAGCACGGAATGAGGCTCCATCGTCTCCCTGAAACATAGTACTTTCATTACTATGTATCAAAATATTGTTGCCAAACACGATTTAAACATTGTGTTCAACAATCAAACGACAAGTATTCGACCAGTGATGATCTATTTCGATGGAACTGTCAGTATCCATACCTCTGGCTCTACATGGACTCCCATGAATGGTTGTATTGGAGAGGAGGCATCCGCATCTCCCTGAAACACAGTACTTGCATTAGTATGCTTTTCAATATTGGAAACACAACACACACTTAGGGTCGATGGCACAGGTACATATAAAGAGATAACCACAAATGATGCATTGTCCAAAAGAATCAAGGAAAATCCAAATATGATCACATTTCATCGACTTATTTCAATGATTCCTTTACATCTGCATCATCTAAATGAGATGTTGTGATTGTGGTGGAAGCTCTGTCGTCTCCCTGAAACACAGTACTTGGATTAGTATGGTTTTCAATATTGGAAACATAACACACACTTGGGGTCGAACGCACAGGTACATATAAAGAGATAACCGCAAATGATGCATTGTCCAAAAGAATCAAGGAAAATCTAAATATGATCACATTTCATCGACTTTTTTCTTCGATTTATTTACATCTGCATCATCTAAATTGGATGTTGTGATTGTAGTGGAAGCTTCGTCGTCTGCCTGAAACACAGCACTTGCGTTAATAGGGAAGAAAGTATAGCAAATGGAATCACGTTATATGATCACGCATGATGGAGCTGTCATTATCCATACCTCGTGCTGCTGAAGAATATCTATGGATGTTGCAAATGTAGTGCGCACTTCCAAAAGCTGTTGCGCCGATTTGTATACGCATGGTCCCGCTTCCACTTCCCCTGGAATTACTTGAATGTCAGGCTCTGCATCAAGTGCAGGGGTTGACGCTCCATCAACTGCCTGAAACATAGTACTTGCATTAGTGAGGATTACAATAGTGAAAACATAACACACACCTGGGGTCGACAGCACAGGTACATATCAACGGCTAACCACGAATGAAACATTGTGTAGAACAATCAAACAACAAGAATTCCAGCTCTGATGATGACGCTCGATGGAGCTGTCAGTATCCATACCTCCTGCTGTTGAAGAACATCTAGAAATGTTGTAGATGTGGCGGACGCTTCAGCATCTCCCTGAAAGACAGTACTTGCATTAGTATGGATAACACTAATTATAACTGAAAACAAACACCAGTGGACGATAACTAAGGTGTATATCAATTGGAAAGCACTAACCAAACATTCGGTAAAATGATTACACGATAAAATAAAAATATTACTTGACATGTATAAAACAAGTCTGTAGCGGATTAGCCTAGTAAGATTACCTGATACGCGCTAGAAGTGGTTGATAACTGCGACCACGTCAAGGATGTAGAATGTTCTTGCTTCAGATTCAAGGGATAGTCAAGAAGTTGTAAAGGTAAATTAATGATTGATAATGAAATGCCAATATTAAAAATAGCCATGTAAGGCTACAGAATACTTGTAAAATGCTCAATACAGCACAGTTCCCTGTTCCCATATATATACATTGCGTTTGTGGGTTATGAAATCGAAAAAGAATATATTGGTAAATGTCATTATTCAAAAAACTATACACTCATATCAATATCGAAATTATTACAAGGGATAGAACACCTACAATATCAATTAATCCGTTCAGATACCTACACACTACCGCAAGGCCTAAAGCTAAATCTGGACACTTGACTCACCGGTGGCGGAATGTGGACGAATAGAGTGGGAATAGCGTTTTCGAGCAATTTCCGTGTCGTTCGCTGTTTATTCTTCTTTGTTACCCAAGATGTTGTGTACATGTCCAAGGAAAAGTGCCGGCTGCAGATGCGGTATCGATCACCCCTCTTGTCCTGTAAGACTTGCTGGACTCTACTTTCCAGCTCATCCAGTGAATATCCGCAATGTCTGACCCATTCTCTTATTCGATGAACAGTTTTCGGGAATACATGCATTTTAGTGCCTTCAGATTTCGCATGGGTCTTCGAAGGGCAACCGCTAATCAAACAGGCAGGCATTGTTGATAAATCTGAAAAGTAAATATCGACATTATTATACAATCTTCAAGAATAAAGATTTGATACAAAAGTAAATGAATCATACAATGATCAATGCAAGGTTTGTTTTGGTCGCAGGAACTATACCAGTTCATTATGTGCGGCTTAGTATTTGCATAAATTGCAGAAATGTATAAATGATGTGACTAAAAACTGAACATGTGACTCATCCCTTGGATGTTCTGTATTGCACGAGAAGGAAACATGCTTACATTATAGACTGGACCCCCGAAGGGTACAATTCGATGACAATAGACACAGATGAAAATAAATAGATCTATTGATAGCATAGCAATGGAAACTCAAGTCAATAGCAATGAGACCAATGAACCTAGCACTATTGTGTACTCAACTCGCAAATAGATAGAAATTTAAAAATATGCAAAATATGACTAGGATACATGGCCTTACCTTGACCAACAAACAGTTGGATTCAGCAAGCAGAGCAGTATGTTGCAGGAGAATAGGTGGGTGGCCACAGGTAGCACACTGATGGGTTTGCTCTAAGCGGTCACAGAAGTTCACGGATAGCACGACGACGAGCAGATTAGCGTGGATCTCAGTGGTTGCCAGGTAACACGTTCAGGAGTTGACTTGCAAAGCACAAAGATGTTCTCATGAGACATATCAAGTGGTTTATAAAGTATTAGAAACAGGGGTGTGTTTGTGAATGAATGACGTATGTATGTCGTGGTCTTAGGGGGCGGCCTGCTTCAAGGGGAGGCCTGGCTGGAGACACGGGGTCTGAGGAGGCCATGTGACCGATGGCCCCTTGGCATGGGATACCTCTTGAAGTGTACATGTAGTTTGGCACCTTGGCCTTTCACGCCCCTGACAGCCCCCCATGCCAGCGCGCATCCACTGGCGCGAACCGCCTTTGATAGAGGGGGGTGGGATGGATGGGCCTGGGGCGTGCAGATAAGGCACAGGAAGACTGCTGAATGGAGACACACTTATGTGGATTGCAGGGGGGCGGCCTGCTTCAAGGGGAGGCCTGGCTGGAGACACGGGGTCTGAGGAGGCCATGTGACCGATGGCCCCTTGGCGTGGGATACCTTTTGAAGTGTACATGCAGTTTGGCACCTTGGCCTTTCGCGCCCCTGACAGCGCGCATCCCCGGGTGCGAACCGCCTTTGATAGAGGGGGTGGGATGGATGGGCCTGGGGCGTGCAGATAAGGCACAGGAAGACTGCTGAATGGAGACACACTTATGTGGATTGCAGGGGGGCGGCCTGCTTCAAGTGGAGGCCTGGCTGGAGACACGGGGTCTGAGGAGCCCATGTGACCGATGGCCCCTTGGCATGGGATACCTTTTGAAGTGTACATGTAGTTTGGCACCTTGGCCTTTCGCGCCCCTGACAGCCCCCCATGCCAGCGCGCATCCACTGGCGCGAACCGCCTTTGATAGAGGGGGGTGGGATGGATGGGCCTGGGGCGTGCAGATAAGGCACAGGAAGACTGCTGAATGGAGACACACTTATGTGGATTGCAGGGGGGCGGCCTGCTTCAAGGGAAGGCCTGGCTGGAGACACGGGGTCTGAGGAGGCCATGTGACCGATGGCCCCTTGGCATGGGATACCTTTTGAAGTGTACATGTAGTTTGGCACCTTGGCCTTTCGCGCCCCTGACAGCCCCCCATGCCAGCCGCATCCACTGGCGCGAACCGCCTTTGATAGAGGGGGGTGGGATGGATGGGCCTGGGGCGTGCAGATAAGGCACAGGAAGACTGCTGAATGGAGACACACTTATGTGGATTGCAGGGGGGCGGCCTGCTTCAAGGGGAGGCCTGGCTGGAGACACTGGGTCTGAGGAGGCCATGTGACCGATGGCCCCTTGGCATGGGATACCTTTTGAAGTGTACATGTAGTTTGGCACCTTGGCCTTTCGCGTCCCTGACAGCCCCCCATGCCAGCGCGCATCCACTGGCGCGAACCGCCTTTATATCAGTATATCGTTGCTTATCAATAACAAATGCCACATACTGGAGATTCTTGTGAGCACAGACCCACACTTCAACCGGTGTATTATAGTGGTCAAGACCCTAAGGCCTGTATAATCCAATGGTAATTGTTAGTATAGACATATGTGTGACTTTTATAGAGACATAACCCACTGAACGACTTTGAACAAGCGTTATTTAGTGCATGCATTATCGAGAATATGTTATGTTAGCTTAGATAGATAGTGACCACCCTGCTTCACAGCGACCAGACCTTCACCCATTCGGAGCACAGATGTCTGACGTCCATCCATGAATAGAGACACACTTGATTCATTTAAAAAATCGAAACAACCGTTGTTAAATTATATGTGGTGTTTTATTTTGTATCTTATTTTGATGACAAAAAAATACAAGACTTTAAACATTGTACAGTTCAGGTTGCAGCACAGCGAGAGAAAATCCCCTGTACTGACCGCTGTCACTCGGGAACGTTTCTCTAATGGCACGAACGGCACAGGCGGGTATCACTCTTCGAACGCGGTGCCCAAGCCTCCCGTGGAGCCACCATGTAAAGGAACGATAGGCCACCAGCCTGTACCACCTGTGAAAAGGAATGAAACAAACTGTTTTTAAATGACCAAGATAAGTTTAATAAACGTTTGTTGTCAATGACAATTCTTGTAACTAATGGCATTCTGCACGGACAAATGCTATTTAGACAATGCACACTATTGAACGACTTACATGCATTACAATGATATGTAGATGTAATTTTGGATATAGTAGAAGAACATGAAATAGGAGTGGCATGACAAGCAGAGTATACTTACTCGTTACTCGGATTACGAGGATGAACAGTTGCGCGAAGTTCGTGCATAAGCACCATCATTATTCTCAACACGGCCCGTGTGAGGCAGGCTGCCCTGACGTCTGGCAGCTCGGTGATGCATTGCGGTCGTGGCTCGCCCTCCGAAATGTAGGCCAGGCATCCCGAGTTTTCTCGGCAGCAGCAGTTCTCGTCCTCAGTTGGCATTAGCTCGCACCGATTGCATGTGCACCAGGTGGAGACGCCGTCCATTCGACTAGGCCCAGGCTCTTCATCTGTTGATTCGTCCTGCCAACTGCCGTCTGAATCCCCATCGTTTTCGCGTGCTTCCCCTTCCAGTAGTTCCTCCTCGGTATACTCAGGCTCGTACATGTAGGGCATTATTGTAGCCATTGTGTGTTAAACAAACTAAAATAATTTATAGCGGTGGTACTGATATCTGCCCCCCCGTCTACAAGCGGCGAAGGTAGCTGACCAGAGCACTGAAACGAGTCACAGAATACTCAAAGTAACACAGAGAGAGGAATGGAATCGAAAATCTGCTGCTGTGTGTTGTGAAACGGTCTGTTTATACTTATTGAGGAAAGAGGCGTCCTGCCATTTCCATGGCGACACGTCATTAGCTGAAGCGCAGCGAATGTTGACACAAGACGTGCTTTGGCGTTGGGAAATGGGCGGTACGAGTCTGCTGATGACAGGCTCAGGGGCGGGGGAATTGATTTAGTGCCGCAAAAGCAGGTCAGCCAGGGCAATCGGGGAAAAGATAGGATTATCAGAAAATGGCGGCTCCCTGGTGCTTGTTTTCGCGTGCGTTTAATGGACGGAAACTCGGGTAAGGTCCATAGGAAAGTTTTCTAAAATCGAGCCACTTAGGCTTAAAAAAACATGGCGGACCCGCAGGGACAATAAAAATTTTTACTAGACCATGCCTTTAATGTACTTCACCTCCACACAGGTCCATTTTGTAAATAAGGACCACCTGCCTATACAAAAAAAAGGTTTAGAGCATCATTTCTCTTTTTGGTCTGGCTTGAGAAAGCTTAAGGTCTCTACCAGAGCTCTTTTATAAGTAGTATGGTAGAGGGACTTAATTGCCGATCTGCTGCTCTGTGATAAATGCAAGAATAGATCACAGTGAAGACACTGTTTAACCATTAACCATTTTGTAGAGGCCAGGACTACTGTATACATTGGTCGCGAGGGTGTTATCAGGGAGTTGTAGAATGTTGCTGTAAGATCTACTTTTGTGGCATATTGAGCTATGCAAATATGTATTTGAGCAACAAAATGTAAAATGCGCATCTCTCCACCCTAGATAGAACATCTGCTCAATTAAAGAGGCGACCTGAAAATGAGCAAAACGCCTAATTATTTCATCCTGGTAAAGGCCATGTTTAGGCTTAGCAATTATGTAGAAACCAGGGCCGATGTGTCACTTTTAAGAGTTTCTTTGGTTTCATGCTGCTTTGTGCTTTCATTTTTTCCATGTCTATTCTGTATTACATTATTTAGTTATTTTTATTTTCTTATTGAACATTGTTGTTTTTGTTGTTTATTAGCAGAACTTGGCTTTTATGGCTGCCATTGCTAGAGTGGCCAAGCAATATAATAAAGATGTTGCTAATCGCTTCAAAATCAGCCGCTCCATGGCACAGAGATTGCCCTTCATTGCATCGAAACTAAAAAAGTGCACTCATGTTGGAATTGTAGGGTCTGATAGTGTTATTGTTTATATGTGTCAGCTTCATGATAATGTTCCTATTCACTTTGCATTTTACTTGTTTTGGGCAACTTTGAGCTGCATCATGTAATGTAACCATACATTACAGAGAATTACTGTTTTCATTGTATCATAATTGTGAGAAATTGCTGGATGTACTAATGTGGGTAATTCCATCTCTGTAAGAGAAATCTGCTGCTCATATTCCCCTTTCATAAGCCCCAATGCGAAAAGCATAGTGTGTACTTGCTCCCTGCTGCATCAAAATCCTGATCTGCAGCGCCTGCTCTACCAGTGCGCCCAGCGCATTTTCAGAGGTCGCAGGTGCCCATTTGCTTGCTGTAGTGACAGTCAAGTCTCTGCAGCGAAGGGGCTGCATTTAAGGGATTCACCCCTCTACCAAAACCCTATAATTATGAGTCAACTGTCCTGGTGGTAGACACATCTTTAAATATAAACCATGCCTGAGTTATGGTATGTCTCATAATTATTACAGCCACAAGAATTTGATATCACACATGTGTCAGCCCTGTGAGCCCAGCGGAGCTGTGCGGGATTTGTATTCTCCCCAGATAGGATGGCCCTACCGCTGCTGGCAGGATTGTAGCCGTGGGGATTTCTTCTCTTTGTTCCCTTTGTGGGGGCAGATAACACCCTACCCATAGAGGCAGCAACTCCACAAGAAGCTGTGCTGGGAACAGGAATCAAAGGGCACACCAGGGTGCTGCATAGCTAAAGGCCTTTGACCCTATTGAGAGGCGAAAGGGCCAGGTTAGTGTAGACTAAGGGAGCTCTTTACAGCTGGAGAAAGGTTACATCATCTTGTTTCTCTCTCCTCTTTCTTTCCTTCTTTTCCCCTCTACTTCCAGTAGCACTAAGTACTTTGGGTGTGATGCCAGAATGCAAAGTCCACTTGTTCCAAGACTAGGGGTTGGACCTCTAAAGAAGACTAGCTTCAGTCCAATCATCTGGGGGCTTTTGTCTTTAAAGGAAGGGGTCTCCCATCACTTTAATTCATTTCTGGACTTCAGCCCATGAAGTAGAATTCATTTGGACCCTGGGAGGGAAGTTCTTTCCAAAGTCCTCCAGTTGTGAGGTGAAGACAGGTAGTCCAAGGCGGAGGCAAGTTCTGCACTCTAACCCTCCCCAGGGAAGATTGGGTGTGACCTGCTGCTGGAACAAACCCTGCCTTTCTGCAAGCCACAACGGCCTGCAGGACTTCACTGTGTTGAAAGGCCCCTGGATTTGTGTGCAAGCCTCCATGTGTTTTGTAGCATGAGAAAAGGACTAATCTTGTTCCCGTAGCCCCTGGATTGGTACTCACTGCATCCTAAGAGCCAAGACAGCTGAGATCCTAGTGTTTCTGCAAACTGCTTGAAGCTGTGTTTTAAGAACTCTTCAACATATTGGAACCACAAGGACCATTCAGTGCTGCCTTTTGCACTCTCCCAATCTCTTCAAATCACTTGCGCAGTGCCAAGTCTGGTTCAGCACTGCCAGACTATAGAGAAAGTTATTATTAGCTGCTAACTTTCCCCTTGTCGATCTTTTGGCCCTAGAGACTGGCTAGGTCAAATGTAATCACTTTTTGCAAAACAAGAACATATCCTTTATGAACATTGTGGTGTGGGGTAAAAAGACAGCCCCATAGAGATAGAGATGGAGAGGCCATGCTAGGCCCCATTGTAAGAGTGAAACTGGCTAATTGTGGAGTTCCATTGAAATATAAAAGCAAGTACAAAACACTGATTTTAGTGTGAGGCCTAGTCAATGAATGAGAATAGGCCTGCCTCCATTTCATTAGAATGTACAGGCAATCAGCTGAAGAAAAGGGCGATTCAGATTTGCACTATTATTAACATGGTTCAATGGATTCCAAAAAGACATGTGGCATTGACATGAGGCTGACATTATAGAAAATGCCCACTTGGAAAGATTAAAAACTGCAACAGTGCACATGGAAAGAAAAGATACATTTTAAACACTGGGCATTTGGAAGCTAAAATGGAGGAATGATGCCTTACATTTAAGAAATATTCTAATGACAAATTACACTCATGAGGAATAAAGAGACTTAATTTCAGCACATAAAATGACAGCATTTATAGGGAAATGCCTATTTCAGTTTTGCATAAATGAACACTGGTTTCTTATGTAACTATGGCCTATTTATGTGAGGAATACCAAGAGTGAACTTATTTATGTTTATACAGTACATGAAGAAATATTATATTGTGAAAAACAGGCCCTGGTGCAGTGTGGAAATTACATGTACATGGTGGGTAAATGTAGTTTGCTAGACTTTCAGAATTGTGAACTGCAACTTGTTTTTCTCTCTGAGCTGATACTTTGACCCCAAGACCTTTGTGGCTGGGTTTATCAAGGAAACAGGCTTGGAGCTTCAGTTAACAATACAAGAAATGTTGCAAGAGAGATTGAAACTATGGTGATACAGATAACAAGATCAACAGAAATTACCTTTAAGGTCAAGTCTCCCATAAAGTGTGCATTAGCTCGGAGCAAAGACGATTTGAAGCTCAGGAGAAGAGGGAAGAATAAACATTGTCCTGAGCAGATGGTGTGTCACCTGTTTAAGAAGAAATAGAAACCCACGAATTGGTGGGGGCCTTAAGAGTGAAACTGGGAGCCCCTATTATGCAGTGCCAATGATTAACATTGAATACATTTTCTCTAATAAAAGGTGCCTCGTGTGTCCCATGGAGAACATCATGCGTTCATTTTAAAGGGGATGCAGATCCAATTGGGACCATGTAAAAATTTGATTTTTCCAATGTACATAACTCAAGCTATGATCAAAATTATGATTCTGTCATTTTCATACATCTGAAGAATTGGAAATATTGATAGAGTGATAGACGGTGAAATTAATGTTGGAAGTATGAAGTGTCAGAGTTGTAACTATTATGGCGCAGCAACAAAGCTCAAACAATGGTGTCTCCACCCAGGAAGGGTGTGCCAAAATAAAATTTGTATTTTCCGACTTGCCATAAAATTTAGAATTCGAAAATATATAGATTTATGTAGTTCTTTGAAAAATGTGCATAGTTGCCAGAACCAAAAAAGGTAAAATCCACATGTCATTTTGGGATGACCAATCTTTCTGCTCCCTCAGTCTACATCATGCACATCCCCCAACTCCGGGTCCTATCAGCAGCCAGTGGGCGTCTTGATGGAAGGTGATCGGAGAGTGCTAGCCAATCCTTACCGTGGGAATTATGATAATGTAGGAGTGTCATCAGCCCTGTAAGAGGTCAATTTTGCAACAGAACAGGGCTTTTCCACTTTATTCCTGGAGATAGTCTACTGCTGGACTCTTGCACAACTAGCGGAGAGGCCTCAATCCTTGCATTGGAGACAGTGAGAGGGAAAGCTATCTGGGACCCAATCAGAGGAGCAGATGAAGCCTAGGTGCAGGAGAAAATCCTTGACTGAAGCCTTTGACCAGAACTGGGCTGACCTCAGAGGAGCCCCGCTGTTTCCCTAGATGTCCCATAATCAAGGCCTGTCATGTAAGTATATATATCCCAAAGCTATCAAATGTGTGTGTGGTGGGGTAACTGCCAGCCTTAATCTCCATCTCGCATAGCGGGTATGGGGGTGATACTGGGAACAACCTTGGCACATTTTATTAAATCTAATTAAAATTAATTCCACTGTAGAAAATCACCCTATCCATTTAAATTGAATTGTGTTGGGAACAGCCCACCTTAAGCCTTCCCATTAAATTGTGGGGAGGGGGACGGGGGGAGTTGTGTAGATCCTTAGCACAATGAATTAAAGTTAAATCAATTAATTCCCATATAGAAAATCTACTTTGGGGACTCTACCATTCTGAAAACCCTGTCTTCTGTACCGAAGGGGGGTGTCCATAATCCCAAAATAAGTGACCCCAAAACATTGCTATTCAAGTGAATGTAGAGAGGGCAAAATGAAATTTCCCATTTATTCCCTTGCATCCCAGACCAGAATTACCAAACATTGTATGTGTGTTGCAAAACAAAATTCCCCATTTGTTCCCTTGCATCCCAAACCAGAATTACCAAGCATTACTTCTCATTTGAATGTGTGTTGAAAAATGATTTTCCCTTTGAGTTCCTTTGCCAAACCCTACCTTTCAAATAAAAGCCTAAAAATGATTTTCCCATGTGAGTTCTTTCTCAAAGATTGCCTTTCTAAAAACAAAAAGTCATAAACTATTTTCCCATTCAGTTTCTTTCTCAAACATTGCCTTTCTCCAAATCAAGCCAAAACAGGGTTTCCATTGTATTGTGAATGCTTTCTACTGGTTAATTTGCAATTAAATTTGATGTAAATTCTGACTGCCAAATTCTAAATTTTACCTGTGTCATATCATAACTGTAAAGTCTTTTAAACCTGTGTTAGACTATTGTTGCAAGAAATTTGAATTTGTGATATTGGGCAGTGCCACATTATTGGTGGTTGATGTTGGTTGCTAGTCTTCTTTGTCAAACCTTAAATAAATAAATATATATATTCTTACTATACACCATCCTGGTTCTTAGCGCATTGGGGCTATAGAGAGTGTTTGTTGTGGTGGTGCGAGGCCAGTTGAAGGCCTCACTAATGTTGAATCTGTATAAGCGCTTTGGGTGTGTGCCACCTTGCTGGGAAGGAACTCCCCGAGTTGAGTGTGATGACCTAATTAATTGCAGGTGGCTTGTGGCCTAGGGTCTTCACTCGACAGTGCAGTAGCAGCAGACTATTCATTTGGGTGTAATTGCATTGCATTGGATGGAAAGTGGTGTTGCAAGGTGCCATTCAGACCTGTACTTTGGGTTCCAGGGCGGTGTATGGGTAAAACGGTGGTGATTTTGAGTTGTATTTGTGAGTGGAAACTAAGCAGGAACAAGGTTGAGATTTTTGCTCTTGCATAGAGAATAGATCAGGTGCAGAACACATTTCAGAATGAGCACCGTAGAAATCAATATGGGCAGGAAGCACCTCCTATCCAAATTGTGAATTAAAGGTGAATGGGTAGAACAAGAACATGAAATGTGGCAAGCCAGAATGATGCAGGAGGTTACCGGTGCAAATGTTGACATGTGACAAGATAATGGGCTCTTACAGCACGCCCTGACAAACTTTTCCATGACACAAACCAGGAAACATGAGCAAATTAAAATGGCTCAGCTCACAGCATATATGTATTTCCATATGCTGATTATGGAAGAAAGACACTAGGATAGTGTGGACTCTGTGCAAAACTAGGCTGAGCTTTTCAATTAAGCCCAGAAAGAGCTGAAACCATAAGAAGTGAAAGCGCAACAGAGCCAAAACTTAGAAAATATTATTGAACAGCTGAAAAAGGAGTTGAAAACACAGCAGCAAGAAAATGCTGAGCATGAAGCTCAATCTTCTGTACTGCAAGGGGAGTATAAAGAATGTGTATACAACCTGAGTGCAAGCCAACGCACATTAAATGAGCAGGTTGTTCACAATAGAGCCTGCTTAGAAGACATTTTCACATTTCTAGCACAGGTTAAGCAAATGAAAGCTGAAAACAGCCACTTAATTATTAAGGGAGTTGATTCTCAGGGTGTAATCTATTAGATGCACCAAGATCTGAACACCTTGAAACAGCAGAGGGGCCAGTTGAGGGAAGAAAATAACAAGTTAAGTCAAGAGAATAGTGCGCTGTTTCAGGAAGTGCGTCAGTCAAGGGTGGGCATGGGGAAAAGTGAGTTATGTTCTCAGTAACTGACTGACATGAGGCTAGAAAAGGCAAAGTTAATAAAACATGTGAGGCAAGCAGAAGTTGGCATAGAGGAGGCAACACAAGCCAAAATTGCACGAGGGGAGGAGATTAGTCTCCTGAAAATGAAACAATCTGAATATGCGCAGATGATACAAGCCTCACAGAAGGAAAATTAGTCCCATTGTGAAGAGAACACAGGACTAAGAGAATGATTAATGGCACAAAGTACAGTGTGGGAAGCCACTCAAGCACTGGTGTCAGAATTGAAAACTCAGGCCCTTGCATATCATCAAGAGATAGGGACTGAGAAAAACAAATGTGAGAGTTTGGAAAGTGAAATAGCCAATCCAAACAGGTTTTGAGGCACCCTGACTAGTCAGGGTATGGAAAAGCACCCTCCGATTATGGAGTGATGACCTCCTTACAAGGGACCGCAATGCCTCATGTAAACAGAGTGCAGCTGACTTCATACCTACCACTTCTCAGGAACAGGGAAACACGAGGCAGCTTAACTCACCCAAGCATGGTCAAATTGAGCCAGAAGGCCAGTCCTTATCAGATATTGATGAATATTTATCTCTACCAAGTAGAAGGAAAGGAGGCCGAAACGCTGGCCTCTGGGAGTTTAAAAATACCCTGGCAGATATTTCTGACCAGGAGGGCTCCTATAATGAAAAGATCAGGAGTTGGACTGGCAGAAAATGAAGTTACAAAGGGACCAGCTGGTCCGCTTTACAGAAAGAGAAGAACCAGAGTTTAGGCCTCAAAAGAGTATTTTAAAAACATCCACACATTCAGGGAAGTGGGGGAATTCGCCAGCGTCCCTGGAAGGAGGGATGAGGAGGATGAGTACTCTCCAGTGCGAAAAGGGGTGTACAAGGGAAATTAACCTGAGAGCCCTCAGCACCATAGGGGAGAAGAGACCAGCCCCTGTCATTCTGGGAGGTTTTCCCCAGTCTACTAGAGGTAGGGGATGCCTAGAGGACAGGGAATGGACCACCAATAGCAGCAGTTCTGAGTCAGAGGGTGAGTGGACTCAGGTGCAGCAGAAAAAAAAGTCTGCCAAACAGAAGAGAGGTCTTGTGAAACACACAATTCGGCAGATAAAGGCCATAAAGAGCTTTATGACTCCCTACCATAAGAACGCCGAATATTCAGCATGGGAGCATCTAGATCTTTATGGCCGAATGATGACTTCATTTGGTATTATGAATGATATAAATACCATGGAATTTGTCAAATGGATATTTCCCCCTGAATACTCCAACTTCTTTGCAGGGCTGGAGGAACAAGATCACCAAAAATGGTCCACCTACAAGGTGGCCATTTTAAAACACTTCTCCATTCATAGAAAACCTCAGGAGTCCCGCAAGTCGGCATACAACCTGCAGTGTGGGGAAGACCAAGCACCTGGAGACTTTGTGCAGTAGCTGAAGCGGGCATTTGCACAGACCTCTGCAACCGTACCCCAACGCCTGAGCAGAGACCAGGTGAGTGTAACAGAACACGAAGCCTCTAATACTCTCTGCCTGGGTGTTATGGAAACTTCAGAAACAGATCAGTTAGCCCTCTTACTAGGGGAATTACGGGATGAAATACATGCTTCAAGACAGGAAACCAATGCATTACGGAGGGATCTTATTGTAACTCGAGAAAGAACTGACGAATTGGCAAGACAAATGCTACAAGCACAAGCAGGACAGGTTCCACTGGCTGGAGTGACCCATTCTTCTCATTCTTCCACACCACAACAATCAACACTGGTTCAGGTGGTTCTTCCGGGAGCAGTGCCTCTAGCCCCTCCCAAACGCTTAATTGTGACCCAAACAAGTTTGCTGTATTTATGAATCAATGTTGCCTTCATTTCTTGTGCAGACCAGGAGCCTTTCCTAATGACCAAGCCAAAGTGGCGTTTGCACTCTCGTATTTAGGAGGTAGTGCAGTGCACTGGTCTATACCTTTGGTAAATCAAGATAATCCTTTACTCCGGAACTTTGGGAATTTCCAACATGAGATGGAGAAATTGTTTGCCCGTCATACTCAAGCTCTGGACAACGAGTTGTTGTCACTCAGACAAGGGAGTCAAGATCTATTAACTTATATTGCAACCTTCAATCGTCTCATAGCCCAGACCAACTGGCCAGAAGAGAAGAGGACTACATTCTCTCACCGAAGGTTACATGGAGAATTTAACGATGTGTTGGCGCAAGTGGTGAATCCCCCTGAGAGGTGTGCAGACTACATAGACCTGACGGTGCAACTCGATCATAGGTTGCACAATCGGAAAATGGATCGAGCTAGATCAGAGCGGCAGTCAGTTTAAGTACGACCTCGTGAGAATCAGACTAAACCACGTGAACAGTCTGAGCCAATGCAAATTGGTGGATTACGAAGTCCCCTTACCAAAGCAGAAAAAGACAACAACAGCTTTGCTTATATGGTGGACAAGCAGGTCACTTCCTCCGTGACTGCCTGGTAAAACGACCCAAGAAAACGGTTGGGGCAACAGACAAAACTGATGAAGAAGAAGAACAGAACTCAGGTAACGCCAATGCCCGGCAAATTTCGGGGTCCGCTTGTCGAGCATGAAAAAGGAATCCGTACAGACCTCACATCCAGTCCTTACAGTGCTTTTGGTGAATCACAAGCAACCATCAAAAATACATGCCTTGGAGGCATATATTGATTGTGGAGCTGTGGGTAACTACATTGACCAAGATTTGGCTCTCCGAATAGGCCTTCCTCTCCGACAGGAGCAGAAATCGGAAAACGTCACTGCTGTGGATGGCTCTCAGCTATCATCCGGCCCGGTGACACAATACACAGAGAAAGTCAAGCTTCTGTGTCAGGAAGGGCATCAAGAGGACATTACTTTCGATCTCATCGGTGCTCATTAGTTCCAGATGATATTGGGAATGCCCTGGCTGGAGACCCACAATCCTAGGATCAACTGGCGAAAATTAGTTCTGACATTTCCTCATGATTGTGCCGACACATGTTACAAGAAAGATTACACCAATCTGAAACCGAAGAAAGGAATCGCGTTGGGCCTCATTAGCTCCTTATCGCTTGAATGCCAAGATTACCAGGATATCCTCAAAAAAGAGCAAGACAACGTCCTGCCCCTGCAGAGACCCTACGATTGTGAAATAGATCTTGCACCCGGAGCACAGATACTTGCAGCCGAATTTACGCTCTGACAGAACAGAAAAATGAGCATCTTAGAACTTACCTGGATCAGTACCTCGCGAACGGTTTCTTTCACCCGTCCAAGTCACCTGCCGCCTCGCACTTATTCTTTGTGCCTAAAAAGGAGGGGGACTTAAAAACTTGCATCGACTATAGAGCCATCAATCAGATCACAGTAAAAAATCGATATCCTTTACCACTTATACCAGAGCTCCTGGACCAAGTGAAACATGCTCAAATCTACACAAAACTGGATTTAAGAGGAGCATACCATCTTGTAAGAGTAAAAGAGGGGGACGAGTGGAAAATGGCCTTCCACATGAAGTACGGCCTCTTTGAATACCAGGTCATGCCCGTCGGGCTATGCAATGCCCCCGCGATGTTCCAATTCTTTATGAATGATGTACTCCATGAACTACTGGACGTTTGCGCTCTTGTTTACATTGACGACATTCTTATCTACTCAAATTCCATGGAAGAACATGTAGGCCATGTCCGGGCAGTCTTAGAGAAGCTTCGACAACACCAATTGTATGCCAAGTTGGAAAAATGTTTTTTCCATGTAACCAAGGTCGAGTTTCTCAGTTTCATGATCACACCACAAGGCGTGCATATGGATACACAAAAGGTGGATGCAATCCTCCAATGGCCCTCACCAACATCCATGAAAGGAGTGCAAAGCGTGCTCGGATTCGTCAACTTTTACCGTAGGTTTATTCCTGGGTTTTCACAAATTGTACATCCAATTACCTCCTTGTTAAAGACAAATCAAAAGTTCCATTGGTCGACAGAAGCTGAAGAAGCCTTCCAGAATTTGAATCTAGCATTCAATACAGCACCAGTCCTTCAAGACCCATGACCAGACCTACCTTAGATAGTTGAGACAGATGCTTCAAAAATAGCCATGGGAGCAATATTGTCACAACGAGATCCTGAAACAGGACAACTACAACCTGTCGCATTCTGGTCCCGCAAATTATCAGCCCCCGAGTTGAACTACACAATCACAGATAAGGAATTACTGGTGATTAAAGCAGCATTCAAGGCCTGGAGACATTACCTTCTTGGGGCGAGACATATGGTCACTGTCATCACAGACCACCGTAACTTGAAATACTTGAAAACCGCCAAAGCACAATCCTCGCATCAACTTCGTTGGGCTCCCTTTTTCGCAGAATACGATTTTATTATCACTTATAGACCTGGAGTACGCAATGGGAAAGCAGACGCTCTATCACGCATGAGTGAAGAAAAAGAGGCATTTACAGCATCCGACCCTGTGGCCATAATTCCTGAGGAAAGGATTCAAACCAGAATAGCTGCTACCACGTGTGTGGATGACCAAAGAACCAGTTTGCAATCCCCGATGGATCAATGAACACAACAGGAATGGCTGTTAAAAGGTGACCAGTACACCATCGAAGACAATCTACCGTATTTCCAAGGACGATTATATGTCCAAGACCAAGAACTGCAAAAGCAAATTATCACAAATTACCACGATTCATTAGTGGAAGGACACCCAGGAATATCCAAAACTCAGGCTAAGGTAAAACAAAACTACTGGTGGCCAACCTGGCAAAAAGATATTGCCCAATTTATTGAAACCTGCGGTGTCTGTGCACAACACAAGTCTCAGAAACAGAACCCTTCTGGCTTACTATATCCCCTAACAGTACCGCCAGCACCTTGGCAAACCCTGTCGATGGACTTCATCACAGATCTTCCATCCTGCAATGGATACAACACCATATTAGTCATTGTGGATTTATTCTCCAAAATGGCCCATTTCATCCCTCTGAAAGGACTCCCAACTGTGTCAACTCTCGCTTTTGTGTTCCTAGAGCAAATTGTTCGATTGCATCGATTTCCATCAATATTAGTATCTGATCGCGGAACGCAATTTGTTTCTGTCTTTTGGAGAAAGTGTTGTACGATTGGCAAAATCCATCTCTGGTTGTCCACAAGTCATCACCCTCAAACTGATGGGCAAACTGATCGAACCAACCAAACTTTAGAGCCATATCTCAGGTGTATGTTGCAACAGTCCGAGGATTCTTGGAAAAATATACTCTGGCTAGCGCAGTATGCATACAACAACTCAGTTCACACAAGCACAGGGCAAACTCCATTCTACACTGTGCACTGAAGACATCCAAGGACATCAGTATTTGATCCACCCGATACCCTGGAAATGCCAGCCATAAAAAACTTGCATAAAACCATGAACACGGGTAAGGAAAGACAAAAACTGTTTGCTGATCAACATCGGAAGGAAGCTCCCGCCTACCAGATTGGAGAAAAGGTGTGGTTAGCATCCAAATATATTCCTCTGAAGGGGCCAAGAGCTTTCCGCCCAAGATACCTGGGCCCCTATACTATAAAGTCCATAATCAATCCTGTCGCCATGAAATTGGAGTTACCATCTCACATGAAAATTCACCCCTTATTTCATGTCTCTCTCCTCAAACCAATTAAGTTCAATACACGGCTTAGTTCTCCACCAAACCCTGAAGTAATAGATGGAGAACCAGAATATGAAGTCAAATCCATCCTGGACTCCAAGGTGGTTCGATAAAAATTGTTTTGCCAATTTGACTGGAAAGGTTACGGACCTCAAGACCGAACTTGGGAACCCAGTGAACACGTCCATGCTCAGCGTTTAATCAGATAGTTCCATAGCAATAATCCCACCAAACCAGGACCGGGAGGAGAACCACCCTATAGAGGGGCCTTGAGGGTGGGTGCATTTCATGGCCAAATATTCATCATGGGACCATCTAGATCTTTATGGCCAAATGATGACTTCATTTGTTATTATGAATGATATAAATACCATGGAATTCGTCAAATGGATATTTCCCCCTGAATAGTCCAACTTCTTTGCAGGGCTGGAGGAACAAGATCACCAAAAATGGTCCACCTACAAGGTGGCCATTTTAAAACATTTCTCCATTCATAGAAAACCTCAGGAGGCCCGTAAGTTGGCATACAACCTGCAGTGTGGGGAAGACCAAGCACCTAGAGAGTTTGTGCAGTAGCTGAAGCGGGCATTTGCACAGACCTCTATGTGTCATGGTCATGAAGTCAGGGGAACAGGCATGCAGGGGTCACATGCACAGGAGGCCTGGGTGGACACTGTCCTGGCGCCTTTGAACAAAAGTAAACAAGAACATCCATTTAACACCAAAAAGCTTTTATTATGGACATAGCACTTCAGATGCATTAACCATGAACATTCCATCCATTAAGCAGGATGCATTAACCTTGAACATTCCACCCATTAAGCAGCCCCAAGGGTATTCTTCGGTGTCGGTGCTAATGGATTGTCTTCGCCCGTGCTCACTCTCTAGGAGTGGCAGGGTGTGGCTGGTAAGCCGGCCCTAATAGGCGTGCCCACAATCTCAGCTATATAAGCTGCCCCGATCCTCAAGACAGACGCTACGCGTTATTCTGCACTTGCAAGCAGCGTAACGCTCACCGTCGCCTGAGGTCAGACTTATCTTTGAAGATCCTGATTCCTGGACATCCTGCTTCCTGCCAGCATACTTACCAACTGGGGGAAGCTGTTCTTACCTGTACATCTCTTCGGCGAACCAAGTATACATCCTTACACTTTCTGGAACACCAAAATCTTCACCTGGGCACCGCAGCATGACACGCTCTATCGTCAACAGCAGCGCCTGCAAGGAAAAACAGAAGGCAAGGTTAGACATCGAAAAAACAGTCAGTTTAAGGTTGCTTTTTGCCATACTTCGCGCTTTTCCTTAAACCATCACTTACCTGCTGTCGAACATTGCGGTAGCATCCATCTTCCATCCGGCTGCGTCTCACAGCTGCATTGAGGCCGCATTTCCATCTAAGGGAAGAAAACAGAAGAGAGACATTATTGCAGGCATAAATAGGAGCAATATATAAAGACATTAAACAGAACGAACAGCATCACAAGAGCTCAAGAAAGACTTACCAATCATAAGAAGCATAGTCGCAGCTGGACTGGACTAATCCTTATCAGGGATCAGTGAAGGAACTAGATCCCATTCGACGCGCCCCTGCCAGAAGTAGCAGGACGGAGAGCTTATTATCTTCCATAATTCACAGGTGAGTTTTATGGGCCGGCGTATGCTCACAGAACCTGTACTTTGCGTTGAAGGGTTTGAGAGGTACAACAATCACAGATTGGTGCACTCACACACTCTTATCTCTACGCAGGAGCAGTATCCCTACGTACCACCACTCACAGCTTTTCTACTGAGGGAGAGGCTTGAAGGGGGTGATTCAAGTTCAGGGAGGGCTGCAACCATGCCCCAACGCCTCCGCAGAGACCAGGTGAGCGTAACACTATGTGGGTGAACACCAATAGTCAGGAGTTCATCAACACATACTCCCATGCGCTCCCGAAATATAGTATGACGCAACTAGTAAGGGATTTCCATGAGCGTTGGACCCTGGATTGGGTGATAGAACAGGCCACCCAGATTTATGAGGTCCAAAAGCCCTCTGAAAACAAAAACAGTCCTAAAACCCCCAAACCACCCAACACACCTGCCGCAGAAAAGGTAGCAGAGGTGAAAAATGCTCACACAAAATACTCACTGATTGGACTTGGGAACGGGGGCCTAAAAATGCTCCTCCCACCAACATGCAGAATGAGTGGGAGAGGAGACCCTTGGATCCAACCCAATTGGGTGGTAGCCAGGCAGGGTACCATACCAACGGTCCATCTAATGCTGCCACCCATATCAGTCCAAGATACAAGGGTAACAGACCCTTCATGGGGTATGTATGGACTCCCCCGGCACAAGCGGGGATCCAATAAGTAAGTAATGCCCCAGGAAACCTCCCTCAAAACTTCCCTCCAACCTATGTTTCTTACCCAGATATTCTTCAAACCCCAATTTCCAGAACAATCCACCTCTATCTCCCCGCTTTCATGACAATAGATTCCCAAATCCGGGAGACGGGAGAACTAGAATGGAAGGTTATCCGGGAAACTCCCAATACCTGAGTGTGACGGGGCAGCCAGACCAACCTATGTTTCCGTCGACCAACCTGGTACTCGGAGTATTGCAACCCCTGCTTCTATGCTATGGGATGATCAGCGCTGCAGGATTTCATTTCCAGCCCAGGGAGCTCTTCATTCACACCAGCCCTACCTGTCGTCTGTGCCGATGGTGCCGGTGATTCCTAGGAAACCAAATGGCATGCTGACCCTTAGGCTCCTACCTACATGCAGCTCTCGCATTCCTCTTCTCAGTGACTTTGGGGCAGTCTGTGGTCAGCATGCCAGGGGTGCTGAGCCAGGAACGGCACACAAAGGCAGTTGCGGTCTCCCGCTGCAAGCAGAGGGGGAGGGGCAAGGGCTGGTACCTGGAGCAGAGGTACTATCGACCGACCTGGTTGGTCCATTTCACGTGGCCTCTCTGTAAATGTGAGTCCTGTCAGGGCTTCCGTTGCTAATCATTCTCCCTTCCACAGGAGATCAATGTCGAAAGACCTGCCGACCAGCCTGGGTTTACGAGGACTGAAAAAGGCAAAGCTAGGAGACGATATCCGTAACTGCCTGGAGCTCATTTGAAGTACCACTGGAAGAGTCTGAAGCAATACTCAATAGGGTCCTAATCTTGTTAACCTGAATAAAGGAAGCTCTAATCGATATCGCAAAGCTGTGTCCCCCGTTTGCAACAAGCTACGCTGGGAGAAAGGGCAGCACCCTTTCCGGTAGCAGACCCCAGACCTCCCTACCAACTAGAAAAAATTTCACAACTGGAGCGACAAGTCCAACAATTAACACAAGACCTGGGTCGCATGTTGAGGGCTCAGCAGAACCCTCAACTGGAAACTGCTGCCCAGAATAACTCAACACCTGAGTCTGGTGCCCTGGAGAAAGGATGAGGAGAAAACTCTGACAACCAACAGGCTCCAGAGGATGGGGCCCGGGTGGAAGGGAGATGTGAAGCCCTAGAGGAAGCTTCCTAACAGAACAAAACCCCAGGAAACCTTTGAGCCTGAACATAAATCTTCTACCCCTGAAAAGTTGGAACCTAAGGAACAGAGGGTAAGTAGCAGAAATCAGAAGCCAAAGACAACCCACTTTGTGGAGGAAGTCTGCATCATCCCTTTTGAAGGAGAAGAATCCCTGGAGGATTCATGAACGAACATCTTCTCTTTCAGGGATGGAGGGATTCCTCCCAAGGAAAAATGGGTCCCAAAAGATCCTGATTTGGACTGGGTATGGAGACCGACCCAGAGCAACAAATTCTTAAACCCCAAGAAGGTCACCCAGAAGACCATGAAAGCACTGAGATATCCTCCCCCAAACAGGTTTGTGTAACTGGCTTCATGAAAAGGGGGACAGCAAAGACTCGGGGGCGGGGGGAAGCTGACTTCCCAATCCCGCCGGTTTCTGGGTACAATTATTTATTTGTTAACAGATTCATGGACTCAGACACAGATCACACAGTGTCGGAGTTCAATATAAAAAAGTTAACCACCAAGCTGGCACAGAATGCACATTTTCTTTGCTCCCTTGAGCAGAGAGAAGGAGGATGTTTTGCTTCCGTCAAGGTACGGGGACAGTGTGCATTATCAGCAATGGTGGACACTGGATCCCAAGCCACCCTCCTGTCCAAAAAGGCCTTTGACCAACTCAATTCAGGAAGGAGGGGAGTCACCAAATTCCCCTCACACCTCTTCCTGGACACCTTCAAAACTTTGATGGGAATGATATTTCTGTCGAAGGGACTGCGGATCTGGAGATCAAAATTGGGCGACATATGGTGAAACACCCGCTGATAGTCGTCACTCCGAAGGGCACACCTTGTCTACTTGGGTATGACCTCATTCGGAGGTTATCACCACCGATTGACTGTGTGAAGAAGGTCCTCTGCACTCAGACTAACCAGCAAATCAAATTAAAACAAAGTGCACATTATTGAACAGATGTCCGACAAATTAGAATTCCATTTTAGGAACAATCAAGTCCCAGCCATCACCATCATCACTGTAGGAGAACAAACTGGTGATGGGAACCCTTCTCCATTTTTGAAAATCAACCTCCCTCCAAGTTTTAAAAAAAAAACTTCATTTAACATATGCCGTTAGCAGACAGTGGTCCATACATTTTGCAATACATATTTGTGTGTTATTATACAAGACAAATGAGGCTATCAGACATATGTGATCATGCAATCTTGTGCTTGTGTATTTTCCTTACTTGGTGATACATCTGATAGTTCTCACACATTGTTTTCAGACAAATCCTTTATATCCGAACGGTATGGGGCCCATATATCTTTGGGTCTCGATTTAGCTGTCACAGTTCTTATATAGGATTCCTCGCTGTTATACAAATACGCCATTTCGTTATACCAATGACTCAATAGCGGTGCTTATTTTGCCTTCCACTTTTGCAATATACATTGCTTAGCTATTAAACAATATGCGAGTTTCAGTATTTGTTTTGCCTATGTCTAGATATTTTAAAGGGAGAGGCATCAGGGGTATACCCACCATCTCGTGTAGTGTCAATGCAACTTGCTTCCAGAATTCTGCTACTCGGGGGCAACTCCAGAACATGTGTATGGTGGCAGCGTCATCAGAGCTACATTTCGGGCATAGCTGTACATGTTGTTTATTAAACCTAGTTATGTGCCTGGGGTTCAATGTAGACGATTAAGCACTTTGTATTGTATCAATCGCAACCGGCGTTAAGCGATACCTCTCTGGTCAGGTTACATATATTCACCCATTTGCGGTTGTCTATTATTGTCCCGGTATCCTCCTCCAATTTCTCTCTTAAGGAGCTAGAGTGTGGCGTTCCCTGTTGAATCATTGAATACAATTTCGAAAGTAGGTTCCGCTTACTGTTTGGCTGTACAATCGCCTCCAGATATTCATTGGATGTTGGTTCAGCTGGGAAAGATTGGCATTTTCTGCGCACTGCAGCTCGCATGCTGTAGTATTGTAAAGTTTTAACTGGGTTATCTCCCAGCTTGCTCTTAAACTCAGTCAGCGTGACGAACCTACCTTTGGGGAAAAGGTCGCCCAGTTTCATTTCACGATTCGGGTCCCAGGAGTTTCGGGTATCTAAATCCATTGTGGGGGGGAGGCCTGGGTTACCCCACAGTTGGATGTGTCTAGTGTAAGGGTTGGAGATACTCAATTTGGTAATTACTCGCATCCATACATCCAAGGTGGCGCGTAGGGGGTCGATGGGTCATGGTTGAGTCTGTGTTCACAAATAATGGTGGCCTTTATATCACTTGGTGCAGCTGATTGTTTCTCATGGATAATGTGGGAATATACGCTGTCTGGATTATACCACAAGCCTGCATATTGTGTTTGGGCCGCTAGGTAATACAGCTTGTAATCGGGGGCAGCTAGTCCCCCACTGTCATATGGTATTGTGAGGGAGCCCCATTTTGCCTGTACATTTCTCCCGCCCCATAGAAATCCTACCGAAAGCTTGCAAAGGGTCTCAAAGAACTGTCTCCCCGGCCATATCGGTATGGTAGTGAAGTAATAGAAGAGTTTAGGTGCAACAATCATTTTTAAAATGGCTATGTGTACTATCAATGACAATGGAAACTTGCTCCACAGATTAAGTTTGTTCTCGAGTTTGTTAAGGTAATCATAATGATTTTTTTCATACAACATTTTATGCCACCTCGCCACCATAACCCCCAGGTATTTCACGGTCTCCCCAGCCTACTTCATCCTGTGCATTTGATTTGGCTTAGTGGTCTTGTCAGTTAGAGGGAACAGTTCCGATTTTAGGGTGTTAACCTTGTATCCGAGTGCATGGTAAAGTTATCGACTTCTGCAAGTATGGGCCCTGTGTTTTCTTCAGGGTTTTTTTAGGTATAATAGGGTATCATCCACGTATAGCGAAATAATCTGCGGGCCCCAAGTATTTTTATACCTCTGTGTACATGGTGCGCCCAAATTCTGCTGGCGGAGGGTTCTATTTTTAGCGCGAAAAGCAGAGGGGAAAACGGGCCATCCTGGCAGGTACTCCAGGCCAGTTTTATTTCTGCTGACAGGTTACTGTTGGTTCTTTGTAGTATAATAGTTGTAAGGATGACAGGAGGCGTCTTAGTGATAGTGATGTCCTTTGTTCAGCATACGACATCAATCATCATATAAGGATATGTAGGTGGTAAATCCACTTGGGCAGCTTGCCTCTAATGTAAGGGGTTGCAGCTGGGAGGCTGTATTGTCTTCTGTTAGGCCTGGGGCCTAATTCTCGGAGGAGCTGGGAGGGGACGTCTTCCCGCGTCCTCTGCTGCTCCCGTAATGCGCGCCGAGCGCGTGGGGCGGCCCTAGTGGCCGCGGCCGAGATCTCGCGAGAGTTGCGGCTCTCGCGATATCTCTACACACCTCCCCCTGATAATGCAAAGGCAGTTCATTGCAATACATAGTCATTGTATCTCACCGGTCTTCTGTGTTCTCTTCTTGGCCGGTCACCTTTCTCGCTGTGGGCATCCTGATGTTCCAGTTCTCGTTCTGCTGTGGGTGCATCCGGTTCCATCTCTGTTTCCTCCCTTTCTCCGTCATCATTCTCTGGCTCACGTTCTTCTTCTCTCTCGCAGTCCATTCCTCCTTCCGCTTCTGATCTCTCCGGGGTCCTTGCTCTCTCTTGTCTCTTCTGGAATAGGGCTACTCTTTCCAGGTTCCAAGTGCGCCCGTCTTCGGTGTGGACGTGGTTGGTTCCTCTGTGGATCACTTTTATGGGTCTGCTGTACCGAGAGCCCGTGATTTGATCCTTTGTCGGTAGTCGTATTTTGATCCAATCTCCCTCTTTAACGTCTGACACTTGTTTAGTCCTTCTTCTTCTGTCACTCCACGTTTTCATGCGTGTTTTACTGTTTTCAATTCTCCACACCACCTCTGACATGTCTACTTCTTCATCTTCTCTTACTTTGGTCAACCATGGTGGTATAAGCGTTGAAGCTGCTCTCCTCCCTCTTAACATTCGAAACGGGGATATTTGAGTGATCCCGTTGGGAGTAAGTCTGTGGGCCGCCATGGCCTCTTTGGTTGTTTTGAGCGGGTCCATTCCGGAAGCGGTTGCTAGCTGGATAGCACCTTTTATAAACCTGTTGGCCCTCTCTACCAGTCCATTGGCTTGGGGATGATACAAAGCTGCTTTCTTCTGGTGTATGTGGTGCTTCCTCAGGAATTGTTCCATGTCCCTTGAAATTAGTTGTACCCCATTGTCCGTTACCACTTCGTTGGGGAGTCCTTCCCTTTGAAAAATTTCAGTGAGGACTTCGATTACTGTCGCGGTGGTGATGTTTGGGACAAACTCAGCCTCAACCCACTTTGATAAGTAGTCCACTAGTACTATGCCGTAGCGATGTTCGGGCGCCATCGCCTCCAAGAGTCCTATAAAGTCTATACCTACTTTTGACCACACCGCTTCTGGTACTTCTGTGGGAATCAAAGGCGCCTGTATGACCTTTAAGCGCTTGTCGCTGTTGAGGCATTCATGACATCTCTCTATCATGGTGCGAATCTCTTGATCCATGGACGGCCACCAGTAGGACTCTCTCACTCTGCGACGGGTCATAGTGTTCCCTAGGTGGCCCGCATGGGCTCTGCAGAGAATGGTCCTTCTTATACCTACGGGTGGGATTATCTGGTCCGTTTTCAATATTATTCCATCTGTTTCTGATATCTCATCTGCCACCTTCCAATAGGGCCTCATGCCCTCTGGCATCGCTTTTTCATTAGGCCACCCTTCCCTGATCCACTCTCGTATTCTCGCCATGGTTGGGTCCTTTCCGTCTTCTTCCAACCAATGCTTCTCACTGAGTTCCAAGTAGTCTGGTGCTTTGAGATCTGTGATGGATGCCACGATGCATTCCTCTTGTAGAAACGTGGTGGCCTTGTCTTTACCCTCTGGTAATCTTGACATGCAGTCTGCCTGTGAATTCTTCCATCCTGAGATGTGCTGTACTTCAAACGTGTACTCCTGCAGTTTGGCTGCTATGTGTGCCAATCTGGGTGTTGACACTTTGGTGCCTCCTGGGCTGAGCATGTGGATGAGGGGTTTATGGTCGGTTACCAACCTAAATTTTGTGCCCCACACGTATGTTCTGAAATGTTCTACCACCCATGCACACGCTAACATTTCCTTTTCTATGGTGGATTAATTCTGTTTGGCCGAGGATAAGGCTTTCAAGGCAAAGGCTACCACATGTTCCGTGTCGTATTTCTTCTGCGTTAGGACAGCTCCTAATCCGTACGCACTGGCGTCTGTGGTGATGACTGTACCCCATTCGGGGTTAAATGGTTGAAGACACGGCGCTTCCATTATGTGGCGTTTTATGCTTTCCACCGCTTTCTTTTGGGGTTCTTGCCACGAGTACTCCGACCCCTTTTTGAGGAGTTCGCGGAGGGGTGCTGAGGTTTCCGAGAACTTAGGGATAAATTTTGCGTAGTACTCCGCCAGTCCAAGGAATGACCTTACTTCATCTTTGCTGGTGGGTTCCGGTGCTTTAATTATGGCCTGCATTAAATTTTGTTTGGGACTTATCCCTTGCTCGGATATTTTGTACCCTAAGTACTCAACTTCTTTCACCTTGAATACGCATTTCTCGTAGCGTAACCTCACCCCCGCTTCTTGCAGCTTGGTTCGGACTGTTTTCAATGTGGCATCGTGTGTCTGTTCGTCCCTTGCATAGACAAGGATGTCATCCTGAAAATATGCCACATTTTTGACCTTCCGTAGTAGGACATCCATCATTCGTTGAAAAGCCGATGCAGCAGAAGATAAGCTGAATGGCATCTTGGTGAACTGATAGGTGCCAAACGGAGTGATGAATGCTGTGAGGGGCTTGGATTCCTTGTGCAATTGTATTTGGTGGTACGCGTTTCTCATATCCAGTTTTGAGAATATTTTGGCTTCTTTCATCATAAGAATCAGTTCATTTATGCTCGGTAGCGGGTAACTGTCCGTAATGACTTCCAAGTTTACACTGCGAAGGTCAATGCAAACCCTTAGCTCTTGTGAGTTGGGTTTCTTTATGAGCACAACTGGGCTCAGCCACTCTGATGCTTCAATTTCTTCAATGATGCCATCCATCCTCATTTTGTCCAATTGACTCCTGAGTGTGTCTCTCGCGGTTGCTGATACTGGCCTCACGCGATGTTTGACTGGGACCGCATTCCTTTTAAGCATTATTTTGTGGACGAAGCCTTTGATATGCCCCGGCTCCTCCGAGAAGAGTTTGGGATAATCACTTTTGACTATTGGTACGCTCCTCCCGCAGACAGAGAGTACTTGATCTTCTGTGCTGGGATCCAGTTTGATTTTCAATTTATCTTGATCGTCCCATCCTAATACTGCTGGACCCTCTTGGCTGAAATATACTCTGGTGGTGGTTTCCCTTCCTTTAAACTCCACCTTCCCATTGATATAGCTCAGTAGGTCAACTGACGCACCTCCAAAAACCGTGGGTTTGTGCCGTGTGGTGAGCACTCAAACCTTTTCCATCCCCAACATTTCTTTGTATGTGCGTAGGGGGATTATGGTGAGGTCCGAACCTGAGTCCGCCATGACTTTTGTTTCCATCCCGTCGATGTTGATTATGCAATGGGGTTTTTCTCTCCTGGCCCGTGTGCTGTTCACCATGATGACCGTGGGTCTCCCTTCATCTTCCGAGGGCGACTCTCTTTCCGTGTTGCGACTCATGTTGACGTTTGTGACTTTCTTGTTTCTCCACCGACACACAATCGAGAAATGGCCAATACGTTTGCAGATAGAGCACTCTTTATCTCTGGCTGGGCACTCCCTGTCAAACGCCAAATGTTTTGTGCTTGTACACCTGTGGCATTTCAGTGGTTCTTTCGTGCTCCCTTTTTCTTCTTTAGTGTTCGATACTTGTCTCTCTTTCTTCGGGCGAAACGCCACTGCTTGTATTTCAGTGGAACTATGGCGTCCTGTGAGTTCTTTTCGTCTCCCAGCTGTTTCTTCGACTGCTCTGGCAATCTCCATTGCTTTCTCTAGAAGCAGTTCCTTCTCCATAATGAATTTATCTTGCACTTTCCTGCTGTTGGTGTGAACTACCAGCATGTCGCAGATGAGGCTCTCGGCATTGTTGCCAAAGTTGCACAGCGCTGCCAATTCCCGTAGCTTTGTGACGTAGTCGTCAACGGGTTCTGAGGCTTCTTGTCTGCGGCTATAGAAATGTATTCGGTGCAGAACCGTGTTCTCTTTACTGGCAAACCTTTTTACGATTCTTCTTACCGCTTCCTTGAAGACGTCATCGTTGTCACCAACCACCGGGCCCGGGGTGAGACTTTCAAACACCCTCTGTCCTTCTACCCCCACGGCGTTAAGTAACATTGCCCTGCGCTGTGCCGCCGAGAATCCTGCACCGCCCACCGCCTCTACGTATGTCGTAAATAAGGGTTGCCATTGCGGCCACGGGATGGCAGGTTTACCTGGAGTTTGTAGGAAGGGCGGAGGTGGTGTCGCGCCTTGCCTGGTTCACGTGGGTTGTAGTGGTGATCCTCGTCGCCAATTTATGTAGTATAATAGTTGTAAGGGTGACAGGAGGCGTCTTAGTGATAGTGATGTCCTTTATTCAGCATACGACATCAATCATCATATAAGGATATGTAGGTGGTAAATCCACTTGGGCAGCTTGCCTCTAATGTAAGGGGTTGCAGCTGGGAGGCTATATTGTCTTCTGTTAGGCCTGGGGCCTAATTCTCGGAGGAGCTGGGAGGGGACGTCTTCCCGCGTCCTCTGCTGCTCCCGTAATGCGCGCCGAGCGCGCGGGGGCGGCCCTAGTGGCCGCGGCCGAGATCTCGCGAGAGTTGCGGCTCTCGCGATATCTCTACATTCTTATCCTAGCTTTGAGATTACTGTTTAGTAGCTTAACAAATTTTCAGAAACCCTCCCCCAGCCCCCTGTATCAAAGTACACTGAATAGGAAGTTCCACGACACGGAATCAAACGACTTTTCAGCGTCCAGTACCAACGCTGCAGCAGGGATATAAGGGATTATCTGAGCCATTGTACTGAATAATCTTCTCAGGTTTAGTGCCGTGGACCTACCAGGGATAAATCCCGACTGGTCCAGGTGGACTAATGTGTCCATATGTGGCAACAGTCTACCTGCTAACATTTTAACGAAGATTTTCGCATCCATGTTTATTAGGGAGAGCAGGCAGTATGATGACATTTCATTAGGGGGTCTACCTGGTTTGGCCAAGACAGTAATTATTGCTTCCTTAAGAGAAGGTGGTAATGCATCCTCAGCTCAGACCTCCTCCCATACCCTTAGTAATTTGGGGATGAGAATATCTTTATACACTTTGTATAGTTCGATGCCAATGCCGTCGGGGCCAGGTTCCCTGCTGGAGGCTAAAGAGGATATTGCTTCTGCAATATCTTCCTCAGTAATTGGGGCACATAGTTCCTCGCTTGACTCCCTGTCCAGCTTAGGTAGGTTAGTGCATGATAGGTATTCCATCACCGCCTCGTTTGACACCCTATTTGTGTTATTATACAGTGTTTGGTAGTATTGTCTGAACATTTCATACATTTCTTCGGGGTTCACGGTAGTAGCACCATTAGGTTTGGTGATCCCATTAATGTGTTGTGCCTCCCGCTCCCCTCTGATTATGCCCGCAAGAAGTCTGCTGGGTCGGTCGCCGACCCGTATCGCCTGGCTTGTACTTTCTGTGTCATCTGTCGGGTCCTGGTCGGTTAGTTCACAGAATTTCAGCCTGTTTCCTTTTATTAGTCCCAGTAGTGCTCTGTTATGTGTCTGACAATCTTGATTTTCTAAGTCACAGAGATCCCGCTCAGTATCATTCAGTTCCCTCCTAACTGCCTTTAAAGTGCCCAATGATGAGGCAATCATTACCCCTCGGAGCCACACCATAAATATTTCCCAGATTGTTTTATATTTATCAACCATGCCCTCATTTTTGGTGAAAAACGATTGTATATCAGTTCTGAGCGATTCTGCTAGGGGTTTGTCTAGTAGTGCAGCCAGAGCCATCCTCCATGTGTATGGTGACCTGGGGGAGTGTCTCTGCCGTATCTCCAGAAATACAGGTGAGTGGTTCGACCATGGAGTATTTTTGTCTCATGGGCGCAGCCGAACCAGTGTGCAGACAGGAGCCATAGGTCTATTCTTGAATGGGCGTCATGTACAGTGGAATAGAAGGTGTACTCTGGTGATACTGAGTGTTGCGTGCGCCATATATGAATCAGATCGAATTGGGTCATAATCTGCTGGCTAGCCTGGGAGGCTTGGGTGCAGGATATTTGCTTAGTGCTGGATCTGTCCAAAGAAAGGTCTAATGTTGTATTGAAATCTCCGCCCCATACAACAGGGACATCAGGGTTCTGGCCTATGAGGGCTGCAATGTTGACATAGAATGCTGGGTCATCCATGTTAGGTCTGCAAGTGTTGACTAGAGTTATTGGTGTGTTGTTGAATGTCCCTGACTACTACATATCTGCCCTCTGGGTCTATGTGTGTCGCCCTGCCATAAAGTTAAGATTCTTATGCATCATTATTATCATTATTACCACTCCTCTCACCTGTGACGAGTACTTTGTGTAGAACCTGTTGGTCCCCGATTTTGGTGCCATGTATTTGTGTGTTAGGTCTAATGCATGGGTTTCCTGTAACATTTTTATATTGGGAGTGTGTCGATCCAGATATGCCCAGATCTTTCTACGTTTTATCGGTTTATTTATACCTCTCACATTCCAAGTGATCATTCTAAAGTGTAACACCATGTCCTTTCAATATCACACATGTCAGTATGTAGTTCCTAATTCCCTCTTCGGGCCCATTCATATAGGAATCCATCTGCCAGTCTTCCGCCATAGATTTTATGTTTTTCTCCCTTAACTCTCCTATGTTAACCTTAGCCCATATTACTTAAGCCTCAAAAACCAACCTCCCCTGATCCTCTTTATAAGCCCACCCCCACCCTCACCATCAACCTCAACTTGATGATGTTTCCCAGAGTAACGTTTGGATACACCATGGGGGGCAATGTCGGGAGCTTTAGCCTGCCACTATGCTCAAAGTGCCCCGGTTTGAGGTTGTCGGTCACTGTCGCTGTTGCTGCTTGTGCAGATCAGATGGAGCTGTCCAACCTTCTCCAAGGACCTATAAGTCGTTGTCATCCATATTGTTTATTGCCTCGTTCCTGGGTGCATTCGGCTCTAGCCGGGGCAGCCGGGGAGGGATGGGAATTGATGATTCCACGTATGACATTGCCTGTGTAGGATTGTCAAAGAAATTAGCTTTCCCGCCGTGTTGTATCTTCAATCTGGCAGGACATATCAGAGAATAGGGCACTCCACAGGTTCGGAGCAAGCATTTTATTGCATCATATGATCTTCGTTGTGTCTGCACACTGGTTGCAAAGTCAGGGTATATGTGGATAGTATTGGAGTCGAACCGTAGGTTGCCCCTCTCTCTAGCAAGGTGTAGTATTGTGTCCCGGTCCCTGTAATTTAATAGTCAGGCCATTATAGTTCTTGGTGGAGCACCCGGACGAGGGGAGCCCCAGTGCTCGGTTCGCCCTCTCCACAAGGAATTGTGGCAACAGTTTGGAGAGGTCGAACATATCCTTCAGGAGATTTTCAACAAACTGCTCCATGGGACCTCTACATGCCGCCTCCGGGACATCAACCATATGTATGTTGTTACGCCTCGACCTGGACTCCAATTCTTCGCATTTATTAGACATTTTGTTGAGCTCCACTTGCATGGTATTCAGAGCACGGTCATGTTGCTGTAATGTGTGCTTGTTGGTACTTGCGTGATTCAGCCTGCATGATACGAGTGCTTTCTTTTTCCACCTTTGCCTTCATGGAGCCTATCGTGCCCACTAAGTCATCCAGTTTGACATTGATGGCGAGGAAGCCATTCTGCCTCGTCTGGAGTAGGTGGTCGTCCCTGAGCCGTCCCCGAAGGTCGCAGTGGATGCAGGGCTGGAAGGCGGGGATGCGGGAGCCGCCATTGCTCTGGGGCCAGGTGTCATGATTACTAGCCAGGGGTCTCCTTTAAACCTTTACCCCCTTTTGGGGCAAGTGAAGGCAGGTGGGGATATCAGGTAGGGGCCAAGTGGGTAAAAGCCTGGCATTCAAGCCACTCACAGCAGTCACTCAGAATAAACACTACTATCTCCTAGGGTAATTGCACACTTGTTTCCCGGTTGTTACATCGCGTCCTGCCACTCCAATATGGACATTGAGGGACATCCTGGCATCCAGGAAGTTACAAGGCATTCTAGTGTTTGGGCGTGGCTGCCTATAAAAACCACGCCCAAAGAGCAGCCCATGCTTCGTGTGCTTCCTGTAAGCTCGAGAGCACATGCTTTCCCACCGCCTGGTTCTCAGTCTTCAGCCTTCCCGATTCGGTTCCACCCGACGACCGGATGTCAGCGCTCGCTTCATTAACCCTGCAACGAGAAGGAGGAGAGAAATAAAACAGCTCACAGTGAGTTACACACGCCTGCAAATCTCTGCGCTGCATGCTCTAAAGCAGGACATTTACACGTACCTCGAACATCGCTTGCAGCAGAAAACGCTGTTCTTCATTGCACACACTTACGGCCCGCCTCGGGTATCCTGCAAAGAAAGAGAAAAGACATTAGTCACTTGCAGCAGAAACCGCTGTTCTTCATTTCGCACATCTATGGCCCACCTCGGGTATCCTACAAATAAAGAGAAAAGACATTAGTATTCTTTCGCCATCTCCGCTCACCGTTGTAGCTGCAGTCCAGTGCTGTGAACTGGCACATAGCACCACAACAGATCAGAACATCAGATTTGCCCAGTGAGGTAATTGGCTGTGACAAACATTGAGACTCAATTTACCTGAACTTACCTGCAAATTTACCTGAACTGAAGTCCCAGTGCAGAAACTGTGTAACACGAACCCTTGAAGCTAAAGCAGTGCATTTGACAGCAACTCCAAAGCAACTCCCAAGAAATAGCGCCCCTGCATGAGCAGGATGGAGGGCACACCAAATTAAACACACAGGTGAGACACGCAACAGGGTGCTTAGATATCTAGGTGGGTTGGGAGGGAGAAGGAGGGTTGCTATCCCTTGGAGTTCACCCCTAACAATTCACTCTTTTGGCAGGTCAGACTTCCCACTAACTGAAGGGTGGTGTAGAACCAGAGAAGGAACCGGGGACTCCATTGCTCCTGCAGAGACTCAGGTAAGCGGGACACCAGGAAAGGAGTCCATAGGGATTTTCCTCTTGTTCTTGTTAGCCCCATTTTGTCATGGTGTGTCACTGTCTCGTGGATTGAGGGGCACTTTCCCAGTAGCCGACCCACAGGAGCTAAGTTCAGTGATTGGTGCCTCGGGAGGGGGGGTGGAAGAGCAGTGTATACTCTTCCTGCTTGGCACCGACTGCGAGGGGTGCTGTAGTCGTATTTGGACTAGAATGGTGGTAGCGTATCGATGCAGGCTTCACCACAGGTCCCTTGGCCAGATCGAGTTGGTGGTATTTCAGGCAAGGGGCAGAGTCCTTCCCCCCTTCATTCCACAGATTCCGGTGGTCAGCATCCCGATTCTGCCACGTGGAAGGCCATGTGGCCCAGCGGGGACCCACGCCGGTTCTAACGATACTTACTGTGGTTAAAGTTCCTTCCGTAGTTTATGGATTGGCTGCAGCGCCGTTGTAACTGCCGTATCCCTCATAGGGACCCTTTGCTATCTTCAAATATGGTGTGAGCCGGTGTCAGCAGTGTAGTCCGGTCCGCTGCCGCTTTTGCTGCACCGGTAAACTGCGACTGAATCCCCTAACGCAGGGTGTAGTATGCTGAGGTTTGGTTCACTGTTGAACATCAGGGTCGGACTCTCACCATGATGCCTGCAGTTCGTGTTGAGTCCCCCATGTTTTTGTGTCAGCATACCATCTGGAGCAGCAGTAGTGCCAGGGACCAGCGCAGGCCGATCGTCTTCAACTGCTTATGCATAAGTCCCAGCCACAGGCCGTGCCCCAGGCTCACTGCAGATATCTGGAGATTAAATGTGCGGTTTTATGGGATCTGGGGGTGCATAGTGTGTACCCCTATATGGAATAGTTCATGCACCTTTAAGAAGAGAGCTACTCCCGGCGGCATCCGCCAGATCGCCACTGCTCCCGACGCGTCCCAGTTACCTCTGCACCCCATTAGAATATGTTCAATGGACTGCTGGCTTGGATCATTACAAATTGAACAACGTTTTTTTGCTTCTCCACTATGACTCCAATGGGACAGCACTTCACCGGTGTGTATCAGATTTAGTCAGACCCTTCAGAAGGTCTGTCTCATCTTCCATTCAGGGAATTGTCTCAGGTATTTTGGGAGGAAACTGTTTTTAAAAAAATCAAATATCGAGTGATCTTTCTATAACCAGCTTGCGCATGTCATCAATTGTGTTTATCCAATCAATTCTCTCCAACGCCTTTTTAACCTTCAAAGGATTACACCGAAGAGTATCAACGTCACTATCGCATTCCATCAGTATTCTAAGCACAAGATGTTTTAGGTTAGATAAAAAAGCTGATGAAGAATGCATCAAGTGTCGTTTATATCTTCATAAAGCGAGTTAGCTTGTGGTTCCATTATTAATCGATATAGGGAAACTAGCTTCCATTCTGCTTGTGATCTAAGTGATCTCAGACCTCATTCTTATCTCAAGCTAGTTATTGGGAAGCTCTGAGGAAGGCCAAGAACCTTCTTCCATAGTCACTCCTCCAATCTGGGCCAATTCATTTCCCAGGCCAGTGGTTTAGCTTCTAGACCAGATAGAATTACTGGGATCACTTTAGTTGTATAACATTTGATCACAGGTATTAGGGAAAATGTACAATATTTCACCATTAGGTTCTTCATTTGGGGTGTTAATTGGGAAATATTTTCCCAGAAGTCTATAGTGATTTGACCCATTGTTGGAGATGTGTATAATGTGAAGCCCAGGTAGATCACTTCCTCTACTACTGGAATGGATTTGTCTCTCAGAGTCCACTTATATTTAGGAACCTTTCTTCCTGATCTCTTGAAAATCACTATTTTGTATTTCCCCAGGTTAATCGATAGGTAATTTTCTTGTGCATATGTCCCAAATGAGTTCAGTAGGTGCTGGAGCCCAACCGTTGTGTTGTCCAACAGAACGATGTTGTCAACATAAGCCAGCCATCTGATCTGCCATACGTCGATTTTGGGGCTGGCCAATGCTGATGTTTCCAGTGTTTTTCCCAAATCCGCTAAGTAGAGATTGAAGAGGGGCCACCATGCACACCTGTCTTACTCCCCTCTCCACTCTCACATGCTCCTACAAATGGCCCACTTCATCCAATCTAACTCTCATGGTAGTGTCCTTATGGAGATTAGCTAACATCGCTAAAAGGAGTTTTGGTAGCCCCCAACTTTCCAGCTTCTCCCAAAGGTGTTCCCTATTGACTCAGTCAAATCCTTTGGAGAGATCAATCCAAGCCCCATAGAGAGATGGTCCCCCCTTACCCAGGATTTTTCAAAGAGAATTTCCAGCACTGTTCCATTCAGTGCTGTGGAATGACCCTTGTGGAATCCTGTTTGGAACTTTGGTAGGATGTTTCTTTGTCTGGCCCAGGGGCCCAATTCCTTCAACAGTAATCCCACAAAAATCTTGCTTTCTACATCAAGGAGGGCAATTGGATGGTAGTTAGCCGTCATCTGTGCGATCACCCCCTCCCCCCCTGAAGATGGGGATAATAATGGAAATCTTTCAGGATAGAGGAAACGATCTTCTCTCTAGAATCTCTTGAAACAGTATGGTCAACAACCTAGACCATAGGCCTACGTTGCCCTTTAGTACCTGGTAAATTAATCCATTCGGTCCAAATGCCCTGGAAGAAGATGTTTTGTGTATCAATTCTGATATTTCGTTCTCTGAAAAGTTCAACTCCCAAGGTATATCAGGGATCTTGCAGCAGAGGTTTGATAAAGGCTGCTTGTATTCGAGATTCAAATTTGTAATCCACTCTATTTCTGGAACTAGATTACTTTGAATAGTATTTTGTGGGCTTTCTATATGGTTCACTAATGCCCAGAGGTTACGAGAGTTGCTATTGCACAAGGTTCCGAGCATCAACTCTCCATCTTTTTTCAGTCAGAGATTATTACAAACGTAGAATCCCGTGGGATAATTTGTCCAATACACAGTACCTTTAACAACTGCGGATAGTCAAACCCAATGGCAAATGGAGACTTTGTGCAGACCTAAAGGAGTTAAATAAATGGGTCCACATGTCAAGATGGCCCTTCCCTACATCAATCAGGGACTGGCTCAGATCCAAGTGTCACAGGTGTATACCGCCATTGACCTGACCAACGGTTACTGGACAGTACCCGTGAGTAGGGAAGAACAGTATAAGCTTGCCTTTACCTTTGGGGGTCAGCAATGCACGTGGACCCAAACCCACTTTGGATACATAAACTCAGGCAATTAATTTAATATCTTCTGACATATGGCCATGCCCGAATTGGGCAAAAGGGGAAACATGTAGATGATGTCTTAATCAATAGCTCAACTGTGGAGGAACACCTAGCTGAAATACGCTGTGTTCTGACCCAGTTGCAGAAAGCCTGAACAAAACTGTCCTTTCAGAAGTGGTGTAAGACCTGTGTGAACTTCTTAGGGCACAAAATCACCCTTGAGGGTCTCAGCCCCAGGCAAAAAAGTTGGAAGCATTATTGAAATTGGAAGACCCTGCTACTCTGCGAGAACTAAGAAGCCTTCTTGGACTCACTCATTATAGCAGGAAGATAATTGAAGACTACGCAGAGGTCACTCGACCCTTGGTCCATTTATTGAAGGCCGGGGCCAAGTGGGAGTGGGGTCCGGAACAATCTGAGGCAGTAAAACAATTAAAGAGAAGCCTTTCCCAAGCCCCTTGTTTGGCTTACCCCATAAAGAACAAGTTCTTACTTAACAGCGATATTATACCAAAAGCATGACACGTTCAACAAAGTAATCTCGTACGTGAGCAAAACTTTGTCCTGGGTGGAGGAAAAATTCAAAGATTGTGAAAAGCACCCATGGCAACTGTGTGGGCGTTCAAGAATTACCGGCCATTCATCCAGGGAGAGCACATCATCGTGGAGACTCCTCACCAACCCTTGCAATACTTACAAAGTGGCTGAATCCGAACAGAGAACGTGAATTATTCCAGAATTAGTTCCTGGATTCTGTCCATGCAGGCTTTCCTGTGGAGATCAGATATGGCCAAAACAAGAAGAGTCCTCCAGCGCAAGGAGTGGTTGACTTTCTGTCACGTTGTTCACCTTCCGCCCCCTGCTCCTCACCTGAAGTTTCTTCTTGTTTTTCTTTGATGGTAGAAGGCTGCTTCTGTGATACCTTGGGATGCTCCTTAGGTGGTTTCTCTCTAGAGTACCTGTCATGTAAGTAAGGCCTGGCTCCCTCGGAGGCCACCTTGACAGGAAGTGGGACCTGTCTTGAAGGGCCCTGAGGAGCCAAGTCCCAGTGGACAGGGAAAAAGCCGAATGATGGCACAAAAAACCCTGCAGACTGTTCCAGGAAGGATTCTTGAGTGGAGTAGTGCTGGTTGGTAAGTGCCGAAATGAGGACTCTGTAAGTTGCCAGCCAGTAAAAGTTCAAGAGTGTCTATACTTTCATGAGATAGCGACACTGAAGCATCACCGGTAATGTCCCAGGTAGAGTATTTGGTAAACATGTCCAGAGGCAGTAGGAAGTAGCTGTAGGCTACCGTTACGGAGTAGAAATAGAACAGAAGGATCTGCTCCTATAACAACGAAGGACAGAAGATGAAGAGCGTAGAAGAAAGGTACAGTCCCTAACCCAAAAGGATAGGATGAACCCCAAAGCGTACAGAGAGGAACGCAAGGAGCCGCGAGAAAGGCGGAAGAGGTCGCGAGTCGGAACGGCAAGACGCCAAAAGTACAGGTTTAGGAAGCATACAGAGAGGAACGCAAGGAGTCGCGAGAATGGCGGAAGAGGTCGCGAGTCGGAACGGTAAGACGCCAAAGGTAAAGGATAGGGTGGAAAGAGACGAGCGGCAGAACGCGGTAGAGCGGAAACGAAAAAGTACAGATTAAACAGATGTCGGGAGCAGTGCAGGAAGAAAGGCGAGCGGGGAAACTGTAGAAGGCAGGGAGGGAGGCTAATCGGAGGAGTAGCCGAGCGAGCGTATTGAAGAAAAAATCCACAGATACAACGCGCAGGAAGGAGGGCGAGGCTTGCTTAAATAACGGCGGCCGCCATCTTGGTTGAGGGCTAGTCTGTCACTGCCAGGTTCTTCGCGACAGTGCTTTACAATCATGCCAAAGCTTCCAGGGACGGATCCTGACAGTATGACCTCTCCCTCCCCGGAACCCCCCGGGTTTTCCTGGATATCTCAGATGGAACCTCCTCAACAGCCTGGGAGCGTGCAGATGGTAACTGGGTTCCCAAGTCCTTTCTTCTATGGAATAACCCTTCCAATGGACTAGATATTGGAGAATTCCCTGCAATAACGTGAATCCACTAAGTATTCTACCTCATATTCTTGGGATTCCTGTACTGTCGGGGTTTTAGTCCTCTGAGTCTTGCATTGAAACGGGTCCTCCTTTTATTCCTTGAGTAATGAGGTATGGAAGACTGTGTGTACCCTCTGAAGGCACTTAGGCAGGCGTAGTTCATAAGCTACAGGATTGATCTGTCTTATAATGGGATAAGGACCCAGAAATCGAGGCACAAACTTGCCGGTGTGTATCCATCTAAGTAGATACTTAGTGGACAACCAGACCCGTTGTCCTGACTTCCATTCCGGGTTGGACCATCGACTTCTGTCAGCCCACATTTTCTGTGTTAGTTGACTGTCTTCCAGTGTTTCTCGGGCCATTTTATGAACCTCCTTGAGTTCAGACAATCTGTCGTCTATGGCGGGTGATTTGGTAGGCTGCATTCCGGTCCAGGGCAATTGTTGTGGATGATACCCGTAAGTGCAATAGAATGGACTCATGCGAATGGATGTGTGATAATTGTTATTGTAGGCGAATTCAGCCTGTGAGAGGAATGCTGACCATTACTCCTGTCTGTGGCTACAAAAACACCTCAAGTATTGCTCCAATCCAGCATTGAGTCTCTCGGTTTGACCGTTACTTTGGGGGTGAAAACCGGAGGAAAGTGCTCGGCTGATACCTAATTGTTGACATAGTAGTGTCCAGAATTTGGAGGTGGATTTGGTATCTCTGTCTGATATTATGGTCCGAGGTAAACCGTGTAGACGTATAACATCTCAGAGAAAGACTGAGGCCATCTCTGGAGCTGACGGAAGACCTGCAAGAGCAGAAAAATTGGCCATTTTACTGCAGGTGTCCACGGTTACCATAATTGTAGTCTTACCCTCGGATTCTGGCAGGCCCACAATAAAATCCATGGATATCTGTTCCCAAGGTCTAGCAGGTAGGATGGGTTGCTGCAACTTGCCCAATGGTTTTCCTGTTTGGTATTTATTAGCGGCACATACGGGACAGGTTGTAACATATCTTTTCACATCCTTGGGTAGTCCCGCCCACCAGAATCTGCGGCTTATGAGTTCTTGTGTCTTCTTGATACCCGGGTGTCCGGCAAGGGGGGAATCGTGGCATAATGATAGGATCTGTTCTTGTAGCTCTCTTGAAGGGAGAAACAGCTCTGTCCCGTGGTAGTACAGACCGTCATTGGCCTGTGTGACAGTGGTAGGTATGGCAGGTAGATGATCATATTGGGTTACCAGTTCTTGCAGAAGTGGTACGACCCTTGCCATAATCTTCAGATTTGGGAACAAGAGGTTGTGATCCTGGTGTAGGTCGACGTCCTCTCCCTGACTCCTAGAGAGAGCGTCAGCCATCTTGTTTTCAGTTCCAGGTACATATGAAATGGTAAACTCGAATTGGGAAAAATAATATGCCCAACGGGCATGTCGAGCATTGGTGCACTCCATCTGCTGCAACACTTGGAGGTTGCGGTGATCTGTTAGTATCTGAAAGGGATGAGCAGCTCCCAGAAGCAAGTGTCTCCACTCTTGACAGGCCAACTTTATGGCCAGTAGTTCTCTTTCCAGAACTGAGTAATTACGTTCACGCTTCTTCAGAGTCATTGAATAATATGCAACTGGATGTTTGAGGCCATCGTCCGCTCTTTGCAGTAGTACTGCTCCCACTGCTCCTCCAGAAGTGTCAGTTTCCATGTTAAAGGGTCTTGTTTGATCAGGTTGCACCAGTATGGGAGCTGAGGTAAATAACTCCTTGAGCCGTAGGAATGCCTTCCTTTGTTCTGGCCCAAAAATGTATCTTACTCCTTTCTTGAGTAGACCTGTAATGGGTAACATCAGGTCAGAAAAATTCGGGATAAATTGACGGTAGAAATTAGCCAATCCCAAAAATATTTGAACCTCCTTGACTCCTCTTGGTTCTTTCCATTCAATTATGGCTCTAATCTTCTCGGGTTCCATCTGGATCCCTTCCTTTGAGAGGATATAACCTAGATAAGAGACAGAAGTTACTTCAAACTGGCATTTCTCTGGTTTCACTAGGAGGTGGTTAGTCTGGAGTCGGTGTAATACTCTTCTAACATGTTCTTGGTGTTCTTGGAGTCTTTCAGAGTAGATAAGGATGTCATCCAGGTAAATGACAACTGAGACAAACAACATGTCAGAGAAGATCTTGTCTATGAATCTTTGGAAGACAGCCGGGGCATTCATGAGACCAAAGGGCATAACCCGGTATTCGTATAACCTGAATGGGGTTCGAAATGCGGTCTTCCATTCGTCACCTCTCCTTATTCTGCGAAGATGATAGGCTCCCCTGAGGTCTAGTTTTGTGAAGTAAGAGGCCCCTCTGACTGCTTCCAGGATCTCTCTAATCAGTGGCATGGGATAACGATCACGAACTGTGACCTGGTTCAGTCCTCGGTAATCTATACAGATTCGCAATTCGGTGATGTCTTTTTTGGGGATGAAAAATAACGAGGCTCCCCCCGACGACCTAGATTCTTGAATAAGTCCGTTTTGAAGATTTGCATCCAAGTAGGTCCGCAAAGCTTGTCTTTCAGAAGGAGACAAAGGATACATCCTACCAAAGGGAACCACAGACTCTGGATGGAGCTCTATGGCACAGTCTTCTGGCCGATTGGGAGGTAAGAGCTTGCGTCTGGTGTCCTTAAACACTTCAGAATACTCCTGGTATTGCTGGGGAATAGATGTTACCACCTTAAGCTGTGTTGGTCTGTACTCCTTGTTCTCTTTCTGGGTCTGAGGATCAATGGTACAGTAATCCTTGCAATAAGTAGAGTCAAAACGAACACAATTGGTGGTCCAGTTGATCTGAGGGTTGTGTCTTCTTAGCCAAGGGATACCTATAACCAAAGGAAAATGTGCTGCTCGAATTAGATCGAATACCATTGATTCATGATGGTCTCTCAAGGCCAAGTGTAAAGGTAATGTCTCGGATTCAATGGGGCCTGAGGATAAGGGTTCACCATCTACCCCTTCTACAGGGATAGGTCTTTCCTTTCGTCTTATAGGGATTCGTTGTTCCTTCGCCCATTCTATATCCATAAAGTTTCCAGCTGCTCCGCAGTCTAGCATGGCATGAACCTCTATGTGAGAGGAATCTGTAGTCCATAGTCGAACTCCAAAGATCATCAGGCTGTTGTCTTCCCTTACTTCTGAGGGTCTGATAAGGTTGCAAGGACTGCTTCTTGTTCCCCCGAGACCTCCCTTGCAAAGGTCCGAGGGTTGGAGTTTTCCTTTCTACGTGGAGGTACTTCAGGGCAGTCTCTGAGTAAATGCTTTGAGGAACCGCTATACAAACAGAGACCAGAGTCCCTCCGTCTCTTACATTCTGCAGGCGTTAAAGGGTCTCGGGCTGTTCCTATCTGCATAGGTTCTTCCGATGTAGACAAGTCTCTGGGAGGGTGTGGAGCAGGGCTAGGTGACGGTAGGTTGAGCAAGGTCTCCTTCTTTCTTGGCGGCGTTCAGATAGTCGGTATTCCAATTGCAGGGTCAGTGTCATGAGCTCTTGGAATGACGGGGGGCGAGCTACTCTAGCTAACTCGTCCTTAAGTTCGTCTTGGATCCCTCTCCGAAATATCGTTTGCTTAGCTGAATCAGGCCAGTCCGTCTTTGCCGCTAGTCTCAGGAAGCGAGATATGTAGGTCTTCACATCTGTATTCCCCTGTGTCACATCGAGCATTGCTTCCAGAGAGGTGTAGAAGACCACAGGTTGATCAAATCTCCCCTTGAAGAGTTCCACAAACTGGTCATAATTTGTCAGAGCGGGATCGTTTCTTGTCACTAAAGGGGTGGCCCAAGCCAATGCATTCCCTGTTAGGTTGGTGATAAGGAATCCAACCTTAGCTCTGGCGGTTTCAAAGGCATGAGGTCGAAAGATGAAGTGTATTTGACATGCGTCTAAGAATTCCTTTAGACCCCCGGGGTAACCATCATACTTTCCGAAGGATAAGAGAATAGGTGGTAAGTCCCCTTGGTCCTCTCTATGGAAGACAACCTGTTGGCGTAAAGCGGCATTTTCTGTTTTCAGAGCTTGCACTTCTAGGGTTAAACCCTGTAATGCAGCAACCAACTCCTGGTACTGTTCTAGGGAAGCCATGAGATTGTTAGGGCGTTGTATTCTGTCACGTTGTTCAACTTCCGCCTCCTGCTCCTCACCTGAAGGGTCTTCTTGTCTTTCTTTGATGGTTGAAGGCTGCTTCTGTGATACCTTGGGATGCTCCTTAGGTGGTTTCTCTCTAGACTTCCTGCCATGTAAGTAAGGCCTGGCTCCCTCGCAGGCCACCTCGACAGGAAGTGGGACCTCTCTTGGAGGGCCCTGAGGAGCCAAGTCCCAGTGGACAGGGAAAAAGACGAATTATGGCACAAACAACCCTGCAGACTGTTCCAGGAAGGATTCTTGAGTGGAGTAGTGCTGGTTGGTAAACGCCGAAATGAGGACTCTGTAAGTTGCCAGCCAGTAAAAGTTCAAGAGTGTCTATACTTTCATGAGATAGAGACACTGAAGCATCACCGGTAATGTCCCAGGTAGAGTATTTGGTAACCGTGTCCAGAGGCAGTAGGAAGTAGCTGTAGGCTACCGTTACGTAGTAGAAATAGAACAGAGGATCTGCTCCTATAACAACAAAGGACAGAAGATGAAGAGCATAGAAGAAAGGTACAGTCCCTAACCCAAAAGGATAGGATGAACCCTGAAGCGTACAGAGATGAACGCAAGGAGTCGCGAGAATGGCGGAAGAGGTCGCGAGTCGGAACGGCAAGACGGCAAAGGTAAAGGTTTAGGAAGCATACAGAGAGGAACGCGAGGAGTCGCGAGAATGGCGGAAGAGGTCGCGAGTCGGAACGGCAAGACGCCAAAGGTAAAGGATAGGGTGGAAAGAGACGAGTGGCAGAACGCCGTAGAGCAGAAACGTAAAAGTAACGATTAAACAGATGTCGGGAGCAGTGCAGGAAGAAAGGCGAGCGGGGAAACTGTAGAAGGCAGGGAGGGAGGCTAATCGGAAGAGTAGCCGAGCGAGCGTATTGAAGAAAAAATCCACAGATACAACGCGCAGGAAGGAGGGCGGGGCTTGCTTAAATAACGGTGGCTGCCATCTTGGTTGAGGGCTAGTCTGTCACTGCCAGGTTCTTCGTGACAGTCCTTTCCAATCATGCCAAAGCTTCCAGGGACGGATCCTGACACTTGCATGACTGTGCTCAAGAAAACTGTCTCGAGGACGAAAGTCTAAGGACCAACGACAATATGTAGGCATACCTTACTTGCCTGCACAAAGCATATGATGAAGACACGTGTTTGTTTGTTTATCATTTATATTGCGCACCCCACCCTGAGGTATCTGGGCGCTTTACAAGAATATGCACGTGTCAGGGGATACCCACAGTTTATGTGGATGGTTGCTCCTACCATGATGACAATAATGGGGAAAAAGAACTGGCTGGCATTGAGAATGCCTGGGTGAATGATGCTACGGAACCCTCTGCTGGGCACAAAATAGGTCCCATAAGTAGTCAGGTGGCAGAGTTGCTGGCGGTACACCATCTCAACACCATCTCAACACCAACTCAAAGAACTGGTCATAATCACTGATTCAGATGTCAGGAATGGGTTCGTGGAACACCTGATTAATTGGAAAAATCGAGGCTTGCTGTGTGTGAATAACAAACCGCTGAAGCATGGGAAATGAATCCAATCAATTGATGATCTGGTAGCCTCTAATAAGATGACCATCTATTGGCAAAAGATCAGAGCTCACTCCAAAATAGAGGGACCAGACAAAACTAAAAATGACTTGGCTGGCCAGTTGGCCAAAACTGGAGCCATTCCCTGGGATCTCATAGAAACTGAATCCCTGTTGGGGGAAATACAGGATGCTGCGGTCACTAGTTCCCAAACACATGCCAATAATGAACTCTCAACAACCCAGTGGAGTAAAGAAATCCCAGATGCAGATTTTATTAATGCACCAAAAGAGGACCAAATTATTGGGAAATGTTATCAACATATTGAAGATCCCATGAATTTTTCTCTGACAGAATCCGAATATACCGGGAAGGAGGATCACAGGATATTGTTGAAGTTTTCCAAAATGTTCCGAATCCAAGGCTCTTTGTTGGTACGGAGATCCATATCTGGATGTGACCAGTAGGTGGTACCTACCTCATTCCGAAGCTTGATGTTAAGTAACGCCCATGACACAGACACCGCTGGTCATAGGGGGTTTCATACAACATTAGAAATCTTGTGTGAGGTCACATATTGGCCCCACATGGGCCATGACCTAGACATCTATTTAAATGGGTGTCTTGTGTGTGCTCAGTTTCAGCCAAGTTCTCTCACACACACAGTGGGTAGAATCTCTTCTAGCCCTGAATTGTAAGGCAGACACAGATGCCACACTAATGATCAATCACATCTTCTCTCGTTTTGGCCTTCCCCAAAGGATTGAGTCAAACAGAGGAAGTCATTTTACCAGCGAGGCGATGACCAATATGTGGGAGATACTAGGGGTAAAAAGAAAACTCCACATTGTCTTGCCTACCAACCAGCCTCGAGCGGGGGAGTTGAGAGATACAATAAAACAATTGTGGGCATCTTGAAGTTCATGGCGAACTATGAACCAAGTTGGGACATCCCATTACCGCTTGTCCTGATGGCCATAAGCTCTACACCATCTTCTGCAATCAAAATGTCTCCATTTAAGCTCATGACGGGACGTAAAATGGTGCGACCCATGAGTACATTAAGAATTTACAGAAACACCTTCAGTATTCGCTTATGCTAAGCGCAGTTTAGAAAAGTCGGCAGAAGGTATGAAAGCCTACTATGACTTAGAAACAACAGAGATGGAGTACGAAGTAGGAGACAGGGTCTACCTGTACAATTTCCAAAGGAACCAGACCAAGGAGTGGAATTTCCTCCTCTCTTGGTGCAGTGCCTTTGAAATTGTCGATAAAATCTCACCTGTTGCTTATAAGATCGGCATCCGTAAAGGAGAACATATGGAAGAGAAATGGGTCCATATCAATCAGATGAAGAGCTGTCACACCAGACAGGTGCTAGGACTGACTGAAGAGCTCAGTGAGGGTAGAGCCCAGGAACCATCTAAAGAATGAAAGGGAAATATGGAAACCCAGATGGAGACTATCGCACAGTAACAGGGAGTAAAACAATTCATACTTATAAGAAATGTACCAAAATTAGAGAAAATTAGAGAAAGAGAATATTATCGAATTGTGTATGTCAAATGGAATCAATGTTAACATTTGGTTGCAATGTATAAACTGTTGTTTGTTCTCAATTTGTATTCCTATTTACCAGGGGTTATAAGTGATTTAAAAAAAGGTAAAATCAGAGTGGTAAATTTCAACGAAACCAAAATACCCAAAAAATACTGAATTTATTTTTGCAATGTACAGTTTAACATGAAATGCTTACCGAATATGCAAGCAATGCAAAACTCTATCTAACATCTAATTGCAGAGCACTCAACTGCAATAAGATGCTCTAGAGAAAGGTAGTGTTGTATATACATGCAGCTTGCTCCACCTTTTAGTGCAGCCTCCTAGTAGCAGTTGCCGAGTCCCATCCCATATACTCTTCTCAATACAGAGATCACTTATTTACTGGCAGCAAATAAAACCGCACCCTGCATCTTGCACATAAATGTGCTCAATATAACAGTACAATATTAGTCATGTCTGTCAAAAAATGAGCATTTGCCTGCAACCGTAATGTATAGTATCATATAATTTAATGACTGTCTCCTTTAATACCTTGTATTGTTAATCAAGTATATTCAGACTATGGCCTGTTTAACTCCCAGACAACCCTAAGTGCTTTGAGGCCATGACCATTACAGTTAAGCGCTGTATAAATGTCACATGACGTATCATTTACCAATCCAGACCTTTTGCCTTTGCCAGAGCTGGATCAATTTGTGTTTTTTCGCTTGTAAAAAATGTGCACGTCACACTTGTTGGTAGCTACTGCTGTCTGGGATTTAATTGAACACATATGGAATGTTACATGCTGCTCCACATTTATATTATGCTTCTACCCACCCACCTACAAACTGCATATCTACCGTTGCCTAATACATCCCTCCACGCCTCCTAGCAGCGCACTCTATAGTGCTTTCATACTACAAGCAAAACCCATCCAAACCACACTCTGCATCATGATGCTGAGACATACTCTACCATCTATCGCATAATCCACCACTTTTACCGCCCAATCCTGGTAACGGTACAACATATTTCCTGTAACAATGGCCCTTGACCCATAGTGGGCTAATTGTATTTAGCGATACACGTACCCACACTCTGTACGGCTCATCAGTTGATGCCAGTTTAACGAGGAAAAGCTCCTTACCAATTGCCCTCTGCAGTACATTGCATGATTGTATGTTTGCATATTGTCGCACTTACCAACAATTATAGTGCTGCGCTGGAAATCCTGCTAGCCGTAACGACCAGCCCCTGTATGCCTCTAGATATACCTATACCTAATTACTGGGCCTGCAGTAGTGACCCAGTAGTTATGGTTAAGTTGCTCAACTCATAGGAAGACCACTTATTTGGGCATCTTATGACTTTGCTCCCCAGTGGACGAATCCTCAACAAAAAAACCATATGGCCCGCTCTGAATTATTTTGCTACATTTGGTGAGGTTTCATCAAGGGGGGAGGGGGGGAGTTGTAGGGGAGTCCCCAATTTTTTTTTCAAAGACATAGTGGGAAAAACCTTTGCTCACGCCTACAGCCCAAACCGTTGGGCGGATTTTCACCAAATTCATGGCAGGTGCGGCGGTTTGGTCCTGAAAGCATGCCTTTTTTAATTTGGTGTAAATCTATCCAGTAGTTTCTTTTTAAATGACCAAAAAGTAAAAAAAAATTAGTCATATATGTGTCTGGTCCGCTGACTCATTTCCCTGTTCGTTCCGCAGACCGGACTCTGATTGGCTTAGAAGGCAACGTGGCGTCCGCGGACATCAGACACGACCACTGATTGGATGGTGAAAAGCGTGAAGTGCATCAGATTTTTGGAAACGTCCGCCATCTTGGATTCATGGACAGTGGCCAGTGTCCGCGGACATCGCGGTACGATGATTTTAAAAAACACAACATTGCATTGCACTTGTCAAACTTATCAAATAATCACTGGGTATGTGAGGGGTGATGAGGATGGGATGGGATATGGCTGCAAGAAACAAAAAAACAGGTGTTTTTCGCAGTAAAAGTCGGCAAACAGTCCTATGAAGTTCGCGGACACCTCTGCATTACAGGCTTGGTGAAAAGCAGTTCTTGAATGGCTTATAACTTTGGCGGCACTTAATGTAACCTGCAATTATATTCTTAACCTGATTCTAAATTATTTTGCAATTTTGGTGGGATTCTGTCAAGTGGGGGCAATATTAGAGGGGGGGTCCCAACAGTTTGTAAAGGCTTATAAATGACGTGCCATTTGACCAATCTACACTTAGGCTGGCAAAATGATTATAGATATAGATATACATGTTTTTGTAAAGTCTGAATCAATTTTGTCAAGTGGGGGCTAAGTTATATGACTATTGTATGTGCATACATTTGACACTTTTGAAAAAATAAAACATGGGTGGATTTCCAACAAACTTGGAAAATCTTATTGAGTCTACGTACTTTACTGAGAAATGTAAAGTAGATGGAGTCTATACATTTTTTTTAGTTCTATTTTTTAACTGTGAAAGGTGGTTCCTAAAGGAACATTTCTTTTGTTGTTTTTGGATGTACTTATTTTTTTGGCAGGAGAGCTTAGAACGAAAGGTGGGGAGGGAAAAAAGGGAAGGGGCACCAAGCACTAATATGGAGGGGCAGGTGGACGGGTAAGATGTTGCACATGTGTTACTTCTAAGGTAGGGGGCAGTGTTTTTCATGCTCCTTGATTACCGCTCCAAAAGCACTTCGAAATTGCTTCCCTCTTCAGAATGTTGTGTTGTAGTATATACAGAGGACTGTTGTCTTAAAAAACCATGTATCAACAGCCTCTTTTATTGCTTGCAAGGTAGCTGGTGGGATTTTGTGTCCCACAGAAGTAGGCTGTGTGGTTACAGTATTGGTTGAGGAAGATGAGTTGGAGGAAGATAGCCTCCTACTTGCTAAGAAAGGAACAACCTTTCTGAGAGCATTGCGCTCATTGGATTTGGCGTGACAGCACATGGAGGTGGTCCCGTAGGAGTACTGTCCGGGTAGCCTGCAACTAAAGTTGCACTCAGTGCATTTCACTTTGGCAGCTTCAGCCTTTGGTACATTCCCAACAGTGGTAAAGAACTGCCACACCAATGATTCTCTCTGGGTGCTAGAGGTAGGCACTTCCTCTACCTCATCTTCTTGGTTCTCTTCATTGTCTTTGGAAGTACTGTGCTTTTTATGTTGTGAAGGTCCTCCGGCTGGTGGTGGTGGTGGCTCTTGGGAAGGAGGGATGGCAATGCTGATGCCATCTTTAAGATAAATAGCAGTTTTACTCAGATTCTTTCAAGTATGTACCGTGTACTAGATTGTTAACTGATAATGAGTAAGAATAGGTGTAGGAGCTGTGCAAGGGAAATTTTGAAGTTAAACGTTCCTAGATCAGTAGAAGATGCAGTTCCGATCTGTCCACAAAGCCCAGATCTGATCGTGAAGTGCAGACGTGTTCTCGGGCACATCATGCCGCATGCCAGCGTATGGTCACGTGGCACTGTCCGGAAGGTCCGCAATGAAGTCAGATCTTCGTGGATGTTTACGGACGCAAAATCAGTTGAAAAAGTTGCAAAAAGTGTATAGAAGTGTTAACAATGATGCTAGAAGGTGGGAAATGGCAGCGTTTTAAGGTGAAACTTTGTAAATTGGACACAAATATTGCTATATTGGGTAAGTATGATATAGTAAGTTGTAGGAAAATAGCATTTACTGGTAATAACCCATGAAATTCACTGAAAAACTTTGTTAAAGGGACGTTATGGTTAAGTTGCACTAAAAAAACAATGAAATTCAATGAAAAAACATTGTTGAAGGGACGTTATGGTGAAGATGCACTAACTGCAGCATTATAAATATTGGCAGTTGATGTGCTGTTGAAAGTATACTGTCAAACGTATTCAAATTCGTGTATACAATGTTTTTCTTTTCTTATGCTTTTTCCTTTTTATATATTTCTAAATTTAGGAATTAGTGACATGTTTATGTACATATTATATTATTTTTATGAAAATGGTCTTTCTTGCAGCATTCTTTCAGTGTTTAGTGAGTTGTTTGTCTGTTACTGTCAGTTGCATATTTCGTGTATTTTTGATGTTCACTACTGTTTTTGACAAAGTGCCAGATGGAGTCAAGATAAACGACTACAAATGTCGTGGATTCTATGTCACGACGGAGGCGAGCATTATGCTTCATCTTCCATGTATTCCTGTCTCCAGCAGTTTCAACAAAATACAAACTTTGAAACTTCCCACATGGAAAAAACATATTTTTTACTATTTTCTTTTTAGTAAAAAAAACTTCTTTTCCCTTAGATTCAGTTCATTTGTAGTCCTTTGTGCTCTACACACGTGACTAAAGTACTTCTGTCCTCTCTCTCTTGTTTAATGCTCGTAACTCCACTCCAACACATAACCAAACTAAGTTAGTCCAACTTGAACAAACAGCATTAGTCCAACATAAAGTCTCCTTCCTCAACTGTGCCGTTCTGCTCGGCTCTCAAATGCCTGCGCGGCCTTGCTGCTCAACCAGCCTGTGCAATTCGCTAGCCTGCTTCAGTTGTTCTTCTGGTTGTCTCCTTCCGAAAAACATAAAGAGGAGGTTATGGAGGAGCATACACAACCTTATTCTGAGAGAAATCCATCATGAATAAAAACATAGACATTGTCATTACATTCCTGTGTGTATCTAGGGCGGGAAGGTAATGCTGCAGGTGGGGCCTCCTGAAAACAGCCAAGTTTAATCATGCTGAATAAAAATTAATGAAGACAGCACACTAGCTAGTGCATGTTGTAGCAGCCTTGTTGAAAGTGGTCCAAATGACCTAATACCACTGAAACCGGTCGGGTTTTCCTTCTGTGTCTTGGCAGACATGTACCATAGAACCAAAAACTTTACACCAGACTGTAGACTGATCCTCCCACAAAACAAGAGAGAGGAACATGATATTTCACTATACTCGGATTGGAGTTTAGAAATATCCAAGTACTCTGTATACCAGTATACAGGAGAATTCACCGAGCTACCTCGGTCCATTCACTCCTTTTTTACAACTGTGTGCACTAACACATCATCGGTTTATGGTATAACTGCTGTAGCACTTACCAAGAACCTTTGTTTTAGACAATCTGCTCTCCATAGAAATTGAATAATAAGATTTAATGTTTCACTTGGAAAGCAGTCAATATAGGGCAAAAAGGCAACAAAAAAACAACCAAATAATTTGTTTTTAGAATTCACAACGAGCAAATTCACCTGAATCAGATTGTGTGACCATTATGACTAAGGGAAGATTCGGGTGTTAGATTACCCTTCCGGTTCAACACATGGATATCCACCCTTTATACTGCACCCTTTGCCCTGGGTAAACTTATCAAATAATTTGAATTTCAATATCACCTATTTGCCCAGATTTTCATTCTCTTCCCTACTTAACCTCTGCCACCAAAGAACACATCACTAGCTGTCTCATGGTTATCCAACACTGTGTTAAACTCCTTCAAGAGGGACTGTCTTTCTTCCTGCCTCCTCATTTGATTACACAAGGCTTGCAACCTAGTGGGTCCTCCTTGACAGCACCCTCAGATTGCAGAATTATATTACAACTACAGCCACTGCTGCTATTTTCACCATTATCAATGTAAGGAAAATGCAGCCACACCGTATCCACCATCAGCTCAAACTCTGATCTCTAAGCTTGTGCTAAACAAACTGGACTATCCTCCAAGCCTACTCCTGGGACTTCTCTAATACTGCTTTTCACCTCTAAACAAAGATCCCTACTCTGCCACACACATTCTTTACAACCTAATCAGATCTGCCCCACCTCTACTAATTGGCAGAATGCAGCATAGTTTTCCATGCAAATTGCCCTCTAGAGCTACCTAGAGAAACAACCTTACAAAGTACAACCCTCCATACCTCACAAACAGCGTCCACATCATCTGTTACCCCAGTCTCTTTTTTAGAAAGAAAAAGACAAGACGAAGCAGCAAGAAACCTAAGGTCAAGGAACAAACAGGTGAACAACTAGTGGTGAATATACCATCTAAACTCTTGGCGAAAAGTCAACTAGGAGTTCTTAACCTAGAGTTATCATTTACACCATCCCAAAACTCCACACATTTGCAAAAGATAACCAATCTGTTCAGATTAATAAGGAAGATGAGACTCAAAGTATTCTTCAACCTCCAGCCTCCACAAGAAGAACCTTCAGTCACTATCGACTATCTAGAGATGAAACCTAAAAGTACAAGTACATATGAAAAAGATCAACTTTAGTAAGACCTCAAACTACAACATCAGAAAACATCAGAGCCAATTCATCAGGGATTTCGATGATGACTACACACCTGCACTGAAACCGGCAGATAAAGGGGGCACCATTGTCATCATTGATACTAGTTATTACAATTAACAATGCATGGCTTTACTGAATGACACCAACACCTACGTACCCATAAAACAAGACCCTACACCAGTGATGATGACATGTATACAAGTAACACTGGAAGGAGCATTGGAGAATGGGCGGATCGATTCCAAAACTCAAAGTTTTTGTACAAAAGAGTGTTGGATTACCCTGGTTTTCTACGGATTACCCAAAATTCATAAGAGCCTTCAAAACTCACCATTGAGGCCTATTATGGCTGGCACAGAGAATATCTTTGACCCCCATGGCCAAATATGTGAATCAAGTATTACAGTCAATAGTACAAAAGACAGGAACTTACCTGAGAGACACCACACATTTTTTTAACAACTTGAAAGATATGGGTGGCTTATGAACAGAGGATCTATTGGCATTGTTCGATGTACAGAGTCTATACACATCCATTCCCCAGGAAGGTGGCTTGGAGGTGCTTGAATGGTCCCTACAGAGGCACAATAACCGCAGAGCAGCAAAAATGTTAATGTTGGAACTTACCAAAATCATTTTGTATAACAATTTCTTCAGGTTTTACAAGCAATTTTATTTACAGGCAGCAGGCAAACCCATGGGGTCGGCCATGGCACCAACGTATGCTAATCTATACATGCACAAATTAGAAACACAATCCATTCTGAATCATCCGCATTGGGGCACTAAACTATTGACTTGGAAAAGATAGATTGATGATGTGTTCATAATTTGGAGAGGTCAGCGGCGTGAACTAGATGAGTTCCTTACATATCTGAAGTCCATTAATGACTGTATCAAATCTGGAAGTAGGAACGCCCAAATTACACTACCTGGCTATAGAACTGGAACTCAAAGAATGAAAATTGATAACCAACATTTTCCATAAACCAACTGATGTGAATACCACCCTATATTATCTGAGACAACATCCTAGACATCTTAAAGATAACCGCCCATACAGCCAGTTATTAAGGCTCAAACATATTTTCTCTGACGACAACAGACTTGAGCTGGAGAGTGAGAAAATGACAGCCAAATATCCACAGAGGGGTTACCCTAACATTGTAATCAAGACAACTAGAAGTAACCCTAAAACCAAGAAGATCCCTTTTCTCTACATTCCTAAATACTCCAGACAAAGCCATCATGTGACCAGGCTTATTAAGAAGAATTGGAAGTTGATACAACTCGACACACAGCTACAGAAACTATTTCCTAGACCCCCACTCATAGCCTAAGAGATGCAAGAACTTTAGGGATCAATTAGTCAGAGCTCAGAGGACAAAACCCAACAACCAATACACATTACAAAAGAAGAAAAGTGGCACATTTGCCGGTCTTCATTGCAATAACTGCAACAATATCATGAAGGGCCGCTACGTGCAAAATGTGACTCAATGTCAGTCATCTATGGTCTTAGTTGTATGTGGGACAAACAGCGAGAAAAGTGAAAGAAATTTGTAACGAACATAACAGTAACATAAGAACAAATTATGTACGTTCACCAGTCACTAGACACTTTACTGAAAAAGACACTCAGTAGCGCAATTAAGATTCATGGTGTCGGAAGTAGTCCACAAATCTGAGATCTGATGAAGAAGTTAAATCAGAGAGAACTTTATTGGATTGATAACTTAGACAGTCTAAGCCCAAATGAAATGAATGAGGATTTCTACTTAGGTGCTTTCTCATAATGCCTCTTTATAATGTGCACATGTCATCCCGAATTGTGATGATGCCTAACTTGACTATAGAGCCACCAACAGCATCTTTAGGCGAATGACTAACAGATTATAAGCATGTGTACCATTTCTAGTCATTCAGCTGACATAATCCCAACATACCAAAAGGTTAACCACACTCCTTTTTTCACCATCTCCACTTAAGTCATCCACCGGGAATAATCCCTAGACCAAAATATTAGCTACACCTCCACTTTTCACTTCATAGTAGATGGATTATCATCCCCTCGCAGACTTTTTATGATAAGACTATGGAGAATGTTCCCCAACGTGCAACTCTTTTGTGAGCATTATCCACTAATTTTCAGTGTCAGACATTTATCCACTCACATAATGCCTTATGTGATCAGTAACCATCCTTCTTAGCATTATCGGGATCAGATCCCGTACCCCTACTTACTCCCGGGCTACTTTGAATAATGACGTCCTCACGCGATGATGTAATTTGTTTACATGCAGCATCATCGCGTGAGCACGTCACATTGACACTTAGATAACAGTGGCCATTCCTCGGGTTCCGCACTTACGGGATGACAAACACGCAGCCTCAGCGATATGAACTACTTGAGGTAAAGCTCGGTGCATATCCAATCCGCCCCTTCTCCATCAGATATGGGGGATGACCACATATTCACTGTCCCCTTACCACCTCTTTTTGCTCCTTTTTACCTAGAAGCTTCATGACAACTGACTAAGGAACTCCTCACCCTATCACACCATTTGAGAAGCTCCGCAAAGATAAGCTTCAGCTGAGACACCCGCAATTTAATAATGATTGAGTAGGGACATTTGTCTAACTTAAGCCCCTCATTCTTACCACATAGGACCGGGTTGACACTAGCGGGCGCAACATGTTCACCTGAACTCAGAGGAGGTCCCTTTCTTATTGTTATTATTAAATTGTTTTGAACTAAGGTACAGTCACACAACACTATTATTTTTCATTTTTGAATAGTTAGATTTACATGTAAAGGTTTTACCTTTTCTGACTGAGTACTATTTTCCATGGTCAGCACGAAGAATCGGATCATATAGATAGTCATCCCAGACACCATTTAGTAACTAAGGGGACCAATCGATTCCTATCTTTGAGATGCAGAATATCCAAAATTCTTAGGCATATGAAAGACCCTAATCTAGTCCTTGTTCATACTATAGGTTCTACTGCTGATCTCTTAAGCAACTAAGAACCGAGGACACCCTACTCGAATATCTTCCCCTGATCTCCACCAGGTGAATGACTAAGGATGGGATGTGATAGAAACAGTGTATAATCAAATACAGTATATATTACCAATTAGTAAGAGCTAACAAACTCTATTCTCCACTCTCTATTTGAAATGTAGATCACTGTGAAGGTTGATGAAAGACACACAACTTGTGCTCCTGATGAAGGGACAGCTGTCCGAAATGCCTAGAGCAGAATTTAATCTATGTAAAATACCTGTATCAGAAAAGTATTGATGAATTGATTCTAATGTGATTTGAACATATATGTTACATTTGATTCTATGTTTATTTTTGCAATAATATTATTTTGTATAAATCTACAAGACTGATCTTACTTAACTTGTTGTTATAAGTACATCCTAATTACTGTTTGTCATACAAACACCTTAGGTGTGTGGCGGACGAAAATGTTCCACGGCCAGTGGGCACCGGTTTCTTTCTTATTGCAACTCTACAGCCCAGTGCCAGGGCTGCTCTCTTCTCCCCCGCACCCTCTTACACCCACAAGGTCATATCTATTTGATTTCTTAAAAATATTGGAGTGCACCTATATACCTATTCCGTCTAATGGTGGTTTTATGGCCTATGCCGAATAAAACTTTTTTGAACTGAACTGAAATATCTAAAAATATAAAAGGCATGAGGTTAAAATTGTAGACCATAAGAGTGAGTGGCTTAAGTAAACAAGAGAAGGTCCCACTCTTGTATGACACATTTGAGAATACATGCCATTGATTGTGGCAGTTCCATTCCAATAAATTACTTTTACCCTCATTTCATTTTGGCTTGTCTCTGGGTCTTTGTGTCCCTTTCAGTAACATTATCAAAACTTGGAAGTGGGTTGTGTTGTTATATTTAAATCCCTGTACACTTATGCAGGTTTACTAAGATACGGTTACGATATAGTACTTTTGACAAAACTGTTCTGTATCCGTCATTGTTTTCGACTCTTGTTCTACTAACTATGAGATTGTTAGATTTTTAGCAGACATTCTGACTGCAACTAGAGTGCCCTAGATGGTCCTCAAATTGGTGGGATTGTCCAATTGGGAACCCTTTAAGGTTCCGTCAACGTTCTAGTTTGGATTAGCCAATCAGATCTGGGTGATTGTCAGTCTTCCATTTGTTCACTCTCCCACTTACCCCAAGTGACACTGTGAAGAGGGAGGTGATCCACGAGCTACCAGGAGGAGTCTGGTGTTTGTTTTCTTTTCTAATCTCCTCTGCTTGAAATGTGTTCAAAAAGGAATACCGTACATACCATAATCTGCTGGTCCATCATTTGTGGACTGATTGCTTCAAATACGTATGTTTATCAAGGGATTGCAAGCGTTCAGGAAACTGTTCGGTGCGATGTCAGGAGTAATGCGCCTGCATAGTGGTGTCTCATTCTTCCCGCTGACTCATCAGTTGTTGGTGCTAAATTTTCTAGAACTAGTTTGCAGGTTTAGGTCCCTGCTCTGCTGTTCATGTAGGTGGAGGCAGGTGTCATTTAGTCCAATCTGGGGTGCTAGAGTCAAGGGGCATGAGTCCTGTAAGGATATTTGGCGTGTTACAGTACAGAGTACAGCACTACTGCACAGGTAGCAAACAGCACAGAGTACAGCACTACTGCACAGGTAGCAATTTTTTTCGCAGCACCACCACAAGGGTGCGGTGCATTGCTATATGGGTTACCAGATTAACAAGGAAAGACAGGCTATTCAGTCAAAAACGATTTTAACATATAAGATGCAAATCTATTTTTACAGTTAAAAGCACACGTGCTCATTTAAAAATGCACACTATTTTTCACCTGAAATGCCTATGGTGCGAGAGACACATTTGAAAATTAACAGCTAACCTATTAACCATTAACCTGACTAATAAAACCTTATTTAACATAACCCACTAATAAAATGTGTTCTCCACTGCAGAATTAGGCATACTCTGAAAACCATTTAAATGTGTGTGCAGATTTTTTTTTCTCCGTGTTTTTGTGCACAGTAACTGCAGGAAGAAGGAAGTCAGATTTGCAACAATTGCAAATGTATAAGCGAAGCTATTGTTGAAGAGTAGGAGGATGAGAGATGATGGATTTCATTGGGACACGTCATACAGAGGGCTGAGAGGAAAGTTTTAGTGGGCAGTAACGGGGAAAATTCCAGGCAGACATTTTTCTGCACTACTGGGGAGAAGACCTGGCTGTGGGACTCCTGACTGAATGCAGATTCCTGCGTCCTGCTACAGTCAAGATTTGGCCGAGCTGGGAGGAAGCCCTTTTCCTGGTTGGAGGCATTCCTATCTGCAAAAGCTGAGAATTCCAGGCAATGACCCCGGTTTGAGAAGGGAAGGCGATCCTTTAACTGGGGTTAATCTTCAAGGGAGCTACATTCACAAAGAGAACAGCTGAAGAAAACTCAGATAAGGTAATTACATAAGCGTGGGAGCCGTGTGTGTGCACGAAAATATGCAGTCAGTGTAGGAAAGGGGATTCCTGTGCGTGTCTTAATCAAGTGCTAATGTTGCAATTTGAGTTCTGTTCTCCGCCACTCTCTTTGCAGTGTGTCACAGACAATGCTTTGACTGTACCATTTTATTTCTGTAAAGAATGAGATCGTGTTTAAATACAACTTTTATAATACAGAAAAATATTTGAAAACAGACGGGTGATGTTTATTGTTTACCATTACAATGCTGATGATGTGGGGAGATTTTTAAACAGTACAATGGTCATTTTAAGACAGATGTGTGCATGTCAGAATCAGTATGAATAATTGTGAGTGACTGTAGCATAGCTCGTTGGAGGTACATGAGCCAACGGGAAGAGAGACTCTCTGAACATAGCTCCCTACCGTATATAAGGTAGTGGAAATTACCACAAGACTACCATATATAGCTCTCTGTCGTAAATAAGTCAGTGAGTTCGCCCATGGTGGCACACCAACACTATCACTGGAAAATGTGGTATTCCTAGAATGCAGGTCTGAGGTCTCTCTAGTGATCACACGAAAAATCTAAGCAAAGATAAGGGATTCTGGACATTGGGGCCACAAATAAAACAAGGGAATTATGCTCACCAAAATACCACCAACCACGTATACCAAATATGCAGGTCTGGGTGCTGAAATAATGCATGTCCATTGTATTATTGTTGCACATGGCCAAATCTGAATACAAAGAGTGATTATTGCTAAGTTATTTTTCGGCGGTAATAAAATACCGTCAGGCCCCAAATCTCCACAAAATACCCTACATATTTATGGTGCGTTGCAGGCCGGGAAAGTGATCATAGAGTACCTACTGGGCGTGGTAAGCGTGTCTCACACTGCCATTTGCACATTAAAGGGAACCCATTTTATAATAGCAGTGTGCCACTAAAAACGAATTTCAGAATGTCACAAAGGGAAACCACATTCTCAGATCTAGTGCAATATTTAGAGGCAAAGTTATTTGCACATGGGAATTGGTCTTCGAATAGCACGTTAGAATGGAGTAACCACATTCAGGGTGAGGTGCAGAAAGAAAAACTAGACAGTATTTTTGCAGAAGGCAGCATAATTCAGGTCTGCCTTACAAGATTATTGAATGCAGCCGATAAAAGTGCAGAGAAAGACTGTTTAATACGGCTATGCGGCAAAATATGGTTTATTTTAAACAAGTCCCTGCGAATGCAAGAGAATGATACTCAGCTAATTAACAGGTTAAAGACTGAATTAGAAGGGGCAAGTAAAAATCAGGAAATGTTGAGAGCAGAATTGGATGTATGCCAAAAAGACATGCAATTAAAATGCAGAGACTTTGATACTCAGTTATCCAAAAGCAAGAAACAATTTGAAGATAGTGAGCAAGAATTGGCACACTTAAAAGCCTTAGTGGATCACATTAGGCAGGATAAAGATGAGGTTGTTTCAGAAATGCAGATTTTACAAAAAGAACATTGTGAAAAAGAAGGTGATCTCCAGAGTGCAGAACAAGAAATGATTAAAATGATCCAAGAAAGAGACAAGAGAAATAAAGAGTTCAATGAATGCCAAATGCAAATGTGCGAAATGCAGGAGGTGATTAATAAAATGAGTGATGAAAATAATTATTTGCATGATGAAGCCAACAGACTCCTTAAAAAGTGTAAGGACTTAGAACAGCAAATGTGCATTCCCAGGTCCCAGGAGAGGCGGCAGGGTACCACATTCAATGGAGTGGAGGTGAATTCTAGCTCTGCCCAAAGAGCTAGTGCCCCAGTGACTGGGCCGGTGACTGAACTTGGTTGCAGCGCCCTTGGGGGATTTGATACTCCCATTGGGGGCAGTCACCAATCTCATACACCTGAAAACAGGATTGACTCACAAAATAGTGCAATTCCATGTATTGCAACAAGTAGCCCCATAAAAATAATGAAATCCATTAAAGCCCTGATCAAACCATTTAAAAAGGGAGGTGAATGCTGCATTGAGGATCACTTAGAAGCGGTGCATGACATTTTTAAAGCACTCCAGATACCTAAGGAGCAGTACAGACAATATTTCCATTTAACTTTAGATGCCCCGACGGCCAGCATCATAAGGGGATTAAATGAACAGCAGAATATGACATGGCTGGAGTTTGAAAAAGAAATTAGGCGTCATTTTTCTCCTTTTCAGTCATTGCAGGAGGCAAAGAAAGTCGCGTACACAATTACTGCTGGACCTAATACATCCCCTCGCCAATTTTTACAAGACTTAAAAAGAGCATTCTCTCGCTTTGATGTATCTTTTGACTCAAATTCCAATGAGTTTAAAACTGCATACTTCTATGGGCTACAGAAAGACATCATATCCCAATTGGTCCGTGAATTTGACCGTGACAAGTCCCTTGAATGGATTGTACATCAAAGCACAAAGCTATATGAGGTACTCTATTGTCAGGGTAGAGAAAGTGATAAAATGAAAGATACCAGGCCTAAATCTAAAGAACCCTCAGCCACAGTAATGGAAATCAGGTCAGCCAAAATGTCCCTTGAGTCTGCTCAAAGTCAAGGTAAAAATAATGTGACACCTGAACAAAGGGGTAATCAACAAAGATCGCCATTTCCTGTACCAATGTTCCAATCACATGATCCTAGTAATAGAGAGAGCTACATCAGCCCTAGGTATCAAGGGGATAGACCCCGGGTAGGATATCGGCCTGATATGGCAGGTATGAACAATAACCAGAGACAAAATCAAGATCAAAGAAATGATGGTCCCTACCAGTCATTGGGGACACAGAGTAGGTTTGATCCCAACACCATGATATATGGTAATCAGGATAGGCCCCGATATGTGGATCGATTTACTGATAATGGAAATCAACACAGGGGCCAGTACCCACAATCTGAGAGACAGGACATGAGGCAAAACGTGAACTACAATCCACGCCAGTACAATGATTCCCCACCAGGGGACTATAATCAAAGGATGGGTGCAACCCGCTCCCCTCCACAAATGAATCAAGAGTTCAGAAACCATCCCAACCGCCATCAATCACCTGAGAGGTATCAGAATAGATCCAATCAGGGGGAAAACAACCAATATCGACCTAGGCCACAGAAAGAGGATCCTAGAGAGATGGAAAGGTTCCAGTGCCTTGAGGCCCAAGTGAAAATGTTAGCTGAGCAAATAGGAAAGCTCTATACAGCGCAAAAACAACCTTCCAAAGAGGGGGCTGATGGCCATAGCAATGACCGGGGGGCTTCCGAAAAGTGACTAAGTACTCATGATAACTGCAGTGCCAAAATGACAGATTGCTCTGATATAATTTTGCATAACAACTCTGAGGTGACTAATGGATTAAATATGAAAGTACCAGTAAATGAAATTGTGATAGAAAGTGCAAATACTTCTAAAAAAGAGGTACGGTTTAACTTAGAGCTACATAAAACAGTAAAGATTTGCACAAATGAAAAAGAAACATTAGGAATTCCAAAAGAACAAAGGGACAGATTTAAGAAAAATGACTCATGCATGAGGAATACCAGTGAACAGGGAGTAAGTGGGGATGCCATAGCTCCTTCCCTGGGCAAGCAAAACAATGACCAAACACAGACAGAAAAAGGAAATACTCACAAGGAGGGTACAAGTCAATCACCTGAAGAATTCTTTGAGCCACATATTTTTGAAGAGGCTGAAAGGGCTGGTATTACACTAAATTATCACAAATGCACAGAATTAAAAAATGACAAATTGCTGAATGATGTTGTTACACATGTTCAGTTGGAAGGTTGTAATGTGGTCTCTGATGTTACCCAGATGGATGGGCGAACAGTGGCCACACTCCAAAAAACCTCTGAACATGGAGAAATGAATAAAATATCTCGCACAGAAATGGGTAAAAAGGAGGGAAAAATGTCTTTTCATTTACCAATGTGCTTAGCCAAAAGTGAAAAAGACCTGAGAAAGGTGAGCCCTGAAATCAGTAAGAATTCACATTTCTTATGTGTATTAGAGGAAGTTGAGGACAGATATTATGCACCCATCACTGTAGAAGAAAAATGCCACACCTTTGCTATGGTTGACACTGGCGCACAGGCCACAATTATGTCCAAGGAGCTGGTAAAGAGTATCAATGAAGGGAGGCCTCCACAGAGTCAGATCACAGTGAAGGCAAATCAAGGCCCAGTGCATAACTTTAATGGGGAGGAGGTGCCCATCATAGGTGTAACTGAGGTTGACATAAAAATAGGAAAGCACAGAATGAAACAAGAGGTATTGATCACATCTATTTGTGAAATTCCATTTCTGATGGGGACAGATTGCCTGAAAAGATTGTCTCCTCTCATAGATGGGGTGAATGGAGTGTTGTGGTCCTTAACCAAAAAACCATTGAGGCCTAAGAAACTAAAATCACAAAACAGCAATATAAAAGAATGTCACACCGTTGCCAAAACAAATGATGCTGTGGAGGTATATCTCCAGAATAGCTGCATACCTAGTGTCACTGTTATATTAATGTGTCAAGACAAAGATCAGAGCGACAATAAAAAACTACCTGTACAAATATACTTGGACCCAAGGAAAGATTGGCAGACTGCCATAGATGAGCACACATTACGTTTCTATTTAAAAGAGAAAACATGCAAACAGAATATTGTTCCTAAAACAGATTCAGAAAAACACATTACCACTCTGGCAGAAATACACATGGAAGTTGAGCAACCATGGGTTCATGTTGGTATAAATGATTATCTTAAAACAATAAAAGCCACTTTAGCGCTTGGACATGAAAGGAGTTTCATTAATGAGAAATTGTTGCAAAAAATTATGGAGAGGGAAGAAATCCCGAAATTTAGGATTAAAAACCAATATGTTTCTGGGTTGGACAATCCAGACTTTGAAAACCGAATTGCAGGCAGATGCATGCTTAAAATTAGCATTGGGCAGAAAACAATTTACCATAATGTATGGATAGTGAATGGAGCACAAAATGAATTTTACATGGGCAATGACATCATGCACAGAATGTGTATGGTGTTAGATTTCCTTAATCAAAAAATATGGTCACGCCTAGGTGGGCCGGCACCTGAATTTGAAGACAAAAGAAGGGCTTATCATTGTGCACAACTGGTTCCTTATGCCATCGAATTACAAATAAGGAAAGATACTATTATTCCTGCATTTACAAAACAGTTTGCAATAACACTGAAATGCAAAAATGGGCAGCAGATGAAAGGCTCTGATGCATTTGTATGCCTGAATGAAGCCATAAAACAGCAAGGCCTGGATTATGAATACATTCCATTGGTAGACATTGGTGAGGGATCTGTAAAAATCATGGTAAATAATAAAGGTTGTCAGGATATTCATTTAGAGGAAAACTCCCCATTAGGAATGGCCATACAAAAATCACATTATACGGCAGATTTAAATAACATGGTGATTGGGAATATTCCTGAAAAATATGTAGATGCCAAGGGCGAGTTGCCAGAACACCTGGACTCTCAGCCCAAAGGAATATTTAAAATTCATTCTGTGTATCCTTATGATTCAAATGAGACAGTGCGCTGCCATCAAGAGGATTGCATAATATTTAATTTAAATGAAAATGAAACAGGAAATCAGCCCAGTGAAGTGGAAGCTGATATGCCAAAATATTTAAAAGTGGCAACTCTACAAAAAGATACAGCCACACAGTTAGAGGAAAGCGCTGAGATTCCTTTACCAGAAGAGTTTCCAGAATTTTCCAGAATGGTAGAAGAGCAGATCTCCTTAGCGGATGCATGTGACAGCGATGAGGATCGAAACAATCTGAGGGAAATATTTATGGAGTTTAAGGATGTATTTGCAAAAGATGCTTATGATTGTGGTTTAACTGATTTACATGTGGCCACACTACCAGAAGGTTGTAGCAGAAATCCAGTGTTTGTACGCCAGTATAGACTACCGCTGGCATGTTTAGAATCATTGGCAGAGATTATTAAAAATTTGGAATCACGGGGAATAATCAGGCCCATTCATAGCACATCCAATACGCCTATTTTAGGTGTGTTAAAGCCAAATGGTCAATGGCGGCTGTGTGCAGACTTAAGAGAGTTAAATAAAAGAGTACCAGTATCTAGATGGCCACTACCATTCATTGATCAGGGTCTACCTCAGATACATGGTTCAAAGGTATTTACCACATTAGATCTCACCTCTGGATATTGGTGTGTGCCATTGGCAGAGGAGATACAACACTTATTTTCCTTTACATTTGACAGGACTCAATATGCCTGGCTTAGAGCTCCGTTCGGGTACATCAATAGTGGGAGTGAATTTGGCATATTTTTGAGAAAGGCCATGCCGGATGCAGCGGAAAGAGGAACAATAGTTTATGTGGATGATGTGTTTTATTTTTGGCAAAAGGATGAAGTTAGTATTGTGCTATGTACTTAATCTGTTTATTTTCTATTTTGATTTAGACAATTAACATTATTTGATCGGAGGTTCCGAGATCAGAACCCACGGGAGAGACGATGGAGCCCTGGAGTCCCCTGGATGAAGACCAAAAGATGCCTGCCTCCAGGTGGAGGTGAAGACAAAATAACCGGAATGCCAAAAGAGATGACTACTGTGGATTCAAGATTGCCAAGATGAAAGAGTACTCGAATGAACCGAATAACATCGCTGGTCGGGACATACCAAAAGAGACAAAACAAAAGTTCCGGCATATGAAGTTCCACGTATTTATTATTTTAATTATTTATTTTAATTTGTTATATTAATTATTTGTTTTAGTTAGTTGTTTTATTTCGTTGTTTTTAATTGACTTGGAAAATTTAAACTTAAAGTAATGCCACTTCCACTGAGAAGGCAAATGTGAAACATTTTATGGACTGATGGACTCAGATGAAATATTGATTGCAAATTTTCATTGATGCACATGAATATTCATTTTGTTGGATTGCTATATTGTAAAAAAAAAAAAAAGAACAAGTTGTTTTTAGGAATTGGCGTGGATTATAGCCAAGTTCTAAAAACAAAAGGAGGGTATATGTAAGGATATTTGGCGTGTTACAGTACAGAGTACAGCACTACTGCACAGGTAGCAAACAGCACAGAGTACAGCACTACTGCACAGGTAGCAATTTTTTTCGCAGCACCACCACAAGGGTGCGGTGCATTGCTATATGGGTTACCAGATTAACAAGGAAAGACAGGCTATTCAGTCAAAAACGATTTTAACATATAAGATGCAAATCTATTTTTACAGTTAAAAGCACACGTGCTCATTTAAAAATGCACACTATTTTTCACCTGAAATGCCTATGGTGCGAGAGACACATTTGAAAATTAACAGCTAACCTATTAACCATTAACCTGACTAATAAAACCTTATTTAACATAACCCACTAATAAAATGTGTTCTCCACTGCAGAATTAGGCATACTCTGAAAACCATTTAAATGTGTGTGCAGATTTTTTTTTCTCCGTGTTTTTGTGCACAGTAACTGCAGGAAGAAGGAAGTCAGATTTGCAACAATTGCAAATGTATAAGCGAAGCTATTGTTGAAGAGTAGGAGGATGAGAGATGATGGATTTCATTGGGACACGTCATACAGAGGGCTGAGAGGAAAGTTTTAGTGGGCAGTAACGGGGAAAATTCCAGGCAGACATTTTTCTGCACTACTGGGGAGAAGACCTGGCTGTGGGACTCCTGACTGAATGCAGATTCCTGCGTCCTGCTACAGTCAAGATTTGGCCGAGCTGGGAGGAAGCCCTTTTCCTGGTTGGAGGCATTCCTATCTGCAAAAGCTGAGAATTCCAGGCAATGACCCCGGTTTGAGAAGGGAAGGCGATCCTTTAACTGGGGTTAATCTTCAAGGGAGCTACATTCACAAAGAGAACAGCTGAAGAAAACTCAGATAAGGTAATTACATAAGTGTGGGAGCCGTGTGTGTGCACGAAAATATGCAGTCAGTGTAGGAAAGGGGATTCCTGTGCGTGTCTTAATCAAGTGCTAATGTTGCAATTTGAGTTCTGTTCTCCGCCACTCTCTTTGCAGTGTGTCACAGACAATGCTTTGACTGTACCATTTTATTTCTGTAAAGAATGAGATCGTGTTTAAATACAACTTTTATAATACAGAAAAATATTTGAAAACAGACGGGTGATGTTTATTGTTTACCATTACAATGCTGATGATGTGGGGAGATTTTTAAACAGTACAATGGTCATTTTAAGACAGATGTGTGCATGTCAGAATCAGTATGAATAATTGTGAGTGACTGTAGCATAGCTCGTTGGAGGTACATGAGCCAACGGGAAGAGAGACTCTCTGAACATAGCTCCCTACCGTATATAAGGTAGTGGAAATTACCACAAGACTACCATATATAGCTCTCTGTCGTAAATAAGTCAGTGAGTTCGCCCATGGTGGCACACCAACACTATCACTGGAAAATGTGGTATTCCTAGAATGCAGGTCTGAGGTCTCTCTAGTGATCACACGAAAAATCTAAGCAAAGATAAGGGATTCTGGACATTGGGGCCACAAATTAAACAAGGGAATTATGCTCACCAAAATACCACCAACCACGTATACCAAATATGCAGGTCTGGGTGCTGAAATAATGCATGTCCATTGTATTATTGTTGCACATGGCCAAATCTGAATACAAAGAGTGATTATTGCTAAGTTATTTTTCGGCGGTAATAAAATACCGTCAGGCCCCAAATCTCCACAAAATACCCTACAGTCCCCCAGTGGTCTCTGTGCACTGGGGAAGTTGAAGTATACTTTAACACACTTAATGTTTCTCTGTTTAGCATCAGGGCAGGTGGAATCCCCCATTCTAAGAATGTGTTTTATCCTAAGGTCTTAAATGCATGCATTACGTTTTTCGAATACCATCATGGCTGGGCTGTCCAACAGAAAATTACATGTTTGCATTTTGGGTCAAGGTTTCATTTCCCTTGATTGGGGTCAGTTTTGCTCTACGTCTGCCTGTTTTTCAGTGACCATTACAGCTTATTTGAAATAAGCATGGGTCGTTGTTCCAACACTAAGGACACTTGCTGTAGGTCTATCTCATCGCCAGACTCAGTTTTACTCTAGTTTTATCATGGCTTGGATTGTTCCATCAGCTTTCTTTTTTGCAGAAGTGTGAATATGTTATAGATTTTCAAGAGCTATGTCTCGACTTCAGAGGCTTGTGGATGTGTGTCCGTCCGCATTATGAAAGCTGTGGACTGGTAGTTTATTTAATTTTCCAATAGGACCCTGGAGCGTCTTCTACATTTCCAGTTTTCTGTAGGGCGATCACTATGATCCATTCATTTGCTCCTTTAACAATTGGCTCCATCGTTTTCCAAGACTTACCTGCTGGCACAACTTGCCTTCATCATTGGCAGACTTGTTCTCACTGGCAATTGCAAATTCGTAATATCATGAGATTTCTTGATCTCATTTATTTTTTGGGACTGCTCCATATTTGAGTTTTCTAGATTTCCACAGACATTTGCAGCAGCTGCCAATTCTATCCAAACAGCCTGATGTAAACAGATTCCTGGTGGGGAACGCTCGCTTTCTAGAACAAGGAAGTTGCGGGGGAGTGTCTCTGGGTGTACCTAAAGGGTATTGTTATTAGCGGCCTATGTGCTGCCTTAAACACCTTTTTGTTTGTGGTAAGTCTTTTGCCACCATTGAATTACAATGGGCCTCATTACGCGTTTGGCCGTAGCCGTGCCTGTTCTACAGGCACGGCTACTGCCAACCTCGCTACCGGCACTGCCACCCACGATTGGGCAATAACCGGCCCATTACGAGTTGAATGGGCTGGTAATTGCCCATTCGCGGGAGGTGGTATTGCCAGGCTCCCGATCCTCATTCTGCCCCATGAGGCAAAATGGGGGTGGGGAGCATGGTTGCACCGGGTACAATTACGAGTTATACTCGCGGGTGCCGCACCGTTCATACCATATCCGCCAACATTATAGTGAGGCCCAATGAGTGGTTTTGAAATTCAATCTCTTACTGTTGACTAGCCTTTGATTTGATGTCATTGTTTGGTTCTCACTCTTGTTTATGTAATGTCAAATCTTTGTATCATTAAAAACCATGTGCTGGGCCGGACTTGGTCAATAATGGCCCTCCAGTAAAACCCAAGGTAGGCCTGAGGGAAGCCACAAGCAAGTTCATTATTGGGACCACAGGGAACTAACTGAAAGACATTTTGGTGGCTTTTGGGAGTGATACAGGTTGCAGGAATGGACACTTGCTTACACCGACAGATATAGCCCATGTTCCAAGCATCCTACCCTGATGCACTACCCCAGGGAAAGTCAAGCCAGAGTAAACCTGATAAAGATAAGCTGATAGTTGAGAGGGGTCGGAGCCCAGGGAACCCCAAGGTGAAGAACTATCACCTGAATAAAGAGAAGAACTTTTTGATTGAACTTTTGTTTCAATACTTTGAACCTGACAGGCCTTCGAAAGCAAGAGAACATAGCTATCCAAGGTCCTGGTATTATTAAGAAACTTTCTAGGGATCTGCGCCCAGAAGACAGGGATCCAGGGATGGAAAACACCACCCAAAGTATATGTGAAAAGGAGCTCTTTGTTTATTATTTGAATACATCAGGCCCACAGTGGAAAGAAACTTTTTGGTAGAAAGACACAATCACCAAAAGCCTGGATTGCTGAAAGCAGACCTGTTAGCTCACGCTGGGACAACTCAAGCATGTGCTGTGCTCAGAGGTTCCACCTTATCCCGTGCTCAAAACGGGGGGCAGGGAGACCCCGACTATTGCATCCTGACATTATTTGTGAACACTTCTTTCTTTCTTATGAATCCTATGCCACACTCTTTTGTATGTAGTTGTAAGGTTTGGCAATAGATCACTTGTGTCTGTCTTTACTGTTGCCACCATGAATTCCTTACAGCTGTGACAAGGACGCTTTGGCTCAGAGTAGTGGACACTAGCTTCCCTTCTGTTTTGTTGCAGTTCCTATTTTTCCCATATCGTTTGTAGTATTGAAAATGGCTGAATATCCTATCATTTATTAATCTCAAGAATTGAATAAGCGAAGTTGGAGGGATTTTAGAATAAGTTAACAGAGAGGAAGTACTGTTAAAAAGGGTCATTTTTAATTTAGAAATCTTCAACATTGTGAAAGGGAGCAAAAACGTTGACAAAATCACATAAATACAACAGAATCTATATGCAAAGGAGAGAGTGCAAAACGAGACAGGATTCTTGTAAAAGAGTACACAAAGTAGGCAAGTTAAGTCCTTGATATAATACAAATGAGAATAGAACATTAAAACGAAAAGACATTGAAAATGAAGACAACCGAGCCTTCGATAATGCCATTATATGACTGCATTTTCTAAAATGTCAACTCATTTGGCTTTATTAACCAATTATTTGTAGATGTTAAGAATGCAGGAAAATCAGTTGCTCCTGTAAATTTCTCTCACGTTTCTTTATTTTGCAAGTTCTTCAGTAAGTCCTCCTGAAATTATATTGTGATACAATGTGTCGTTCATTTCACAAAGGAACCCTTTGTTTACAAGGACGACAGTGACCCATTTAGGATGTTTCCAGAGGTTCTTACAATTGAGGGAACATAGGGAAACTGGGATAAAGTGTTATCAATGTTCTTCATGCCAGAAATAGTTCATATCATTTTCCAGCTCGGCATGAATGAGACCCTTCAGAATGCCGTAATACCGTTTGCGTGCAATAAAACTCACTGGTAAAGGTTCTACTCAAACAACTGGTTTTAAGAAAATTGGTCACATTTTATTTATTGCGGTCAACCAAGGTAAGAATGAAAGCATTACACAGGAAGATATTTGTAGTGGGAGACAGTAAAATGCAACAATTTGACAAAAATCTATTTAATTTATACTCTAGTCTAGGTAAGTGATTCTCTTCATATTTTGAACACACAGGACAGCGAAGGAGGCCATTAAATCGGGGGCACAGGAGGGTTAGCAAGCTTATGCTCACTAGACCATGGCATTCCCTGTAAAAAGCCAATATTTTCCACCCTGTCCAGGGAAATTGATGATTGCATTTGTAGGATTACCAGGAGAAAGGCAATCCACTTCACGCAATTAATCAGCATCACCAAGAAGTGCCATCCTTTGCCGCAGTCAAGTTTTGGGATGGTCTATGGATCCAATACTGGTTTGACCTTCAAACTACCTACCAAGGATGTTGACTTCCTGCTTCTGAATCGAAGATGCCTCTCAAAGTATTCTGAAAACTCTTGAATGGAGTTTGATCTCTTTTTTGGTGACCTCACATCCTGGCGTGATTCATCAGGTGAAGACATTTTGCGTGGCATTTCAGGTCTTTTGACTTTGAGGTCTTTCTCTTCGCGAATCTCATTTCCTTTTAGGTAGAGAGGAGATGGTGATTTTGATCCTGTGTGAACTCTGGCCATGTGCATCGCAGAGAGCTGTGCCTATAAAATAAAACACAAATATAATCATAGGTATAAAGCTAGAAGCACAAAAGGAAAATTTTAGGGTTGCGTTCTCCACTGGTGCACAACTGGTATTGCATTCACCTTTACCGCTGTATCCTAAGGATTGTGTTCAAGCTTTGGGCATGCCAAATACATTTTGATGAACTTATGTTAACCTTGCCTTCAAGAAATTGCCAAAAACAGTCCTAATAAAAGATCTGGTCTTTTCCCAAAATATGTGGTAATGAAATCGAGACACATTTTCCTTTCCCCACATATTGTAGTGGAGAGGTTCTACAAAATTAACTATTGCCTTTGTCTGAAGTTGTCTCTTGCCTTAGCACTCTCTAAGCCCTCCGAAATAACAAAATCCATTGCAGAATCTGATTAATCAAGTCATATTTTAGAAATAAGGGGGTGCTTGAACTTCCCAAAATGTGCCCCACTAGTGACGTGGCTTTTCTGTGGTGGTTTGACATACTTTGTGGGATTTTCCAAGGAATGAAACCCTCTACAGGCCTCAAAGCAGGGTTTCAGGCACATTGTCCAATTGCAAGACTGCAAACTGTGTCGGAAGTCCGAACAGCCAATCAGAGGCCATGAGCCATTCTGAAACAGGTTTGAGGGCTGTATATTTAACTTGGTTGGCCAGTTAGGAGTAGATAGAAGAGGCTCTAAAATTGGTGGTTATTCTAATCTTTCCTTTTTCCCCTAGTCCGTTGTAAACGTTTGAAAGAAACATTTCTCTGTTTACTTTGCATCACTACAGACATTAACAAAATTACATTTCCCCAACACCTTTCCTTTGCTTGTAGGGGAAACTGTTTTGCATGAACCCGAGAAGTCTTCCTGTGCTTTGCATGGTCACCTTCCCTACTGTTTGCGTGTTTCAAGAACCCTTTCCCATTTTGCGTGTCTTGCAAGTATCCCTTTGTTTTTGTCAGTTGTTTTTTTGTTTTGCACATTGACACCAAGGGCATTTAGGCACATTTGCATTTTGTTAGTTATCACTTATGCAACATGTTCTTTTATTTGAAGACAGTGCTGGGGACAGAAGAGGGAGAGCTAGACTACTCCACCTCCATATCATAGGGTGAGGGAGTCATCCAGCAGGTGGAGGCAGATTCTGAGGGGCAGAGGAAAGTAGCATGAAGTAGGGGAGCCGCTGGTTTGGGAGGTGAAAGACAGAAGATTAGGAGGGGGAGACAGTGGTTGAGGAAGACAGTGGTTGAGTAATGGAAGACGGATCATGTGGAGGGAGAGACTGAGCACGAGAAGGGGACATAGAGCAGGAGGAGAATGCAAATCTTGATACCATTATAGAGATGTTGTGGTAGAGGCAGAATCAATGTAGAAGTACCCGCAGAAGGTGAGCAAGTACCTTTTAGCTTGCCGTCTGGGGGAGGGGAAGAGAAGTAGGTAGGTCAGCAGAGAGGGATTATTACAGAGATGCAAAGGGATGAAGGGCAGAAATGAAAGGAAGCTGATGTGGTGGTGTTGCAGAAGACCAAAGAGCAAAAGGCGGGGGGGAGAGGGGCAGAGATTATCCGGTGTCCAGTTAAAGTACCAAATTCAAAAGGATCGATTGCCAAAGGTGAGAGTCAATTTGACCTAAAACAAAAAGGTTGAATTTAATTTTTATTTTTTTAATTTTTTTGGGTTTCCGTTTTGGGAAAAAAAGTGTTTTTTTACCACAAAAAAAGGGGGTTGGGGGGACACCCCGCCCCAAAAAAAAATTAAAAAATTGACCCTTTGGTTTTCGGTCCTTTTGAATCGACCCTTTGGTCATTCGATCTTTTGCATTCCAAACTTTGACCTAAAACCGATTATCCTATAGCAGTTGGCTTAGGAGGAGAATGTGGCGACGTCACTAGTGCATGATCATGCAAAGAGGGCACCCTGGCTTGGGCTTTTCCCAAGAAAGTAAAGTCAGGTCAGAACACATACTCACCCATATCCCCATCCATTTTGTCATGTGTGTGGAACTACTTCACTTTGCCAGAGGGTGTGACTGCCTGGGATGAGGCGCACAGTGTAATATGCACCCATAGCCATTAGTTCATCAAGGTAACCCAAGTAAGAGTGATTATCACACCTCATTGGTGCACAAGCACTGGATACTGCAGTACAACTGTGTGTTCAAGGAGTGCAAATCACATGCCATTGACACACCTTTTCTAACACCTATGTAGCAGAGGACATTTCAAATATCACTCCATCTACTCATCAGTCACGCACTAGCAAACAACCTCACCCGTCCACACCCTCACAACTCTGAGCTAGCTCAATCATCTCCCTGACCCCCAAGTCTGGCCCAGAGCAGCCTGGTCCAATGGCACCATCGACTAGCAGGGTCCCCTTATCACTACTAGGCAGCCCTCTCTCCTGCAGGTGTTGATGGTAGAATTCAGAGTGTAGTGATGTTTGGTAAGAACAGGTCAGTCACAGCAATGAGGAATGCAGGCACATAGTGCATGCATTTACTTAACTTCTGTCACTTGGTGCGAGCTGGATGCTGAACTAGTGGTGGGTGCAATGGAGAAGTACATGCACCTCCCTCCTCTCTTCTAGATGACTGTGCAACAGGATAGTAAAGGGAGGATAGAGGGGGACATGGTAACTAGGAGAGTACAGAAAAGGGCATTAGTGACTCTGCTGGTTGGTAGAGCCAAATAAATTGTGTCAGAACCTTCAGTGTATGAGTGCAGTATAAAGCCGCAGAGAATGGATTTTTTGGTTCATAGAGCGAGATAAATGGAGGAACATTTGCCTTTGTAATCTACACGTGCACTATTGTCAGAGTCTCCAACACTTTTCTTCATGCCAGCATTATCCACACGAAAGTGGCTTCCTTGCACACAAATCTTCATCAGCTGAAGAATCTAATGGGTGGTTTACCAAGTGATGGGCCTGATCTAGCCTCCAGCCATAATATTAGGTGATGAGATGCTTGTTCGTGTTTATAAAAGTAAGCTCTCGTGTGTGCATCATTTAAGCATCTCCTGTGCTCTGAGGGAGCAACCTCAGCACCGTTAAAATATTGTTCACACTTCCTGCTAACTTGTGGGTGGGGCAGGCAGCCTAGGCATTCCACACCTAATTTAACAAATGCATATGGCCACATTGTTTCCAAGCCATAATCGCAGTGGATTATTATACCCACTAGCCAGTTATGTTATGTTATGTTAGGATTTCTTATATAGCGCACGGTCCCCCAAAGGCATCATGGCGATGGAGAGGAAGGAGAGGCCCCAAAGCAAAGTCCATCAACCCTACAGCCACCAAAATTTAAAAAAAGAATGTGTTTTTACGACCTTCCTAATGCCAGATGGTTGTGGTTATTTTTCAGTTCAGCGGGCAGCTTGTTCCACAGCTGTGCTGCTGTGATAGAAAAAGCATGTCCACGAAGCCGAGCACGGCGGAAAAGTTGGAACACACAGCAAGCCGGCTGACTCAGATCTCAAAGAGCACCCGGGAAGGTAGCAGGAGAATTTAGTATGCAAAAATTCCACCCCTGTCCATGCAGAGCGTGGTGCACAATACAGAGTGCCTTAAATTCGATGTGTTGGGCCACCTGTAACCAATGCAGACGACGCAGAAACAGAGAGATATGGGCACCATACACTGATCCAGTCGCCACCCGGGCTGCGAAGTTCTAAAGTTGCTGCATGCGGAGGATCAGGCCCTTGGGCTGAGCAAGATAAAGAGAGTTACAATAGTCCAGCAAACTGGATATCATTGTAGCCACAACCAATGACCGCAAGGAAGATGGTATGAGATGGAGGACTTGTCTCAGAATTTTCAAGTGAAAGAACCCAGACTGACAAACAGATGATAACTGGGCATCCATCGATGATGTGGCTGTCATGATAACTCCCAGATTCTTTACCTTCGCCGTGGGAACAGGAAGAGAACCCAGGGAAGAGGGCCAAAAGGTTGAGATCCATAAGGGTCGCAAGGGGAACCCACTACCAGCACCTCCGTTTTGTCACCATTCAACTTTAGCCAATTAAGGCCCATCCACTCCCCCATGGTTGTCAGGCACTGATGAAGGCACAACGACACCTCAGTCTGATCAAGATCTTGCCGGATCAGGATCTGGGTGTCGTCGGCATACGAATAGCACCTGACACTGAAGGAACGGATGAGGCACACTAAGGCCCAGATGTATATATTAAAGAGAATAGGTGACAAAGCGGAACCCTGGGGTACACCACATGTCAGATAGGAAGGTTTTGAAAGAAATGGAGCAAGCAAAAGAGATTGAGATCTGTCCTTAAGAAAGGAAGAAAACCAGGCTAGAACTTGACCGGATATACTGACTTGGCCCAGGCGGGATAGCAGAGTGGGATGTTCAACTGTGTCGAAGACCGCTGATTGGTCTAATATTATCAAGGCTTCGACACCCCCCACCTCAACCAACCTGGCCATGTCATCCTGGACAGAGACCAAGACGCTCTCAGTACCTCTGCCTGGCCGAAAGCCAGACTGGGCTTGGTCAAGACAGTCCGATGTTTCAAGAAAAGAAGACAAAAGAGGGGAGACCAGTGAGTCCAAAAGTTTCATGAGAGCAGGAAGAAGAGAAATAGGCCAGAAATTAGCGGGTAAGGAAGAATCCAGCGAGGGTCTTTTCAGGAGGGGAATTACTGTGGCAGCCTTTAACTCAGGTGGAATAAACCCTGTTTGACAAGAAGTATTGACCGCCTCAGTGATCACCTCTAACAGTTCTGGTGAAATCTCCTTCATGACTCTTAGTGGCACCACATCAGAGGGCACACTCGATTTAATCCGTTGAAGGACCTTAAAAACCGACTCTTAAGAGAAAAGGGGGAAGGAGGTCCAGTCAGGTTGCATAGTGCTCATAACCGCGTCCTGAGAAGTATAGCTGGGGATCGAAACACTGGCAGCTAATACAGCTGCCCCAATAATGTCAATTATTCTGATGAAAAACTGGGATAGGGAATCACACAACTCCTGGGTTGGTTTAACAGTAGGTGAACAATGTGCCGAAAAGGACAAAGACTTAACCACTGAAAGAAGGGCTTTGGTCTGACCCAGAGAGGTTTCAATTTTCTGGCCAAAATAGGATTTTTTAGCTGCTATAATTGCATCAGAGTAGGCCGTGGATCTGGCTTTATACACAGTCCTAAGCTTTGGATCGTAATAAGAATGCCATTTTCTTTCTGCTTGCCTAAGCTGCAGTCTTGCTGCCCTGAGAACAATGGCTCTGAGGGAAGCCTGCAAACTTGTGTAAACCTTCGTCAGCAGCTGCCAGAAGAGAGGTAGCCAGAAGTGACAGTGAAGAGACCGGGGGAGCTGCGCATTTAGTTTTAATAGAAAATACCACAGTTTGGAGATTGGCCGAGCGCCAGGCCCGTTGCCAAACTCTTGCTGATGGCATCTTATGTTGTCTTTGCACTGGTATAAGTGAGCAGGTCACCAGATAGTGGTCTGTGCACAGTGTAGGCTCCGCTGATTGACAAGTAAGTAAGATAACACTACATCCAGAGTATTCCCTAGATTGTAAGTAGGGCCTAACACATGTTGATGAAAGTCCAAATCCATAACACTGGTAAAGAAAGCATCAAGGGCAGGGGCTCTGGGAAGATTACATTTGAGATTTAAATCACCCAAACAACTAAATGTTTATGCTTAATGTGAAGGTCGGCTATAAGGTTGACTAATGATTCTAATAGTCCAGCATACGACCCATGAGGACGATAAATCAAAAGACAGTGGCAAGAAAAAGTGGGGGAAACCACACACCTCAGCAGTAGAGCCTCAATAGAAGGAAAAGGAGGACAGCACAACTGAGTCAGAGCAAGGTCTGCTTTAAAGATAGCCGCCACCCCACCACCATGTTGAGGGGCTGGACGGTCCAAATGAATAATCTTGTAGCTGTCAGGTATGGCCTGAACAAGAGCAGGGGCAGAGATTTCCTGCAACCAGGTCTCTGTAAGAAAAAGTATTGCCGGCTGGCGGTCAGACAACAAGAGGTTGACTTCTGCGGCATGTGTCAGAAGGGATCTGGTATTTAATAGTAGTAAGGAATAAGTCTCTGGGTTAGGATCAGCCATCTGCTGATATTGTTTATCTGAGGGAGAATAGCTAACCTGCTCATCTGACCATCCAGCAGGGAGCACGATGCTGGAGGGGGCTAAGGACAAAAGACTTTCCCTAGAATATGATAAAAGTTAGCCCTCCACGCCCACAGCACTGACGGGCACAGATGGGCACAGACAGGTTTGCCTTAAGCGCGCTTTCAACGTTCTGGTGACGTGCCTACTGTGCCTGTAGCACCCGTCCGCTGCACGGGTGACTAGCACGGCATATTTAATGCCGGTGCCAAAGTGGGAGAGGGAAAGAACCACCTCCCAGTGAGCTAGAAAGAGGACTATCCCTCTAATAGCATCCCATATCACAATATTAAAAGTAGCAATGTTGCATGTTGGTATGTGTCAAGAACATGGGCATCAACCATATGGTCTGCATTGGATCCACAAAATTCTAGTGGGACCCACCTGCATATAGTAAGCCAGTCTGAGAGAGGATTCTGTAACAGAGGCTCTTACAGTTTTCCACTTTCTGAAACCTTGCCTTGGTGCTGCCTGAACTAGGGTCAGGAGTTGTGGAGAATGAGTATACACTGCTAGATAAACCTTGTTCCCTCCAAGCTTTTAAACACATATTTAGTGAATTCTTCCACACTGCTAGCATGTAATCTAGTGATATTCTGTGGGGTACATTTACCAGCCCAGCAGAGCTCCCCTCGATCAACAAACTGCCTTTTCAGCAGTTAAAAGAATAATGGCTGCGCTGGGTCTGCTGAGCACACATTCCCCTGCATCACCAAAACTGCTTTTTAGCAGTTGCAAAAATAATGGCTGTGCTGGTCCTGCTGAGCACATTTGGGGCGTGATGGAAGATAGAACACCCCGAGAATGGCTGCATGTATTTTCTTCATGTGCAGCAAAAAGGAAAAAAAAACAACAAGGAATTCAAAGGCAGCCTGGCTCAGCGCTGCTATGCTGCCAGCTCAAAGTTTCCAACTGAAAGACAAAGGGCCTCATTATAAGTTTGCCTGTCTGGGAACTATGGTACTGGTAAGCATGCCGGTACTGTAGTTCCCGGACTTGCAAACTACAAGTCCTGCTCACAGTTTCCATTGCGGCTGCCAGGCCTAACCTGGCGGCCGTACCAGCACCCACGAGCAGAGCATGTCGGATGCACTGGCACCGTTGTTAACAGTGCCAGTGAATTCGGCTTCCCCATTCCCGTTGAGCCTTATGCGGCTCAAATGGGAATGGAGAAGAATTTTTTCTGGCGCCCAGGAATGTGCAATTACCGGGTCCGGCAAGGCGATAATGACCCGGTAATTGCCCATTTCTGGGTGCCAGAAAAAAAGAATACTGGCTACCGCCAGCCTCGTAATGAGGCCCAAAATGTTCTGTGTTTAAAATTACTTTGCATTGGTGCTATTTCCATCTTTCAACATTACACAGTAATCTCAATTAAAACACAGCCATGCCCATCTATCTTCAGGGGGAACACTAGCAAATGGGGGCATTCCACACTGGATGGCATGATGTGTCAAGCAAAATCTGTGAAAGAGCAGAGAAATCCATTTCAGGCCTGTACGACCCGTGTTTACTTTTGCAACAAAGTAGCACAGGCACAACTCTTCACAAGAAGCTCTCTCTCTTTACTTATGTCAGTTTCAAAGAACCATTTTCTTGAACAGATTCCTGTGTATAGGAAATAGACCAGAGCTATGGAAATGTTCAGAATGAAGATGCGAGGAAAACCGCATTTGTAATTTTACATGAAAAGTCAAATGAACCTGTGTTGTTTTGATTTGCAGATCAGTGAATTGACATTGTACAAGCTGAAGGGAAATAATACTGTAAGATGCTCAGAAGCAAAACTGTATATGTTGGGAAGAAAAGCTGCCAAAATATAGGTAAATTGTACCCTTTGTAGTTTATTTTTCCCCACAAAAAGAACTTCAACATCCTGGCTAGGCACGGAAAATGCAGGCACTTCTAAATTTAACAGCCCCATGGGAAAGGAAGTTACTTTACCACATTTAAGGCCCAGAGGTGTGGGAAGTGGCGACTTCATCAGACGGAATGGCATTTCTCCTGCCAGGAACAATGGATCAAGGGGAAATGGCCTTGTCACAGGCAAGTGTGAATTTCTTGTGACACCTTTCCTCAGCTGCATCTGCCAGAATGAAAGGGTGCTATGGTAACCCTGCTGCCTAGAACTAACACAGAGGGGGGGCAGGATGATTGTGGAAATTTTAAGGACCGCCCTCCAGTGACAGATGCCAATCATTTGATTTAAAAGACATTTTATTGTAAAGCATTTATTTCAGTAACCTAAAGACGCAGGAATGTAAAATTTTGACAGCTTGAATGTAATTTTTGCACCATTAAAATAAGACAATGTGGACCTTCCTAGCATGTGGGGGACTGGAACAGCATCAAAGTGGTGTTTCTGAGGAAAGTGTACATTGTAAATTTATGAAACTTAAATGGAACTATGCCTGACACAGTTATGCTCATCTGTATCTATTTTTGATGAAATATTTTCCATAGAAATTGCAAAAGATTGCTAGAAGGACTAAACAGCATTGTACAAACCTGGGGTTTGGAATAGGATACTCCATGTGAAATGTGGCATTTGCCTATCTAATTTTTATAAGGGTGACATTTATAAATATAAGGGTTTGGTTGCATTACTGATTTTGGCAAAAGAAACTGTGGCATAAGAAAGCACCTCATAAAACACACACACTAAAACTACTGAGTCACTTCCTTCAGTCCAATCAGCTTGGAGGTAGGCGGCGACATTTACAGGCTGACCTATCCCATCTTAGAGGTATGTTCAGCTTAGTTCTGCCCACATTGTAAAAATCATCCGATGTCATCTGGCCTATATAAGGAGGAGACATTCAAGAATCAGGAGATTCAAGATTCAAAAATCCAAAATCAACATCCAGAGATCCAGACTTTCAAACATTCACCCTGCAAGACTCCAGAGCCAGGCCAGAGGTAGCTGATCTTACCCAGGCAGAACAACTATCCAGAACTAAACCCTACAAAAATCCCAATAATTCAGGGAGAAAGGTGGAGAAGGCTGCCGACCCTTTTCCCAGAATCCAGTGACCAGACCCCTGTCCCGCTGTCCGCAGAGATCAGACTTCGGTTGCCTCGATGAGTTCCTAGGGGAGAGCCTTGTCTATTAGTATTAGCATACAGTATTAGGGGTGTACCGAACTTCAGCTTCGAGTAAGTATTCGGCCGAATTCCAGCTGAAAAAAAGCTATTTGGCTCCAGCGGAGTAGATTCTTGCTATTCGGCTCTTGCCGAATACTTTGACATTCTCATTTGAATACAATGCAACATGAACTCAGAAAGGCAAATATAGACTTCAGTTTTAAAAACGGAACGGAATTAGACCAGACAAATTGCTATCACACAGCTGAAAAATATCTTATATTGATATGTAATCTGCTCTTTAGGACATGTTTTATTACAGATTCTTAGACATATAAGGTGCTCATCTTTTATACTTTGCCTGCAACAATACAGGAGAATCTTTTCTTTTGGCGAATGTTTATATGCAATGTGCACTTTTTTCAGTTGGAAAAGACACTGAAAGAATTGTGCATGGATACTTTTTGGTCCTGTCATGTCACTTCCCATTGCGTATGTCATAGTCCCCCCTTTTCTTTTTTTTTATTAAGGACTTGAGTCCTGAGTTTAATATTATCTGATATTTTATCAGGAATGATAAATTGCATATGTTTGTGTATTGGCGAGAAGGAGTGGCTAGGATAAGTGAAAAGTGAGCAGCATTTGTTTGGGTGGGGTGAATAGTTGTGAGATGGAGTTGATGCATTTCAGATTTCCTCTCGACTTGTGTCCTGCATGAGCCGGCATGACCAATTTTATACATTTCTATGTGAGCTGCAAAGTTCCGAAACTAGACCACATCGACTTTGCAACTGGATAGAGAATGCAATGCATCTGATTCACAAAGGCAGTCCTTTTGCATTTGTGAAGCCTTCTACTTTAACTGGCAATTTATATGCAACAATCTTCTGTACATTTGGTCCCTTCATTTTGGTTAAATCTGCTTTTTTCTGGCTTTTATACTTTAAAAAAAAGATGCTACATTAATTACAATGAAGAGAAATAAAAGTCTATAATGCATTTAAAGTGGTGTTTTTTTTGTTTTTTAATAAGTGTGTTTTTTGAAGTTTGGAACATGATTTATTAAATAAAGCAACTATTCGGCTTCATATTTGGCTTCGGCCGAATAGTTGACAAACTATTCGGTATTCGGCTGAATACTAAATATGCTATTCGGTACAGCACTAGTGAGTATCACCCTTCCTCAGTAACCAAAAATAAAGCTGTATCTATTGCTCTTTTACCTTGCATCCTGTCACACCTATAAGAAATCATATAAGTACCCTAGTAACTTCATAAATTCTCTGTGTATCCTGTCCTTAACAAAATCTAAGTTAATCTCCATGTGGTAGCGCAATTCTCCCCAAATCATTGCAGTCCATTGTTTAAGTCCTTAGTACTATTTGGAATAAATGAATTAATTCCCATATAAAGAGTCACACGGCGTGAATGGGTTAACATTGCAAATTAACCTTCTCACGGGCAGTGTCCTTCTTTAATAATTTAGCCACTAAAAAAATTCTCTCAGTAGAACCTGTCATTGTCCTCTTAAAACTGATATTTCCTGCGTAACTGCTTTCATTATAAAATCCGATTTACTTTTCCTACAAAGAATCCCATACTGTCCCCATCAAGAATCACCTTATTAAAACCGACTTCCGATTTTGATTGTTTAGCCCGATTCCTAAATTGTTTGCCTATTTTAAACCCATGAAATCTAAGCTATTGCAATTTTGCCACGTGTGATTCTTGCTGCACGGTTTTTCCTCCCCGAAGTCGATTTTCCAAACTGTATGCCAGTTGATTCCTACCTTGCCTTGTAGCTTGTATGTTTGGCTGCCTTATGAAACAGAATCAGGTTAATACATTTCAAAGCGTTTTTACTGTGCACCACATCCCTCACCAGTGGAAGGAGTCCTGGTCTGGAGTGTGCCATGTCTTTAAAGTCCTTAACACAGTGGGGGTTCATGCCAGGATTGAGATAGTATTTCCACCCGTGACAGCTAAACACAGCAGGCTAACCTAGAAAAGGTAGTGATACTTTTTGTGGTTAGAAAACTGTGTTACACTGTAAAAGCACCTTCCCAAAACTTACACCCTAAGTATCAGGCCTGTGTGTAAAAATAAAGTAAAATTAAACCTGAGCTAGACAAAAAGCAACAGAGTACAGATTTGTCCTTATATAAATGATTTAATAAAGGAAGAACACACTTCATAACGAACAGCGTAGAGATAAACATGGCTCGGAAGCACCTTCTGCATAAACTATTTGTTAGAGAAGAGTGGGCAGAGCAAGATGAGGAGGCCTGGCTAGCAGAAATGATTCAACAGGTCACCGCCATGAACAGGGATGTGTGGCAAGACGGTGGCCTATTACATCAAGCCTTGAGCGAGTTGTATATGACTCAGAGTATTAAAGAAGTGCAGATTAAAATGGTCCGACTCACAACCTACATATATCTCCACATGGGGGTTATGGAGGAAAAATATGACGAAAATAGAACCCTTGCGCAAAACCAGTCTGAGCGCTTCAACCAAATCCAGACTGAACTAAAACTAGTAGAAGAAAAATTGCAAAAGAGCCAAGATTCTGAGGCATAATTTGAAAACAACATCAAACAGTTAAAAGAGGACTTGGTTGTACAACAACAAAATAATTCAGACCAAGTGGCCCAATTAGATGAATTAAAAGTGGACTGTCAGGAAAAGGTTGACTCTCTGGAAGGCTATCAAACAACAGCGGGATGACCTGGCTGAAAAGAGAGGCGCCCTGTATCAGGAAAAAGAAGCCGTATGTCAGGAAGTGGGCAACTTAAAAACAGAACTACAGAAGAGAGAGTTAGACCTTTAGAAACCGAACAAACTAAAAGTAGAATTTGAAAAATTATTGGGGCACACAAGATGAGTAGAAGGTGCTCTAGAAGAGAACACCCAAGCTAAAAATGCACAGAATCAGGAGATACATCTCCTGCAACAAAAATTGTCTCAGTGTTGCCAGGCCATACAGGCAGCACAAAAAGACAATGAGGCCCTCTGTGATGAGAACAGTGGACTCCACAAGCAGGTGGCAGCTCAAGAGCAGGTAATAGAGGTAAGTCAAGCCCTGATAGCAGAGAAAAAGGCTCAGGCCTTAGCCTACCGCCAAGAGATAGGAGCTGAGAGGGAGAAACTGGAGCTGTTAGGAAAAGAGTGTGCTAGGCTGAACCAAAACTTGAGGGACCCCGAACAAGTAGAGAGGGACAGGGCAACCCCTGATCACAGTTTGATGCCCTAATGGCCTCAAACCCATTTACCACTTTGTAAGCACAAGGCATTGCGCACGTCATGCCCACAGGTTCACATGAACCCGAAACCATGAGGCAACCAGACTTAAATATGCCTAGCATGATTGAGCAAGCAGGCCACCGCCCATCAGAGATTGATGGACGGGCGTCCCTGTACAGATTCAAAAACATTGTGGCCAATATATCTGACCAGGAGCCTCCTATGAGGAGAAAATCAGGGAGCTAGACCTGCAGAAGCATCATCTATAAAGGGACCATTTGGTTCGCTTTGCCGAACAAAAAGAGTGTGAATTGAGGCCCCAAAAGAGCATTCTATAAACCTCCATCCAATCAAGCCAGTGGGGGGAATTCTCTACTAATCCTGGAAGCAGAGAGGAGTCAGACAACCACTCTCCTGTGCGAAAGAGGGAGTCCAAGGGGAGCAAACCAGAGAGTCCAAGGCACCACAGGGGAGAAAAGACTAGGCCCCATTGTTCTGAGAGAGACTCCCAAGCTCAAAGCATTAGGGAGCGCCTAGAAGATGAAAAGCGGACCTCAAATAGTAGCAGCTGTGAGTCTGAGGGAAAATGTACTCAGGTGAAGCGGCAACAGAAGGCTAACAAACAAAAGAGAGCTCTAGTGAACAACCCTATTAAGCAGATGAAATCTATTAGAAATGTAATTACCCTATATCAAAAAAATGCCAAATATTCTGTGTGGGAGCATCTGGAATTATATGAACAGATGATTAACTCTTTTCACATCAAAAATAGCCGAACTGCATAGACTATGCTAAATGGATGTTCTCTTCTGAGTACTCCAGCTTCTTTGCTGGGCTGGTAGACCAGAACCATTCAAGCTGGTCCACCTATAAGGCGGCGATCTCAAAGCACTTTTCCGCCCACAGAAACCCCCAGGATGTCCGCAAGGCGGCCTACAATATGCAGTGTGGCGAGGATCACGCCCCAAAAGAATTTGTGCAGGAGCTAAAACGCGCCTTTGCGCAAACTACCAGGTGGGTGTGCACGAATAGTAAAGAATTTATAATCACCTATTTTCATGCGCTCCCAAAATATATAATGACACAGCTGGTAAGGGATGTTCACGACAACAGGACTCTGTACTGGGTAATAGAGCTGGCAACCCGGATCTATGAGGTCCAAAAATCTGCAGAAATCAAACAAAAAACCCCAAACCAACCAACACCCCTGCTGCTGCTAAGGTGGTGAAGGTGAAGGTTGCCCCCATTTTGGATCTGGAAATGGGTGGGCCTAAAAATACACCTTCTCAAAATCAGCCAAATCAGAGGCAGAGAAGGCCTTCTGATCAATCAGTAGCAGGTGGTAGTCAGGTAGATAACCCCACCAATGTGACCTCTAACTCTGCAAATTATATCCGTCCCAGGGATAAGGGCAATAGATCTATCTTGGGGTATGTGTGGACTCCCCCAGATCAAGGGGGGGGTCCAATCAGGTGAGTACTGCCCCAGGAAACTTCCCTGCTAACTTCCCTCAGGAGGGCAGTAATCCTCCAAATCCTGGGTTAAGTTTCTTCCCCCGGTACCTTCCAAACCCCAACCTGCAGGACAACCTTCCTTTCTCTCCCAGCTTTCTGGAGTCCAGACCACCCAATCCAGGAGAGGGGAGGCCAAGAGTGGAGGGTTACCAAAGGAATCCCTAATACCCAGGATACTCAGAGAGAAGGGATAGTTACCCTTCCCGAGAACAACTTAGGTTTGATCAAAGACCCCCGTACCAGCCGGAGCAGGTGTCCCAACTGGAGCGCCAGGACCAGAACCTCACTCAGGATCTGAGTCGCATGTTGAGGGCTCAGCAGAACCCTCAGATGAACATGGCAGCTCAGAACTCCTCAAACCAAGGGTCTGGCACCCTGGAACAATGACGGGGAGAGAACCCCAACAACCCACCTGTTCCAGAGGAGGAGGCACGGGAGGAAGGGGGGTGCAAATCCCTAGAGGAAGCTTCCTTCCTCACCCGTGAAAAACCCTGAAAAGAGGTATGGACTCCGAGTATGGAAGTAGTTTACGTTTAATGAAGCGGGCCCACCATCTCTGCGCTCTGCCAACCGTCAACAATGAAACCCCGCATTCCACTTTCACGAGCCGCGCAGAGCAGGTCACATAGCTCGTGAAACTGGAACGCGGCATGATGCAACAAATACAACAAACACAGATCATTACATATCTTCCTCCTTATAACAGAAAGTAAACAGAACAAAATATTAAAACACAACAATACTAAGAATACCTAGTAACTACAAAGCAGAATAAAGAAAATAGGAAATGCAAAACCTAATATAAAAGAACAACATTACTATAATTACCTAGTGATAACAATACAGAAAGAAAAGGAGGAAATGTTTTATACAGAACGAAAATAAGATTTCACTGAATAAAGTCCTTCATCCAACTGGGTTTGCGTGTGAGTCTCTTATTAACATTACTATTGTTGACTACTTTGACACGCATGCTTGAGGGATCATCACTTTCCCATTGCTCTCCAGTCAATCGCTCATCCCTCCCATTCTGCACTCTCTCACACTCTTCACTTCCGAGATTTTCAGCTCTTGCCAACCTGCCCTGCGACCACACGTCTCCTCCTTCCAAGATGACGACACTAACACGTACCGCAGAAATTCTTTTAGGCCCCATGAATTTACTTTCCACACACTTTTGTGTAGACCTGGGATTTTTCACCCACAACCAATCTCCAACTTTCCACTCTCTACTCTTGACACACTCCCTCCTGTCAAATGACCCTTTGTTCCTTGTTTGACCCACTGCAATCAACCTCATAATGGTGTTCCTATCTACTGCAACTGTTTCTGCTAAACCTAACCACCAGGACACAGCTTGGTTCCGGGCTCCCTTCCCTTAAGTGAAACAAGAGGAGATACATTAGTAGTGGAGTGAGGAGTCGTTAGATAACGCCACATCATGTGATTCATTACATCCCTCCAAGGCTGGCCATTACACATTGCAAGCTGAATGTCCCCTTTGATATATCTATTGACCCTCTCGATGAGTCCATTCCCTCTTGGGTGATAAAGTGCTGTTCTGATGTGTTTGATGCCGTAATCCTCCAAAGATTTCCTCATGAAATGAGAGACAAATTGTACACCGTTGTCCGAAACTAACTCAGTAGGACAACCTTCCCTGCCAAAAACTCTTTCTAAGAAGGAAACTAATTCTGTAGCCGTCACTTATCAGAGAACTTCTCACTCCACCCATTTGGAATGGAAATCAACCAGAACAAAAATGTATTTAAACTCATCTCCTAAACCTGCCACAGGTCCCAAAATATCCACTGCTAGCTTCTGCCACGGTTGACTTGGTACAGAATTAGGTATTAAAGGTACTTTTTATTTTTATCACCCAGTTGACATGCATTACACTGTTTCACAAGATCCAGAGCCATTCTATCTATCCTGGGCCACCAGTAGCTATGTCTCACTCTCCTCTTGGTAGCTCCCTCACCCAGATGACCTTGGTGTGCTAACTCCAACAAACTTCTTCTCACTCCTTCTGGAGGCACTATGCAACTCCCCCTCCTCAACCTATCACCCACTAGACTCAACTCTTCTCTCATTTCCCACCAGATCTCAAACCTCTTTTCAAGCATCTCCTTATCAGGCCACCCATCAGCAGTCCACTGCTCTATAAGTTTGAAATCTTGATCCGCAAGCTCTGCCTGTTCCCACTCCTCTCGGTCCACACTCACTAATTCGGCAACACCATACTCTTCACAATCCTGAACTTGTACAGGTTGAGTTTGTTCTTTTTTCCTGGCAAATAACGGACTTCAAAATTGTATAACTGAGGACCAAGACCCCACCTGCTTATCCTTGGTGATCCTACAACCCATCTGCCACTATTAAACAACTGTACTAAAGGCTTGTGATCTGACCGTACTGTAAACCTTCCTCCCCAAAGAAAATATTTAAAGTGATTGACTGCCCAGAACATGGCCAATGCTTCACGCTCTATTGCCGAATAATTTTCCTCAGCTCGTCTGAGCAATCTGGAGGCAAATGCTATAACTCTCTACTTTGTTGACATCATACTGTAATAGCGTAGCTCCCAAACTTAATGCACTGGCATCAACCACTAGAACAGTATGGTCATTGGCATCAAACTTCCCTATGGAGGTAGCCTGTACAATCCCTTTTTTAATCAATCTGAATGCTTCCTCACATTGTGTGGACCATTGAAACTTTACTACCTTTTTCAATAAAGCCCTTAATGGAGTGGGGTTACTAGCAAACTCTTTCACGAACTTGTGGTAATATTCTGCTAACCCCAGGAAGGACCTGACTTGATCCTTATCAGAGGGAAATGGAGCTTTCTCAATAGCATCCACAAGACTCCACTTGGGTTTGATACCTTGTCTCGACACCACGTGACCTAAGTACTCAACGCTATCTACTGATAGTTTACATTTACTCCTTTTCACAGTAAGTCCAGCTTCACCCAACTTTGTCAAAACAACTCTCAACAGCTTGTCATGCTCCTCACAAGACTCTGCATATAATAATAGGTCATCCTGGAAAATTATCACATTTGGAACACCCTCCATCATCATCTCCATCACTCTCTGAAAAACGGCGGCTGCTGAAACCGAACCGAACGGCATCCTGCAATATTTGAATGTCCCTTCAGTGGTAATGAAAGTAGTTTGGTGTTGACAGTCCTCTGAGAGTGGAATTTGATGATATGCTTGTGATAAGTCGATTACTGAAAAGTTATTCGCCTTGCTCAACGTAGCCAGATTTTCGCTGATGATGGGTAGAGGCTGACAATCCACCAAAATGTTCTTATTAAGGTCCCTCAAGTCTACACATAGTCTTATGTCCCCATTGGATTTAGTAGCTACCACAACTGGAGACAACCACTCTGATCCTTCCACTCGCTCTATAATGCCCCATTGAAGTAATGCTTCAATCTCCTCTTTCACTTTGTGTTTGATATTCTGCTGAACCAATCTGACTTTATGTATTCTTGGGGCAGCTCCCTTCTTTAGCCTTATTCCATGCTCATAACCTTTTAATCTTCCTAGGTACTCTGTGAACACATTCGGAAACTCCTTTTCCCACTGATCTCTCACTTCTGCAATCGTGACTGGAAACTCAGCATTGGCTTGAATCCTTATCCCGAGCTTCTTCTGCTTGCTCTAACCTAACAATTATGATCCTTCTCTGGTAACAAATATATCAGCTTTGCAGCTTCTTCCCTTAAATTTGATGGTAGTTGAATACTTTCCTAGTAAGTCTATTTTGATATTGCCGTATGCATAGGGTTCGATGTCAGGATGCTTTAGTTGTTCAATGCTACCATTTACGTGGTTCTCGAAGGTTTGTCTAGACATTATTGTCCATGGGGAACAACTATCTACTTTCATGGTGACTACTCTACCATTGACCATAAAGACATCAATTGGCCCCTTTTCTCCATTAGATACATCTCTGATTTCCAGAACATGTTTAACTTGTTAAAACTCTCCAACTTTTTCCTCCTGTTCAGGACATATAGCTTTAGCCTCTATGTTCTCCACTGAAGAATTCTCCCTACAGACTCTGGCAAAATGCCCTCTCTTTTTACATTTGAGGCAATTTGCGTTCCGTGCAGGACAGAATGGATTTGATGAAACATGTCTATTACTGCCACACTTAAAACACTTTAAGTTTCTTCCATTGTAAGGCTTCTTGTCATTTTTTAGAGCTGCCACCTCATTGATCTGTTTGTCCTCATGCTGGCCATATATTTAGACGTCTCCTCCATACCCCTTGCTACGTCCACCGCTTGTTTGAGAGGTAAGTCCTTTGACAGTAGCTTTTCTTGCACCCTGCTATTGTTAGTGCAGTGCACCAAATGATCACGGATGAGTGATTCTGCCAAAGGTCCAAATTCACACGAATGGCTGAGGGTTCAAAGTGCAGCAATAAATGTTTCTACGGGTTCATGGAGTTCTTGGCCCCTTGAAAAGAACTTGTGTCTATCGAAAATAACTTTCTTCCTTGGCTCAAAATGTAGCTGTAGTTTTCTAATTACCACAGAGAACTGATCTTCATCTCCCTAACCTCTCTCCGTAGGTTCTGACAAACCATCAAAGACACTGCGTCCTTCAGTTCCCAGATTGTGTAGCAATACGGCCTCCTTCCTGGCTGGAGCAAATTTATCCCCCCCATAGCAATTAAATAAGAGTCAAACAACTTCTTCCATCTGTCCCATCTGATGGGTTCTGACAGGAAAGTTGGGGGAGGGGACATGCTGGTAGCCGCCAGGTTTGCTTTCTGGACACAAATTGGGGATTTGAACCTTTATCTTTTTGTGGCAAAATAAGTTAATGCTGTACAAGTGCACTCTGCCTGTCCTGACTTCATGCGCAGTGCCGTTAGATGCTCCAAGTCTGAATAGGCATTTAATTCAAGTTAAATAACTCTAGAGTCTGTATAGTAGCAGAACAACAAAGTGTCCCAACACTGCTCAGTGGCTTCTTTACTGAAATGTGCCCAGGAAAAGTTTGTTGCCCTCCTGTCAGCTAGCAAGCTGATACAACAAGTGTGCTTGCTCCTCTATAACTGCCTTTACGGTAATGGGGACTAGACACACTTTCTACTCTTCTTTACCAGGCTTTGTGGTCTGTGTATCAAAACAAGTGGACGGGGCTAAGCCAGGGGAAATGCTGAGAGTTACTGCATGTCGTTGGCTGCTTCAACGCCCAGGAGAAGGGCGGATCGGCTTGTGTGGGAACAGCAATTCACTAGCTGTTCCTCGACTGGACCTCCGGGCAAGCCCCAAGCTCAATATGTGGGCGCAGCGCTCCCGCTCCTCCACGTCACCGTCGGCCCCTGCAGACACGGGGCATCTGTCAATATAGCGGCAAGAAATGTATGGCGGGCCCGCTGGACGACTGGTAGCCTCGTCGCCAATGAAAAGAGGTATGGACTCCGAGTATGGAAATAGTTTAAGTTTAATGAAGCGGGACCACCATCTCTGTGCTCTGCCAACCGTCAACAATTAAACCCTGCATTCCAGTTTCACGAGCCGCGCAGAGTGGGTCACGTAGCTCGTGAAACTGGAACGCGGCATGATGCAACAAATACAACAAACACAGATCATTACAAACCCCTGGAGACCCTGGAACAGGAACTAAAATCTCTTACCCCCGAGAATCTGCAACCCAGGGAACAGAGGGGGGTAGGAGACACAAAGAAAACAAAAAGACCCATTTTGTGGAGGAAGTCAGTGTCAGTTTAAAGGGGAAGAATCCTTGGAGCATTCTGGGAAACAATCTTCTCCTTCAAAGACAGGGAATTCCCCCCAAATAAAAATGGGTCCCAAGAGACATGAATGAAGACTGGGTAGAGGCGGCTGATTCAGAATCACCCATCCCTGAACCCCAGAATGTTCATCCAGAGAACAAAATATTCATCAAGGGATCCTACCCACAAACTGGTTCTAGTGACTGCCACCAGGTAAAGGGGGACAGCAAAGACCTAAGGGAAAAAGGGGATTCCAAAATCCCACATATTTCAGGATGCCACATTTTTGTTACAGATTCCCAGACGCTGGCACAGAAAACTCTCCAAAATCCCACAGTGTCGAAGTCCAAAATAAAAAAAATTGACCACCCAGCTTGCCCAAAATGCCCATTACCTTCGCCCCTTGGAGAAGAAAGAAGATAGATTCTAAACCCCCGTCCGAGTGCAAGGGCAATGCGCATTTTTAGCACTGGTAGGCACTGGATCCCAAGCCACTCTTCTGTCCAAAAGGGCCTTTGAGCAGCTAAATTCAGGAAGGGGAGAGACACACCAGATTCCTCTCACCCCTCTTCCTGGACAACTCCAGAACTGCAGCAGGAATTAAATTCCTGTCGAGGGGACAGCAGATCTGGAAATTAAAATTGGACGACATAAGGTGAAGCACCCGGTTATAGTCGTTACTCCAGAGGAGACCCATCTCTATTAGGGAATGACATCCTGCGGAGGTTGTCTCCCCTGATAAACAGTGTGAATAAGGTCCTCTGGACTCATACTAAGATGCCAATAAAATTAAAACAAAGTGTCAACCATGTTAGTTTAAATGGCACATGCCACATGGTTGAGCAAAAATCTGATCAAATTGAGTTTCATTTCCAAAATAATCAAATACCTGACATTACAGTTATTGCTGTAGGACAACAAACTGGTGATGGGATCTCCTCTCCATTCTTGAAAATCAACTTTCCTTCCAGTTTCAAGTGGCATTCCACACTGCAAGGAAATACTTTGAAACGTTATAACAATTCCCAATCTGAAAATCCAAATCCTATAGTCAAAAGTGATGAAAAAACAGTGCAAAGCTTAGATGATATTCAGAAAATAAGAGAACAGTTGTTCCATCCTATCAGTTTAATGAGGGGAAGGAACTTGTTCTCGCCAGAGTGTACCTGAATAATGGTAAGAGCTTCACCAGTGAAGCACTGTTCAGGAAACTCCCAAAAGATCCAACCATTCCCACATTTAAATTGATTGATAGGTGGGAAATGGGCCTGCAAACTCCCAATTCCAAACATCGCCTGCCTAGCAGGTGTATGCTCAAAATGTCCATAGGCGACAAAAGCATAGAGCATAATTGTTGGGTCATGCAAGATGTCCCTGCTGCATTCTATTGAGGCAGTGACATTCTCAATGGGTTTGCAATTAATTTAGACCGTATAAATTACAAGGCCTGGTCCTGACTGGGGGGCAATCCCATGGGCTTGTGAAAAGGCATTCCGGTCAGCCCCATTGCTACCGTACGCAGTTGAAGTTCAAAAGTGGAGAGGAGGTCACCATCCCAGGCCTAGCCTTACAGAATCCGCATCCCCAAAGGAGAGCTATCCGACGAGAAATGGGTCCATATTAATCAGTTAAAAAGTTGTCACCCCAGACACACTTTACAGCTGATTGAGGAGCCAAAGGAAAGTCAAATAGAGGAGACACCTGGAGAATGAGAAGAAAGAAGAAGAAAAAGCAGAACGGAATAGGTAGGTCTATAGGTATATCTATGTAACAGGGAGTACTTATCTACAGTGTTATTGCAAAAATATGTAATGAAACTATGGTGCAAAAGTTCAATCATGTCTTTGCATTGTTAAGTAATTTGTTTACTGATAGTATTCCAATACCCCTGGTGAATGTAAATGTATGTCTTGTTCCACTGAGGTCAACCTTCCGGGAAGACTGTCAGTGACAAATTCTAAAACCTGTTTTTATATATCTCCTATTTGATTACTAATTATGTTCCCTCCTAGAATGACGAGGACCTCCCCGGGGACTTGGAAAGGGAAGGAAGGAAAGGGAGTGTCGCTTCACACTCTCCGAAAAAAGACAGAAGGGAGGATCTTGGTGTACCGCTCCCTGATGAAAGAAGAACTCCACCAGATGAACCCCACTTTGCCCTACTCTCCCTCAACAAGAAGTCCCGGGAAAGCAGGGGGGTGGATTCTGTGAGGGTACATTTACCAGCCCAGCAGAACTCCCCTGTATCACCAAACTGCATTTTCAGCAGTTGCAAGAATAATGGCTGTGCTGGGTCTGCTGAGCACATATTCCCCTGCATCACCAAAACTGCGTTTTAGCAGTTTCAAAGATAATGGCTGCGCTGGCTCTGCTGAGCACATATGGGGCGAGATGGAACATAGAACACCCCGAGAATGGCAGCATTTATTTTCTTCATGTGCACCAAAAAGAAAAAAAAAGACAACAAAGAATTCAAAGGCAGCCTGCTATGCTGCCAGCTCAAAGCTTCCAACTGAAAGACAACATTTTCTGTGTTTAATTTGACTTTGCACTGGTGCTATTTCTATCTTTCAACATTAAACAGTAATCTTCATTAAAACACAGCCAGGCCCATCTATCTTCAGGGTGAACATCAGCAAATGGAGGCATTCCTCACTGACTGGCATGTTGTGTCAAGCAAATTCTGTGAAAGAGCAGAGAAATCAATTTCAGGCCCGTATGACCCGCATTTACTTTTGCAACAAAGTAACACAGGCAAAACTCTTCACAGGAAGCTCTCTCTCTCTCTCTCTACCTTTGCTTAGGTCAGTTTCAAAGAAACCTTTTCTTGGACAGATTCCTGTGTATAAGAAATTGACCACAGCTATGGAAATGTTCTGAATGAAGATGCGAGGAAAAACGAATTTGGAATTTTGCATGAAAAGTCGAATGAACCCGTGTTGTTTTGATTTGCAAATCAGTGAATTGACATGGTACAAACTGAAGGGAAATAATACTGTAGCATGCTCAGAAACAACATTTTATATGTTGGGAAGAAAAGCTGCCAAAATATAGGTAAATTGTACTTTTTTATTTTTTTTATGTTTTTATTTTGGTTGGCTAATTTACATTAACCTTTCAAAACAAATTTCTGTATAATGCTTTAAATTAGAAATCACAACATGGCACATCAGGAAAAGACAAAAGAAACACCATGATAATATAAAATCAACATAAAAGTAGTTTGTCAGACATAATTCAAAACATAAGCCACATATAAAATAACTAAAACCTAAATATATAAAATCTAGCAGTCCAACGTAAAATAAACTTAAGTGACCATGTGTTATTTTTAAGTACACTGTAGTCAACTCGATTAATACATAATCAATCTATGGACAATACTGAACTTAAAAATTGCATAGTGGCTATTTTTATTGAAATTTTAGAAGTAGCAAATAATTAATTCCACAGTTCATCATCTGAACGCATCAAATAATGTGTTTGAGTTAACTTGTGTAAAACAGTTACCCTTTGCTTCTTCAAAGCAACACACACAGTTAGTAGGTGTTTTAATGTCTCTTCCATTCCAGGAATTTTGCAGAATCAACAATGCAAGGCATCGGGATGGATTAGTCCCCTTCTCAATAAGATTTGGTTGGTTGGCCACAGATTCATACGAAATCCTAGAATTTGACTTCTAAGTGCATTTGACAGGCACTTCAACAGATAGTCAGCTGTTTGCCGACATTTTTTATGACCAAAAGAAGATCTATCAAAGTCTTTTAGCAATAAACATTTCTGTTTGGTGTAATGCCAATCCAGTTGGTATAGCTTAAGTTTCGCTCTTGTTGGATTATTAAGCAGAAGATCTAACAAAATGTTTGCTTCAGACAAGTCAAAAAATACACTGTCTCTCCAACTAGATGGAAAGGAATGTGGGGACAGCAGTAGATAATTAGCCAGTATTGAAAGCAAATTATTCGTGGCAAGGCCCAATAAACATTTTCGAAATAGACAACATCTCTTCCAAGAGACTTGAATATGAATTGATAAAATGCCCAATTCAAATCGCAAGAGAGCGGTCGACGTTGAGTCGGGAAGTTTTAGCACTTTTTTTCAGAATTGAGCCTCCGCCCTATCCCAATACAGTTGCTTTGCAGGAGGCCAAGATTCAGCACCATAGGTAATCATGGGTATGACCTTCTGTTGGAAAAAGGTTAGTACATGAGCACAGGAAAATTTGACAAACTTAGCCTGGAGAACCTTGTACTCTGTGTAGTTTATTTTTCTCCCCACAAAAAGAACGTTTTTGCAAGGCCGGCACTTCTAAATGTACCAGCCCCATTGGATAGGAAATTCCTTTACCACATGTAAGGCCCAGAGGTGTGGGAAGTGGCGACTTCGTCAAACGGAATGGCATTTCTCCTGCAAGGAGCAATGGATCAAAGGGAATTGGCCATGTCACAGGCAAGTGTGAATTCCTTGTGACACCTCTCCTCAGCTGCATCTGCCAGAATGAAAGGACGCTATGGTAACCCTGCTGCCCAGAACTGACGCGGAGGGGGCAGGGTGGTTGTGGAAATGTTAAGGACCACCCTCCAGTTACAAATGCCATCCATTTGTCACAAACTTCTCACCCCCGCCGTACTTCCAAACCTCTCTTGCCTTCTTTCCCCTCCCACTCCAGACCCTTCCTCAAACTCTCTCCTCTCTCCCTCTGACTTCGCCAACATGTTATCATCCAAAGTTCTCTCTCTCCGCCATAACATCCTCTCCTCCCCTTCTTTCTCCCCTTCTCCCCCTCTCTTCCCCCTCCTCCTCTTCCCCTCCTTCCCCCTCCTCTACCTCTCCTCCTTTCCCCTCCACTTCTGCTAACATGTCCATCTTCTCTCCTATCACCCCACCCCAACATGTTTCTCCTGCCTCGTGTCCAAAACTCATCCCACTGCTGCCCCCTCTGATCCTATCCCCAGCTCCTCAAGTGCTTAGCATACTCTCAACTCTCTGCTTTCGTCTCCTCTCAATCCCTCCTCCCTCCTCTCAATCTGGTTTTCGCCCTAAATACTCCACTGAAACTGCTCTCACATATGTACTCATACCCTACCCCTGTCTATCCGCTCCTCCCCCTCCTACCCATCTTTCTGCTCCTCCATGAAAGCCCTTCTTCACCACTTCCCTCTGACTCTCCTTCCCTAGTGCTCCCCCTATCCCTACCCATCCCTTCCCCTCCCTTCTTCCCCTACATCCCGATGACCTTATATAAGATGCTGAATGAAAGCCCTTCCTCACCAATCCCCCCTGACTCTCCTTCCCTACCGCTCTCCCTATCCCTACCCATCCCTTCCCCTCCCTCCTTCCTCCTCATCCCGATGACCTCATACAGAAAGCTGTAACCACCTAAGGGTGTTAAGTTCACCCGTGAACCTCCCCTTCCCCCTCCTCTTCCTGAGTTAATTGTTCCATATACTATACCACTTGTTTGTTTCAAGTTTGTAAATATGCTGCTTTCTTATGTACTGTTGTTATTCTGTAAAGCGCTTTGGAGTAAAGCGCTATATAAACTCAATAACTATAAACAAACATTTGATTTAAAAGACATTTTATAGTAAAGCATTTATTTCAGTAACCTAAAGACGCAGGAATGTAACATTTTGAATGCTTGAATGTCATTTTTGTGCCATTAAAATAAGACGATGTGGATCTTCCTAGCATGTAGGGAACGGGAACGGCATCAAAGTCGCATTTCTGAGGAAAGTGTAACTTAAATGGAACTATGCCCGACACAGTTATGCTCATGTGTATCTATTTGTAGGATTTTTGATGAAATATTTTCCATAGAAATTGCAAAAGATTGCTAGAAGGACTAAACAGCATCGTACACATCTGGGGTTTGGAATAGGATACTTCATGTGAAATATGGCATTTGCCCATCTAATTTTTAGAAGGGTGACATTTATAAATATAAGGGTTTTGTTGCATTACTGATTTTGGCAAAAGTAACTGTGGCATAAGAAAGCACCTCATAAAAACACACACACTAAAACTACGGAGTCACTTCCTTCAGTCCAATCAGCTTGAGGGAGGCAGCGACATTTACAGGCTGACCTATCCGATCTTAGAGGTATGTCCAGCTTAGTTCTGCCCACATAGTAAAAATCATCTGATGTCATCTGGCTATATAAGGAGGGGACATTCAAGAATCACGAGATTCAAGATTCAAAACTCCAAAATCAACATCCAGAGATCCAGACTTTCAAACATCCCCCCTGCAAGACCCCAGAGCCAGGCGGGAGGTAGCTGATTTTATCCAGGCAGAATCACTATCCAGAACTAAACCCTACAAAATTCCCAATAATTCAGGGAGAAAGGTGGGGAATGCTGCCGACCCTTTTGCCAGAATCCAGTGACCAGACCCATGTCCCGCTGTCCGCAGAGATCAGACTTTGATTGCCTCGATGAGTTCCTAGGGGAGAGCCTTGCCACTGCGCAGTGACCAGACCCTTGTCCTGCTGTCCAGAGACCCGGCTGGCTGTCCAAGCTATCCCATTCAAGTGTTTTTGTGAGTATCACCCTTCCTCAGTAACTACAAAAAAAGCTGTATCTATTGCTCTGCTACCTTGCATTCTGTCAAACCTATAAGAAATCCTATAAGTGCCCTAGTAACTTCCTAAATTGTCAGAATCCTCTGTGTATCCAGTCCTTAGAAAAATCTGAGTTAATCTCCATGTGTTAGCGCAATTCTTCCCAAATGGTTGCAGTCCGTTGTATAAGTCCTTTGTACTATTTGTAATAAATTAATGAATTCCCATATAAAGAGTCACACAGCGTGAATGGGTTACAATGCAAATTAACCTTCTTGCGGGCAGTGTCTTTCTTTAATAATCTAGCCAAAACAAATAGTCTCAATAGAACCTGTCATTCTTCTCTTTAAACTGATATTTCCTGCGTAACTGCTTTCATTATAAAATCCGATTTAAAAACTGTGATCAAGAATCACCGTTTCACTTTAATATCATACCTGTTATGTGCCTTTGTACCTTAGCATTAAAAATGACTTCTATTTTGATTTTTTAGCCCGATTCCTAAGATGTTTGCCTATTTTAAACCTGTGAAATCTCTATTGCAATTATGCCATGTGTGATTCTTGCTGCACAGTTTTTCCTCCATAAAGTCGATTTTCCAAACTGCATGCCGGTTGTTTCGTACCTTGCCTTGTAGCTTGTAAGTAAGTTTTCTTGCTTCTTTAGTACAGTCACACACATCTTTTTTCTCATTCATTCAACCCCACATGTAAAATAACTATTCCGTAATTCACAGTGCCATTTTGCTCATTTTTCAATGGAGCTCAATTCGATTTTGGCCTCCCATTCAGGGGTGGTAGGTCGGATTTTCATTCCGATTTTTGCTTAGTATACCGGACTCCTTGCTACTCCTCTCCACCCACACAAAACCTGGTTAACAGGGGTTTGAGGGAGTGTTGCCGGGGGAACGTTTAACTGTGGTGCTATTTGAAAATACTACCCGAAAAGTAATCTTGCTTCCGTTAAGTTTTGCATTGTATACTTGAATTTAAAAGGTTAAACTAAGTGTATCCTATCATTTTACTGTGTACTTATCACCACACTGGTGATTGCTGCCCTATATTGAATGGGTTTGATTGTATGCAAAATTAAAAAATAAATAAATATTTAATGATTACACACCGGCCTGGTTCATGGTCCATTGCGACACAGGGTGTACGTTAAGGGGGTGTGAGAAGGGTGGGCTGCCTTCTCAAATAAAATTAGGCTAACAAATTTAAAAGCGTTTTTACTGTGCGCCACATCCCTCACCAGTGGAAAGAGTCCTGGTCTGGAGTGTGCCGCGTCTTTAAAAAATCCTTAACAGGAATGGGGCGTGGCCTGGAGCACCACCGATGAGGCAGCTCTGTTGATGGCCTCCGCGTGGGTCTGCAGCTTTCACTGAAACTTTCTGGTTCCTGCTATCCCTGCTGCCAGCGATTCATGGGATGAGACAGAGGAACTTCCCCTGCACCCTCGGCTGCAACCTGGGAGCTTAACGCCCCCAGGATCAGGAAAACCACAGCGTGGAAAGCTCCCCCGGGGCCCTGATCCACATCCCAAGATGGCACCCGCAACTGCCTGCTTGCCTGGGTCCAGCTCTGGGGACCAAATCACTTCTAACGCACACCATCGGAGTGCTGTCACCGCCCGCTCCCTCCCGCTCGCCAGCCACATCTAGCATCCGCGTGGGAGCTGCCCGCACCTCCATCTGGCCTGATCTCTCCAGCCGCGGGAGCCGCTGGATGAGCTCCGCATTGCCGGCGCTTCCCGAACACGCTTGCCTGAAGGAGCCGCGGGAGGGGCCAGCATCATCAGCGCTCCCCCATCCAAGCTTGCCCACCTACAGGGGCCGCTGGATGGGACCCTCCTCATTAGCGCTCCCCTCCTGATCTGGCCTGCCTGCTTGAGCTGGAACGCTCCGGCCCTGCCTCCCGCTGGGACCTCCTGACCTGAGGGATCTTGCTGTGGCTCCTCCAGGCCCTCTGCCTCCCTGGAAGTAAGTCTCCCGATTGAAGCCTGAGCCTACCGTGCCCTGCTAACAAGGCCACTGCACCTCCCCCGCTGGTAGTGGGGGCAGCAACATGCGACCACTGGGCGCCCTTCTGGAGGGGGGCTCCTAGCCAGACCCTACAACACGCCCCCGGAGCCTGGTGGGCCCAAGGGTTTTGCCTCCTGGCTCGCTTTGCTGCGGAGTCCCCCTGCTCCCTGCCATGGCCCAATCTACCATCGGCCTCCACCTGGGGGCCCCTGCTGCTAAGTAAACTGGTCTCTCTGGGACCCGCTGTTAACTAAGCCATGCTATCAGCTTCCTGGGGCGCCCCTGCCCATCTCCCACCACCGCCTGCCGGAGAGACCCTGCCCACAACACCTGCAACCTGGACCCCTATAGCAGAGGGCGAGTAACGTGTCCGCAGTCTTTCTACCCTGCGTTTCTTCTCCACTGGGGTAACTTCATCTCCCCCTGAAGGAGCAGATCACTCCCTGCTCGTACAACCTCATGGGGTGCCCCGGCCCACCCTGCCACCACGGCCACTGCCATCTCCGGATCCCACAGATACTGGCCGGTATCACCACACTCTGTCACTGGGCCATCTCCCCGGGAGCCGCCCCCGCCTGCTTTAGAGCCATGACCAAAGCTCTGAAACCCTCTAAATCGGCGGACATCTCCACCATGCTGCTGTCCCCAGAGAAGGGGAAGAAAACTGACCCCCCTAAATTCACACCTCAGAAAACCACCGAAGACAGAGGGACGCTTGCGACCGAGGAGGACCTTTAGGCCTTTATGTCTGATATAAAATCAGAATTCAGATCCTGTTTGACTGAACTTACAGCCAAATTGGAGCAAACGGAGCAATGGGTCAGCAATATCGAGCAAAGGATGGGAGAGGCCGAGGACCAAGCAATGGATCATACCAACTCACTAACAGAGGTGCAACGCACCGTCCAGACACTAATGGAGAGAACCGAAATCCTGGAATTTAAACAGGAAGACATGGAAAATCGCTCTCGACGCTATAACTTACACATCCGAGGGGTGCCCTCCTCAATCTCTGATAAGGAGCTCCCCGAATACATAAGCATCTTCTTCCAGTCTCTGCTGCCGGATCTGGATGAGGCTCAGCTCCTACTTGATCGTACTCACAGATTGCGCCCCTGCTGGGGAACTGACACAGACCCCCCTCCGGACATAATCACAAGAGTCCACTTTTACACCTCCAAGGAGGCCATTGCAGTGATATGCCGCTCAAGAGATTAACTCACTTTCCAGAGCTCCCCTCTACAGATCTTTTAGGACCTCTCCCCTCTAATGCTCCAGAAGTGCAGAATGCTACGTCCACTCTCGCTCTTCCTCCGAGATCAGCAGATTCGCTACCGGTGGCTATTTCCCACGGCACTACAATTTTCGTACAAATGTATCCCCGCACTATCAGCCACCTTGACAACGCAGCATCAATTCTGCACCGGAACTCCCCCGAGGGCGCAGACCCGCCCTCCCCGGGCCAAGCAATCCCTGCTCCGAACACGACCTCCCCCAAGCCGAAACGGGCCCCATGGTCAAGGGTGCAAAAGAGCCGCAAGCCCAAATAACGAGAGAGGACTCTGATGAAGAACATATAGCGTTGGAACCACCTAAAATCATTTAAGCACGCCGCGGAACCCATGCGGCCCATACCCTCCTCCAAGGTGGATGTCACCATGTTACCCTTGGAGAGATTTTCGACCATGCTGGTTATGCTGTCGGATGACAGCCTGGATGGCTAGGGGAGTTGCCGATAGTTCAGAATCGGTCCCCTTGGCCACGGTTTGGACCTCCCGTTGGAGGCCGAAGTTGGAAGTTCACATCTCCCGTTGGAGACTACCGTTAAAACCTTCAGCCACAGGAGAGCCCAAAGCACCTAATCCCACATGGCTATGTCTGACTTAACTTCCCCACAACCCCTCCCACAGCAAACGCACTCGGCGAGCCAGCCCCCGCATCTAAAACTGAAGTTCACCACTCTTAACGTTAGGGACTTGAACTCCACCCCCCCAAAGAGAAAGTCCATTCTGCAAGGGCTACAAAATGAGGGGACCTCAGTCGCTTTCATGCAGGAAACGCATCTAATCCCGACGGACTTTTCTCACCTACGAAACAGACTCTTCCCTCTTCAATTATTGGCATCCAAAGGAACCAAAAAGGGAGGCACTGCTATTCTCTTTGCAAAAGACTTGAAACCATGACGACGAAACCTCCCCGGCTAATATCTGGGATGCCATTAAAGCAGTGCTTAGAGGGGTACTGATTGCCCAAGGCACCGCATTCCACAGAAAGAAACAGGCGACCCGCGCTGCTCTGGAAGCGGAAGTTTGTTAAGCTGAAGCCACTCACAAATGGAAGGGCTGGTCCGCGAATTCCTCAAGGGTCTTACAAATGGCGAGGAAGAAGCTTGAGGCGCACTACGCTGATGCCACAGCGAACCTGCTATCCAGAACCAAACAATGGTACTACGTTCATAACAACAAGGCTAACAAGCTGCTGGTCAGTAAGCTGGCTAAGGAGAAGGGCAGAAATACCATCTTGGGCCTTCGCGATTCACAGGGGGTGGTCCGGCATGCGGACCACAAGAAACTACGTCTAGCGGTCACCCATCAGTCGGATATAATGACGGCAGTCCCGAGAGATCTGGACGAGCAGCGCTCATACATTCAAGGAGCGGCCCTCCCGCTCCTGAACCCGACGACGAAAGAAGAACTTGAAGCGCCTATTACAAATGAGGAAGTGGAGGTAGCCATTAAAAGCTTGAAGCCTAGAGCCTCGGGCCCGGACGGATTCTCCACCCGCTTCTATAAACTCTTCTGGCCCCAATTAGTGGCCCTCTTCACCCGCCTCTTCAACTCATTCACGGCCACTGGAACGGTCACCCCAACGATGCAGGAATCCATCACGGTTCTCATTCTCAAGCATGGAAAGGATCCCCAGGATAATAGTTCATATAGACCCATATCTTTGTTGAACTTGGATGCTAATATATACTCCAAGGTTCTGGCCAATCGCCTCGCACCTATCTTGCTGAGCATCATAGACCCGGACCAAACTGGGTTTATTAACCACAGGTCGACAAAAGACAACATTCGCAGGGCACTGGACCTAAGAGAGATTGCCCATCGGGACTCCCAACTACTGGCCCTGCTGGCGCTGGACGCAACCAAAGCTTTCCACAAGGTGGACTGGTCTTACCTGTGCCTCACTCTTGAGGCCTTCAGCTTTGGCCCGACCTTCAGGAAAATGATCCTTGCGAACTATCAGGCCCCTAAGACCAGGCTGAGAGTTAACGGCCGCCTATCGGACCCAATCCCCCTTACATGCGGGACGAGACAGGGATGCCCACTATCCCCCCTGCTCTTTGCATTGGCCATGGAACCGTTGGCCCAGCGAGTTCGAAAAAACCTGCGGATCAGCGGCCCAAGGATTGGCGCTGCACAACATAAAATCTCCCTCTATGCAGACGACGTATTGCTAACTATTACAAACATCAAAGCTTCCATGAGAACGGCCCTGACCGAAATCCGCGGCTTCGGGAGAGTAGCGGGATTCGCAATTAATTTTCAGAAGTCAATGGCTCTCGGAGTAGGTCTGAGCCCAGTCGAGAGGGAGGCCCTGGAAAAGCAAAGCCCGTTCCATTGGAGCACCCAATCGATCCTGTTGAGCGTCAATGGTTCCATCAGCAAAAGAATGAAAAGCCAATGCAGGAACTTAAGAAAACTCTACCAAAAAGGGGGAGCCTGCGGTGTGAAACCTGACAGTGTTCTCCCACCTACTCTCCCAGGATCTTCTAGTCAGGTGGCCAAGGAAGGGCCATCGCTTTTGAATCTCAACCCGGGGGGAGGGGGAGTGGGTAAGCGAGGGAGGATCACCTGAATGGAGGGTCAGGGGATTATGAGGAGAGCATCCAATGGCGAGACATGGTATTCCTCCTTTTCCCATTCCACCTGAAAACCCTTTCCCTCATATTTTATGGGTATTTCCAAACCCATAATATCAGTCCCTCCCAATTTTCAACAAATACTGGGACGAGGAAGAGGTAACTAAGATTAGTAAAGATTATCCATAGCAATAACATGGGGAAAGTAAGGGCAACCTACCCTAGAAATAACTTGAGTTATCCTACTAATAGAGTCATACAGGGTCAGGCATTTAATAGTGACCAGTTTCACCTGACTTCACTTGACTGCTTTTTTCACTATAAGAGTCGTGATTTTACAGAGATTGATGAACCAGCTGGAGAGGCATTTTGGACCAGTGAAGCTGGGAGCTGCAGGAAGGAGGATCCGGAGGAGAACGGCATGCTGCGATGCTGGTCCAGTGTGCAAGGAGGGCTGCAGGGTGGCTGGGGAGCCGTGTCTCCTGAGAGCCGGAGCGAGGCAGCTGGGACTCTGGCAGACTCCATGCATTTGCTCCTTCCCTTGGGCCACGTACCGGGCCCCAGGGTGTCTGAGAGGCAGGTGGTGAGATCCTGACCTCAGAGTAGTGAATATTTCCCATAGGAATAACATGGGGAGTAAAACGGAAACCGGCTGTCGAAAAAACTTAAGTTTGATAGATTGATAGAGTCAGGCATTCACTGATTATAATTTACACCTGACTACAATTGACTATTTTTCAAACTACAAAAGGTGTGGTTCTACAAAGGTGAGAGAGCGAGCTGGTGACGTTCTTTGGACCAGAGAAGCCAAGGAGCAGGGAGAAGCAGGATCGATGGCTCAGGGGAGAATGGCTTGCCGAGACGTTAGCCCAGTGTTTCTGAGAGGCTGCAGCGTGGCTAGGGAGCTGTGTCTCCAGAGAGCCAGAGCGTAGCATGTTGCAGGCTGCTGTTGGCAGTGGAAAGATTGCTCGTTCCCTTCGGACTTGTGCCAGCCCCAAGGGTATCTGAGGGATGGGTGGTGAGACCCTGACCAGGAGGGACCAATTGTCACTGCACTGCTGCCCGGGTGAGTCTCTTCTAAGTAAGAGAGAGAGACTCAGGAGCATGCGACTGACTGAAGCGGAACGGGTGAAAGGAAAGGCATAACAGCTGCACAGAGCAGAAAAGGGTAAAGGAAAGGGAACTAGTAAAGAACAGATTGAAAGAAAAGGGACGAGGTCCAGAGAAAGAGAAAGTCGGAAAGCAGAGCGTGCAAGGGACGCAAAGGAAAAGGGCAAGCAAGAAGGAAGGTGCCAGTGGGCATGGAAAGGTAAAGAAAGTACAAGTGTACCGGAGAAGAAAAGAAAGGTGCTGGTGGGCACAAGAAAAAAAGTCAAGAAAAAAGGGGAACAAGAAACGGTGCTGAAAGCCCCTGAAAGTATAAGTTAAGAGCAGGAAACAAAAGAGCAGGGTTAAAGCTCGGAGTGGTTGCACTTAGGAGGAGCAAATAATCTGGTGTTTTTGAAAGCCTCTGATGCTAACCCTTTGAAAGAACTGTTCATGAAGAGGAAGATTCATCCAGAAACCTGAACTCATGATTTCCTTTTAGCTCGAGAGGGCCCTGAGCTTGGGGAAGGGAACCCTGAAAGGCCTAAGAGCTATACTTGTGTTTGAACGTAAGAGGCCTGACCTTGGGGAAGGGAACCCTGAGAGACCCAAGAAGTGTATTTGTGTTTGAACTTGGAAGAGGCCTAAGCTTGGGGTAGGGTACCCTAAGAGGCCTATCAGGGTAGAATCTTAATTATTTTGGTTTACTGAAGGAACTGAAGCTTGGGGAAGGGAACCCCAAGGCGTTATTGACATTGTTTGAACAATGGTGAGGGTTGTATGAACAGTTCCTTTTGATTTAACTCATACTTTTGAAGCCAATCAACCTGCATTTGGTGAGAAGATCACCCAACACCAATCCTTGTTTCCTATTTTTGTTGAACCACCACTTTTTGCTTTTGAAACCCTTCCTAACACATATTTGTCAAAAAGTGAGAGCAAGCATAGGTTTAGACACAGACAGATTTTTATTTTGGACTGCTAGACTTCGACAGCACTTAGAAACATCAGTTAATGGCCCGGCAGCCCAAGTTAAAAGCCTGAGCAAAGCTCAGGCTTTTAACGAGGTACCCGGGATGTTAACACCTGTTCCATCCTCTGGAACGGATGCTTAACACCATTAGCAACCCTGGTTACCAAACCGGTAACCCGGGGTGCTAACAAAAAGAAAGGATTTCATTCATTGAATGGGGCGCACAAGGCGTCCTGTTCAATGAGTTAAATCCTTTTCCAAGATGGCCACCATGGAAAGGGATGATGGGACTCTTCAGTGCTTCTCTTCCCTTCCCATGGCGGCCAGAGAAGCGGCGAAGCAGCTGCGCCAGCGACCTGCACTGCCACAACAAACAGGTTAGTGGGGGTGGAAGGAGGGCAAAAGATAAAAAAAGAAGGAAACAAAGGGTGGGGGAAGATGGTGATGGGGTGCCGGCCGTCAGGTAAAATGGAAGGCATACTTTCACCAGCGGTTCAAGCCTGAGTTCCTAGCCACCTGATTGGCTGCTCCCCCCTCAAGGGTGCTAATGTTACAGAAAGATTTGATGAGAGATACACATCAGGTAGTTTACCTTTTTGGGAAGAGATACCTGGCAGGAGAGTACACCAGGGAATCTGCATGAGCCGTAAGGTAAATATTCCTGGCAGGGGAGTAGACCAGAATATCTAGAGATTCAATTGAGAAGTTTGCTGTCAGGAGAGTATACCAGGAAACCCATTTTGAGCTGGTCTGTTAGAGAGAAACTTTCTCATATCAAGTTGTTTAAATTGAACATTTTCTCAACCGGAGAATTCAAAAAGACTTGCCTTTTACCATACTTCAATATTGTGGAAAAGACATTCTGTTTTGCCAGCCTGAAAAACTAGGAAAGACTTTCCTTTGCTATATTCCAACCAGTGTTGTGGAAGAGACATTTGTGTTGCCTTCCCGAGGAAAGTATTAGGTGAAAGAGACAGTTGCATTGCCTTTAATACACTATTGTTGAAACAGAACATTTGGAACACGTTTCCTGAAACAATTCAGGGGAAGCGAGCCAACAGCTGGACACAAGAATTATTTTGTTGGAGTTATGTGTTTAGGTTTATATAGGGGCAGCATTTTATATTTGGAAAGGGGTGATGGTAGAATTTCCTAAAGTATTATAAGGAATATAAACCTAATAGAGGATGATAAAGAGCATATACATGTATGACAAATATAGGATAGGAGCTAAAGTAAATGTTTTGGAAAATTGTTTTTTATTGGAAATGGAGTTGCGGGTATAGAAAGTATACAATAAGTGTATAAATGAAATGAATTAGTATTTTCTTTGAAATCAATGTAATTGTAATTGTTTGAATGAATTTAGTTCTGATTGTAGTTTGGTTTTAGTGTATAAGGTTTTAATTAAACAATTTGCACTTTAAATAAATACATTTAACAAAAGTTTAGGTTTTTGTACATTTTTGTTGAATTTAAATTAGAAATATTTACCTTGCACCTCTTGATTGTGAATCTTTGTGTGAGGGTCAGATTCAGTTTGCACAGAAGGTCAGCCTGCCTCAGTTGTAGTTTAATTAGATGGGGCATTCTCTTTAGGATAGGGAAAGTTAGGCCTTTATCCAAACCCCTTTCTATCAATTAAAATGGCTGATGTCAAAGAGGCCACCAGGAGGTGCAGGCAAGGTGGCTGCCTGAACTTCACGATCCCCCCATATGGCCCCGGGAAACAAGCCAAGAAACATGCATTAAAGATCGATAAGCCTCATCTGTCAGCGAAATTCCTGAAGGGGACCTGGTGAGGAACGTGTGGGCGTTGGAGCGGTCTCCGGAGGTGCCCCCGTTCCTTTCTTAGCAGCTTGTGGGCCTCGGTCCTCCCCCTCCCCCAGGCGCCTCTGCAGAAGCTCCAAGCCGTGGTCCGCGTTGTGGCCTGCCGTGCCAGAGGAGGAGGAGCCGGACGTTCCACCTGCGCCCGCTCACACCAGAAGAGGCCCCCGACGCATTGCAGCGAAGCCGAGTTCCCTCACGGGACCCGCTTGCCCGACAGAGGTCTTCCCCGGCGGTCCTCTCCCCGCCCCCTCTTTCCCGGAGTCAAGCAGCGTTCTAGCAGCAGAAAGGGGGAGGCGGCCGAACAAGGACTTGTTACGGCCTGTCGCACGTCTCCGGACTCACACCCGGGGAGCCCTGTTGGCCGTGTCCCCCCTGTCCCCCACCACCCCGAGCAGCACAGACACACGCCGGCCCGGGCTGACGCAGGAGCGCGCCTGGGCCCCCTTTCTGCAGCACACACTCCTACAACGACGCGGCGACAGCGGGGGCCCGCTCTGAACAACCCCCTGAAGAGCTACATCAAAGGGCGGTGGAGTCGGCGGCAGCACTCGGTTAGGCTCGGGCCGTCTTGGGAGCGTGCCTGGGCCCCCCACCTCTCCCCCTGCCTGGTCGCCAGAGCAGGGCCCACATGGGGGAGTTTTCCCTGCGAGCGAAGAGGCTGAAGATCCCCCACCTCACGCTGTGAAGCCACACCAGGCCCCCCGCTGCAGGGAGCTCCACTTACAACACCTTGCCACACGTCTGGGGCACTGCCCTGCCCAACCACTCAAGTAAGCTACTCCAGGTGGGCAAGTGGGAACCAGCACGGGGGGTAATGCACAAGGCCACACGGAATTACCACCCACCCCCTCACTACATTAAGGAGGCACAGGGGAGTAAAGCAGGCTGGGCCTATCCTCGGAGTGGAACCCCCATCATCAAACTTTTTGGGCGCTAGCTAAGGCCCACCCGGACCCCCCGGGAGTGGCACCAAAGACGATTCTGGAACTCCACCGACCCAGGGCCGGGACAGGGACAGGGGTGAGTGTGGTCTTGGCGAGACCATTCTGGCGGGCCACACAACGGGGCTCAGGGATCGACACAGCTTGAATACTTGAAGAGAACCCCAAGGATTCGCCCCAAATAACGGCATAAATGACCCTGGGCCCTGGAAAGACACCAGGGGGGACCCCGAAAGGTTGCTGTAACTCAGGGCGACTGAAATCCCATGAGCTGGAAAGAGACATTGGCAAAGTACCAGTTCACCCCAGGGCACCCTAAAATGGAGACCGGTCCCGCCACCACGCAAACCCCAGACATGAATACCATGCAGAGTAACATCCAGACGATCCTTGAGGAGATCAGAGGTATGAGGACAGATATGGGTGCCAAACTGGCCGACCTCACGGCCAAGGTCTCCACGCTAGAGGACCGAATGGAAGGTGGAGAACAACCAGGCATCAACGGACCTCCTTGAAATGCAAATGGAAACTAGATTTAAGGAGCTGCAGCGCCGTGAGGAAGATTTCCGGCTCAAGTTCGATTATATGGAAAACCGCGAGAGGAGAAAGCAAAGTTCAAGACATCATCAGGATCGTCCTGGGGTCGGACTCCGGAGAGATGCTCCTGCTCAACAGGGTCCATCAGGCGGGCAGGGTCCACGTTCAGTGCTGCAAGATTCCACTACTATAGAGACAAGGCCAGGCTGTTGGAGAGGGCGAGAACCTTGCGGGACATCCAATATGGGAACTACAGGGTGACAATATATCAGGACCTCTCGGCCCTCACACGCCAGATGAGGAAGAAATGCGGATCCATCACCAGATGGTTACAGGAGAAAGGGGTCCGCTACCGCTGGGGACATCCATTCTATCTAGCATTCGAGTGGCAGGGTCAGAGATACCAGCTAGTCACGGAGGTGGACATTCAGAGGGCCGCAGACGACCTGACAGGAGACCTCGCGGGAACATCGAGAGACCAGAACGGGGGCGACAGACCTCACTCAGGGAAGCTAAAAGTTAAGGGCTCTCGGAAAATTCCAGAAAACCAGACATCCACCAACGGACCGTGGAGACCCCACATGACCACACGTGTAGTATTCAAGGCTTAGCCACCAGACTGAGGCTCAATTCATGACCCTCAAGGGATCTGAATGATCTGAGGATTGCGCTGGCCACCTTATGTTTTTAGCGCAGTTGGCTGGTTTTTGTTGAAATGACCCAGGTTAAAGTTGCAATGTTGCCTGGCAAGAGGCTGTTTCATTGTTGTGTTGAGTGACACTTGGTAACTTGCCCTTGAGAAAAGGCAGAGGTTTGTGGCCCGCGCCACGAGACGTGTTATGAGGGCCAAGCGGAGTGGACCTCATGCCAAGGTCGGGGGGCAATTGAGGTGAGGGGGCGCCACCGCTGGGTCCCCGCTCTCGGCAAAGAGGGGCCAACACTCCGTATGGCAGGGCGTGATTGAAGGCGTCACACTATAAATTTTCCCAGGGCCAGGGTAGCAACCCTGGCGGTTCATTGCTCGCTTTAACCCCACCTGGGGCGCCGGCGATGAACGCCTTACAAAATGGGTAAGGGAGATAGAATGGGGGAGGAAGGGTGGAGTTGTTGACGGGGTTAAGGGGAAAGGGGAAAGCCAGTTCGAGCCATGGTTATATGTTTCACAACGGGTTCTACATAGGAAACACACAAAGGGGTATCAAGAGCACAAAAGGAAAAACGACAATGATTGAAGGGAAAATAGGCACGCTGAATGTTAAGGGCCTCAACTCCCAGAATAAGAGGACCCTCACGAGCAACATGTTTCGCAAACAAAGCCTAATGGTCCTCTTCCTACAGGAAACACACTACAAAGAGGGAAAGGAGTCGAAGATAAAGGGGAAGGAGATTGGTAGTAATTATTGGGCCTCCCACAGAATCGCTAAAAAGGAGGCGTGGGCATTCTCCAGGCCAAGGCGCTCCGCCTCACAGAAATAGAAACCAAGAGGGGCTTCGGGGGACAATTCCCGGGTGTTAAGGGTACCTGAGAGGGGGAACACATCACGTTGGCCACCCTATATGCACCCAACTCGGGCCAGGTACGTTTCCTTACCCAGATCTTCAGAGTAATGGACGAATGGGCAGAGGGGCCAAGATACTTGGTGGGGACTTCAACCTTATAGTGGACCCCCGTCTGGACTGGTGGTCGGCGTAGGGGGGACCACCCAAGGGAATCTCAAAGGACAACCTGGCCATGCAGACCCTTCTGAGGGAACACTATTAGGTAGACGTATGGCGCAAAACATATCTGGGCCAGGGTGGGTACACTTTTTTCTCACCTCCGCACTACACCTACACTAGAATCGATCCCTTGCTAGTTTCCGAGGAAGGGAGAGGGGAGGTTGAACAACCAAGGGTAGAAGCTATAACATGGTCAGACCATGAATTACTTATAGCCAATTGGTCGCTGCCCGTCTCCCCAAGATCTTTGCGATGGCGGTGTAATGACACACTCCTTAGAGACCCCATATTTTGGGAATTCATGAAGAAAGAAATGATAGCCTATTTCAAGATGAATGATAATGGGGAGACGGACATGACCTTCAGGGGCCTCCTAGTAGCTGAGGGCTCAAGGCGCAAGCAGGAAAGGGGTCTTATTGAGAACAAGATCCGAACAGAATTGGGTGCCCTGAGAGCCAGACTGAGCCTCCCCGGAGAAGACCATGAGGCTCTCATAGTGAAGATGCAGGGCAAAAGACAAGAGCTGCACACGATCCTCATAGGAGAAGTCATCAAGAAGGTGAGCTACACCAAACAAAGGTATTACGAGCGGGGAGATAGGGTGGGAACCCTTTTGGCGCAAAGGGACCGAGGCTGCAGAGTGGAGAGAGGGGTTGCCCATTTTAGGGACGGAGAGGGTAGGATCTGTGGAGGTCGGGAGGAAATAGCAGAGTGCTTTGCTGACTATTACAGCAAACTCTATTCCAGACAGAAGGGCGAATCACTGGAGGACATCAGGATTTACCTGGCAGATCACCCCCTGCCCCGGCTGTCCTACTCTGAATGCGAGACCCTGGAGGGGGAGATATCGGAGGAGGAGGTGGAGGGCGCCATTAAGAGATTAAAGGCGGGAAAGGCCCCAGGGGGAGATGGCTACACAGCAGACTTTTACAAACAGACCCAATCTATTTTGGTGAAGCCTCTGGCCAAACTGTTTAACCAAATCAGAAACCGAGACTCGATCCCGCCGCCGTTTCTACAGGCCCTAATCACCGTAATACCCAAACCAGGCAAGGACCAGGCAGAGTGCGGGTAGTATAGACCCATCTCGTTCTTAAACTTAGACACCAAGATCCTTGCTAGAATCCTGGCGTCCAGATTGGAAGGCTGCCTCACCCTCTTAATACATCTTGACCAGGCGGGATTCTTCCTAAACAGACAGGGCTCCAACAATATGCAGAAAACTCTCAATGTGCTATTTGTCCTATGTAAAAGACATTATCTTACATGTTTTATATTGAAGAATTGTGTAATTTTATATATCGATAACATAGACGTGAGTGCTAATGAATTATATGTCAACTCAGTCTATTATTTTGGTTCATCAAGACAAGAGTGTGAAAAGTTCATTAACGGATGCACACTTTACTAAATATCTATCTTCTTGTATCACATGCACATTGGGTTCCAGTATCTGCTAGCAGACATAAAATGCTATCACAGAGAAAAGAACCTTGTGATAAATTTGAATAAATCTAAAATAATGTGTTTTGGGACGAGAGGAAAAAAAGGTCACAAATAAAAATGGAACTGATTAGGAACCCTGTAAGCAATGCCAGCATTGGTATGAATTGATAGGAAAGTGGGGTTTTATTCACAGATTCACCAGTTGAAGGCCTACAATGGGAAGGCGGTTCCATCAGTGCTACCTGGGGCTGTGATTTGGGCCTTATTTGATTCTATGTGTCTGAAATTCCTGGAAGACAAGTTCTGGAGAAAATTGCTGAGATGAACAAGTGGTACCTGATTAAATTAATTTTCCAGATAATGAGGTTCTCTCTGCTACTGTTCTTCCAGCTTTCAGATATATTATTCACTGTCAAAATGTAGCTAGGAGGTGATTCAGCTCTTCTTGAGATAATATAACAAGCCATTTTTTCCATTGAGAAAAAGGGACATTGGTTCCGTGATTTTTTTGACTACTGTGGAACAGCTGCACATTAATCTAGAAAATTCAGATGAAAGTCAGCGTACATGCTCACTTGGTCAGAGGAATGAATCAATTGAAACCCTACGTCACTTACAGGTTGGGTGCAAGGCGCTAGAAGGAGAGCATTAGGTAGGTCCTCTACTGGATGACCTTCAATTACAGAAGAGGAGGAATGCTGGGTGGCAAATTCAGCGACATGGACCTTACAGATACTATTTTCCTGGAATGCATAGAAATAGTTTAGTAATGCTGGAAGTATGATGAAAGAATCTGAACTTAAAATAGGGTTTAATTTCATTTTTATGCAAAAAGACTGCAGAGTGAGGAAGCCCAAAACAATACAAGAGGTTCTTTTGCCTGTGAAAATATAGCGTTAAAGGAGCTTAATCTGATTATTTGGCTACATACTGTGAATTGGGTAGGCTAAACATAGTGCTGCTTCAAAGATGGTTATTAATGGAATGTAAATTGAAGAATTTAACTGGTTATGTAATGCGTGTTGAAGGTATAGTATGGTGTGGGATGAACATCCGATATAGGCCACGTGATGAAGTCACCTGTTCCATGCCTGTAGAGGAAGGATAATAAACTATGTTACACGGGGAAGCTACCCGTTCGGTGATCAGACACCTAGAGGCAAAATTTAGAGGTGGCACTGGAGCTCCCCATGCTCTTTCTGTGTTGAGTCAGGGTTGTCCTTTGCATCGAGTTGGTTGAAAGGGCCCCGAGACTAGTATAGAGATATGTGCTTTATGGAGTGAAAGAATATAGGTGGTCCCAGAAAATCTGTCAGTCAGTAAAATCACATTTGGTGAATGCGTATGCTCTATGAAGCACTATCGACATGGTGACACTGAAAAGCTGAAGCTCTGGGCCCATTCTACGTGCTTCTATTATTACACTGCCTGATCCCAAAATGATGGATCGAATATTTATGACTTAGGGCCATGCAGGCTAGGGAAATGGGCAATCCTCATTAGTAAAGAATGCACAACACCTTAGGAGACCACTAATACTGACCATATATTTGGGGAGGAGGTAGGTTGGTTGACAATATATTATTTGTATGTTGCACATTGTTAATGAGGTGTTATTTGACAACGTAGCACATGTTGGTTTTTGTCTATAAGATCAAAATTGAAAAACATATGGGTTGTATTTTAAACACTGTACTTTAACGTTTGTTGTGGAATGTTCATTAGTTATGTCATGTGTCTTCATTATCTTAGTATTTTAAAGGTTTTTTATTGCTTGTAATTGTACATTTTCTTAATAAATGATTTTATTTATGTTATGTTAATTTGTGAATGACTTTATATATTTTTGTGCCACTTATACCTGCCTTCTCCATTTATAGGTTTCGTTTTCTAGTTTTGGATCCTTATTAAATCCATAGTGTAGGAACATTCTAACCCGCTGTGTTGGGTTTCCCATACATGGAATACTGGAGCCATTTAGCCAGCATCAATGTCAAACCACAAAAGCTAATTAGGAAACAGACACACAAATCATAGAACTCAGCCAATCATATTGACGCCTGTATAAAAGGAGACAGAAATCTCCTGTGTGGGTGAGAGGATGGAGTTCCTGATAGAGAGCGCACGAGAGAACAACTTGTTTTTGGCCAAGCCCAGAGGGCATATGAGTAAAGCCTGAAGGAAAGGTACACTGGATGGACAGCTGCACATCTAGCACAGATGCCTCCCATGCAGAAGAGCTGCTCCTTGGAAAATGTTTTGAAACCCCACCGGGCAAATTCATGCCTTCATCCTTCTAAGAACGCAAATTGAGTACCATGTATTTGGTTAATAATAATGGTAACTATAATTGAACTGGAACTGTGAACTCCGGTATGCGGCACTACTACTAACTGTACCTGGCAAATGATATCCTGACAGAGCACTCTGTATCCTTTTGTCACCCTATCTGAACTCACTCTTTTTCTTTCTGAGTGGATGAGTCTTGTTAAGAACAAGAAAGAAATCCAATGAGGATAGCTACGTCCCCTGCACACTTTCTGTAAGACCAAATGCGGCCTAATGGAGATTAGTTGTAGCAATTAAAATCACTCAATGTCTCATATGTAGACAATTTCCATAAAGAATTCAATAACAAGTTCGTTTTGATAAAAAACAGTTTTTGCTTTTTATTTGTATCTTGGTTGGCCCAACGCGTTTCAAGTTATGTACACTCTTCATCAGGGGCAGCATATTCAACAATTAAAGTCTACAAAAAAGAAAGATTACATATAACATCATATTAGCATCAATTTAAAGAAACTTGTGAATCAGTTAGCATTAACAAAAAAATCATGAAAGAAAGTGGTAAAGCAAACTCTCTCAATTTTTTAGAAAAGGCATCCTGTCTTTGGTCCTCATTAGTGACCCAGTAATAACTCAGCATGAGAAGAGCATATACTGGTATAAAGTAGTATTCCATTACATAGATGTTACAGTTATAGAATAATAATTTCAACACATTTCTTATTGCAAAAAGTGGCCTAGCATGTCCAACCCCTATGTTCAGTGTGGGGTATACTTAGAGAATGTAATACACGTGGTGAGAAAGTATCTAAGTTGGGGTAATGATCAAAGACACTGTGGGTGGTGCACGAGAATGTGCATATTAAGTTCAGAAAAAGAGAAAAATAGAAATGATGAGAGACAAGTAATCATTTTACCAAAGACTGCATGGTAAAGCATAAGGTGGTGGCTGAATTAATGGTGGTCAGAAGTGGAAGGCAGCCAGAGAGACTCCAGTCGTACCAAAGAATATCTTGTCCAGGCTAAAAATCCTCCAGTCTAAAGAAGGGGATTGTAGGTCTACTGGTTAGAAAAAGATTGCAGGGGACGTAGCTATCCTCATTGGATTCCTTTCTTGTTCTTTGTATATATCCAGCCTAGATACCAAGGCTGTGTTTTTCTCCCCCGCACCTTGAATAATTTAACAAATACTTATTTTCCAGTGCACTCTTTACTGAACTATACTTACTTTGGTGTGCAAGTGTATTCACTCGTGTGGATGAGTCTTGTTGTCAGCATGTGTTTGCTATTTCAGCTCCAGCCGTTGCTGGCAGCTTCAAAAGAAAAAAAACAAATATCTTGGGGGACGGACCATGTCATTTTGCATAAGCAGTTGTTAAAATAAAGAAAACAGGACATTGTTTTATTTTACTAACATTGCAAAGTTGCCCTTTTTTAAAATATTACAAAGTGAATTTCTAATGACCACTTCAAGCATATATTTTAACCATGAGGTTTGGTTGTCATTACTGTGAAAGAACATCATCAAATCCTGGAAGATCCATTTAAATACTTTTCTGAAAACATATGTTTGTGAGGAAAAGGTTGTATCCTTGAATCACAAAGTACATAATGCACATTGGGCTTGTTGCTCATTTAATTATTCACAACACTTACACCGTAATATTGTGTGCAGCACTGAACCACATGAGTTGATGTGGACAGACTTTGGAATTGGATGCGAGGACCTCGGGGTCATCTTTGACTCCACACTTTCCTTCTCTGCCCACATCTCAGATCTATAAAAAGTCAAACTTCCTACTGCTTCTCCTCCGAGGTGCTCTGCCTTTCCTCTCCTTCCCCCAGATGCTCATTGTCTCCCAAGCTCTGGTTCTCTCCAGGTTGAACTATTGTAACAGCCTCTTTCTAAATCTACCTGCCTGTACTCTCCGCCCTCTTCAACTAATCCAGAACAGGACTGCGAGACTTGTCCTTGGCCTCAAGCCCTGTACCGTATCCCTGCAGCTCTGAAATCCCTTCAGTGGCTCCCAGTGGTTGCAAGCATGACATTCCAAACCCTCTGCATTGTCCACAAGGCTTTCTGGGGCCTTTGTCCAAAATACCTTCAACTTTCCCTCCGCAAATACCCCCCATCTCGAGCTCTTCGCTCCTCTACTTCTAACTCCCTCAGGGCCAGTTGTTTTTAAAATAAACAAGCTGGGTGTAGATCTCTTTCTTCGGCTGGGGCCTCCCTTTGGAACAGCCTACCTTCCACTCGAAACTTGAGGAGAACCATTTCCGGTTCCGGAAGCACCTCAAGACCTTCCTCTTTGCTTCTCCCTTGTGTTACAACTGCCGCTAGTTCCATTAGATATCAACTAATACACTGAGAAGTATCAATGGAATCTCACTAACCTGGTCGAAACTGGTTGGTCTGGATGCAGCAAGCAGAACGCAAGAATTGCTCTGAGGCCCCTGCTCCTCCCAATACTGGGACTGAACAACCAGCAGGAAGAAGCACGAACCCTAGGGAAACCCTCTGGGGAAGAAAACCCTGGGAGGCGAGGATGACCGGAGCTTCCGAAGGTTGGCGTCTAGCGTGTGGAATCTTTGAGAGTCTGCAGCAGGGAGTCTACTGAATAAAGAAATGACAGGTGAGTACTGGAATTAGGGAAAGACAAGGGAATAGCAAGAAGAAAGTGCGAATGCTTACTGGAAGTTCCAAGGAGAATTGGGAAGCGATCAATGGGGAGAGTTCTTTTTAGGCAAAGTGGCGTGTGCGTGCAGGAGTCTGAATCCTCCTGGGTTCCCTGAGATAGGAGAAGGGATTAATAAAGGAGGCAAGAAAAGAAAGCCTCTAAATTGGACGGGAAGGGAAGGTGACTCACTGTGGATAATGATGCTATATCTCCTCTACGCTCTGCATGGGTGTTGGTAGAAAGCGGACCGGGGAGCGTAGTCAGACCCGGAAGTAAAGGGTAACGTGGAAGCGTCCCTGAACGCAGGCACGGAAGAGGAATTCTAAAGAGTAAGTGAGAAGAAATGGTTAATACAGTAAATGGTTAGTACAGCAGAGGAAAGTAGGAAGTCTAGAAAACGAACTTACGGAGCGTCTTCCAAAGTAGCGACGCAATGTGAGGACAGTCTCTGCGGCTTAAATATAATCATGTGACTCGCCATCGGCTTCTGTTGAAAACGTGGTGAGATCACGTGACTCGGAGCAGACGTCCATAGGGAACGTGGAACAACTAGACTGCTGACGCTTGCATTCTCCGAATCTCTTACTCTTGGTAATACGTCAGGATGAATCGAACCACATATTCTTCTCTTACGTAACCATGACCAACGTTGGAAAGGTGTAACACCTTGCTGATCTGTTTCTCTCTTGGTACCATGCACCTGACCACCCTCTGTCCCCTGGACCCAGTTACCTGCTCACCCTGCCACCCTCCTGCACTGCCTCCGGGCCACCCCTTGCACTGGGGACTGTATCTGTACCCATACAGACCCCCACCACATGTTCTTCTCTTTCTGCACTTATCAGACATACCCAGTTTGTTGCCTTAAACACAGCACTTGCCACTTGCTGGCTGCACTACCACTGTTAACGGCCTCTATTATCTATTTTTATTTATTATTATTTATCTGTTCTCCTCTGCTCCGCACTTTCCCCTCTCCCCCTCCCATGCACTTTTCCTCCTTTCCCTTTTCCCTGCACTTGCGTGTTCTCAATGTCAGTGGGCCTAGTAAGATTGTTGTTTTGTTCTCCCTTGTTCCCCTCCCTTGCCTTGTCGTGCTCTGAAACACTTTTGTACGAGCGCAATATAAATAAATTATCATATCATAGAATGGCTGAGCCATCAGTCAGTCCAGTGGGATCCAAAGGTCATCCAGAGAGTAGGTCCTTTTCACCTGTGCAGAATTGTAGGCAATTCTCATGGCAGTGCACTTGCTAAGTTCCCAAGGCACTCTTATAAACAAAACTTACTTGGGTCACAAAAATGATTCACTTATTTAATACTATCTATTGATATACTTGGGCAACATCAACTTATTGATACTTTAAAATCTTTACGGGGGCTGCGCCGGTAGCCGCCTGACACTAAAAGGCCCCCTTCTCAATTGATCGATGGGTGATCGAGACCGTGTGAGGGCAGCCAGGATTTGCTGCTCCAGCAAGCCGGTGGTAGTAGTGGTGACTGAGATGCTGAGATGTGGAGACGTTTTGGTAGTGTGGCAGATGTGAGAAACCAGAAGGTGTCTCACCTACTAGTCCCTGCAGATCTCTCTCTCAGGTGGCCAGGGCACAGCTATCACCTTTGGATCCAGACCCTGGGGGAGGACCAGAGTGGGAGGATCACCTGGGTGATGGGGCCTCAGGGAGTGGGAGTGGGACACCGATTGGTGAGACGCGGTATCCCTCTATTCCCTGTAACACCTTTACCCCATCCTACCCAATGGGATATTTAGAAACTCAACAAACCCCCTACCCCCTTTTCATGTGCAAACACTTTTACGGCTTTGCCAAATAGGAAACCCTCGATTTTATTAAGTTTGGATACAATGTCAATGCATACGGACCTCATTTTCTGGCTTGCTATATGGGTCCGTTCATGCCCCTTATCTAAAAGATTCAGGATTTGTGAAATCCCCGGAAAAGATAAATCATTATCGATTATGGTGTTGGGATTGTCTGGAGGTAAATGAATATCCTGAATGGTGGCATTGAGGCTTTGGCATAGGGTATATGAGAGACATCGTCGCCACTAAGATCAGGCACAACTATGGATGCGGTTTGTGCACAGTTTCTCGGGTCAGGACCGTTCGATCCTTGATTAGGGGAACTAGCCAGGATAACATCAGAGATGACGGCAGAGGTGTGATCAAGGTTGGGGGGGGGGATTTTCAACATTAACATTATATGAATATTGATTATGTAAATGAACCTTCGCTAAGCCCCGCACGGAAGATGTAACTGGCGTCCAAGGACCCAGGGATAATCGCACTCTTTTGCTGAGTTCAAATAGCACTGCTGAAGCTAGCATTGATTCATCAGTGCTAGACATCACACTTGTACTAGCTGGATGTGAACCTGACAAATAGCCAGTAGCAGTATTTTCTGAGTCAAGATGACTTGAATTGGCAGGCAATTCTAAGTCGTGCAGCTCCTGGATTGAGAAAGAATGAGAAGCTCTTAAGGTTTGCAATTGGCACTTGGCTCTGAGCCTTCATGTGTGCAAATGCAATATCATGACCTAGTAGTTTGGCAGAAGAAATGTAATTCGCGGGAGGATAGCTCAGTGGCAACGTGCTCGCCTTGGGAGCAAGACAACACGGAGCACCACAGGTTCGATCCCCAAACCTCTGGGTATTAAGCGCATTATAAATAACCTATCATATCATATATCATTCGTAGATAACGACTTGGTAGGCGAAATGAGCGAGGGACCATCTAAAATCAATATATCTTCTTTACTCGTTTTAGAAGACACATTAAGACGGTGTAGCAGGGTTTCAGTGTCAGCAGAATCAATAACGGACAGGTCGAAGTGGAAGCGCCCGCTTCTCAAACCACCAGCCATTTATGCGATTATTACACTGGCAACGTGCTAAAGGAAGGGTGTATATAACTATAGCACGTTGCCAAAACGTCAATGCGGAAGTAGGTGGAAGCAAGTCTAGCTGTCTGAAAACACAGTAATATAAAAGTTATATCAACACTATGGTTTATACAAAACAATTGGAAAAGATGTTACTTCAAAATCAGCGCAAATGGTGGAACGTGATGGGATCATTTGGAGTATTGTAGAAAGCAGTAAAAGTTATAAATAGATTTGCAGTTTATATAATATCAAATCGTAACTGACGCTCATAAGCACATTCAAAATCTAACGATTGAATCACACAGGAAGGCCAACGCTGCAGTGTTTCCATGTGCCTGTTGCTTCTCCTTACAGACGGCGAGCTAGGTAAGCAGCGGCAAGTTCAAGCAGCCAAACAGCTATGCACTTATGGGGCACTTCCGGGTGTGCGCGCGCAGCGCGCAAGGGTTCTACTGATTTAGGCAGGCTGCGGGCAGATGGACTGAACTAATGGGCGGGATTGTATGCAAAGTGCAAATGTAAGGCCTATGCTGCAGTGTTTCCACATGGATGTTGCTTCTCGCTCTGAGAGAAAACAGACTCACACCCCGAGCCATGTACCTGTATTATCATCCTTGGCTCCCCCTTGCACTGGGGTCTGTATCTGTACCCATACAGCCCCCCGCCCCTTTTTCTTCCTGCACTTATCAGACCTACAATGTCTGCTGCCATAAACCTAGCACTTGCAAATTGCTGGCTGCACTACCACTGTTTGTTGCCTTTATTATTTATTTATTGTTATCTGTTTCTCCTCTGCTTCGCACTTTCCACTTCTCCCCCCATCCATGCACTCCCCCCCCCCTCTCCCATGAACCTGCGCGTTCTCAATGTCACTGGGTCTAATAAGATCACTGTTTTGTTCTCCCTTGTTCGCCTCCCTTGCCTTGACACGCTCTGAAACACTTGTGTACGAGCGCAATAGAAATAAAATATCAATAAAAGAACAAATAAGCGACAGAGAACACCACAGCCGGTGAATTGGGGAGACCAATCCAGTCTATGTTGAAGTCAAGGTTGCAAGCGGCAAAATTGTAAAACGAGCGCTGGAAGGAACATTGTTAAAAGCGTGTGATGAAAGACGTGAGTGAAGCTAAATTGCTGGTGAATATTTGAACATTAGAAGGAAAGATACCATACCATTGACAGAGTGGTCCGGCACTGTGTATGTGCTCAGTTGAAGGTCTCTGTACGGTATCCTGACAAAAGAAACAAAAGTAGAAAATTGATGTGAAGTGTAAGTTGTGTCAAGTGAATCAAAGTGGTCCTGCAACGGTGTAAGCAAACCCCATCGCACTTTCAAAAGTCTTCAATTCTGGTATGAAAAGGGATCTGAGCCCAGCCGAGGGGGCCCATGGTCTGAGCCCAAAGGAGGGAGACCAGTCTTGAATTTATGAAAGTGAAAACTCTGACAAAGGAAAGGAACTTTTGTGTTTTGTTTGTTACTTCAGGCCCTCTGCAATAAGAGACTGTCATTGCGAGAGAGGCTTTGGTGGAAGTCCCTGATGCCTATGTGTTGAACTGTTACTTCATGGCCAAGAAGCCAGAGTGTGTGTGAAGCGCGCACGTACAGTCCTGCCCCGTGCTGAAAGTGTGGGGAAGGGAAGCCAACAACTCAACTATCCTGACATATGATTTCTTGAACCCTTGTCTTTTGCATACATTGTTATCCCACACATTTTGTATTTAGAAGTAAGGATTGGCAATAGATTTATTAGTATAGGCCCTTTTATTTTGACAGACTCGACTAGGACTGTGTTCTTATTTGATGGTCGTAGCCTACTCCCATCTTTAGATTTAGGTTTAGATAGGCATTTTACCAACCCATTGAAGGTCAATAAACAGCCTTGAACTGTGATCACTTGTGTCTGTCTTCACTGTTTGGTACTATGCCTACCTAACACAGAGCACAGTTGAATCAACCTTGAGCCAGCTCACGGTCTCAGCCAGCCCTGGCCGTGGGACGGAAATACAGAGCCTCCCCACTTTCGTGATGTCCAGACGCACTGGTAAACCTTGGTAAGTCCCGGCGGACTCCCAACTGGGCTGCACCAAGTTGAGGTGTGGACATCCTTGCCCAGAGTGGCAGTAGAGGTAGTGTTAGAGTGAATTCTGAAGGGCATTGCTGCTTCTTCTTTTCAAAACATTTGAGGACCTGTTTTGGAGCCGCTGGGGGGCATAGACGATAGGTTTGGGCTGACTTTCCTCTTATAAAGCATGGCAGAAGTGTAGTCTGGAGGAAGGACAATTACAGGAATGGGACTGTTGCTAAGACTGGATTACGGTTAGAAGTAGAGCAGGGGTTGGTTATCCAAGGCCGTGAGGGCAACATGGACTGCAGCAAGCTGAGTGAGGCCTTTGATTCTATGACTCATTTCACATGGTTCATCTGTTGCTAATTCCTTGGGTAACACTGCATTAGCATAGCTGGTTTACGTTTACTGTCCCTTGATATGGCAAAGAAAAAAGGCTACATCACTGCCAAACATCGACGCTGGTATAAACTGAAAAAGACACCTCTCTGGCCCCATCTTTTAACCCTACAATGTGCTCTCTTGATGCTTACCTCAAGGCTATCTGCAGAATGTAACAGGAAAAAAATCTCTGAAACCAAAAAGACATTCTAAAGAGAACAGGCAAGTGAAGACAGAGAATCTGGGACACCATATCGCACAACATCCTCCAAAAGTTGATAAAGCCTATGATGATGTTTCGGCTACAAAATCATTGTGTGAGTGTGTCTCTTCCATTTGGACTCCGCCTCACAAATTGTGGCATTGAGTACATTTGCTGGTGGCTTATCTGCACTTTTCAGTCCTTCTACCAACTCTGCAGAAAAGGGAATTCTGACTCATGCTCTAAAATGGCCTCAGCCAGCACAAGACTACTCTCGCACAAACTGGCAACTGCTGGATAACTGTAGGAACATGAATACTGACATACCAAACAAGATCTTGGTAACGGCACTGTGGAAATGCTGAAAACAAATGGGTGAGGGCAGAAAAATGTCAGTCGGACTTGAAACCATATATGGGCACTATAAAAGAGGGTGAGTTCTTAATAGACTTCATGAAGGGCTCCAGGATGTCGGTGTCGAACACTTATCGATAACATGGTACATGCTCTACACATGAAACAATCAGGATGCCATGACAAAATCAATCAACATACCATCTTCACATTCCAAGTAAAAGGAAAACTGAGACAGTGGAGGCCATAATACAGAAGGCCTCATTGCCATCTCACCAACTTACAGCAAAACCACCCCGATTCTTTCCTCGGATAACCCTCATTTCTTGAAGCCATTATCACCAACCCAAGAAGCAATTCCTCTTGTTTGTGTTTTAGTTTCTTGCAACTTAACATTCAACCCCTCTGTCAGGACTATTAAGCTTGCACCTTTGACACATTTTCATCTTCTGCCTAATAAGAATAAAGCCCCTTTCTCATGGGATACTGGCTATGCAGTGTTGGTAGGGTGAAAAAGATTAGTTCTAACTTTAAACCCAAAGCACTTTCTAATGGACAATTGAGTACAAAGACCAATCCTGATGTTGCAATCCACTCACCTGTTAAAATAGATATAGCAATGTTTGTAACGTTTCAGGTCTTGTCAACTTTGGAGGAGATTGATAGACTTCCTATGGTATTAACTGGGGACGCTAAGCACAGAGCTCATTTATATGACAGTCTGCAGGAAAGTATTTTCCATTAGAGCGATCAATCTTATATAAAAGAATGTTTATTTTTGAAGTCCGAGGGCTCCCCCATCCCAAGACATGGAAGACCCCAGGATGGAGGCCTCCATGTCTTCCATGTCATGGGGTGGAGGGAGCCCCATGGCTTCAAAAAGAAATTGTTTATTTTTGAAGTCACTCTGCCTTCATATAGGAATTATTTCCGTTATGTCCTTAATGGAAATAATTTCTTTATGAAGTCAGAGTGACTTCAAAAAGAAAATTGATTTTTGAAGTAATAGGGCTCCCCTCAACCCCATGACATGTGCGTGTGTTTGGTGAAAGGGTGTACACTTAAATGTGTAAGTGGCTTCCTGTGTGAGTGTATGATGAAAGGGTGCACACAAATGTATGGGTGGCTGGGTTTGCATGTGTTCGTGTATGGTGAAAGGGTGCACACTTAAATGTATGGGTGGCTGCCTGGGTGTGCCTGCATGGTGAAAGTGTGCACACTTAAATGTATAGGTGGCTGGCTGTGGGAGTGTATGGTGAAAGGGTGCACACTTAAGTGTATGGTTGGGTGCCTGGGTGTGTATGTCTCTATGGTGAAAGGCTGCACACTTAAACGTATGGATGGCTGGGTGGGTTTGCGTGTGTGTACATGGTGAATGGAGTGTGTGCTTGTGCACAACAAAACCTACATTTTGGGGGGCCAAATCCTTCTAATGTTGAGAGAGGCGCTAACTTCATGGGCGTTGGGGGAGGTTCAAACTTATTTGTGTGGGGGCATCTAAGTTCTTTACGCATTTTAAAGAGACTATTCTATTGCAGCTTCAATGTTACAAGCAGTTAACTATATCCTATAAGTCTGAAATAACCCACTTATGGACTGCTGTCAGAATGAGTGGTCTCCTTTTGATATTGATATTGATATTTTATATGTATCGCTCTCATACACATGTGTTCCCTCTCTACCCTTCCAATCACTCCCCTGGCATGCAAGTACTAAACCCACATCACAATTTAAATTTCCTAAAGAATGTGGCACTTGAATACTGGTACAAACAGTGAAATGTTTTACATTAGTAATTGCTGAGCCCTTGTTAACAGCGAAAACCAGGTGCCATTTAACATCTGTGTCCTGTTCTGTCCGGCAACTGCTCTGAAGGTCAGCCAGGTTGAGTCAACATAGCCCAAAATTTCAGGACGGTAGTGCTGAAGTCCAGTCAACTTAATGCTGTTATGCCACTACTTGTGCTTAATGCCTTAAATACTTATTGGTAATTGTCATTACTCCTAGCCCTATTCTTCCTCCTCCCTATACTTGTGTATGATATGATAGTTCATTTACATAGCGCCTATACACAGGTACTGGTATGAGGTAGAGGTACATGGAGCTAATGCCTGACTTAGCTATCTGTAATCTTCATTACTCCTGGTCCCACTCTTCCTCATCCCAGTACTTACCTATGAGGCAAGGAGCTAAACTCTGGGACAAGGAAGAGGGACATGAAGGTAATTCTGAGCCAAGGAGCTGATTTTGGAGGTTGGGTAGGGGGTGGGAGGGAGAGGGGATGTGTGGGGGGAGGAATTGGGCGATAAATCCTAATGGTTGCCCATGTCCAGGCTAAGCAGGCATGATATGTGGTATTAGTGGCTAGAGAGGCATGTTGGTGCAGCCAGTCCAGTCATTCCTCAGTTTGGTATAACTTTTTATAACTGCGAATTTCTGATAAAGCAGTCCTGCTAAGTGCAATAACCTGGCTAGACTGGCATTTGGGTGCTGCCAGTCTAGCTGTTTCTTACTGCGGCATTGTATATTTTTTTGGGCATCTGTGATAAAAGTATATGATATAAGTCATTTATAACACGCCTGTACACAAGTGTTTCTAAGCGCGACAAGACAAGCGAGGGAAGATAGAGGGAGGACAAGACAGACAATCTTACTAGGCTTTGTGTCATTCAGGTTGTGCAAGTGCGAGAACGAGAAATGCAAGGGGAAAGGGAGGGGGGTAGTGCAAGGAAGAAGGGAGGGGAAAACAGGGCAGTAATGCTCTGAGTAAGTGCAGCCAGGGCAGCGCAGCACTGGGTAGTGCAAGGAGAACAAGGAACTGTAAGGTTACGGTTACAGCTGCTAAGTGCCTTGTAGGCCCAGAGGCAGTGCCAGGGTGACTGATCAAGAAAGAGCCTGGGGGGGCGTGGCCAGCGGGCGCAGCATGGAGACGTGATCCGTGTGAGCTCCCGGGCCGCCAGCAGAATCCTCCAAAATCGTGAAGAAAACTGTTGAAACGGAGGCGAACAATCACAGCAATTAAAAGCAGACATTCGTCGCTACAATAGACTGTAACTGGGAAGCATTCCGCTGAACAGATATCGAGTAATCTGTGGGGAAAGAATTTCACGACCAGCACTGAAGTGAATCCAAGATGGCCGCTACGCGCCAAATCAGAGGAGTGGTTGTAACGAACTAGCACTCTCGGAGAAGAACGAATCCGGAGCACCGGGAAACCTGGTGAAGTTGGAGGCGTCCCGCATCGCCACTCCTGAAGCAACCGACAGACGCCCGGAACGAGTGTCCCTCGTAAACGGAACAGGGCGGACAAGGGAGCCCGATACGGGGCTAGGCGGCCTGCGGTGGAGGCGAGCAGCTCCAACCTGATCCCCTGCTCAGCGACTGGCGCCTGGAGAGAACGACGGCACCCGGAACACAGCCTCCCACTCCAAACCGCGGCTTGCGGGCGCTCCGTACAACGTTGAGCATCCGCTGACATCCTGCATAATCAAGCCGGTAAGGAGTGGGGGCGGGTGGATGAAAAGGGCAGGGCACCCCTCCCTCCCCAACACGAACTACAACACTGGCCATACAAGAGCTGGGACAGTGAGGAGTGCAGAAGGTAGATCCTGAATTAAGGGATAAAAGCTATAAGAAAGCAAACCCCACTACGCGCCCTAAGAAGAGGAGTCATACAAGCCCATACAAGCCGCAGGAGAGAAAATTAGGGAGGAAACTCCCCCAACCAACTCAACTGAACAGGACTTCCCCGGGCTCAGTCTCCAAGCGGAACTCGAACTGCGACAACCCCTATAACCACGGGGGGGGGGAAGGAAGACTAGACCCATGAGCCAACTCAGCAGCCGGCGGCACACAACACAAGAGTCCCCACATAGATAACAAAGAGCCCCACAGGAGCGCAACACGCTTTGGTTACTAACTCTCACACAAACACGAGTGTTACTGCGCAGGCTACCCCGGAAGCTGACTCGAAACACTAAAGCCTGCACCTTACACTGCAAAAGCAAGCCAACAGCCGACAACTGCGATGGGCAAATATAGAGCGACAACAAAAAAAGGGACCAATCAGAGCACGATGGAGCAATTCACAACCATCGCCATGCTTCCACCAACGGAAGCGGGCAGATCTGAGGATGCACAAAATCCTGAAGAAAATCTGTCCCTAAGGGATGTGATGAACGCCATCTCCAACTCACGCACCTCACAGAAGTCTCCCTATTACGCCATGATCTTCAAAAGCTCTCATCCCACACTGGAGAGGCGGAGACCCGTATATCGGTTGCAGAAGACGAACTGAGAGGCATGGGTCAGCAAATGAATAGAGCACTGGAGCGCATAAAGGTACTAGAAAGTAGGGTGGAAGAAGGCGAAGGCAGGTCAAGGCGAAACAACATCCGCATACTTGGCCTGCCCGAAAAGGCTGAGGGAGAGAGCATGGAACTCTTCCTAGAACAATGGATTGCCCAGCTGTTTGAACCCAAGACCTTGTCGAAACTGTTCTCGATAGAAAGGGCACATCGAGTTCCGACGGGCAGGCCGCTACCTGGTGGGCAGCCGCAAACAGTAGTAGCGAAGATCCTTAACTACAGAGATCGTGATGCAGTGCTGCAGATGGCCAGGGCAAAGGGACACATAACATACAATGGCTCCAAGATCGGCTTATTCCCAGACTTCACTAGGGAAGTGCAGAAAATGAGACAATCCTTTGACCCCCTCAAAAAGCGCCCTCAAACACTGAATGTGAAATATGGTCTCCTGTTCCCAGCTCAGCTGAAGATATACCACAATGGCACGACAATACACTTTACTGACCCCAAAGAGGCATGGACCTGGCCAGAGAGAAATCTGAAAGGAGACGGGAATCCACGCAAACACCAAGAGGGGAGAAGAAACAGGTCACGGCTAAACGAACCACCAGAAAGGCCACCCCATCAAGAAATGGATGCGATACCACAGAGAGAAGGCGAATGACTGTGACGGCGAATGAAAGAGGAAAACAGATATGGCATGAAATCAAACGAACTTTGCTTGACACATATTGCAACCGGAAAATGAATGCTGGCGGCCCACATACCGGCACAACACACCCCCCCACAGCAGCAAGTGCGCACCAAGGTATTTCCAATACCAAAGACAGCTACGCACTTGCGATTAGTTTGATTGGTTAATTGTTTTGTTCAATGGGCGACAGATGCTTCAGTTGGGGGTGGAGTATGGGGAGGGGGAGTTGGGTGTTACACAGGTATTCGCTAATCAAATGGCTCAGCAAGGCTGAAACAATCACAGCATGCATGAAGATCGCAAGGGAAGGTCATTCGCACATAACACCAAACCCAAGGAGTAATGGCCACATCAAGAAATAATATCAAAAAGTTAGCCTTTATGACATGGAATGTGAACGGCCTGGGAAACAGCATAAAACGAAGGCTAGTGATGCAATACATAAAGCGACAAGACCCAGATATAGTAATGCTAACTGAAACACATCTGGTGGGCACAAACTTCCGATTCTTCAAGAGAACCATGTATAGGACAGCAATTCACGCAGGGTTCTCCATGTGCTCGAGAGGTGTGCTAATACTGATAAATAAAAGGACCCCGATCGACATAACTAAAATACTCCAAGACCCTGGAGGCAGATTTGTTTTCATACAAGGCACACTATGGAACCAAACCATAGCCATACTGGCAGTCTATTCACCCCCGACACTCATGACAGCTTTAATCGAGGAGATTACACCGATAATAGTAAACAATCCAACGGATACTTTGGTAATGGGCGGAGACTTCAATGAGGTAATGAACATCAGTGAGGACCGCACGCATACAAGGGGTAGAAACCCGGCACTACCAACCAAGCTTGCTACCTTCACGGCGGCACTGGGCCTAAGGGATGCATGGAGAGACCTTCACCCGGAGGAGAGGCAATTCTCTTTCCACTCGGGGGCACATGCGTCAATGTCCAGACTGGACTATTTTTTCCTCCCCGGCGAAAGCATACATAAAGTAATAGAGGCGACACTACAACCCCGAGGGATCTCAGATCACTCCCCACTCACGATGCTGCTTGAGACAGAGAGACCTCAGCCACCACCGAGGTGGAGAATGAATGCATACTACCTGGGATTCCCGGAACTAACGGAAAAAAGTCAGGAAGCAACTGCAGCAAACTTTGAGCTGAACCAGGACTCAGTGGAAGACGCGGGGGTAATATGCGAAGCATACAAGGCAACCCTGAGAGGTGAAATCCTGAGCTGGACAGCAGCACACAAAAAAGCGCACCAGCACGAAGTGGATGCTGCAGAAGCAGAGGTGAAACAGGCTGAGGCAAATTTCATAAGCAAAGGAGCGGCAGGAGACAACACAACTTTACAAGTGGCGCAAAAGCAGCTACACAATGTGGCGCTAATGTGCGCAAAACATGTACACAGAACAATACGCGCCAAAATATACAAAACGGGAGATAAGGCCAGCAAGATGCTTGCATGGCTAGAAAGAAGAGAAGAGGGCCACCTACAAGTACGCCGGATAAAAACCACAAACACCGGATGGGCCACAACGGACCCTGATATTGCGGAAGCCTTTGCAACCTATTACGAAAACCTATATTCTCCGCCGATGACCCCTACGGATCCCAGCATACTGGACACGCTGACCATTCCGACATTAAATGAAGCACAGAGGTTGGCACTCGAAGCTGAAATAACAGAGGAAGAACTGACGACTGCCATCTCCCAGCTCCAAAATGGGAAAACCCCGGGACCCAACGGCTTTCCTGTGGAAATATGGAAGAAAATTGGCACCGCAGAAGTGGCACCACACATGCTTAAAATGTTCTTGCATGCAAAGGAAAAGGGTATACTCCCGCCGGACTTAAGAAAGGCTAGTATAGTGGTGATACATAAAGAAGGCAAACCTCCGGATGCATGTAGCTCCTTACCGACCAATCTCACTCATAAACACTGAAGCCAAAGTACTGGCAAAAATACTAGCCAACAGGCTACAGACAGTGATAACATGCCTGGTCCATCCGGACCAATGCGGCTTCATGCCACAGAGATCCACACAAATGAATATTCATAGACTGCAAACTGCCATCGAAAGATCACCGGCTCTACAAGACAAACTGGCGCTCCTCACTATTGACTTTGAGAAAGCCTTTGATTCCGTTCACTGGGAGGCCCTGTGGATCATAATGGCTAAAATGGGATTCGGAGCTCAATTCACAAACTGGGTTAAACTCCTATACAAAGCCCCAACAGCAGAAATCAGAGTAAATGGGTGGTCCTCGAGAAGCATAAAACTTGGAAAAGGCACCAGACAGGGATGCCCCCTATCGGCGATGTTATTCGCACTGGCGATTGAACCACTAGCAATAATGCTCAGAGAATCCCAGGTATGGAAAGGTTTCCAGTGGGCACAGGACTGGGAAGACAAGGTTTCCCTATACGCCGATGATCTTCTAGTCTACCTGAGTGACCCAGCTCTCTCTTGCCCCATCGTCACAAATATGTTAACCACCTATGGGATCTTTAGTGGGCTAAGGGTAAACAATGATAAATCCCTGCTATTCCCGATCAAGGGACTTGATCCGACAACTCTAAATAACTGTCCGTACAAAACAGAAAGAGAGCAGTTCCGATACCTAGGGATAAAGATGACGACAGATCTAGCACTATATACAGAAAAGAACCTACACCCAATAAGAGATAGATTTTTGAATGATGTGAGGCACTGGATGACTCTTCCGCTCACACTGCTGGGAAGAGCTGCCCTATTCAAGATGCTCACCCTCCCCCGGTTCATATACATCCTGCAGAATGCTCCGATATACATACCGAAAATAGAATTTCGCAAAATAGATGAGACGCTTAGGAAACTGTTGTGGGGAGGAGGGCATCCTCGTATCGCACTGAAAACCCTACAGCGATCAGTATGGGAAGGAGGAATTGGACTCCCGCACCTACAAACGTATTATTGGGCAGCCCAGATGCCAGTAGTGAATGACATCCTACACAACGACACAAGCCTACTGCACAACAGAGCAGATACGCAAGCGGAGCAAGGGATCACCCCGATGGAAAACCTCTATCAAAAAAGAACACGGCAGAACACATCCACAATGGCCGCTCAGAGGACACAGATCTGGACGGACGCACACAAACACCTGGGATGGGAAGGGAAGGTCACAATGAAACAGCCCCTGTGGCATAATAAGCATCTTCCAGAGCTCAGAGGTATCCCCAAGTGGTCGGCCTGGGGTAAAGCTGGGATCAAAAGACTAGAAGACATGGTAACGGAAGGTGAAAAAAAAACATTCCAAGCTCTAAAAGGCGAATTCAATCTCCCTGATTCAGAATACTTCCACTACAGGCAAATGAGACACGCCCTTATCGCAAGTGAGATAGACCTCCCTAATGTACCAGAGTGTACCCCGATCGAGAGGAACATAGTGATGGAGCGGATTGATCACAAAATAACATCTACAATGTACAATGCAATCAACTCATTCGCTACAATGGAACTCACAGAACTTAAAGAGAAATGGGAGAAAGATGTGGGACCAATTCAATCAGAGGACTGGACTAATGCCCTCATGTACCCCAAAGAGACAGCAATCTCTGCCAGAATCAGGCTGATCCAGCTAAAAATCCTGCACAGAATATATTATCCCAGAGAGGCTTTGCATCAATGGGGAAGTGCGACTGATCCCAACTGTCTACGATGCCATCGAGCGAGAGGGACCTTCTTCCATATCTTGTGGGAATGTCCACAAATACAAGACTACTGGCAAAAATGCTGTGACAGGCTATCAAAAGTGGTTGGCCGCGAGATACCGATGCACCCCAAACTCCTGATACTAGGGATTGATGCAGAGATAGAGCTATCTCGATACGAAAAACACATGTTTGCAACATCCACTGGACTTGCAAAGAGGAACCTAGCCCAATTATGGGGCTCGGCCTCACCCTTACAATATGAGAAATGGGTAACGGATGTGGACATGTGTGTACCGATGGAAACGAGAGTGTACACCACAAGAGGATGCCCAGAGAAAGCAGCCAAGATATGGCAAAGATGGGAAGACACTTGAAGGCATAAAAAAAGGTGCCTAGAATCTGATGAACTACCAGAATAGAACTCATGTATGCGATCGAGACGATCCTAAAAGCCAATGAGCATAACAGATCTACAGTATAAAAGGAAAGGAGAAAAAACTCAAGCTTTGTGAAGAAGTGTATACCTGTGTGTTTAATGTATTGACTAAGTGTTAATAAGTCGATGTTATGTTTGTTTGTAACTATAAAACATAAAAGAAATTATATCAAAAAAAGAACGAGCCTGGACACAGTGAGACTCTGAGGGTAGCCAAGCAACCTGTCGGTACAGCAGACAGGTAGGTCAGGTAGGTCAGCAGGGAAGGGAGAGAGATAAAGCAGAGGAGAAGAGGAACGTTTCAGCTGCTTCTGGAACTTCAGGTGGTCTGCTCAAGTTTGAGGGGGCATAGAGGCCCTTCCAGAGGGAGGCACCTGCAGATGAGACAGATCTACCACCACTCTCTGTCTGGAGAAGCGTCTAACCCTTAGAGAGTTGGAGATAGCTGGGGGCAGGGCCGGTCTTTACATCAGGCAGTGCAGGCAGCTGCCTGCGGTGCCAGCCTCTAGGGGGCACCATGCTGCAATGCTGCATCATTTAATATTATTGTTATAAACTTAAATTGTTAGGAAAAAATTATCACACTCTGTGAGCAGTGCATGATGCTGCAGTGCCTGCTGTCAGCACAGTAGTGCAGTGTGTGTGTAAAGCCAGGCTAGCAATGCACCTGGTGTCTGCAAGCCTCAGATGATTGATTTTATGATCCTAAAGCAACACTTTTTGCTTATGATCCCAGGTGCCCAGTCAGGCCTGGCCTGATCACATGTGCATCCTCCTCAGCGCATGCGCTGTAGCTTAGTAGTTGGGGGACATGATTAGGCTAGGCTGCTCAGTCAGCTGAGCGCCTTCATTCGGACGGAGAGCAGGGAGTCAGGGACCAGACTAACTTGGTTACTCGAAGAGAATAATCATAGTAGCGTAGCCTCGCTGAGTCGCCTTCAGGCTTTGAGGATCAAGGCCTAGGCAGGAGCAGCAGGTTCAGTTGGGAAGGAGGCCAGGCCAGCCACTGTGCTGTGCCAAGAAGCCCACCAACCACCACCCTGTGCAACTGAACTGGGCTGCAACATTCCTGTGGCCTGCTGCAGAGTGCAGAAGATTGATTGCTGGGTGATTCACACCCGACCTGCTGCTGGCAGTCTGACTGCAGACACGTGCACAGCAGCACGCTCACCACCGATCACTACCCCAAACTGATTGAATGTAGGTGGGCGATAGTTTTCCAATATTTACTTAATTGCCCGGGGGCGTGTTTATTTCAGTTTCTGTACCATAATCAATCAGACTCGTCATAGCAAACAAAACCTATGCTAACACAAAATGTATACTTGCTTAAAAAGACAGCAACCGACATTATGTATCTCACAAAATGTATGGAACACTGACCAGGGTCAAGTGTACAAGTGAACCCATTCTGCGTGCGATGCAGGTGTTAAGCTGGCCTATAAACCTTGGCTTGTGCACCATACTATCTGTGAGCATTTGCCCTACATCCAGTCAACCCAGGTTCTAAACTGCTCTGGGAAATAGATTTAGTCTACAGAATGCGAATGCCTCCAATATATGACATCCCTTTTAATGCTAGCCACCCCCACCATTTCCATGACTCTCAAGCCCCACTGTCCACCGTCCTAAAACATGATTTTACAGGCCTTCCCATCAAGGGGCTTTTATGTTGTCTACAGGAACCAGGGTGTGAAATTCAAACCTGGCTTGCAACAATGCCTTGGCTGGCAGGCCCTCGTTCAGGTTGACATAGCACTGCAGGGTTACCACTGTGCACAGAGTTTAAGGAACATCTCTGTTAGCTGTGTCATATTCATCCAGAGATAGCATCAGGGCCTTTCAACCTTTCAAATGTAAGGGTCCTCGAGCCTGAAGGGGGCCCCCAGAAACTGACCCCTATAGCCAGTCAGCAGTCTAATAACACACCAATATATTCCTTTATATATTACTTACGTTCTGGGCTTACATTGTGCCGTTTGCAGCTCTCGCCTCCCAAGATGCGTTTTCTGGAGGCTAACAGGCCGTCACTTCCATTGGGGAAAACAGAAGTGTTATCACCTCGTTGCCTTTCAACACTCGTTCCTTCACATCAGCAACTTGCTTACAATGAAGGAACATTAATACAAAGTGAGCATTCAATGTTGTTGCTCCCTGCTGGCTCACCGTCTGGTGATAATTGGCGACTGTTAACATTATCTTCATCTCCATTATAATCTATGTCCCCACGGTGCCTCCGACAGCTTTCAACTTTAAGCAAGGGGGGGGCCCAACTATCATGTTGAATTGGGGCCCAACTATCATGTTTAAATGGGCCCGCACACATCTTTAGCTAGGCCTGTCTTCACCCTGCCAAATGTAATAGCCCAGCAGAAAAAAAGTGAATAAATGTCCAGCGGGCTGTGTACCCCCACCGCGCCTCGTGAATCCTGGAACCCGGGCATCACCCTCTGTGTGCCCGCTTTAATGGACTTTGTTTGATCTGTATTGTAGAGCGCTTGATGGTCATGGCACTGCCCATATCAAATATCGTTTAGCGAGCCTCATTTGAGTTCCATTGTAACAATAACAGGAATAACTCATCTTGTTCCGCATAACAATGCTAGCCACTCAAGATGCACTTTACTATATGTGTAGTACAAAGTCATGATAGTGCATGTACCTGTTCTAGAGCTTATGACTGAATGAGTTCTCACTGGATTAACTCTGGTCTGTATATTCCAGTGGATCTAACCTTCCCCTTTTTTTACATAATGCTATGGGAGTACCGAGCTCCTGAGGCAGCAGCACCGGGGTTACTGTGCCCAACTTCAGAGAGCCATAATGATGGTTTTCTCCCCTGACCCAATTTTGGGAAAGATTGGTGCTCTTGGAGGGGTGTTGGTTCCTGGTCACCAGACTTGTTAAAATGTTATCACTACAGCTACCAGAATCCTTTGAGACTGAAAGAGCAACTAATTAGTACTATTAGTATTAGTTACTACTTGCAACAGGTATAATTGACTGGGAACTGGAGTGCGCGCCTCGCCTTCCCCTTTTGTTCTAATAAATATGCTGGCAAAGTATAAAAGGTGCTCACCTTTTAAACCCAGCAATCTGTAGTGAAATATTCCCGGGAAAACTAAATGCCAGTGCGAGACAAGTGCTTGTGGTCTTGTGGGTAAGCATCTGCTCAATGAACATGGCAACCTGGGTAAAATCCTGGTAGTCAAATACTTGAGCAAGCTTAGCAACCTCAAAATAACCCAAGGGGTTGAGTCGCCATCTGAAACAAAGTTACACTGTCCACCCACATGAATCCTTTAATTGTTCCCTGAAAAGCAGCCATAATCAGGGAAAAATAACTGGAACCGTCTCAAGGATCCGTTCCCCTCCTCACCTCCATGTCTGGCTTTCAACAATACTCTGCTTTATAAAAATAACTTGAACAGTAGACATACCATAGTAAGGTACTCACACAAATATATAAATCCTTATAGAACTATGTTAGGTAAAAAGTGTACAATTGTGGCATTATTCCCGACATCTTGACTAGGAGACTACAAATAGCAGAACGCAATTCAGCAAAAGGCAAAAACAATGCCTCTGGCTTTTGAAAGGCTTATAAAAAAATGTAATGCGTGAAAGGGTTACCCGTTTGTGTTTCAGAGTTTGACAAATGCAGGGTTCATCTATGATGTGATGAAACTATTAGATTCTGTGAAAAATAAACACTTTTTGGTGTTAAATGTTGTTAGGCAGAAACCTGTGCCGTTCCCTTAGGGACCACTGCAAAAGATTTAAGACTACAGGTGTTGGCAGTAAACCCACTTGGTAGTAGTCTGCACCACCCAGATTTACCTGGTAGCTGTGACTGAGCAGTCAGACTTCCCTCAAGAAGAGTTAGGCAGTATGCAAAGTATACTCAATAGGCACTCAGATACAATAATACAAGCAAACACTGACCAGAGCTTTGGTATCAAAGTATATAATTATTTATTAAAAACACGCAGTTGAAACACTCCAGCACTCTTATTGTAAATTGTAAAATATTCTAAACACAGTTACTATTATGATATATACACCCCTTTTTCCCTATTAGAAAATCACAGTAAAACACCACTTATTTTCATACAGAGGTGAGCGCTTAACTAGATTGCACTCTAATAAGTTTGTGAAAAAGGGAGGGAAAAAGACAGAATAAGCAGAGGTACACCACTCTACGATTCCAGAACACTGTTAGCAAGGCAGAGAGCAAAAAGTCACTGGTGAGCCAAAGTCCAAAGGCTGGGCCCACTCTTAGAGAGAGCAGAGCACAAATGCGCCCAAGATCACACAGTTACACTAGGCTTAGAAAGTCTTGCAGAGGGTCCAGCAAAGCGTTTAGAGAGGCTTAGAAAAGTTTAGCCAAGGTGTCCCAGGCTAACCCAGGTTCGAAAGCCGGGGGCTAAATCTACCCCGTACAGTCGGTAGCAAGGGAAGCCAGGCGGAACACGGTACCTTAAGTGGGAAGGATCCTCCAGCGGTGGTGGTTGTTCCTGGTAGTGGGTGCAAGTTGCGTCGTCGTCCAGGGGAAGAGAAGATCTCAACTTGGAGGAAAGATGAAGGTCGTTGCACTACCAGGGCAGAAACCAGCCGCAGAGTTTTCCGGTTAAAGGTGGTACCTTGGTTTGCGGTCGTGGTAAAATGTGGTATCCCGGTTGCCGGGGTGCTTGGCACGGGCAAGGCAGCCACGAGATACGTCGGGAAAGCGAAAAGACGGTGAAACTGGTTATCCCCACCAGTTAAAGGAAGAAGACTCTCCGGCGGGAGATCTCCTCTGTCGTTGGGAAAAAGTGGTGAGACGGTCCAGCAGGGCTCCACCGGTCGTGGTGTCGTGGCAGGTCGGCTCAGCTTCTCCCTCGTCGGATTCTTAGGTCCTGTGGCGACTTCTGAAGTTCCGGTCCCCAAAGCCCTGCTTTTATGCAGCAAACCCCCATTCACTCAGTATAGCTGTCACTCAAACATGCTAAGTGTTGAGCCGGTCGGCTCACCACTTGGGCCAATCAGGATGGAGTGCGACTTGAGTTGCCTAGGCAACTCAGTCCAGGGGGCCTACATTTCCCTCCACCCCTCCTAAGTACCCCAGACAGAGTGGCACCACTTTGGAGGGCTTCTGTGGAGAAGCCCGCCAAAAAGTGGAACAAAGGGCTCGACTTGGGTTGGAGTCACAGAAGAGAACACAAACGCCATTTTAGAATCAAGTTTTGGCAAAAAATACCAACCGGAGAATTAATATTAATTAAATAAACCGGCGGTATGTTTGAGGCTACCGTAAATAATTAAATAAAGATAGTAGCCTAAAACAATGGGAAATCCCATAGGAAAATATTCGCGGTTGAATATAAAAAGTAGTATCCACTGCCACCAGCCAAAACTCGATCAGGGGGGACGGAGACGTGCCCCCTCAACTAACAGACCCCGGGGCAATTGAATTGCCCCAGCCAGTACGTCCACAATATGAAGGTTTGTACTGGTTCTGTTCAGAGTTTAAGACTAGTAAAGTCAATGGTGACTTTACATGCCCTGGCAGACAGTAGTCAGTCCCAGGGTATGGAGTCTATACTGGGGGGTCACTATGACACCCCTGTGTCACTGCACTGAGGGTGCTGTGTAACACACATCACAAAAACACATGAAGCCTTATGGATTAAAAGACCCCATAGCCCATTAAACACATCTAGATTCAAAGAAACACACTCAAATCATGCCCAAGAGTGAGGGTAAAAGAGTCTCACTCTTGGCAGGAGAAAAAAAATAAACCCCAAAAATCCAGCAAAGCTGCTGGGGGACTCACTAGTTTAGGAAATTCAGCCTAAACAGAGAATTCTCCCTAACAAATATGAACATCTGAAAATAATGTAGTTAGTTTAAAACTGTTCTGTGTGATATTGGCCTGGAGCAGTGTGTAGATGTAGGCAACTAACTTGTGCTTTTTGTGTGCTTTCAGAATTAAATGTCCATTTACATTTTTCACACGGAAATGTTACAAGCGTTATGTCCAAAACATTTGTCCCTTAAATGAGCCATCATTTATAAATTGCTCCTAATTTAAAAACTCTTCTTGAAGAAAGACAGTGCTAAGCAACAATTAAGGGGCCTGCAACTTCTGATGGGCTGCTAGGTGTGGTAGCTCTAGCGAGCCACAGGAGGATGGGAGTTGACCATGACGCTGTGGCCTCATGCAAGGCCAAGGATAATTATTGCAGTCCTGTTCTGGATTAGTTGCAGAGGGCGTAGAGTAGAGGAAGGCAGATTGAGAAGGAGGCTGTTGCAGTAGTCCAGCCTAGAGAGAAACAGGGCTCTTGTAACACTTGTAATGGTTGTTTAATCCAAATAATGTAAATCACCAAATAGCATCATCAACTGACCTGTTCAGAGAAACAGCAACTTCGATGTAAATGAAGATCCCCCTGGAGAACCTTGCCCCCCCCCTTTCTCTCCCCCACCCCCCGGTGGCTTCAATGGCCAGAGGGGAAAGAGAATCCCAGGGAAACCCTCTGGGTAAGAAAACCCTGTCAGCTTCTGAATGTTGTTTGTTCCTTCTGACTGGATATACTGGTTTGGTTCCCACGATGCTCAACAAGACAGGACTGTGTATTCGGAAGAGCTGGTTTGGTTGTCAATGATGTCAACATGGGCAGAGCTTCCGGGTCTGTAATGCTCTGCAAGGCTGGAACGTTGCTGGAACACCCCACCATCTTGGGAAGAAAGATGGAGGAAACTCGAGACTGCTGCCACTGTAGCCCCCAAAACCACCCTTTCCTATGGGATATGACAGTATGCCCCCTCCAAAGGGCAGAGGTACCGGGCTTCCCAAGATGACAACGATGAAAACGTCGCACCAAAAGAGGAGCATGGACAGCCATGGCAGGTTCCCAAGAGTGTTCTGCAGGGGAATATCCACACCAATCCACCAGATACTGGAGTCGACCATGATGGTAACGAGAATCACATATCCGTACCACCTCAAATTCCGGGCCGCAAGGATTAGACCCCGTCGGTGGACGTGCTCCCGCCCACCGATGAAACCGATCCACCCCATCCCTTACTAGCTGGGAGATGTGGAAGACCGGGTGAATCCTAGACCAGGAAGGGGGTAGTCGTAGTCGGTAGGCGGCAGTGCCCAGCCACTGCAGCACAGAGAAGGGTCCAAAGAACTTTGGTGAAATCACTGGTGTACAGCGACGGTCAGCAACATGCTTCATACGATTTTGAGCCGCCAGAAGAGAAGAATGTGCTGTCCGATGACCATCTTGAATTTCAAGTAGAAAAGCATCTACATCAGGAATTGAAGAAGCGGATGAAGTGCCAACCGGGAAACAGGTGGGGTAAAAGACATACGCGCAATGAAAAGGGCTGGTGCCAAGAGAACTATGACATGCATTTGTGTAAGCAAATTCGGCCAAGGATAATAATTCAGTGCAATTGTCTTGTGCTGCAGAAATGTAACATCTGAGATAACCCTCCAGTGTCTGATTCAGACGCTCAGTCTGACCATTGGTTTGCGGATGAAACCCCAAACTCAGGGCTCGATTGATGTTGAGAAGTTTGCACATCTGTTGCCAATACCGAGATGTATATTGTGGCCCCCGATCTGAGACAATAGTCTCTGGTAGTCAATGTAGGGAGAAAATGTGTTTGATAAAGATCCTTGCCATCTGGGCAGTGGTAGGGACCCTTGATAGTGATACAAAGTGGGCCATTTTGGTGAAATAGTCTATAGTTACCATTACTGTGGTACAGCCTTCCGATACTGGAAGATCTATAATCAATTCTGTTGAAACAATCTTCCAAGGACAGACTGGAACCAGCATTCTGGTAAGGTGTCCCCAGGTGGCACGGCGCAGTGCCTTTGACTGCAAACAAATAGAACAAGCCAAGACGTAATCCTGCACATCCGCAAGAAGTCCTAGCCACCAGAAATGTCGTTGGACTAATTCAGCGGTATTGATGACCCCCGGTGACCTGCCAGTCATGAATCATGACATAAGAGAAGTATCATCTTCCGAAGTTCTGCTGTTGGGATAAATAATGTATGGTCCCGGTAGCCTCAACTGTCTGTGAGGGTCAGACCTAGTGTATTAAAGGCCTGTGGATCCTCCTTCTGCAGTTGCAAAACGGCTTTAGCCACTGACTGCAGGAAGCTTGATATCTCATGGATAAACCAGGCTTTGGGAAAGAGTGGTTCAGCTCTGAACTGAGACAGACTGACTAACTCTTTCCTCGACAAGGCATCTGCTTTAAGGTTGACCCTACCTGGGATGAAGATGAAGACAATATCGAATGGAGAGAAGAAATGGGACCAACGGGCTTGTCTACTATTCCTAGTCTGAGCATATTGTACCCAGAAGTAAATGTCTCCACTCCTCAAAGGCATGTTTGATGGCAAGCAGTTCCTTTTCAAGGATGGTATAGTTTAACTCCGAAGGCATTCCACGGGGCATTCCACTCCTTGGTCATCTTCTTGAAGGAGATTTGTGCCTAAAGCATTATGGGAGGCATCAGACTCGACGATAAACTTCTTGCTCCTATCTGGAGATATAAGTATAGGACCAGTGGTAAACCTCGCTTTTAGAATGTCAAAAGCCCTCTGGGCGTCCTTTGACCACACAAAAGGAACCCCTTTTTTGAGGAGAGCAGTCAATGGAAGAATTATTTCAGAGAAATAGGGAACAAATCACAGATAGAAATTGGCAAAACCAAGGAATCGTTGGATATCCTTGATACAACCAGGAGCTGCCCAGTTCGAAATAGCAAAGACTTTGCGGGGGTCCATAGAAATTCCTTGTGCCGATAGAATGTACACCAAATAAGTCACATAGTCTTGATGGAATTCACATTTGTCAAGTTTACAGAATAAATGGTTTTTTAACACATGTTCTGGTAGCGATGAGGAAAATATCAGTATGTCATTGAGATATACGATGACCGAATGGAGCAGGAGGTCAGAAAAAAGGTGATCCATAAAGCATTGGAAGACGGCTGGGGCATTTGACATTCCAAAGTACATCACTCGATAATCGTAATGCCCAAAGGCTCCACTCATCGCCGGATTTAATTCGAATGAGATGGTACGCCCAACATAAATCCAGTTTCGTAAAGATCTTTGCACCCTTGACTACTTCCAGGATATCTGGGATTAATGGCATGGGATACAGATCTGGGATAGTGATCTTATTTAATCCTCGAAAGTCGATGCATGGTCTGAGCTCAGTAGTGCCCTTTTTCGGAATAAAAAACAAAGAAGCTCCTGCAGAGACATAGATTCCGCAATGAGACCGTTGTGTAAGTTCTTTTGAAGATACTCCTTCAGAACTTCTTTCCCCCGTGTAGAAAGAACATCCATGCAACCAAATGGGATGGGCTGATCTGGAATTAATCCTATGGCGCAGTGGTCTCTTCGGTGTGGCGGAAGTTCTGCATACTCTGTATTGGAAAACACCCCTTGGAAAGCATGATAGGGTTTGGGGATTTCCTGGATTAGATTGAGAACCATGGTTGTAGGTTCTTGTACCGGATGCATGGATGCCGAGTGGAGCCCCATGGATCCTCCAGAGAGGCAGTGTTCAAGGCAATGTTCAGATCCTAAGAAAAATGTGCCTGCAAACCAGTTAATGTATCGATTGTGGACCTGAAGCCATGGTAATCAAAATAACCGGATAATGGGCGGTACGGATAATGTCCAGTGTCAGTATTTCACTATGCAAAACAATGTTCATCTGGAGCGGAGCTGTCTGTTCCAGAATTGGCCCCGATATTAATAGGACTCCCGTCCACCGATTCCATGGGAATGGCGACAGACTTAGTTGCACGAGGTACTCCATGTTTAGCCGCCCAGAGATCATCAATAAAGTTGCCAGCGACCCACTGTCCACCAGGGCAGAGGCTCTAATTGAATCGACCGAATTCCACGTGAAAGTGACCACTACAACCACCATGGGAAATTCTGATACTTCAGTAACATGTGATGAGAAGGAAGAATATGAGGAAGCGCTCATTGATTCCCTAACGTGGTTCCTCTGACAGTCAGATTCAGGCGTTTCCCTGTCTTCTGGGGGGTGCAATCGGACAATGTTGTACAAGATGTTCCTTGGAGCCGCAGTACATGCATAGTCCTAACGTACAGCGCCGGTTGCGTTCCTCCAGAGACAAAGGACCCCAGGCTGTGCCTGCTTGCATTGGTTCTTCAGTTGCAGGGATTCTGAAAGCTATAAAATGGGAATCAAAACGGGTTCTGGAGCTTCAATGTTTTAATCGCTCATGATGTCTCTCTTGGAGTCGATAATCTGCATGATCATTGTGAGGCTGAGGTATACGAGATATTTCTTCTTTCAGTACTTAATTCAAACCACGCCTAAATAAAGTGACAAGGGCATCATCAGCCCAGTCGGTACCTGCAACCATTTGTTTGAACCGTGTAATGTAAGTCAACAAGTCTTGGGATCCCTGCCGGAAGTCCAGTATTTGTTCTTGGGCGGAGACAGTAATCTCTTGCCTTCTGAACATGGTTTGTAGGCTATTTACAAATGCTTGATAGGAATCCAAAATAGGGTTGTTGGTGGTGACTAATGGTGTAGCCTATGCCAATGAAGGACCTGTAAAATTAGCTATCATATGGCCTACCTTATCTCTATCGCTGTGAAAGAAAGCCGCCTTAAATGCAAACTGCACTGTGCAGGCTTCCAAGAATTCTTTTAGTTTATGGGGATTCCCGTCAAATCGGCCCCCGGGTAAAGGACCAGGAGGGAGTTCAGAACAGCTAGGGGATCTTACCATATGTTGGCGTAATACGGCATTTTCCTGTTTCAATGACTGTACATCGGCCGTCAGAGACTGAACATCTGCAATCAACTGTTGCTGCTGTGCTTGATCCATATCATAAAATGATGCCAAATAGCATCATCAACTGACCTATTCAGAGAGACAGTAACTTCGATGTAAATGAAGATCCCCCTGGAGAACACTGACTCCTCCCCCCCCCCGCCCCGGTGGCTTCAATGGCCAGAGGGGAAAGAGAATCCCAGGGAAACCCTCTGGGGAAGAAAACCCTGTCGGCTTCTGACTGTTTGTTCCTTCTGACTGGATATACTGGTTTGGTTCCCACGATGCTCAACAAGACAGGACTGTGTATTAGGAGAAGAGCTGGTTTGGTTGTCAATGATGTCACTGGTATTGCACTCAGGAGGTAAAAGAAAGGAGTAATAAGAAAAAGAGATGTAGTAGAAATTGATGTCTATGAGTGGATACAATAGAAAGAAAAAGATGTCGTACCCTAAAAGCAGATAAGGAGGCACAGAGGTCTAGTCTTTTCTGAATGGTGCCGCGCTCTGTCGCAGCTAAGAGTGAAGTAATAAAGAGGTTAATTCTAACTCTTTAAGAAGGGGCTAAGAGCCGAGCTGAGAAAGTAAGGGGAATGAATAAGGCTCCTATGTGCTAGACAGTACCTTGCACGCTGAAGCTGGATGCAGAACTGGAAGGATCTGTGGACGCTGCTCGTAGCCGGAAGATGGCTGTGGCCGTAGCTGCTGTGACCACTAAATCGAGGGCGAATACAAACTACGGTAAATATATGGAAACGAGCTATGAGAAAGACGAGGATAGCAAGTTCCCCAGCGTACCGAATGGGCTCCGAACTTGCTTTCGTAGATGATGCCCAGAGTGGCTCAAAGGATTCCGTGGATCAGAGCGTAGAGAGCTGGATAACCCTAACAGTAGGTAGAGAAGGGAGATGGTGAATACAGATGAAAATACAGGCTTGGAAACAGAGTAATTTGGGCTTAACTCAAAGCAAACTTACGGAGCGCTGAAGGGAAAGAGTAGGGACGCGCTCTTGAGTTGTCAGCGAAGACTGATGGGCCGTTCCTAGCAACGTGGGTGGAGCTTCCGGGACTTTAATGCTCTGCAAGGCTGGAACGTTGGTGTAACACCCCTCCATTTTAGGAAGAAAGATGGAGGAAACTCAAGAATGCGATCACTGTAGCCCCCGAAACCACCCTTTCCTATGGGACATGACAGCTCTGGAGACAGTGAGCTTCTGGGGGAAGTGAGAAAGGGAAGAGTCCCTTTAAGGAGGAGCAGCTGGTAGTGGGACTTCTTGGCGACGTCCAATATGTGAGGAGAGAAAGCGGGAGGTGTCGAAGATGACACCAAGGTTTTTTGCCTTGCAGGAATGTTAATGTTAAAGGACATTTGTACCGTGCACTATCACCACCGGAGTGGTCGCCTGGGGCTCTGGCGGCTCTGAAAGAGGGAGGGAGAGGTGGGTTAGTGGGTGAAGGCTGGAAAAGTGCAAGATTGCAGTGATGTGCTGTTGGCAGCCTCAGCCCGGTGGTTCCGTCGGCTGGGCCTGGGGTGTATGCGGCCGGTAGTCGTCGTGTGCTGATGTGCGAGTCTAGGTGTGTTTGTGTTTTGTTGTTGCAGTGTAGTGCTGTTTGTGCGGTTTGTTGTGCTGGAGGTTTGTGGTTGTGTTTGGTTTGTAGTTTGAGAGGTGTATGCAGAGAAGGAAATTATTAGTGGTATTGGTTAGTTGGTATCTCTACCCAGCATTGACCAGTTGGGCTTGTGTAATCATACACGACCGGGTGCTTGTGCACCCTGTGCCTCAGAAGGTGCCCGTTTTGCATTCAAGGCCCCTTGAGCATTTAGCTGTCCCCTCCGTCCGCTCCCTCAATAACATTGGAAGGAAGGCAAAGGAAGAGGGTGTTACGCTCACCAGACTCCCACGGAGGCGCTGGCCTGGTTCGCGCTGCTGTGACCTCTTCTAAGGTGATGCGCAGGGTTCGGAAGACGGACTGGACCGGGCCCCCAAATCTGGCTTGTCTGGCTCGCAGAAGTATCCTTCTGTAGGTGAAAATAGGGGATTAACTGTCTGCGGGGTAATGCAATCGGCCTCCCACTTTCCCCTCTCACCCTCCTCGAAACCCTTCTGTGATTCCTCGTAGCGTCTCACCTTACGGTCTGGAAGGACGAGCTCTCCATCCTGCTTCTAATGCAGGGGCGCGTTGGTATCGAGTTACTTCACTGGATTTTCGGATTGGTGAGAACCAAACTTGCTTGGCTTCCAGGTAGGTTTTTTGATAAGAGGTTCCCTTGTGTCCATGCATTAATGTACTAATGCTAGTGTCTTTTTCCCCATAGGGGCCGGGGTACGGAATGCCGGGGAACAGGCACCGACCCGAGATGAGAGGTGAAATCCTTGTAGAAATCAGGTAAGTCTTTAATGAGCGTTTTTTGGTAATGTCTTTTCATTCGCTCATTAACGCTGACGTCTCTTTTTCCCCTTAGGGGCCGGGGTCCGGAAATGCCAGGATGCAGCACGGACCCGAAATGAAGAGGGAATGAATCAACAGGTAAGTCTTAACATGGAGATTTAGCTTTCCTTATTCCCTTCTCTCTCTCACCTTTTGTTCTGGTCTTTTTCTCCCTAGGCGCTGGGGCGTGACTGCGAATCCGGATGATCGCTGCTGAACATGGAGGCGCTCTGTAAAGGTGAGTGGAATGCGGCGCTGCAGCGATCGACGCGATGAGCTTTTAAATAAAAGTTTTCCTTTTCAGGATTGTCAGCGAGATGTCTCCGGGATGCAGATTTAGCAGGTAAGGACTTTTCCTTCTTCTGTTCTCTTCTTCTCTTCCTTTGCAGGTGATCCAGGATGCTGGCAGGCGTGGCAGAAGTCAGGATGCAGGAGCAGACACGGTGAGCGTCCAGCTGCTAGATGCAGAACAACGCGAAGCACGTGTGGCTGTTCGGGTGGGATTTAAATAGCCTTGGAAGAAGTTCCAGGTATGTATCCTTCCTCCAATCAGGTATGTATCCTTCCCCGACCACGCCCGGATGGTAAATTAGTCCCACAGGTAAAGTAGTTCCTTTCAGGCCTCAAGGAGGCCGGGATCCTGCAGCATGGTCTGCATCAGGTAAGTGCACCCAAGCACTCCCATAATGAGCCTGGCACCTATGGCGCCAGGACTGATGTCTTTTATGAGCCTGGCGCCATAGGCGCCAGGACACTGTCCAAAGGGCCCCTATATGGGGTTGCTGTGTCCTTCCTTGGGGACTGGATGTCCGCTTTCGGGGACGCCGGGCTTGAACCGGCTCCCCGGGAGCAGGCATCATGACAGCACTTCCCCCCAAGGCCCCTCCCAAGGTTGTTCCCTCCGGGGGTTTTGGTTTGTCTGGGAAGAGTCGGTGGAATTTCCTGACTAATCGAGGTGCATGCACATGGTCGCTGGGTTCCCACGACCTCTCCTGAGGTCCATACCCCTTCCAATCAATTAGGTAGAACAGTTTTGACCTAAACATTTTTGAGTCTAAAATGTTCTTCACTTCGAATTCGGGCTCCCCATCTATTAGAATAGGTTCTGGAGGTTTGAGTAGTCGGGTTCCGGGTACCACTGGTTTCAGAAGTGACACATGAAAAACAGGGTGAATTCACATACTAGCTGGTAAATCAAGTTTAACAGCCACTGGGTTAATTATTGCCGTAATAGAATAAGGTCCCAGATATTTTGGGTTAAAAGTTCGAGGCCCTTTGAGTGGTAAATGTCTGGTAGCTAACCACACTTGATCCCCAATCTGATACGGAGGTGCTTCACTCCGATGTAGATCAGCATTCTCCTTGTATTTTCTCTTGGCTTGTTGTAAATGCGTAGTTGCCTCTTTGAAGGCTTGGGTAATTGTAGAATGCAGATGTTCTACTGCAGGCATTCCGAGGTTCTGAGGTGAGTCAAGGTTTGAGGTTCGAGGGTGATGCCCAAACAAAGTATAAAAAGGACTGTGGCCAGTTCCAGAGTGTACCAAATTATTATATGCGTATTCGGCTATCTAAAGAATGTCTTTCCAGTTGCTTTCAGATTGCTGTAACATACACCGTAAGTACTGCTCAAGGGTCTGATTTGTCCTCTCGGTCTGACCATCGGTCTGAGGGTGGTGACAGGTCGATAATCTTACGTCGATCTGCGCCATTTGACAACATTTGCGCCAGAAGTGGGAAATTAATTGGCTTCCCCGGTCAGAGATTAGTATAGATGGGAATCCATGTAACCGAACAATATTTTCGAGGAATTCTTTGGCTAGGACAGAAGCTGAAGGTAAACCTTTCAAAGGAATAAAGTGGGCCATTTTGGAAAACAAATCCACAATTACCAGAATAGTATTGTACCCCGAACAAGGAGGCAGGTCCGTAATAAAATCCATTGATAGGGTGTGCCAGGGTGCTGGCGGTATTTCTAGAGGTTGAAGGAGACCAGCTGGTCTTTTCTTTTGACTTTTATTTTGGGCGCAAACACCACAGGACATCACAAAAGATTTAACATCTTTTCGCCAAAAGGGCCACCAAAATTGTCGTTTCACCTTTTCCTCTGTCTTGGCAATACTGGGGTGTCCCTCTATTAATGTATCATGATAACCGGAAATAACTAGTTTGTGTAATTCCTTATGTGGCAGGAATAAGCGTCCTTGGAAATAAGGTAAACCATTATCTATGGTAAAGTCTGATCCCTTTTGTATCCATTCCTGTACGGTTGTAGGGTCCAGGAGTTGTTTCACTCTGGCTTGAATGTCTTCAAGCGTCTGTAATGAAGTCATGCCTAGAATCCTCTGTTCGGGAATTATTGGTACTGGTTCTGAGTTTGTATCAGATTCTCCCATTCCAATTCGGGATAAGGCGTCTGCTTTGTCATTCTTGCAGCCAGGTCGATAGGTAATCACAAAATCAAATTCAGCGAAAAACAAAGCCCATCGGAGCTGCCGTGATGACTGAGCCTTGGCGGTTTTCAAATACTGTAAATTCCGGTGATCACTGTGATGGTATGTCGAGCGCCAAGCAGATAATGCCGCCAGGCTTTAAAAGCGGACTCAATGGCTAACGGTTCTTTGTCCGTGATTGCATAATTAACCTTGGGTGCCGAGAATTTTCTGGACCAAAATGCTACGGGATGCAGTTGGTTGGTTTCGGGATCTCTTCGGGACAGGACAGCTCCCATGGCTAGGCTGGATGCGTCAATCTCGACGACATAAGGGAGATCTGGACGCAGGTGTTTCAATATAGGTGCGGAGGTAAACTTAGCTTTTAAATCCTGAAAGGCCTGCTCGGCTTCTTCAGACCATTCAAAACGTTTATTTTTCCTCAAGAGTGCAGTAATGGGTTGTACCACGCGTGAAAATTCCGGGATAAACCTGCGATAGAAATTGGCAAAGCCGAGCATGCTTTGAACCCCTTTTTACAGAGCTAGGTGATGGCCATTTGAGGATGGCACCCACTTTTCTTGAGTCCATTCGGACTCCTTTGGGTGTCGGGATAAAACCTAGAAACTCGACTTCTGTGGTATGGAAAACACATTTCTCCAATTTAGCAAATAGTTTGTGTTGGCGCAGTTTTTCAAGTACAGCCCTGACGTGTTTTCTGTGATCAGATTCCGAAGAGGAGTACACCAGAATGTCATCGATACATCGACAACACAAACATTGATGAGTTCCCGAAGGACATCATTCATGAAGTATTGGAAGTCAGCCGGCGCGTTACACAATCCGAAAGGCATCACCTGGTACTCGAATAATCCGTATTTAGTACGGAAGGCAGTTTTCCATTCGTCGCCTTCTTTAACTCGTACCAGATGATAAGCCCCCCGGAGATCTAACTTGGTGTATATGCAAGCGTCCTTCACCTGGTCAAGGAGTTCAGGGATCAGAGGCAGAGGATAACGGTTTTTAACCGTTATCTGGTTCAACGCGCGGTAATCGATACAAGTTCTAAGGTCGCCTTCTTTTTTGGGCACGAAGAACAAAGCCGAGGATGCCGGGGGAATAAAACCATTAGCTAGGTATTGATCCAAATATTGTCTCAAATGCAGATTCTCAGGTTCGGTAAGGGCATAAATCCTGCTACAAGGGGGTTGTGCACCGGGCACCAGATCGATTTGGCAATCGTACGATCTGTGAGGAGGTAACGTGTTGGCCTGTTCCTTTTGGAAGACATCCTGAAAGTCTTGGTATTCCGGAGGTAGTTGCATGAAGGCAGAGGTTACAGATGCTAGATTAATCTTCAGGTTTTCTGGGTAGCAGGTTTGTGTACAATCCGGGAAGGTTATTCTCTTAGCTCGCCAATCAATTCGAGGATTATGTGTTTCTAACCAAGGGATTCCAAGAATAACCTGAAACTGTGGAGCCTTGATTACATCAAACACAACACCCTCCCGATGGCCGTCGGGACCAATAAGAGTCACCTCAGTAGTGGAATGTGTTACCGGTCCAGAGGCAATTTCAGTTCCATCGACTGTGGTGATGGCATCTTTGCTGGTTTTAGGACGGAGAGGGAGGTTAATCCTAGAGACCAATTCACGATCCACATAGTTTCCAATAGCCCCACTATCGATGTATGCCTTTATTGCATGCAACCGCTAAGGCTGTTCTGGATCTACGAGAACCATTGGCACAATGAAATGCGAGGTCTGAGAGTTCGTTTTCCAGCTCGGCAAGCGGACCCCTACACTTGTCGGGCAGAGTCGTTTCCCGAAACAGAGTCTTCATGGTTTTTATCAGCGGCTCCTACCGCCTTTCGGGGCGGTTTTGCCGGGCAATCTCGTAGAAAGTGTCCAGAATTCCCACAATAAAGACATAATTTTAACTGCCGCCTCCTTTCACGTTCCTTTTGAGTTAAGGGTCCTTTAACCCCTCCAATTTGCATAGGCTCAGAGACATGAACTCCCTTGGGATTAGCATGGGTCTTGACCAACACCTGGGTCTCAAACCTGGACTGATCTGCTTTTCTGTTTTGAAGTCTGTGATCCAATTGGACCACTAAGTCTATATACTCTGTGCATTCTTGGGGCAGATTTACAACTTGGGCCAAGACATCTTTAAGTTCTCCGCGTAGGCCTCGATAAAACAACGTGACTCTTTTATCCTCTGGCCATCCCGTTTCCACAATTAGTCTATTAAAGGTGGCAATATAGGATAGGAGGTCCTGATTGCCCTGTCGCAGGGATAGAAGTTCGTCATCCAGAGCCTGCCCCTGAGAGTGTCGAGCAAATAACCTTTCCATGCTTGCTTGAAACCTTTGAAAATCATGGAGAATCGGGTCATCTTGAGTAACCAGTGGAACTGACCAATCGGCAGCGCAGCCGCTGAGATATGACAATACAAAGGCTACCTTGGTCTGATCATTAGGGAAGGCCCCAGGTCTGCATAGGAAGTGCAAACGACACTGATTCATGAATACGGCGAATTGTTTGGGGTCCCCAGCAAAGCGTTCGGGTGGGCTCAACGGCATGTTTCCAGGTAGATTAATCTGCACAGGGTTACTGGAAACCACAGGAGCGGGGCTCCCCCCGGAACCGGGTAGAGGAGTTTGCCCAGCTTGACCTTGCAAAAGCTGTCTGGCCAGGTCATCAGTTCTTTCCCTTGATATTATTAATTCCCTCCTAAGGGCATTAGTCTCTTGACGAGCGGCATGTACTTCGGCCCGTAATTCCCCTAGTAATTGGGCCAACTGATCAGTCTCAGAACTTTCCATAGCGCCTGGGTGGGAATTTGTAGGAAGGCTTCGCGTTCTGTTACGCTCACTTGACTCCCACGGAGGCGCTGGCCTGGTTCGCGCTGCTGTGACCTCTTCTAAGGTGATGCGCAGGGTTCGGAAGACGGACTGGACCGGGCCCCCAAATCTGGCTTGTCTGGCTCGCAGAAGTATCCTTCTGTAGGTGAAAATAGGGGATTAACTGTCTGCGGGGTAATGCACTCGGCCTCCCACTTTCCCCTCTCACCCTCCTCGAAACCCTTCTGTGATTTTTCGTAGCGTCTCACCTTAGGGTCTGGAAGGACGAGCTCTCCATCCTGCTTCTGATGCAGGGGCGCGTTGGTATCCAGTTACTTCACTGGATTTTCGGATTGGTGAGAACCAAACTTGCTTGGCTTCCAGGTAAGTTTTTTGATAAGAGTTTTCCCTTGTGTCCATGCATTAATGTACTAATGCTAGTGTCTTTTTCCCCATAGGGGCCGGGGTACGGAATGCCCGGGAACAGTCACCGACCCGAGATGAGAGGTGAAATCCTTGTAGAAATCAGGTAAGTCTTTAATGAGTGTTTTTTGGTAATGTCTTTTCATTCGCTCATTAACGCTGACATCTCTTTTTCCCCTTAGGGGCCGGGGTCCGGAAATGCCAGGATGCGGCGCGGATCCGAAATGAAGAGGAAATGAATCAACAGGTAAGTCTTAACATGGAGATTTAGCTTTCCTTATTCCCTTCTCTCTCTCACCTTTTGTTCTGGTCTTTTTCTCCCTAGGCGCTGGGGCGTGACTGCGAATCCGGATGATCGCTGCTGAACATGGAGGCGCCCTGTAAAGGTGAGTGGAATGCGGCGCTGCAGCGATCGACGCGATGAGCTTTTAAATAAAAGTTTTCCTTTTCAGGATTGTCGGCGAGATGTCTCCGGGATGCGGATTTAGCAGGTAAGGACTTTTCCTTCTTCTGTTCTCTTCTTCTTTTCCTTTGCAGGTGATCCAGGATGCTGGCAGGCGTGGCAGAAGTCAGGATGCAGGAGCAGACACGGTGAGCTTCCAGCTGCTAGATGCAGAACAACGCAAAGCACATGTGGCTGTTCGGGTGGGGTTTAAATAGCCTTGGAAGAAGTTCCAGGTATGTATCCTTCCTCCAATCAGGTATGTATCCTTCCGCGACCACGCCCGGATGGTAAATTAGTCCCACAGGTAAAGTAGTTCCTTTCAGGCCTCAAGGAGGCCAGGATCCTGCAGCATGGTCTGCATCAGGTAAGTGCACCCAAGCACTCCCATAATGAGCCTGGCGCCTCTGGCGCCAGGACTGATGTCTTTTATGAGCCTGGCGCCATAGGCGCCAGGACACTGTCCAAAGGGCCCCTATATGGAGTTGCTGGGTCCTTCCTTGGGGACTGGATGTCCGCTTTCGGGGACGCAGGGCTTGAACCGGCTCCCCGGGAGCGGGCATCATGACAGAGGGCCCAAGGTGGGCAGCCAGAGTGAGAGAGGGAAAGCAGGGGCAGAGGTCCCAATGAGAAGGATCTCCATCCACTCCAGGGCCTGATCCGTGATGCCGAGGTTCTCACATAGTCGATTGATAAGGATGGCGTGGTTGACTGTGTCAAAAGTAGAAGAAAGATCAAGGAGGATTAGGACAGAAGGAATGCTGAAATCAAGGTTAGAGAGCAGATCTTCATTGGTGTTCGGGAGAGCAGTTTTCGTTCCTCTGGGAGCTATGAAGCCAGACTGATGGTGATGGAGACAACCAACAGATTGAGTGTGGAGAGTAAGCTGGGAGATGGCCAGCTTTTCCAAGAGTTTGCCTAGGAAAGGGGTGATGGAGATTGGATAATAGTTTGCCGGGCAGGTAGGATCGGCGGATGGCTTCTTGAGGAGTGGGTGCACAAGGGAGAGCATAAGGGTAGAGGGGAACATTCCAGTAGTAAAAGAGTTATTACAGTAATTAGCCAAGGCTTGAGTGCAGGTGTCAATATGGTCCTTGGTGGTTCTGTAGAAGCAGGGGAGGACCTGTCTGTAAGACACTTTCATAGATCGGACTTGTCTAGAAACCTTGTCAGGTGTTGTCAGGGAGAAAGAGGAGAAAGGAGACACAGAGGTAGAGATGGCCAAAGGGGGCCAAGAGAGGAAGAGGGAGAGGAAGAGAAAATAGAGGACACCATGTCCTGAGCTTTAGCTGAGAAATTAGAGACCTTAGCCATACAGAGGTCATGAGAGGGAACAGGAGAGGTAGAGACTGCAACAAGATTGACCAGTTCCTTGCATATTATAAAGAATTTGGCTGTGTTGTTAGAGGCCGCAGAGACCCGGGCTTGAATGTGTGCTCTCTTCTTGATTAGTTATTGCTTCGACTGGCATTTTGGTGCAACCAGTCTAGGTATGTCTAAAGGTGGCCTGGCATGCTTTACTGTAATGTTATTACGTGTCTACACTGGTCAACATTGTGCTGCCAGTGGGACATGTTTTCAATGTGGCATGGCATTTAATAGCCAAGCATTAATATTCCTGTGCACTGTTGGTGACTTGCATGTATTGGATTGGTGTTACCCTACAAAACAATCGAAAACACTCTGGATTTTTAGAAAAGTTTTCTTAGAAAGTGGGCTGTATATTGCATTAAAACACATATCTATATCTTTCTTCTAGTACAGTGTGTGGCATACCTCTTTAGCAGCACGTTTCTGCGTATTGTGCAAGCGTGATAATCTAGGCCGGCCCAGAGTGTGGCACGACCCGTGATTTGTTGCCGAATTGGGGGTGGGGGCTCAGCATAGCTTGCAGGGGGACCCCACATTTGGTGTTACACCACTGACTGGGAGCTGCGGAGGAGAAACGCTGTAAAACCAGGAAGTAGTCAAAGTTTGCAGCAGAGCCCCCGCAGGACAGTAGGGCAGTAGAAGTCCATAAAGGTTACAGGGACCCCACGTGTTGGCAGATGCCCAGGAGAGGCCGGACCCTCACAGACCACGGACAAAGGTAAACAGTTTGCCCTGGAAGGCGTTGGGGACATGTGAGGGCTGTGGCGGATGTAGAGGGCGACAGAGAGCCACCAAACTACGGCTGCGACTGGCCGGGAAGCCCATGAAGCAAAGAAAGCTAGAAAGTGTCAGCTGAGAGATCCTACCCACATTGAGGGAAGCCAAGGGCTAGTGGGCATCTTCCTTGTCACAGTATTAGCAAGGAGACTGAAGAATAGATAAAAGGTGTGCAAGCCCACCCAATGAGATTACCGGGATCATACTTGGCAGGTTAGGGAACCAAGTTGGTCCAAGCCAGTGTAAGGGAGTCGTTCCCCCTGGCATTGTGAATTGCCTAAGAAAGGCCAGGGGAAGGCAGACATTCCCCCAACTGTTGTGAACTATAATAAGAAGCCTGAGAAAGGCCAGGGGAAGGGAGTCATTGCACCGGTGTTGTGAACCTTGAAAGTAAAAGCCGAGAGTGTGAGAACAAAGCCAAGGAAGGCCAGGGGAAGGGAGTCATCCCCCCTAGCTGCGTATGGAGAAAACACACTAAAAATCCAACACCCGGAGAAGAGAGTCATTCTCCTGGTAATTGAGTCTACAAGATATCTAGAGAAGGAAGACATACTCTAGGAACCCAATAGTGAAGAAGCAACTATGGGTAATAAGGAATGTTGGTGTTTGAACTGAAACCTTTTCCTTTGAATTGAACTGAGAACTTTACTGCTTGTTGACATTTCAACCTGGAACTTTGTTTTGTACCTTAGAGAGGGATTGAGGCCTGTGGAAGGGAGTAATTCCCTATGGTAAAGAGCCCACCTAATAACTGGAATTGTCCTGTGTTCATTTGTACAGACGAAGGGAGTCATTCGTCTGGACCAAGAATATCCACTACCTCTTTAGTTTAGTTATAAGTATAAGGGACACAAGCAGGGTATTGAGGCAGCAAGGTGGACTCTTGATTTAACTGGACATCCTGATCGAATCCCTATATTTTAGTTGATATAGGGAAACCCCTCTTATAGTTAGGGAAAGGTAGGTTTTCTCTTTATTTTCTGGTATAATAAATGTTCATGCCAACAACCATGCCACCTGTCTGTCAGTCTCCTCCTTCTGCACCCTTACAGTGGTCATTAATTCATTATGGCCGAGGAAGAAAAAGGTTTGCCTTGCCTTTATTGATCCCAAAACTGCATTTGATAAAGTAAAGAGACATTAGCAATGGGCGTGCCTAAGAGGCTAACTTTCCAGATGATTTAGTTCACATTGTGAGACAGGCATGGCATCCCGAGAGACACTGGGCCTCATTAAGAGTATGGAGGTAAATTTTGAAAAAAGGAAGGCGGAATGGCAATACCGGCATCGATAACGGGTCTGGGCCATTACGACCCCACAACCCGCCAATACCGTCACCGCCCATACCGTTCCCCTTCTTTCCGGCAGGCGCGCGTACACGTGCCCCTTCGCCGTGCCAATACCGGGATGCCGCTAACAGGAGGACATCACAAGTTACGCGGGCATGCACTTACCGGCAACCCAAAGGCGGTAATTAGGGCCTGCACGACAGCGGCAATACAGGCATCGCGGACCACCCGTAAATAGCAACCTGCAGTGCAGGCAAATGCCACAGGTGCACACAATCACCACAGGTGGAGACAATGGAGCCTGTCCCAGCACAAAAGGAGTACACCCACACACCACACCCCTTCCAACACCAAAATGATCCCACTAGCTGTTGAAATCATGGGGCTGGTGGACATGCCTGTACTGCTGCAACAGCAGCAACAACAACAACTACAACTACAACAACAGGCAGCACAGAGGAGACGCAGGAGGAGAAGGAGGGTGAGACAGGCCCAGCAAGTTCCACCAGTGCGCCAGTGGTACCATGTAGGCAGCCACCAATCCCTCACATCAGACCCAGTCCATTCAATCTAACCCCTGAGCAGATCGACACCCTGTACCGGTTGTACTGGGACACCATCACCACCATAGTGGACATGATACGCAACAACATTGTCAGCCTGATAGAAATCCGCACTGCCATCCCTCCTCTACTAAAGGTGGTGTCTGTGCTCCACTTCCTGGCCACAGGCACCTACCAGCACACAGTGGGGCAGCTGCATGGCATATCACAACCACTCTTGTCCCGCATGCTGACCCAAGTGCTTGATGCCCTCCTGAAGCATGCAAGCATCCACATTTCGCTACCACAGACTGGCCAGGAGCTCGCTGACACCAAAGTAGGCTTCCATGCACTGGCAGGCATGCCCAATTGCCTTGGTGCCCTCGACTGCACCCATGTAGAATTGGTGGCCCCTCATGCCAATGGGGTGGTGTATCGTAATCGCAAGCAATACCACTCCATCAATGTGCAGATGGTATGTGACTCCAGCAAGATCATCCCACATTGCTCCGCCCGATATCCCGGATCTACACATGATGCCATGGTGCTGCGTAACTCCACGCTACCCCGCTACATGAAGCGACATGCTGGACGACGTGCCTGGCTGCTCAGTAAATTGCCTGACTGGGCCATGGCAGTGAACTGGGGTTGTGAGGTGGGAGGGCTGCATACTCCACCTGGGTGGGATTTGGGGGGGGAGTGCATATTCCACCTGGGTGGGATTGGGGGGTGGGATGCATACTCTACCTGGGTGGGATTGGGGGGGGATGCTTACTACACCTGGGTTGGATTGGGGGGGATGCATACTCCACCTGGGTTGGATTGGGGGGGATGCATACTCCATCTGGGTGGGTTTGGGCGGTGAGTGGACAATACACTCAGAGCTAAACACTGTTGTCCTGAACATCCCAACCTGAACATGACACATCAATGCCATACATAAAACCAATGCCGCACATCAATGACAACATGCCAGACGCACAAGCAGGCCACCATGGGTATGTCAAGCGATGCATGACTAAACATTACAACTGTGCCAATGCCGTTAGAATGATTAGGTACAGAGTAGCATACACTGCAATAATGGGTGGCAATACATTGTTCCGCATCCACAGTACATCCGCATCAGCATGCAAGTGAACATCCTGCATCATCTGTACAATGCAATCCACACTATTAGACCATTGTGCATTACACAATGCATCAAATTAACCTGTGTGCATACATCCAGGGACATGTGCATGTCAACATCAAATAACTGCAGCCAGGGCCGTTAATCCTAAAGGTGTCAGCTCAGATTGACTCACACATACCTCTTTGTACTCCCATGCAGGTGATGGAGGCTATCCCTTGAAGCCGTGGCTATTTACCCCTGTACGGAACCCGCATAACAGGCACAAAGAGGAGTACAATCGGGTTCATACCCGTACCCGTGTTGTGATTGAGCAGACCATTGGCCTGTTGAAGGCACGGTTCCGCTGCCCAAGCAGGTCTGGTGGAGCACTCCTTTATGGCCCTCAGAAGGTGGCAAAGATCACCATGGTCTGTGTCATGCTGCACAACATGTGCATCCGGAGAAACGTACCACTGCCACCTGACATTGACATGCATGCACCCGGTGAGGATGATGATGATGATGGAGGAGAAGCAGCACCCCTGGCAGTACGTGATGCAGAAGATGGCCATGCTGTACGCCAATCACTGATTGACGATTACTGAACCACAGGGACATTGATGGTTATGTATCAGTACTACACTGAGCACTGGGACCGTGTGGATATGGACACAGGGTGTGTGGGGAGTTGGGCACTGTGCACTGTCATGAATAGAATGAACACACACAAAATTAACAATGTCCAGGCATGAAATGATTTTGAACACAACGGGTGTATTAAGTAAAATAACATAGTGCTTCCTCCCTCCACCACTCACCCGCCCTCCCCCTCCCCCAGAAACACCCAAACACCCCATACCCCCCAAACAACCCATACCCCCCAAACAACCCTTACCCCCAATAAACACCCCCTTAATCCCCTCAACACCACCAACACCACCTCCCCCCTCACCCATTGTCATCTCACACACGATGTGTTCTGACTGGCTATTTCCGGACTTTTTTGTGTCGGGGCAGCATTTCTGTCTGCCTTGCACTGCGCCTCGTCATCCGCACAGGGCTCGAGAGAGCAGAGCTTGCAGGTGTGGACAATGGGGTGGATGCGGATGGGTTTTGCAATGCCGGTGCAGGTTGTTGGTGCTGCATGTGTTCGAGCATCCTGTTTAGGACCTGTGTGACGGCACCCAAACTGTCACGTATCATTATGGCACTTGAATTGATGGCCGCAATGGTTCCAGCATTCGCCTCCCGGATCTCACAGTGTGTTTCCTCGCCCTCGGCCACATACTAGTGCACCAGCTCGAACATCGAGTCCTGGCGGGCCTCTACTCTTGACAGGCGGGCCTCCATGTCAGTGGGGGCTGTGGATGTAGAGGGTGCTGCGGCTGGGTGGGCCATTGCAGGGCTGGCCTCTGGGGTGCTTGTAAGATACGGACTGTGCAGTTGAACCGCTGGTTCCTGCATGGGGCTGGACAGTGTGCCCTGAGTGGTGTGTTGGGGATGGACGGGGGCTTGGGGTATGGGGACATTCGACATGGATTGTGCCGTCTATGTCCTCGTACTCCTCCGCTTGCACATCCACATCGCTGAGTGGGGCTGTGGCTGCTGCCTCACTCACTGAACTGGTGGCAGCGGACTGCGTGCCATCAGCCTCGCCTTCAGCTGTTGTTGCCAGCTCAGTGTTCGCACTCTCGTCTGCTGCTGTTGTCTCATCAGCCTGCCTGGCCTGTACAGGTGCCCTGGGTTGCACTCTGGGCCACAGTGCTGCTGGGAGGTGGAATGCCCAGTGCCCTGTGGTCTGGCCCTGGATGTTGATGCCCTTGGGGCAGGGTCCTGCCCTTCACCTTCAGTATCAGTGCCTGTGGGGGAACAAGAGATGCAGGGCATCAGTGATGGTGTTACATGCAAGATGCATGAGTTGGTGCTGTACAGTATTTCATTTCTCATGCATTGCATTCTTATAGGTGTGTCACACAGGGTACTTTGAAGGGGGGGCATATTGGCATAAGCCATGGCGTCTCCATTCGGCACTAATGCGTACCAGGTGGCATGCCATTGTATTGAGGTTTGTGTGATGTATGACATGCAAATGGTCCCTGTGTGTTGGGTGTCTGTTGGTAATGTGATTGGCACGCAGCATGCATTTCATTGTGCCAGGGTTTGGGCCTCCATCTGGACATAGATCTGTGTGTATGATGGGCCATGCATTGGCTTGGCTCACTTTCACATCAGTTGTACTATGTCATGGTTTGGCCTACTGGGGTTTGCAAGGTCACTCACCTCCATCTCCCGATGTCGCGGCACCTGTCTCCATTTCGCCAAAGCCCTCTATGGACTCCATTTGTATGGTCGTGTGCTGCAGGACTCTTAGGACTCTTCCGAGTGCATCAGTTTAACTGGTGAGTGGGCACCCCCGCCTGGGGCCATGGCCTCCCTGCGATTAGAGGCCAGGATGTTACGGACCCGAGACGTAGGTCGTCCCATCGTTTTTTTTTCTTTTTTTTTCGAAATATATTTTTATTGATTTTATACATACACTATATCAAAGTGTGGCAAGTACTTGAAGAGCGCTACAAGCAGTGCAGTAGTGCTTAGAGATGCATGTAATAAACAAAAAGAACATAAACAACAACAACAGGTCAGAGAGATGTTCGTGGGGGGAGTCAAGAGAGCAGTGGCGCCATGATAGTCAGTATTAGTTAAATGAGAGCGGACAAGGGGGATTGGACATGTTTTGGGATCAGGGCAATGGGCAGAAAGCATGGATCACTGGCCTACAACCTTCAATGGTTCGTTCCTGGGTTTACAAGCAGGCGAGCAGCTACCCTGGTTGGATCCTCTGCTATGTGCTGTCCCCTTTGCTTTTACTCAGTTTTGTCCATCCATCGTAAGGAGGGAGGTTGTCGGGCCAAGTCTGGGTATTTCTGGGTGTAGTCCAGGAAGGGGGCCCACGTTTGGAGGAATTTGTCTCTGTTCCCGAACCGGAGGGCAATTATTTTTTCCGCTGCAATTACATCCCAGCATTTCGTCCACCACATTTGTACTGCCGGGCCCTCTGGGTTTTTCCACAGCCTAGCCACAGAAATCTTAGCGGCCGTCAGCAGGTGAGAGCATAGCTCTGCTCTGTGCCCTGAAAGGGGGAATTGGCCCTCCCCGCTTGCTCCCAGTAAAACAATGCCCGGATCCCATGGGATAGTGAGTCGTGTGATCCTGTTGATGTGATCCAGCACGGATCTCCAGAATCGGGTGGCTTTGGGACATGTCCAAAACAAATGGTAGAGTGTGCCTTTATCTGGACATCCTCTCCAGCACACCAGAGGAATTGTTGGGTTACATTTGTTAAGTGTCTCTGGGGTCCGGTACCACCTGAAACATACCTTGAATGCCCCCTCCTTGTTGGAAACACATTTCGAGCTTCTGTTTGCCCTCGCCCAGATGTGGCTCCACTCCTCCAGTTCGATGGGCCTCCCAATGTCTTTCTCCCATTTCAGCATGTACGGCTCCTTGCGCGATGGGTCAGATCTGTCCAAGAGCCTGTAGAGGATAGAAATTCTGCCCTTTGGTGGGGATCCTGTGAGAGTGAGCTCCAGGGCAGTGAGGTCTCTGCTTCCAAGGCGCTTCATAGCCCTACTCGAGGGCCAATGTCGGAGCTGGGTATATCTGAATCTTTTGCTTTCCGGCATGTTGAATTTCGCCTTGCAGGCCTCAAAGTCAAGGGGGTTTCCCTCCTCATAGAAATCTTGCACCCTCTCCAGCCCTCCATTTCTCCACCTCGTGAAGTTCTTGGGGTCGTCCCATCGTTTTTTACAGTCTTTGACTGTGCAGGGGTGGTGCCAACCGCTGACACCTTGTGCGCAACCTCCTCGCAGATTTCTTTCTTTCTTAGCTGAACTTCCCTTTTGAGGTTGTTTGCAAAAACCTCATCTGCATGGGCTGCAAGGGTATCAGCAAGCATGTTTAGCTCCTCATCGGAGAAGCGCTTCTTGTCTTGCGGGTAGTCTTGGACATGCTGGATGTTATGGCCCTGGTCTCTCCTCTGTATCACTGCTGGATTGAGAGGATTGCAATGGATTGTGTTTTTAAAGATGGCCGACGGCGCATTTCCCGTTCCGACGCAATGACGTTACTTCCGGGTCCAGTATTACGAGCCCGGTATTAGCATTATGTTATTACCGGGTCGTTATTAAGTGGTTGCTCCTTGGCGGAGATGGTATCGGCGGGTCCCGTGATGGCGCTTTCGGGGGGTTGGAGGGCCTTTTGCAGCATGGCGGTGCAGCCATTACCAGCATGGGGGTTCGCGTGTGCTCGCGCACTCGTAATCAGCCGCTAATAGTGGCGTCAAGGGAGCACAGACGCGCTACTACCTCCATGCCGGTAATGACTCCGTTTTTAGCGGGATTCTCGTAATGAGGCCCACAGACTCAAAGATGTTACTTTCAAAACCTTTATTTACTAAGGTTCCTGGGTTGGTGTAATGCCCTTACTGGCCCTAATAAAAAAGGAATGGTTCCCTTAACTGATGTTTCTAAGGGCCGTCAAAGTCTGAAAGTCCAAAGTAAAAATCTGTCTGGGTCTAAACCTATGCTTGCCCTCATTCTTTAGCAACATGTGTTAGGAAGTCTCTTAAAAGAAAAATATAGTGGTTCAATAGGAAACCAAGGTTGGATTCAGGTTGTCTTCTTACCAGGTGTAGGTTAGTCAGTTTCATAAAAGTGAAATCAGTCAAGACAAGGCTGTCCATAAGAACTTCTCTGCACTGCAGTTGTTGCACTAGTCCCAAACATTTTCAATGTCTTAAGTTCCTTCCCAAGCTTTGACTCTTCCAAGTTCAAAACATAAGCATACGAAATATACACAGTTCCTCTTCAAGCTTCTTGTGATTCCCTTCCCCAAGCTTCAATTCCTTCAGTATAAAAAAATAATAGGTAGTCCCTTCCCCGAGCTTAGGCCCCTTTTAGTTTTAAACAGAAGTTTAGCTTGTCAGGATGTACCTTTCCTTTTATATACAGTTCTTTCACACACACTTCACTTGTGGGGTACAATCAGAGACTTTCGAAAACACCAGGTTCTTTGTTCCTCCTAGGTGTGTCAACTCTGATCTGTAACCCCTCTCTTTATTCCTTGCTCTTCCTTTTAACCCTATCACCTTCAGGTGCTTCCTGCCCCCCTTCTTGTTCTCCTTTGTTTCCTTTGCTTCCTTCTCGAGCACACTTTCACCTTCCTTGCTTTGTCGTGCACACTTGCACCTTCTTTGGCTTTCTCTTCTTTCACCTTGTTGTGCACCCTGGCACCTTCCTTTGCTTTACTTTCTCTGCATTGTACCTCTTGACCATTTCCTTATTTACGTGCACCCTTGCACCTGTCTTTTTCCTTATCGTGCCTCTCCAACATTTCCTTCTTTACTTTGTATTTCTTTATGTGACTTTGTTTGGAGTTTTGCTCCCACTTCGTTTTCTACGTGTATCTCCCCTTCTGCTGGGCACACTCAACAACTTGCTTTCTTTAAACTTCTTCCTTAATTAATATCATGGATACTTTTCCATTATCCTGTTACAGCAGAGACTTTCGAGAACGCCGTTCTCTTGGCACGACCACTCTGATACAATGTTTCAGAAATTCACTGTTCGTATCTCATTTCAAAAGAATATCAGTGGTTTCCCTTCCCCTAGTTCATAGGCAATTTTGGAATGCTTTTTAACTTGTCTTTTCAATACACATTCCACAATGCCTCTCTTCCTTTCGGACAAGGGTTAGTTTCAAGTTACAACTTGTCTGTTCACAGATATAAGTTCCTTGGATTTATATTTGTTTGCTTTGATATTAATACAGCTTTCCAAAGGTTCAACACTCCATAAACATTCTTCTTACTATTCACACATTTTAGCTTCAGCTCTTCAATTCGCTTCAGGTTTCACAAAAGTATTCAGATCACTTTTCATTCTGTTTGTTGTTCAATTTCAACTTGTATGATACTCAGAAACGATTTTTCCTTTTAGAATTCATACGCAATCAATGCCTTTCTGGAATACTTAAATTGTATCCTTATATCTGTTGAAGACCCCACTCCTGATACACTGTATTCACGTATATTTTTAATCATCACTTAAAGTTCAAATTCTTTCACTTGCGGTGTATACAAGACAAGGGTTTTCAACTTATAGCATTTCCGGGCTCCCTTTCAGTATTTCTCCTTACCGCGTATAATGCTTACAGCTCTTCAGGTTTTTCACATCTGTCCATCTAACACTCCTCTGATTTTTTCCACTCCATGGGAGAACAAGCACTTGTTTACAGGGGGAGGAAGGTGCTTCACTCAGCCTCCATCCTTCTGTCAGCCTCACGTCCTTACGGATCCAGCTCTGCTGCCAGACCCTCCATGACCTGCATCAAAAGAGGAGAAACTGTTGCCACATGTTGATACCAGGATGATTGATTTGTTCAAAACCTTATAGTATCAAACACTGGTTTTGAGTGATAAAGAGATCCAAGTAAGGTAGATGTATGCCAAAGAACACATAAACACAGACCACATCCGTGGATTCATGAAACATACATTATTTTTCTGATAGTCCAGCACACAATAAAACGTATTTCATTACATGCTGTATATACATTCAATACACAATAATAGCAGCTCTGAATACATTTTGCATACCTTGTAATGTAGGTATGTATCTGGAGTGTGAAAAGACTACACTAAAATCATGCAGAAAGCAAAGAAAAGTAGCTGTGCATATTGGTTGAGAAACAAGACCCAATGTTGAGAAATTGTGGTCGACCTAGAAGTTGGTCATATAAACTGAGAAAAGTGAAAAGGTATGAAACAGAACAAGAGAAAAAAGGAGGACCTATTTACTAATAGGACACATTGATCCAGCTATTTTTAGACTAAATTACGAAAAGGGGATAAATTGATGACTGTTAACTGAGGAGGAAAGCTAACAAAAGCCACGCTGATTTCTGGTAAGTCTACATTAATAATCATCAAACCCCTTGGTATATTCATTTTTACTAACAACCCGTGAACAGTACACTTCCTATTATGTTATGTTCAAATTTCAATGCATCAATTCTTGGAAGTGTACCCCCAATGGGTCTGCCGACGTGTGCAGAAGTAACTGAAATCGACGGAAAAGTTGGAGAAAAGTGCACAGTTGGTGAAGGTGGTCATTGCTGTGGGACCACCAATGTCCCCTTGTGTTGTCATGTTTCGGTGAAAAATGAAAAATGTTAGGCTGCCTTCTTTGGGGCGTGGTTCGAAGACCCTGTCGGAAATACATGTGAAAATGGAAGCAATTAGTGGGCTGTGTGTTTGATTGGCAATCATGAAAGCAGCTCACGGCAGAAACCTCTTACCATGAGGGGTAAGAAGACTTAACTTCAATCCCCGTCCCACTACATGAGGCAGAACCTGGGCTGGTGAACTCAGAAGGGTATCCATTGGGTGTGCCTGGCTTTCAAACAAGGACGGTGTGGTACTAGTTGGCTAACAAGGAAAACCAGTCATTCTAGTGGATGTACAAAACAGAGAGCTGGGGACGGGTAGGGGAAAGAGACAGGGGGAAGAAAAGACAAGACACAATTGCTGTGTGTCAGAATTAAATCTGATGGAACCTGCCACGGCTACAGTGAAAGAAAGAAAGAAAAAAGGGGGAGACGAGTCTCGGAATGGACAAGTATCTCTTACACAGTGTCCAGCTTCACTGGATGTAGAGGGTAGGAGGTAATCCCCCTCTCTATGTTCGAATCCTTGTATCTCGTCAGTTCAGTATGCCCAGACCAATCTTGAAAGTTGGTGCAATTTCTGGACTATTGTGCGGCATATGTAAAAGAAGAAGGGGAAGGGAAACAGAGTGGAAATGGTATAATAAAAAGGGTTCTCTTGTTTCCTGACATACTGGAAACATGGACACAGTTTAACCGTTAGGGGATTAACAGCGGTGAATGACTGTCATGACATTACCTGATAGTTGTTTGGACTGCTAAACAGATTCCATTCGGTGTGCATGGATAGGCAAATGGAGAATCGGTCCAGTCAGAAGTCCCGGTTCCGTTGAATAAAAAATGCATGCCACAAACGCAGTGCTGTTATAAGTACTGGCCGCTCAGGAATAGAAACACGGTTGCTGCAAACAAAATAAATTCAGCATTCACATTGCTGTGGTGATCCGTAACTGGAGTTATTGTTGCTAGGTTACAACAAATGCCAGTCGGCCAGGTTGCAGGGTGTGCCGCTGGAGGTCCAATAGGGACCTGGCACTGCCTACTGATGAGAGGTGTGTTTGAGAAGGCCAATCAGCAATGTGGATATACGGCTCAATAGAATGATCTTGGGAGAGACGAGCTAACCAGAGGGCAGGTTAGTGTAGCAGTCAGAGTTAATCCTAGGGAAACATCCATTCCCGCTGCTGGCACTCTGCATCTAATGGTGCCGACACACACGGATAAGTCAGCGAGCGGCACATTTGGAGTGACAGCATAGAAATATCCTACATGTGAACCGTCCTGCGTTGGCTGTCCCATAGGGAGGGAGGGAAAATATCCATAAAATGGAACATGCACTCAGGCATACGACTGCATATTATATTCCTACAAAAGGAAATGTTCTTAGCCACCCGTGGTGCATCAATCACTGGTTAAAGTAAAACATACCTTTAGGACAATGCCAGCAACAAAGTGTATGTCACAATGGATGTGTGTGCCAGAGACATGTAGGTCCCGATTGTGAGCACAATTGGGTCCCTACTGTGCTTGAATTAAATCTAGGCATAAAACTGTATATTGTGAGAGTGAGTGCGACCATTGGTTGCAAAGTAGATTACATCCTGGGATCAACGGGTTAGAAGGAAGGGGGTAGGTACTGCTCATTAAGACCCTTACTGACACTGCCAGCCTGTGTATCCACCTGCATTCTAAATCCAATAAATGTCCTTGTACATTAGGGCCTGTCTTTACTCTCTCCAGGACCCACCAGATCAGATAATCTGGTGAGTGACTGGCCTCCAAGTAGTGTTCGACAAGGGGTGAGGATGAGTTCCTACAGAGGATTCTAGACCAATGTTCTGAGATACGGATGTTAATGTTACGCATCGTTTGACCAACATATCGAAGCCCGAGAGGGCATCGATACAGTAGACCACCTGGTTTGATTTACAATTGGTTAAATGTGTTAGAGATTAGGTTGTGTTCCCAATTTGGAATTTGTGCATTTTCTTGGTAAATTTGCAAGCGATGCATGAGCCACATAGATAGTGGCCAGCTATGGCTCGTAGGTTCCATGGGCACGCTCGCAGAGTTTCTCTGGTAAACAGGGAGTGCACCAGATGTTCCCGCAGATTCCACGATCTTTTAAACGCAAACCGTGGCAGTGGTTCCTCTGGTAAATTTAATCTTGCCAGTGGCCAATATTGCAAATAATATTTTTAATGTCAAACGTGTGAGGGCCATGAGTAATCACACAAGTGAGTCTTGCTTTCTTGTCCTTATGCCGAGATTCTTGTGAGTTTAATAACGCATTATGACTTGTAAATTGTGCTTGTTTTTTGGTCTGAGATATTAGTTTCCTGGAGTACGCTCTGTGCCGCAGTCTCTCACCTAAGGCGGATGCATTTTCATAATAGTCATCAAGGGATGTACAATTTCTTTGCAATTTTAGAAATTGCCCATAAGGCAAGTTCTCCTTGATGTGGGCCGGGTGATTTCTCGAAAAGTGTAAAAGGGTATTCCGATGGGTGGGTTTACAGAATAGGTTATATGTATGTTTCCCATTGGTGTGACCAATCTTCAGGTCCATAAAGTGTATGGTATGATTGTTATAATCCATAGTAAATTGAATATCGGCATTGCAAGTATTGAGCCAGGAGAAGAAAGTTGAGGTCTTCATCGCTGCCCACCCTGATAAAAATAATATCATCCATGTACCGGCACCACCATTTGACATGGGGAAACCAGGGGTTCTGCTCATTGGAGATATACTTCTTCTCATATGCTGCCATGTACAGAATAGCCAAACTGGGGGCAAAGATGGCGGCCATGGCGGTCCCTTTGATTTTCAAGTAGTATTGTTTGTCAAATACAAAAAAGTTCTTGCAGAGAGCTAGTGTCATTAGTTCAATTATGAATGCAGGTGGGACTCTAGATTGTAGATTGGTCTCTGTAAGGTTTTCGTACATATACAGTCAATAGCTGTCAGCTGTGGAATGCTGGTGTATAAGGACTTAATGTCCATTGTTACCAGAAATTGAGTTGCAGGATTAAAAAAGACTTGAATCCTATGAGTTGTGTCCCTGAGATAGGAATTGTTAGGAAAGATTCCCATTTATGGGTAATTTTCCCTCCAGTTGTGAACCCCCCAACCTTTTGCTGATGTTTAACACCAGAGTCTGACTTTACCAGAGGAGTCCAGCATTCCACTGCACTCCTCTGGACTTTTCGCTCACTTCTTATGGGGAAACTGACATGCCCTTTGTTAGGGTGAATTCTCTGTTTAGGCTGAATTTCCTAACCTAGTGAGTCCCCCAGCAGCTTTGCTGGATTTCTGGAGTTTGTTTTTTTCTCCTGCCAAGAGTGAGTCTCTTTTCCTCCCACTCTTGGACATGATTTGAGGGGTTCCTTTGACTGTTAATGTGTTTTATGGGCTATGGGGTCTTTTTACTCCATAGGGTCTCACGTGTTTTGACTATGTGTGTTACACAGCACCCTCAGTGCAGTGACACAGGGGTGTCATAGTGACACCCCACCATAGACTCCATACCCTGGGACTGACTACTGTCTCCCAGGGCATGTAAAGTCATCATTGGTTTTACTAGTCCCAAATTATGAACAGAAACCAGTACAAACCATCATATTGTGGGCGTACTGGTCGGGGCAATTTGATTGCCCCGGGGTCTGTTATTCGAGGGGGCACGTCTCCGTCCCCCCTGTTCGAGTTTTGGCTGGTGGCAGTGGATACTACTTTTTATATTCGACCGCGAATATATCTCCAAAGGATTTTCCCATTGTTCGAGGCTACTAACTTTAATTATTTAATTCCTATAGCCTCGAACATACCACCGGGTTATTTAATATTAATTTACCGGTTGGTGTTTTTTGCCAGAACTCGATTCTAAAATGGCGTTTGTGTTCTCTTCTGTGACTCCAACCCAAGTCAAGCCCTTTGTTCCACTTTTTGGCGGGCTTCTCCACAGAAGCCTCCAAAAGTGGTGCCACTCTGTCTGGGTACCACAGGGGGTGTGGGAGGGGGTTTAGGCACCCTGAACTCAGTTGCCTTGGCAACTCAAGTCGCACTCTCGTGTGATTGGCCCAAGTGGTGAGCCGGCCGGCTCACCACTTAGCCTGTTTGATTGACAGCTAGGCTGAATGAATGGGGGTTTCTTGCATAAAAGTAGGGCTTTTGGGACTGGAACTTCAGAAGTCGCCACAGGACCTGAAAATCCGAAGAGGGAGAAGCTGAGCCGACCTGCAACGACGACACCACCGATGGAGCCCTGCTGAACCGTCCCACCACTTCCCGACGACAGAGGAAATCTTCTTGCCGGAGAGTCTCTTCCCCTTGAGCTGGTGGCGACAACCAGTTTGCTTTCATTTTCGCCTACCAGGACATATAGTGGTCGAATTGCCCGTGCCACGCACCCCGGCAACCGGATAGCCACTTACCACTGAACAACGAAAGAAAGGACCACTCCTTTTAATCGAGAAACTCCACGGCTGGTTTCTTCCCTGGCAGTACAACAACCTCCTACTTTCCTCCCCGCCGAGATCTTCTCTTCTGCCGGACGAAGCATCAACTCGCAACCTCTGCCAGGAACAACTGCCCCCGCTGGAGTGTTCTCACCATTTCAAGGTACTGTGTCCGCCTGGCCTCCCTTTCTATAGATTGCTACAAGGTGACAGTAAATTCTTAACCTTCTGGACTGGGCTGGCCTCTTGACCATCTAACTGGTCCCTTTGTTTTGTTCCAACTTCTTTCTGAACCTTTTTGAGACTTTTGTGCACTTTTCAACCGTGTGACCTTGGACACATTTCGTTCTGATCCTCTTAAAGTGGATCCGGCTTTCTGAACTCTAACTTCACGGTTTGATTCTGCCTTCCTCTCTTGCTGTGTTCTTTTTAAAGTGTTGGGATCTGTTTCAATTTATGATCTGCCTTTCTCTCCCTTTTAAACCGAATTATTAGAGTGCCATCTGCGTTAAGCGCTCACCGCTGTCTGAAAATAAGTGGGGCTTTACTTAAGACTTGTCTAATATTCTCTTAAGGGAGTGTATGTACTTTAGTAACTGTGTTTTTGAACTTGCTTGAGATTAGTGCCAGTGTGTTTTCTTAGATGTGTTTTTAAATAAATAATTATATATCTTTTACACCAAAGCGCTGGTCAGTGTTTGCTTGTTCTACTGTGTGTACCTGTCCTATTGTGTATGCTCTGTATACTGCCTAACTCTTCTTGAGAGAAGTCTGACTGCTCAGCCACAGCTACCAGGTAAATCTGGGTGGTGCAGACCGCTACCAATTGGGTTTACTGCTAACTCCTGTAGTCCTAAACTTTTTGCAGTGGTCCCTAAGGGAACTGCACAGGTTTCTGCCTAACACTGGTGTACAGCGGTGGGATTTGTATTGAGTATACACTTTAGTGTGCTTGTAGATACTTTAGGACAACTAACCACAAAGCTTAGCACTAAAAAGCGGAGTTTCTAAGTTTCTAAACCTGTCTACTATGGAAAGCTATACCCTAGAATCATTGTCTGCCAAAACTGCTGATTGCTTGAAAGTATTGTGTAGACATAAGAACCTCTCTGGGAAGGGCAAGAAAATCGAACTTATAGAAAGATTGTTAGAAAATCAAAGTCTGGGTGGTACAGAGGAATCTACCCCCCCCCCCCCGCAAATGTAGATAACAATGATGGTATTGATCTGAATCAAAGTATTGATAATCTTGATAATGAGTCAGAAGAGGAAAGTGAGCCTAATGCAGTTAGCCACCCTGAACCTCGGTCTGCCTTACCATCTGTACCTACTGGACCTATACCAGGTCCCACATGGAATCCTGAATATTTTGAACTTGAAAAAATGAAGCTGGAATTAGAATACAAACGTTTTATTGCTCAATCTGAACGGAATCAAGAGTTAGAGTTCAGGAGAATCAATGCCCAAGCTGAGCAGAAGCAAGCCGAGTTAAAGCTCAGAGAAATAGAGCTTAATCATGAACTAGAAATGAAAAAGTTGTCTGTGGAAACTGCTTCTCTCTCTTCTGGTTCCTCTAGGAGTTCCAGTCCCAAAAGACCCCGGATGCCTAAGGAATTAGTGGGTATGTATGAACCTAAGTTGGATGTGTTGGATTGGTTGAAAATGTTTGAATATAATCATGGGCTCCAGGACATCACAGGAAATGAGCTACTTCCTTGGTTGTTCTCTAGGCTCCCCCCTGTTGCAACTGATGTGGTAATGGAGTTGGGGGGAGGTGGATAAGAAGGATTATGAGTGTGTGAAGCTACCTTTAATAGCTAGATTTGGAAAGACCCCTTCCCAGTACCTTAAGAGGTTTAGGACCCTCAAAAAGCATGATGGTACCCCTTGGGCTACCTGGGTGAGTGAAAGTTTGAAAAACTTAGAGGGATGGATTAAGGGTTACAGGGTTAACACTTACGAGGGAATGAAGAATCTTGTAATGTTGGATTCAATTTATGATGCCTGCTCTCCTGAGCTCAGACAGCACTTGGCTGATTCAAAGGAATTGGATTCCAGGAAGCTAGCTAAGGCTGCTGACTTGTGGGTTGCCAACAGGGCTACTCACAAAGATTCTGGGGCTACTCAGAAGAAGGATGAGGGAAAACAGCCTAAAAAGGACTCTAAATAGAATTCTCATAATTCCAATCCCAAAGAGGGCCCCAAACAAAACCATAAGGGTAAACCACAAGGGAAACCGAATCAGGCTAGTGTACCTTCTGGTGCCAAACCAGAAGGAGGTCAGAACAAGCCACCATTCCAAAAAGAATTTGGTAAATGCTTTGTTTGTGGTTCTACTGACCATGTGAAAGGAGATCCCAGATGTAAGGGTAAACCTTCAGGGGTCCAGCTTGTCTCCTTAGCCTTTGCTCCAGAGGAGGAAGTACAAATGGCAAGTGGAAACTTTCTATTACTGGCTGACGAACCCATTGGAGTCTCAGCCAGAGTTTCTTTAGTGTCTCTGAGTTTGCGGGAACAACAGAATTTAGATGTCTATAATTCTATCCCAGATAATACTAAAGAGTATTATAAGGACAGTGTCAAGGTCAATGGTCAGGAGACTCCTGCCATTAGGGACACTGGGGCCAGCATAACTGTGGTGGACAAATCGTTTTTTCAGGCTGAGGTTGTTGCTAAGGCACCCAAATGCCTCACCAAGTTAGCTGGAGGGCCTGTGCAGATGCTTCCCCAATACCAGTTCTCATGCAGTGTAATGACATGACTGTAAAGATACCTGTCAGCATACAAAGTGAGGTACCAGGAAGGGTTCTGTTGGGTAATGACTTGAAAACTCTTGGAATAGTGTCACATACCCCCATACCTCCTAGTAAAAGGTTACAGGAGCTCACCAGACCTGCAAGGGAGAGAACCATGAGGGGTACTCCCAAGGAGATGATGAAGAAAGAGATCACTCCTACTCCACTGGAGCTGTCAGTTGCTGTATCCAAACAACAAGAAGAAAAGGGGAAACCTAAAACTTCTAAAAATAATCCAGCAGTCAACACTCCAGTGCAGCCAACAAGGACTTCCCCGAGGTTATCCAAAGTTACACCTGTAACTCCCCCTCCAGCCGAGGCTGAGAGGGTGGTACAACCCTGTGTGGTTGGACTAGACTCTGAGGAAGAGCTAGTGGAAGGCCAGGAACTCATGGGAGATCTTAATCCTGTTGACCATCCTGAGCTGCAGTCTTTACTGGCAGAAGGTGGACCCAACAGGGCAGACTTCAGCAAGGGACAGAGAGAATGTCCAACTCTGGAAGGTCTTCGCCACCAGGCAGATGCTCAGGCTGAAGGGCAAGAGACTGGGAAATATAGGTTGCACTGGGAAGATGGCCTCTTCTACAGTGAACCAACAGAGTCTCCCCCTGGGGACTAGAAACGACTTATAGTACCCCAAGAGAACAAACAACAGTTCTTGCAGTTAGCCCATGAGATTCCTTTGGCTGGTCACTTGAGTTTCAAGAAGACTAAGGAAAGGCTCTCACTCTACTTTCATTAGCCTAAAATGGGGGCTGAAGTAGATAAGTACTGCAGGAGCTGTCATACCTGCCAGACTTCTGGTAAAGTTGGCTCCAAGAATGTGGCACCCTTAGTGCCTCTCCCAGTTGTGGGAGTCCCATTTGAGAGAGTAGGGATTGACATTGTTGGTCCCCTTTATCCTCCAACCTCCTCAGGCAACAGGTTTATTCTTGTTGTAGTAGACCATGCTACTAGGTATCCTGAGGCAATTCCTATGAGGACTGTTACAGCTCCGGCTGTGGCTAAGGCCCTCCTTGGCATTTTTACCAGGGTTGGGTTTCCTAAGGAAGTAATCTCTGACAGGGGGTCAGATTTTATGTCCCACTACATGAAAGCCATGTGGAAAACCTGCGGAGTTACTTACAAGTTCTCAACCGCATACCACCCTCAGACAAATGGGTTGGTTGAAAGGTTCAACAGAACCATGAAGAGCATGATAGGTGCTTTAGAGGACCCACTTAAAAGAAAGTGGGATCTTCTTCTGCCATGCCTTCTCTTTGCTCATAGAGAAGTCCCTCAGGAGGGAGTAGGTTATTCTCCCTTTGAACTTCTCTATGGCCATCCAGTCAGAGGCCCCTTAGCCCTGATTAAGGAGGGGTTGGAGAGTGCTCCTTCCCCCAAGCCAGTCAGAGTGACTGACTATGTGATAGGCCCCCGGAGGAGAATGTCACACATGATGGCAGAAGCTAGTGATAACCTGAAAGCTGGTCAAGCTTTGGTCAAACACTGGCATGATCAAAAGGCTAACATGGTTGAGTTTACTCAAGACCAGCTAGTTCTAGTTATGATTCCAACAAGGCAGAGGGCCTTGCAAGACAAATGGATGGGACCCTTCAAAGTTGTGGGTAAACTTGGAGAGGTCAACTATCTGGTGGACTTGGGCAATCCCAAGGAGGCTCCCACAGTCTTCCACACCAACCGACTAAAAGCGTATGTCTCCAGACCTGATGTAGGAGCTTTGCTTCTAGCATCATCAGAGGAAGAAGAAGAGAGTGAAGCTCTTCCTGATCTCCTCAGAGGCTTACCTTTGGACGAGAAGATTGAAGAAGTAAATCTCTCTTCAAATCTGACACCTGAGCAACAAGAAGAGTGCAAATCTATGTTGAATCAGTTTGCCTCTCTGTTCTCACTTTCACCAGGTTTGACCCCTTGGGGACAGCATGACATACTCACTGGTGACTGTCTGCCAGTCACAAGCAGAGGATACAGGATGTCAGAGAATGTAAGAACCCACATCAAAGGTGAGGTCAGCAAGATGCTTGATCTCGGGATAATAGAGCCCTCTACTAGTCCATGGTCTAGCCCAGTTGTGTTAGTACCAAAAGCAGGATCTAAGGAACTTAGATTCTGTGTGGATTATAGAGCTCTTAATGCAGTCACAAAGACTGATGCCCACCCTTTGCCAAGGACAGATGAGTTGGTGGATAGACTTGGTGCAGCCAAGTTCCTCAGCACATTTGACTTGACGTCAGGCTATTGGCAAATAGCCCTGACAGACCATGCCAAGGAGAAAACTGCATTTTCTACCCCCGTTGGCTTATACCAGTTTAAGGTTATGCCTTTTGGATTGAAAAATGCACCTGCTACATTTCAAAGGATGGTAAATCAGGTTCTGACAGGGATGTAGGACTTCTGCATGGCATACTTGGATGACATTGCAATCTTCAGCCAAACCTGGGAAGAACATGTGGACCACCTGAGCTATGTTTTGCAGGCTCTCGGGAAGGCCAATCTGACCATAAAGGCAAGTAAATGCCAGATTGGACAGAGTAAAGTGGTCTACCTTGGACATGAGGTAGGAGGTGGTGAAATAAGGCCTTTGCTCAGCAAGATTGAAGCTGTGCAAAATTGGACAACACCTACTACTCAGACCCAGGTGAGAGCCTTCTTAGGTCTCACTGGGTACTACAGGAATTTCATAGAGAACTATGGGACCATAGCTTCTCCACTGAATGTCATCTCCTCTCCTAAATTCCCTAAAAAGGTTAAATGGAATGAGGAGTGCAATCAGACCTTTGAAAACCTGAAAAAGGCTCTTTGCCAAGCCCCATTACTCAGAGATCCTGACTACCACCAAACTTTCATTGTGCAGACAGATGCTTCAAATGTTGGAATAGGTGCAGTCCTCAGTCAACTGGATGGGAAAGGTAGGGAGCACCCCATTTGCTTCATCAGTAGAAAGCTGAAGGATCCTGAAACAAGGTGGGCAACCATTGAATGAGAGTGTTTTGCTATTGTGTGGGCTCTGAAGAGGTTTAGGCCATACCTGTATGGTTCTACTTTTGTCATTCAGACTGACCACCAACTCTTGAGATGGTTAATGCAAATGAAAGGGGAAAACCCAAAACTATTGAGATGGTCAATCTGCCTGCAAGGGTTTGATTTCACCATTGAGCACAGGTCAGGGTGTCACCACCAAAATGCTGATGGTCTCTCTAGGATGTATGTCATCGACTAGAGGTATGAGATTCATCCAGTAGTGGATTAAATCTTCCTGTCCCTTAGTCTGGGGGGGGGCGAGTGTTAGGGAGAATTCTCTGTTTAGGCTGAATTTCCTAACCTAGTGAGTCCCCCAGCAGCTTTGCTGGATTTCTGGAGTTTGTTTTTTTCTCCTGCCAAGAGTGAGTCTCTTTTCCTCCCCCTCTTGGACATGATTTGAGGGGATCCTTTGACTATTAATGGGTTTTATGGGCTATGGGGTCTTTTTACTCCATAGGGTCTCACGTGTTTTGACTATGTGTGTTACACAGCACCCTCAGTGCAGTGACACAGGGGTGTCATAGTGACACCCCACCATAGACTCCATAAACTGGGACTGACTACTGTCTCCCAGGGCATGTAAGTCACCATTGGCTTTACTAGTCCCAAATTATGAACAGAAACCAGTGCAAACCATCATATTGTGGGCGTACTGGTCAGGGCAATTCGATTGCCCCGGGGTCTGTTATTCGAGGGGGCACGTCTCTGTCCCCCCCTGATTGGGTTTTGGCTGGTGGCAGTGGATACTACTTTTTATATTCGACCGCAAATATATCTCTATGGGATTTTCCCATTGTTCGAGGCTACCAACTTTAATTATTTAATTCCTATAGCCTCGAACATACTGCGGGTTATTTTTTTAATATTAATTCACTGGTTGGTATTTTTTGCCAGAACTCGATTCTAAAATGGCGTTTGTGTTCTCTTCTGTGACTCCAACCCAAGGTGAGCCCTTTGTTCCACTTTTTGGCAGGCTTCTCCACAGAAGCCTCCAAAAGTGGTGCCACTCCGTCTGGGTACCACAGGGGGGGGGGGGGTGCCAGGGGGTTTAGGCACCCTGGACTGAGTTGCCTTGGCAACTCAAGTTGCACTCTCGTGTGATTGGCCCAAGTGGCGAGCCGGCCTGACTCACCACTAAGCCTGTTTGATTGACAGCTAGGCTGAATGAATGGGGGTTTCTTGCATAAAAGCAGGGCTTTTGGGACTGGAACTTCAGAAGTCGCCACAGGACCTAAGAATCCGAAGAGGGAGAAGCTGAGCCGACCTGCAACGACAACACCACAGGTGGAGCCCTGCTGAACCGTCTGACCACTTCCCGACGATAGAGGAGATCTTCTTGCCGGAGAGTCTCTTCCCCTTGAGCTGGTAGGGACAACCAGTTTGCTTTCCTTTTCGCCTACCAGGACGTCTAGTGGTCGAATTGCCCGTGCCAAGCACCCCGGCAACCGGATAGCCACTTACCACTGAACCGCGAAAGAAAGGACCACTCCTTTTAATCGAGAAACTCCACGGCTGGTTTCTTCCCTGGCAGCACAACGACCTCCTGCTTTCCTCCCGCCGAGATCTTCTCTTCTGCCGGACGAAGCACCAACTCGCAACCACTGCCAGGAACAACTGCCCCCGCTGGAGTGTTCTCACCATTTCAAGGTACTGCATCCGCCTGGCCTCCCTTTCTATAGATTGCTACAAGGTGACAGTAAATCCTTAACCTTCTGGACTGGGCTGGCCTCTTGACCATCTAACTGGTCCCTTTCTTTTGGTCCAACTTCTTTCTGAACCTTTTCGAGACTTTTGTGCACTTTTCAACCGTGTGACCCTGGACACATTTCGTTCTGATCCTCTTAAAGTGGATCCGGCATTCTGAACTTTAACTTCACGGTTTGATTCTGCCTTCCTCCTTTGCTGTGTTCTTTTGAAAGTGTTGGGATCTGTTTCAATTTATGCTCTGCCTTTCTCTCCCTTTTAAACCGGATTATTAGAGTGCCATCTGCGTTAAGCACTCACCGCTGTCTGAAAATAAGTGGGGCTTTACTTAAGACTTGTCTAATATTCTCTTAAGGGAGTGTATGTACTTTAGTAACTGTGTTTTTGAACTTGCTTGAGATTAGTGCCAGTGTGTTTTCTTAGATGTGTTTTTACATAAATAATTATATATCTTTTACACCAAAGCTCTGGTCAGTGTTTGCTTGTTCTACTGTGTGTACCTGCCCTATTGTGTATGCTCTGTATACTGCCTAACTCTTCTTGAGAGAAGTCTGACTGCTCAGCCACAGCAACCAGGTAACTCTGGGTGGTGGAGACTGCTACCAATTGGCTTTACTGCTAACTCCTGTAGTCCTAAAACTTTTTTGCAGTGGTCCCTAAGGGAACTGCACAGGTTTCTGCCTAACACCCTTAAGACAGTCAGTACTGGGAGACTTTGTTTCCCTTAGTCCTTTCCAATGTTGCATCCTTTCTACAACATGTAAGAAGTTTACAATGTACCTTCCAGTAGAGTACACGTGGCTCAATTAGTCAGTTCCAAAGGCCCTAAATACTCTCTAAGGCTTTTTTAGGAGAAGTGCAGATGTGCCTTGGACAGGGCTGGTGGCAGCTTATCATGTCGTATATTTTTAACCCTTCCCTGCCAGGTAAAGCGCGATTACCGCGTTTGACACAAATAGGTGGCCTGGCTCCAAAATGTCTATGCCACAATCGAGTAAAGTGGTATATGATTGGAATATTATTCCCCGCTATGTATCTATTCCAAAGCCCATCATTGTCAATGTTGGTAACCTCACCACCCCCACAGGTCAATTAATACTTTCTGCTTAGTCTTTCCATAGCACTGCATTCAGTCAACAGATGCTTCACCCTTTCCACAGAATTAATGTTCCACAATCATGTATTCTCAGGGATCTTTCTATGTTCAGCCTTGCACATATTACTTTCCCTGACAGCACCATATTACATTGAATCCTCCTATAGTCTCTTCTGATCTCCATATTAGGAAACTCCAAGATATATTTTGGATGGATCCCCGGTATGGGTATAAATTGAATATAGTCACCACTATGGGCTTTACTTGCAAGATTAACCCTGTTCTGCTCAGAGTCCATGATCTTAAAGACATCTTGTAACCCAAGCTTTCATGCATTTCTCTGTGAGGCCAGCTGTATTTCCATTGGTTTCAATATACTGCTTCCAGTGTTGGGCTTATTTCATCAAGCAGCTCATTCCCACATCAAATACGGACGATGTGTCTCAATTTTTCTTCAACAGGTCCCTAATTTCACATTCACTCAAGTCAATGTGGAAGCTATTGAAACAATGATCCAAAAACATAAGCCTACAAATTATGATTGTGATTTTATTCCAGCCTGACTTGCCAAACAATATTCTTCTCTGTTGAGAGATATCCTTACCTCCTTTGTTAATGCCTCACTGGCTCAAGGCTGTGTACCCTTAGAACACTAAATCCAACCTGACCCCCCACCTAAAATAAACCCATCACTGGACCAAAATGTGCTCCCCAACTACCGACCCATTGCCGGTCTGACCTTGCCTTCAAAGATCATGGAAAAAATAGTAACAACACAACTCCAAAACTTCCTGGAGGAAAATGGAATCCTTGACACCGATCAATCTGGGTTCAGGTCTGGTCATGGTACTGAAACCGCTTTAGCATCCAGTTGGGATGATATCCTTAGGGCCACTGATGAGGGAGTAATGAGCATGCTAGACCTATCAGCGCCCTCTGACAGTAATGATTTTGACATTCTTCTTTCGAGATTGTCTGGTGTGGCTCGGGTATCCAATGAATCACTGAGGTGATTTTCTTCCTTTCTGCCAGATCAGACTCAAGTAGTCATATTGGTAACTCATTACTGAGACTCCCTACCTGTTCTATGTGGGGTACCACAGGGGTCTTCCCATTCACATTTACTGTTCAATATCTATATCCGACCATTATTAAACATCTTCTGTGAGTTTGATCTGAATTACCATTCTTATGCCGATGACACACACATCTATGTCAGGCTAAAGACTCCATTGGAAGCCGTTAATCTTTTATTTGCTTGTGCAACTAAAGTAAACAGCTGGATGCTTGAAAATAAGCTCAAGCCCAATCCCTCAAAAACATAGGTCATTGTATTTGGCCCAAGAAAACCATTGAAAGACTTTCAGCCGAGTATCCTTTGTCCAGCCCTTTTTGATGCTGAACTACTTTTTCTTCCAGTGCAATAAACATCGGTTGTATATGGCAGGCGACTTTATGTTGTAACCTACATGTCACAGAAATCGTCAAATCCATTTACTATCAACTAAAATTGTTGAAACCAGTCTCGTCTCTCATTGCTGAATCAGACCGCTCTCCGGTTGTGGGGACATTGGCTAAGCTCAGATTGGATTATTGTAATGCCTTTTCTGGGCATTTCATCTGGTCAGTTACACTGGCTCCAAGTTGCTCAGAACAATGCAGTTAGGCTTGTTTACAACCTCCCTAGAGCTGCATCAGTTTCCCTGTATTGCAGGTACCTTCACTGGCTGCCTGTTCAGCAGATAATCTTTTTCAGGACCCTCTGCTCTATTTTTAAATGTATTCATGGCACTGCCTCTAGCTATCTGGCCTCCAAGATCTCCCTCTGCCGCCTGATGCGCCTACTTCAATCCACTAAACAAAATCTGTTATGAATATTCCTTTCTCTCATTTTGTGCATCTAGGGTAAAGATGTTTTTCTATCAGTGCCCCTATATCTGGAACTCATTGCCTGTCGAACTTCAGAAGATAGATTTGTTTTCCCCATTTCAGAAAAAGCTGAAAACGTACTTGCTTCAATGACCCAGTCTCTCAAAATAGTATCTCCATATCTTCTCATGTATTGTTGAGCAGCAGCTCATAGATGCAGTCTCTGCTTGGTTCCTCACGGATTTGTGCAATACAAATTCAAAATCAAATTAAATCAAAGTTGTTACACAACTGTTCCTGGCAGGCTCCCCAAAATAGTTGAGCTGTGCTAGTGTATTGTGTAGTGCCATTTGAAACTTTCTAATCAACATGTATCTACGCTGTATAGCTATATATTTTGTGGATGGGATACATAATTCGGCCCTAAGGTATTCGGGTAGTAAGTTCTTAGCTCTGCAAGTAATTCATCTTAGGCAGAAGCTTTCCATTTTGGTAGCACAAAACACGACACACGATGGAGCACCATTCAATATTTGCAGAGCAAACGTATGGAGGGCATTTGGAGTACAGTATCCCGATACATCCGACATGGATGCGATCATCACAAGGAAAATGGGAGAGAATGAAGATCCTGTTGCTTATATTCAGGAGATTCAAGAACGTTGGCGCCTCAAGACAAGGGAACAGTGGGATTAAACAGTAGTATTATGTTATCATATTTTATGTCAGGGACTGCCCGAGCCAGTGCAAAGGTAGATGAAAAAACAAGTAGGGATGGAAGCGAAAGCATGGCCAAAAACACAGTTGACTATCGTACATCAATGTCGATTGTTACAATGGAAGAATAAGAAAAGAGCTGAGAATAGGAAGCTTGAGGAAGCAAAGTTCGTTCCGAAACAATTGTCACTGACAAGCGGTGAAGGAGTGGTTACACAAGAGTTACAGCCTACACAGTCAATCAATTCAGGGTACCCAATAGATTGGGCGGGTAATATTTTTGGCCACGTGGTAGAAGGAATGGACTTAGAGGATGAGGAGGTGGATTTCAAAACCCTCAAGAGGGAGGAGGATTTGATGGAGTGCTGGAATTGTGGGAGAATGGGACATATGGCGGCACATGTAGAAATAGACAGGGCATGCAGCAAAACTGGCAAGTTCTAAGAGTGGGGGCACAGGCTATTTTCCACAGTATACATCAGAACCACCAGAGTATTATGCCCGAGAAAATACGCGGTATCAGACATGTACATCACAAATACAGAAAATGCAGCAGATTCTGCTGCAATCACTGTTGCCACAAGGGAAACCACAGCAGGCAATGATGCAAACCAAAAAACAGAAGCAACAGTGCACTCTAACACAACAGGCAATGATACCACAATGGAATACGAATACAGGAGCCCCACAAACACCTACACCCAGGATAAGGAGTGTGACAGTAGTAGGAGGAAATTATTTTATGGGTACAGGGATGAACATATACCCACAATAGAAAAGCCCACAGAGCGACCTGGTGTGTTCAGTACTGTGTGACACCAGACCCCCAAGAGGAACCGAGGGTCAGGGTAATGATAGGAGGCAAGAAATGTTTGTTTCTTGTAGACACAGGAGCAACTTGTTGCTGTGTTCGGGAGAGGAAGTATCCAATGTCTGGCATTGCCATGAAATCATAGGGATTCTCTGGGGCTATGAGTTTAGTTCCTTTTACTGATGATTTACCAATTTCAATAGGAGAGCATGACATATCTATGCCAGTATTGTATTCACGAGAGACACCAGTTAACATATTAGGACGTGACAAGATGACAAAACTTAACATGACAATATAATTTACTGACAAGGGGATAATGTATACCTTTCTACGGATACCTTACATGAATGTAAGATAGTTCATGCTCTGAAACATGTGTGTATGAGTGCAATATTAATAAAATATAATTTAATTTCAATATAAATAAAATATTTAATTTCATTTGCAGGCCAAAAAGCACTGTGAGGTGTCCCCTTAAGCCCAGAAGGTTATTCCCATAGAATTAGAGGCAGAAGTGTTAAGAGGGGTTGTTCATGGGATGGATGATGAAGAAAGAGCATAGATAACAGTAATAGCTCTTCCCGAAGGAGATAGACTAACAGGCTTGACAGATGAGGAGCTGTTTAGAGACGATTATTCAGGTGATGAATCAGAACTTTTCATAAGCCTTACCTATTGGATAAAATATGAGAATAGAGAAATACCACAGAGAAGCATTGGTAAAAAAGAAGCCATAGTTTTTCCAGGAAGATTTAGAAAAGGTACCAAGCATCTGATGGACCAGCAGTCATATGTCATGGGTCTATTGTGGGGAGCAGGAGCAGTCAAAATGAAGCTTAAACGTGGCACATTTTACCACAAGCAAAACAGTACCCCATGTCAAGAGAAGCAGATGAAGGAATATTTGAAACCATTTCTGCTTTAGTACAGCCGGAAATAGTGGTACCATCAGAATACACATGTAACAGAGCTGTATACCCAGTGAAGAATATAACGGGGTTCGTGGAGATTTATTCAGGATCTACGCCCCTAAACAATATTGTTGAAGCAGAGTTTCCTCTGGTTCCAAATCCAGCTTTGATATTATGTAACATCCGAGCTACAGCTAAATATTTTACAGTAGTAGATTTTAAAAAACACTTTCTTTTCAATTCTCCTCCATGAGGACTCCCAGGATTTGACCTCATTTTCGTACTGTGATCAACGATGGAAACATACAAGATTACCACAGAGGTACTGTGAGTCCCTATCGATCTTGAATAGGGTTCTTCAGATAGGCCTCGGTAATGTACAACTTGAGATTACAATAACTCAGTACGTAGATGACAAATTAGTGTGCAACGAGACAGAAGAAAAATGCTGTGAAGACTCAATTCAGTTAATGACAGTATTGGCAGAGAAAGGATACAAAGTGGAGAAAGAGAAACTACAGTATTGACAGGAAGAGGACCTACATAGGATAGCTAATCGTTCAAAAGTGAAAAGTGACACCTGAGAAAGCAGAAGCAATCATGCAAACTCTGAGACCTAAAACTGTGAGGGAAATGGAGTGGTAATGACAGCAGTCCTAACGCAGAAGACATTAGGACATGGACAAAAACCATTGGCTTATTACAATGGAATTTTAGACACAGTGATGAGAGGGCATTAACCCTGTGAACATGCATTAGCTGCTGCTACTTTCGCAAAGGAAAAGGCTGAAAGTATTACGGTGGGGTGCTCAATGACGTTATTCGAGCATTCCTTGTTTGCCGTTTTGGAGAAACTTAAAAGTATGTTGACTACACAAAGGGGCTGATTCATGGAATGTGTGCGCCGAAAAACAGGAATTTGTGCGCCATTCTGCCCACAAATCCCCATTTGTTAAACAGGGATTTGCGGGCAGAATGGCGAAAAATCCCTGTTTTTTGGCGCACAAATTCCATGAATCAGCCCCAAAGAGCGTTAGGATATAAGGTGATTATTTCAAACCCAGTAATCAAAATTGTTAGATGTAGAGTGTTGAATCCAGCGACATTCAAAGCAGAACCAGTAGGAAAGGAGGACTATGTACATGATTGTACAATGTATACTGAATTTTATGACGATATTCCCCAAGTTAAAGAAAACACTCTAGGAGGGTAGGAAATTCTATTCATTGATGGCAAACGACAGGAGAAAGGCATACAGGATCAGCAGTAGTGAAGCTGAACAAAATGGTGGATTTGAAGTAGTGACAAGTGCAAGATTACCTTCACATTGTTACACACAGGCTGCATAATTAGTGGCACTTATAGCTACACTCCAGTGATATGAGGATGAGGAAATGACAGTGTACTCTGACTCTGCCTATGTTATGTCAACCGTACATGCAGGGTTGTCACATTGGAAAAGGAGGGGCTTTCTCGGCACAGACAGCACACCAGTGCAACATGCGCCGCCATTGTACAAGCTTATTAAAGTACTAAAGGTATTGTTATGGTGAAGTGCGCAGCACATCATAAGAGTACAGACACATGATTTCTCATGGTAACTAAATCGCAGATGTTGAAGCAAAAAGAGCAGCATATTTTCCAAATATTTCTAAATTTGAAGTAGAAAGTGTTAAGCAAATTTCGGAACGTTGCATGATGATGAAGGAAGGCTTTAACATGTTACCCATTGTACAGGTAATTGAGCTGCGGGGTCGAGCCCTGCAAGAAGAACATGGTTCATGGAAAAGACAGGGGTGTTCTCTGTCCCCCACAGGGGCTATATGGAGACAAGATAGTATGGAAAGCTAGTTATGCCTCTAGCATTATTGAGAGTTGCGCTGGATCAGTTTCACTATCCTACACATACAACCAGAGAGAATCTTGCTGCCACAAAGGCAGAATATTGGTTTTTCCAAATTTATTATAACATGTTGCACAGTTTTTTGTGAATTGCATGGACTGCCAGACATTCACAGCAGGGCATACCATGTGAACAGTGAGAGGAGTAATACCCCAGCCCAATGGTCCTTTTCAGCATCTACATATAGATTATGTGAATACGTTGCAAACAGGCAATGGCTACAGATATATGCTAGTGGTAGTGTGTCCTTTTCCTCGATGGATTGAGGCAGGACCATGCACGCACTCTGATGCCACGTGTGCTGGCAAGTTTCTTGTACGTGAGGTGTTTCCTAGATGGGGTGTATGTGAATTCTGGTGGTCTGATAATGGGCCGCATTTTGCAAATGAAATGTTTGAACAAATTACTCTTCTACTAGGAATAAAAGGTATGTTTTCATCTGCTTATCACCCACAGGCAAATGGCATTTACGAGCATTTAAAAAGACTTCTTAAAGAATGGATAGCGAAGATCAAGATGACTTTGAAGAAGGGATGGCTATATTGCCTACCAATTGCCCTCTTTACTTTGAGAACCCAGGCTGGCTCAGATCACCACTGGACATCTCATGATTTGGTGACTGGACGCTGCATGAGAGTGCTCCTTGCACCTCCCACTTGAATGGAAGTAGATGCCCAGAGTGTAGCAAAAACATCAGGGATGAGATGCATGATTTGACAAATATGACCGCTAGTGTTTTTTTTATTTGCCAACAGGGAAGGGTTGAAGAAGATTGAAGAAGTCAGCGAAACGATCGATCCTACAGAAATGTTAAAGCAACCTAGTTTGTATCCAAGGATCAGGTGCTTGTTAAGAGTTCTGTTCTCACTTGGAATAATCCCTGCTTCAAAGGAGCGTACCTAGTAGTGAGGGTCACTCTCACTGCCATAAAAATCCAAGGAAGATGAGCCTGGCTGCATCTGAGTGACATAAAGCCTTACAATTGAGAGACCCTTACCCTTCTGGCACACATTCACAATAAAGCAAGAGAAGAGGTTCTGCAACTACAGAACCGATCAGTCACAAAGAGCCAACGAGAATCATCAAAATAAAAACAATTTGAACTTTCAAGTATTCCCAAGTTTAAAGGTAAACAAACAAACTTTGCAGTATTCACAGAACTATTCCTATTAGGTTAAGGAGACAATGGGCCTCATTACGAGTCCGGCGGTAACCACGGTGGTAAAACCGCCCAGTTACTGCCGGACTCGTATTACCATTCCGCCTCTGTGACTCCTGGAATTACCAGGGCATTACAGCCCTGGTGTTCCAGGAATTCCGGAGGCGGAATTCAATAAAATCCCCATTCCCATTGAGTCCCACAGGAATCAATGGGAATGGGGAAGTGGAAACACCGGCACCATCTCGTGATGGTGCTGGTGTTTCCACGTCCGCCTGCAGGCGGGAGGTGTTCAACCCGCCAGGTCAGACCTGGCGGGAAGATCACCTCCCACCTGCAGGACTCGGGATCGGGCGGTCCGGAATTAAAAGTGGCGGCGGGTTTACCGCCACTGTTAATTCCGGACCGCCTGACCTGTAATGAGGCCCAATGTTTTGAAAGCAGAAAACAAAGAAGACCACACAACACTATGTTGCCTATAACATTACACACATTATTGTATGCTGTTTTCAAATATAAACTTCAATCCTATCCAGCTCTAGTGAGATGAAACATTGATATTGTCACCTTTTTGGGAAATCCTAAGATAGCCTGTATTATCCAAAGAATCCTCAGTGCAATACTATTTCAATTACTGCTATAAAAGAGTGTTATTATTATAAATAATAACAAGAACTATATATTGATAAAAGAGAATGGGCATTTTTCAGTTTGTAAGACACACATTGCCAGCAAGAAGATCAATGAATTATTTTGCAATATTTCTTGTAACTAAGTTTTGTACAATGTGTGGTCTTTTCTTCCTTCTCATGATAGCATTTTCTCAAGTAATGTTTTACAATGTATATAAAGTAACTAACAATGCAACATCTATTTCTATCCCTAACAAAAGTACGAGGGATATTTTCCCTGATATTTCAAAACAAATTGACCGACTTAGAGAGATGTGGGAGAAGATCATGAGGATATAAATACGTATCTTGATAATTCAGCCCATTTAAAAAATAACATGTGATATCAGCACATAAGAGAGGCAGAGAGAAAAACATCAGATGAGAGCTGCTATGTATGTACTTTCATCCCTTATGCCATTAGCACAGCCATAATATCTATAGCAAGAGAAGTACCTATACATGATGCAAAGTGTCTTAGCCATCTAGCAGCATGCATGACAAGAGGACAAGTTGAAGGAAAATGGGCAACCCTACCATGGATGTCAAAGAGAACGTTTGTGTATGAAGATCCTTACATAAAAATGCAGAAGGTGATAACAGAACCATGTTGGAAAAGCTGAATGCTCCTTTACTCATTCAGTGGTCTGACTGGCGGACAGATGAGGATTGGTGAACAAAAAAGAGTACAGACGGATGCTGGGATAGACGTCAGCTATTGGTATACGGACAAGTAGCCACCAGTACAGGATGGGAAGAAGGAATGCAGTGCATACTTATATATGACAGCAAAAAAGGGGCCCACACACAATAAAGACTGCGCCACACTTAATCCTTATATTTGTTTGGTTTTAGTTGTTATTAAGTTATAACAAGACATGATCCAAAAAAGAAAAGTGCCCATTGGATAACACGTGTTTCAACACAAAAAGTGCCTTTGTCAAATCTGAGCTAATGAGGTCTGTGCATAAACAATAAATATTGAGTCAAAAAATGAACGAACAGTATGGTAGAAAAAAAGGAAGAAAAAATATGTATTATTAAAAAAAGAAAATGAAAGTCCAAAAAACACACATTAATCAAAGTTCAATTTCAATTTAAGAACAATTCGTTATGATATATTCACATACTCTAACTGTAAATATACATAAATGTATACACACATCTATAAGGTCAAACTGGTTTACACCAGATTCCCTCGAGGATTTCAGACGTTTAACAAGAGCCAGCGCGAGGATGGCTGCAGGCAACAAGAAATAAACAATCTGGTCATGAACATTTCTTCCAAAGAACTAACTTCAGCAGAAATCAAACTACTTAATAAAGGCCTATCTTTTGCTTCCTCCTGCAGATATGATCAAATTGAAGCACAAATAGATCTATTTAAATTTACGCGCAAACTGAAATTAAAAAAGTATTTTGTAACCCAAGTACGACAGTACCAACCCAAGGAGGCAAGACCAATACCAAGCACATTGACTATTCAAGATATTGAGAATATCCATTTACTGAGATCACTTGAATTGGAAGATTTAGAAATACATGAAACTTTAGACGATCTAAGAATCAAGCCAATCAGTTTAGGAACAGAACAAATGAAACCCAAATCTAAATTTACCCCTCAACTAGAGCAAGAAAATATGATTGATGCCTTTCAGAAAGCGGTATCAGCTGATATCAACAACCTTTTTGAACAATGGAGAAAACGGTACAAAACAAATAGGCCAACCAGTAACCTATCTCCAGAAGAACAACATGCTTTAAAGAAACTACAAATGGATCAGTCTATAGTAATTAAAGAAGCGAATAAAGGGGGCAGGATAGTTGTTATGGACCGGAAAGACTATATACAAATGGCTCACAATCATTTATCGACACCCTTATGCTATGAGGAACTTTTATCTAACCCCACCATGATGATCACAAATTTGATATTAGATCAAATTACTAATTGGGAAAAGAAAGGTCTTATTACTGACAATGAAAGAGAATACATGTCCGTACAACATCCAGTTGTACCAACCATATATTTTTTACCCAAGGTAAACAAACCGTTTATTGAAATTCCAGAAGGCAGACCAATTGTCAGTGGAATTGGTTGGACAACAGAGAAAATTAGTGAATTCATTGATAATGTTCTATGGCCAAAAGTTCCAAAGATTAAAGCTTACATCAAAGACTCCACAGATGTAATCAAAACTCTTCAAAACCTAGAATGGAAGTCAACATACAAACTTGTCACCTGGGATGTCCGAGCGATGTACACATCAATCCGACATGACTCTGCCATTGAAACTATAGATTACATTTTTCGAGGGGAAACGGCCTCACATTACCACTATATCACCATGTTCAAAGACATGCTAAACATAACATTGGAACATAATATTTTTTTGTTCAATAACCAGTATTTCAAGCAAAAACAGGGGGTAGCATTGGGAGTGAAATACGCACAGTGCCTAGCAAATCTATTTATGAGTATGTATGAAGATCTGCATGAATATACTGATATGGTTGCACTAGACAAAATTGTAATATGGGCAAGATGTATAGATGATATCTTGCTAATCTGGAATGGCAATGACCAAGATCTATCAGATTTCCAAGACCATCTGAACAATAATGACCTAGGAATCTTTTTGACAGGAACGCAAAGTAACACAAGCATTGATTTCCTAGATCTCACAATCTATGTCAAAGGAGACCAATTGATGACTAAAACATATCGCAAACCTATAGAAGCTAATTCAACACTTTTCGCGACCAGCTGTCATCTAAAATCAGTAATCAACAACATACCCACAGGAGAATTTGTGAGAGCCAGGAGAAATTGTGCAGACAATACTGACTTTGACCAAGAATGTAATTTTCTTCAACAACGATTCAAACAAAGCGGTTACAGTAACAAATGCATCCAGCAAGCATACACCAAAAAACACAGAAAATGAATAGGGATGAAACCATAATTCCCAAACCGTCTAAACAAATGCAACGGCAAGACCAAGTAAGATATATCACCACTTACAGCCAAAACAACTATGAAATCAAAAAGATTCTATCCAAGAACTGGTATCTTTTGAAACTTGATCATCATCTGACAAAGTTCATTGATGAAGGACCGAAATTAATTTTCAAAAAAGCCAGAACTCTAAAAACATTACTCAGCCCGTCTCTACTCCCTAAGATCAAACCAACGGGCCCGGAATTTTGGTTGCCAACATTACCGAAAAGATTCAGAAAATGTGGATCATGTAGTCAGTGCAAACATACACACCCTAACACACACCTCTTCAAAGACTCACGAGGTACAACACATACGATTAATGACACCATCAACTGCAGAAGCAAGTATACAGTATATGCCATTATCTGTATATGCAATCTTATCTACATCGGTAGTACAATTAGAGAACTCAGAACCAGAATTCGTGAACATTTTACTGGCATTGGAAATCAAGATGTACTTTTACCACTAGCTCATCACTGGCAAACTAATCATCAACTGGAGGATAAGAAAAATCTAAAATTCATTGGCCTGAAAAAAGTAACTACTGGTAACAGAGGGGGAAACCGAGAAGGATTCATTACGCCAGGCTGAGGCCCGCCTGATTTGCAATTTTCGCGCAACCGAGTTTGGCCTAAATAAGGACAATGAAATGTCACATTTTCTGTGAACTGATATATTACCTTACCTGTAAGGAATGTATAATCAAGTGCTGAGTTTGTGAATCTCCTGTCCCTCTCAAGGGGGAGGAGAAATGTATGTATTCATACTGTTTATAGATTTACTGTTTGTATGAACCTTTTTAGAAATTGTTATGGTGATTACCTGCCGAGATATCTTTCTAAGAGCTGAGAATTTTTTCGAATATACTAATGTACCAGAATAGGGCCTATTCCTGGGTTTCATATAACGTGGTATAACATGAACTTGATATACCTGTTATACTAATAAATATACATATATTTGCATAATCGGTTTAGGGCCCCCAACACAACAAAATGTATAAAATAATCACTTAAGAAAAAGAAAAAGAAAAAGAATACAAGATAGAGACGTATTTGTGGAGTATTTGGTTGCTCGCCAGTTTTTTGAGCCAGCAAACATATTTAACAAAAGCAAATGGGATCTTCCCCTCCCGAATCTATGTTAATATGTTCTTATATAGATCTGTCTAGTCACAAATGTCTTGTTCTCATATAAAATGGTAAAATGTGAGTTAGCATCCAATTCCTTCGTTTTTTATGACCACTTTGTAAATTGTTACTGACTTTGTTACAAAAGTAAAAATGACTACATTATTTCAAGTCCAACGTGCAAACTATGATTGTCGAGTAATGAGTGCTTATTTACTCATTTTTCTAAATAGCATTTATTTAACATATAACTGAACTACAGGAACAGTTTGGGTTCCTTTATGTCCCGTCCAATGGTAAGCATTTATTTGGAGCCCAAAATATGGTGCCCGTGTAATTTTGTGCGCTAAACACTAAGAAAGGACTTAACGTTACTTTGGTAACGTAAGACACATTAGGAAGTCCGCACACACAGAGAAACGCTGACGCTATGAAGAGACTGGCTGCACTTTTCAGGTAAGCCCTATGAATCGGAACCACCCAATTTGAATATCCCACATCATGCCTCATGCACGTCTCGTGGTTACGTGTGCACGATCCAAGTACAAACATACAGTGAGATTCTGATGCCGTTATTGATATATGACTATGTAAAGATCAGTCTCACTAACCGGGATACGGTTTATTTATATAGAGCGTATCGAAGCCGTGTTAGCCATTAATTCACCAATCACGACACCATTGCTTGTGCCACTATTTTTTGGTTAATATTAGCATGCCATATGTAAATAAAAAGGTGTAAACCAGTTTGACCTTATAGATTTGTGTATACATTTATGTATATTTACAGTTAGAGTATGTGAATATATCATAACGAATGTCTTTGGTAAAAGGGACATATCGGAACCCACCCAAATTGAATTAACCTATCCCAAATGGACTACTCGCCTCACGAACTATGCAACACAAAGTAGAGTACGTAATATATCCTACCCACGGCAACTATTATTTCTAAATTTACCCTACAGAGGGATTTTAGCCCATGACTTTCTGCCACACCAGATGTGAACTTGGTTACAAAAGTCAAAATGACTACATTATTTCAAGTCCAACGTGCAAACTATGATTGTCGAGTAATGAGTGCTTATTTACTAATTTTTCTAAATAGCATTTATTTAACATAAAACTGAACTACAGGAACAGTTTGGGTTCCTTTATGTCCCGCCCAATGGTAAGCATTTATTTGGAGCCCAGAATATGGTGCCTGTGTAATTTCGTGCGCCAAACACTAAGAAAGGACTAAACGTTACTTGGGTAACGTAAGACACATTAGGAAGTGCGCACACACAGGGAAACGCTGACGCTTTGAAGAGACTGGTTGCACTTTTCAGGGAAGCCCTATGAATCAGAACCACCCAATTTGAATATCCCACCTCATGCCTCATGCATGTGTCGTGGTTACGTGTGCGCGATACAAAGTACAAACAATCAGTGAGATTCTGATGCCGTTATTGATATATGCCTACGTAAAGATCAGTCTCACTAACCGGGATACGGTTTATTTACATAGAGCATATCCAAGCCGTGTTAGCCATTAATTCACCAATCACGACACCATTGCTTGTGCCACTATTTTTTGGTTAATATTAGCATGCCACATGTAAATAAAAAGGTGTAAACCAGTTTGACCTTATAGATTTGTGTATACATTTATGTATATTTACAGTATTTATATTTACAGTTAGAGTATATGAATATATCATAACGAATGCCTTTGGAAAAAGAGACATATCGGAACCCACCCAAATTGAATTAACCTATCCCAAATGGACTACTCACCTCACGAACTATGCGACACAACATAGAGTACGTAATATATCCTACCCATGACAACTATTATTTCTAAAGTTACCCTACAGATGGATTTTAGCCCATGACTTTCTACCACACCAGATGTGAACCTTTATTTGGATCATAGGTAAGAGAGAAATATAACAATACCCATCATTTGTTAATCAACACCTTAGGTGTAAATATTGCAGATTCAGCCATATTCACTTTGTATACTTATGTCACTCATTTTTTCTTTTCTTTTTGGTTTCTTTCCATTTTTCTCTATACTCCTAAACCGCCCATCCTTTTTACCCCTCCTAAATGTCTGTGTTCGCAATTGTTCTTAAATTAAAATTGAACTTTGATTAATGTGAGTTTTTTGGACTTTAATTTCCTTTTTTCAACAATACGTATTTTTTCTTCCTTTTTTGTCTACTATACTGTTCATTCATTTTTTGACTCAATATTTATTGTTTATGCACAGACCTCATTAGCCCAGATTTGGCAAAGGCCCTTTTTGTGTTGAAACACGTGTTATCCAATGGGCACTTTTTTTTTGGATCATGTCTTGTTATAACTTAATAACAAATAAAACCAAACAAATATAAGGATTAAGTGTGGTGCAGTCTTTATTGTGTGTGGACCCCTTATTTGCTTTGCTTGTCCAAGAGGTTGGGGTTCCATTTTGCCTCTTTTTTCTACACACATCTGCAACACTTTTGCATGAATTTCAGCTCAAATCTGGCGCATGGTGAAAAGTGGGTTGGTTACCAAAAGAACCCCAATTTTCTATTTCAAAACTTATTTATGACAGCACCCCTACAGCTCCAAGTAACGGGCCAAGTATTCAAAATTATTAACATGGCTTGAAAATGAAACAGGTCCTGTATCCATATTGCCGATGAAGAATGCAACACTGTGTTTCAGAAACAGTGGTCTGACTAAAGTTCGAGAAACAAAGGTTGTGAGCAAATAATTGATGTGTCAGGAATGAATAGAGGAACTGCCATGCTAATTGACCACTATTGGGCCTGTGGATCCAAAGCTTATATGAAGCCACCTAAGAATTGGGGAGGAATATGTTCTAGTGATAATACATGTTCCTGCATTGGTGATCCCCCAAGTGATCTGCACATCACTGAATTTCCAAAAATGGATTGACACAAAATGAAGAAGAGGTCGCTGAACCTCACCAAGGTGAAAAGAGGGAACTATTTTTTGGGCAAAATCAATAGAAGCTTATAACGACATTCAAGATGAGCACAAATTGTTAAGTAGGACGGCAGTTATATTTACAGCCATATTCATGCCAGGAATTCAAACTGGATTGAACACCAAGAGGCTACAAATCACAAGGTGGGAGCTGCTGCAAACAATTATTATGACAATAAAAGGATGTAATGCGATTAAAGAAGAATTGAGGGCCATCAGACTCATGACCCTCCAGAACAGCTATGTCCTGCACTTAATTACAGCAATGAAAGGAGGCATCTGTGCAACAATAGGGCCCTCTTGCTGTATGTACATTCCTGCCCTTGATGGAGAAAATGGAACCTGGCAGAAGCAATATCGCTTATCAACCCTGCATATGAAAATGGTGGAAGAAGTAGATGAGACAGAAGATGATTGGTTTTCATCTCTGTTCTCTTGAGTTCTAACCTGGATGGCTAATGCCTTCAAATTGTTAAGAACACCACTAGTGTTAGTGTTGCTGGGATTCGGTTTTACAAGAATAACCATAGAACAATGCAAGAAGACAGCAAAGAAAGCTATTGGGATGAAGATAATGATTGATGTGAATGCTGTGACGGATGAGCTTACACAGACCGAAAACAACACCCGAGAGCCCCAGAAAGGAAGTACCTTGGTACCCCCAGGAATTAAGTTTAACTATCGTAAGGAGCATAACTGGGGAGTGTTGCCATATGACCTGGAGTGTGGCTGAACATATAAAGAATGCAGATGACCTGAGGGGGGGTGACAAAGATATACATTACAATGAAACAACAGTGTAAAGAAAAGGTGAAGAAAATTAAGTAGGTGGTTGAGGACTCCACCAGAGGAGGGAATGCAGAGATATTGGTAGAACAGCACGAGATATCCAGACATGGACCCCTTGCTCACTATTTTTAGAGAGGCACAGCTCCCCCCTACTGATGAGGTCCAACCAGACCGAAACACGTGTCTGGGGTTGTGGTTGGTACTCTTGTTCAGATGAGAATTGCCTAGCATTTCGGTGCAGGACTTCCCCAGGGCAGGACAAAGACTGATATGTTTTGGATATTTCTCCTCTGTGAAAGATAGTGAGCTAAAGACTCTGCATAAGGCACTCGTAACCAGGACTAATGTCTGGCAGAGAGACTCTCAGGACCCCCCTTCTTATTTGCCATCAAAGATGCAGAAAGCACATGCAGGATGGAGCAACCAAGTCTCCATAGGCTAAAAGGAGTAACAGCACCCAATATAATTGAATTAGATAGCACTAAATCAAAGGTCAGAACGAACAAAATCGTGGTCTCCTCACACGTGATACTAAGACCAGAAAACACGGCCTTTTCATACAGCTCCAGACAAAGATAGCAATGTACCTTCACTCTGTAAAATGAGATGGCAGTACTTTCAATGGAGGCAGCCAGTAAAATGAGTGCAAATGGGAACAGCAAATTAGTTAAATATGACATTACTTTCAGTGGGGTTAGGATAGATAAATGCAAAAAGAGACAGCAAATTATGTAGTACAGCAGATTAAAAAATAATACATTGAGTTCATGGGGGCAGTGAACTAGGCTTTCAAAGGTGTCAGCAAAATGGATGCAAAAGACAATAGATTTAAGATGCACTGAGCACATATAATGATTCATGTTATATGTGAATTTTCCATCTGTGTATAGTCTTGCATTGAAGAAACTAACCTACCTTAATCAACTGACCGTCCCTATTAAATAATATCCCATTAATTAATTAGTACTCCTGTTAATACTGAGAACCAAGTTCACAATGGAAAATTCTGTTTTTCCTTCTGTGGAAGTAGGCGTGGTGCAAAATGAATGAGCTGTCTTTGCCATTCAGAAAAGTTATTGTTTATGCAGGAAATAAGTTGATACATTTATGCCCTCGCTGGGTGATTGGACAGAGATGTCAGAAGTCTAGAAGTTTCCTGGCGTGATGGAAAACGTCAAAAAGAGGGCAGGTTTAGTTTTGATTGACAGGCATCAGGCATAAATACACCAAGCACAAAAGGTGTGGGGTTTTTTGCTGCTGGCTGTCTGGAGAAGAGAGGTAGAAAGAGCAGAGGGAAGAGCTGAGCTGTCCAGGCCTTGGATGCAGCTCGGGATCCGAGGCTGACCTTCGGGGCGCGAAAAGAAGTGCGGACATTGCAAACACTTCTTTGCAGATAACCCCGGCAGAGAGGGATTTTTCCTGATAAAGCGCAGAGACTTCATAGTTCAATGTGAGTATCTGTAAAATAAAACTGAGGAGGACATTTGCCTGTGCGGTTCCCATCAGATAATTAGAATAGGGTGTTATTTTGAACAAAATGTTTGCTGTTTTTCTTACACACGTTCAATGGTAAATGACAAAAGCTGATGACAGAAATATTTTTCTTGTACTGTGCTATGTTTCATATTTCTTCTCTTAGATAACCAAGTCAGTGTCGATGCATCGGTAAAAACAAACAAATGTGTTATTGTGAAATGAAACAAGCGTTTATTGCAAGTAGCGTTATTTTTAACACATGTATAAAAGTGGTAAAAAGCTAAATTGGTGAAACTGTTTCATTATGTCTCTGGTGATTATTTTCTAGATGAGTGGAGCTAAGAAGGAAGTGCCTTAGCGCATATACCATAGTGGTAAAAATATTTACCGCTGGTGGTAGGGTAAGAAATGAGAACCATAAAGGTAAGCTAGAAAACGTGTATGTGTGTGAGTGTGTTCAGCTGTGCATGCTGGAAGCTGAACAGGAACCATTGAGTACGGTAGGCTGATGTCGTAAATAAGTCATCAGCACAACACATGGTAATATTTGGATCCTACTAAAGGTCTAAAGGTGTAAAGTCTGGTAATCTATGCTTACATTCTACCCTAAGATAAAATACAATACAAAAGGGGGGAAGGTTTATCTCATCGTATAGGACAGTGTTATGAATATGCTCACCACAGATTTACCAAAACACTTTACCACCAATTTATCACAAAGCTAAAATATCACCCAAGTTATGTAATAACTATGACAAAACCCCTAACAACTCCCTGTACATTTCCAGAAAAGAGAACACTCAGCAAGGTCCACTACAAAGAAGCAGTCTTGGGTTAGAGCATATCTAATGAGAGATGGTAGGCTAATTAGCTAAGTAAGGCCGTTGTCTGACGTTGTTTCCCTTGCACCTAAGTTGTGTTGCGTACATGCTGCTAATGAGCCAAGTGGTAAAGGTTGAAAGAGAGTGCCAACCAATCATGTGATGGTGAACTATACATTGTTTCAGAAGCCTATCCACTGCTGTTGTTATGTTATCAGTATTTTACGTAGTTAGAAGTTGTTCAAGGCGTACCTACCAGATAAGGGGCACCCAATGATAATACTAACACTTATGTAGACCATAGGTATATATGTTCCCTTAACCAATACCTCTGCCAGATAGGTTTTTACCATTTGCCATGTAGGATGATGTCATAGCTGACGTACATCGAGGTATAAAGCCTTTTGCATAATGAAAAAGTGCTGAGAGTGTGTGAGCTACAATCTGTTTGTTCGCCAGGTTTCCCTATACTATTGAACTGATAATTGAACTAGGGAGGAAGGGTAGCTCACGGACAACATGTTTGTCTTGGAAGCAAGACAATGCAGCGCAACACAGGTTTGAATCCTGATCCTATACTTAGAAACCACTCATTAGTATTAAGCGTGTTATAAAAGAAGATTTTTAATTTCAATTATAATAAAGTAGTATCATGTCATATTCTTTGAGTCTGCCCGGTTATTTGGGTCTGAGATCATTTATTTGGTAATTCCATTCGCCACTTGGAACGCTCCAGGTGCTATTGCACAGGAGCGTGAGGTAAACTGGGTGAGTGGGGGGGGGTGAGTGATGAAATAGTGGGGTAAGAAATAGTAGATGAGCACAGAGAGGTAGAGCGTGTGAGGTGAGTGGGCAGTTGAGTTGTTTTGGATAAGTGGGGTGAGATATTTTGAGTGAGTGGGGTGAGGTAGAGTGGGTGAGTGGATTTAGTGGATTGAGGCAGAATGGGTAAGGTAGAGTATGCTACGATATGATAGGTTATTTATAACACGCTTAATACCCAGAGGTTTCCAAGCATGGACCCGGGGATCAAACCTGTGTTGCTCCGTGACGTCTTGCTTCCAAAGCGAGCTCATTGCCCCCAAGCTATCCTTCCGACCTTCCAGCCCTCACACGATTCGAATGTCACAAAGCCTAGTAGGACCGTTATTGTTATCTTTCTCCCTTGCCCCCCCCCCCCCCGCCCCTGCCTTTTTTTGGCTTGCGGCGCCTTGAACAACCATTTGTTGTATAGGCACCTTTCAAATATCCAATAAATAAATAAAATATATAAATAGATGACACCTATGCTGGCATCCATCCTTTGCTCATGCAACAGGAAAACTTTTAGCTGCAAAACAGTTTTCTCGGTAGATCCACCAGGGGGTGCTCAGATGTGCTGAAGCATCTCCGCTCGTCTCCCCGCAAGGGCGCTGATCGAGGGACCCGAGCCCCCACCGACACCCCCGGAGCGAGACACCAACACCCCCCCCCCCAGTACGAAGGTGCCGGGCACCCCCGGTCCAAACCTGGGACCCGGGAGTGGAGCGGAACCGGAGTTCCGAGCCAACGAACTTCGAGGGCGCGAAGCCCCTCCCTCCTGCGGCCCTGCGGCTCCGCGGAAAGCAACTGCGAGCCCGGGCCCAGAGAGGACTCGTAAAGGCCCAGGCGTCCGAGGCCGAGGGATCCTACCGAGACCCGACGGCTGTTTGCGGAAGCGGAACGGCCCAGGAGGTGGACCAAGGAGCGGGAGAAGGAGACGCCGCAACAGGACGAGGAACCCCCCCAGGAGTGCGCAGATTCTGGCGAAGCCCGCGCGGGGCGAACACGAGTGGCGTGGGCGAGGCCCCCCCGAGGTAAGGAGACCCACCCCGGGGCTGGGCACCCACCGGGGGCAATAAAACTCACGGCCCCCAACGCAACGGGGGAAAAAAAAAAAAAAAATATAAAGTAAAGAAATGAAAGAAAAAATAATAAACGGGGTGAACCTGAGAAAGGGAACCCCCCGCCCACGACAAGTGAACTGCCAGGGGCTCCAGCCCCCCCACAACCTCCTTCCCACCCCTGGCCGCAGATATACCAGGGGCCCCCGCTCCCCCCAGGACGCAAAGGAGACGGGCAGGCCCCGGCGGCCTCAATCATTTGGGGGCGGACACCGGGGAGCAAGAGTGCCCAGTGAAGGCCTATGACCTGGAGGGAAACGCTGCAGAGGTTTCGGCGCCCATCCCTTGAGCCCCATACAACCCCTGAAATGGCCGCCCAAACGCAGCAAGAAGCAACAGATGCAACCTCGGTCTCCAGGGGAATGGCGGCCCTGTTGGATGAAATTAGAGGATTCCGCGCTGACATCACTCTTAGGCTGGACACCCTAGACAAAAAGGTTGACAACATAGAAGACAGGGTGCAGTCACTGGAGAACAACACACCTTCGAGTGACATTTTCGAATCGCAATTTGACATGCGCCTGTCTGAGCTTGAGAGGAGAGAAGAAAAATGCTCATTGAAAATGGACGATTTGGAAAACAGGGAAAGGCGCTGCAACCTGCGATTTCTGGGCTTCCCGGAACAGGACGGGGAAACCCAGGCAGACATTATCAAGGCAGTCAACGCGGTGGTGAGAGTGCTTTTTGACGGAACTAACACTAACGAACCCACCATTGACAGGGCCCACAGAGCAGGGGCAGCCTCCAGGGGCCCCAGATCCGTCTTAGTTCGCTTCCACTATTTCTCTGAGAAAAGCAGGATCCTCGAACTAGCTCGCAAGAAGGGCCCGGTGGAATGTGAGGGGGCCCAAATCTCCGTATACCAAGACTTGTCGGCCTTCACTCTGGCGAGACGCCGCCTTTGTTCCCCTCTGACGAAAATGCTCCAAGCCAAGGGAGTCCGATACAGATGGGGGTATCCTTTTTCACTTTCTTTCGAGCACGAGGGATATAAGTATACCCTGATCACCGAAGACGACATCCAAAGAGTGTCTGGCGAACTCCTAGATAACTTGGATTTTGAACCGGGAGACCGCGATCGTGAGCGCACCCCGAAGGGCCCAAAAAAGATCAACGCTCCAAAGGAGAGGCGCAGAGTACGAGGCCAAAGGAAATTCAGGAGAGTGGCACCAGCGTCGCCGGACCCTCAGAATAACTGAAATAAAATGCTAGAATCTGATGAAAACTTTATCCGCTCGACGATGCAAAGGGGGGATGTTGTTGCATTTCAAATTTTTGCTACTAGCCCGGAGGGGCGGGGGGGGCTCGAATGGGTGTTTATAATGAGGTAACGAGCCCGGAGGGGGGAGACATGGTTGGCCGGTTGTGTGACTTTGGGACGATGCCTCAACACAGCCAGGCGATCTGGGGGGAGGGGGGTGGGGGGAGAGAAGAGGGGATGTTGGGATGTTGGGGAATCTGTTATAGTACGCCAACGTTTGGGGACTTGATCACACCCTGGGGGCTGTTCCTAACCCTCAGCGTGGTGCTGAAACATAGAGGGAGTAACAACGCTTGCAACTTTGAAATTGGAGCTAGGTGCGTCACAATGCGTCCTAATGGATGATTCACTCCAATCCTTGTCAGTGGGGTCTCTGAACGTTCGGGCTCTCAACTCACCCACCAAGAGGTCACTGCTCATGCGGGAATTTACGAGGACGAAACTACAGTTTCTCTTTGTGCAAGAGACCCACTGGGTTCGGGGGAAAGAGCCCAAGCTCAAAGCTAAAAATATAGATCAGGTATTCTCAGCCTCTACCCAGTCCAAGAAGAGGGGAGTAGCTCTACTAGTGTCCCCCGGGGCTCACTTTGGGTTTAAGGTGGCACAGGCCGACCCCGAAGGCCGGTATCTCATGGTAAAAGGGGATGTGCGGGGACGCCTGTTCACCTTGGTTTGCATATACGCCCCAAATGAGTCGCAGGACGTTTTCTGGGAGAGCATGAAGGGGACAATAATGTCATTTGCGGAGGGGACCCTCCTGGTGGGAGGGGACTTTAATATGGTGCTCTGCCCCGAAAGGGACAGAAAGTCTGTGAACCCTTGTCCCAACATCCGCCTCCACAAAAAATTGGCTTCAACCTTCCAGGCAGTGAATGGGGAATTGGGGCTGTGTGACACGAGTACACCCAAGAAAGGACTGAACCCCGACTACACTTTTTACTCTAAGCCTCACGATGCCTTCTCGCGTATAGACTACATTCTGGTTGATTCAACTATGCAGGGTGAGATCTCCAGCGCTGGGGTGGAAACCGTCCCCTGGACGGACCATGACATGGTGAAGATTAGGATTGGCCTCCCCCCTACTCCTGTAGCCAGCTCCCGATGGAGTTGTAACGACCTCCTTCTACATGACAAGGAGACGCGCCAAACCCTTCTTACAGCCATAGAAGGTTATTTCTCCCTGAACGACAACGGGGAGGTGGGCACTATGGGAGTATGGGAAGCATTTAAGGCAACCATCAGAGGTACCCTAATTGGCATTGGGGCGGGGAAAAAGAGGGAGAGGGACCGGGAAGAGAAAGACCTGAAAACCAAGATAGAGGCCATACAACCGGGTGGTAAACTGAAAACACAGATGTTCCCTGGGCAGTGGGAGGAATTGCAGAAGCTGCGCTCTAAATTGGCTCACCTCCAGGTAGGGCAAACGGAAAGGAAGCTCTCATTTCTGAAACAAAAATATATGGAAAAAGGGGAAAAGGCCGACAAGATACTGGCCTGGAGACTCCGCGAACTTAGGAACAGCAGGAGAGTGAACTCAATCCGCTCTGTGGACGGTAACTCGACCGCAAGGGACTCCAAAATAGCGGAACAATTCAGGCTATATTATGAAAAATTATACTGCTCAGAATATAAGGGGGATGGGATAGAAGTTGATAGGTTCCTGGACTCCCTCCCTGTCCCGGGCCTGCTCCCAGACAAGGCCGGCACTCTGGAAATCCCTATTTCCCCGGAAGAGGTAATTGACACTATCTCCTCCCTGAAAAGTGGCACGGCCCCGGGGGACGACGGCTTCTCAGTCAAATTTTATAAGACCTATAGATCCACTCTCGCCCCCTTCCTGGCCAAGCTGTTTAACTGTGCGCTAAACCAAGGGTCCCTCCCGCCCACAATGATGTCAGCATTGATAGTGGTCCTACCGAAAGACGGCAAAGACCCAGCCCTATGCCAGTCATATCGCCCCATATCACTCCTAAACACTGACGTCAAAATACTGGCGAAACTTCTGGCGAACAGATTGGTAAAATTCCTCCCCACCCTGGTACATGGAGATCAAGTGGGCTTCATCCCGGGGCGCCAGGGGTCAGATAACATCAGAAAAACCCTTGACCTCATGCATGAGGCTACCGAGCAGGGAGTGGAGGGATACCTCCTTTCACTCGACTCTGAGAAAGCCTTCGACCGGGTCGAATGGCCCTACATGATCAAGGTTCTTAGGAAAATGGGATTGGGAGATAATTTCTGTAGGTGGGTCGCAGCTCTATATAACTCACCCTCAGCGAGAGTATCAGTTAATGGGGGTACATCCGAACCCTTTTCCCTTTCCCGAGGCACCCGACAAGGCTGTCCCCTGTCACCTCTCCTATATGCCTTGGCCATGGAGCCCCTGGCTATAGCGGTTAGGAACGACCCGGAGATTAGGGGTATACGATGTGGTGAGTGCGAGTTTAAGCTCTCCCTGTTCGCAGACGACATATTGGGCTATCTGACCAGCATTCACAAATCCCTACCGAGGCTGTTTGATCTCATACACTTTTTCGGCTCCTTTTCGGGGCTGAGAATAAACGCATCCAAATCAAGCATTATGCCAATGGGCCCAGGGGAACAAGATATTGAGAACAAAACCGACATTCAAGGGGTTAGAATCGAGCGAGCATCCACAAGGTACCTGGGCGTCACCATCCCCAGAGATCTATCACTCCTATACCAGTGGAATTTCCCTGGAATCCTCGCCCAGGTCAGTAGCGATCTCAAACGATGGGCCCCCCTCACGCTCTCCTGGCTTGGACGCATGGTCTCGGTTAAGATGAACATTCTACCTCGCCTCCTCTATCTCTTCTCAGCTCTCCCTGTCGTGATACCTGAAGCCTTTTTCGAGGTGCTCCAGTCCCGCGTCCTCCACTTCATATGGAACGGCAAAAGGCCCAGGGTTAAAACTTCCACTCTGACCCTCCCAAAGTCCCATGGTGGCTTCGGACTCCCCGATTTTAGGCTCTATTATAAAGCAGCTCAGCTCAGGGTGATGTTGGAGCACATGCGGGACGACATGCGTACATTCTGGACGTATATCGAAGACACCCACACACATCCGAGGAAGGTCAGGGACTATCTCTGGGCCCCTCCCAGGTCACTCCCCCCACAACTCAAAACACATCCTACCTTAGCAGTCCTTTGGTCACTGTGGAAACCCAGCAAAACTAATAATTTGATATCTACATGGCCTTCTCCTCTGTCATCCCTCTGGGGCCCGCCCATCGATCTGGACATGAGGGGCTTTCGGGACACCCAGGCCTGGTCTGACATGGGACTGGAAAGAGTCTCCCAGCTTACACGAGAGGAGGGCTTCATTGAATACGATAACTTGACAGATGCTCTGGTGGACAAGCCCCCCACGGTTTTTGAATTCCTGCGGCTGAAAGGGATACTTACCCAATCGCGGTGGTCCGCTCAGCTTAGTCGCCCCTTCACCCCATTCGAACTAATCCTGGCCAAAAGTAAATCTCGCAAAGGTTCGCTGTCTAAGTTTTATAGTGTGCTGATATTAGCCGACCTAGAAGGCAGACAACCCTTCAAGCGCATATGGGAAGAGAGGATGGGGATGCCAATAGAGGACCACACCTGGAGGGCGGTTTTCAAGGGCATTTTCACAGGCTCCCTTTACACAGCAGCTATGGAACATAACTTTAAAATCCTCCATTCATGGCATCGCCCCCCGGCGCTATTGTCTAGAATGTACCGGGATGTTTCCCCCCTCTGTCCCAGGGGATGCCATCAACGGGGAACCTGGTTTCATATGTGGTGGAGTTGCCCGTCCATACAGGTATACTGGACGGAGCTCCTCAGTTGGATCAAAGATATCGAGGGTTATGGTCCATCTTTGCACCCACTGGAAATCCTACTGGGCTCCCCTATGCCAGAGTCGGAGGTGAATGCCTTCCCCAAGGTTATATGCGCCATGTTGTGGGCAGGGAGACTGGCGCTAGCGCAAAAATGGAAAAGTGTCCTGACCCCCTCCAAAGAGGAATGGCTCTGCAAGCTCAGAGTGATATTCAGCTACGAAAAACTCTCGGCAATAGCAAATAATACTATGTCTGATTTTGTCCAGGAGTGGACGGCAGTACTGCTGCATGATGATTGCATCACTATGCGATTGTAGAGGGGCGATTGAACAAATGTTTAAACTAATGGATGCAATGCGCTGGTCCCCACGCCCCTCAGAGGGTTGATCTTGCCCTGACCTAATCACCACATGGTTTTACCCCACTGTCTCAAGGATCACTTTTCTCTATCAAAGCGCTATGCAAGTGTTCTTCCCTATGCTAAATATAGTTGCATTTTCCCTAAAGTTGGCGTAACAATTGTTTGGGGGGAGGGACTGGGAGGGCGGAAGGGGGGTTGGGAGTTAACCAGAAAATGTCTCTGACAATGTGATTTTTTCTTGCATTTATTGCGGGTGGAATAGGCCAATAGGCCCACCCTGTCGTGTATGTTGTCAATAAAAAAATATTTAAAAAAAAACAGTTTTCTCATTGTCTTATTGCAGCAGCTAGTCTATGATGCCTAAAGTCAAGGACAGAATAAGGGAATTGTAATGTACAATACTGTAGCCTAAGAGTACTGATATGCAAAACTGGAACGTCTTGTACCAATGCTACCAATGCATATACTGTAGTTCTAGAATTGATAGTAACTACTTGTTTTACTTGTGTACTGTGCAAAAAGTATACAATTCCTATCGAATACCTACGGTGTTACAGTGAGAATGGAAAGTAGAGTCCAATGCAAACCTAGGTTATTAGTAACTGAGTAGTATCTGTGGTTTAAAGGCTGTGGTTCTATTGTCAGGAAGGGTTCCCTGCTAAACCCTACAAGACTCGTAATCATTTTTGTAGTGAGGTAATGGGTATCCCGTGTCACTCAATTAGTAATACATTCATGATGATACATGCCAATAAATACCGTTATAGCCCATGTGGGGGACCACAACATACCACTCGAGCCAGTCCTTGGAATTTTAAAGAGGCTGAGGACTCTTGAGGGCTACAATCAGAAAGGTCACATGGAATCAGATCATAAAGCGAAGGTGGTGCTCCTCCTAACTCACTGACAGTGGCCTCCTGATGGCCCAGGGTTAGCGCTGCATGACCAGAGCACTGCTGCGGCCTCCTGGGCCCTGATGGAGTTCGGCCGCACCCTGCCCACTGTTGGATGGCCGAGAGGGCTGCACACACCCAGAGAAGGGGACGAGAGAAAAAAGAGGCAAGGAGCATCCAGGGACCCAAGCCCACCAAGAAGGTACATGTGCTGGGCTCGATCAGCACCGCTCCACCGATCGCTGCAGTCTCCCCCCTCAACTGTCCTACATAGAAGAGCCACCACCTCTTTGAGTCACCGGTCTCCACGCGGGTATGCATTTGGATCACACGGGTCCCCAGCAGGTTTTAGAGCACACCAATCTCCGTCGGGTCCATCTGGCTGATGCGCTCCACTCCAAGGTGCTCGGGGCGATGGTGTGGCAGCCGAGCCTCCAAGATCTCTTATGCCGCCACAGCAGTCCACCCAAAATGAATATGGTTGTTCCAGGAGTACTCCCCCGCCTGCTGGGCCCGGGACCAACTGTCAGTTTCTGCAGAAAAAGGATACATTCTGACAGGATGCTGAAGGCCAAGACGGAGCTCGGAGGGCTCACGTCTACATTTTTTCGCTTCTCGACAGCAACCCTGCTGTTGCGACTGGGGGAGTAATGCACCTATGCTTCACAGTGTCTAAGACTGTAGATCAGTGCCCTGAAATATAGTTGCATCACTCTGCCAATTGAATGGAGTGGCTTATACCCATTACCACATACAAAACCGTATGTATACAATATACATTTGTCAAAGATGCTGAAGAATCACATACGTGTTCAAGCCTCGCTAGGGTTTGTCACTAGGAAAATTAAAAACATGTCCACTAAAGTAGTTTGTTTTGTTTGTTTGTTTTTATTATTTGTAATGCGCACCTAACCAAGGGGTAACAGGGCGCAATAGCAACAAGAGGATTGTATAGCTTAGATTACATAAGGCATTTTGGATAGAGTCCAGTTATGGTTACAGTAGTGGACACATCGACACCATTGAAAACAGGTACAATAAGTAAAGGTTATCCTAGGACAATTTACATATACAGAGAATAATTACAAAAGCACACTTTACATATAACAAGTTTTGTGTTGTAAATTAGTAGTAGTATTACCGCTAGCTATTGTATGCACCATATCAGCAAATGTTTCCATGCATATCTACACTGTATGTTCGGGTGCAGAATGTAGATCAGCCAATGTGTCATCTATTCATACCAATGCATGGGAAACATACCTTATAATGCACTTCGACATTTGACTATGGAACAACAAAGCTATACAACACTTACTCGTCTTGGTGCGTAATGATCCTTTCCATCCGTGCACTTTCTCACTGGGATAGTACATTCCAGACAGTGTGAGGGAAATGTAGGATCAGGCATCACAGGGAAAGAGATGTACAGGTAGCAGGTACAGCTAGCGCAAATGCTCCTACCGTTCTCTGCCATGGCATGGCACCCTGCCTCCTACCGTTTTCTATTGCATTCAAAGGGCCCCAATGGTAGGAGGCAGGGTACTATGCCATGGTGCCTTAATCATGACCACTGAAATTCCTTATCCCAGAAGATAAAAATCTCGCATGTCAAAGGGCATGAGTGTGAGGTTTTGCTCGGTACCTTGAACCGACGTGATAACAGATCACACGGGAGCCGGGGTAAGCGAATACCTTCTTTATTCAACACATGGCAGTGACTGCCGAAAAACCTTGCAACGCCCTCCCTTAGGAAGAAAGGACCGCAACGGCGGTCCACCCACATAACGATGTGGGCGGGCAGTATGCCAGGGGGAACAACCTGACATCTCCCCCCTTTTTAACATGCAAGGTCCTTGCCTCTTTCTCACTCCATCTCCTCTATGAGTCTGTGAGGTTTTATACGGCTTCTCTGAGGTCTTCCTGAATTTCGCAGTGTCCGTCCTGTCTCTTCATGTCGCATTGTGCTGTCATCACTTTCAGAGGCCTCGCTGTCTCCCAGATAGGGGGCGTCCCGACTTCTGTCGTCGCTGCTGTCTTCTGCTCTGTCCTGCATGTTTTGCTGGTGTGGTGTGGTGAAATGCGATATGTTCCGAGTCACTGAGGACTGATCCATTCTTTGTGCCGTGATCATCGTTCCTTTTCTCTGTGTGACGGTCAACGGGTCTTTTGCGAATGTGGCATCCTCCTTTCTTTGTTTCGGTTGTCGCATCCACACTTGGTCCCCTGGTTCGATGTTTGCCTCTTGTGCTCTCCTTTTATGGTCAGCTGTCTCTTTCATCTTGGCTTTTGCTGTGTCATATTTGGCTCTGGCCGCCTGTTCTAGCGGTGTGGCTTCAGCTGAGTGAGTGTCTTCCGGTAGTCTCGTTTGGATTGGTCTTCTGAACATCAAGTCACCCGGGCAAATTCCAGTCGTGCTATGCAGTGTGTGCCGATAGTCCCTGAGGAACTGATAAAGTGCTTGCTGAAAAGGTTTGCTGAGTATGGCCGCTATTTGTAATGTTCTTTTGATGTTGGCCATGAATCTTTCGACCATGCCATTCGCCTGAGGCCATCTGGGTAATATCCTCCGGTGTTGGAACCCCATGTATTTTGAGAAGTTCTCAAAGTCCTGACTCATGAATGAAGCTCCATTGTCAGACTTTATGATCCGGGGTATTCCATATGTGTACAATATTCGCGTCCTCTTGGACCTCCTCCGATTCCTGTCTCGCTTGTTGCCGCATGTGTGCTCTCCTTTCTTCTTGTATGCAGTGGCGTATGATTCGTAGCGCCGGATCTTGCTCCGACTGCGTGGTTATTTCTGCCCACCCCACTGGCAAAGGTTGCAGGTGATGGACGACATAGTTGAGATATTCGTCTGCAATGGACGGTTGAGGGTTGGCGGGTCCGGTTGGGTGGCGAGATAGATAGTCTGCCGGGTTGTTGTCTTTTCCCGGGCGGTGCTTGATGGTAAACTTGTAGTCTTGTAGACGCAGACCCCATCTGGCTATTCTCGGTGGCATTCTTGACTTTGGATCCCCACAGATTGTGAGTAGGGTTTGGTGATCCGTTATTATGGTGAACTCTTTACCATAGAGGAACAGCTGGAAGTACTCACATGCCCATACCACCGCCAGACTTTCCTTTTCCGCTTGGGAGTAGGCCTGTTCCATGGGGGTTAGGCTCCTTCTGGCGTATGCCACTATGTATATGTTTGTGGGCACCTGAGGATCTATTTGCATTAGTATGGCACCCAGGCCAACGGGGCTGGCATCGACGACTACTTCCGTGTGTCGCTTGGCATCAAAGTAGGCCATGTCCTCCGCCATCGTGATAGCATCGCGTATCTCTTCGAATGCCCTCTGGCAGTCTGTGGACCAGGTGTAGGGTTGATCTTTTCGCGTTAGTAGGTGCAGGGGGTTACTAATAGTGGCATAGTCCTTCAGGTAACTGGAGCAGTAGCTGGCCAGTCCTAGGAACGACCTGAGCTCTGTCGCGGTTGTTGGAGGTGCGGCTGAGTTGAGGGCGGCAACTTTGTCCGGGTCCGGCCGCATTCCTTTGCTGGAGAATATGTGACCAAAAACCGTAACAAGCCTTTTCCAAATTCGCATTTGGCCTTGTTCAGTGTTAATCCGGCCGCTTCCAGCGCTTCACACACTCTGTGCAGAGCCGTGTCATGCTCTTCCTTCGTCTTCCCAAAGACCAGAACATCGTCCGAATAGTTTAAGCAGTTTGGTACGTGTCTGATGACTATGTATTTCTTCTTCAAAAATTTCGGCTGCAGAAGATATCCCGAAACTGAGCCTCTTGTATTGGAATAAGCCCAGGTGTGTGACGAATGTCGTTATGTATCTCTACTCGGGAGCGATCTCGATTTGGTGGTAACCTTTTGTGAGGTCTAGTTTGGAGAAAACTTGTGCTCCATGGAGGAGATGGATCATGTCAGTGATCCGGGGTGCCTGATGTCTCTCCCTTTCTATTGCTGCGTTGGCCCTCCTCATGTCTACGCACAGGCGTATTGATCCGTCGGGTGACTTTTTGGGGACTGGAACAATGGGGGATACCCATGGGGTGGGACCTGAGACTGGTTCAATAACTTTGAGTTTAATGAGCTTGTCTAGTTCTTCTTCGACTTGGTGTTGTATATTCACGGCTATCCTGCGATAATGTTGGGCGACAGGTGGTATGTCTGGGTTTATGTGCAGCTGTACCTTCCTGCGTTTCAGTTTGCCCAGTCCTTTGAACAGGTTTGGGAACACTTGTTTTATTGCATCAGGTCTGGTGAAGTACTTGTGGGCCATGAGTTGATACAATATGTGCACCAAACCCATTTCAACGGCCGTCTTAAAGCTGAGGATGCACCCACTGTTGGCTTCAGTCTTTAAGATGTGTAGAGGAATCTTTGCAGCGTGTGATTTGTGCACGCACCATGCTGAGATGGTCCCCTTGCTGTCATGACCACAGGTTAGTTTAGTTTCCCATACTTGTCCTAAGAGTTGCAGGTTTATAGGGAATTTATTTGCCCTAGCTAGTTATTGATTCTAACTCCCCATATTAATGGTTAGTTGAGTTTCTTTAATGGCCGCTAGGTGGTGCCTCTGGGTCAGTTAGTTAGCGGGTCTAGTTGTTGTCATTTGCCAGCTATTTAAGCCCCGCCCCTCAGGAGGCTCGCGCTTCGCGTCGTTTGTCTGAGTTCAGACTGAACGCTCGCCGCGTACCTCCGTTCCCTGTCACCGCTCATTAGACCTTGTCCACAGTTTATTCCATTCATTCCTAGAGTAACTTTAATTAGTTATCAGCTCCCTTCCTGTGTTTTTTCCAGTTGCTGCCGTTCCCGGCTCAGTCCTGTCATAGCGGTCTCCTCATCTTTCAGTTCGTAGCAGTTTTCTCTCACGCAAGTACACCTATTAAGTGCAAATGCAATTGCTCCGTTTGTGTTGCCTTATCTGATACATTGAAATTGTGTATAAATGCTATTTGGATTCCTCACGCATTTTCAGGATATTACGTTGTTTGTAGCGGGTTCGCGCCCTTTCCTGTGGAGTTTTGTCTTGGAAGCTGATTTTCTAGTCAGATAATTTTGGTCTCACTAAGGTTCATATTACGCTTGGTAATAAGGTGTTTTTCCATTACCGTCCTGTAGTGTAGTGAGGTAGTTTTTTCTGTCATTCTACACTTGCATCACACCTCAGCTTATGCCCCCTTAGGTCCAAGCAGCATAGGGCTTCTGTCATTTGTTTAGTGCCAATTTAGTCCCTTTCTAAAGAAACTATTATCCAGTATCCCATTCTTCAGGACTTGCGCCCCTGTATAGAACAGGATGGAGAGCTCAATAAATGAAATACCAAGGTGAGATTTTTGCTGCCCCCCATATTACCAGTTTTGACTTTCAGTTTTACGTGGGAAAACTAAGGAAGGGAAAATTGTTACTTTCTCCACAGAAATTCAGTGTCTAGTTCCCAGGAAGGTAGAAGTCAGTTGGAGTTCCAGAAGGTTCCCGCAGAGTTTTCAGGTGAGCGTTACACTTGCAGGGTAATGGGGTGGTGGCGCCGTATGGGTAGATATCCACCGTTGCTTTCCAAAGTTTTGGAGGGCTGTTGAGCGATTTGTATGCTTGTTCCCTTATAATGTTGACTGTTTCCCCTGTATCAATGAGGAATTCAAGCGGGGTGTTAACTTGTAATGTGAGCGTTGGACTGTGTTGGGTGGCCGTGGCATTGTTGAGCGCCCACACATACCCTTTTTTCCGTTGATCATCCTCTGACGACTGGAATTCACTGCCGGACGGAGATCGCATATCAATGTAACGGACAAACCTCCTCCTCTGAGACCGTCTTGATCTGTCTGATGACTTTCTGTCTTCTCTTGCATACAAGCTCCTCCGGGTCCTGTCCTCTCATCTTGGCCCCATCTGTTCTTCTTCCCCTCTCCCGGTGGGTGGGCTGAGCCGCGAGTCTCTCCTTCTTTCGTGTTGTCTCAGTCTGCTTGGTACTGGTCCTGGCTCGTTCTTGCATACGGCACATTTCTGTCCAATGGCGGGGCACTCACCCACGTGTGGGTATTCGTATCCACATCGGTACCACGTGGCATCTGTGCGTCTTCCACTTTGCAAGGGGGCGGCACAGAGTTTGTTGATAGTGTCCGAGTTGGATGATGGTTGTTGGATGGTGACCTTGCCAAGGCTGTCCAGCTGCGTCTCAACTGCAGCTTCCATGCTGGCTAAGGCGAGCATTTCCTCCAGAGATCTTTGTTTTTGTAGCAATTGCTTCCTGAATGGTTCTGATATGCAGCCGGCTATGACCTGGGATCTCAATGCTTCTTCATTTGAATACCTGTGAAATTCGCAGTATTTCAACTTGATGCGTAGGCGCATCACAACATTTTCCAGCGATTCTCCTTTTTCCTGTCTAGTGGTATGGAACACATGGCGCTCATAGCCAATATTGGTGTGAGGGGCGAAGTATTCAGATAGTTTCCCATGAAGTTCTCCGTAGGTGACAATGTCTACGTTCATCAGCTCCCCTACTATGTCCCTGACCGCTAGGCCTACTGTCATGAATAGTGTGTTTTTCAGCCTTCGTCATCAGTTAGACCAATTGCCCCAGCATAAAACTTGAAGTCCCTACGCCATATGACCCACCTGGGTCCCAGATTGGTTGTGTCCCTGACATCAAATGGACCGGGTATGGGCATGTTTTGAAAGGTGTTACCTGTTCCTTGTGCCAGTTGTGGATCATCCACCATGGCTCCTGAACCTCCTGATGACGATGCTGCCGGATTTGCTGGAGCTGACATGGTGCTGGAGGCTTGCCTGATGCAGCCCGGTGAGCTTGCGCTTCCCAGGGCCCTTCGTTACTCTGTGGTGCCTTGAAATGCTGTTATTCTGCAGCCTGGATTCACATGCTACTTCATGTGGAACACGTGACTTGTGCGGGCCACTTGTGGTCTGTGTCCGTGGTGGGCGTGCTTCCTCACACATTTGGCCGCCGTGTGGCAGTCCGCGAAGGGCCTTCCAGCCTTCGCGGGGCTTCCCTTTGTCCTCGAATTGCTTATTGCGGCGTGTAGCGCGTGGGGGGGGCGGGGTTGCCACCTGTGACGTGCTCTGTGTCCACAGGGGCCGCCTCGTGATACCCTGAGCACGTCCGTGCTCCGTGCCGGCTGGGGCCTGCACCCACTTTGCTTGCGGTGCTAATTGAGGCCTCGTAGCAGGGGCTGCTTCCAAAAGAGGAGCGCCGACGCGCCACTCTGCTGACCGCGGTCCTCTGCTTGCCTTCCAGGGCCTCAGGATTGGATGTGCGCCGACGCGCTGCGACCGCTCGAATGTGGGCCTCCCTGGCACGGGTGGGTGTCGAACACCCCTCGTCGCCAGTTGTGAGGTTTTGCTCGGTACCTCGAACCGACGTGATAACAGATCATGCGGGAGCCAGGGTAAGCAAATACCTTCTTTATTCAACACACGGCAGTGACTGCCGAAAAACGCTGCAACGCCCTCCCTCCCCCAACGTCACTTCCCTTGCTTCAAGAAGAAAGGACCGAAAGGACCTCCCACATAACGATGTGGGCGGGCAGTATGCCAGAGGGAACAACGTGACAATGAGCACATTGTAAGTGATCGAAGCTGGTGTCGGACACTCGGCAGGATGTTGTCATCTCTATAGGGGCATTCATAACACATTGCGATGAAACGAGAAAACCCAGAGCACTTACTAGAAGAGGTTTGGCACATACGGTAATGAAGAAGTCTGCTTATTTGAACCAGCTGTGATACATAGAGATGTCAGCCTTGGCTTTACTGTGTAAGATGTAAATTAGAAACATTGGGCCGAAAATCCCACCTGGACCATGGTTCCTTCAAGTCTGTATTGACAACAAAATAAAACAAACATCACCATTATAATAGAAATAAGTGCAGCACATGTTTCAATAATGGGACGATATTACCCAAGGAGGCAGACCGTCCCTGTTGGTAAAGGCTCGTCGTTCAAATTAAAGGCCCAAGCGAAGTGAGGGTCCTTTTATGCGGGTGGCGGTGCAGTTACCGGCAGTGTCAGCCCACCTCGGGCAATATCGCAATTAGCACCTGTGTAGTTTTCTATATAGATGCTAATGGTTTCAGTGATTTTTTTTCTTTAGAAAAAAACGTCCCTCGATATGCAGGCGAGCACCGCAATGTTGTTTACGTGAGTCCGTTATCAATGTTGATGCCTGCGACAGGAAAGCATAGTATGGCGCTAGTCGCACGAGGCAAGTTGCTTTTTTATTTTTTTATTACATACTCTTAGCACCTATGTAGGAAACTACTTGGTTGCTATGGGGGTGGGAGTGTGGGCAGGGCAGGAGGAGTGGGGAAGGGAAGAAGGCGCTCTCTAGCAGCACCCAGGAAGCTCGGAATGCAGGCTTGTACCATACAATACAGCCCGCCTAACGAGCACCACCCACATCCAGGGTGCTATTAAAGTGTCCATTATTGTAATGCTATAGTTCTCTACCAACACAACTCAAAAATGCAATGATAATTCCAAGAAAGCATTGGTGAAGTTGGTATTAGAACTCTACTCTCACAGTTTCTCAATCGGAGGCCCTTGTCGATTTCATTTTGCCGGTCCAGCAATATGTGATTTAGGCCCATAGAAGCCTGGATGAGTGAGAACATCCATCCATAAATGACTGAGCAGTTATCTATACTGTTATTACACCCCCACAGCCACCACAAAGCTTCCCATGCACCATATTGTACACTGGTATTCTCTCGTGTCCGTCGGATTCTTCTTACAGCAAAGCAGCACATTAACAATTGACCTACTAACCTGCCCCCTTTAGTGAAGTAAAAACATTGCAGTTAACAATGATTTCCAATCAACTCAAAAACGGACGTTTGCCAGCGGTTCACAGCATCACAATGGTGGGCATGAGTTAGAAGTTTCAGGGAGGGCCAAGGCTATGGTTGTTAAAGGTTGTTCACTTGTATACTACACTACAGCATTTCTTATGAGCTGCTACAGTACTTAATTTCAGCACTTACAATGCGAGGGATCTTCTTTAGTGTTGTATTGTTTTACTGAATAGATAATGTAAAGGGCAGACATTTAAAAAATGGCAAATGTACACCAGGACAGCAAGTTCCAAAATGTAAACCAAGAAATGGGCATTGCCCTAGTGATAACGCTCCATATTCTCACATGTGTTATTAATGAAATGTAAGTCACCTCGATTACATTTTGGTAAATCGGGTCCTTTCACATTGTGTAAGGGCTCTAGTGGGTGGCTGCCGGTTAGAATGTGATCATAATCCTGCAGTATTACAAATGAAGACATCACCACTGTTTGCACATTTAAATATTACTCAATTTGATCATTCTGAATTAACTGCCATGCCAACCAGGAAAGGATTCAAACGTGCAAAGTGAATTTGGAAGAATCTCTACCAATGATATATGCTGACCTATTGATTTTATTGTCGGACCCTTTTATGGAGGGAAATCTGAAAAATGTTAAATTGGTTATAGTTATTCGGTGTTAACTAACGTGGTAGAACCTTGTGTGACAAAACCATCAAAGATGGACTGGGTCTCTGGATGGCCGAATTAACAGGGAGAGCAGAGAAACAAAAGAGGCATGTTATGTCTACACAGAAATCATATAGTGGGAGGATATTGGTGAGATAGGGTATTGAGAAACTATTATAAAAGAACCGTCCCTACTATAAAGAAGGGTTGGAAGGACAAGAAAAAGGACAATTTGCGTTTGGCAGCAAAAAAATAAGGTCCATAAGCTTTTCTGGTCTGTTGAATTACAAAGTGCTGCGGTCCAGCCAAATGCTGTAGATGCCTGTATTCAAGCTACAATAATCATTTTGTGACTGTAAACCTCGGTATGATACCCCGAGAAAATTGTGGAGATGAGCTCTTGCTGTTTAAGAGAGTTGAACTAGTTTTGGCTCATAAAGCATAGACAGCAGGGAATGTCACTGGCCCAGGTACATACATTACTGGTAGATTTGTTTACTACAGAGCCCAGAGTATGGATTCCTTTTCCATTCAAATTATTTAATTGAGTACATCTGAAGAGAGACCTTCCAAAATTCTGGATGGATGCAGAGATATTCCTGCTTTCAAAGAAAAATCTACCCAACAGTGTTAGCACAACTTTTGGATTCTTGGGTGGAAGATGATAACATTTGGCAAGACGTGCAGGGTAGTTTTAGAAAAATGTTGGTGCAATTGAGCACGTTTTGCTAGTTACTTTAATTGTGAAATCTGTCATTTTTAAGAAAGGTACATTACATATGTTTCTTCTGAATTTTAGTACCACTTTTCATAGCCGATGTAGAACAATTCTGTAGAACAAACTTAGTAAAATGTGCCCAAGTGTAGAAACCATCCAGGCCTTCCCCGTGGGCATGGTTTTCTGTCAGGGGTGCATATTGGCACATGAGCTTTTCAGCTTATATATTAATGGTTGGGCACTGGGAGTTTCCAGTCTTGATGTAGAAGCCACAAATCCTCTAGGGTGATTGGCTGGCTATTCTACTGTATGTGGATGATCCAGTTCTAATCTTTAAAATTGCTAATAGTCTCAGTAGACAGTTTGAATTTCTCCGGTCTTTTATTGGGAGACTTGGTATGAAGATTAACATAAAGAAAAGAAATTCCATGATCTGCAAAAGTTGAAAGCATTTAACCATCAACTTAACCCTTCATGGTAAGCAATAAGGCCAGTGGGGATGGTTGACCATCTTGGCATCAGGGTGACTTGAAATGGAACATCCAAGGATCAGACATTAAAAAGGTAGCTCATACTTACTTGAATGTCTGGTACCAAATTTGTTTTTGCTATAACATTTGGTGGCCGGTGACGTAAATCAAGCCCAGAGCCAACCTGTGCAATATATGGAGCAGAAATCTGGGGCTTGGCAAATAAAAAAACATTGGGCATTGGAGAAAAGAGGTTTCTTCAAAATCTGTTGCACCAATGATTGCCCTCAAGCCTTTTTGGAATTGAATACTTTGTCTGTCTGACACCTGGTGTATTTTGTTTAAGGATATGGAAAATGGAAGAGCTAGCAGCAATTGAAATGTCTTAAATGATGCACTAAATACTCCTGGCAGTTTACACTGGCAAGAACTTGGCAAGCAAATTTGGTGAGACATTGGTTACACTGATTTGCCAACAAATATGGAAGACATGGCTTCTGTGGATAGTTGGTAAAAGAAGCTTAGCACAAACGGTTGTTGTACGGCATGTTATTAAGTGGTATTCAATCTCTTACACAAACACACTTATGACATAACTCTTCATTTACCCTAGAATATTATTTTGATAGGATAGAGCCCTTTTATCAGTAAGTAGCCCTACCTTTAATTTTACGGTATGCATTCTTCCACTAGCTGTTTAAACTGTATTGTAGTGTATTGGATTCCATTGTTCCTCCCTAACCAGTTGTGGAGAGGATTTGGCAATATGACACAGAGGTATCTCAGTGTGCGGAAATGCAAACAAAGCCCTAGAGGCAAGACGAATGTAAAGTCACAACAACAATAGAATGGAGAAAATTGAATGACTACATTAAGTCTAAACAGCAGCAATGTTTGTCCAGGTCTGACATATCCTCCCCTCATCTCCGCTCCGCTGCTTATTCCCGATTCTGTTATGTCTTCTATCCACCACCTCCTACTTACTCAACCCCTTGCTAGTGTTTCCGCTACACCACTCCCCTTGTCTCATCCGCTCCTCTTTCCCCTAGTTCAAGGTAATTTTTCTCTCTACTTCTCTTTTCTGGTCACCCTCTTCTGTAGCCATCTACTACTTCCTCATGATCTATGGAATGTGTTTCATGGACTGGCCAGAAATGATGCCACACATAAAATGCCAACCACAGAGTTACTGCCACAGAAGAATGAGCAGAAGAGAAGCGAGCATGCCCAGGTGACTGAAAATGAGGTTACCAGAGCAGGTAAGTGGTTTGAGAGGTTTAGAGGGATCTACAAAAAGGGGGATGGAGGGATCAGAGAGGTTGGCTTGGGGCGCCAAGAGGTCAAGATGTGGAAGGGTCAGGCAGGGCACCTGGTTATAAATTGTTCAGGGGTGAAATCCCTCAATGAATATTTACTTATGTATTGCTTGAGGCCTTTCTGAGGCTGTTAAAAAAAGCTGGCCTTTTTAAGAGTGGCACCATATGGGCAGGATATACATATAAAACATTTTTCGATGCTTATTTCCTCCTCTGGCTTAACTGCCTTTATCATCTCCTCTGTATATACCTTTACACCCATTTCCTCTTTCTCCATGTCTCTTGCCATCTCCTCTTGCACAGATCCTCTGATCACCATCTCCTCCACAGCCCCTCAGAGGACCTCCTCCTTGTCCTCAGTTCTCCTCAGTTTCTCTCAGCACCTTCTCCTTCTCAGCATCTTTATGCACCACCTCACCTTCAGCTCTTTTGAGCACCTCCTCCTCCCTGGATCATCTGAGCACATCCTCTGTACCCTCAGCTACTTTCAGCAATTCCTGATTCTCCTCATCCTTTTCGGTCTACTTTCCCTCCGTCTCCTCAGTGTACTCTCTCCCAGCCTCCTGGGTATATCTTAAGAAGACCCATGGGTCTTTTATTCCGTCTCCTATTTCTGCCTTAACCTAGTCTCCTGCGTCTCTTCTGGCCCAGCCTTCCAATCTTCTTCTCTGGCTTCCTCTCTCTTCAGCTTAATTCCTTCTGTATTCTTCAACATCCATCTCCAAATGAACTCCTTCCCTGGACTCCCAAAGCCTTCTGCCACAGGCCTTCTTTTTTATAGCAGCTTGACCCCACCTTCCAGCCTCTCGCTGGCATAGGGGAACTTACTATGCAGCTAGTGTGAGGATTAGCTGATTGCACCCCTGGGGATGGTTTACAGTTGTGATCTTGGACTGAAAATGGGCTAATTCCTCTCCTGGGGCGGCCCCTCAATCAGTTTGCCATAGCCTGGCACTGCCCCCCGAGTATAGTCTCTTAGCCTAACCAATCTTAGGTATATGAGTGTGCAGCCTGTGTGATGTGCCTAATGGATTCCTCGAGTTCCATCTCTTGGTTCAGGACCAGCTCTTTGGCCCTGTGGTTTTATGTAGGTTTCTGTAACCATGTGAGCGCGGTTGAGCATACAGGTTTAGCTGGCTCAGGGCCCTCACCTCACCTTGATTACCTTAAAGGCACATAAACATCTAAGGTGGCAAGGTGAAGAACCCCTGATACCTGTGTGTGGCAAGTGTGAGGTGGGCAAAGGATCCTCATGCTGCACCTGGGCCCAGCATCATATGGCTTTTGATAGCACCCAGCCGGCTCTGAGACCCCATTATCCATCATCACAGTCAGCGAGAGTACTTCATCATATGAGACATAGAAACGATTCTGTGGATAATTGGACTGGTGAGGTTTGTGACAAAATTAAATGCAGACCCGCAGAGGGCATCCCTTCCCAGCAGGAGGCTCAAATCGTTTTAAAAGTATTGATTAACATGTACTTCAAATATTTCTGGTGCACATTGCAAGTGTTTCTCCATCTATGTGTAGATGTGGCATTTACTTAATTGTTTTAAGGACCATCCTAGTCCCGTTTGACATAGAATAAATACCAAGTCAAACAGGACCATGGAGTTTTTTCCTTTTTTTTTAAAAAACATCTTTTCCTTGGTTGTGTAAAACAATACAGGTGAATCAAAACTTACATATTTCGAATTAGCTCCCCCAAATCAATCGGGAAATGCGTTAAAGTACATTTTGAGAATCTGGTTCACCCAACCCCATAATCCCCCACCCCTTACTCTGAAGAACTACCCCCCTGGCCCACCTACAAACTGTCACTATGCCGAAATGCGTGGTATGGTCTACGTCTCTCTCATCAATCGCTGCTTGCCTCCCGGATTGTTGGTGGAACAGTCCCAGTTGGTATGCTTCCACTCCCCCCTTTCACCCAGTCCTCTAAATGTAAGGGTCGATTATTTCTCGGAATTTGGACACTCTAGCCAGATTATGCGTCAAATGTCTCTTGAATATCCAGTTGGCAAGTCTTTGAGAGGAGTGTGGCTCACGCTAAAGGGTGGTGTATTAGCTTTCCATTGGATGATCAGAAGTTTCCTGGCAGAGAACAGAATGAGACTAATGAGTTTGCGAACTAGGGCATCTGCATGCCATTCATCAGAGTCTGCCCCCAGCAGCATAACCTCAGGAGAGAAAGCGACATCTGACCCCTCAATGTCTGTAATCTGCTTGTGCACTCCCCTCCAGTAGGAAGTGATATCAGGGCATAGCCGCAATATATGACCCATTGTACCCAGAGCGCTACAGCCCCTCCAGTATTTGTTGGATATGGACATCCCCATTTTATGCAGTTTGGCCGGGGTATGGTATAGTCGTAGCAAGATTTTATATTGGATCCCTCTATTTTTGAGATTTAGTGACACTAGCGGTACAGTTGTGTTGTATTGGATGATGTCTGGTAAGCCTATTTGGGTCCCTAGGTCCTCGAGCCATGCCTACGCTAGTGTATTGTTCCTGTTTAGGTTGTTGGGGCTCGCCATCTGGTAAAATGTCCTAATCCGTGGGAAAGGTTCTAACTGTTGTTCCATCTCCTCCTCGCCTGGGTCCGGGGGTAGGAGATGGGAGTTCTGTCGTGTGGGCATGTATCGTGGTTTGAATCGTGTGGTATGTCAGCCAGTCTCCCTCTTCGAATCCCAATTTAGTGCGTGCAGCCTGGAATTGTAAAAGTGACCCATCTTTGCATATATCCGTCAGTCGAATATCTGCCCACTCCTGCTCCTGTTTACAATGCACTTTCCGTGCTACCCCATACGATAGTATAGCCCGCAGGCTGGACCATAGCGACACATTCTGGGTTGGCACCCCCTGTGTGGCCCTTAGTTTATGCCACTGGGAGATCGTTGGCCCTAAAATCAGGTGTTTTTTGATGTAAGCTGTTAGGGGTTATGGCCATGATTTCGATTGGAGTTAGCGGTTTCAGAAGGGTAATTTCCATTGCTCTCCAACTTGATTCGTCAGGTGTGTCTAGCCAGCGTTTCATCCAGCAGATCTGTGCCGCTTGATGCTAGCCTCTCAGGGATGGTGCCACAAGCCCGCTGTAAGTCTTGCCTGCCTGAAGTACTGGGGGACAGATTTGTGCTTTCTTCCCCCTCCAAATAAACATAGCCATGGCCTTGTCCAGACTTTTCATTGAAGAGGGTGATGGGCCGACTGGGATCATCACTGCAATGTAGATCAGTTTGGGAAACAAGTTCATTTTCAGCATTTTTATCCTCCCTGTCAGGGAGAGGGCTAGGGCCTCTCACCTGCAGAGATCATTGAAGATGTTCCTATTTGTCTGTGGGTAATTTAAATCTCAGAGATCGTTCATTGTGGCGCTTATATTTATTCCAAGATACTTAATGTACTGCGTTTGGATTATGAATGGGGCCACCACCTGCCCACTGGGTCCCACGGGATGCCTTGTCTGAGGGGCATGACCTCCAACTTGCTCCAATTGATCTGGTAACTTGCTATCGGTCCTATCTCTAGCAGTATTGCTAGGATATGCAATAATGATGTGGGGACTTTGCTGACGTAAAGCAACATATCGTCTACGTAAAGGGACACCCGGTGTTCCTCCCGGCCCTGTTGTATGCCCACCCACCGTCGTCCACCTGGAGTCTAATAACTATCGGCTACATGGAGAGGGCGTAGAGTAGGGGCGAAAGCGGACAACCCTGTCAGTTGCCTGATTGCAGTTCGAATGCCGGGGATGTAGTGCCGCTGGTAACCAGTGAGGCAGTCCGGCTGGTGTATAGTAGTTTCACTAGTTGGACAAGGTGTGAGTTGAAGCCGTATCGGGGTAGGACCTGAAAATATTCCCACTGCACCTTGTCAAATGCTTTTTCTGCGTCAACTGCCAGAATCACATCTTCCGGATCCCTCACCCCTGCTATCAGATGCAATAGCCGCCTAATATTATCGCTTGAGTGTTGGTTGCGTATTGGTCCCCTTTTGGTCCTCATGAACTATATATGGGAGGCTATTTTCAATGCGCTGCGCTAAGAACTTTGCCAAAATGTTGGCATCTGCCTTTATCAAAGAAATTGGCCTATAGGAGCCACATAGTTCAGGGTCCATCCCGCCTTTATGAAATACTATTATGTTTGTCACCAGCATTGACTGATGAAGCCAGCCGCGGGAGACTGCCTTATTGGACACTTCCTCCAGTCTGGGCGCCACCTCCTCACCATCTTTTTGTAGAAATCAATGGGGATCCCGTCGGGGCCCGAGGCTTTCCCGGGGGACTGCACTGCTATTGCGCTTTCAGTTTCATCTGCTGTGATGCAAGCTTCTAGTGCAGCCCTGTGGTCTGGGGGGATCGTTGGCGTTGGTATCCCTATAGAGTCCAGGAAGGATTATATATCCTGTGCTGTGTTTGCGTCTGATGCTGTATAGAGGTCTTGATACAATTCTGCAAATCTAGCATTGATTTTGTCGTCGCCGACCAAAAGATTGCCTGCTTCATCCCTGATTAGAGGCGATGGTTTGCCCAGCTTGTCTTTGATTTAGGGCCAGGGCCATCAACCTCACCGGTTTGTCACTGTCTGCGTAGCATGCCTGCCACCAGCCGGTATAGGATTTCTGAGGCCTGTCAGCAGTTGTTTGTCTTATCTGTGCCCTCAATTTATTAAGTTGTGGCCTAAGCTGCTTGTTTCTTGTTTCTTTGTGACATTTCTCTGCCCTTTGGAGTTCTTGCGTCAGTTGGGCTTCAACTTCCCCCCAGGTTTTGCACTTATGCATGATTCATTGGCCCTGTGTATATGTTTGAAGGCGTCCCGGCATTCATATGCTGTATAACTGTGCACTAAATTGAGTGTCCAGATTCCCTTTGTATTGTCTACTAGCTGTTCAACTAAATCTGTGTATTGCAGCATGCGTAAATTTAGTTTCCATGAGGGGGGTCTACTCACTGTGTCCGGGAGGGTGATACGCAGCAAGACCGAGGTATCATCAGAAAGTGTGGTCGGGAGGATCGTGCATTCAGTGATCATGTGGGTAGAGTTGGCTGGGGCTATCCAGTAGCCTAGGCATGAGTAGCTATCGTGTGGGTGCGATTAGAACCTGAAGGCTTGTTCCTGCCCGTGAAGTTTTCTCCAAATATCTACCAGATGAAGGTCTGACATTAGTAATTGGAGAGCTGCCCGGTTCTTCAGCGAGGTGGGTTCCCCATGGCCGCGCCTCGGCGATTAAGAAGGGGGTCTAGTACTATATTTAGGTCACCCACTATAAGTGTTATGTGGTCCATATATTGTGCCCATGCTGCAAACATGTGAGTGAAGAATGATGGGGAGTCCATAGAAGGGGCATACATGTTGAGAAGCGTAATGGGTGCTGGGGGAGAAGGTCCTGGGCCAGAACATACCTGCCCTCCTTATCTACTCTTTTATTTACGAGGATCGAACCAACTCGCTTCCCATGATATGGTGAGTGTGCTGCTATACCCACCCACCCCCATTGTAGTTTCCCTGACTCAGTTTCCCCAGATGAGTTTCCTGGAGGAACACTATGTCCTCCTGAAGATCACGCATCTTGTTGAGCGTTCTCCTCCGCTTGATTGGGTGTCCCAGTCCCTGTATGTTAAGTGTCACCAGTGCGAGGAGGGCCATTATGTGATTCTTTGGGTTAGCCTGGTGCTACAACTGTTACGGGAGCACTGATATTGTTCCCTTGTGGGGCATGTATTGAGAGCACTGACCTTGTCTAATTTTGGGAGCGCAACAGACTATTTGGCTCCAACGTGAGTCACAATTAACCTTTAGAACAGAACCAAATTTTGAAACGTTGGATTGGCCTCTCAAACCACTAATGCCAAACATGTGGCAGCTGTTCCCTTTCAGGGAGGCCAGGGGCATTAGTGGTCCAGCTGGCCTCCAATGCTCTCCTGTTGCACCCCAATCGGATCTGCTGTCCAAGGTCCGGCTGTCTGTTATCGCTGATCTTGTGGAGGACATTTCTGATTCGTCTGAGAAATGGATCTAGGGTGTCTTAGTATTTTCGATATCTGGAGTGCATCGGTTTACCCACTTGTAGGGTGAGTGGTGGGGCATTTTGCAGTTTAGGCGCTACTAGCTGCGAGTAGGTCCCATCCATTTGGCTTCCTGCCTCCCTTGTGTCGTTTTCCACTAGCCTGCAGTCTCTCTTGGTTGGGGGGGGGGCGATAGTCCAAGTGCTGGCCATCTGATGATGCCTTTTCGAAGTCGGGTGGGAGCAGGTCTCGTTCTTGGAAGAAGCGCCATGCCATTTCAGGGTCATCATATGAGTGCCATTGCTTATCCAATTGGATACACCACGTTGCTGGCAATTTTAGATAGTGTTGTTCCAATTTCTTTAGTGCCTCAAAGATTGGGCTGAAGCTCTTGCGTTGTCTAGAGTCTTCATAGAGAAGTCGTTTTAGATACGTATGTCGTCTCTGCCACTTTGATGGGGCATGCCCTCTGTAGGCTTTGCAGATAACCATTTTATATTGAAAATTGAGCAGGCGCATGGTTTTTATCCCTGGGCACTCGTTTGGTGATGGTTTCGGTATCAGTGCCCTGTGCTCCCTCTCGATGGTGAGGTCCCGCACATTTTCGATCTTCAGGGTGTTGTGGAGGAAGTCATATATATATAACTAAGTTCGACCCCTCATTGTTTTTAGGCAGGCCCACCATAGGTTATTACATCGGGAGCGGTTTTCTTGATAGTCAATTTTCTCCCCCAGCCGCTGTACCTCCCGAATGGCCCCATCCAGGTCCGCCGCCATAGTTGTCTGGCTGTCTTCAATAGCACTGATTCGCTGTTCATTATCTGTAATTCTCTCTGCCTGGGCCGCCATGCGTGTCTGTACATCCTGCAGGTCTTTTTTAATGTCTAGTACAGTAATGTTCGTCTCTTGCGTCCGCTGCCCTATTATCCTACTTCTGAGAGCATGGTCTGAAGTTATGTCTGAACATCCATCTCAGGTGATTGTACCTCCTCGGCAGGCTTTGTTGTGTGGGTTTGATTGGGTCCTTCAGGTCAGTGATCTGGTCTCCGCTGCACATCCCCTATGGGCCGGTGTATGTGTAGCCCGCAAGGCTCCCGACCTCATGGTGTGGTGGGAGTTCCTGTGCTTTTATCACTGCTTTGGTTCAGACTTTTCACGTCATTAGGGCAGGCTTGGTTTCTGCTCCCAGGTAAGTTTCTCCCCTGGGTTCGCCGTTCACTTGGGTATGTTACCATCGGCGAGGTGTGGCCTCCGTGATGTCTTGGGGGGTTGTGCCGCTTATCCAGGTGTCCGGCCTCCTTGGCATTCTGTGGAACGGTCTTTCCCAACCTATGCTTCCTCTTGCCGTGACGTTGGCTCCCATTGATGGGGCACTGTGATTAAGCCGCAACTGTGGCAGGTCTTCCGGGATTCACCTGATACTGCTGGTACTGCCTGGTGTTTTGAATCTTGCGCGGCCCTCTAAGGGCCTGTGCGATCCCTAGTCTCACCCTGGGCCGTGGCCCTACGATGAGGGTTGTGGCATGCCACGTCCTTGCTGGCGTGGGTCGGGTCTGTGTGACGGATCTTTTAGCCACCTTACCCTGGTGCTATTGTATGGCTGTTGTGAGGATGTCCCAGTCCCCCGGTGTGGCCGTTGTTTCTCGGGGGGGGGCTATCCCAGGGTGTTTGCTTACTCCGTTAGATGAGGTAGGGCCAGCTGGCCCGGGGCTCCCCGTTGTGGTGCGAGCCCACTTTCATTGGGCAATGAGTATCTTCATGGCTCAGTGCACGCCGTACCTCGCTCTTTCTTATGGGTGCGGCCCCACACTGTGTACAGGGACACTGCTGGTTGTGCCCGATAGGTGTGCACCTCACAGCATTTGTGCCCTATCCTCTTGGCTGCGTTTGGCCGAGTGTCCGTGCTCTCCGAAGGGGGGCGGGGGATGGAGGTGAATCCGCTATGCCATTGGCTTGCTCATTGTTGGCACTACCCCCAGATGGTTCCCCCGTCTCCCCCACCGCACTCTGCTTACTTGTGTTTGCGCTGTGGCCCGGGTGCTCTGCCCGTCTATGTTGACCACCGTTGGGGGCTGGCATTTCCGCTGGGATTGCTTGCACCAGTAGGGGTGTCGCCACTCCTGGGCACCAGGGCTTCCCGGTTTTGTACGCCAAGTGCCCTGCTCTTCCTGGGCTGCTATGGACGGCTAGTGCCCCTACTTGCTTCATTGGTTGCCTCCTCACCGCCGAGACCTGGCGCTGGTGCGTCTCACGGCGCTCTCCTTATTGCAGTTCCCCCACGCCAGTGCAAATTCACCACGGCTGTCGGGGCAATCCCAGGCTGTCAGGCGTTATCTTGGCTCGTAGGGTCGGATATACTTTCCCCATATTGCGTTATGGATTGCTGGTCTTGCGCCCTTGGCTTATAACTTGGGTCTTACAGCCCATCCCCTGGGATCTACGAGCTTTGGCAGGCTGCATCTCGTCCTGCGCAGGGGATCTGTGAGAGGCTATCTACTGCAAACTGCGCTTCCTCTGCTCCGTATTCATTCAATCTTGCACCCTCATGATCCTGACATCTGCGGGCTACTTAATCCTCTGTTTTTATTGCGATCATTTCATTCTGGTCTCTATTTTCAGCTTTCCTGCTCTGTCGATGACAGGATGACAGGAGCACGGTTAGGCCGCAACCATCTTTCTTGGGCTCTCTAGTGCCCCCAGGACAAGAGAGTTTTTTCAAAATATGTCAGTACAACTTGCATTCTTCAACCTCAGTATATATCAAGCCAAAAAGAGAGGTCTCTCATCACTTGGCAATTCTCTAGTTAACTTACAAGAGGAGATCATGAAACAACAAATAAATGTGCCTTAATAGTGAAGGTAAACTACATGTAGCATTCTAGAGGAGAGGTGAGCAAGCCCTAGAGACAGTGCAGAGGTGCGTCGAGTCCTGATGCTATTTTTGTGTTTATCTAGATGGCGGGTATAAGGGACTCATTTACTATCCGCCCACCTGATTCTCACTGTGTGTCATGGACCCCATATCTGTACTAGGAAGCTACACGGGAACAGAAAAAGAAAGAACATGATTTTACATTATTAAAAACAAATGTTTGAGGATATTGCTCTTTAATATGTTGCTACCCTACGCAGCTGTACTAAAATCCTACGTACAAAATCATTTTGGCATGACATTGCATCAACGTATAGAGATGCTAATGGCTTCAGAAATGTACACCACTGGTTTCTGCCATATTTAGCAAAGAGTATTCTCCTCAGAACAACAATATAGCAAAACGATGAGGCAAACGTTCAAACATGAAGTATCTTATCACTTTTGTCTCAATTCAACTGTTATGGCTTGTCTATGGCTGACACACCCAGGCTTGCCAACTGAAATGGAAAATACATTCTACTATTACAATAAAAGGTAGAACAGTTTTTTGAAACCCACAGCATCATCAAAGGTGCTTAATAAGCATGTCCCATTGCTCAAATCACAAGGATGTCAGAATGCACCACACAGACAATTCCCAATCACGGTGAAACACCCATGTTGTCTGCATCCTTGGAATTGTCTTTCTTCTGTTGATAAAACTATGCATAAAATAGCCCTGCCCTATAAGATATTGGCAATCTCACAAGGAGCTACAAATGCAACGTGTTAAGACAATATGCATTGCTTTGTGGCTCTGAACTGGAGGTGAACTTTTAGAAATGGCTACTATGTGGTGCTTGGGCATGTGTGGCTTGTTAACTGAAATGTCCAAATCTATAATAGAGCAATAAACTGGGTTTACCCAAGCGCACAGAACACTAAACCTATATGTCGCACTGGGGGTGGTGAGGAAATGCGCCAGTTCAAAAAGTGCTATTAGGCACGGAACGCACTTTAATAGCTGTGGAGGTAGAAAAAGCGACACACTAAGAAGCACTTATACGGTTCTTTCCGTCAGGGGCAGGAACAATACTATTGATCCCAGCTATAGCGGCAAGATCTATTTAATATAATTAGTTTCCTATTGCATTACAATGAAAGGCACCAGCCAGTAACTCCACAAAGGTAGTATGCTAACACCACCAAAGATGCACTCGAACGACCAATCTACCGTCTGAAGAGACCAAAGAAAATAGCATCGAACAAAAATCTGCCAGAGACTAAGGTATGTATAACTAGCACCACGTCTGTGGACACATGCCACAGGCACGGCTTCCCAGCCATGCACTTTAGAATGCAGCTATGTCTATGCAAATCCGGTCTAGCAGCTGGCATAGCCATCCACACTGAAACCCGCAGACGTACCTCAACACCTCTGCCATTAGTTTACTGCGACAACCTAAGTAAACAATTCTGTCTAGCTGGGCAAACATCGAATCTCCTACACTAGCACTCTATCTTTATCCACCAACAGCACCCACCCACGTCCCTGACCTCAGTGCTGCTTACTGGGGGCCAGCCAACCCTCCTAAATCCTAACCTGGCAGAATGCACAAACGCATTTTAGACGTAACTCTTATAATCTCCCATACATGGACTGAGGGCGTTCCAACCGCAAAGCTCATTGAGGCCATTCAAATGGGGAAAGGGAACTATATAAATGACAATTACAATTAAAAATATTATGTATATCAGTGGCGTAACACAACATGTAGGGCCCCTCCCTACCACCACAAGCTAGTCAACAAAAGCACAAGCTGAGACACACTGTGCTAGCCTGGACCACCACGTTTGTGCAATGCACTTGATGATCATGCTACTGCAGGGGTAGTCGACACACTGCACTAGGTGAAAGATGCAAGTATGTGTTTTAATTAGGTCTGTATTACAGTGAATTTACTATTTGGGCGAATACCAAATAGTTGGTCCAAGTCATCGTCCGCAGCCAAAAGCTTTTAAAAGACAAAACAATATGGGGTACGCAAGGGCAAGGTTCGGTGACCTGCCAATTTTTGCAGGGAGGATGGGGGTCAGTGGTAGCCCCCCATACTGTTTTGTATTTTAAAAATCTTTGCACAGTGGATGGGGTCACTGGGTCATGCCCCAGCAACCCCTGCTGCTGCATTTTTTATATGGGATGGAGGGGGCGCCAGGGAAAAAAACAGGCAAACCCCAGTACAATTGCAGGGGTCACCCCAGTAAAATTGCTCTTGCCCAAGCAGACCCCGCTGGTGCATTATTTTTAAGGGGCAGGAGTGGCCACCAAGGCAATGCCCAGTGACCCCCAGAGCGCAATTGCAGGGCGCACCGGGTCTTGCCCCAATGGCCCCTGCTGCTGAATTTTAAATGGGTGGGAGGGGCTGCCAGCCCAACGCCCGGTGACCCCCCGGCACAACTGCAGTGGTTGCCAAGTCTTGCCCCTGCGGCTGCATTTCTTTTGAATTGGTGGGAGAAGCCCCCAGGGAAAGGCCCGGCAACCCCCAGCCCAATTGCAGGGGTCGCTGGGTCTTGCCCCTGCGGTCCCTGATGCTGCTTTTTTTTTAATGCAGCATCAGGGCTGCTGGGCCAAACCCTGGTGATCCCCTGGCAACACGGGTGGGGGGGAGGGAGTGGGGAAGTAGTATACTTTGGCCTCAGTGCTGCGGTAGGCTGTATCAGCCAATAAGGAAAGACCTTATTTGGCTTCTGCAGCCTGTTCCTGCTTTCTATGATTGGCTATCTCTATGAAACACAGAGAGAGATAGCTAATCATAGAAAGTGAACCAGGCATTCAGCTTCGAGTAAGTATTGTCCCTGGTATTTGACCAAAGCCAAATACCTGGATTTTGGCAGAATTCTTTCTCGAAGACGAAATTAGGTACAACCCTAGTTTTAATCAAACTTTTAATCTTTCTCCTAGGCTAGAAAGAAGGGGATCTGTACGTGGCTCCTGAGTCCTGACACCTCCATGTACTAGCCAACCGTGCTTGGCCAGTAATATTGTGCATAGTAATAATACCATAAAAAAATATGTTCATGCTGGCTGTCAGTATAAGCCAGCATCCCCATGTACGAACATTCTCTTGTTGGCTTTGCTCTTAATGCCAGTAAAAATCTCCTGCCACAGGAAGAAGATATGTTATTGCTACTGCACAATTGCTTGCCCAAACCCTGCACCACCATGTAAGACTATTCTTCCTGTTGATTTTGCCATAAAACACCAGTAAAACAAGCAATGCCACATTAAGAAAACAGTTACTTGCTGACTGCACAAGTGGCTCAACCCTCCCTTTGTATGAACACATATCATAATGGCCTTGCCACTTAGGTGAGTAAAACATGCCAATCCCCAGAAGGAAAATGCCTTAAAAAAGCACTAAAACATGCAAGAAAACATCAATGTCCAATGCCACTTTCTTGTGCCCCAGCTATGCATGCACACATTCATACCCACAAGCCACTCATCCATAGGTGGCTGGTGAATGTTTTCATTGGACAGGTGTAAACATTTCCCACGAATATGTCAGAGCGACAGAGCCTAATGAGGGAGCCCAAATCAACCAAGGCAGTTTGGCGGGTTCCTCTACACCCCTTCCTCTCAAACCAACAAAAGAGAGTTCGACGGGGAGGGGATCTCATCACCCCTATCTGCCACCCAAACCCCCGAGAAGATTTTTTGAATATTGGGTTAAAATGGTAATTACACAGCACTGTGTGAAAAATTGGGTAAAATATCAGCCAGTTTGCAATTGGTTTTGTAGGGTAACCCCAATCCAAAAAATCCAATAGACACAACTCACCAACAGTGCACAGGAGCATTTCCTAAAGCATTTTCATGATGCCTTTACCCACAATATATGCCAGTATAAAAACATTTCTATGCTGGCTGCGCCCTTACACATCAACATTTGCTGCAACATTATATATTCTATTATTCCCCATATGTTTATGTTTAAGTTTATTGAGTTTATATAGTGCTTTACACCAAAGCGCTTTACAGAATAATAACAGATACAGTAATGAATGAAGCATAATTTACAAACATGAAATAAACATGTGGTACAGTATTTAGAACAATTTACTCAGAGGGGTGAGGAGGGAAGAGAAGGGATGCGGGTGACCTCCTACGCACTATGGTGGTTCCAGTGTCCAATTTGAGGTCATTGGGAGAGGGGGAAAGGTGGAGGGCAAGGGAAGGAGGAACATGGGTATGAGGGGGGAGAGAGGTAGGGAAGGAGAGTCAGGGGGCAGTGGAGAATAAGGGCTTTCAGGGAGGAGCAGAAAGATGTGTAGGTGGGGGTGGAGCGGATGGAGAGAGGTAGGGAGTTCCAGTGGAGGGGGGCCAAGAGTTCAAAGGAGCGGAAGCGTGAGGAGGCACAAGGGAGTGGGGGTACAGTGAGATGGTAGAGATCAGCTGAGCGGAGAGAGCGGGAGGGAGAGTAGAATGAGAGGAGGGAGGAAAGATAGGGGGGGCAAGGTCATGGATAGATTTATAGACAGGGCAGAGGAATTGAAATTTCAATTGTGAGTGGAAGGGGAGCCAGCCGAGTTGAGAGAGTGAGGTAGAAATAGAGTCTTGAGGGCCGAGAAGACAGAGTGTGGATAGACAAGTGGTAGATGAATTTTAGGGGAGTCAGGTGAGATACAGGGAGTCCCAAGAGAACAGAGGAGCAGTAGAAGAGACAGGAGAAAATAAGGGAGCAGATTAGGAGTTTAGAAGCGTGGAAGGTGAGGTTGGGGCGGATCTTGCGGATGTTGAAGAGGTGGTGCCGACAGTTACGAGAGGTTAGAGAGATGTGGTTGGAGAAGGAGAGAGAGAGGAGTCAATATGGAGGCCAAGGTTGCATGCATGGGTCGAGATGAATAGATTGGAAGGGGGAAAGTGGTTGAAGGGAGGAGGGAAATTATTACTGATGTCTGCTTTGCGCATAATGCCAGTATTGACACTATAGAAAACACGTCCATGCTGGCTCTGCCAATATATGGCAATACCCCCATGTAAGGACATACTCCTGTTGGTTTTTCCATTAAAAATGCCATGCTACAATAAAAAAACATGTCCAAATTGGTTGCAGCAAAATACCAGTCTAGCCACATAACACATCATGCAGTAAAACATGCTATGTCACAGTAAGAAATTGCTAGACTGGCTGCCCTCAAACGCCAGTCTAGCTAGGCAATAACACTTATCATGCTTGCTTTATTATAAAAGCCCATAAAATAAATGTCACGCAACAGTATGAAATGGCTAGACTGGACCACCAAAATACCATTCCGGCCACATAACAGGCTTGTTTAATCATGGATGGATTCCAATTTTAAAAATGTAGTGGCACATCCCACCCCCACACCTTCCAAAATCAGCTTGTTGGCAACAGCACAAACACATGTGTAACACCATTCACTCGCTCATTCAAACATGCTCCCAGCCACCCATAGATCATACAATCATTCACACATTACATAATACCCACTTGCATGCATACATACATACAACAATTTGGCGAAAGCGACATAATAACTAAATAAATTAACAACAAGGAGCATGCACTTGAACACACAAAGTTTTAAAAGTTGTTCATACCTCACCTGCTCTGGACTCGAATCAGTCTTCTCGAGGAAGAACCTGTGGAGACATCGCAAGATCGCCGGAGCGCGATCTCATGGCCCACGTGACCGCGAGGAACCGCGCTCGCCGACAGAACAATGGCAGAGCACCAGTGAGCAGTCAACCCCAGCGCTGCTCCTTATGAGGAGAATTCTGAACTACAAGTCACAAGGGGCTATGGACTTTGGCTTTCAGTAGCGTAACTCCAATGCCACAGGAGGCCTCATGGGTGCCCTCAAATCCTTCTGAGTGCCACCAAGTGCACACTCTGCATCCAGTGAAGTTAACTGGGAGGCACCTGACTGCAACCGTGAGTACTGTTTCTGCCCATGCATGGACAACAAGTTATCAGCCCTTTTTGTAACTCCGCAATAAATACAGTTAGAAGAACTCCAGGCGTCCTGTCATCCTTTAAGGCTACTACATAATTGGCGACGAGGATACCAGAAGACCCAACCTGCCACATAGTGAGGAGGTTCACCAATAAGGAGAACGTGGTGCTACACAGGCTGAGGTTCTACACCCATAAACAAGAAGGGAACGAGCCCGTGGATGACTACATCACCAGGATGAGGGAGCTGGCATCCCTATGCGCTTTCGGCGAAAACGAAGAACAAGTCATTTGCGACATGCCGGTCGTTCACACAAACTCCAGGAAAGTTCAGGACAAGTTCATCCAATAAAAGGAGGTGATCCTCGACAAGGCCATACAAATTGCCTGGGCAGAAGAAGAAACCTCCAGCAGGCGCAAAGAAGCGGGAAGCCACCTGCCAGTGCCCAAACTCACGGCGCTGCAATGGAGAGGGCGCTGATATGAGCAGTTCCGTGACAGCCCCAGAAACAAAGGCCCTAGGCAAAAGGATACGCCGAAATGCTACAGATGTGCCAGCACCAAACACATGACAAACGATCGCGACTGCCCCGCGATGAACAAAGAGTGCTCCAAGTGTGGACGCATAGGTCACATGGCCCCGGCATGCACGTGGTGGAAAAAAAACATCTCCCGCGTCGATGGCGACCGTGCTTCAAGTGAAGATGACGAGCTACAGGACAGACCTATGGTGGTCATGGTCAACGCCATTCACGCCAGGAGAGAAAAGCCCCACTGCACCATTAAAGTGGACGGCATGGAAACACGTGTCTTGACCGACTCAGGCTCCGATCTCACAATCCTCCCCATCAACACGTACAAGGAGATGGTGGGACAAGCAAGAGTGGAAATTAGAGCGACCAGGCAAAAGCTGGCGGTTTTCGGAGGTGCAACTGTCAATCTACTCTGCTACATCAAAGCCCAAATTGAGTTCAAAAGCAGGTCCACCACCACCAAGGTGTATTTCTCGTCCAGAGGACCCGCCGTGCTCGGATGGGACGATCAACCCAGGCTCAGTATAAAACTGGACCCAAGCACCCCGGAACAGGTACTCATGGTCTCCTCTGGAGCAGCGCAAAGTTTCGGAGAGGTCTTTCCAACCCTGTTTTCCGAATCCCCAGGGAAAGTGAGGAACTACATCCACAAGATCGTTCTAAAACCCAATGCAGTGCCGGTGAAACAAAGTCAGACCAGTACCTGCCACAGCGAGACCAGCGTTAGAAGCCCACCTCCGGAAGATGGTCGAAGAAGGAACCATCGAAACAGTGAAATCCTCAGAGTGGCTGAGCCCAGTGGTCCTAGTAAAGAAGAAATCCAGAAATGACCTCAGAATATGCATCGACCTGAGAAGTCTGAACCTAGAGGTTGTTACCGACAGCTTCCCGCTCCCCAGCATCAGCGAAATTGTGCTCATGATGAAAGAAGCAGAAATCTTCTCGAAGCTGGACATGCGTGACACTTATCACCAGATCCCATTGCACAAAACTTTGCGCCCCCTTACAGCATTCATCACCCCCTTCGGCACATTTCAATACACCCGCATGCCGTTTGGGTTGTCTTCAGCAGCATCCGCATTCCAGAGGATAATGAACTCACTATTAAAAGGAGTCGCAAATGTTTCATACTTTCTGGATGACATCCTCATGTATGCCAAAGACAACGAGACACATGACAAAGCCCTCAGAGCAGTCTTGAGCAAGCTCCAAGAAGCAGGCGTCCATCTACGCCATGAGAAATGCGCTTTTGGAGTAAGCAAGGTAGAGTACCTTGGGTACAGCATCTCAAAAGAAGGGGTGAGCCCCAAGAAGAACCAACTGGAGGCCATAACAGACGCTCCGGCCCGATGTCTCGTGAAGAATTACGCTTGTTCCTGGGCCTCACGGAGTACTACGCAAAATTCGTCCCAAGGTTCTCCGAAACCACATCCCCATGAGGGAACTCTTGAAGAAAGGGGCAACCTACTCCTGGGGGCCAAAGCAAGACGAAGCCTTCTTCGAAATCAAAAGATGGATTGTACACGCACCGTGCCTGAAACCGTTCATCCCTGATTGGGACACCTGCATCACAACGGACGCTAGTGCATATGGATTGGGGGCCACGCTGACCCAGAGGAAAGGCGACACAGAAAACATCATATCATTTGCGTGGAAAGCCTTGTCTTCAGCGGAGAAAAATTACTCCACTGTACAAAAAGAAATGCTAGCATGTGCCTGGGCCGTCGACTACTTCCGATCTTATGTTTGGGGCACGAAATTTAGATTGGTCACCGACCACAAACCCCTCATTCACATGTTGAGCCAAGGCGGCACCAAAACTGCCACCCCGAGGCTGGCCAGGATCGCTGCAAAGCTTCAAGAGTACACTTATGAGATAGCCCACATTGCTGGCTGGAAAAATGCGCAAGTGGACTGCATGTCCAGGCTCCTGAACCACAACGCCCCTGGGATCACATTCCTGGAAGATGAATGTGTCGTAGCCTCAATAAGTGACTTGCGGAACGGCGAGTACAAGGACCTGAGCGAGCGCCACTGTCACAAGGAGTACGAGATGGACTATGCCCTACAGTGCGTAGCAGCCTGCGTCCTCGAAGGGTGGCCTGATGAAAGAGCAATCCCTGAAGGCCTACGTCCCTACTGGAAAGTGAGCAACAAAATCACCACCATGAACGGTCTCATTCTGAGAGGCGACCAAGTGATCACGCCCGGCGGAATCCGCAAGGTGATATTGTGCAGAGCACACTCAGGCCATCTGGGGTGCAACATGACCAGACGCAGGATACGCGACGCAAATTGGTGGCCCGGCATGGATCCGGACATACGGCAAATGGTCGAAAGATGCCACAAATGCACGAACAGCGACAAACGCCTGTCGGTGAGACAAGCCCCCATGCTGCCCACCGAAGTCCCAAAAGGGGTACGGCGCAAATTAGGGTTGGACTTCATCAGGCCCCTGGACAGCATGTCCCCAGAACACAAATATGGGATAGTCACGGTTGATTACTTCTCTACGTGGATCGAAGTTGACTTCACTTCGGACATCACCACAAACACAGTCATCAAAGCACTTACCGTCATATTCCAACGCGGAGGCCTCCCCGAAGAAATTGTGACGGACAGCAGGGTCCAGTTGGTCGTGCGAGAAATGGAGAAATTAATGAAACTTAACAATGTTCGACAGCGGAGAGCAAGCCTCTACCATCCACAGGCCAATGGGCTCGTCGAGTTGGCAAACCGATCTATCAAAGGCGCGCTTCAACTGGCGTACGCTTCGGGCCTAGACCCGTACAAGACTGTCAAGGAAGCCGTCGCAGCCCACCGCATCACCCCCAACACCATCACCGGCGTTTCACCGTTCCATCTGCTAAGGGGGAGAAAGGCAGCATCCACACTGGTGCCACCCTGGCTCCACCAAGATGAAGACGTGGACATGAAAGACTTAGTCTTTCGTATGCAACGGAACAAAGAAGCCATGAAAGCTCAAGGAGACACACGCTGAGCCGCTCGCCACACAGAGGTTAAGAAGGCGATGTGGTGAAGATACGCCTTCCCCACAAAGACACTACGACCAGCTCCAAATACAGTAGTTTCATAGAAGACATTGCGAAAGGGTTTAACCACATCTGCACCAGTGACGGAAGGAAATGGAATCTAGAAAGGGTGGCCATGTACTGCAGGAAGGAATCCATCGAACAACCATGGTGGGAAACCGGAGAAGACCAAGACCAACAAGAGATGCTCGACAACCATCGCCAGTCAGAAAGAGATACACCGGAGTCACCCTACCGTAACAAATTCTCAGGCACCAACTACTCAACCCCACTCTGGGAGTCACAGCGCAAGGCAAGACAAGGAGAACCTGATCCACCCACATCCCCCCACGAGTGCTCCCGCAACCCTGCCTTGCTCCAAGATCAAGGCAGACCACAGAGAAAGAAAAGAAAACTCAGCAAGTTTGCAGACTTTGTCATGGAATGACCATCCATCCTTTTCCCATCAAAGGAGGTGTGTGGATACATCGCGAGATCGCGGGAGCACAATCTCGTGAGATCTCATGGCCCACGTGACCGCGAGGACCCGCGCTCGCCGACAGAACGTTGGCAGAGCACCAGTGAGCAGTCCACCCCAGCGCTGCTCTTTATGAGGAGAATTCTGAACTACAAGCCACAAGGGGCTATGGACCTTGGCTTCCAGGAGCGTATCTCCAATGCCACAGGAGGCCTCATGGGTGCCTTGGAAGCCTTCTGAGTGCCACCAACTGCACCCTCTGCCTCCAGTGAAGTTAACTGGGAGGCACCTGACTGCAACCGTGAGTACTGTTTCTGCCCATGCATGGACAACAAGTTATCGGCCCTTTTTGTAACTCAGCAATAAATACAGTTAGAAGCACTCCAGGCGTCCTGTCATCCTTTAAGGCCACTACAGACTCCACTCAGCTGCGGCAGCCCGCCTCTGCCATGCAGATAAGAATCAGGAAGCAGAGAGCGCTTACTGGTTCCTGTTACACGCAGTGGGGCTGATGCGCTGTGTATCACATCTTTAACTTTTCTTTTTTAAGTCAAAATTATTTATTTGTGAAGTCGGAGCACAATGCACTTACTTTCTTTCTTTCTGAAGTCGGAACGCTTGCAGCATTGACCCAAGATAATATTAAATTAAGGCCCCAGTAATAAACAACATTGTCCACAGAAAATACAACCATTTTGCCACCAGAAGATACAAGATTTAACATGGAGAGTTCCTTATTTCATGGACTTCACAGAGGCCTTTCTTTACTGCATTGAGAGAGCCAGGAGGATAGCTCAGGGGCATAACATTTGTCTTGGAAGCAAGACAACGCTGAGAAACACAGGTGTGTCCTGCACCCAGAGACTGGTCTCTGGTATTAAGTGCATTATAAAAGGTTGATTAATTACCCTTGGCTTCCTACAATAAAATCAAATTTTTATTAGTTCATGTCTTTTGTGCAATATCACACTGGGAGCGGCCTTTACGAAAACTAGTTCACTGGGGAACTGTCCTTTCTGCATTGACATCACACAAGGATCCTAATGCAGTGAAATTAAAATTGGAAACACCCTCCCTGCAGGAACTTAGCGTCCAATATACCCCTGCAGTATTCAATATAATGTCTATCTGGGGCGAACAGATCTTACAGATACAGGAGTGACACATACCTAACTGGCTCTGCCCAAGTCCCTGGCTCCTGCTACAGATTGCAATTCTCCCCCTATGGCGATTACATGCTGGTGTATGTTTGACTGGCATGTGGGATATAAGGGAAAGGGCCCAATATGCAGGACGTACAATGGAAGCAATATCAAGGTGTGGAATTGTGTTGGGAAGGAATGTCTATGTGGTGAAGGATAGAACTGCGGTTGAGCAGGGATTGACATGCATTGTACAAAAGTGACTTGAGGAGTGACAGAACTCTGAAACGACTCTCAAAAGAAGGGCATGAACCTCAATGTAACTATCTCAAAGACAAAGGAATGCCTAGTGTCCAATCCCGTTCAGTGGCTAGCTGAAATTGGACCATCACGTCAGTGTCGGAGGGCCCTCATTACTAATGTTAAAGGTTGAGAGCGAGGAGTGAGTACTACTCAGGGGGAGTGCCGGGACATAGTGGCATTCAGCCCTGACTGTGTGATTTTAATAGTACACAAACTTCCCAACATTCTATGTGTTGTGCACCTCAGCTGTTAGCACCGGTGGGATAGCATCAAGTCAATCAAGTGGCTGGGTCACTCTCTTGGCCACCTGTGTGGCTACCCAGTGTATCGACCATCTTGTTGTTGACCACTTACCCCTCTTCCTCCTCCTCCTCCAGTCCACCTTGACATCCAGACACACCCTCTGAACCCTATGAAATCCCATGGCATGCTACCCCCACACTTAACTGCACTTGCTGCATGGCCACGGCTTCCTTCTTGATGGTCTCCATGGCAATAAAAAGGGCCTTAGCCCCTTTCCTATTTGCCATTGTGGCCATCTTTGATTGTAGGTTTTACAAGGGAAACGCAGAACCCGCGAAGGTTGCAGGACCAACTTCTGTTAAAAATATACATGCATCACCAGGGTTCTAAGAGATTATCACAACTATGTGAGACATGCAAGGCCAGTAGGTCAGCCTTAGGTCCAGTACCTTGCCTAATCTGATTATGTCTAGGCCTTTGTAGCTTATAGTATAATTGAACGTGCCTAGTCCACCCAAATTCTAGCACATTGTCTAAACTACACGCCCATGCAAGGCCAGCCTAGCTATTCATTGCCCACTACCATAATGAAAACCTCCCAAATGTATACAGTACACTTTGCATTGAGCCTCCTTACTATCATGGCACTTGCACCCGTTGCTTCTTGCCCACCTAAAGATAGAAACATGAGACTAAGGTCTAGACTATCCTATCTACATGAGCCATTATCCTACCACACATTTAGGGGCTATACCAACCTAACTAACCCAACGAACAAACGTTCACAACACCCCAAGCCCGCTCCTCTGCCTCTAGGCGTCTCACCCACCAAGCAGCTACTATCTCAAGTAGCTACTTTGACTAAAAAGACGCAACCCCCTACTACCATACCAACTAGCACCCTTTTGCTAACTGGGTCCCTCATTAATGCTAGATCCATGGTAGCCCACGCCACTGAGATTTCAGACACCCTAACTAATGAGAACCTAGACCTGCTGTTCATAACTGAAACTTGGCTCCATGAGGCTGCTGGCCTTGCTATTATGCTAGCAATACCAGACGGCTACCAACTGCTAAGAGTTGACAGACCTAATACTTAAGGAGGTGGTTTAGCTATTATCCACAAAGCCAACCTGCCCATTAGACTAGCCACCACTACGCCTTTTCAGTCCTGTGAACTCCTCATTGCCAAACTCCAACTCTCATGTAACCGTACTCTCACCATCTACGTGATCTACCGACCACCTGGACCACTAGGAACTTTCGAGGATGGCCTAACTAGTATCTTGACTAACAATACAAAAGACCATGCGCAAAACCTACTATTAGGAGACTTCAACCTTGGCTTCAATGACTGTAATGACAAACATGCCACATCTGTCGCCACACTACTGCATGATTATGGATTAATGCAAAAAGCCACTTCCACTACACACTCTAAAGGTAGGACTATAGATTGGGTTGCTGACTTGAACTGCAACATCAGTATCACCAGTATAACTCCTCAAATATGGACAGACCACCATTTAATCTCATTCTCTGGTTCACTTGACCTTACCCACCCTAAACCTATAATTATGGCCCTGCCACTCCCCACTAGAAGTAAAAAAGACATCACAGTAGAACAACTCCTTCCACACCTCCTCCCCACCCTTAACAATGTAGACAATATCACAGACCCAACCTTACTTTTGGAAACCTGTAAGAGCACCATGACCAAGGCACTAGATCTGATCGCCACTACCAAAATCCGTAAAGGCAGACAACTTTCACACCTGGATAACTGGTTCACACCTCAACTGAAAGACCTTAGAACTCAAAAAAGAAAACTGCAATCAATCTGGCGACACTCGCCTAGTGAGGAGAACAAAATTAAGTTATCCACCCATGCCAAATGGTACGAAAAGGAAATTATTAGCACAAAAAAGAACACTTACAATGACAGAATAGCTAAAGCCAAATCTGACACTAAGGAATTATTCTCCATCCTCCGCAAAATGGAATCACCCATAGCGCAAACTGATAATACTCCCAAAAATAAGTTCTGGTGCACTAATATACAAAATGCCCTTGTAGGAAAAATTAGCTCTCTTCAAACCAAAATTGCAATCAAAAAAGCTGCCTTGCTATTGCCATCGGAGCCTACTCCTAAGGTACAGCCATTGCCTAAACCAGCCTAATAACACTCCTCACCCCTTTAGCTTCAAACAAATAACCATACTAGAAAAAGAAAAAAATATACTCTCCCTAAAGCCTTCTAATTGTAAAGGAGATAATTGCCCATCTCAAATTATAAAAGATGCAGCGAGATACCTAGCTCCCTTCATCTCCAAACTGATCAACGCCTCCTTTAAGACTAACCTAGTGCCCAATAACCTTGAACAGTCTTGGGTCCTACCTTTGCTAAAAAACAAACTCTCGACCCTTCCATCCCAACAAATTACAGACCCATCACCACTGTCCCATTCCTACTCAAAATCATCAACAGGGTAGCCTACCTGCAAATTCAGGATTACCTTGAAACTAATAACCTTCTAGGCTCACGACAATCCGGCTTCCGTCCCCTTCACGGCACTGAAACTGCCTTGATTGATCTTAAGACTCAAATTGACGAGTTGAAGGATAATGGAAAATCAGCTATGCTACTCCTCCTTGACTTTTCGGCAGCCTTTGACCTGGTAGATCATGCAGTCTCATGCAATCACCTCGGCTCCGCTGCCCATTTTTCAAGAGATGCCATAACTTGGGTAAAATCCTTCTGTTGCTGACCGGACAATGAGAGTCTTCTCCCCCCTAGCAGCTGCTGATCCCATACAAGTCTCCTGCGGTGTCCCCCAAGGATCATGTGTGTCTCCTACTATGTACAACATCTTTACCAAACCTTTGTTTGACAAGTTGGATGGACTGGGTGTCATCTACACTAACTACGCAGATGACACTCAGATCCTCATCCCCCTTCCGGGTAACTTCTTGGAAGACTCAGCTTTGGTAAACAAGATATATCTCCTCATTCAGGCATGGATAGCATCCCATGGCCTCTGTCTCAATGACGACAAAACGGAGATTCTGATCCTCGGCACAGAGACAGCGATTAAAAAACTTGACCCGAACTATGCCTTGTTTAACATTGACAACAATGTCATCAAAGTGATGCCTGCAGTCAAAACCCTTGGGGTCTATCTGGACTCAGCACTCACTTTTAAGAAACAAATTAAATCCCTAACTTCCTCCACAGCCTATACTTGTAAACTGATCCGAGCATGTAGACCATTCCTAACAGAGGCTAGCTGTACTACCTTAGCTAATGCACTTATCAAATCCAGATTGGACTATTGTAATGGCCTATATGCGGGATCTAATAAATATATCCTTAACAAACTCCAAACACTCCAAAATAAGGCTCTTAGAGTAGCCTTAAACATTCCTAACAGAGCCCATGTCTCTACCTCCAGAAGGAATTTCCACTGGCTAAAAATTAAAGACAGGATCACCCTCAAAACTCTTTCGCTCACACCCAAATGCCTCAACAATATCGCTCCTCCCTATCTAGCAAATAGAATCAACAAGAGAATCTCAAACCGTCCCACAAGAATGACTAACGCTTATACCTTGATGGTGCCTAGATATAAAAAGAGTACAGCTGGCGACGCTAGCTTTCCAGTCATAGCTGCCCAAACCTGGAACAAACTCCCCTTAGAACTTAGAAAGGACCAACCATACCCAAGTTTCAGGTGTAAGGTTCTTTCATGGATACGTTCTAATGACATCTAATGTGATCACCCTCTTTTACTAGAACCACTCAGCCTGAGTGACAGCTCCCGACTATGCCATTTGTTAACTTGACTCCCCATAGGGACCTCTGACTACCACTGCTAGTATCGAGGAATTTCACTGGATCCTACCGGGACTACAAACTGTGGTTGATTGTTACTTAGCTCTTTATGCTTCCGACACCTGGCATTAACTGTATAAGTATATTCAGACTGTAACAATGCTGAACTATCCTACTGCCTATTTTGTCTGTCACTGTAACTAAGTTCTCAAGTATCCCTGTAATGTTTGTGCCCGGCTACCTGCGGGTTTGGTTTTGCGCTATATTAAATAAATAAACAAACAAACAGTAACGGCACTGATCCCAGGCTCGGGCTGGTGGGACATTACCGATCTTGACTGGCCCACATAGCAGTGGTTATCACTATATTGAATCTCAGACCCTTACCCTGAATAGGCTTGAGTCTTGAGAATGGAAGTCACAAGAGAAACAAAGTACCCTGTATAGAGATATCAAGAGAGACGATACTGCGGAACATGGCCCCAGATGGAATATGATCTAAATCAACTCATGCCAACCACAATAAACAAAAACTTTAATTAGTTCCCTCTTCTCGTAATCACATAGTTCCAAGTATCTCAAATGGTGGACCTTATTATCATGTCTGGCCAATACTGGGGAACGCTCCCGTGACCCCTCCTCACCTCTTTCTTCCAACGAGTTGGTCGGGGTCTCCGTTGTCTCCTTTCTTCAGAACTTCCTTTCTCCTTGACGCTTCTGGGTCTTGACCCTCTTTTCGCGCAAATAAGGACAAGCTCCACTGGAGGCCACCTTGGCAGGAGGACAACCCCTGGCCAAAGGGGACCCCTAAGGAGCCAGCCTACGGAGCTGGGAAAAAGCTCTTAGCACCAAAAAACCCTGCTGTTAAGTGTCCGGTGATTCATGAATGGTGATCCTCTTGGTACAGCAAATAGTTCTGATTGTGGAGGCAGGAAGATTCTGACAGTTTCAGACTGATGAGTTCTAACAGCGGAGGCTGGGTAGCGGATTCAAGTGCTTGGGCAGACCGTAGGGATGCGGACTGAGCAAGGATAATTTCAGGTAATAGACTGGAAATGAAGGATATATTGAAAAGAAACGCCAGAACGGCTGCAGAAAGTGCAGAAGCACCAGAAAGGCAAGAACAGTCACAGACAATGAGATGGACACCTTTCCGTAGAGAAAATACAGCAAGGAGAGGTTAGCGGAAGAGCCAATGAAAGTAAAGAGAGAGAGAGAGCGTAACTTGTAGAGCGGGTACCAGCCGAGGCGGGACTCGGATGAAATGGAAGTCTTACAAACGAGTGGCGGAAGGTGGAGCCCGGAGACTAGTAATGCAAGAGAAAGACAAAGGCAAGGCAGGAACAACAGGGGAAAAGTTCGAAAACACACAAACGCTCATGAGCAGGAGACAACAGCTACGAGAGCTGCAGCGGGTACCAGGAAGTATGATAGAATGCACCGAGCCGTGACTACGGCGCGTTGTTCTAGCAACCCTGCAACGCGGCAGCCATGTTGGGAGAGGACTAGACTGCGTACAATCTTTTTCAGATAGCTGTTCCCAAAACCTGATTTGGGACATGTGATACAATGCATTCTCCATGTGTGCCACAACCGCCAGGGCTGCTGCATGACAGTATGCCTCCTTCCCTTCTGGGTACCTCAAGGTTTGCTCGGATGACTTCTATAAATCCGTTGCAAGAGTAGGGGTGCATGAATGTGGCTCTTGGGCTCCCAGGTACGTTCAGACACAGAGTATCCCTTCCAGTGTACCAAATATTGTAAAGTGCCCCTTCTGTACCTCGAGTCCCCAATGTGCAAAACTTTGTACTCTTCGGGTTCAGAGTCAGCTATGATCTTATGCTGTTGTCTCTTCCTTAAAAATGGGTCAGACACAAAAGGTTTTAAGAGGGAAGAGTGGAAGACTGGGTGTACTCTCTTCGTCTTTTTTGGGAGACGGAGTCGATATGCCACAGGATTTATGCGCTCCAGAATGGGGTAGGGACCAATGTATTTAGGGCGAACTTCCCCAGGTGTACCCATCGTGGAAGGTACTTGGTAGCCAGCCAAACTTGAGTCCAGGAGACCACTCTGGATTAGCTCGTCTCTTGCGGTCAGCCCTGTCCTTATACCCTTGTCTGCTTGTTTCCAAAGATATCAAAGCATCCTTATGGGTACTCTTCGGAGTGTCCAGAAGACTGTCTACTGTGGGTGAATTGGAGGTGGAATGTCCAATCCAAGGCAAATGTCGAGGGTGATAGCCATAGGTACAATGGAAAGGGCTCATATTAATCGCTGTGTGGTGAGAGTTATTATAGGAGAATTCGGCTGAAGGCAGCAATGAGGTATTGCTCTAGTGTGGCATTTAACCGCTATGTCTGCCCATTACTCTGGGGGTGGAATCCCAATGAAAGTGCCCTCTGGATTCCTAGCTGTAAGCAAAATGTGGGCCAGAATCTGGAGGTGAATTGTGATCCTCGATCCGAGAGTATGGTTCTTGGTAGTCCATGAAGCCAAACTATATTCTTGAGAAACAGTGATGCCATCTCTGGAGCAGTGGGGAAGTGGGGAGACCCGAGAGGGCAGAAAAGTGAGCAAGTTTACTGTAAGAGTCTACCGTAACCATGATGGCACGACAACCTTCGGATAACGGAAGGTCTACAATGAAGTCCATTGAGAAGTGGTCCCAGGGTTGTGTTGGTAACAGAGGTTTTTGCAATAGTCCTAACGGTCTACCAGTCATGGACTTGTTAGTGGCACAGACTGGGCAAGCCGACACATAGGTCTGCACATCCTTGTGTAAAGTGGGCCACCAAAACAGCCTTCTTACCAGCAAAGTGTTCTTCATACCCTTGTGTCCTGCCAGTGGAACATCATGACACCAGGCTAGCACTTGGGCCCTTAGGTCGGGTGTAGGTATGTAAAGGGCTGTGTAATGGTACAACAGTCCATCTTTCAGGAGAAGGTCAGAATTACTCTTGTCTTCCGATCGAATCCCTTCTTGGATCGCCTGTAGAAATCCTGTTACTGTGGAAATTAACCTCTTATCTGATAAGAGCAGTTCTCATCCTTGGAGAGAGCTTGGATCTATTTCCCAACTTCTGGAAAGAGCGTTGGCCAATGTGTTCTGGGAGTCTGGGAGATAAGTAAGAAGGAAGTCGAATTGAGAAAAGTAATATGCCCATCTGGCATGGCGAGAATTGGAGCATTCCATTTGTTGGAGGACCCTAAGGTTGCGATGATCGGTCCTCACTATGAATGGTTGTAAGAAACCTAGTAGCAGGTGCCTCTATTCTTCACAAGCCTGTTTGATGGCCAACAGCTCCTTCTCCAGTACGGAGTAGTTTCTTCCACTGATAGTGAGAGTCCAGGAATAATAGGCCACCGGGTGCTCGAGTTCATCAACAGACCTTTGAAGGAGAGACGCCCCAATGGCTGCATCTGAGGCGTCGATTTCTAGTATGAACTGATGGGTCTGGTCTGGTTGCATGAGGACTGGGGCTGTAGTGAACAACTCCTTCAATTGCTGAAAAGATTGTAATGCCGTAGGGTCCATGTTGAACTTGACCCCCTTCTTTAACAAGGCGGTGATGGGGAGAACCATGTTCGAGAAATGGGGAATAAAAGAGCGATAAAAATTGCCCAAACCCAAAATCTCTGGACATCCTTCCGCTCTTTAGTTCTGGCCACCATAATATCGCTTCCACCTTGCTTGGGTACATTCTGATTCCATCCTTGGAAAGTATATATCCCAAGTATGAAACAGATTCCACACTGAACTGGCATTTCTCTGGTTTAACGAAGAGCTGATTCTTTTGGAGGCGACCGAGTACTTCCTTGACATGGATGAGATGCTCTGAGGCACTAGATGAGAATACCAAGATGTCGTCAAGGTATACGACCACAGACAGAAACAGGAGATCAGAAAAAAGTTTGTCGATAAACTTTTGGAAAATGGCTGGGGCATTCACCAGGCCAAAGGGCATGACCCTGTATTCGAATAACCCTAAAGGAGTTTGGAAGGCGGTCTTCCATTCGTAGCCTTTCCGAACTCTGAGGAGGTGATACACTCCCCTCAGATCTAGCTTAGTAAAAACGGTGGAACCTTGCACAGCTTCCAGGACGTCCCAGATCAAAGGCATGGGATAAAGGTCACATAGAGTGACCCGATTGAGTCCTCGATAATCAATACATGGACGTAATTCTGAGGTGCCCTTTTTACAGATGAAGAATAAAGAAGCCCCGCCTGAAGATTTGGACTCTTGGATTAATCCATTCTGTAAGTTTGCATCTAGGTACTCTTTGAGCGCCTTTCTTTCCGGAAGGGAGAGCGGGAATATCCTGCAAAAAGAAACTGATGCCCCTTCTTGTAGCTCTAGGGAACAATATTCAGGTCTGTAGGGGGGGTAGAAGCCTGGGTAGCTTGTCCTCGAATACTTTTGAGTACTGTTGGTATTGCACAGGGATGCTAGACACCACAGATGTTGAGAGTACAACCTCGTGCCCCACCTGGTCTTCTTGAGACAGATGATGAAGACAGTGTTCCTGACAAAAGTCTGAATCAAAGCTCAAAGTGTTCTGGCCCAATCTATATGAGGATTATGTCTCCTTAGCCAAAGAATTCCCAGTATGACTGGGAAGTGGGCGGCACTGATGACATCAAATTTGATGGCTTCCTGATGTCTACCCATCTGTACTTGTATGGGTCATGTCTCCATCACAATGGGACCTGAAGAAAGGGGGGTTTCATCAACCCCTTCAACCGGAATAGATCTGTGCTTGTTCAACACTGCTAACCCTTTCTCCTGCACCCATGTGATGTCTATGAAATTGCCAGCTGCCCCACTGTCTAGTATAGCCAACACCTCTACAGTCTTCTCAGGGTTCAATTGTAGCTGTAAAAGGAACACCATCAATCTGGAGTCTTCCGTGAGATTTACTGCTTGTGCATGGTTGCAGGGCTTGCTGCTAGATTCCCTGGTATCACCCCTGCGTTGACTCGGGGGGAGGTGTTTCCCTGTTTCCTAGGGGGTACCTCTGTACAGTTGCGTAGCAGATGTTTCGATGATCTGCAATACATACAGAGACCTAGATCTCTTCTGCTCTTCCTTTCATCTGGAGTAAGGGGTCCCTGTGCAGCTCCTATCTGCATCGGCTCATCCGGAGGGCGTTCGGATCTAGAAGAGTCTTTAGTAGGAGGCGACAGGTCTGTCACAGGAGAGTAGGCCCGTTGTCTTCTTCCCCAATGCCTTTCCATCATGCGGTATTCAATCTGTAAGGTCAGGGTAACTAGTTCTTGAAAGGTACCTGGCCGTGCAACCCGAGCCAGTTCGTCCTTGAGGTCTTCATGAAGACCTCTTCTGGAAATTGTCAGCTGAGCCATATCTGGTCACCCTGAATCTGTGGCAACCTTTTGGAATCTAGCCACATAGGTCTGGACATCCGAACTGCCCTGTCAGATGTCTAACATGGCTTCATACGAGGTAAATAGTACCTCTGGTCGGTCGAATCTGTTCCGGAATAGTTGGACAAGTTGGTCAAAATTCTGTAAGGCCGGGTCATCATTCGTCACCAGAGGAGTGGCCCAGGCCAAAGCGTTTCCCACCAGGTTTGAAATAAGGAACCCCACTCAGGCAGTATCAGTCTCAAAAGTTCTTGGTCTGAACTTGAAATAGACCAGACAGGCACCCATAAATTCTTTCCAGGATTTGGCACTACCATTGTATTTACCAAAAGATAAAGGCATAGGGAGTAAATCCCCTCTTTCTTCGTTCCGTGCTGAAGCCTGTTGTCTAAGTGCTACGTTTTCAGCTTGTAGATTTTGCATCTTAGCGGTCAGGCCTTGAATGGCGGCCACCAACTCCTGGTATTGTTCAAACAAAGCCATGGGCATTTCTGGGCGTCGCATACTATGACGCCGGGCAAATAGGGGAACTCTCCCATGACCCCTCCTTACCTCTTTCGTCCGACGAGTTGGTCGGGGTCTCCGTTGTCTCCTTTCTTCGGACCTTCTTTTCTCCTTGGCGCTTCTGGGTCTTGACCTTTTTGCGCAAATAAGGAAGAGCTCCACCGGAGGCAACCTTGGCAGGAGGACAACCCCGGGCCAAAGGGGACCCCCAGGGAGCCAGCCTTCGGAGCAGGGAAAAAGCTCTTAGCACCAAAAAACCCTGCTGTTAAGTGTCCGGTGATTCACGAATGGTGATTCTCTTGGTGCAGCAAATAGTTCTGATTGTGGTGGGAGGACGATTCTGACAGTTTCAGAATGATGAGTTCTAACAGCAGAGGCTGGGTAGCAGATTCAAGGGCTTGGGTAGACCGTAGGCAACAGACTGAGCAAGGAGAATATCAGGTAAAAGACCGGAAATGAAAAGAAACGCCAGAACGGCTGCAGAAAGTGCAGAAGCACCAGAAAGGTAAGAACTGTCACGGTTGATGAAATGAACACCTTTCCGTAGAGAAAATACAGCAAGGAGAGGTTAGCGGAAGAGCGGATGAAAGTAAATATAGAGTGTACCTTGTAAAGCGGGTACCAGCTGAGGCGGGACTCGGGTGAAATGGAAATCTCACGAACGAGTGGCGGAAGATGGAGACCATAGACTAGTAAGGCAAGAGAAAGACAAAGGAAACGCAGGAACAACAGGGGAAAAGTTCGAAAACACACGAACGCTCAGGAGCAGGAGAGAACAGCTAGGATACCTGCAGCGGGTACCAGGAAGTATGATACAATGCAATGAGCCGTGGCTACGGCGCATTGTTCTAGCAACCCTGCAACGCGGCGACAATTCTGGCAGAGAGAGGACTAGAATGCGAACAGTCCTTTTCAGATAGCTGTTCCCAAAACCTGATTTGGGACGTGTGATACAATGCATTCTCCATGTTTGCCACAACCGCCAGGGCTGCCGCATGACACTTATGCACAGGGTTTTTGCATGGAGGACTCTAAATTGACTTGAGGTCCCCCATATTCAGTGGTATATTTGCTATTGTGAGGAATATGCTGAATACATTATGATAATTAGACTTCTTTATAGATTACAGACTAGAACCACAGTTTGAAAATCGAGGTTCAGGGAAAGGAACGTATGCTGCATTCACAAGTTCCCAAGTACTGCTTGTGCTGATTTTAAGCAGCTCCTTTTACACCAAGCACTATAGTCCTTTGACTCGGTCTTCTTAGCACTAGCTATTATCCATGATTGAAGTCTCTTGATTATAGTAGTTACTGTGTCTCATGCATTCTGGAAACTACACCTTTTATTTGTGCACACAATCATCATGTAACTCATCAGACTCTACAAGTAGGATGGCCAGCTACCTTCCTGTAACTCAGACACCAACCCCGTCCAGTGCTGGGCTTTCATTTAACAATTCAAATGCCTAGTGGCAGTTGTAGATTTGATTAAGATCAATGAAAGAAACTAGACCCATCACCTGTTTCCAATGGCTTGTAAAAGGATGTCTGAGAGTGGAAACGGGGTGTTCTGGTGAGCAACTGTTATAAAGTTAGCCCTAGCAGTCCTAGCATAAAACTGTGCTTAGGTGCAGGAGTGGTGGGCACGTGTCACGGGTTGACTGCAACGGTTAGCCACCTACAGCCTGCTTTGGTTGCTTTTGCTTTCCACAAGTCATCTGCTCATGCTCTTTGCACGTGGTTTTAATTCTCTGTTTTTCCATACACGGTCAGTGTTTTTGCCCCTGGTGGTTGAACTCATCACAACTCTATCTTCACATTTATTTCTGTCAGTCTGCTTCAGAGACAGTGGAAAAACGCAACGGTCTATCGTGTGTTCATTGGTGTTTTGCTATCTTTAAAATAAGTGGTACTGTTTACATTAAGTACACTTTTTAATCTTGTAGGAGTATTTTTATCCTTTAACCAAGAAGATGGAAACTAGGTCGACCACAAGCCTTGCATTCGAAGTGTCATTTAGTAGGCCCAACACCATGAGTCCTGCTCTCTTGACACAACATGAAACAACGTACTTCACATTTCGAATAAGTAAGAGACTCGCCCTAAATGAAAATATTCAGGCCTGTATTATTGGCAGGTGGCCATGAAGTTACTTGTGTGTGCTTACTGTTCTCCTGGCTAATGCCTGTAATAGCCCTCAGACCATATGCCATATTTAACACTAGCATAGCCGATTGTCGAGAAATCTGTCATCCCTCGCCATTCTGTGCACTTAGTGCCTTTCACAAGCATTGACAACCAGGGCCCGATCTAGGACGTTCAAGGCCCAGTGTAATGGAAAAAGGCGTGATGGATCCCCCTAATCTGCACGTGCGCATGGACATTGCTGGAAGTGACAACGCAGAAAGTTGTTCATTAGTCATGTGTAGTACATGTAAAATATAGCAGAGCCCTCAACTGCAGACGGTTGCCTTTTAGGTTGATAAACTGATATATACTAGCCGAGTTCCACCTTTAGCACTGCATCCCATAGAATAAAGCTGAATCCCAAGAGAAATTCAGTCCTGCTGTCACATAAGCAAGGACAGAGCAATCCATGGTGTGCCCTGACTCTCTTCATACTATGGCTTTTATGAGGCAACTACGCTAGTCATCTCTGCTAATAACAGTTGCTTGAAATTATAAATACTGTTTGCATGCAATATAATGCTACTTTTATTTCATGTTTTCAAGTCTGTTCAAGGGACATTCATCCATCAGTGCTTTGGAGCCATAACAACGGCAGTAAACATTACATAAATATCAAGTAAATTAACATGAGATCTGGAGTTCCCCGCTTGATAACGTGGTGATGTGTGGGGCCAAAAGATATTCCCCGAATGAGCAATCTCGCTGACACTTTGGGCCTCATTACAACCTGCCAGTCCGGGACCGTGCAAAATCCGTGACGGCGGTAAAAACGTTTCCGTGTCTGCAAGGTTGCGGAAAAACCGTCCGATTACACGCTGTCGGTCGCGCGCACCACACGGACTCGGAAACGTTACCGCCGTCACGGAAAACCCCACGGAAATGGAAATAACGAAGCCACAAGTGGCGCTAAACCCGTTTCCGCCTCCGCCACCACGGACACGGAACCGGAAATACCATGATCGCCAAAACAGGAAACAGAGAGGCGACCATCATATAAAAGCACAATCCATTGCCATCCAGAGCCAGCACAAGCACAATCCTAACTCTGAGAAGCCAAAAGGGACCACCAGCATGTCTGCCAGGATTCCTGCTCAGAGGCAGCGCAAACAGAGCTTCAGCGAGGCGGAGCTAACCGTCTTGGTGGAGCACATTGTGGACAATGCTGAGATGCTGTTCAGCGCCGACCAACGGCGTGCCACACAGCAGCGGAGGAAGGAGGTGTGGGCCGAAGCTGCACGCAAGTGCACCGCCGTGGGCGTGGCAGTGAGGAGCGTGAAGGACTGCCACAAGCGTTGGGACGACCTGAGGCTGAGGGTACACAACCTCATTTCCACGCACCGCCAACGCAGCAGTGGGACAGGCGGAGGACCCCCTTCCCCACTGAGGCTGCAAGCATGGGAGGAGCGTTGCAGCAGCGTCCTCCACCTAGAGGGAATCCATGGGATCGGGCAGGCTGAGGCAGGAGTGAGCCCACCTGCAGATGCCGGTAAGTGCCCAAACATGAATGCCACATGTAAATATGCAGTTGTGAGTACTGGGCCAAAGGACCCTTTTACAACCCCCCCCCAGGCAGTGCATGTGTGGGCCAAAGGACCCATTAACAACCCCCCCCCAGGCAGTGCATGTGTGGGCCAAAGGACCCATCATGATCCGTATGGCAACCAATATCACTGAATGCAGACACCAGCAATCAGATGCATGCGACTAACACTATTCAATGTACAATCTTAATGACGCATGTGATGCACCGATCTGCCACCACAACAACACTAATTGCATGCCCTTTGTGTCCCCACAGCCGTTTCAAGTGACAGTGATACTGCACAACAGGCCAGCCAATCTGCATCGGCAAGTACACTAGCCACCGCCACCACACAGGAGGATGCTGCCGGCAGTTCTGCACCTCTGGCCACATTACCAGCCACTACAGATGTGCGGCACACCACCACCGCCAACATCCCCACCGTCTCCACACTGGCTAAGTCTAGACAGGTGCCACGGGAACCTATCATGGACACCCAACACAACACCGAAGGCAGCAGCACTGCAGAGGGGGCGGCCTGCAGTGATAACAGTGCCCCGCAAGAGCACTCGGAAACGGGGCCCCAGGCGGAGATGCCCACATTGGAAGACCTGGGCTCCTTCCATAAGCTGGGGTTCAGCCCCACTTCACTGGGGATTCCCATGAGGTCGCCCACCCCATCCATGGCCGAACTGAATGCCCGCATGCAGCGGATGGAGGACCAGCAGGCTACCCTCACCCAGCTGGTGGAGAGGCAGCTAGAGGAATCCAGGCTGCAGAGGGAGAGCTACAGCGCCTCAGTGCGTCGCCTGTCGAGGTCCATTGGACGCTTTGCGAGCACCATAGTGACCCTTGCACGCCATGTGCGGGAGGGCAACGGCCACACCTCCAGGCTTGTAGAGGCCATGTTGGTTGGCCAACAGGCAAATCTGGCACGGATGCCCTCAATCCCAGATTCTGGGCCATCAAACACTACCACCCCATCTAGCTCCACTACTGCCAGTCCAAGGAGGCGCTCGAGTAGGCTAACGGGTCCTTCGGGCAAGGTTGCACAGGCACAGAAGCGCACGCGGAAGTGATGGCATGTGTGTGGGGCAGTGCAGGACACATGTGGACTACCAGGGTGTGAGAGGGGTGGGCACGTTTGGGTGGTGGGGTAGGTAGTTTTGGGGGTTTGGACAATGGGCTCTGGGTGGGGGTGGGCACGTTTGGGTGGTGGGTGGCCCCGGGTGTACAGCTTCCCTAACGAATGCACCTTCTTCCCTGTTGTTATCACATCAATACATCACCATTTCAAATCAAGACATACATGTGTGGACATTGATCATTTATTTTGCAGTGCAACTATTAATTCATTGTCGTCACCATGTTTGTGCATTTCTGTGAATGTGCTGTGACTCAAAAGTAAATGCTAATCAGGGCATCCCGTGCTCTCTGGCCATCATGTGGACCCCCAGGGGGAGGCGGTGCCATCCCATCCCCATCTCCATCCCCATCCCCATCCCCATCCCCATCTTCCTCATCTGCGTCTGGTGGCATTGGGATGTTCCTGCGCAGGCATATATTTTGCAGCATGGCACATACGAGCGTGATTTTGCCCATCTTCACTGGGCTGTACAGCAGTGATCCGCCAGATCTGCTCAGACAGCGGAAACGGGCCTTCAGCAGTCCAAATGTCCTCTCAATCATTCCACGTGTGCGGATCTGTGCCCTATTGTATGCCTCTTCATGCCTGTTCCTTGGTCTCCGTACAGGTGTCATCATCCATGGCGTGAGTGCATATCCCGCATCACCTACATGGGATGTAGATGGGGGAACATGTCAGTGTTTGTGGCATCATGTCCTCATCTGCTGCTGTGCATTCTTGTATCATCATTCATTCATGCATATGTACCATGCAGTGTCTGGAGGTATGTTTCGGCCATCACGAGGTATGTCGCTGACTGCATATGGGCCTACACATTAACTTGCATGTTTACTGTGCCCTGCGGGTGAAATGTGATTGTGTGCATGTCATGGTGCAGTGCTGTCCACACATGGCAGAGTGACTCCAATGTACGGACGTAGTAAATACACGTCGTCTCATTTACACGCCTCCCGTGCTTTTTGGGGCAGTGTTTCAATTGAGGGTGGGTGTCTGCAGTGGCACAGGGTTAATGGGACAGTGACGGGATTGGCTGTGGCAGCGTGTGCACGGGCACATTGTGGTGCCCTGTCATGTCTTCCTTCATGATGTTTGCCATCCGCTGTGTATTTGGTAGATGGAAGGGGGGTGATGCATGTGCGGTCACAGCGGCACACTCACAATGCTCATTGGCCTGGACACACACACACCACTCCGACAGGGTTGTAGCATCGTCAGCTGTACTCACCCAATAGCCACGTGCTTTGTCCGGCATAGCGTTCCATGTACCGTGGCAACGTGGAATTCCGCAGTACCATTGAGTCATGTGATGAGCCTGGGAAACGTGCACAGCAGTGTGTAATCAGTTGCATGGCATCACAAACCATCTGGACATTCAAAGAGTGATACTGTTTCCTATTGCGGAACACCGCCTCAATTGCATGTGGTACTGTCAGCTCGACGTGGGTGCAGTCAACTGCGCCTATGCAATTTGGCATGCCTGCTATGGCATGGAAGGCCAACTTGGTGGCAATGACCTCGGGGAGGGTGCGGGGTAGGGCTATGTGTTCCGACACATGTCGCAACAGGGCATCCAGTACCTGTACCAGGATTTTTGAGAAACACGGTTGTGATATGCCGTGCAGCTCACCAACCGTGTGTTGATAGGTGCCAGTGCCAAGGAAATGCAGAACTGAGACAACCTTCAAGAGGGGGGGATGGCGGTGGGGGTGTCAATTAGGCTGCTGATGTTGTCCTCAATCATGGCGGTGATGTGCAGGATTGTTGCACGGTCCAGCCGGTATAGGGTGTGGATCTGTCCTGGGGTGAGGTTCCAGGGTGAGGCCCTGATGCGTGGTATTGGTGGCTGGCGGCGGGGTCGGGCTGGCTGGGCAATGGGGTTTGCCATAGCTGCAGGGTTGGCTGGTTGCCGCCTGCGCCTCCTCCGCCTACGCCTCCTCCTCTGCGCCATTACTGCCACCATGTGCAGTACTGCCTGTAGGTTGAGTAGGCCCAGTCCCAGTGCTACTAGACCTGCTGCCTGCATGGTTCTGTGTTGTGTTGGCCTGGGTGTGGCCCTTTTGTATGCTCCCAGTGGCCTGCTAGGTCCAGCTGGGCTGATTTGGTGCACCTGTGCCCTGATTCAGTTCAGCAGGCAGTGTATAATGCCATGTTCGCGGTGGCGGCGGTTCCGCCACCGTGATCACGGTATTTACGCCATTTTTTTCCCAGTATTTCTGTGTCCGCGCTAGTTGTGATGCTCACGGTGTTTAGTGTTGGCGGTAACGGAGGGGTTTCCGTGCAGACGGACTTAAGGGGAACCCTATTTCCGTAGTGGCGGTTTAGGGTGGTGCTATTACCGGGGCCGCGGGTCATGATTGCGTGGACATGGAAACGGTGCCGGTATGGTTTTACCGGCAGTGTTAATTCCGGACCGGAGTACTTGTAATGAGGCCCATTCACATTTGTTTTGAAAACGTCTCCAGGACCTCACCTGTGAAAAATCTCTGGAGCAAGCACATCAGGGGAGACAGTCAAGGAACATGTACATGCCCCAAAACAGCTAAATGTCCTGTAAACACCTTTCCTTGTATATTTTCAAGGGTTTCTGTCTCCTCTGCCTTACTGGTGGGGCCCAAAGCCATGGGGCTGCATGCTCTGACATCTTGCCATCAGGTAAATCTTCAAAGGTTTGTCAACTCCTACTGTCCATGTGATATGGACCTTAAATTCTGGTGTGGGGAGCTGGGTGAATAATATGGGATTTTTAATTTCAAGCCTTAGTGACTCCGGGACACTGAGGTGTAGACCGCGTGGTTGCTCCAGGTCGAGTTGCTCGCAAGTGAGCGAGAGAACGTTTGGGCGATATGAATGCCGATCGAGTTTGAACTCAATCAAATTACTGAATACTTCTGATAATCATGATGACGAAAAACTGCTAAGAAAACCAAGCGAAAGGTTTTGTGAATACTGAACTGTAAAAGAGATGAAAGAAAGGCCAACCTGGAGCAGAGTGAAACCCCAGTGCGAGTTACATGAAAATGTGAGCGTAAGCAAGCTTTATGAAAGTGCCAGGAGGAAGTTGCAAGGCTTGCCAAGAGTAGAGAATGAAAGCAAGAAAATAAGCACTTTTTCCAAATACTGATTTGAATGAAAGCAAGTTCTGTTGAAAACTGATCTGAATGAAAGCAGTTTTGGAAAATGCTACGCTATAAAGGAACTGTATAAATTGAGAGACCAAGCATTGGCAACAGCCATATAAAGATATGAAAGTGCAACAAGTGACTAGTGGCAAAACAAGCAATGGTAAATGTAAGGGATAGGGTGAATTGGCACAGGGATTGTCACAGAAAGGATGTTACCTCAGAGACATAGATCATCAGCCTCTAAGGTCCTAATTCACAAATTCATACAATTCGACATCAGACATTTGTCCTAACATATTTACCATCTTCCTGCCTATGAGCCTCTTTCCATAAGTATCACATGGGAAGAGAGGCTGCGTACTCTGTTTAAAGTGTTTATAATGTCCAAGGGTACAAGAGAGAGGGCATCAGGACACTTTAGACCTGTTTGCTGGCAGACCTTGGCAAGGCAGTGCTTCATGTCGAAGTTTTGGCATTCCACTGCCTCTGGCGATTGTGGGTAAAATCTACAATGGAAGTGCTGAAGGATTCCCAAGGCACTGCAAATGATTTGCAAAATCTGTCCAGTGAAATGGGTGCCTCTCTCAGAGTTTATGGAAACTGGAAGGGCAAAACGTAGGATGAACTCTTTGAGCAGTTTCTTGGCCACTGTAATGGAATCAGCATATTTACAGGGGTAGTCCTCAGTCGATCCAGAAAATGTGTCAATGATGACCAGGACGTACTTAAAGGAGGCACACTTTGGTATGCTAATAAAGTCTATTTGGAGATTCACAAAGGGGCCATAAGGTACTTCATATGCCCCTGGAGTGGTTTTCAAAGGCTTTCCAGGGTTGAATGTGAGACGCGTTGGACAGTGATCACAGTATTTCTGAGCAATGGAGGGAAACATAGGTGCTAACCATATCTCTGGACTTCTGAGGTCATCTTTCCCTTGCTTGAGTGGGACACAGAGTGAGATATGGCAATAGAGCTAGTGGGGCCACTAACCGGCCAGTGTTGTCACACCATAGGCGATCGGAGCAACAAACATATTTTGGAGGTCCACCAGGACGTAAAGAGATGCTAGGGGGTCATCAAATGAGAGGAGAAACAGCAGCACATAATCAGGAGCCTGAGGGTCATGGAGGTCATGGAGGGATGCATTTTTTGCATGGCTGTCAGCCAGCGTTTTACCCTGCAAGGTGCTGTCAGAAAGTCGAGTGTGGGCTTAGCACTCCACAATGGCCAACTCGGTGGGTAGCAAAATCGCATTAATCAGGGCTTCAACATACAAAGCATTGAGAATGGGAGTACCTTGTGCAGTAACATGAATCAGTGTATATAGTCGCTGTGCGCTGTGTGGTGATCATGCAAGCTGGCATGAGGACAATGAGTTCAGAAACGTGTGCTGATCGTACTGATGTACGCTGAAAAGCTTCTAATACTTCAAAGGAGGTGCAAATGGCAAAACATGCCTGGATACTACCTGTTGAACCTCTAAGACAAGACCCATCAACAAAGAGACTCAGGCCCGCAAGGCAGTCATGTGGGTGACTATTGGATGGGGACAGAGAACACAGCAGAGGCAAGATCAATGCAAGCGAAAAATTGGATGTGAGGTGGGATACAGGAGAGAATGGGCAGGGGGTCCGGGGCCACCGGATGCAAGGTTATTACTGCCTTATTAAGGGTATACAAATCAAGCACAAAATGGAATTTGCCTGTGCCCTTTTTCTGAATTGGAAGTACCAGAGTATTGCAAGGGCTAGTGGTGTAGTAGAGGATGCCATGATTAATGAGGAAAGAGATAACAGGCTTCATACCTTTCTCGGCTTGAGGGGATATTCTGTACAGGGGAATGTTAGGCAGAATCCTGAGCAGTGCCCTTAGGGACCACTACACACAATTAAGACTACAAGTGGTAATACAAGTTCACCTTTGGTACAAGCCTGTACTACTATGTTAAAGTGGTAGCAGTAGCGAAGCAGCCAGGCTTATCTCAAGAGTATATGAGCAGTAGCAGAGATTACACAAAGGGACCACAATTACTGTGACTCAAGCAAACACTGACTCAAGGTTTCACGTAAAAAATATAAGTACATTTATTTTTAAACCACCGAAATCCCCCATTCACACAGCCTGGCTGTCAATCAAGCAGCAGGGGGGTTGTCCTGCCTGGACAACCACCTCAGCCAATCATGACAAAGTGCGACTTGAGTTTCCTAGGATACCCTGTGCAGGGGGTGACTACACCCCTCCCTCACATTCAACCCACCTAGACACCCAGGCTCCTAGAGGAGGGCTTCTTAGCAGAAGCCTGCCAAAAGACGGTGAACAAAGAAGGCAAACCTGGTTTGCCGCACAAAGTAAAACACAAGAAGGGCTTTAACAAAAAGAAATGGCGAATAAACCCGACCGGAGTCAAAAGAAAAAGTATTTGGTCAAGCTGGTTTATGTTCGAGGCTAATATAATAGCCTAAAACAATACCATGTTTATATAGTATAAACAGGGTTGAAAAGTTAGGGTAGATACCACTGCCACCAGCCAAGTCTAAATGTTAAAAGAGAAAAACAAGGCTCTAGGAGGTACAGATAAAAAGGGCTAAGAAGTAACCCTTTCCAATACTCCATGTAAGATGGGGTGTACTGGATCTGTGGTTAGATGACTATGTAAAGTTAATGGCAACTTTATCCTTTTCTGGGGGACAGTAGTAAGCCCCAGAAATAGAGTCAGTGGGAAGTCTAAAAGACAACCCTGTGTCACTGCACTGAAGGTGCTGTGTAACACACAAAAGAAGGGGGGCTACTCAAGTGGTGTACTCCAGAGCCCACTATCACAAAAACAGATTAAATACACATGGCAAAACATGGGTAAGAGTGGGGGAAAAGCTCACACTCTTACCAAGTGAAAAAAATAACTCCAGAAATCCAGCAAAGCTGCTGAGGGACTTACTAGGTAAGGGAAATTAGCTATTGAATGAGAATTCTCCCTAGCACTCGCCCCCCCAGACTAAAGGACAGGAGGATTTAATCCACTCCTGGATGGTTCTCATACCTCTAGTCGGTTATAAACAACCTAGAGAGACCATCAGCATTTTGGTGGTGACTTCCTGCTCTGTGCTCAATGGAAAAATCAAATCCTTGCAGACAGATTGTCCATCTGAGTAACTTTGGGTTTTCCCCTTTCATTTGCATCAGCCATCTCAAGGGTTGGTGGTCAGTCTGAATAATGAAGGTAGATCCATACAAGTATGGTCTAAACCTCTTCAGTGACCACACAATAGCAAAACATTCACATTCTATTGTTGCCCACCTTGTCTCAGGATCCTTCAACTTCCTGCTGATGAAACAAATGGGGTGTTCCCTTCCTTTCTCAACCAGTTGACTAAGGACTGCACCTATACCTACATTAGAAGCATCAGTTTGTACAATGAAGAGTTGGTGGTAGTCAGGAGCTCTTAGGACTTGATCTTGACAAAGGGCTTTCTTCAGACCTTCAAAGGGTTGATTGCACTCCTCATTCCACCTGACCTTTTTAGGGAATTTAGGAGAGGAGATGACATTCAAGGGAGAAGCTATGGTCCCATAGTGCTCTATGAAGTTCCTGTAATACCCAGTGAGACCTAAGAAGGCTCTGACTTGGGTTTGAATAGTAGTGGTGGCCCAGTTTTGTACAGCTTGTACTTTGCTAGGCAATGCCCTTATTTCACCTCCTCCATCCTCATGTCCAAGGTAGACCACTGTACTCTGACCAATTTGACATTTGCTTGCCTTTATGGTTAGATGGGCCTGTTCCAGAGCCTGCAATACATATCCTAGGTGTTTAATATGTTCTTTCCATTTCGGGCTGAACACTGCAAGTATGTCATGCAGAAGTCCTCCATCCCATTCAGAACTTGATTACCATCATCTGAAATGTAGCAGGTGCATTCGTTAGCCCAAAAGGCATTACCTTTAATTGGTAGAGTCCAGCTGGGTTGGAGAATGCAGTTATCTCCTTGGCATGGTCTGTCAGGGATATTTGCCAATAGCCTGATGTTAGGTCAAATGTGCTGAGGTACTTGGCTGCACCAAGTTTGTCCTAAAACAATAGGGTCCATACTGCTATAGATTCAATTAACAATTAGTTTAAGTAACAAGTTATTTGATAGGGTGCACCACAAGGGTATCACTCAAATTTTAGGCTGTAGCAGACTCTGAAAGCAATCAGGGTAGTCTCATGTTTGAAAAACAGTAACAAATATTTATTTAGCAAAACAAAATAGGTATGTAAATAATACATGAACTGAACATAAAGCAATTTGACAAACATGCAAATGCATTTGTTTGATAGTTAGAAGGTTAATAGTCGAAAAAACAAGAACCCAAATATAAGTTTTTCTTCAAACTTTTAAAAAGAATAAACCAAAAGAAAATACTAAAAGAAACTGGACAACAGACTGCCAATGCTGAATGGTGACCTAAACCTAAGCCAACATTCCTATTTATGGCTTGTTTTTAGCCACTGCACAAGTTATTTTCAAAGAATTTACAGAATTGGAATTGTTCTATGTCCTATGGTTTGCTGACAGGTCCACCAGCTCATCTGTCCTAGGTAAAGGATGGGCATCAGTCTTTGTGACTGCATTTAGAGCTCTATAGTCCACGCAGAATCTCAACTCCTTGGATCCTGCCTTTGGTACAAGCACAACTGGGCTAGACCATGGGCTAGTAGAGGGCTCTATAACCCAGAGATCAAGCATCTTGTTGACCTCATTCCTTATATGGGTTCTTACATTGTCTGACATTCTGTACCCCCTGCTTTTGACAGGCACACAGTCACCAGTGAGTATATCATGTTGGCCCCAAAGGGTCAAGCCTGGTGTAAGTGAGAACCGGGAGGCAAACTGATTTAACAGTAATTTGCACTCATCCTGCTGGTCAGATGTGAGACTGGAAGAGAGATTAACTCCTTCCACTTGCTCATCTAAAAGTAAGCCTCTGAGGAGGTCAGGCAGAGGTTCACTCTCCTCCTCCTCCTGAGCTGAAGCTAGAAGCAAAGCTCCTATGTCAGGTCTAGAAACATAATCCTTCAAACGGTTGGTGTGAAAGACGCTGGGAGCCTCCTTAGGATTGCCTAAGTCCACCAGATAGTTCACCTCTCCAAGTTTACCCACAACTTTGAAGGGTCCTATCCATTTGTCCTGCAAGGCCCTCTGCCTTGTGGGGGCCATAACAAGAACAAGCTGATCTTGAGTAAACTTCTGGTCATGCCAATGTTTGACCAGAGCTTGACCAGTCTTCAAGTTATCACTTGCCTCTGCCATCATGTGTGAAATTCTCCTCCGGAGACCTATCACATAGTCAGTCACTCTGACTGGCTTGGGGGATGGAGCACTCTCCAACCCCTCCTTAATCAGGGCCAATGGACCTCTGACTGGATGGCGATAGAGAAGTTTGAAGGGACTGTATCCTACTCCCTCCTGAGCGACTTCTCTTATATGCAAAGAGAAGGCATGGCCGTAGAAGGTCCCACTTTCTTTTAAGGGGTTCCTCTAAAGCACCTATCATGCTCTTCATAGTTCTGTTAAACCACTCTACCAACCCATTGGTTTGAGGATGGTAGGCAGTTGAGAACTTGTGGGTGACTCCACAGGTTTTCCACATGGCTTGCATGTAGTGGGACATAAAATATGATCCCCTGTCAGATATCACTTCCTTAGGAAAACCTACTCTGGTAGAAATACCAAGTAGGGCCTTAGCCACAGCCAGAGCCGTAACAGTCCTCATAGGTATAGCTTCAGGATACCTAGTGACATGATCCACTACAGCCAGGATAAACCTGTTGTCTGAAGATGTGGGAGGGTCAAGAGGACCAACAATGTCAATCCCAGCCCTCTCAAAAGGAACTCCCACCACTGGGAGAGGCACCAAGGGTGCCACATTCTTGGCTCCACTCTTGCCAGAGGTTTGGCAAGTGTGGCAGCTCCTGCAGAATTTGTCTACTTCTGAACCCATCTTAGGCCAGTAGAAGTAAAGAGAGAGCCTTTCCTTTGTCTTCTTAAAACTTAAGTGACCAGCCAAAAGTATCTTGTGGGCTAACTGCAGAAACTGGAATCGGTTCACTAGAGGTACTAAACGTTTTTTGCAGTCTCCAGGGGTTGACTCAGTCGGTTCACTGTAGAAGAGGCAATCTTCCCAGTGCAACCTTTACTTCCCAGGCTCAGTCCCATTGAGCTGAGAAGTTGTCTGTAGGCAAAGGCCTTCAAGGGTAGGACACTCTCTTTGTCCTTTGCTGAAATCTGCCCTGTTGGTGTTACGCTCACCTGACTCCCACGGAGGCGCTGGCCTGGTTCGCGCTGCTGTGACCTCTTCTAAGGTGATGCGCAGGGTTCGGAAGACGGACTGGACCGGGCCCCCAAATCTGGCTTATCTGGCTCGCAGGAGTATCCTTCTGTAGGTGAAAATAGGGGATTAACTGTCTGCAGGGTAATGCAATCGGCCTCCCACTTTCCCCTCTCACCCTCCTTGAAACCCTTCTGTGATTTCTCATAGCGTCTCACCTTAGGGTCTGGAAGTACGAGCTCTCCATCCTGCTTCTGATGCAGGGGCGCGTAGGTATCCAGTTACTTCACTGGATTTTCGGATTGGTGAGAACCAAACTTGATTGGCTTCCAGGTAAGTTTTTTGATAAGAGGTTCCCCTTGTGTCCATGCATTAATGTCCTAATGCTAGTGTCTTTTTCCCCATAGGGGCCGGGGTACGGAATGCCGGGAACAGGCACCGACCCGAGATGAGAGGTGAAATCCTTGAAGAAAGCAGGTAAGTCTTTAATGAGCGTTTTTTGGTAATGTCTTTTCATTCGCTCATTAACGCTGATGTCTCTTTTTCCCCTTAGGGGCCGGGGTCCGGAAATGCCAGGATGCGGCGCGGACCCGAAATGAAGAGGGAATGAATCAACAGGTAAGTCTTAACATGGAGATTTAGCTTTCCTTATTCCCTTCTCTCTCTCACCTTTTGTTCTGGTGTTTTTCTCCCTAGGCGCTGGGGCGTGACTGCGAATCCGGATGATCGCTGCTGAACATGGAGGCGCCCTGTGAAGGTGAGTGGAATGCGGCGCTGCAGCGATCGGCGCGATGAGCTTTTAAATTAAAGTCTTCCTTTTCAGGATTGTCAGCGAGATGTCTCCGGGATGCGGATTTAGCAGGTAAGGACTTTTCCTTCTTCTGTTCTCTTCTTTTCTTCCTTTGCAGGTGATCCAGGATGCTGGCAGGCGTGGCAGAAGTCAGGATGCAGGAGCAGACACGGCGAGCGTCCAGCTGCTAGATGCAGAACAACGCGAAGCAGGTGTGGCTGTTCGGGTGGGGTTTAAATAGCCTTGGAAGAAGTTCCAGGTATGTATCCTTCCTCCAATCAGGTATGTATCCTTCCCTGACCACGCCCGGATGGTAAATTAGTCCCACAGGTAAAGTAGTTCCTTTCAGGCCTCAAGGAGGCCGGAATCCTGCAGCATGGTCTGCATCAGGTAAGTGCACCCAAGCATTCCCATAATGAGCCTGGCGCCTATGGCGCCAGGACTGATGTCTTTTATGAGCCTGGCACCATAGGCGCCAGGACACTGTCCAAAGGGCCCCTATATGGGGTTGCTGGGTCCTTCCTTGGGGACTGGATGTCCGCTTTCGGGGACGCCGGGCTTGAACCGGCTCCCCGGGAGCGGGCATCATGACAGCACTCCCCCCCAAGGCCCCTCCCAAGGTTGTTCCCTCCGGGGGTTTTGGTTTGTCTGGGAAGAGTCGGTGGAATTTCCTGACTAATCGAGGTGCATGCACATGGTCGCTGGGTTCCCACGACCTCTCCTGAGGTCCGTACCCCTTCCAATCAATTAGGTAGAACAGTTTTGACCTAAACATTTTTGAGTCTAAAATGTTCTTCACTTCGAATTCGGGCTCCCCATCTTTTAGAATAGGTTCTGGAGGTTTGAGTAGTCGGGTTCCGGGTACCATTGGTTTCAGAAGTGACACATGAAAAACAGGGTAAATCAAGTTTAACAGCCACTGGGTTAATTATTGCCGTAATAGAATAAGGTCCCAGATATTTTGGGTTAAAAGTTTGAGGCCCTTTGAGTGGTAAATGTCTGGTAGCTAACCACACTTGATCCGCAATCTGATACGGAGGTGCTTCACTCCAATGTAGATCAGCATTCTCCTTGTATTTTCTCTTGGCTTGTTGTAAATGCGTAGTTGCCTCTTTGAAGGCTTGGGTAATTGTAGAATGCAGATGTTCTACTGCAGGCATTCCGAGGTTCTGAGGTGAGTCAAGGTTTGAGGTTCGAGGGTGATGCCCAAACAAAGTATAAAAAGGACTGTGGCCAGTTCCAGAGTGTACCGAATTATTATATGCCTATTCGGCTATCCAAAGAATGTCTTTCCAGTTGCTTTCAGATTGCTGTAACATACACCGTAAGTACTGTTCAAGGGTCTGATTTGTCCTCTCGGTCTGACCATCGGTCTGAGGGTGGTGACTGGTCGATAATCTTACGTCGATCTGCGCCATTTGACAACATTTGCGCCAGAAGTGGGAAATTAATTGTCTTCTCCGGTCAGAGATTAGTATAGATGGGAATCCATGTAGCCGAACAATATTTTCGAGGGATTCTTTGGCTAGGATATAAGCTGAGAGTAAACCTTTCAAAGGAATAAAGTGGGCCATTTTGGAAAACAAATCCACAATTACCAGAATAGTATTGTACCCCGAACAAGGAGGCAGATCCGTAATAAAATCCAATGATAGGGTGTGCCAGGGTGCTGGTGGTATGTCTAGAGGTTGAAGGAGACCGGCTGGTCTTTTCTTTTGAATTTTATTTTGGGCGCAAACACCACAGGACATCACAAAAGATTTAACATTTTTCGCCAAGAGGGCCACCAAAATTGTCGTTTCACCTTTTCCTCTGTCTTGGCAATACCGGGGTGTCCCTCTATTAATGTATCATGATAACCGGAAATAACTAGTTTGTGTAATTCATTATGTGGCAGGAATAACCGTCCTTGGAAATAAGGTAAACCATTATCTATGGTAAAGTCTGATCCCTTTTGTATCAATTTCTGTAAGGTTGTAGGGTCCAGGAGTTGTTTCACTCTGGCTTGAATGTCTTCAAGCGTCTGTAACAAAGTCATGCCTAGAATCCTCTGTTCGGGAATTATTGGTACTGGTTCTGAGTTTGTATCAGATTCTCCAATTCCAATTCGGGATAAGGCGTCTGCTTTGTCATTCTTGCAGCCAGGTCGATAGGTAATCACAAAATCAAATTCAGCGAAAAACAAAGCCCATCGGAGCTGCCGTGATGACTGAGCCTTGGCGGTTTTCAAATACTGTAAATTCCGGTGATCAGTGATCACTGTGATGGTATGTCGAGCGCCAAGCAGATAATGCCGCCAGGCTTTAAAAGCGGACTTAATGGCTAACAGTTCTTTGTCCGTGATTGCATAATTAACCTCGGGTGCCGAGAATTTTCTGGACCAAAATGCTACGTGATGCAGTTGGTTGGTTTCGGGATCTCTTTGGGACAGGACAGCCCCCATGGCTAGGCTGGATGCGTCAGTCTCGACGACATAAGGGAGATCTGGACGCGGGTGTATCAATATAGGTGCAGAGGTAAACTTAGCTTTTAAATCCTGAAAGGCCTGCTGGGCTTCTTCAGACCATTCAAAACGTTTATTTTTCCTCAAGAGTGCAGTAATGGGTTGTACCACGCGTGAAAATTCCGGGATAAACCTGCGATAGAAATTGGCAAAGCCGAGCATGTTTTGAACCCCTTTTACAGAGCTAGGTGATGGCCATTTGAGGATGGCATCCACTTTTCTTGAGTCCATTCGGACTCCTTTGGGTGTCAGGATGAAACCTAGAAACTCGACTTCTGTGGTATGGAAAACACATTTCTCCAATTTAGCAAATAGTTTGTGTTGGCGCAGTTTTTCAAGTACTGCCCTCACGTGTTTTCTGTGATCAGATTCCGAAGAGGAGTACACCAGAATGTCATCTATATATACGACAACACAAACATTGATGAGTTCCCGAAGGACATCATTTATGAAGTATTGGAAGACAGCCGGCGCGTTACACAATCCGAAAGGCATCACCTGGTACTCGAATAATCCTTATTTAGTACGGAAGGCAGTTTTCCATTCGTCGCCTTCTTTAACCCGTACCAGATGATAAGCCCCCCAGAGATCTAACTTGGTGTATATGCAAGCGTCCTTCACCTGGTCAAGGAGTTCAGGGATCAGAGGCAGAGGATAACGGTTTTTAACCGTTATCTGGTTCAATGCGCTTTAATCGATACAAGTTCTAAGGTCGCCTTCTTTTTTGGGCACGAAGAACAAAGCCGAGGATGCCGGGGACTTTGACGGGCGAATAAAACCATTAGCTAGGTATTGATCCAAATATTGTCTCAAATGCAGATTCTCTGGTTCGGTAAGGGCATAAATCCTGCTACAAGGGGGTTGTGCACCGGGCACCAGATCGATTTGGCAATCGTACGATCTGTGAGGAGGTAACGTGTTGGCCGGTTTCTTTTGGAAGACGTCCTGAAAGTCTTGGTATTCCGGAGGTAGTTGCATGGAGGCAGAGGTTACAGATGCTAGATTAATCTTCAGGTTTTCTGGGTAGCAGGTTTGTGTACAATCCGGGAAGGTTATTCTCTTAGCTCACCAATCAATTTGAGGATTATGTGTCTCTAACCAAGGGATTCCAAGAATAACCTGAAACTGTGGAGCCTTGATTACATCAAACACAACACCCTCCCGATGGCCGTCGGGACCAATAAGAGTCACCTCAGTAGTGGAATGTGTTAGCGGTCCAGAGGCAATTTCAGTTCCATCGGCTATGGTGATGACATCTTTGCTGGTTTTAGGACGGAGAGGGAGGTTAATCCTAGAGACCAATTCACGATCCACATAGTTTCCAATAGCCCCACTATCGATGTATGCCTTTATTGCATGCAACCGCTTAGGCTGTTCTGGATCTACGAGAACCATTGGCACAATGAAATGCGATGTCTGAGAGTTAGTTTTCAAGCTCGGCAAGCGGACCCCTACACTTGTCGGGCGGAGTCGTTTCCCGAAACAAAGTCTTCATGGTTTTTATCAGCGGCTCCTACCGCCTTTCGGGGCGGTTTTGCTGGGCAATCTCGTAGAAAGTGTCCAGAATTCCCACAATAAAGACATAATTTTAACTGCCGCCTCCTTTCAAGTTCCTTTTGAGTTAAGGGTCCTTTAACGCCTCCAATTTGCATAGGCTCAGAGACATCAACTCCCTTGGGATTAGCATGGGTCTTGACCAACACCCGGGTCTCAAACCTGGACCAATCTGCTTTTCTGTTTTGAAGTCTGAGATCCAATTGGACCACTAAGTCTATATACTCTGTGCATTCTTGGGGCGGATTTACAACTTGGGCCAAGACATCTTTAAGTTCTCCGCGAAGGCCTCGATAAAACAACGTGACTCTTTTATCCTCTGGCCATCCCGTTTCCACAATTAGTCTATTAAAGTTTGCAATATAGGATAGGAGGTCCTGATTGCCCTGTCACAGCGATAGAAGTTCGTCATCCAGCGCCTGCCCCTGAGAGTGTCGAGCAAATAACCTTTCCATGCTTGCTTGAAACCTTTGAAAATCACGGAGAATCGGGTCATCTTGAGTAACCAGTGGAACTGACCAATCGGCAGCTCAGCCGCTGAGATATGACAATACAAAGGCTACCTTGGTCTGATCATTAGGGAAGGCCCCAGGTCTGCATAGGAAGTGCAAACAACACTGATTCACGAATACGGCAAATCGTTTGGGGTCCCCAGCAAAGCGTTCGGGTGGGGCCAGCGGCATGTTTCCAGGTAGATTAATCTGCACAGGGTTACTGGAAACCACAGGAGCGGGGTTCCCTCCGAGACCGGGTAGAGGAGTTTGCCCAGCTTGACCTTGCAAAAGCTGTCTGGCCAGGTCATCAGTTCTTTCCTTTGATATTATTAATTCCCTCCTGAGGGCATTAGTCTCTTGACGAGCGGCATGTACTTCGGCCCGTAATTCCCCCAGTAATTGGGCCAACTGATCAGTCTCAGAACTTTCCATAGCGCCTGGGTGGGAATTTGTAGGAAGGCTTCGCGTTCTGTTATGCTCACCTGACTCCCACGGAGGCGCTGGCCTGGTTCGTGCTGCTGTGACCTCTTCTAAGGTGATGCGCAGGGTTCGGAAGACGGACTGGACCGGGCCCCCAAATCTGGCTCATCTGGCTCGCAGAAGTATCCTTCTGTAGGCGAAAATAGGGGATTAACTGTCTGCGGGGTAATGCAATCGGCCTCCCACTTTCCCCTCTCACCCTCCTTGAAGCCCTTCTGTGATTTATCGCAGCGTCTCACCTTAGGGTCTGGAAGGACGAGCTCTCCATCCTGCTTCTGATGCAGGGGCGCGTAGGTATCCAGTTACTTCACTGGATTTTCGGATTGGTGAGAACCAAACTTGATTGGCTTCCAGGTAAGTTTTTTGATAAGAGGTTCCCCTTGTGTCCATGCATTAATGTCATAATGCTAGTGTCTTTTTCCCCGTAGGGGCCGGGGTACGGAATGCCGGGGAACAGGCACCGACCCGAGATGAGAGGTGAAATCCTTGTAGAAATCAGGTAAGTCTTTAATGAGCGTTTTTTGGTAATGTCTTTTCATTCGCTCATTAACGCTGATGTCTCTTTTTCCCCTTAGGGGCCGGGGTCCGGAAATGCCACGATGCAGCGCGGACCCGAAATGAAGAGGGAATGAATCAACAGGTAAGTCTTAACATGGAGATTTAGCTTTCCTTATTCCCTTCTCTCTCACCTTTTGTTCTGGTGTTTTTCTCCCTAGGCGCTGGGGCGTGACTGCGAATCCGGATGATCGCTGCTGAACATGGAGGCGCCCATAGGAAGGTGAGTGGAATGCGGCGCTGCAGCGATCGACGCAATGAGCTTTTAAATTAAAGTCTTCCTTTTCAGGATTGTCGGCGAGATGTCTCCGGGATGCGGATTTAGCAGGTAAGGACTTTTCCTTCTTCTGTTCTCTTCTTCTCTTCCTTTGCAGGTGATCCAGGATGCTGGCAGGCGTGGCAGAAGTCAGGATGCAGGAGCAGACACGCCGAGCGTCCAGCTGCTAGATGCAGAACAACGCGAAGCACGTGCGGCTGTTCGGGTGGGGTTTAAATAGCCTTGGAAGAAGTTCCAGGTATGTATCCTTCCTCCAATCAGGTATGTATCCTTCCCCGACCACGCCCGGATGGTAAATTAGTCCCACAGGTAAAGTAGTTCCTTTCAGGCCTCAAGGAGGCCGGGATCCTGCAGCATGATCTGCATCAGGTAAGTGCACCCAAGCATTCCCATAATGAACCTGGCGCCTATGACGCCAGGACTGATGTCTTTTATGAGCCTGGCGCCATAGGCGCCAGGACACTGTCCAAAGGGCCCCTATATGGGGTTGCTGGGTACTTCCTTGGGGACTGGATGTGCGCTTTCGGGGACGCCGGGCTTGAACCGGCTCCCCGGGAGCGGGCATCATGACAGCTGGGCCCACCTTCTGCCAGTAAAGACTGCAGCTCAGGATGGTCAACAGGGTCAAGATCTCCTACCAGAGTAAGATCTTCTTCTAGATCTGATTCCTCAGTATCTAGCTGAACCATACAGGGTTGAACCTCACACTCAGCCTAAGCTGGTGGAGGAATCATAAATGTGATTTTGGACAGTCTTGGAGATGTCCTTCTGGGCACAGGGGTGCTTGCTGGTTTCTTGCTGGCAGACGTGGGTTTCCCCTTTGTCTCTTTCTGACCTGCAATAGCAGTAAATCAGTCCTGTGGACTTGGGGTGATGGTTTCTTCTATCATGTCCCAGGAGAGCCTCTCAAGCTTCTCTCCCTTTCAGACCTTATGTGCTCATGCTTCCTTCTTCTGGGGGGCCTGGGGGTGCTAGATACAACTCCAAGAGTTTTAAGGTCATTACCCAGCAGGACCCTCCCAGGTATGTTATTTTGCACACTTACCGGTATTCTGACAGTCATGTCATTACACTGGATGAGAGCTGGTAACTGGGGAACCATTTGCACAGGGCCTCCAGCTAACTTGGTTAGGTGTTTGGGTGCCTTAGCAACATCCTCCACCTTGAAAAAACACTCATCAACCACAGTTATGCTGGCTCCAGTGTCTCTGATGGCAGGGGTTTCCTGACCATTCACAAGAACACTACCTTTATAATACTCTTTAGTATTATCTGGGATTGAGTTATAGACATCTATGTTCTGTTGTTCCCAAAGACCCAAGGACACTAAGGAAACACTAGCTGAGACTCTCATGGGCTCATCAGCTAGTAACTGAAAGTTTCCACTGGCTAAAGGTACTTCATGCACCTGGGAGAAGACTAAGGAGACAGTGTGGACCCTTGAAGGTTTACCCTTACATCTGGGATTCCCTTTCACATGGTCAGTTAACCCACAAACAAAGCATTTTCCAAATGCTCTCTGTAATGGGAGCTTGTTCTGACCTCCATCTGGTTTGGGACCAGATGGTGCACTAGCCTGATTCGGTCTCCCTTGTGGCTTACCCTGGCTATATTTGGGGCCCTCTTTTGGATGGATTGGAATTATTGGAATTCTCTTGGTTGTCTTTCTTTGGCTGCTTTCCCTCATCCTTCTTCTGAGTTGTCCCAGAATTCTTGGGGGTAGCCCTGTTGGCAACCCACAAGTCAGCAGCCTTAGCTAACTTCTTAGGATCTATCTCCTTTGAATCAGCCAAGTGTTGTCTAAGCTCAGGAGAGCAGACATCAAAAATGGACTCCAACATTAACTAATTCCTCAAAACTTCATAAGTGTTCACTTTGTAACCCTTAACCCAACCTTTAAGTTTTTCAAACATTCACACACCCAGGTAGCCCAAGGGGTACCATCATGTTTTTTGAGGGTTCTAAACCTCTTAAGATACTGGGAAGAGGTCTTCCCAAATCTAGCTATTAATGCTAGCTTCACACACTCATACTGCTGTTTATCCTCCTCCCCCAACTCCATTACAGCATCTCTTGCAATGGGGGAAGCCTAGAGAAAAGCCAGGGAATCAGCAGACTCCATGAGATACCTTGAATCCCATGATTGTACTCAAACATTGCTAACCAATCCAAAACATCAAGTTTAGTCGCATACATACCAATCATTTCCTTTGGCATACGGGGTCTCTTAGGGCTAGAAGACCTAGACGACTCTGGGAGAGAGCATTTTCTACAGACAATTTCTTCATTTCTAGTTCATGATTCAGCTCCATTTCTCTGAGCCTTAACTCTTGATGTTTCATGGCAGTTTGTGCATCAATACGTTTCACTTCCAATTCAAGTCTCATTTTCTCAAGTGCAATAAACTCAGGAGTAAGTGTAGGACCTGTGGGGGTCCCTGTGGACAGAGGTTGTGCTTTCTGAGCAGGCAAAGGAGTTGTAGGGTTTCCTAACAAGGACTCATCTACTTCTTCTAAATTAACACTCTCAGAATCAGAAACATCAGTATTCACATTTGCTGGCGGGGTAGGCCCTTCTGACCCACTCTCCAAACTTTGTGTTCCCATTAACTTTGCAATCAATTCAGATTTCTTTCCTTTACCAGAGAGACTCCTCCCCCTACACATGGTTCTCAAAACCTCAGCAGTGTAGTTTAAGAGACCCTCTTAAGTGTAGCTTTCCATATTTGACATGATTTCTCAGTTAAATAGAATTAGTGGTGTTTAGCCTTGTGGTTAGTTGAACCCAAGCAATAGCAGCACTCTAAGTGTAATCACTCTACTTCCAAATCCTCATCGCTGTACACCAGTGTTATTCAGAATCCTGTGCAGTGCCCTTAGGGACCACTACACACAATTAAGGCTACAAGTGGTAATACAAGTTCACCTTTGGTACAAGCCTGTACTACTATGTTAAAGTGGTAGCAGTAGCGGAGCAGCCAGGCTTATCTCAAGAGTATATGAGCAGTAGCAAAGATTACACAAAGGGACCACAATTACTGTGACTCAAGCCAACACTGACTCAAGGCTTCAGGTAAAAAAATATAAGTACATTTATTTTTAAACCATTTGTTATAAACACAACACTTCTATTATTTCAAAACCACACGTAAAATACACTACAACCAACCAATTCACTTGGTACAGAATAACTCAAGGTAAGACTGTGTTTTAACGGACCAGTGTTGTGAAACAAAAGATGTTACCGGGAATACATATGCGATCACTTTTTGACAGTAATGACAGTTCGGTCTTACGAAAGATACGCGTATCCGCGGCAGGAAATGTTACCGGGGCAAACACACACTTAGCACCTGAGTTAACCAGAGAGAAGAGTTGGGGGCAAAAATCATAGGCAATACTTTTGTCAGGGCTGACAGAATCAGAGAAAACTAGTTGACAGAAATTCAAGAGTCAAGAGGCCGGAGCCGGTGTCAAGTGGAACCGGGTTCCTGTTGTCGAGGATCACACAGTCGGACAGTTCAAGATTCAACGTTGCCAGGAGTACTTAGATATTGTCAACAGAGGAAGCAAAAGTTATAAGAAGGAGGGAAGATAAGGACAAGCCTTGAAGGAGGAGAAAAGGGATTCACACTAGCTCCTCGAAGCAGAACACAGTACCTTATTCAAGGAAGAAGCTGGTGCCACGGAAGTTGTTTCTGGTAGATTCCTGCATACCCATGGTTCCTGGGGATCGGCAAGAAGGAGGACGTCTGAAGGGGGTCTGCACTACGCAGGGATGAAGCCAGCAGCAGCAACGGTGAATAAAAGGTGCGCTCCTTAAAAACAGGAGAGGCTCTTCAGATGGCTATCCGGACCACTACACCAGTGTGCACCGATTTCGACCAAGAAGAGGATCCTCTGGCTGTGGAAGATGAGCTGGTTATCCTCACCAGGTTCAAGGTAAGAAGACTCCGGACTGGATCTTCTCTGGTCGTTGAAGGGTAGATAGCTCAGGACTGTAGCAGGGCTTCACCGAGACAGGATAGTTGCAGCAGCCGTCTTCTTCTCTGCTTCTCTTCGGTTCCTTGTAGTTCCAGTGGCGACTCTGACTTCCAGCCCAAGAGTCCTGCCTTTTATGCGAAAATCCACCATTCACACAGCCTGGCTGTCAATCACGTAGCAGGGGGGTTGTTCAGCCCGGACAACCACCTCAGCCAAACATGGCAAAGTGCGACTTGTGTTTCCTAGGATACCATGTGCAGGGGGTGACTACACCCCTCCCTCACATTCAACCCACCTAGACACCCAGGTGCCTAGAGGAGGGCTTCTTGGCAGAAGCCTGCCAAAAGACAGTGAACAAAGAAGGCAAACCTGGTTTGCCGCGCAAAGTAAAACACAAGAAGTACTTTAACAAAAAGAAATGGCGAATAAACCCGACCGGAGCCAAAAGAATAAGTATTTGGTAAAGCGGGTTTATGTTCGAGGCTAATATAATAGCCTAAAACAATACCACGTTTATGTAGTATAAACGCGGTCGAAAAGTTAGGGTAGATACCACTGCCACCAGCCAAGTCTAAATGTTAAAAGAGCAAAACAAGGCTCTAGGAGGTACAGATAAAAAGGGATAAGAAGTAACCCTTTCCAATACTCCATGTAAGATGGGGTGTATTGGATCTGTGGTTAGATGACAATGTAAAGTTAATGGCAACTTTACCCTTTTCTGAGGGACAGTAGTCAGCCCCAGAAATGGAGTCGGTGGGAAGTCTAAGAGACAACCCTGTGTCACTGCACTGAAGGTGCTGTGTAACACACAAAAGAAGGGGGGCTACTGAAGTGGTGTACTCCAGAGCCCACTATCACAAAAACAGATGAAATACACACGGCAAAACATGGGTAAGGGTGGGGGAAAAGCTCACACTCTTACCAAGTGAAAAAAATAACTCCAGAAATCCAGCAAAGCTGCTGAGGGACTCACTAGGTAAGGGAAATTAGCCATTGAATGAGAATTCTCCCTAACAGGGAACACGCAGGAGTGGAACTTTTGGATTGAGAGTGATGCAAACAAGTTTAGCAGAGAGAATGTGTCCTACGTCATTGCATGTGCTGCCCAGAGGTCCACTGGCATTGAGTCAAGGTGTTGTATTTGTGTAGCTTGTGCGGGTATGATGACTGAAGGAGGCTTTGTAGGAGGCTCCAGATGAGTGGGTTGTTGGAGGAGAAACACATTCAGCTTCCCTAGATTGTAGAACCTCTATATGAATACCATTAGGAGAACAATAAATGGTACAATGCATTTTGCATATCAGATCCATACCCAACAGATTTGCAGGTGAGCAAGGGCTCAACAGAAAAGCAGGATGTTTAGTGACAATTTGTTTGATGCTGGGTGTGGAATAGCTGTGCCAGATATCCCAACAGCATTGACATGTTCCTTTGAAACAGCCACATATCGAAATTCTGCAGCTTGCAGTGTGGAGCACCTGGCACTTGTGTCAATTAAACAATTCACCCTTTTTCCTTGGATGTCACATTTGAGATAGGGACAAGACCAGTTCAGTGTCAGAGAATCAGCAGACAGCATGGCAATGTCATTGTGGACCATAGGAGATATGCATGTCCTGGTAGCCCCAGTTAGAAGGAGAAGGGCGAGGAGGAGGAGGAGGGGTGGTGCTGGGGATGTAGGGTAGCAATTAGAACTGTTAGGAGGAATTAAATATTTGCATGGAAAAGTGGGACCATATTGGCGTTGTCTGGCAGGTTTCGGTAGGACATTGCTAGATGAGATGGCCTGTCTGCTTACAATATCTACAGAAAGGTTGCTGTGGCAGGGGTTGCTGGGCAGACAAAAATGGGTGTGCAAAAGTCTGCTGTGGCCGGTGTCCCTGGTGAAAAGCGGAAGGGGCTGGTTGAGCGCATTGGTTGGCGTGGAATACTCGGGCATCCCCGGCGGGAGTCTTTTGTTGATCATGCTGTATCTGAAAATCTATAAGGCGGGTAGCACCATCTTGCTCCTGGCGTTTGAGCTTGTCAAAGAAACGTTGAGCTGCTTTCAGTGCTTTTTCAATAGATTCAGCTTGCCACCCAATCTGAACATTTTGAATATTGTTTGAAATTTCAAGAAGGAGGCCATTCACAAAATGAGAAACTAAGGTAGGTTTAGCTTATTCTCCAGCATTTGCAGTATCGAAATATTTGCAAAACAGTAAGTCAATCTAGATAAGTAGTCAGGTGGAGATTCAGACTGGTTCTGCTTGCATGCTGTTATTTTTGACCAGTCAGATTTTACCAGGTATTTTTCTTTGACGAGGGCGTTAAGTGAGATAATATTAGCAGTAATAGCCTCACCTTCCGCCAGTGTGTCAGGCCATTGCAGTTTGTCCATAATTTGCTTGTATAGAGTGTCTTTGAGCACAGCTCGTAGTAGTTGTTTAAGGTTGCCAATGGTGGGAGCATAGCAGGCAATCACTGCGTTCACATGTTCCATGAAAGCAGTGGGGTTGTCGAGCAATGTGTGGAATTGTTGCGCCAAATGGTATAAGTCTGTGGAGCTCCATGGGGTGTGAATTCTCATAGGTTCAGCATCGGTATTGGCCGGATGGTAGGCACGCATAGGCATAAGGGTGGTGGCAGCAGTGGCGGATGTTGATTCATCCCTAGTGTTCAGTGTAGACATGGAGGCATGTGACACTTGGAGGTCGTGTTTAGGGAGTTCTGTGAGAAACCTGAGGGTATTCTCCCAAATAGACCTCGGGAATCCCTTATTCTGGTGGTCTGGGGAGGGCTGGCACTCCCAGATCCCAACCCTGGGGGTGGACGAGCGAGGAAGGATCACCTGGCTAGGGAAACCCGGGGTTGTGCTCTGGGAAAAGCCCCAGGTGAGACGTGGTTTTATGCAGAGGAAGAAGAGAATGAGATCCCTAGGTTGTACTACATCTATCTACCTTCTTCCCATTGAAGCTCCTTCATTAGAATCCCACCACACAACACCACTGGTAAACCCATTAAAGACCCAAACCCTGTTACAGTACGACATAACCTCTCTCAGAATCACTTCTTTCATGTTGCCCACCAGAATAACCCCAACCATTCTTCATCACGTGCCTCTGATAATTCATTTCTGAACACCCAATCTACCTTAACAAAACACTACTGTTCTCACAATGCCCTCTGTTCAGTTCACGATTCCGGCTATCCCCATTTGTTTCATAAGCCCTACCAATCCTGTTCCTCTGCTTGTCATTTTCCGACTTCCCACTAGAATGTGACCAACAACTGCAGTTCCCACAAATCCTCTAACTCATTGCACAAACCCTACAAAAATCACCAAAAATCCATCTGGTATGAGGTTATCATCCCGTACAATATATCGTCCTCTCTATATCCTGTAGGATACTCCAATACTATAACACCCGCTTCCCGACACAAACACCATTGCACAACACAAAGGCAACAGAGTAACAGAGCTGTTTACCTGACATGTCCCGACACAAGGGTCAAGAAGAGTCAGGCAATTGACCAGAATCACACACACCTGACGGCACTTTCCCTTCTCCACAGGGATAAATGGTGAAGCACAGAGCACAGGACGAGCAAAGCAGACCGCACAACGTGAGAGCTAACTCAGTACCGCAGTTCAAGACAAGGCGAAAGACTGTGCATAACGAGAGGGTGACAAGGAGAGAAGTGACCTTGCCCTTTCCGACCAACCTCCACAGATGGAAACATAAGACAGGGAACAATAACCAGCATGTATTGCAGCAGGTGTGCCAACGGTACACAAGACCCTCCTCCACTGATTACCAAGCCGGGGAGAGATACTTGTCTCAGTGGTACCAACCTGGACTCCAAAGAAAAGGAAAGGCAGGCGGTTCATCATAGGCGGTAAGTCGAGGGGAGAGTCGATAAGAGACCGAACTGTGTTGAACGAAAGGTAGCCAACGGTTTAAAGAAACTGTAGTTGAAAGAGGGGGAAAACCAGCAACAGAAGCGTCCAGCACCACGTGGGACAATGGTTGAGAGTACCAGAAGGCCTTGAGAAGAGGCGAAGAGTGGTCAAAGTGGTCATACAGGGGCCTTGTAAAATCCTCTGTACAGTGGTAAGTCTATGACCGACAGATGATTGTGAAAGCTAAGGGAAATTAATCCTGCTTGGTGAAACTAGCATATGAACTGTGTGTCGTAAAGGTTGGCAACAGAGAATCCGGCGGGGGGATGCTAACAAAAAGGGGCGAGACCTGAAGTCCCTATGAACAGTGTGATGACAGAAGTGAACCCGACCAAGGGATGTCCACATGTTTGGGTGAAAGTTGTCAAGAGAGAACCCGGAAAAGGGAGGCCGACAAAAAGGGGTGAAGACTGAACTATTTAAAAAGACATTAGGATTTGTGAATGCAGGAGTCCAAGAGAGGGAGATCCAGGGGTGGAACGTCATCACCCAAAGTTCATTGAGAAAGCAACGGGTTAGTTGATTTTGTTGAATACGACTTGTGAGGGGTCTACACTCGGAAAAGGGGGACCCAGAGGTGAAATCGTCACCCAAAGTATACATGGGACAGAACTATGTGTGTGTTTGTTGTTACATGCTCCAAACGTGGGGAACGGAGACCCCTGCAATCACATCCTGACTTCTTATTTGTGAACAGTTTCTTCTTTATTGAAAACCCTATCCCACACTCTTTTCTGTAATTAGTTGTAAGGATTTGGCAATAGGCCTTTTTACTTTGACAAGATGAGACAAGGACTGCCTTATTTTTCATTTGATGGTTGAAGCTTGCTCCCATCTTAGATTTAGGTTTAGATTAGGCGTTTTCCACCCTGCATTTACAGTTTAATAAACACCCTCAAACTGTGATCACTTGTCTTTACTGTTGCCACCCTGAGTTCTTTAAAGTTCCTGCAATGCAGCAGTGTATTTTGGTGAACTTGGGTCTGCTGCAGTGAGTGATCTTTGTGAGTAGTCTGAGATCCACTTGTGTTCCAGGCTGTGACAGTGGTTATGTTGGGTGGGAGCAATGGAGGTGGAGGAAGCTAGAGGTTGGACTTTGGTTCTAGACCGTAAAAAGTGCAGTGGTGATTTGGGTGCAGGGGGTGGTGTGGGAGCCAGAGGTGGGCTCTGGGTGGTGGGTGCGGGTAGCTGTGGCATGGCAGCTTACTGTGGCATGGGGGTGGTGGGTCCCTCTGGTTCATTGTAGGTGATGTGTGGGCCCTCAGGAGAGGCGGGAATGGTGGTAGTTTGTCAAACAGGTGGACTGTAGGTGCTTCTGAAAGGGAGTCTCTAACAGTGTCTGCATGAACACTCGGGTAGTGGCCTGTTTTGTGAGTGAATTTACTGTTTGGCCAGCCAGCCTTTGAGGGATACTTGTATAGCTCTAATTCCTTCTCTGGCTTAGCAATCTCTGTACAGTGGTAAGTCTATGACCGACAGATGATTGTGAAAGCTAAGGGAAATTAATCCTGCTTGGTGAAACTAGCATATGAACTGTGTGTCGTAAAGGTTGGCAACAGAGAATCCGGCAGGGGGATGCTAACAAAAAGGGGCGAGACATGAAGTCCCTATGAACAGTGTGATGACAGAAGTGAACCCGACCAAGGGATGTCCACATGTTTGGGTGAAAGTTGTCAAGAGTGAACCCAGAAAAGGGAGGCCGACAAAAAGGGGTGAAGACTGAACTATTTAAAAAGACATTAGGATTTGTGAATGCAAGAGTCCAAGAGAGGGAGATCCAGGGGTGGAACGTCATCACCCAAAGTTCATTGAGAAAGCAACGGGTTAGTTGATTTTGTTGAATACGACTTGTGAGGGGTCTACACCCGGAAAAGGGGGACCCAGAGGTGAAATCGTCACCCAAAGTATACATGGGACAGAACTATGTGTGTGTTTGTTGTTACATGCTCCAAACGTGGGGAACGGAGACCCCTGCAATCACATCCTGACTTCTTATTTGTGAACAGTTTCTTCTTTATTGAAAACCCTATCCCACACTCTTTTCTGTAATTAGTTGTAAGCATTTGGCAATAGGCCTTTTTACTTTGACAAGATGAGACAAGGACTGCCTTATTTTTCATTTGATGGTTGAAGCTTGCTCCCATTTTAGATTTAGGTTTAGATTAGGCGTTTTTCCACCCTGCATTTACAGTTTAATAAATACCCTCAAACTGTGATCACTTGTCTTTACTGTTGCCACCCTGAGTTCTTTAAAGTTCCTGCAATGCAGCAGTGTATTGTGGTGAACTTGGGTCTGCTGCAGTGAGTGATCTTTGTGAGTAGTCAGAGATCCACTTGTGTTCCAGGCTGTGACAGTGGTTATGTTGGGTGGGAGCAATGGTGGTGGAGGAAGCTAGAGGTTGGACTTTGGTTCTAGACCGTAAAAAGTGCAGTGGTGATTTAGGTGCAGGGGGTGGTGTGGGAGCCAGAGGTGGGCTCTGGCCGGTGGGTGCGGGTAGCTGTGGCATGGCAGCTTACTGTGGCATGGGGGTGGTGGGTCCCTCTGGTTCATTGTAGGTGATGTGTGGGCCCTCAGGAGAGGCGGGAATGGTGGTAGTTTGTCAAACAGGTGGCACTGTAGGTGCTTCTGAAAGGGAGTCTTTAACAGTGTCTGCATGAACACTCGGGTAGTGGCCCGTTTTGTGAGTGAATTTACTGTTTGGCCAGCCAGCCTTTGAGGGATACTTGTATAGCTCTAATTCCTTCTCTGGCTTAGCTGAGAGTTCCTCAGGGATCTAGTCTGGCTGTCAGGCAACCTGTCTGAAGACACTTTGTACCAGGCGAAATAAGCTGACCAATTACCATCGGACACCTCTATGTTCTCTCTCTCTATGTTCCAGAAACTCGTGCAAGACAACAAGACATGACATGAGCCCTAAAGGGGCCACTGAAACTCCTTTTGTACCAGAGTCAAAAAATTCCACTCTTTCAAATATTTACAGGTGAATGCCCCATGAGTTGAAAACATGAAGTTATTGGTCCCGCCTGCAGGTACAAGTGTTATGGGTAGCCCAGAGCCCATGGCAAAGTCTAGGAATTTAAAAGAGCAGGGAAACACAAAGGGAGATGGGCCTGCAGCTAGTGCAGGTCATGAGGGGTGGAGCAAACAACCTCCCGGCAATTGTTATTTACCAGTGGTGACAGCATGAATACAAATTGGGGAGGTGGAACAGAAGGGGAGACAAGAGCCAACAAGGATTGATAGAGGTTGCTGAATATAAAGATAAAGTAAGACACAAGATAGACTAGACAAACAGCCTCAGGGTTAACTCAGCAATAATATTTGGCACTTAACTCCAAAACGGCTGAGTGCCATCAGCATCGCCTCTTTAGCAGAAACTAGAACACAGAAATGGACTGCAAGGCTCGGAGTGTTGTAGTAGGTAAAGTAATGAAGAGGGGCCAATCACGAAAATGTAGCTATGATCATATTTTTTTTCTTGCCAATCAATGCCTCCCCCGAGCATTGAGGCAAAGCATGTAGGTATGTCTGTGCACTAAGTTGTCTGAAGCATGGACAGGGTGCTGGTTAATAGTACCAAATAATATTGACAATGCCCACAATACGTCCAGAAATGCAACACAAAGTCAATTCATCAACCAAAATCACAAAGAAAAGTAACCCCAAGAGAATATGGAAATCCCAAAAACACGGCAGGCCTAGAGGCAGCAATTTAAAGACGTCTGGGGTAGGTGAAGGATATGTGTGGTAATGGCTTACCGCAGAACCCTTCTAAATGAGTGGCAAATGCAAGCCACAGCAGGTAGCAAGTCAAAATAACATGGTGGCGGTGGACAAACACAAGGCAACCCTATCAGCTGCGACCATACAAACAGCTTCCCGCTGAAAAAGAACTCTTAATAGACAACAAGGGTCAAATGCATTGGAAAACTGTGTCCGATCGAGAGGGCCAAGCGACAACACACCTAAACCCCCAGCCTGTACATCCACCAAGATCACAAATCGTGGCTATGTGATGGCACACATTAACCATGGGTGCAGTGGCTCTGAAACTCACTCAATTTGTAGACAGCAGCATGCCCCAATAGTTTTCAAACCAGAAATAGACCATGACATCTCACGGAGGCCATAGGCCTGAATGACAAGAAAATGCAATGAGGAGCAAAACCTCCTCTTCAACCAGTATGAGAAGCAAAACGAAAAGTAACCCAAACTGTTGAACCTAAGCAGACAAAATAAAAATCAAAACATCTAATGCAACAATGCAATACAAAACTCAACAGTAGTAAAAACAGAATCAGTTTTAATCAGAACATGATAGACAGTAATTACATGTACATGATACACATTTGGGCCTCATTACGAGTCTGACGATAGCCGTGCCGGAAAAACTGGTAGGCTGCCACTGCACCCGTAATACCATTCTGCCTCCTTGATTGCCGGAATCACCAGGGCATTACAGCCATTACCACACATATCCTTCACCATGGAGTTCAATAGGACTCCATGGGGATGGGGACCATAGAAACACTGGTTCCGTCTATGACAGAGCCGGTGTTTCCATGTCCGCCTGCAGGCGGGTGGTGTTACTCCCGTCAGGTCAGACCTGGCGGGAGTGACACCTCCCGTCTGCAGGACTCGGAATGAGCCGGTCAGATGACTGCAAGACATACCAGGAGGTGCAGGGAGAAAGACAGTGAATACATGACATGGTAAGTAAAATTATTGTGCAGTGCTGAGAAAAACAAAGTGACAGAACATAAGGTTGTATTTACCGATCAGCCCAAGGGGAATAGGTTCACAGCCGTGGGCTGCTTTGGAGATTCACAATGGACCGCTCGAACCACACCACAGATTTGGTAACTTCACAGTCAACAGTTGTGCCATGCTTATAAAAGCGACCTCCGATGGTGAGGACCTTGGGTTATTTAGCCATGTGATTGTGGTCGAGGGCAGCCCACAGCAAAACTCCTGCACAGTTAGGCCAGAGACAGCAGCACCATTCTGTGGTAGCCAAGATCGGGCCCATTTCCAAGGGCCCCCTCAGCATCAGCCTCAGCTTGCAGCAAGTAAGGAAATTATACACTGACTGATGGTAAACCAAGCTTCTTGTATTAGATAGCAAATCCACAGCATACAGAGGGAGCAGCTGATAAGAAGGAAAATAGGAGCAGGGCAAGTGTAGGCAGTCGGCATACAGAGCACTCTGAAGGGGCCTCCCTTAGAGCGCAGGTTGTATATCATATGTAATGACTAATATATTATAGCATTTTCCCAATGGGGGTGTTACTTGGCATGTAATTTGCAGACATTTGGCAATAACAGTCAGCATCTTAATTGTGACAAATCTGTACGGGTACATTGTGTTGCAATATGGATAAGCGGTATTCGCAGACATCCTACTGTTATCTACATATATGGTACTGATGCTATACTTGTAGAGTGAAAGAGACGGTATGACGTGTTCCTTTACCTTGTTACGGGTCTAATCTGCACCAGAAGAAGTTGGGGCATGTCCACGGAGCAGAGTGCAGAAGGAAACAGAGGGAGAAAAAGGCAAAATGGAGTATCTGATGTCTAAGTGTATGCGAGAGCCTAATGTACCATACCCTAGCACAGCATAACCTAGCATAACAATCCTGCCATATAGACAGTATAAATCGATCCCCTAGCTTTGAGGATTCCAAAGGACCTACTATATCCATTCCTAGCCATGAAACGGGGATATCTATAATAAGCAAATGTTGTAAGGGAACTGGAGGAGGAATTTGAGTACTGGTTTTCTGACATTAGGGACTTATATTGACAACATTCTTTATGTCAGCATAAATTCCAGGCCAATAGAATCTATTCACAATTTGTGCCTGAGCTTTTGCCGTTCCTAAATGGCCTACTGTCAAATGAGAATGAGCCATTTCCAGAACAATATTTGTATGGATTTTAGGTACTACAATTTGTGGGTGTACCTGCCGGTCCCATATCTCTTCTATATAACAATCCGGACATTAGAAAAAAAAAAAGCTCCTGTCCTTTCCATGCCTTCATCTTCTGATATTATCTAAATAAAGGGTGCTGCTAATAAAGGGTATTTTCTTCTAGTCAGGGATAATGGTCCTCATTACGAGTTTGCAGGTAGCCATGCCGTTTTTAGCGGCATGGCTACCCCCAAACTCAGGTCCAGGTCCCGCAAAATGGGAATTACCGGGCCATTCCGACCTTTGCAGGCCCGATAATTCGCATTCACGGGACCCAGACCCGGTATGTCCCCATTCCAATTTGAGCCCCCATAGGGGTTTTTTTCTTGGGGTTTTGTAAACCAACACTTTATACTAGGAGGAAGCCTGGTATACTAATAGCTAAGAACAGTTAGCTATGTATACTTTGTCTATGTCCAGGTAGACAATAGCCTGTAATTATAAAGAGAGACAAAGCTAAAGTGTAGATGCCAAAGGTACGGAAAACAATTTATCACATCGGGGACCAGTCACAATTAAAATCAAATTTTAATAATAAATCATAGAAGTTAAAACAACCAATTAAATGAAGTGGTCCACAGTACAAAACATACATTATTCAAAATAGAAAAACAAACTAAAACAAAAGTTACGTGACAAAATAGTTCGGCTAGTTACAAAACCAGTGTGTTGAAAGAGCACAAGGGGGTACCTATTAAACAGATTGTATGGTACCCTACTTCCGTTAGAATCAATGTGTCATAAATTTAGATCTCTGGTTACAATACAGAGAGGTATCTCGACATGTTTCTGTTCCTAGCACAAGTATGGAACATTCATCAGGAGGAGAATATTAACGTAACCCAGTTACAGTTGAAATAAAGCACATAACAGTGAACACTCTCTAGCATCTGTGAGGATAAAACAGAAAAAAACAAGTAGTCAGCTCATGAGTAGCAAGTTACTATGAAAAGTTCAAAATCTATGAAGAAAGGCATACAGAGAGAGGAAACAAATACCTCAAATGACGCCTGTGGGTGTTCGCTACTCGGAATAGTAGGAGGTGGAAGACCAACTGGTCAATCCTACAGGAGATAAAAAAATATCTTATAAGCGTAATAAGTCGCTTACAGAAAAGCAGAAATTGTGTTTAACACACAACAGAATGGGAGTCCAAAAAGCAGATGTCAAGTACTGTGTGGAGGACATCACTAGGATACATCAGAAATACGAAGGTACGTAGGGGTGGATCGCCGAGCAAAATGGTCTAATCATTTCATAACCGGTAAAGTCATGTAAGTCAGAGAAACGCTATGCTCAAAATGCAAATATAAAGGCTCAGCAGTGCTCGAAATTACTATGTGGGCCATGCATCGATCCGAAAAGAGGAAAGTGAAGGTCAATTATGTCCCGACCCGAAGATAACACCCAGGTATGTGCTACTGTGAGGTATAAAGCAACACTGGTATACCTTAGGAGAGCCCATGAAGGCAACAGTTCAGCGGGAATCCTTCGTTCGACCCTAGAAGAAAAAAATAGAAACATACGAGCGGAGCTAGCATAAATATACGCTCGTTACCCATCTCACTTAAACTAGTTCATGAGCGCTTACGAAATACATTTTTTTAAAAGTTGAAGTGTTTCACCATGGGAGCATTTTCAGTTCTATTCTTCAGACAGCTTTGATGTTCCATGATTCTGGTTTTTACTTTACAAGTGGTCTTGCCCACATAGTGTCGTCCACATGTACCAGTGATCATATACACCACAAACTCAGTGTTACAATTTGTCAAATTCTTTTGGGTCCAGAGTTTTGAAAGGCCAACATCAATCATTTTCGTTTTGGAAGTCAAAAGGAATAGCTCGGATAAAGAAACCACTCGTAAAGTAAAAACCAGAATCATGGAACATCGAAGCTGTCTGAAGAATAGAACTGAAAATGCTCCCATGGTGAAACACTTCAACTTGCTAAAGCACAATCATGAGGACTTTAAATGGACTGTTCTAATAGCCATTAAAGGAACTAATTCTTCAGCTCGAGAAAAGAAACTGTTGAGGATGGAGCAAAAAATGATATATACGCTGCACAGTGATGTGATTGGTCTCAATGAATCGATTGATTGGCAGAATATTTAGCCATTTCTATGCCTTAGTCTTATTCCAACACAGTTACGTTTGCACGTTCCCCATCTAGACTTATATATGTCGAGTACACCCCTGTGTAGATCTTCTATCACTCCCCTCCACCTCTGTTCACGCTTGGGCCACTGTCTTGCAGGCACTTACTTTACTTCTTAAGATGGCCGCCGTCGTGTTCCCTGTATTTTCAGGCTCTGGCCTTAGTTCCACTAATCATAGAGGTAGGACTACCAGGTAACTATGACTACCTGCAAACATCGGTGACGAGCCTCCTGAACCACTCGGGGAGTTGTTCCCGCTGCGTACAGAGCACTTATCCTCTGGCGGTTATTATGTTCAGGGTAAGCGATATTAATTTAAAAAAAAATTTATTTCGTAAGCGCTCATGAACTAGTTTAAGTGAGATGGGTAACGAGCGTATATTTATGCTAGCTCTGCTCGTATGTTTCTATTTTTTTCTTCTAGGGTCGAACGAAGGATTCCCGCTGAACTGTTGCCTTTATGGGCTCTCCTAAGGTATACCAGTGTTGCTTTATACCTCACAGTAGCACATCCCTGGGTGTTATCTTCGGGTCGGGACATAATTGACCTTCACTTTCCTCTTTACTTTTCGGATCGATGCATGGCCCACATAGTCATTTCGAGCACTGCTGAGCCTTTATATTTGCATTTTGAGCATAGCGTTTCTCTGACTTACATGACTTTACCGGTTATGAAATGATTCGACCATTTTGCTCGGCGATCCACCCCTACGTACCTTCGTATTTCTGATGTATCCTAGTGATGTCCTCCACACAGTACGTGACATCTGCTTTTTGGTCTCCCATTCTGTTGTGTGTTAAACACAATTTCTGCTTTACTGTAAGCGACTTATTACGCTTATAAGATATTTTTTTATCTCCTGTAGGATTGACCAGTTGGTCTTCCACCTCCTACTATTCCGAGTAGCGAACACCCACAGGCGTCATTTGAGGTATTTGTTTCCTCTCTCTGTATGCCTTTGTTCATAGATTTTGAACTTTTCATAGTAACTTGCTACTCATGAGCTGACTACTTGTTTTTTCTGTTTTATCCTCACAGATGCTAGAGAGTGTTCACTGTTATGTGCTTTATTTCAACTGTAACTGGGTTACGTTAATATTTTCCTCCTGATGAATGTTCCATACTTGTGCTAGGAACAGAAACATGTCGAGATACCTCTCTGTATTGTAACCAGAGATCTAAATGTATGACACATTGATTCTAACGGAAGTAGGGCACCATACAATCTGTTTAATAGGTACCCCCTTGTGCTCTTTCAACACACTGGTTTTGTAACTAGCCGAACTATTTTGTCACGTAACTTTTGTTTTAGTTTGTTTTTCTATTTTGAATAATGTATGTTTTGTACTGTGGACCACTTCATTTAATTGGTTGTTTTAACTTCTATGATTTATTATTAAAATTTGATTTTAATTGTGACTGGTCCCCGATGTGATAAATTGTTTTCCATACCTTTGGCATCTACACTTTAGCTTCGTTTTGTAAACCAAGCCTTCTCCAATATTCCCCGAGCTATTCTTTCTAATGTTTTGACTTGGTAGGGTTTCTTTCCATTATTCTGCATCAGTATTTTGATATCTCCCCTATAATCAGGATCAATTACTCCAGCCAATACATCTAAGCCATAGCACCAGGCTAGGCCTGACTTAGAGGCGATTCTGATATAGGTGCAAGGGGGAGGAATAAGGACTAAGTCTGTAGCTATCAAATCTCTGTCTCGAGGTTGTATTAATTCTCCCCTACCAATATAAATATCAAATCCTATAGACTGTTCAGAAGCAATGGTGGGATCGGAGGCTCTTTTACTAGGTTTCTCAAATATGAGGTTTCCGAATTTGTGTCAATTGATTCCAATCCCAAACCTGTTAGTGGTTAGACATGCGCGACGGACAAGTAGGTAGAGATTTCTCCTAAATGGCTATTTTATTAAATAATAAGTGTGAGGCAATCACCTATCATTCACTATCATTCCCTACCATAACAAGGATTTCCTTACCTATCAAACTAGGGCTAAAGGAAAATGACCTAATGTCCAAAATGATCTGTCACTCACATACATACAACAAAATCATAAAGGAATTATTTGGCTGTTTAAACTTCATAAAATAACATATAAATTCAAACATAACATGTATAAACAGGAATACTTGTGAGCAGGGCTGAATCCCCTTCCCCTGGTTCAATTCGGAATATTTCAAACCAAAGTTTAATGTCAGGAAAGTTCTTTTCAATAGCCAAGTTCCACGCCAGGTATAACACAAATAATTTTCATTCCATGTGTCCTTCACTTGACAAAGTGACTGTTTTCATTTCAAAAGGATTTCTCACTCCTCAAGACAATTGTTAAAGTTTCAACAACCTTCTGTTTGGCAAGACAAGTCAGTCAATATAATTATTATTTTCTGTGAATACCAATCACTCTACATCACATCATATTTCTCCTTCATAAGCAACAGATTAGGCAGGATGATTCATTCATTTAGTTAGGATTGTTATGCAACAGTTCATCAATACATAGTGGTGGAATTGCCACTTCTTTTCCACCACAACCTTCTACCACATTCACAGAAATTTCCAATCATCTTCCTGGTCAGGACTAACCACTATTTGTCCCTTTCCTGATTTACTCAGCTACCAGAATAAAAACTCATACTACTACAACTTTGTGGTGAGGTTTGTTCCACACTTTTCACACTTAAATCCTAAATGGGGTATGGCGAACCAACAACTGCTTCTTGGGTAAGTCTTGTGACCTTCAACAAAATGGGTTTATAGCTTCTTCCACAAGTATACTGTACACATTGACAATGATTCTTGTTTTATTTAAAAGAGCCGGCATAGTTCTGGACAAGCACTGGTTCTGGGACCTTAGGCCCGAATACTAAAAAAGAAAAAAAGCAGCATGCTAAACCCAGGTGGGTAGTCCTATGGCTCTGCCACAGAGTTATCACTGGCTTTTGGAGACTGGTATTATCAAGGGAATCAAACCCCGGCCAGGATCTTCTATGTCGCATCTCTGAAAACGAATGGTGGGGACATTTTTCCAGACTGTACATGAGTGCAGACCCATTAATAGGGAATGTGCTTGGGCAAAAAGAAAATGACCCTATTCGATCGGGGACCTGGAACATTACGATTAATGAGGTAAAAAATGTTTTGAATTCTCAAAAGCCGTGCAAAGCGGCTGGTCCTGATCTGATACCAGTGGATTTCTATAAAGATGAAATTCTAATCTGGGCTCCAATCATGCTTAAAGTTTTTAATGCTATTATTTGTTCTGGAGAAATCCCTAAGACTTCGAGGGATGCAACCATAGTCCCCATATACAAGAAAGGGGGAGGTGTCTTCCAGAGAATTACTGCCCAATTTCATGATTAGACTGTCAGGAAAACATTTGGTAGAATAATCCTGACCAGATTACAAAATTGGGTAAATGAGGCTGGGTTTATTACCGAAGCGCAAGATGGTTTCTCCTCTTTTTATTGATTCAAAAACCAGGCTGTATGCCATTTTTCTTAATTTAAAATCAGCCTTTGACACAGTCTCAATAAATGCTCCTTGGCAGGTATTAAATGAACATAATGTACCTACTTCAGTGGTTGACTCCATTAAACTATGGTATTAAAAAACTGAGGTACCAGTGCGCTATGGAGTTGGGGGGAGCAATCAAGGATATTTGCTGTGGATAGAGGGGTGTACCATGGTTGTGTCTTGGCACCCCTTCCTTTCCTACTCTACATACAGGGCATAATAGATGCATTAGAAAGGGATGCTCTCTATACCCCTAGAATTGCGACTAGGAAATGGCGCACCCTCTTTTATGCTGACGATGCGGTAATTCCAGTCACATCTCCAAGGGAACTTGAGACATTGTTGGCTATTTTCAAGAGTAAGTGTAGTGAGCTTGGCCTGGAACTGAATGTAAAAAGAAAAATGTGTTGACTACCTGGGAATTAGGTTCCATGAGTCAGGGGGCTGGTCTGATCAACTTGTTAAGGCTAAGATTAGCCTGGCAAATTTAGCGGTGGAATACACTCTTTTCTCTAGTCATGGCAATGGGGCAATTTCACCGGCTCTGAAGTTATATGATAAGCATGCCTTGTCAGTGGCCTTTATGGATCAGAGCTGTGGGGTCACTCTAAATCGGTCCCATTGTCAAGTATCGAGAACACATTTTGTTGCCTATAAGTGCTCCGACTTCCCTGGTGCTATCGCTCCTTAGTATATTTCCTACAACTGAACAGATCACCCTTAAACCTGTGCTTTATTGGGTTAGACTGTGGTCTTCTCCAGGATTGTCAACATACCCGGAGGTTCTGACAAATTTTCTACTTTTAGAGGGAGCAAAGAGCTGCTGTCAGTTGGCCCATTTAAAACATTTATTATATAAGTGGGACGAAAGAGCTCTCTGGGATAATCCCTTGAACTGTAAAAGATCCTCAAAAGTAGATATTAAGCAAACGCAAGGAGGAAAGCTACGGAAAACCTGGAAGTGGTATGGGCCTCTTTGAGGAATGCTTTGGAGTTTCTATTCAGTGAAACAATAGGAAACACACTGAGCTTCCTGGATGAAATCCATCCCCTTTATGAGCGTTCTTTGTATGTATGAATGAGGCTGGGGATGTTGCATACAGCATGGTATACATGCTCAAGGTCAACCCTGGGAGCAGGACTATGTCCACTGTGTGGTTTTGCTAATGAAACATTAATACATTATATGCTAATTTGTCCTGCCGCTTTGGATCTAAGGAGATTGTATCTGAAACCATTATTTAATGTGCAAGGTGTTTGTTGTATTAAGGAAGCAATGCAATTTTTAATGTGTTCAGCTGATAGGAAAATTGTTTTTATATCTGCAAGGTATGTGCATCGAGCTTGGTTATTGAGGCAGAGATATATGGGAACTTTTTTTAACAAAGAGGCTGCAAGTGTGCTCTCCTCATAAAAGTGACATTAGATAATACTTACAGCAAGGCTCCATGCTTTTCTTTGTTTTTACTTTATTTAAAAAATAAAAAAAAACATATGTATATCCAATTCGTTGTGTTATATGTATATAAATGGTAAATTGAGGAGATCCAAGATGGCCGCCGGGGTGAGGAGTCGCAGCTAAACCGCGCTCCGCCCGGGCCGCCAAAAATAGCACGACCGAAGCCGTGACGGACCGTCTTCCGGCCCCCCCCGACTACAAAGCTGCCCCCCATACATCCCCCCCGCGAGGAAGCAGGCGCTGCGGCGAAGCGCGCGCCGCCGTAAATCAAAAGAGTGAGGTAGACAGCCCCTCCCCCATCGGCGCCGGAGGAGACTCTCCTACGTCGCAGGGGGCCATCCAGCGCGGCATCGGGAGTCCGGGAAGCACCGGCTGCGAGAGAGCGAGATCGGGGACACAGCGGACCCGGAGGACAAAACCGCCCTCACATCACCCCACACCGCCCCGAAGTGAAGGAAGAGCGGCGTGCAGCCGAGCCGCTGCGGCGCCGGGAGAAAACAGCGCGAGCAGGGCGGACCGCAGGAGAGGAGCAGCAGGGGCCGCCCTGCACAGAGCGCACAAGGAGAACGAAGCACAAAAGGTGAGCCGGCCCGGGGGAGGACCAGAAACAAGGCGCCCGCCCGCGCGTACACACCCCGGGGGGGACTCAAGACAACAAGAGGACAAAAAAAAAAAAAAAAAAAGACATACCTCTCTCTCCGGCATCAACTAGATCCCCCCGGGGACACAAGGAATCACAACACAAGTCCCCCCCCACCCACGCAGGCAGGATTCAAGGCCCACAAGACAGGGGTGAGGAGAGGGGGGAAACCCAGGAAGGAGAAACACACTACTGCAGAACCCCCAACAAATAAGAACCTCTCGGAGGTCAAGAAAGCGAGGAGGCCCCACCAGAGGGCTACAAGAGGGCGCAGGAGCCCCATAGACTGTCTGCCGGAGCGCCCGATCATGTCTAGAGGAAAAGGAAAGGGGAACCCCATCCAGCAGACTCCCCAAACAGCGAAACAAGGGGCCGATATCCTACAAATGTGGTCAACAGAGGGGACACCACAACCGAGAGGGAGAAACCAGGGAGATTCCACAGGGGAGGCAGAACCACTATCCCAGCAACAGCAACCACTGACCAGGGAGGACATGCAAACCTGGTTCATGGACCTGCAGGAAAAATTCATGTCTACAGTCCAGGAACAATTTACATCCATGAAGAACAAAATGAAACAAGCGGTACAAGACATGAGAACTGATATAAACAACCTAGAAGAAAGAACAGATATAATGGAAAAAATGGTGCAAAGTCTAGAAGAAGACACGAGACAAGCAAGCGAAATGCAAGAACACCTGGTAACACTCACTCACAACTTGGAACTACAATGTGAGGATTTGGAGAACCGATCTAGACGCTCCAATATCCGAATCAAGAACATGGCGGAATCAGTGCTAGACAAAGACCTGAAGAAAGCAGTGAGAGAAGTGTTCAGAGACATTCTGGGAACACAAGACATTGAAGATATAGGAATCGACAGAATCCATAGGGTGGGACCGAAAAGAGCGGGGGCCCCAGGGGAAAGACCTCGAGATGTCCTGGTGGCTCTGTCTTCCTACCCGCAGAAAGAACAGATTCTTAGGGGAGTAGGGAATTGGAGCATATAAAAATGAATGGGCAAGACATCCAATTGTATCAAGACTTGGCACTAATAACCCTCCAAAAAAGGAGAGCAATGGCCCCACTGGTGAAAGTGCTAATAGAAAAACAAATCCGCTACAAATGGACCTTCCCATTTGGGTTACTGTTTACATGGGAAGGAAAACAGAAAAGAGTGACCATGCTGGAAGAAGGCCTCAGTACGATGGGACTACAAGATGAAGAGATGGAACAGGGGGAGGCCACAAACAAGAGAGAGCGAACGAGAAGACCTATGGGCTGGGAATACACCAAACAGAAGAAGGCAAACGCAGAGAGGGACACCCGGAGAAAGGTACCATGAAGAACACAAGAAAAACATATACTTGGGGAACAGATATGGAAACGCTGCTACTGAGACCCAGTCAGGGGGGAGCATGGGAACGGAGCTGAATGGACAATTCAAGGACGGCGGTCTGGTCGAGACCCAACGATCTGGAACTCGCTAAAGACAAATGGTTCAATGGGGTTTAGGAATCCCCATAACATACCCCCTGAGGGTATGGAGGGCAGGGAGCGAAGGGCGCAACGCCCTAGTGTCAATAGGAACCCTCGCCCTACTCGGGGGACAGTTTGGTTGTTTTAATGTTCAAAGTTGGGGGGGAAGGGAAGTTCAAGGGAAGGGAAGGGATCGGAAGAATCAAAGAGTTGAATCGAGAACAGAAGGGGACCGAATGCAACAGCATACAGACAAAATAGAATGGGGATGATACGCTGTCTGACCTACAATATTAGGGGCATGAATCACCCAACAAAAAGAGCGAAACTGGAGAAACAGTTCAAAATGGGGAAGGCGGATATACTACTCCTCCAAGAAACCCATATCAAAACTAAGGATAAGCAAAAAATGCGGATAAAAGGATACAAAATATGGGCACAGGCAACGACAAAGGAGAAAAAAGCAGGAGTCCTGATAGCGATAAAAGAAGGAAAACACATAAAACCACTAGACACTATAATAGATAAGGAAGGGAGATATGCCTTCGCCAACGTGGAAATCGAAGGATATCGCATAACACTCGCCTCAATATATGCACCCAATCAGGGACAGGATGGCATTCTCAGAAACGCATTATCGAAACTGGAAGACTTCGCTAGAGGGGAAGTGATATTGGGGGGGGATTTCAACTTGGCGTGGAACCCACATATAGATAGGAGCACAGGAAACATACATGGACAGGGGGCGCCATCAAAACGTCTGAAACAACAAATGGACCAAATGGCTCTGAATGATGCATGGAGGGAACTGAAGGGTGAACAGAGGGGATACACATATTTCTCACATGTTCACAATTCTATGTCCAGGATCGACTATCTCTGGGTGTCGGTGGGGTTACTGGGAAAGATACAAGGGATAGATAAGGGTACAATAGCCCTCTCGGACCATGCCCCTCTATGGTTGGACGTGACTCTCTCAGGGAGGAAGAGCGGGCTATGGAGATGGAGGCTACCGCAGGAGTTGATCCAAGACCCAGTTACAGGGGAGGCCATAAGGGAAATGATAGAGGAATACTTCACACAAAATGATACAGGGGAGGTTGCAATGAGCGCAGTTTGGGATGCGTTCAAAGCAGTTTTGAGGGGAAAAATGATAGCGATGAAAATCACGAGAGATAAACAAAGACATATGTGGGAAAAAGAGCTGGAAAAAACAATCGAGGAGATCCAAGAGAAATTGACGATAAAACCCACAAAGACATTAAAAAAATCATTAAAACATACACAAGGCCAACTAGAGATGTTACGCACGAAGGGCGCAGAAAGGAACCTACTCTATCTGAAACAGAGATACTATATAAGAGCGAACAAAGCGGACAGACTCCTAGCGCGACTATTAAGAGCGAAACAAAAAGAAACAACGATTAAGGCCATATGCGATGCGGAAGGGGTCATTCAAACTTCCACGCATGACATGGGGGAGACACTGAGGCAATATTATCAAACGCTCTACTCCACAGAACACCCCAATATAAACGCCCAAGCTTCATACTTAAAGGCCCTAAAGATCCCGAAAATCTCAGAAGAAGACAAACAGTCACTAGAGACCCCTATCAGTGAAGAGGAAGTCAATAAAGCCATAAAAGGACTCCCAAGGGACAAAGCTCCAGGCCCAGATGGGTTTACGGCCCCATTTTATAAAAAATATGCAGACATATTGACTCTGATCCTAACAAAACTCCTGAACTCATTCAAGGACACCGGTAACGTGACCCCCACAATGAATGAAGCGAAGGTGCTGGTGTTTCACAAACCAGGCAAAGATCCAATAAACCCGCATCATACAGACCAATCTCCCTAATCAATCTAGATGCAAAAATATATACGAAAATCCTGGCAACTAGATTATCCCCGCTCCCCCCTAAACTGATAAGCGGGGATCAATCAGGCTTCATTCCCGGCAGGCAAACCCACGATAATACTAGGAGGCTAGCCCATCTGGTCGAAAAAATAGGGATATCCCACACCCCAGCGATGCTACTTTCAGTAGACGCCGAGAAGGCTTTTGATAGAGTGGAGTGGTCAATACTGTTTAGGGTCCTGGAATCCATGGGGTTTGGGGAACAATTTATCGCGAGCATTAGAGCAAACTACAACTCCCCATCTAGCAGAATAGTCATTAATGACGAGCTTACTGGCAAGGTGACGATAACAAGAGGAACGAAACAGGGTTGCCCCCTATCACCACTATTATACGCTCTTTTCCAAGAACCCCTCCTAATTAAAATACGGGAGTCAATTCACATCAAAGGGATAGAAATGGCAGATCAGCAACACAAAGTAATTGCGTATGCGGACGATATGCTAATAACCTTAGAGGACCCTGAATCCACATTATCAGCTACAGTTAGAGAATTAGAAAACTATGGGACCATCTCAGGGCTAAAAATAAATAGAAAGAAATCAGAGATCCTCATCCTGGCAGGGGATAGAACGAACATAGAAAGGGAAGCAAAAATACTGGACCTCAAGTTAGTACAGGAAGGTATAAAATACCTGGGAATAATTGTACCTCCAAAAATAGAACAATTCTATGGGGAAAACTACCCGTCGCTAATTACAAAAATCCGAAGGGAATTAAATAGATGGAATCCACTACAGATATCCTGGTGGGGCAGAATACAATCAGTCAAGATGACCATCCTCCCAAAGGTACTATATTATTTTCAGGCTCTCCCGGTGGGAGTCCCAGACACGTTCTTCAAAACCTTAACAAAATTGGTATCGTCCTTTATATGGAAAGGAAAAACGCCGAGAATAGCCAGGATGGTCCTCACGGCCCCAACCAGAGAAGGAGGAATGGCGCTCCCCCATTTTAGAAAATACTACCAGGCAGCACAGCTTAAAGTCCTGAGGGAGTGGGTGGGGGAGAATCCCCAACAGATATGGGCCAAACAAGACAGAGCAGTAGCCAGGACCCCACTGGTAGAACTCCTCTGGAAACAGAGGCAGCACAGGCACGAAAATTTAAGATTAAGCGAAATCATGAAAACCACGCTGGAAGCATGGGATAGCCAAACAAGAAAAGGCACAATGACCACGGCGATTAGACCATTTACACCCATCTGTAGAAATCCACTGTTTCCACCGGGGATGGAACAAGGGGCTTTTGACAGTTGGGAGAAGGTGGGCATTACTAAAATAGGCGAGATGTTTGAGGACAAGGAAGTCATCTCCCTAGAGTCGTGCTTGGCAGGTAGGAGAATCCCCAAAAGCGATAGATATAGGAATGAACAGCTAAAGCACTGGCTAAACTCTCAGATAATCACTGAGGCAGCAACCAGGGACCATACAGGGTTCGAAACATACATCACATCCAACACGGGGGAAAAAAAGTGGGTATCAACTCTATACAAATACATAAACTCACAAGGGGAAAGCATTAAATGGTCATACAGAACAAAATGGGGCAGAACATTGAGGGAGGAGCCAACGGATAAACAATGGGAAGACCTATGGAAGCAGATCCCCAGAATGACCCGATCGGCACAAACTAGAGAGATGTGGGTCAAAGTTATGACACAGTGGCACTACACTCCAGAGAGGCTCCAGTCAATGTACCCAAACACACCCAATCACTGCTTTAGAGGATGTGACGAAGCGGGAACATGGAGACACATATGGTGGGACTGTAAAAACATTAGACCCTTTTGGGAAGAAGTGAAAAATGAGATGGGCAAAATATTCCCGGATGTGGGGTTGATGGGGGATGAAGTGTGGCTCTGTGGAATTAGAGACGATACAGCGAGGCAATACAGCAAAACGCAATGGAGAACTTTCATGGGACTACTTATAGCACCATGGACCACCATTGCACAGAACTGGAAAAACAAAAATACCCCACTGACCTACACCTGGCTTCAGAAAATATGGGCCCATATAACAATGGAGAAAATTACTCACAAACTTCAAGGAACAGGAGACCAATTTGTAAAAGAATGGGAAGGGACCCTGCAATACCTCCAGTCAGACTTTATGGAGCAATGGTGCCCCCATAACATAAAAATCTCAGACATATTCAACGCATAATCAGGAACCCGGGACAAAATGACTTAATCCGACCCGAGGGGAGGGAGGGGGGAGGGGGGAGGGGAAGGGAAAGTTATAAGTTTCAATGTTATCTTCTTTATGTAATATCGATGTAAAACTAATAAATACAAGTTTTAAATAAATGGTAAATTGAGTTTGTGATAAAGGTTCTTATGCCGAATAAAGATATTGCATTGAATTGACAATGATTCTCACATTGATCTGTTTGCCTCAGGCAATGCAGGTTACAGTTCTCTCCCCCTTGATCCTTTCTACACACAGGGCCTTTCTCCAGCAGCCTTTGGTTTCTTTCTGCACCACCAATTGGCTGCTGGTAAGGCAGTTTACAATGTCCCCTTAATGGATATCCCTCTTTAGGAAAGTTGTAGCCCCTTGATTCTATTATTGCCCCTTTTTGGCTTTGTCAATGCGGGCTACAATATTCCCTTATTGGATATCTTCCTTTTTGTAAGTTGCCTTTACTTTGCTTGATTTTCACCCCTTTGTGGTTTTGGCAATGCCAGCTACAATAGTCTCCTATTCAACCTCTCTTAATTGGAGAATTATGCCCAATTTGCTTTATTTCAAAGGTTCGATATTCAAAAGCTTAATTCTTGAACAGCGGTCTACGTTCAGAGCACCCAAGTCACCTAGACCAGGCCAACTCACTGGTATGTCCTTTCGTCGCCTTCTGACTCGATGGGTCTACTTCTTTGTTCATCGAGTCTTCCCTGGCATTTGACAGCTCCAGTCAGTCTCCCGCTGCTCGCGCTGCCTGTAAATGGAGGTTTTTCTGCTCCGCACACACTGCGGTGAATGCCACATATGGGAGCAGGATGCAACACAGAGAGCTTCTTGCTCCCCTGGGACAGCTGGCCTCAGTACAGCTTCCCGCTGCGTGTTCTCTGCATCTTCCAGAAATTCAGACTTCTGCTACATTCTCGGTACGATATCCTGCTGTCAGTACAGCAGCGGCTCTTTCTTCTGCTTCTTCGTGCTGCTTCTCAATGGCCCACACCTAAAGGACTTAAGGCCTTTAAATGTTTAAAGGTCCCGCTCTGGTGTGGGTCATTACAACCACTAGACCGCTCACCATAGTTTGGTAACTCTGGACCCCTCTTCCTCGTCTCAGTAGTAAGAGCATTATGGGACTTGGAGTCCATAATGTTCCCTGTTTGTTTTACCATCAGAATTTTCAATGTTACAATAAGCCATTAAGACTGTAAGATCATAAGGGAAATTGTTCAGAGGGTTCTCCCATTCCTCCTGAACCAAGTCTCTTTCATGTGATCCTCCTGCATAATACCACCCACAGGATCAGAATCAGGTAGCGGCTGCCTTTCCCTGGCCACATGAGAAGGGTTCCAGGTCAGAGTCTTTGGGATGATCACCTCTGATTCATCACATTATCCTTAATAATTTAAAACCTGTTGCAAGCACACCTTTGTGGAACATGATAGTCCTGGGTTTATGCCATATTATAGTTTCTTTTGACATATGTGTTTGACGGTGTTACACATATGTATCATCATATGTCTACTTAGTGCATTGGTAGCCTCTCGTCTTAGTCATGTAGGACCATTACCTTACTGGGTATAAATGTATACTAGCATCATTAATTGCCTCCTTTTACTCTTTGTTGACTTAGTCTCCAAATTGTTTTCCAACGTTTCCTCCAATGTAATTTGGTCACATTTGCCTCCTTAATGGTCATGTACTAAACTGTTGCACTGAGCATCTAATTTTGGAATAGGATCTCATATGGGGATTGCTGTGTGCCTGTATGGATTCTAAAGTAACTGCTGAATGTACAACATGAAATTACGGCTTGCTGCATATACATAGTGCATTGATAATGGTGTTTGTTCTTTGTAGCATTGTCGTCAGTCTAAAATGATTCCTTTCCAACTCAGCTCCAGGCTTTTTAAGTTAAATATTGCCTACATCTAGGTTCCAATGCTATTAGTAGCTCAATGTTCCTGTTTTCCCATATGACCAGGTTATAGAACCCTAATGTAGGTATGTTCTCCTCTACAGACTTAGGGCCTAATTTGAAAACTATTCAGCGCAGCACAAAGTGACTTTGCGTCGTAAATGTACACTTTGAAATGTGCTAAAAACCAATTTCCGATTCATGGATTGGACTTTGCACTGGTCCTTCCTATTGTGCAATGCGCTGATGCACTTTTCACGACACAAAGCGCAATGCTTGGGAAGGGCCAGTGCAAACAACTAAATAGGGGGCAGAAAATGCTAAATCGCCATTCAAGGAAAATGAGAAAGAACATAGGGCTTGGGGTAGGGGAGGAGAGCCGGCGTGCAAACAACAAACACACCCTATCAAGCGCTAAGGAACCTCTATTCACAGAAGTTATCACACAATTGCTTGGAATCCAAAGGAGAATGCACATCTTGCGATCTTGCCGTTACTCGTTGCATATTGCAAAACACAAAGTGCAATGAAAGCTCACGTATTAAGGCGCAATGCAACCCCATTGACCATAGGACTTACACAATGACAGACTCTGCATTGCTAGCACTGATCCTACTACAAGGAAGGAGGAGGGTCAGAATCTGCCATCCACGACCTAGATTATTTGGGATGCCAGATTAGAGGGTGTATGGAAGATACCGATTCCCTCCCCATGTCATCCTACACCGAGGCAGGTAGTGGCAGAATTACCAGGTATCACCCAACCTGTGCTCGCAGGCAGTGACATCCCCGGTGAAAGTACTATCAGACTTACACTTCCTAGCTACTGGATCATTCCAGCACACCACAGACATTGTCGGGGCATATCACAGCCCACACAATCTAGATGCCTCCACCAGGTATTGCGCATCATATTAGCATGTGTGTATCGGCACACATACATGCCACGCACACTGCAGGCAAGGCATTGATTGTGCCAGGAATTCCACGGAGTTGCAAACTTTCGACACGCCCTGGTAGCCATCGACTGCACACATGTAGCCCTGCAGCCGCCCCCCCGAAGACAGAAGAAAAATATTGCAACAGGAAACATTGGCATTACAACAATCCACAGGTAATCTGTGATGCCAAGGGACACATCATGCATGTCAATGCCAAATACCTAGGATGATGCACGCATGATAGCTACATCTACTGCCATTCACAAATATATACAGCCTTTGCATCAGGAACCTTTGAAAACACCTGGCTTCTGGGTAAATAGTAAATATCAACTATCACACACACATGCCCTCATATGACACAGGGACACAAGAAATGACAAGAAATGCAAATAATAACCATTTCCCCCTTTGCAGGGGACAGTGCCTACCTGCTCTCACCATTCCTGTTGACACCCATTAGAAATCCAGCCACCCAAGATGAGGTAAGCTACAACATAGCATAAATAGCCAGCAGGGGAATAGTGGAGCACACATTTGAAGTGCTCAAGTCACGAATCCGCTCCCTTGACCACTAAGGTGGTGTATTGCTACATACATCCCCTCTAGTATGCAAGATCATTGTGGCATGTTATGTCCTACATAATATTGCCACATGTGTCATAGCAATAGAGCTGCAGGAGGGCCACCACCCTCATTCACAGTCACCACCCATTTCCTTAGTAGGCCTAATGGCACAGGGACAGGACACACACAATCAGGTTGTACAACTTCAACTGAACTGCAACCCCTGTTGAGCACATACAGTGAAGCCACATCCCTGCTGCCCTTCAATGATGCAATCGGGCCAATGCAGCTTGCCCATAACAACACCATGAGAACGTGCGTCTGTGAGAAGCAAACTGTGTCCCATAACATGAAAACCACAATGCCATCTGTTACAAAATCTAGCATCATCACTGATTCTCGGGAAGGGAGCTTCTCTTACGGGGTCAGGTAAAGGCAGAAGCTACCTGACTCTGACCCTAAGGCGGATATCTCCGGGAGGACCACCTAGGGTAGGACAAACTCCAGAATGGCAGGAAAACACTCAATCAAAATAAGCATTCAGAGGTCATTCTTAAGGACACCCATGTGCCTTTGCAACATGCCTGTATGGCTTATTGTGACGCAGATAAAGAATTACCAAGATTTCTTGACCAACAACTTTATCTACCTTCCCCCCTTTTTTTAATACTAAGACAAGGAAGAGGGATGGAACAATGAGGATGACCAGACGCAGTGAGTATATGCTGTGTTCTAGTCTTTGGAAAGTGTTAACTAATGCAAGGAAGTTTAAACCACCCACAGTTGAACAGAATAAGAGGTAGAGTCAGAGACTGCCACAGAACGCAGCTTGTGCTGACTCTGGGTGGAACACCAGAGGCGAACACACTGTGAAAGGCAGCACAGACGCTAGCGAGAACAAAGTGCAGAGAGACCGGGCCAAGAGAAGCACACCGCTTTAAAATAGGCAGCTGGAGCCACCAGAAGGAAAGGAAGATAAAGCGGGAGCCAAACGGCTAACGGGACGCACCCCCAGTCAGCAAACTGAAGGAGAAGATGATGGAAGGATGCAAAGAATGCCACAGCTGCCCTGAGAGAGCGAGTGGTGCATATCATTAACAGCATGAGAAAGCACAATTACAGTAATTGGAGGAACCGATTCAAATACGAACACTGTTAAGAATGTGTCAGTGACCCAAATCTTGGAAAGAGATTAATACAAATATGAACAGTGTTAAGAAATGGTTGTGACCACGTTGATACGAATAGGAACAGTAAGAAAAAAGGGTTGGTGACCCAATGCTTGGAAAAGGACATTGACACGAATACGACCAGTGTTAAGAAAGGGTTGGTGACCCAATATTTGAAAACAGGAGTTGATATTAATAAGAACTTTGTTAGAAAGGGTTGGTGAGCCAAGCATTATTTCTTGGATGAGAGAAAGAGTGAGCGGAGAACGGAAAAGCCCTGGCAGCTTAGTAAACCAGGCACTGTGCAAGTCTGGGACCTGCACCCAAGAATAGAATTGTGATATCCTGGCAGGAGAGTAAACCGTGGAACAATGAGAACAAATACGACTTTCATGGATCAGTAATAAAGTCGCAATACCTTGGCAGTAGAGTACTCCAGGGGTAAAAAGAGGAACAGTCAAATGAAAAGGCAAGAACCATACCCCTTTAAAGTTAATTAAGAAATTGAATGAGATAAACTGAAGATTCAAGAGAACTACATGTTTAAAAGAGACTCTACGGAAGGCGTATTCCTGCCTGGAATAACTTTGTACTGTATTAATATATTGGATGGTGAAAAACCGAAGGAACAAAGGGAAAGACTTATTTTCCTTAAAACTGTGGAAGCCTAAAAAGTGGAGAAATGCAAAGGAGACGTTGTCCCCCTTGAAACTGTGAAGTGAAATATTGCATTTAGAAAAACACAAGGGGAGAGCCCTTTCAAATAGTGGAACATTATTTGACCTTTTTTTTTCCAGAAGTGTCCGACAGAGATTGAAAGACTGGAAGAAACATAGGGGAAAGGAGGAGCCCTTCTTCTCGTGGACCTTTAAGTCCTTTTTGTTTTCGGCACCTTGGAACCTTATGTTTGGAAGTTTGAAAGAAATCTACAAGTGCATAGTTTACAAAAATCCCCTTGTACACATTGTTTTGAGTTTAGCGTGCATTGGTCAGTTTACCGTTTTTCGGGCACAGGACAGAGTACACTCTTTGGTTTAACATCCTGATACGGATGTTCATTAATTTTGTTGAGGCTGGGAAACCCCTCATAGACATAGGTAAATGTAGGATTTCCCCAACACCTCTTATTATTTTGACAATAAAGGTCCCATTTCATGCAGAAACTTGTTAATGTGTCAGAGTCTTACTCTTGATCTCTTACACACCCCATCAACAGCCATCACATCAAGTGCACAAGCCGCCAATACAGTCAGAGGAAGTGGAAATACAAGTATCCTTGTCACAGGCACAAAATCCTAAGCAGAGTGAAGCCATCCCCAGGCACAATGATATGATAAATCATTTAGAACGTGCCTGCACACAAGTGTTTCTAGGCGGGAAAAGATAAGGGAGGGAAGACAGAGGGAGGACAAGCCAAACGATCTTACTGGGCCTTGTGTCATTCAGATCGTGCAAGTGCAACGACGCCAAGTGCTGGGGGAAGTTTCAGGGAGAGGGAAGGAGGAAATGCATTCAAGGCAGCATTGCTCTGAGTAAGTGCAGCCAGTGCGGTGCCGTTCTGGGTAAGTGCAAGGAGTCAGGGGACTGTAAAGGTTACAGTTACAGCCCGAAAGTGTGCGGTAGGCCCGGAGGCAGTGCGCAGAGACTGATCAAGGAGGAGCCAGGTACCCAAGGAGACTCTGAGGGTCACCAAGCAACCAGTCAGCGTCCCAGACAGGTAGTCAGCAGGAGAGGGAAAGAGAGCAGGCAGAGGAGAAAAGGAAGGTCTTCAGCTGCTTCTGGAACTTCAGGTAGTCCAGCTCAAGTTTGAGAGGGGCAGGGAGGCTGTTATAGGGGGAGGGACCTGCAGAGGAGCAAGATCTACCATCCACTCTCTGCCTGGAGAACCTTCTGACCTTCAGCAAGTTGGAGGTATCTGAGTGAAGGGCTTGAGAAGGAGGACATTTAGGAAGAGAGATTTGGGTGTAGTGCGGGACCGGTCCCAAAAAGTCTTGTGGATGATGCAGAGGGTCTTGAACTTGATCCTTGCAGCCACCAGGAGCCAGTGGCGAGATTTCAGGGCTGGAGAGATATGGTCCCTGGGCTTGAGGCCAAGGATAAGTCTTGCAGTCCTATTCTGGATTAATTGCAGGGGGTGGAGAGTAGAGGAAAAGGCTACCTCTGAGTAGGTGCAGCTGGTAGTGGGCCTTCTTGGCAAGGTCAGTGATGTGCAGAGAGGAGGAGAGGGTGGAGTCGAAGATGAAACCAAGGTTTTGTGCCTCACAGGGAAGGCGAAGGAAGAAGGTCCAAGGCGGGCAGCCAGAGTGAAAGAGGGAAAGTTGGAGCAGGGGTCCCAATGATAAGGATCTCTGTCTTAGTGGCATTAAGGCAGAGGTTGTTAGAAGTGCACCAATCGTGAATTGTGAGACAGTCTGGAATCAGAGAGAGAAAGGAGGCTGAGGGTAGCCGGAGGGAGAGCTGAGTGTCATCCGCATAACACTGAAAGTTAGTGAAGGTAGAGATCAGGTGGGCCAAGGGGGCCAAGTAGACATTGAAGAGCCAGGGTGAGAGGTTAGAGCCCTGCAGAACACCACAGGTAGAAAGAGGTGGTGGAGAGAAAGGACCCAAGTTGGACTTGGGATGTTCGGCCCCTGAGGAACGAAGTCAGCCACTCCAGAGCCTGATCTGTGATGCCCCGGTTCTCACGGAGTCGCTTGATCAGGATGGAGTGGTTGACCATGTCAAAAGCAGTCGAAAGGCCAAAGAGGATGAGGACAGGAGGAAGGCTGGAGTCCAGATTAGAGAGTAGATCTTCACGGGTGTTCAGGAGAGCAGTTTCCATGCCTCTGGCTGCTCTGAAGCCAGACTGATGGTCATTGATACAACCAACAGATTCAGTGTGGAGAGCAAGCTGGGAGATGGCCAGCTTTTCCAGGAGTTTGCTAGGAAAAGAGTGATAGAGATCAGGCTGTAGTTTGCCGGACAGGTTGAATCAGCAGAACGTTTTTGCGGAGGGGGTGCGCACGGGAGTGCTTGAGGAGAGAGGGGAAAAGTCCAGTGGTGAAAGAGTAATTGCAGAAATCCGCCAAGGCTGGAGCGAGAGTGTCCATGTAGTCCTTAATGGTTCTGGAGGAGGGGAGCACATGCTTGGACGACACTTTCATAGATCGAACTTGTCTAGAAACCATGTCAGGTGTTGTCATAGAGAAAGAGGAGAAAGGAGGAGGAGAGGAAGAGGTGGCCATAGGGGAGCCGTGAGAGGTCGAGGGAGAGGAGGAGTAGAGCTAGGGCAGCATGTCCTGAGTTTTAGTGGTGACGTGAGAAGCCAGAGCCGCACAGAGGGCCTGGGAGAAAACAGGAGAGGAGGAGACTGCAGAAGGATTGGCCAGTTCCTTGCAGATTTAAAAGAGTTTGGCCATGTTGCTTGAGTCCGCAGAGATGCAGGCTTGGATGTAGGCTCTCTTCTTGGACAGAACAAAGAGGCTGTATTGCCTTTGGAGCAGGCAGCCGGCCAGTTTGTCTTCCTCTCAGCCACCCTGCACTTGCATTTCAGGGCAGCAAGGTTGGCATCATACCAAGAGTTGAAGTTGGAGGTAGGTTTCAGGTGGATCCTCATAACAGGAGCAAGGATGTCCAGAGTATTAGAGATAGAAAAATTCAGGTTGGAGAGGGCTGTGTCAGGGTGTGATTCAGCCACAGGAATAGGAGTAGCAAAGAAAGTAGCAGTAAACGCATCCACTGACACACACATCATGTGCCGACTAATTGAGAAGGTACGTGGCAGTGCTGGGTTGGGCTTTGCCTGGGGACAGAGAGTTTCAGGTGAGAGGAAAGCAGAAAGTGGTCAGTCCAAGAGAGAGGAGTGGTGGGATGGTTAGAGAGGGGGCTGTCTGAGGACTTGAGAACATCCAAGGTGTATCCAGCAGAGTGTGTCAGAACAGAGGGTAGAACAGAGAGAGAGAGAGGGTGTGTCACAGAGGTTGCGAAAGAGCCCAGAGGATGGATTAGGAGCATCCAGGTGGATGTTGAGGTCTCCAAGGAGGGGATGTTGAGAGGTAGAGGCAAGGAGAGAAAAGAATGCATTAGATGCAAAGTTTTTAGATGGGAAATATGTTATGGAATGGCATTAGATGCAATTACATTAGATGGAAAGACCAGATTCCCTGCATGGTAATTGCCTGAGACTCCAGAATCGTCGCAGACTTGGTCCCATGCCCAATGGGTCACTGCAATTGGTTGTATCTCGCATTTTGGGATGGGTTTGGGCATCCCCCACAGTAGTCCTTTCAAATCATATGGGTGGGCAATAACCTTCTCAAGTCCAATGTGGGGATGTTCTGACATAGCACCACAATGCATATTGAAGCTGGGCAGCGAGATAGTAAACATACATATCGGGGTAATCCAGTCCCCCTGATGCATAAGGAAGAGATAGTGTATCAAGCGATATATACGCACGTTTGCCCGCCCATACCAACCTCATCATCATAGATCGCAGTCGCCTCCAAAATCGAGCTGGGGGACCAGGGGTACATTGTTGAATATATATTGCGGTTTGGGCACCACTAATATTTTAGCGAGAGCTATTCAGTCGGCTTGGGAGAGAGGGAGACGATCCAGCTGCTGTAGGACAGCAACGTAGGGGCGATTGGGGGAAGTGGAAACAATTATACTCAAATACTTCATACCCAGGGGGCACCATCCAAAGTAGGTACCGATGTCCACTGGAAGCACAGAGGGGGTAAGAGGTACTATCTCAGACTTTATCCAGGTAATACAAAGCCTGGAGAATACCCCGAATAGAGATATTTCTTGTACCAAGGCCTGTAGGTTCTGCCTGGGGTGTTTGACATACAATAGGAGATCGTTGGCGTAAAGGGAAACGATGGAGACGTATGAATGTATTAGTACTGCCCTATGCGCATGAAATTCTCTGATGCCGCAGGCCACAGGCTCCACTGCCAGGGCAAAAAGGATAGGAGAAAGGGGGCACCCCTGCTGCATATCCCTAGTAGGGAAGTTGATGTCCGAAGTGCGCTGGTTGGTAAGGATTACTTGTGGGGCTGTGTATAATAGTTGGATCCAGCATATATAGTTGAGGCCCAATCCAGATCTACGAAGTACCTCGAAGAGGAATGGCCACTCAACAGAGTCGAAGGCCTTCTCTGCATCAAGGACTGCTACTATTATAGGGACCTCCTCGTAGATGTTATGTATCATAGAGAAGAGACGTCGAAGATTGTTCTGCGTAGGGATAAAGCCAGCTTGGTCGGAGAGTACCAGGGCTCCCATATGGAGTAATGATCTATCTGTGAAGAGTTTGGCAAGGATCTTATTGTCGGTGTTAATAAGTGAAAGGGGTCTATATGAAGCACAGTTGTGGGGGTCTTTATTAGGTTTGAGCAACAGGGTATTATTAGGTTTGAGCAACAGGGTAACCGCGGCAGGTCTAGTAGACTCCGGGAGTAGGCTGGTGGATAAGGAAGACTCAAACATACTACACAAGTGAGGGGCCAGAATTTCAGCATATTCCTTATAAAATTTGTCAGGGATACCATCCTGCCCCAGAGTCTTTCCACTGGGTAGGTCACGTATAACCTCATTTCTTTCTTCTATAGTGAATGGAGCATTTAGTAGATCTGCCTGGGTGGGATCCATCTAGCCCAGGGCCACCTGGTCCCGGTACAGGCTAATATCTTCAGATGATACAGTTAGTTGAGATGAATATAGTAGACTGTAGTAGTCTCAAAATACTTCATTAATTACAGTTTACAGATTCCCATTGGGGTCCTGAGTATGCCGCTAGGGCCTTGCTCTCTGTGCATCGCCCAGGTGAGTGTGCGGATGGGCCTCCCCCCCTCTGAGTAATTGGACGCAAGGGCGGGATTCCCTAGGAATGTATCCTCTCACTGCTCCAGTTCAGAGTGCTTGTGGTGCCTATCACATAGTCTCTCAGAGACCTGTGGGTTGTTACCCATTGCCTGCTTCCCTTCCAGTTCCCTTATCTCCACCTTCAGGCGGTGAAGTGAGGGCCCTCAAAGTCTTGAGGACTCCACCCTCCCTGGAGATACAGCCGCCCCCTAATGACCACCTTAAAAGCCTCCCATATAATCCGATCATCCGGGACAGAGCCAACATTAACGCAAAAATAGTCTACAATGTCATTACAGAGCCCCTCCCGAAAGACAACGTCCTCAAGAGCTTGGGGTCGGAAGCGCCAACAAGCAGAGCGGGGAACCTCGGTCGGCATTGATATAACTGCCAGTACGGGGGAGTGGTCAGATAGTGTTCTTGGTAACATTTCAGTGGTTTGTGTGGAGAGGGCGAGGGGTAGGGAGAGCATTATGTAGTAATTCCTGAAGGATGTACCATGCACTCCAGAGAAGAACAAGAATTATTTTATCCCAGGGTGTGTTTGTCTCCATATAGCAACAAAACCCATTGACTTAGCTATATCTCTCCAAGCAAGAACTGCACTGGGGGGAGTAGTTTGAGTAGTTGTAGAGCGATCCATATCCAGTGTCAATTTCATGTTAAAATATTCGACCCAGATTAGTTTGTGTCTAGGAAATGTGTGTATTATTGCGGTGCAGTTCTGGAAAAATTAGAGTGAGTCAGTTTTGGGGGCATAGACATTAACAAACAGTACCTTCATACCCAAACATTCCCCCGCGACATACTGGTAGTGACCCTCAGGGTCCACAACTTTATCATGAAAGTGGAGGGACTGGTGTAAATAAATTGCAACCCCATTAGATTAGGATGAAAAGGAGGCTCTATATCGATGAGGGGTCTTCCACCGGGAGATGTGTCTCTTGTAGACATAGTACATTATCCCCATGCAATTGTGCTTGATTAAGCACCATTCTAATATTCCAGGACATTACCGTCAGGGAACTAACAGACATCATGACGTAAACAAGGAAGCACAGCCATGGTGACCGTTTTGGACATAAGTTATTTATTTTTCTGTATTTGTGTATTTTCAGACTAACAATGTGGACTTTAAACAAAGTGGTAACAGACTCTGAGATACCAATATAGAAACCCCAAGATCCCCCACCCACGCCAGAAACAAACTTACTGACATTGAGACCTCCCCCTCAAACAAAACAACTTTATCATTCGTAATGACTGTGTATACAGGGTGCCGAGTGCAGCTCTAGCGCTCTAGTGACCAGTGCCAGTATAATATTTTGTTCAAACAGTGTATCCCATAAAAACGTGATCAGAGCTCAGGGACCCAGTCCGAAGGGTACCCAGCTTTCCAGGGAAAGCCGCAGGAGTGCCATTACTCTGGGGGCTTGGGCCCACCGCTGGTGTCGGGGAGTTTTGACACAAATCTGTTTGCTGAGGCAAGGGTGGTGAAGTCCACGTTTTTTCTTTGTGGGCTACACAGAGCTTGGCAGGAAATAACATTGCGTATTTGATGTTCTTCTTCCTAAGCTTTATTTTTACAGAATGAAAGGTCTTCCGTTGCTCCTGGACTTGTGCGCTGAAGTCCAGAAAGAGCCTGATCACAGAAGACCCATACCGTAGGTCTCCTTTGTTCCTGGTGGCTCTGAGGAGGATGTCTCTGTCCCTATAATTAAGAATCCTAGCGATGATTGGTCTGTCCGGGGCCCCTGGAGGGGGCCTGGTGGCCAGGGAGCGGTGCACACATTCAACAAGGAACATCAGGGACATAGGAGGGTGATCAAGAATGACAAGAAGTTTCTCGACAACCTGTTCCATATTGTCAATATCTCTGGACTCTGGAACCCCTACTATGTGGATGTTATTGCAGCAGGATCTCCCTTCAAGATGATCATTGTTTGCTTCTACTCTGCAGACTGACTGCTGCAGAGTGACCACCTCCCACTGCAGTAATGCGACTCTGTCCTCATTTTCTCATAGCCTCTGTTCTGCTTTGGTCATATGGCCACATATTTGTCAAGTTGTATCACTGATGTTTCAACCTTGCAGGTCAATGTGTCTATTTTTGACCCAAAAGAGTCTGTGCTACTCTTAAGGTCTAGGAGAGTCTGATTCAGGGTGGTCACATCCACACTGGTAGAAGTAGAGGCTGGAGCCGGAGGGATAGTGGACTGATCCTGGCAAGCAAACTGTTCCATCTTGGCTTGTTTTTTATTGTTCCACATCATATTGTATTTTCCCTGGGTTTGAGTGGCCCCAGGGGGGTGGGAAGTGCACAGCTATCTCCTGTGTCACTGCAGGAGCAGAGAGGTGATCAGTGAATCTTCAGAGCAGAGGGTCCTGTACCCACTTTCCAACTGCAGCCACAGAGCACGTGAGTGTGGGCTATGCCTCACACGGGCACACTTATCATGGCACACGGCTCAAATGCCTCCACCGGCACAGTTTTCCTCTAGGGCGTCAGCAGGTGGAGATTGTTCCCAGGGGAGTAGTATATAACAGGAGGAGTAGAGCCAAGAGGCCGGGTGTGAAGGGAGCCCCTAATAGGCTGTACCAGTGCTCTACCAGTGCATGAGCCCCATGCCATGAGAGACCAGGAGGCCGGGAGGTAGACCATCAGCGTTCTCCAGGCCACTCAGTCTGCAGACAGAAAGTCATGTGGAGAAGCCAAGTACAACAGCAGAAGCCTCCATGGATTTGAAGCGGGCCTCCTACTTGGAGTTCCCTCGTCGGTCCGGCCAGCATCTAAGCTGCAAAATGCGACAGCAGATGGTGATAGGATTGATGGAATTCCACTTTGGTCGTGGGGCTGTCGACCAGCCACGGCAATGAGGGGCTCAGGTCCCCCCATGGTGTGACCAGTGTCCTGAAGGGGGGCCCGGGATCAGAAGAGGAAGTTGTCTTTGGAATCACCAAACCCTGAGAGGAAGATCCCAATCAGCACCGGTGAAAGGAGGCTCGGGAACGGATAGCCCAAACAGCAGTCAGGGCGCTGGGTCCCAGTCCAGAGTCAGTTAGTTCGAGGAAAGGGAGAGGTAGCACTTATGGAGGGGCAAGAGGTGACTCACCGCTGCAATGTGAAGAAGGCATCCCCGATGGTCCGGTAAGCAGACGACAGATCTCACAGTCGCGCCATGCAGCGACCGCAGCCAGCAATCTGGATGGGATGTCGGAGTAGCAGGAGTGGGTTGGCGCGAAGCAGCGCACATATAACGGCACCTCAGTAATCAACGTTGCAGCTCCCATTCACTATCATGCTGTCAAAGGTTTCCCCCCGGCTCACCTGAGTTCTCTTCTTGTGGCGTTCCGCGGAGGACTCCTTCTCCCGGCCTGACCGGGACTTGTATAAGTGCGTGCGAGTCGAGTCTGACTCCAGCACGAACGTTCAAAGTTCCAGGAAGTCGCGTATTCCAGGACGTCCAGGAAGAGGATCGAAGAAAGGTAAGAGATACTGGAAACAGGGGAAAAGGGAAGAAAGAATAAGGGAGTTGGCCAGGAACTTGGAAGGGTAACGCCGAGCAGTACACACACGTCGAGACACTACTTAGAGATAGCGTTGAGACGCGCGGAGGGGCGGGGGCGGGGGCGTGGCCCATTTATAGAGCGTGCCGTGTCCGACGTACAGGCTAGTACGGAACTCGGCACTGGGCACGGCCATGTTGGAAGTATCAAGGAGCACACTCTCCGTCTGGACCAGGACCTTGAAGACCAGAAGGGGCTATGTCCATGGTTCATGACAGCATGCCTCCTCCGAAATCCCGTCCCACCAGGCTTGCCAGGGTGTATGAGATGGAATCTTCTCAGCAATCGAGGGGTGTTTAGGTTGGATAGTGGTTCCCAAGTTCTCTCGCTAGGAGGATAGCCTTTCCACTCGGCCAGGTTTTGAAGCCGACCCTGTTTGTACCTAGAGTCACATATTCTGGATACTACATATTCCAGCTGATTGTCCACAATCACACGACTGGGTCTGCCGGTTTTCCGGGTGGAGTGGATGTAGGGTTTGAGTAGAGAAGTGTGAAAAACTGGATGTATTCTCTTCCAAGAGTCTGGTAGCTTGAGCCGATAAGAAACAGGATTGATGATTTCTTTTATGGAAAATGGACCATAATATCGGGGGGCTAACTTGTTAGGGTGTAGATGTCATGGTAATAGTTTCGAGGACAACCAGACCTGGTCACCAATAGAATAGGAGGGTGCTGGTCTTCTTTTGGAATCAGCATATCGGTTAGTGCGAATCTGGGCCTTTCCCAATTGTTCCTTGGCTTCCTTGTGGATGTTGAGGAGAGTTTCAATCCAGGAATCAAGTGAAGGTACTGGAGTTGAATGTGGTAGAACTGAAGGTAACACAGAGGGATGAAAACCTTGACTGCAATAGAAGGGGCTGACGTTGAACGCTGAGTGATCTGAATTGTTATAGGCAAATTCGGCCAAGGGTATAAGGAGGGACCAATCATCCTGTACCTTGGTCGCGAAACAACGAAGATATTGCTCCAGGGTTTGATTAACACGTTCTGTGGCCCAGTTGGTCTGTGGGTGATATCCAGATGAAAGAGCGCGTTGAATCCCTAGAACACGACAGAGATGTTTCCAGAATTGTGAAATATATTGCGGTCCTCGGTCCGATATGATCTTGGAAGGGAGTCCATGAGGAAAATGTGTTCTAGGAAAATTCCTGCGAGCTCTGAAGAGGAAGGAAGTTTATAGAGAGGCGTGAAATGTGCCATATGAGTAAACAAGTCTATGGTTACCATGATGGTCGTGTAACCCCGGGAAGGTGGTAATTCCACGATGAAGTCTGTAGCTATACATTCCCATGGTCTTGTTGGCAGTGTAGGTTGCAATAGAAGGCCCGCCGGTCTCTTATTGTCGTGCTTATTCTGACTGCAGACAGTACAGGTCTTGATGTACTCTTGTACCTAGCATTTCATTTCCGGCCACCAAAACTGTCTTTGTATAAGACGGAGCATGTTGGTTACACCACGATGTCCAGAATGAAAAGTATCATGGCAGAGAGTTATTTTATGTTGAAGTTTCGGTGTGGGAATGACCAAGGCATTGTCCTTGAATAAGTATCCTTCCTTGATTCTTAAGTTCCAGGGATTCTTCCTAGAGACGTCCTTCCAGAGGTCAGAGGACTGGGTTTTGGCTCGAATCTCTTCCAAGAGGTTGATAGCTTGAGCTATAAAGATTGTGTTGGGAAACATTGTAGGATAGGTCCTATCTTCAGTGGTTAAATAGTCAGGACGTCGGGACAAGGCATCCGCAATCACGTTTTGTGATCCAGGAACATGAGTGATTTGGAATTGGTACTGGGCGAAGAAGTAGGCCCAACGCGCCTGACGACTGTTCCTGCACTCCATAGATTGGAGAATTTGTAGATTTCGATGGTCTGTACGGACCGGGACTGGATATCTAGCACCCAGGAGTAAATGTCGCCATTCTGTGAAGGCTTGGCGGATTGCCAACAGCTCCCTTTCCAGGACGGAGTAATGGGTTTCGCTGGGTGTTAAGGTTCTAGAGAGGTAAGCCACTGGGTGGTCCATCTTGTCCTCAAGCACCTGTTTCAAGACTGCTCCTATGGCATGGTTGGAGGCATCCGTTTCCACTATGAAAGGGCGATCTAGGTCAGGCTGAGCCAGGACGGGGGCTTGCGTGAATCTTGTCTTCAAGCGTTGAAAAGCCTTCTCTTGCGAGGAAGACCAGATGAAGGGAACATCCTTCTTCAGCAGAGCAACGATCGGTTGGACGAGCTCAGAAAAGGTAGGAATGAACTTTCGATAAAAGTTAGCAAGTCCCAAGAAAGACTGAACCTGGTTCACCGATGTAGGAGCAGGCCAGGCCAGTATGGTCTTTACCTTTGAAGGGTCCATTCCAACACCTTCTGGGCTGAGGATGAATCCAAGGTAATGAACTGAAGTCACGTGAAAAAGACATTTCTGAGGTTTGACCAAGAGCTTGTTTTCACGGAGCCGTTGTAGTACTGCGTTGACATGTTCTTCATGTTTCAAGGGATCCTTGGAATAAATCAAAATGTCGTCTAGATAGACAATGACAAAGAGAAAAAGCATGTCAGAAAACACCCTGTCCATGAAACGTTGAAAAACTGCAGGGGCATTAGCTAATCCAAAGGGCATGACTAGATATTCAAAGTGACCAAAGGGCGTTCTAAAGGCGGTCTTCCATTCCTCCCCTTCCCGGATACGGATTAAGTGATAGGCACCCCGGAGGTCCAACTTCGTGAATATTACGGCGCCTCTGACAGCTTCCAGGATATCTGAAATCAGAGGCAGATGGTACCGATCTTTGAGGGTGCATTGATTTAGACCACGGTAGTCGAGGCAGGGTCTGAGTTCCTTGGAATCCTTCTTAGGAACGAAGAACAATGAGGCACCCGCTGGAGATTTTGAGGGTCTTATGGTGCCATTTTCCAAATTGATGTCCAGGTATTCTCGGAGGGCCTTTTTCTCAGGTTCTGAAAGGATAAACATTCTGCCAAAGGGAATTACTGCCGAGGGATCTGCCTCAATGGCACTATCTTCGGGTCTGTGAGGGTGTAAAGCCTGGACTATGGCAGTCGAAAAGACATCAGTATATCCCTGGTAGACCTCTGGGACTTGTACAATGTTGGAAACCATGAGTGAGGTTTTTTGCTCTCCTGAATGTTCAATAGCTGGTGTTAAGGAGAGATCCAGGGATAAGCAGTGGGACATACAAAACTCAGAGCCCAGAAACAATGACCCTGCTGTCCAATTAATGTAAGGATTATGTCTTTGAAGCCAGGGCATACCCAGAACCATAGGGTAATGGGCTGATTTGATGATGTCGAATGTAATCTGCTCTTGGTGGTGGTTTATGGAGAGACGGACCTCTTTTGTCTGTAGGGTTATGGGTCCTGAAGAGAGAGGTCTCCCATCAATTGCTTCCACCGGCTGTTTAATGTTCCGTGACTCATATGGTATTTTATGTCTGATAACCCAGTCTTGATCAATGAAAATTCCCATAGCTCCACAGTCCACCAGGGCCAGTATGGGATAGGTCTTGTGCTTGGAGGGCGATAGAAAGGCCTGTAGCAACACCAGGTTATTCTGTCCAGGAGAGTTCAAGGATGTGATTGATGTGGAGCAGACATCTTTCTCCCGAAACCTCGCTCCATCTAGGACCGGGAGCTGGCGTTTCCCGAACGCCGTGGAGGGGCTAAAGGACATTCTCTAACGAGATGCTTGTCTGAGGCACAATACATACACAGGCTGGTGTGAATTCTTCTCATCCTTTCTTGTGGAGTAATTGGCCCACGAAAGGCACCTATTTGCATTGGTTCGGAGTCGTTATCAGGGGTTGAGACAGGATCGGACTTCACAGTCGACTCCGGAGGGATTAGTTGAAAGGCAGTCTTAGCCTTTTTCCTTTCAGCCCTTCTTTCCTGGATACGAAAGTCTATTTATAAGGCTAGATCTACCAAAGCCTGAAACGAACTGAGGCGAGCCACTCTGGCTAATTCATCCTTGATATCGTAATTAAGACCCCTGCGAAATAAGGTGAAACTCGCTTCAGGGCCCCAATCAGCCTCCTTTACCAGCTGTGTGAATCTGGTAACGAACGTTAGCATATCCTGGGATCCTTGCTGAAAATCAAGTAGGCGTTCCTGGGCGCTGAACACTTGTTCGGGGCAGTCAAACATAGACTTGAGCGCCTGGATAAATGCATCATAATCGTCCAGGAGGACGTTTCCAGAGTTCACTAGGGGAGTGGGCCAAGATAACGCATTCCCTGTAAGGTGGGAAATTATGAAGCCCACCTTGGCCCTGGAAGTTGAAAAATAATAGGGCTTGAATGTAAAATACACCAGGCAGGAATGCAGAAATTCACGTAAGGATTTTGGCGATCCATCGTATTTGTCTACCACTCCACCCAGTATCACGCCTTCCTTATTGGCAGAGTCACGTGACAGCACTAATTGTTTCAAGGCTGCGTTCTCTGCCTTTAAGTTCTGTACCTCGGTTGTTAGCTCCTGCATGCCGCGCATGAACGCATGAGGTCCTGGACCGCTTTCTCCATAGCGGTATCAGTGTTGATCGTTTGGCGTCTCAATCTGTCAAAGGTTTCCCCCCGGCTCACCTGAGTTCTCTTCTTGTGGCGTTCCGCGGAGGACTCCTTCTCCCGGCCGGACCGGGACTTGTATAAGTGCGCGCGAGTCGAGTCTGACTCCAGCGCGAACATTCAAAGTTCCAGGAAGTCGCGTATTCCAGGACATCCAGGTAGAGGATCGAAGAAAGGTAAGAGATACTGGAATAAGGGGAAAAGGGAAGAAAGAATAAGGGAGTTGGCCAGGAACTTGGAAGGGTAATGCCGAGCAGCACACACACGTCGAGACACTACCTAGAGATAGCGTTGAGACGCGCGGAGGCACGGGGCGTGGCCCATTTATAGCGCGTGCCGTGTCCGACGTACAGGCTAGTACAGAACTTGGCACTGGGCACGGCCATGTTGGAAGTATCAAGGAGCACACTCTCCGTCTGGACCAGGAAGACCAGAAGGGGCTATGTCCATGGTTCATGACACATGCCACATTGGCTTAAGTACAGAGAAAGTCTTCAGGGCTTCAGGAAAAGACTTACTGGGACGCTTATAGTCTCATGGATGCAGAGGCGATGCTCTGTCAAATGTGAGAGGTTTTTAAGCAGGATGTGGTAGGATAAATGAAAGCACTGAGAGCAAGCTCTCTTAGGCAGCGGCCATCTTCCAGCTGCGCAACAGCGCCCCCATTGGCCTAGTTTTTTTTTTAACACAGCAGCAATGCAAAACATCCAGGTTCAACTTTCCTAAAAAGAGGGGAAAAGACTGAGTTTTCTAACACAACAGCAATGCAAAACACCCAGATTCAACTTTCCTAAAAACACTGAAAAGGGGGAAGAATACCTTGTTTTTAAACATAGCAGCAATAAAAAACACCCAGATTCAACTTTCTTAAAAGGAGGGAAAAAGGCCTAGTTTTTAAAAACAGCAGCAATGCAAGAGTTGCGACTTTCTTAGGGCGGGTGGGCGGATGGCCGCGCAATCCAATGTCACCATACAATGTGCTCCTCTGAGTGGCATGCACCAAGTGCAAGAAAGGGCTCAACTGACAGCCATCTTGATGATGTCGCCCTCAGAAATCAGAAAGCAAACTGGGCAATCACAGGATACACAAACATAGTTTGGGGCTAGTTTGTGTGTTGTTTGTGTGGTGATTCCACATGTTCTCATGGGAATGGGGTGAATTTGGGGCCTACCGTGAAATTACCAGACTACCCAATAGGCCAGTCCACCCCTGATCATGGAGTGGTTATTGGACAGGACACATGGCAGGAGACGGCATGCAAGGCTGACATGGCAGGAGTTTAAATGGAATGCCACACAAAAAATGAAGCTACTGCCCTCACCATAAGCATGTGTACGGGAACATCCCGAGAAGACTGTCTCCAAGCCGCAAGTTGTGGATGTGCAACCGGCAACTAAAAGCACATGCATAGCATTCACACACACAGTCATATAGTCCAACTCACATCTTCAGGGACGGTGATCATCACTCAAGCATGACCAAATCACATCATCCATGCAAATCCTTTGTGCGCCACATCATGCCACTATTGGGGTGCAAATGTCACCAGTCATGAACAAGATTGACAGTGCACAACCTTACCTGCTGATACAGCTGTGGTGCTGTGAATCCCTCACGACCTCAACCTAACAATGGGCCTCCGCATTGGTGCCAGGAGGGCTCGTGTCCAGCAGAGGGAATGTGGACTGGGGAGCTTCTCAGGGAGTGTGGGTACTGGATGAGGCAAGATATCTGAAATTACATAGGACATTCATTTGTAAAAGCTAAAGGAGTCAGTCATACAGACTTCACATATACATATCGATGTGGAATGGAATGTGCTCCTGTAAGTGGGAGGCTGTATCAGTCCACAAGACCACGTCAGTTGACGCCACTGAGCATGGCTGCATGTCCAGTTTTCCAGGTTAAAATGCCCTTGAGAGGGCAATGGCCCTGACATGAGGGAATATAATGACACAGTCCAGCTTGGACTAGGACAAAAATAAAATATAGTCCACCTTGGACAGGGTAAAAAAACAAATACTGTCCACCTAGGACGAGGACCATATTAAAATATAGTCCACCCTGTACAGGAGTAAAATACTCATCATGCAGGGATTGCCTGAGAGTCAAATCATCCTTTTGAATTGCCTGCCTCAGTTGACAACTCTTTTGAAACTTGGAGCAGGGAGGAGGGGAATGAAAGGCTAGACTCTGCAGAGGACGACAAACTGACTCAGTGCTGCTTGGGTCGATGTGTGTTTTGAATGAGAGGTCACAGCAGAGAGTAAAGCAGAGCGATTTTCCACTGGGTGAGAGTTGAGGAGTAAATCCATAGAGCTTCATGTTTGTCAGCCAATTCTGGACTTGGGCATAGTGCCACCTAAATTATTCCAAAGTAAAAAAGGAGAAAAGAATGGCCTCCATCTTATATTCATTAAAATCTGACTGTACATAGGACAAAACATCTTGCAGAAATGCATCCAATAGAATTAGCAATAATAGATGGTGGGAAGACAAAGTAAAAGAATGCCCCTCTGCTCCGCCATCTTGGACTATAGCCAAAGCTTTGACATCATTGACAGCCTACCACAAACCGGTCTAAATTGTCAACTGAGTGGAAAAATCTAACTCAATAGAGGTGTAAAACCGGGTTATCTGCTGACCCCAGCTCGTACACCTATGGTATTTATTCTACATTGCATTAAACAAATCGATATGTCACAACGTAGGAGACATTAAGGTTCAAATATGCTGATAATGCAGTGAAGTCAGCAACAATTCTCATCAACTAAAACATCTACTGAAAGCAGCAGAAACACCAATCTAATAATTAACCAACACAAATCTAGTTTGGTTTATTTGTGGAGAGCACCGAACCTGAAGGTATGTGGGCGCTTTAGCTTAGTGAGGTACAGTGAAAATCCAGTTGGCTGTAGAGTTGTGTTACAGATCAGCCTACGTACAGCACATAGGCGTTGCTTAAATTACATACATTAGATAAGCATACAAGTTGATTGCCTAGTGTTACAGATCCAGGCAGTTATACATAAAACAAAGTGACAAGTTGTGGCAGGTGCATTTGTTAACATTAGACCTGCTGGGCAAAAATCCAGGATTTTACGTTTTTTCTGAATATCCCAAAAGATGGTTCAGCTCCTAATGATACCGGAAGTGGGTTCCAGAGCTTGGCTGCAAGCACTGGGAAGCTGGTTCCACCAGATTTTTGTAGTTTATATCTGGGGATGTTTAGCCAGTGCGTGTATTGGGACCTGGTGGATCTGTTTTATTGGCTTTTGGTGAATTTGTCAACAAGGTATTTCGGGGCAGAGTTTGATAGGTATTTATGCGTGATCGCTAGAATTTCAGAGTTTATTCTGTCTTTCATGGGGAGCCAGTTGGCGTTCCTTCTTACTGCAGAAATGTGGTTGGCTCTCGGGATGTTGAGTGCAGTTCTGTGTGCATTATTTTTGAGTACTTTTAATTTCTTCAGGTTACATTTGTTGATGCCTAGGTACAGTACATTACAATAGTCCAGTTTTGATAGAATAAGTGCCCTGGTTAGGGAGCTGCAACTGTTGGTAGACAAGAAAGGCTTGCAGGCATTAATCAATTTGGTTGTATATGCTGTGGCAGAGGCTGTGGCATTTACCTGTCTGGTGATGGGACAGGGTGGAATCCAGGTAGATTCCTAATGTTTTCACTTCAGTAGAAACTTTGAAGTTGTTACCGTCAATGTTAAAGGTGACGTATTGGCTGTTTGTTAAGACGAGATCGTGAATCAATAAGCAGTAGCTCGGTCATGTCGTCGTTCAGGCAGATGCCATGGGTGGCCATCCATGTCTGCATTTTTGAGAACATGTAATTCTACAGTTTAGAGTCTTTATCGTAGGATCGTGACAATGTGATGAGGATTTGTGTGTCATCCTCACAGTTTGTGTAGATGACACCCAAATCATCCAGGTGGTCGAATAGAAGCATCGTGAAAATATTGTAAAGCGTCAGGGACACGCAAGACCCTTGTGGCACTCTGCAAGAGATTGCGGCAGGATCGGCGGAGGCTGATGGTGCAAAAACCCTCATAGTCCTTTCTGCTAGGAAGGACTGAATCCAGGCAGCGGCTTACGGTGAGAAGGCGGCTGCTGAAGTCAGGTGTCTAGTGAGGATTTAATGGTCGACCAGATCGAAAGCTGCTGATAAGTCGAGTAGGAGGAGAAGGGCCAAATTTCCTTTATCTTTCAATTCATCCATCTGAATTTTGAGTTCAATCAGGGCTTTTTCGGTACCATGTTTTGGTCTAAACGCGGATTGTCGTAAGCCTAGAAGGTTGTTAATTTCTAGGTGGCTTTGGATTTGAGCTAAAAGTTTGGCTTTGCGTAATTTTAAAGGAGCGACTTTGTCCATGGCCCGGAGCAAGGTGCGGTTGTACAGTTCAACCAGTCAGAATGGGTGCGTATTGTTGGACTTACGTTGGTTCATAAAGGCTGGATTAGTGGCAGTAGGTCTTCTAGTGTGGCGTTGCAGATATTTCTAGTAGGCGCAGGAGGCGCTAGAGGAGCGCAAGGATCTGGTCGCAGGCAATCCTGGATGGTGTAGAGAATTACATGGTGGTCGGACCAGGCACAGGGAAAGTTGGAGAGTATCTTGGTATTGCAGTTTAGGTCAGCTATCCAGTCCAAGGTTCTTCCTTTATTGTGTCTCGGGCTGGAGATACGGTGCACAAAGCCTAGTTCCAAGAGAGGTTTGGCCAAGGCAGTAGCGTTGTCATCATTTATCTCACTGAATCCTAGGTTTAGGTCTCCCAACATCATAATTTGAGAGCCTGATTTAGTGTTCAGGGTGAGGAGATGCGTAATGTCTTCCTCAAATGAGGAAAGTGGGCCAGGGGGTCTGTACAGCAGGTGTATGGAAAAGGTGTGTGCCGCAGAAAGCAGAAGTTTGACTGAGAGAAGTTCACCAGAGGCAAATGGTTCATTAGTGATTTCTCTAAGGCCTTATTGAATCTTGGCCATGATTGCTACTCCCCCGCCTCTGCTGGTTTATGTCTATGTTGGCTTATGCTTGTGCTGGCTTAATCTAAATGTCCCTTTTGCTCTAACGTGGAAATACTTTACACTTGAATCTGATTTGCCCCAAATACGCTTGTGCATATCAATCTACCCTGTTAGCATGGGAAATAAAGAGGAATAACAGAATGCAGTACAACTCATCTGTATCTGCAGTTAATTGCAGACGAAGCAGTCGCATTTACTATCTATACCCATTTTAAAGTACCATTAAAAATGAAGGCACAGGGTTCGCAGCAGTAACTTAGATGTTCACATTTTATTTGTAGCCCTCATCACACCAGTAACTAGCACTGTGGACTAACATGTGATTAGCAACCAAATCAAAGGTGCAAGTCAATCTGCATCTTCCCTAAAACACCAGGCTAGAATTGCTGGTATAAGCATGCGTTTCCAGGACAGCCGATTCCTGCTCCTTTGCATGCAGGGTACCTTTGTTTGTAACCACCTGCTGTAGAGTAATTAAGTACAGTCCTTCTTAAACCAGGGACGACCTTAAAAGAAGGTAGAGGAAGGACATGGCACGGTAATGAAGACCAGGCAGAAAATTGTAGAGGCAGAATAAAGGACGAGTTCAAAGCTGGCTCAGCTTCCCTTATTTGCATCCATGAGCTCCTGCTCCCAGAGCACTGCTCTCTCCCTTATTCCACTCCGTGACCCGATTGCAAAGGTCAAAACAACTGGCGATGGGGAAGAAACAAATCCCATGCAAGGAAAAAAAGAACGATCAGTCGATATCGGCATGCAAATAAGGGAGGATAAGTGACAGTCCGACATCCAAAAGAGAAGGTACTCTGCCTTCCGCCGATTTCCAGCATACAGATACAAGGAAAGTGTCAATCCACCACCCTGCATACAAAAAGAAAGGTACTCCGCCTCCACCGATCCCGATACACTAATAAAGAGAAGAAAAAAGAGCATCCACCGAACATCGGGTCTCATTCCGAGTTTGGCGGTAGAGCCGCCAGGATACCGGCATTTGGTACTTACCTTTATCAGCAATCGGTACGGCGGCATTCCCACCGGATTACAAATGCCAGCGGGACGGTGTAAATCCCCATTCATGGAGTCCACTCAGACTCCATGAGGGGATTTACCGCCACTGGCATTGAGGGCTTTTTGTCCTGTAGGGCACCTGGCTTACCTCCAGCATTTAGCTGGAGGTAGCCTAGCTGCCCCACCGGCAAACCCATAGTCGGGTGGTCCGGTAAAGTGCCGGTATCCATAGATAATGGCACTTTTTTTTACCAGACCACCCAACTTAAAATGAGGCCCATCTATTGATCAGCTGCTCCACCTAAGAGATTCCAGCATCAATGCTCGCTGTCTCTACTACACTACCTTGTTACTTACAGCCACACACACACAGCAAGCTATCGCGAGCACCACCACCTGCTGTCTCCACAGCCAATTAGCAACAGTCCATTGTCCTTACCAACGACCCGCACAGCCACACAAGACCAGTACAGAACAGATATAAGCTGCCAGACCAAGGATTAGGACACTGTGTGTGCCAGCTGAGCGTGTGAGTCCCTGTTACTTCCAATTGCCCAAGGAGAAACATAGCACCAAAAGGGGGCCTTCAACACCACTACTGCACTGCACAGCAATCCACTTCTCCTTTGAAATGCAACAGCACTCTGCCGGTCCTGACGCATGTATTATCAACGGGAATCCGCCACAATTAGATTTGCTGACCTTTGAGCAATTAGCAGACTTCCAGGACACATTCGCCATCCAACAGACAAGGCAATCTGCCACCTCCAACAGCAGCACGGGAAGGCAGGTACGCCCTACCTGCTTCGAGAGGCATTCCATTGCATACACCATGCATTATTCACGCCTCTACCCTGATTTACCGAATAAAAGGGACTACTAGTAAGAGGTTGCTCTCTCCTCTGACCAGCAAAAAAACAACTAGTGACCCGCTGTTAGGGAGCAAATGTGCCGCCACGAATGACTGCAAAGGCGGAGATAAGCGGACGTAGCGAAGAACGAAAGCCTGCTTCCAATATTTGCTTCTGTGTGCTCCTGCTCCCAGTGGACTGCTCTGTCCCTCCTTCTACTCTGTGACCCGACTGCAGGGTCACAATACCACTTTCCACACTCCCCTGCCCCCTACCCACCTATTTATCCTCTTCCCCGCAGTCCCGCCTGCCATGCCCTCGCCAAGATGCTCCTTTGCCCCATTTGAAGGTATGCCATAGAAGGGACTCTCTCCCAAGCACCTCTCGCTTCTCCAAGGCAGGCAATTCTGAACAGACTGTTCTTCCCATAAATCAATGTGCGCCATGCCGCATATGTCCATTCATCTAAAGGATATTTTGTGTACCTGTATGTAAAAACGATTTCAGACACTAGGACACTGAGTCCCACTTTCAAGGGGGCTTGCCTTCAACATCTCTAAGTCTTTGCTGTGGTCCTCACTTCACACAGAAAACCTAGGTTTGGGCAAATGGGCTGTTACTACCTAAGGCCCCCAGGAAATTATTGCGTAAGGTAATGATAAATCAGAAGTGGCTTACTCTCAGATGTATTAATGAGCTCATCTTTTCTTGTACTGTAATTTGGACTGCGCACACTGTTATAAATGCATTTGACTTGGGTCTTAATGCACTTGTTCCTAGATCACGGATTATCAATTGACTTTTTAATGTATTTTTGAACTGTTTTCATATGTTGTATAACTGTTTTTGTTTTATACCAAAATAAAGTTGATGATTAACAAGACATTTCATTTTCACTTTGTGGCATATGTCAACAGGCACAATTCAGAGAAAACATGTTTATACAATTAATAAGTATTTGTCGCAAGGCTAATGGTCCAGTAGTATGCTCCAAAATATAGAAATATTACCAGTTATTCCTTTGTAAAAAAAAAACATGCTTTCAAAAATAATGTGCTAGCTTTGATTTATTGGCTATCAAATTCTGGTGATCCAAAAACTGCTTCTGATAGATTGGAATGCATCCAGATGTGTTCACAAAGATGACTTTTAGCCTTCTTCTGCCATCATGCACGTTGATTTCAATCAGTTTACCAATCAATGTGTATTCATTTCGTCAAAGTTAGCTGCATCTATTTTTCCATTATGTTTCCAATTTTAAGAAAGAAGAGACCGTTTTTCGGTCGACTTGGTATTGATTTGATAGGGTAGAGCCTGATTAGAGAGTTGAGCCAACACATGTTGCGCTATTAGTAACTTTTTCAGGGCTCCTCAATAATGAGTTCTAATAGTAAACTTAATACACAAAATGTTTTGTACTGCAAGGCAAGGCAAGGCTCCTGTATGATAAATACATAATTCTCTAAATCTCTTCATGTAGAGATTGGAGAAGAGTTTACACTGCTGTGCACTTTTTGGTCCATTGAAAAACGCTTTGTAAATCAAGCATTTAGTATGCTTCATGTGGGATTCCTTTTGCATTCGTGGTTGTGCTCATGTTTGCGGCGACCATTTTAATATAAAATGAAAAATAAATAGATACTTCCAGCGGCACCCTGTTCCATCTGGTGACTAATGGAGAAACTTCCTTTGTTCATTTTATAACCAAGTCTATAATCACACAAACATGTTTTTGCACAATCTTTGCAGACCGTAAACAAATTGGGATCATTGTTTTTAGAGCAACAATGATTGTTTTTCATCAAAACTTACTATGTAAAGAAAAGTTGTTCTGGACCGACCAACACTTTAAGATGAGTAGCAATTACTCTGGAGATGGATGGGGGTGCAGTTTTTATTCATACATCAATAATCAAAACTACTCAGGTAGTTAGCAAAAGAAATACAGTTTTAATATCAATTCTCTAAAACAGGGAGCATAACGAACATCAACAAATTCACTCGATCCTCTTACTCAATGCATTTTAGTAAAAACTAAGACTTCATACAAAATATACATCACCATTGACATTTAACCTACGTGTTACTGAAGTCATCCTACTTGGCAAACTACAAAAACCTATATTAGTGGATGATTGGCTCTGAGCGAACATCTAAGTATACAATCCATACTAGTCTAAAAATTGTGAGTATGTGATTAGTTACTTATCATCAGGTGGGGCAACTAAGCCTTCCCCTAAAAATGACCACTACGAACGTCACTAAATAAACGACGTTCCATTGGTTACATAACTATAGGACCCCTAATTACGTGGTCATCTACAATTGGTTAGCACTCTAACCTTCATCAGGACTTTTCCACCTACATCTAGCAGCAAGCAGTCTGGCCATCCAGGTGCTGGTGAGATTGCCTTAACTTTAGCTTCCCACCAATTAGCATTTCAATCCCTCACCACCTCAGCGGCCTATTGGCAATTAGGCTTTTGAAGCTCATCCTTGAGTGTGTTCTTTGCTCTGGGAAATTCAGTGAGTGAAAGCACGGGCTGCCTTCATGCGTAGGTGTGACCATCTTGTTGTTCCAACTTCATCCTTCCACGTGACTGGAGACCATGAAATGCAGCTTCTAGTGTATTAAAATACTGCTATTAAATGAAAATCTGACGTCTTCCTTGTTTGGCTCATGCCTTCTGAACGGGAGTTTTGTTCTTTCACATCCAATGTCAGTTCATTCCAGTTTGATAAGACCATGGCTTCTTTGGCTCATCCAGCCTTATTTGCTGAGATTCACTTTGTAATTCAATTTGCTTTTTCAATTGCAACACACTGAAAATTAGCCTTTCTCTCAGCCTTCTGTTAAAGTCCAGCACTGCCATAATGAGTAGTGGAAACAATCAACCTTCACTTATCCATATACATACATACATATTTGCGCTTACTGCAATCTATTCAATATAAAGCTTAAGGCTAGCTTCACGATTACTTTGCTTGCTTGCATTTCTTTTGCATCTGCACACGTGTAAAATAAATTGATGTCTTCATCAGCTCTGTGGCATAAGTTTCTTTACCTTGATCACAAGATGTCATTCATCATTGATTCTTTCTTAATGCCTTATACAATTTCTACTTTCTATAGGCTCTGCATCTCTTCTAGGTATGTCATGATGTCACCATTCTCCTGTACTGTTAATTTACTTTGCTTCTTCAGGAATCTCATTTAAATGGCTATCATATTTCTTTGTGTGCAGTTATGGTTTCCTTAGTGGGAATCTTGCATCCAGGATTCTTTCTGCTGTTGGTATCTTCACTGGTACTACACAGAGTCCATACTCTGCTCTTTGTTGATTCAACTGCTCTGTGTATGTCACATACTCTGGCTTCCAATCTGTAGGTAATATGGGCGGGACGGTTGAAGTGAGGGTACTTGGCTCCTCCTCTAGACTACCCCCTCTGGGTGATTCATCGACCACTCTCACATCATCCTTCACATTCAGACATTCTGGTCTGAATATAGACTTCTTTGGAATCTATATCTTTATGACACCCTTCAGACATCCTGCTGTTTTCACATGCTTATCTTTCTTCCATGTCCTAAGCTGGCACTGTCCACTTGGACTACAGTAGATCCATCTTCCTGCATACTTCTTATGATTCTTTGGATACAGGAACTTCGCCCCCTCATGTGCATGAATACTGGCCTTCACAAGGTCTCTGATTTCTTCATCTGTCAGGTCTTTGGGCTTCCATCCTGACTCAACATCGACCATGATCTTCATCCCTATGGCTTTCTTTGCTGTCATCTTGCATTGTGAAAATATCAACTTGATCACACAAAATCCAAGCAATATCATCACTATCCGGGCTCCAAGGAACATGAAAATGTCTGCCATCCATTGTGGAACCCAAGAAAAGAGCGATCTGAACCAACTGTCATCAGCAATGTCTTCAACTTCGTCTATTATCTGACCATGGAGCTTTGATAGCATGTATATGGCCTCTGTCAAGGTCCCATTCTCGTCATCATGAGAAGGTATACATGAGCAACATCATTCTCCAATTTTTGCACAAACACCTCCATCGATAGCTGTGATCATATCCAAGACATATCTGTTCTGGAGAGTCATCAGTTTTATGGCTGTCATCTCTTTGCTGATTGCATTGAATCCCTTTATAGTCGTATTGATCGTCTGTAGCAATTCCCATCTGGTAATCTGCAGCCACTTGGTGTTTGCTCCAACTGGATTCTTGGCATAAAGATCATTGTGAACACTGATGAAGTCTGGCTGAACAGTCTATGTTCATATGGGAGGGCATCAAAAGCTTGTATTGACTTAGCTGAGAAATAGTTCTCTATCTTCATTCTCTTCATTAGCTTCACAGATCTCTTCTTTCTCAGATGACCATCTGTTTTCGGGAAACTGTTAAGGTTCAAATCACTTTTTGCCATTACCAATGCTGGAACATGGACATTTACTATGGAGCAAGTTTCTCCCCAGTCTGCAGGTAACCTGATATAAGCTCTGGCTCTACATGCCCAATAGTGATCCATGATTACTGCAGTACAAATGTTCATCTTTGGTGCATCAAAAATTCTGTCACAGTTGTGATGCTCTCTGACTTTTCTAGTGCCAATCATTTCAGAAGCATAATTTAGCTTTTTCTAACAGAATTATTTTCAAGGGTCCTCCTCTGTCTTCGACCCATGTCAGCAATTCGGCAATTCTCTTCCACAGGGGCTTGTATATAACTTGTGCCTTCCAAACTGTCGCAAAGAACCACTCCTTCTTCTCAACCGTCTGGAGACAACACTGATCCCCAAATCTGCATCTGGCCTCTGTTTTTCCAGTGCTTGATGTTTTCCTCAGTCTTTCCTGCACTGTCAAGCTTCTTGTTCACCTCTCATCTGATTCCAGCTCCTTTTACTCCAGGCTTCTCATATCTGATCACATGATTCTTAGTGTATTCTCTGTCACTTGTCTTTGTATCTTGCACATAATCATCTTCATGTGGGTCTGTCCATTCAGTTGCCCATTTGAGGTATGCATCTCATCCCATGAACTGGCCTCTGGTCTTGCAAAGTGCCATTTGCGAAAGACAATGTGCTGTCTGGACATCTATTTCAATAGCTATGAAGATCTTGGATTTGCCCATACTGTAAGACAGGAGTACACACACAAAGCATTCCTCTTCCAAAGTCCTTCTTCCCACTTCTTTCATATGTTCAGAGGTGTTGCTGTGGTGGGAGGGGGGCAAAGGAGGCTATAGCCCCTGGTCTTTTGGTTAAAGCCGCAGGTAGAATTACAGGAGCTACAACCAAAAGGCCAGCTAGCCCCCAGTCCCAACAGTTCTGACATTAGAGTAGCCCCCTGTCTTTTCCAGACCTAGCAACACCCCTGCATATGTTGGTATTAAATGTTATTTCCCAGGTGAGCTGTACTGTCCAAGTAATCATTTAGCTCAGATTCATCCTCAGTGGTACTTCTTTTAGGTCTCATTCTTCTCATATGACTTTCCATAATCATTTCATGAAGTGTGTTGGCATAACTCCTTCTAGCTGGCTCAATTATAGGAATATTTGTCAGTGGAACTGGTGTACCTTTATATGTTATCTGAGTAGGAGAAAGTTCAAAACGTCTTATCTGCTCAACATACCATTTAGATATGAAAATGTCAAGAAAAATCTCCACGCCTGTCTTTCTTCTAGGGATCATCTTTGGGTTGCTTATCACAGGACCAGGTGTACTTGCATGTAACATCTGCACAGATTCACATTTTATCACCTCTTTCTCCTCTTTATCTTGCAAAGCCTGTCTCTTGGGCCCTAAAAGAGTCTTTAAGACACTTTTTGCATGTGACTAATTATTAGCGACACTTATCTCAGATTCAAGTCATTTGTCATCTTTCTTTGGAACATGAATAACTACATAGGGTCTAGGCTGCCTAGTAGTTGCCACAATTGTACCTTCTTTCTGCTCAGGAAGATTCACTGGAGTCTTAGCCCCATGTAGGTCTCGGAAGGATAGCTCAGAAGGCAACGTGCTCGCCTTGGAAGCAAGACAACGCGGAGCACCACAGGTCGATCCCCAGTTCCGTGCTTAGAAACATCTGGGTATTAAGCGCATTATAAAATACCTATCATATCATATCATATCATGTACATCTATATAGTATGATGTGCATACCATGAGTGAAAGTAATACTATGATGAACAGAATGCAAGCAAAAACTATACACAAGTAGGATATCTTGCAACATCGATTCTGTGGACAACGTGGGCAACTCTCAACATCCGGCATTATAATGTTGCTGTTTACTCCACCCATTTTATTGCCTAAGGAAGGAAAAAGTTAACTTTAATACATCGCCATTGTATACTGTTTCTGGAAGCTCGTTGATTTGACTCAGTAAATCGTCTGAGTTGATCGAAGACAAAGTTCTTAGAGATCTTTTTGCATCAGTTTTCATCAGGTAAAATGCAGGTACCTCCAGCAATGAAGAAAATCAATTTCTGCAAGTCTAAACAAGTTCAATGAGGTACACAAACTTCCAGTCAATGCCTCGAATCTGCTTTAGACCAGACGACATGATGAAGTTCTTCCAGTACGATACAAAAGTTCTGTTTTACCAGCAACCTCTCAATCTGTCCCTCGAGGGAATTATTCACTTTAAACTAAAAGTTCTTGCACAGTAAGCGTTTAACCTGTATCACAACACCTCTCAATAGTTCCCTCAATGCTGTATCATTTCTTGGGTATCTCAAGAACGTGTGCACATCAGTATGCCTCCCAACGAGATGCAGATATTTGTTAATCAGATGATAGAAAACAACACTGACCAGTCTATATGCGTCTTCAGTGGATAGGAACATTTAAACTTTCCCCACTATACTCTGGTAGCTGTAAGATTTGCTCGATTATTGCCGTGAGTAGTCTCCTTATGATGGGACCATTCTTAAGATCTTGAAAAAACACTCGTATGCAATTAGTTCTTCCAATGATATTCAGATAAGAGTGCAATATAAAGAGCCAAATTTCAAATATAATCCTCGAGACGTTGTCGTTGGGTAATACCATATGTGCTCCCAAACAGGAACTCAGTGTGGAACTTTTCGGGGTACTTCACCCTCTTCCAGTTGTCGAAGATGAACTCTGAGTTTGCCATATTTTTCTTCTTTTTCAAAATTTTAAAGCATTCCTCAGTCCAATGTCAATGACTCTTGTGGCTTAAGAACAAAAGATCTTCCTTGCACCCTGAAGTGACTGCACAGTGTTTGAATCAGCTTCCCTTTCACTCCTTTACAAATGACAAAAAGAGTGTCCCGAACCAAGTCACAATTCACCAAAATCTTTATCTTTATTTGTTAGCATCTACGTCCTTCTTCTTCGTCATAGATCTGGTCTGCACGTGCTGTGGTTCTTCCCCGATGCTTGTACTTGCTTCTGGTGGGGTGGGGGCATAGGGGTTTCTCTAGCATAAATGTTGACGTCTCCTATGAACGTCCAAACACGCCTGCCCTGCACTTTGACTGCAGACGGCTTGACATCCTCCACAATAAAAGGACTGTTAAAGCGGGGTTCATACCACTTCTTTCTTGTGTGATTCCGGATTAGAACCACATCCCCGGGGAATAGTTGAGGAATATGTAGTTCTTGAGAAGCATCTCCTTCTGTGTTCCGTACTTCCCCACACCCATGTTGCTTCCGCTAGTTTGAAATGACAGAAGCACTTTGAGTTATACAAGTAAGATAAGGACGTAACTCCATACCTAACATTTCAGAGGCAGGATGAGCATCACTTCTAACTCTGGAGGGAGGTGTGAGGGGTGTCCTCATCAGTCTATCTGTCACAATTACGTGGGGGAGGTGAGATGGTGGTACGAACCTGGTTGGTTCTTCAATGCATATAATGCCAGTGGTAGGCAATGCAGCCACCCTTTCTTCAAAGTAAGCTTCAACTTGGCTATCCTTTCTTTAAGAAAGCCATTGAGCCGTTCGCAGATCCCATTTATTTGTGGATGATAGACCAAAGAAAACGTGTGCTTTATACCAAGCAACAAGCTGATCTGCTCAAATGTTTGATTCACAAAATGGGGGCCGTTGTCTAACCTCATTACTTCACATACTCCCCATCTAGGAAAAACTTCTCGGACCAAAGGTTTTGCAGCACAGGTAGAATCTGGGTGCGTACATGGACCAGCCTCAATCCATCTTGAAAATGGACAAACTACTACAATCATGTATCTGTATCCATTAAACACTTGCAGCGTGTCGACATAGTCGATATGCAAATGCTGAAAGGGGCCAGTGGGTCTCGGAGATAACTCCCCTAACTCTGTGCAGTGTATGCCCAGTCATACATTTTTGGCATTTTGGCACACGATGCCATTTACTACAACATGCTCTAACAAATTTGGAACAAAAGAATCCTCTACAATAGTTGCAGCGAGGTTCTCTCTAGTTGTGTGCGTAGGGTAGTGTAGCTGCTCCAGCGCCACCCTTAATAAGGCTACAGGCATCACCAGTTTACCAGTGCTGTCCTGTGACCACAATGCTTCAGAGGGGTTTAAAGAACACCCTCTCTGCATCCACAAATCCTTCTCATCTTGAGGTGCCTCCCCTGGATCTCTATTAACTGTGTCTTAGGCAGATCAGTATATTTCTAAAACGCATTCATCATCACTATTTTTTCTTTTACATCGATCGTATCAAAGGTCATCACATTTTCAGAACAAGCAGCAAGTTTGGCCTCATCGTCTGCTGCTTGATTTCCATGTGAGATAAAGTCTGCCCTTTTAGTGTGAGCTGCACACTTAACGGCTGATGGCCAGTGGGAGTTGTAGTGCCTTAATGAGCCTGTCCAGTAAAGCGGCATGCTGCACTGGAGTGCCATCCGCTCTGAGGTAGCCCCTCCTTTTCAAACGTGCTAGCCCTGCGTGCACCGTTGACGTCACATAGGCGGAGTAACTGTACACTGTTACTTTCTGGTCTGTATGATTTTCAAGTGCGACTATCAGCACCACTAACTCTGCAGCTTGTGCTGAATAGTGAGATGGTAATCATGCACTCACTAACATCTGAAACTCTCCACTGGCCGTGTGATTTATCACAGCAGCTCCTGGATATCTCTGTCCATCGTCTTGATCGATCCTTGAAGAACCGTCAATAAAAACAATTTCTCCACTTGCCAAAGCATTTTCTTTTACTCTTGGAATTTCATCATAGAATTCTTCATAATTTGAACAGTTGTTTGCATGCTCATCCTCTGCCAGTGGTTCAGCTACAAACATGGCAGGATTCACTACTCTGCGTCAAACTATTTTGATCGCTGGATTCGATAGTACTGCTTCATAGGCAGAAGCCCTTTGAGATGTCAAATAATGCATGTTCTACAAATAACGTCAAGGAGCATCCCATCACTATACTTGCAGCTTTGTCTATGGTGATCGCGGCGGCAGCCAAAGACTGTTCGCACAGGAAATGACCTCTCATTACTGGGTCCAAAATCCCACTGTAATATGCAAGGGGTGTGTACCCCAATGTGGTTCTCTTTGTAAGGACGGCTGTCATAACAGTGCCATCTGTGTGCAAGAATAAAAATAATTCCTCAGCATAGTTAGGGATTGCTAATACTGGAGCTGTGCAAATTGCTTTTTTCAACTCCCCAAACCCTGTTTCCCTGCAATAAAGGCCTTATGTAAGAAGTGTAATGAAAGACCCATGCTCTGACATAATTACATAGGCCCAAAAATGTCTGCATGTGCTTTATCGTGTGCGGTTTTGCTGTTTTTATAATGGCCTCAGCCCTCTCAGGAGTAACCTTCTTTCCTTCATGTGAAATCAATTGGCCAATGTACAACACCTGTTGACAATACTGTAACTTCTCTTTGTCAATTTATGTCCTTTGTCAGCAAGTATAATCATCAGCTGAACAGAATTGCGTCTGCACTCTTCCTCTGAAGTGCTGCAAACCAAAATGTCATCCACATATTGAAGGACAACACTATCTAAATAAATGTTACTCAAGTCCATTTGGAGGACTCTATTGAAAATCGATGGAGACTCACAATACCCTTGTGGCAAACAAGTGCCTTTTAGCTTGGTTTGTCTGAACGTAAATTACACCAGAGCCTGCAAGTCTTTGTGCAATGGGATTGAGAAAAATGCATTTATCAAATCAATCACAGTGAAATATTCTGCTCCAACAGGTATATTACATAGGATTGTAGGCGGATTAGGAACAAGAGGGAACTCAGCCTCTATAGGATACACCGCAGTATTATACAGTGACTCTGGCGTAACCAAAATGCCTTGATCCATCATGGCAGAAATCGTCTTGAAAATACCTTCATCTGCTTCTCGAGACATAGGATACTGTCATGCTCGAGGTAAAATTGCTCCTGGTTTCAGTTTAATTTGTACTTCTTCAACCCCCTTAAACAGGCCTACGTCACTTTCGCTATATTTTCATCAAAATACTAAGGACGTTTTTGTGCTAACCTCATTTCTTCTCGTTTGATAGCCTTCACCTTATAAGTAATGCTCATCTCAAATATAACTGTCATCAGATGGATGATCTCTAAATATATCCTCATCAGTGACATCCGTTAATCTGTAACCTTCCCAGGTGGCAATTACTGCACACCATTGTCGGCCCTCATCATCATTCCCATCAAGCAAAGCCATTTCTCCTCGCACAATGACTGCTTTGAGCTCTAAGGGAAAAACGTGTCCTGCTTCTTCAAGTATAGGTATCTTTGGTCTAAATAGAAACTCATCAGGTTTTCATATAGTTCTGTCTACGAGGCTGGCAGCCATGTCGACAGAATGCATACTACAAAATAGAAAACCTCTGGTTCTAAAGGTATTGCTCTCATGGCTATTTGTCCTATAAATGCCATGATAATTTCGCACACATTTAAATAATGCATTCCTGGTGTTGAACACACTATGCCTTCATCAGTGAACGAAATTGTCATATTCAACTTCATCATTAAATCTCACCCAATATAATGCCTTGAATATAGCAGTGGCACCGACATGTCACACTCTCCTATAGAGACTGGTAATTCTTCAGTGAAAGGAACTCTGCTTGTAGCTCCTGAAAAACCTTGAGTATTCATGGCATTTCCAGACATCGAACATTTTACCTCTCATATACATGAGCGTATTGCACCCGTGTCTACTAAAAAAATGAAAAAGATTTACCCCCTACAGTGACAACTACCCTTGGTTCCTCGTGAGGATTCAGTGTCACAGATAGTACTGAACACATCAAGTCTCCCAGTGAGCTGTCCTATTGTGGGTCCAGCCACATCCCATTACCTGTAAAATGATTCCCTCCATCGACAGTGTCACCCCCTACTCTAGGGGTCATTAACTGTCCGGTACTAGTGCTTTGTTGAATCTGCATAGGCGAGTGCTGCAACTGCTGTTGTGACAGAATTACTGCAACTTGCTGCGTTTGCAAGCCCTACTGTATTCTCGGTTCTTGTTACTGCTGCATCGTTTGATTCTGGACAAATCTGTCTCCATTCTGCTATGAATATGCAGGCAGGTTTAAAGTCCTCACTCTTGTAAATTGGCCATTTTGCACGAACCCTTGACTTCTGCACATGGGAGCAAAGTACCCTGTCATGCCACATGTCCAAAATATAGGTGGCCTCCTAATTTGCCCATACTGCATGTTTTGAATATCATTCTGCATGTTCTGAAACTCACCTTGATTATTCTGCCAATTCCTTTGATTATTCTGAAAACCTCTTAATCGAAATCCACCCCTTCCTCGTGGAACAAACCCACTATTACCCTGATCAAACTGCCATTGGTTATTCACCTGCGGCATGTTCGTCATCTGCTGTGAACTCGATCCATCTACACTGGTCAACATTGCTCCTTCAATGGTATACTTAGATAACCTTTTCTATACTCATTTTGCCTCTATTTGCCTTTCCTAGCATGATCTTTTTTGCAATTCTTTTCCTGCAAGAGTCTGCAATAGTGTGCGATGGTCAGCTGAATCTCCGACCACGGTTTGGCTTCCATACCCATTAACTTCTTGAGCTGCTTCTGTACAGGGTCTGGCAGCCATTGGCACAATATATGACAGAAAACAGGTATAGATTTTCCCCAAGCTTTGTGCGTTTCCAAGGCCCATGCCTCTTGTAATTTCTGAATGTAGACAAGCGGGTCATCTTCTTCCTTCATCTTTTTGGTCATTATAGCACCCATATCAGATGTGTCTGGATACAGTACTCTAAGCGCTTTCCAGACCGCCGCTCTACAGTTATTGAACTGTGCTACATCGTGGGCACTGTTAACTATAGTAACACCAGTGTACCCTGCTCTCGACCAGAAATCATCAGCTCTCTTACCAAGTATGACGATCAGGAGACCCTTAATGTCCCCTATGGCCAATGTGTTTCCTCCCGTCATCTTCTCTAATTCATGTATCCATTTCCCAGCGCCCGAAGTTAAACTTGGGAGTTTACATCTTAAATTGTCTTTGTCCATCTGGGGCCACAGTTTATACTGTGGTCTAGCCCCCCCTTTCTCTAACAAGGGAAACTGTGAAGCCCCAAACTCCTCATTTCTTATCATCTGTCTGTCCAACGCGGGGACGATAGTCCCACATCGCCTTCTACCTGGCAATGACCTCAATCTGCTCACATAAGGCAGTGATTCCCCCCTCTCACCATGAGGCTGCTCTTAAAGTTGATCTACCTGCGTCTATGATTTCTATGACCGGGGTACAGGTGCATCTAAATCTGACCATCTTACTTCCTTTTCCATTGCAAAACATCCCTCAGGACCACACGTCATCTCTCTCTTCCTCGCAGAAGGTTTCTCTATCTTCGTCTGACATTTCTTGAGCCCACCATGTGCACATTTTCTCCTCCTTGTCTCTATCCAGAGTCAGTCTATCTAAAGACAGCTCCTTTTGCCTCGCGCTACATGAGGCTCCCTCTATCTCATATAATTGTGTAGATTTACTGTGGACGGTCCTGGTAATGACTCATATTCTGGGAAGAATTCCTCTATGTGCTCCCATGCTACCTCTGGCTCAGGATTCCTCAGTTCTTTTTCTAGGCGTTCAAGATTGCGTGCTTTTTACCTCCTTTTTCATTCTATATGATCTTCAAATTCTCTCTGCTTCCTTGCTTCCCCCCTTACCCTGTCTTCCTCTTTTTTCTTCATATCTCTTCTCTCATTTTCTCTGTGTATCTCCTCATCTTTTCATCTCTTTATTCTTTTGTCTCGTAACTTCTGTTCTTCCTCTTCTATCCTTTTTTGTTCTAACCTTTCTTGCTCATCAATCGCTCTTTGTTATCACGTTTTCATTGCTCTTCTGCTCTTTCTTGTTTTTTCATTTGTTCATCCTGATATAACTGCTCTCGCCTTTGTCTATCTCTCCTTTTTACTCCTTCGACTTTCAATCGTTCCTCCTTTTCTTTATCTTTTTTATCTTGCTTGTCTTGATCTTCCCGTTGCCTCACATCCTCGATGCTTTTACCATCAAGTTTGAGCAAAATCTGACCACCCATCCATTTGTTCTGTAAGAGCGCTAACTCATCAGTTTCATCTCTTTCTCCTTTCCATCTCTTTATTTCTCTTCCTATATCTAGAGATGTGCTTGCTCGGTCACTTCTCTCCTTATCGCGTCTCTCCTTGTCCCTCAGGACCTTAGAGATTACATCTCTCAGTTTTTTCTCCATTCCCTCGTCGCTGCTTTGCACAGGCGACTCATATGCCGGGTTACTGTACCCTGCTGCTGCTTTAAACTCTCTCAATGGGTATAACCCATCGTCTTTCTTGCTCTCGTCTTTTGTTTCAGACAGAGCGAGGGGAGCAGAGGGCTCCTCACCCGCCTCTTTGGATACGTTAAGTATCCAATCTGCAGGAGGCTGCACATCTCGTTCCTCCTGGTATATCTTCCAAAGCTCCAAACTAGCTAATCTCTTCTCCAGCTTCTTTCCTTTATATGTTGCATACAGATATGTTGTCATATGCTGCAGGACTACCTTTCGATAGTGACCCTCCTTCCGGCCATGGCATAAACATTTTATCTGCGGTTCCATTAGCCCATTCTGCACTATACTGCCCAAGCTTTGGTGCATGCTTTGGCAACTGCTTACAGAGCTGCACAAGTGGAGTAATGTCCTCCATTCTTGACTCGTTTACTCTTAACCTGTCTGAAACTCGCTTGCTCCAATCACAGATTTAAAAATACTTTTCAGAAAAATAACATAGTAAGAGCAAGCATCATTTGTCGCAAGCTCCAATCCCGTTAATCACAATGTTTACTTTAATCTTGCTAAAAAATAACCACCAGGTACAATTCAAATCAATCAATTGTTTCCATTCATGACATCATAATCACATAAAACAAAACAGACAAACAAAACACACTCGACCGGTCACAAATATCTTCTGCAGTCTTCTCTCTAAGACTTGCCTTGCCCTCTATAATACTTTGTACAAAGTGTAAAGCGACCCCTTTGAATTTGTCTTTAAATGAATCCATTTTCTACATGTTCCACTATGGGACTCTGGGTTAAGATTTCTTCTGTTACATCCTTTAAGGCGCAGGCCAGGGCGTATTCTCTTATCGTGGCCTCTCTCACGATACTTATTGCTCGGCCACGCTCAAGTCAATGTTTTTCCCACTATATATAACACTCTTATTCTCACGTTATTTTTATCCCACCTCCCTCCGTTGCTCACTTTTCCCCTTCACTGATCACCCACTTGTTAACTGTCTCAGTTTTTACTCACCATTCGCTTGTTCATCTTCGGACCCTCAGACCCTCAGGATCATACGCCTTTTTTACAGCCTCATCAACCTTCCGTCCGTTCAGCGTCACGTAGAAATTGGAGGGGATCTTGTCTGAAATCAGGGGAACCGCCACACCCGACTTGCACGTTTGTTTGAGTAATTACACTAACCACTATCTACGGGTAGCTTCACTTCCTTCTAGGAAAAGTCATCCAAAATTGCCGGGACACTAAAGTTTACTTAGTTCGATGGATTTCGAACCATCCTCTCTGCTACCAAGTGTGCTGGACCGACCAACACTTTAAGATGAGTAGCAATTACCCTGGAGATGGACGGATTTGCAGATTTTATTCACACATCAATAATCTCGATCCTCTTACTCAATGTATTTTAGTAAAAACTAAGACTTTATACAAAATATACGTCACAATTGACGTTTAACCTACGTGTTACTAACGTCATCCTACGTGGCAAACTACAAAAACCAATTCGAGTGGATGATTGGCTCTGAGGGACCATCTAAGTATATGATCCATACTAGTCTAAAAAGTGTGAATATGTGATGGGTTACTTAACATCAGGTGGGGCAACTAAGCCTTCCCCTAAAAATGACCACAACGAACGTCACTAAATATACGACGTTCCATTGGTTACATAACTATAGGACCCCTAATTACGTGATCCTCTACAATTGGTTGGCACTGTAACCTTCATTAGGACTTTTCCATCTATGTCTAGCAGCAAGCAGGCTAGCCATCCAGGTGCTGGTGAGGTTGCCTTAACTTTAGCTTCCCACCAATTAGCATATCAATCCCACACCACCTCAGTGGTCTATTGGCAATTAGGCTTTTGAACCTCGTCCTTGAGTGTTCTTAGCTCTGGGAAATTCAGTGAGTGAAAGCATCGTCTGCCTTCATGCATAGGTGTGACCATCATGTTCGTCAAACTTCATCCTTCCACGTGACTGGAGACCATGAAATTGACCTTCTAGTGTATTAAAATAGTGCTGTTAAATGAATATCTGACGTCTTTCTTGTTTGGCTCATGCCTTCTGAACAGTTTTGTTCCTTCACACACTTTGTATCCAATGTCAGTTCAGTCCAGTTTGATAAGACCTTGGCTCGTCCAGCCTTATTTGCTGAGATTCACTTAGTAATTCAATTTGCTTTTTCAACTGCAACACACTGAAAATGAGGCTTTCTCTCGGCCTTCTGTTAAAGTCCAGCACTGCCATAATGCGTAGTGGAAACATCCATCCTTCACTTATCCATATGCATATATTCATATTGCCGCTTGCCGCAATCTATTCACTATAAAGCTTAAGGTTAGCTTCACGATTACTTTTCTTGCCTGTGTTTCTTTTGCATCTGTACACATGTAAAATAACTTGATGTCTTCATCAGCTCTGTGGCATAAGTTTCTTCACCTTGATCCCAAGATATCACTCATCCTTGATTCTTTCTTGCTGCCTTATAGAATTTTTACATTCTATAGGCTCTGCATCTCTCCTAGGTACGTCAGTTCAGCTCCGCATGGCGTCACCATTCTCCTGTACTGTTAATTTGCTCTGCTTCTTCAGGAATTTCATTTAAATGAACATCATATTTCTTTGTGTGCAGGTATGGTTTCCTTAGTGGGAATCTTGCTCCAGGATTCATTTTGCTGTCGGTATCTTCACTGGTACTGCACAGAGTCCATACTCTGTCGATTCAACTGCTCTGTGTATGTCACATACTCTAGCTTCCAATCTGTAGTTAATATGGGCGGGACAGTTGAGGTGGGGGTACTTGGCTCCTCCTCTACAAGGTGAAATATGTTTTTGGGAAAATTACTTCAGCAAACAGGTTCTCCTTGAATCGGATACATATGCCTAATTGTAACCTCCTGTAAGAAGGTAATTCTTTGTATACCTGCTGCACTTACGTGGTTTTGCTTCTTCATAGTATTTACCCGGATTAGTCGGTGGTGTTTGAATCTCGATGTAGCCTTGCTCAAATAACGTGTGTGCTCACGCCCCCAAAGATTCTGCAAGAAAGGTATTTTACTTGCAATCGCCAAAGGATAGAAAAATAATCTCATTAAATTGGTGTAAAACTAATGAAAAGCAAGCAAAAAGAAGTGTGTTTTTAAAGGAGTTCCGCTAATGGAAGCTGTCCAACCTAACCCTTGTTTTTTCCTACGGAGTATTTAAACACGCCCTGGCTACTTATTCATCCAAGTGAATGGCACACGCCTCATTTACTGGGCCCAATCCTATTAATTCCCTACAAAAATAAATAATTTGGAACATGAAACGTCCTTTCTCCAATTGTCCTGGTTTGACTAGGTTGCCTGCTGTTAGGATGGATTTCTAAACTCTGACCTAGTTGGCAGAGAAATTTAGGAGGCCATCTTAGTTTAGTGTAACAGGGGAACCTTCTTGACAAACCAGACCAATCTACGGTAGCTTTGCAGGCAGTCAAGACTAAGTCTCATGAGGGAGGAGAGGGTGGTCTGGTGCTCATGGAGTGAGGAGGCTGGAATCCCGAGCTCCGGCCGAGCCCGTAATCCGATCCTGACTAGCGAGTCCATCCACCAGCAAAACCGAATACAAGCGGACTCACTTGAAGCTGGGACGATTCCCCTTCTTTCCCAGCCAAGCCCGACGAAAATCGGACGGCGGGGACAGAGCGGGAGCTCTGGCCCGGCATCCCCCCCGTCCCCGAGTGCGACGCGCAAGATGGCGGCCGCGGCGCACTGACGCTGCGGACCTGAGCGGCGAAGGCGGAGCGCCATCAGCGGCCGCTCCCTCTCCTGTCGCCTGGAGGAGTTCGGCGGACCGGAGAGGGCGAGACCCGGCGAGACCCGGCGCGGAACTTCTGGAGCCCCGGGCGCCGACTGAGGACCGCGGCGCTGGGCGCTGCGGACCGTGCGAACCAGCGGCCCAGCGCCCTGCAACCCGGCCCATCCGGGCCGCGCAACAACCCGTGGAGCCCCCAGCGTAGGACGGATAAAGAGGCGGCCAAGACCTGGGGCCGGCGCTGGTGAGTCGCGTCCCTGGGCCTACCTGGGTTGCTGCCTCCCCCGCCCTGGGGCTAGCACACTGAGGCCGCGGATGACGCCCTCCACCACCAGCCTCCACTACTAACGGGGGTGACCCCGTGAGTCCTGCCTACCCGGACACACTGCGACACCGCCCCTGGCGAGACCCGGCACGGAACCTCTGGAGCTCCCGGCGCCGACTGAGGACCGCGGCGCTGGGCGCTGCGGACAGTACGAACCAGCGGCCCAGCGCCCTACAACCCGGCCCATCCGGGCCGCGCAACAGCCCGTGGAGCCCCCAGTGGAGGACAGATGAAGAGGCGGCCAAGACTTGGGGCCAGCGCTGGTTCCCGTAGGCGGTGAGTCGCGTCCCTGGGCCTACCTGGGTTGCTGCCTCCCCCGCCCTGGGGCTAGCACACTGAGGCCGCGGATAACACCCTCCACCACTAGCCTCCACAACTAACGGGGGTGACCCCGAGAGCCCTGCCTACCCGGACACACTGCGACGCCGCCCCCAGCCCGTCATCCTTGTGGAGAGCAGGCCCCCGGGGCCAACATCACGCCCAACACACCCAGGCAGGGCACGGCCCTGCACCTGGCGCCACTGACTTCAAGACATCAGGGACCCTGGGGCAGTACGAATCCCCCAGATCTAGAGGAGCACACCACAGACACTCCTTACCACGACAACTCGGAACACCGCAGGTGGGGCCACCGGCGAAACGGACTGGCGGGGCTCACGCAGCAACCCAGCCAGAAGAGGCGTATCAGCCGATCGAACAACGCCACAATGTCCACCCTGAGGAGCAAGCCCAAGGCGGCCACAATGGACCCCTTCCTCACAACCAAGGTCCACCCATCCGCCCAATCCACCCCAAAGGGGACGGCGCCGCAGGACACTCAGGGGGAGAGCCCTGCAAACAGCCAAGTACTTGAGGCAATAGCGGCCCTAAAGGAATTCATAGACACCAAGATAGGGGAGGTAAAGGCCGATATTCAGCTCATCCGCCAAGATGCTCACAACCTGACAGAACGTGTCACTAACATCGAATCCGCCCAGAAAGACACCATGGAGGATACGAAAGATCTTAAAGCCGAGGTGGCAGATCTCAGGAGGAGGGTGGACATACTAGAGGCTAGGTCGGAGGAGGCGGAGGGATGAGCCAGGCGAAATAACATCAGGATCCTTGGCGTCCCTGAGGGAACAGAGACTCCCGACCCAACCGCATATGTAGAATCCCTAATTCAGCAGGAGATCGGGGCCGAGAAGTTGTCACAGGGTTTCGCTATAGAGAGAGCCCATAGATCACTCCAGAAGAAGCCTCCCCCAGGCTCGTATCCCCGACCCATCATAGCGAAGGTTCTCAACTTCCGAGACAGGGAAGTGATCCTGAGATTCTCCAGGGAGGGCGGAGAGATCAACAGAAACAACTCCAAAATCACCATCTACCCGGACTATACACAGTCGGTGCAGAGGGCAAGGAACTCTTTTGTCCCAATCAAGGCCAGACTGAGGCAACTAAACCTGAAATACATGCTGCTGTATCCATCCAGACTAAAGGTTATCTACAAAGGGAGAGCGATTTTTCTTGAAACCCCGGACGCGGCCACCATGTGGATGGAACACAACAATCTGGCTGAGGCCCCTGAAGAGCCTATCCCTGACAACAGCGTCTCAGCCCGCAAAGCACGATAACCTGGAGCCAGCGCCTTTTCTCCTGATCCGCGCACAGAACTTCAATCTAGCACAATACAACGAGCATGCTGGACCTCAGCATGACATGAGAGTGCAACATGATTACGGGGCCGGCCGGGCCTCCCACACATGGACACGCAACGACAACCCCCGAAAGATCAGTGCTGGCCCGTTGCCAGCACGACCCTGCTCGCGCCGGAAACCCAGATGGGGCCAGATTCGCGACAGCACCTGAGCACTGCACCTCACCGGCAGGAGCTGTGTGCACCAGTTATAGTTATTTTGTATGTGTTACTGTTGAGACCGCCCCTCTACCCGAAACAACCCAAGTAACGAATGAGTACCTGACACTGAGAGAAGCACTCGGCCGATCCGCAGAACTAGAGCAAGCAACGGCACCCAACGACACGAGATCGAGCGCAGGAGAGGCAAGGGACCGCCCAGGACAGAAACTGTACTCCAACAATGGCATCACATGGAACGTCAGGGGGATGGGATCCTATGTAAGGAGAAATCGCGTCCACTCTTACCTGAGGCGCAAGAAGGTATCGATTGCGTTGCTCCAGGAGACACACCTCCTGGCGGAAGCCACACACAAACTAGCAGACTACTGGGGAGGGCAGGGCAGCGGCGCATCTTACTCCAAATATGCACGGGGGGTATACACATGGATAAGCCCACACACACCATTCCACCAAATGGGAACAGAAGCAGATAAGGACGGAAGATATGTAGTGGTGTGGGGCATGTTGGAGAACACACGGATATGTATAGTAAACTCATACTTCCCCCAGCACGGGGTCCCTTCCCACCTGAAACAACTATGCACCAGAATAGTGCACCACAGAGAAGACGCCTTCCTGTGGGGAGGCGACTTCAACTGTGTCATGAATGAAGAGATGGACAGGTCCAAGACGTCACAAACCACTAACAACTCTGTCTCAAGGGCACTTCGCAACGCAGTGGAAAACCTGGACCTGGTCGACATCTGGAGAGATCTTCATCCAGCCGATAGGTCCTACTCATTCTTCTCATCCCCGCATGGCCTCCACACCAGGATAGATTACTTCTTCATCAACGGTGAACTTACCCCACAGGTGCACTCTGTGGACTACCTGGGCAGGTCGATCTCGGACCACTCTCCCCTGCTCATGCAACTACGCTTGCAGGGCCCCAGGCCCCCCATCCCGATGTGGCGTATGCCCACGGAGACCCTGACGGATCCTTCCTTCAAGGACACCCTAGGAGAAAAACTGGAAGAATACGTAAGAATCAACACTGGGTCAGTTGAGAAATGGAGCACGCTCTGGGAGGCAATGAAGGTAGTAACCAGAGGCGAGGTGATAGCAGAGGCAGGCGGAATCAGGAGGCAACTGAAGAGGGAACTTGAGGCCAAGGAAGAGGAGATCAGGCGACTGGAAAACAGCCCGACCCCACCCATCGAGAGGGAACCCAAGCTGGCAGAAATCAGGAACAAATGCCGACTCGCCTGGGACAGGCTGTCCAAATTCGACTTCTCCACACGCACAGCTAAGGCACACAAGGAGGCGGACAAACCGGGCAGGATACTGGCCTGGTTGTGCAGGAAAGAGCAACCAAGACAAGCCCTCAAGGAAATCAAAGACGAACACGGAGTAACCCAGAGGACACAGCAGGCAATTAACGATGTCTTCTCAAACTTCTATGCTAAGCTCTATGCCCACGATGAACTGGTCCCAATAGAAGACATTCGAGACACCCTGGATGAAGTGGGTCTCCCCAAACTGAGCTCGGAGCAGCGAGAGATGCTGGGAGAAGCCATCACGAAGGAGGACATCTCGGAAGCAATCAGGTCCCTCTCTACATGCAAGACCCCCGGAACCGACGGCCTCACACCAGAATTCTATAAAGCCTACGAGGAGATCTTAGCCCCGGTTCTACATGGAGTATATGTAGAGGCATATGAGACCGGCATACTACCTGGCAGCATGAGAGAGACACTCATAATACCTATGCTTAAACCTGACAAGCCCATTGATGAGTGCGACTCGTACCGTCCCCTGGCAATGCTGAATTACGACAGCAAAATCCTTACAACCATACTGGCCAAGAGGCTGTCCAGGGTGATCGGGTCTATAATACACGAGGACCAAAACGGCTTTGTCCCGGGGCGCAACACCACAGCCAATCTGAGGAGGCTCCAGCATGTCATAGCACAATCCGCAGGGAGCAACGAAGACCTGGCTGTGCTCTCACTGGACGCCATAAAGGCGTTCGACTCAATATTCTGGGAATGGCTGATCGAGACTCTGAGGGAGTTCGGACTGGGCGAGCGCTTTATACGATGGATTAAGGTGCTCTACAACGCCCCAGTGGCGAGGGTGAAGACAGGGGGCGTGGTGTCTGGATCCTGGGACATCCAAAGGGGAACAAGGCAAGGATGCCCACTGTCACCAATGCTGTATGTCCTTGGCCTGGAACCGGTAGCGATCTATTTCAGGAACCAGCTCTTCGACGCAGGGATCAGAACGGGTGAGACTGATAACATCATCTCGCTGTATGCAGACGACGTCCTCCTCTATCTGCGCAACCCCCGAATGAATGCACCCACAGCGCTGGACATCCTCGACAACTTCGCAACATACTCCGGGATAAGGTTCAGCAGGCGGAAATCATGCTCCTTCCCCCTGGCCGGGCTTCAGGGGAAGGAAACAGAAGAGCTACCGGACATAGGGATCCAATGGCAGACGGCAGCATTCCGCTATCTCGGACTCACCATCATGCACACGCCTGCCTCCACACACGAAAGCAACACGGAAGCAGCAATGCGAGGGGTACGCAAATCCACCAAATTCTGGTCCCGACTCCCACTCTCCGTGATGGGCAGAGCGGCCATCGTGAAGATGATAATATTGCCGAGATTCCTGTACTACTTCATCAACATAACGCACTATATACCCCCCCCCTTCTTCAGAAAATTGGAATCTCTCATCAGGGACTTCCTGTGGGGCCCGGCCAGACACAGGCTTTCGCTGCACACCCTCACTCTCCCACACAAAGAGGGCGGAATCCAGTTGCCTGAATTCCAAAAATACTACCTCGCAGCGCAACTGACACACGTTGTTAAGTGGCTGTCCGACGAACCAACAGCTGAGACAGGCCTCCTTCGCCAGCTGATAGCCCCAATGCACCCCAAAGAAGTAGTATGGAACTCAAAGGTTGGGCCTCCCGACCCACCCATGCTGGTGAGGCTGGGGAGACAAGTCTGGAACACGGCACGCACGTCGCTCGACCTGGGCCAACCATACATGCCTGAAATCCCCATGCTCGCTAACGTCTGTAAGACACCCACCGATTTACCAGCAATGCGGAAATGGGAGAACTCTGGCTTATACACATGGGGGGACATGTATGAGGATGGAAGCTTCAGAGAATTTGACTCACTACAGATGAAAGAAGGGCTTGCTGCTGGACAATTTCTATGGTACCAAAGGGTGAAACAGGTCGCTAAGGAGACATGGAGCACATGGCCAGAGGAACCGGAAACCCACCCCCTCGTGCAAGAGATGCACAACTTAAGCGACGGCTGGAAACCCACGGCGAGGCTGTATGCCCAACTGAATGACAGGCGCAACCCGAGGAGTGCAATCCTGAAGGAAAGGTGGGAGGCGGACCTGGGGACAGACATCACGGAGAGCGAGTGGGACAGGGCCCTGATACACCCGAAGGAAGTGTCCCGCAACGCCAGGTTCAGGCTCATCCAGCTGAACGTCCTATATAGGACCTACATGACCCCACAGAGGGTATCCACATTCAGTAGGAAAACCCCACCAGTGTGCCCATGGTGCACCAGCGAGCATGCAGACCTAATCCACATGTTCTGGACCTGTCCCAAAACCAAGAAACTCTGGTCCGCTGTCGAGAGGACCTGCAGGGGAGCCGGATTGGAAGGGTACGAGTGGACGCCCAAGGAGTGCCTCCTAGGCACATATCCCAGACTGAGCAAAATCAAGCACACGGTGAAACTAATGGACATGGCGTGCATTCTAACAAAAAGAACGATAGCAATGGCCTGGAAATCCCCAGGAGGCCCCAGATACGAACCATGGAGCAGGGAGATGGAGAGATGGACCAGCGCTGAGACCAAAGCCTGGGAGGAGGGGAACAACCGGCGAGGCGAAGACGTGAGCGCAACACTGGAGTCCTGGAAGACCCTCCTGAAGGACATGATCTACCTGACGGATTTTAAGCCCCCTTGAGTGCATCCTCAGCCACGAACTGTCGCCCTGATGCAAACTTAATAGTCACATCCACAACAACCCTAACCCTGGGACTCTAGGAGACAACCGGATGGTGCCTGGAGCGAGGCCCGAAGCGGGGCCGGCAGGTACCCACGCAGTGGAGGGAGGCGGGACGGTCAAAGTTATGGTTCATTGTTTGTTTCTGGTTTCTTCTCTTTCTTTCCTCCCCTTTTTCCCTTTTCTCTTTTTTTCTTTCTTCCTTTCTTTTGTTGCTGTTATGTAATGTTTATCGGGCGAACTCGTGACAAGCCGGATGTTGTTGTGCATCCATGTTTAACTGCTCTTTGTCAATATAAATGCCAATAAAAACATTTAAAAATAAATGAGGGAGGAGAGTGATCGTAAGCCCACAATGAGCACAAACAGTAAAACTCCACAACTCTGCAGATTACTCTTACATAGATTTATAACAAAAATACATTTATTATAGGCCTTTATAACAAAACACGATTAAACCACAGTAATAATAAAAGTTACCACACACGCTTTTCACTATGTAGCATATATACAAAATGCGTTTAGTCTAATGCAGATTAAAGGGGAGAAAATAACCACAACCTGCAACAGAAATGGGTAAAATCAACACAGATCTCCATTAGGCAGTTCTTCGAAGTCATCCCTATCTTATGCAGTAAAGCCCTAAGAAGTGAGGAGCCTTATGCTCAAAGTACGGCTGTGCGTAAAGTGAAAAGCGGGTTCTCACAGGGAGCTGTAGCTGTTCAGGAAGGGGGTTGAGGCAATGAAGAAAAAAGCCCTACCCCTTGATGAGGGTCTATCCTTGCAGGTAGATCGACTTCCGCAGTTCAGGAATAGCTGAGGAGCGCAGTCTAGTCCAGCCATGGTGAGTATCTTTCAAGGGATTTTCGTGCGTAAAAACAGATGGATATGCCAGGTTGCCACCGGTAAGTGATGAAAGTACTAATCGACCCTCGACACATTCCGGACCAAACTTTGCTAGTGTAGTCCACTCTGCTTGTATGTTTCACCCCTGCAGTTACAGGACGCTCCGGCTCTCAGCGGCTGCGGTACGGGATGATCGTCTGTGGCAGTACAGTAGCCTTTTCTCAGCTTTCAAAGAAAGGAGAAGGATGGCTTCGGTGTGGCATGTCTCAGGACACAGTGGGGCAGGTCTGCAGGCACTTAGAGCAACAGTCACCACAGCGGGGTAACACAGGGACCACAAATGCTCACGGCGTGGCACACTCTCATAAAACACAGCCCAGAGGAGCTTGGACAGGAGAGGTCCCAGGACCACAAGTAAGCGATGCCCAATGTTTTGAGTCTCAACTCAGTGACACTCCTGTGCGATACCCCAGGTTCGAGCCTGTCAGTTCACTGGATGGCCAAGGAACACTTCCGAAGAGGCTCTTTGCGAGGGTAAGCAGGAGATGCTGAGAGTAGTTGGTCCCACTACTCCAAAGGGTCGAAGCGCCCTTGCAGGCCTTCTTGGTACGATACAAAAGCAGGGGTCCGATGGGACAACAGCAGGGTCAGGGTGCCAACCTTCCAGCACTTCTCCGGCCGTTCTACTAGTCTGCTGTTTCGTTCAGGATACATAGCTCCTGCTGTAGTTCGGTGTAAGATGCAGAGCCCCTTCTCTTATCCAAGATTCGTTTTGCACCCAAATCTCAGATAACCAATGGAAGATCTTCTCTCATGCATGCACGCCAGGCGTGGGCCAATCATGGCCCACCGTGGTTGCAGTCATTCAGGCCTACCAGACATACTGGCACCAGTAGTGTGGATTGGGACCAGACAGTACCAACCCTCCTCCTGGGCACTAGCACACGTGACATGCAGGAGCCCGTGAAAGATGTGGGTTTCGTGGGAGGCTGCATGCCCAAATAAGAAAAACCCAGGTCTCTCAACCTGGGGGAAGGCAAAGGAAGAAAATGACCAAAGGACAGAACAAAAGACTTTGTGGCATGGCCATTTTCAGCACTGGCCACAGTCTTGGCCCAAACGTGGTATGGTCGATAAAAATGAAGTAAAAATACTTTAAAAGTAAACTGCTGCCACAAGTTCACCCTAGGCACACTTGTGCAAACACCAGAAAATCCTTAGAGGGTGGCTAGGGCCATAAAACAAAAGGACTCCTATGCTCGGTACTGTAAGGTACTTGGCACTTAGATAAAAAAGTTACCAAGAAATGGCAACATAGTCAAAGACTAAGGGAACCAGTTTCCCAGTACTGACTGCCAGAAGGATGTGTCAGTTGCCCCATAACAAATTAACGGAAGCCCAGAGGAGTGCAGCTGGAGCCTGGGCTCTACCGGAAAACATCAGGTTAGGTACTCCAAACAAAAGCAAAAGGTTTAGGGGGTTCACAAACGAAGGGAAAATTGCACCTAAGGGAAATCTTTCCTAACAACCGCAACAGTTGGATTTGTACTTTTCTGCAATACTACAAACTCTGAATTTGCTGTATATCCCTAGAGGGGGGTAAGCACATGTTGGGTCAAATCACAAAGAAACCAATTTTTGGCATGAGTTACGCTGAGCACAGGTTACGCTTGCGCATTCACTTAACGTATACTGAAAGCTATTAAAAAAAGAAATCAGACGTAACTTACTGCTGTCAGAACATTCATGCAAGGTGCATATTGTCACTCTTACACCCTATAATGGTGGTCTGGCACAGAGTAAAGCTTTGTCTGGAGTAACTCTTTCCATATCAGACAGGAACAAACTATTTTCTCCCATGCCACATGTTGTACTAATATATTTATAACTCCACAAATAACAAACTTTTACATTTTCATTCACTAGCATTGGGTCTATTGCTCAACCCCCAACTGATCGAATTTCTTTGTTCAAATTTGTTTACAAAATGTAGATGGCGGGTTAGGGCAGGTACTGCTTATCCCATGAACTGTATGTCTGTATTATGGCTATATGTTTCACAAAGTTGTGCTTAACCAGCGCACTGATGCCTTTGGGTTTGATGCGCTCTACAAATGGCTAAATAAATATTGGCGGTGGTAGGTAGGGGTGGTCGGGGGGGCACTTTTGCTGGTCTTGGTGTACGCTACAAAATTGTACATTACTCCCGAAATCATGACAATAAAGCTGTCAACGCTTTTGTAAATAACTTGCAATTCCTTTTGTGAATTCCGACTAATTAGCTTGCGACTAATTTACTACTTTTTACAGTGTTCATTCAAACATACGTCTGTTAAAAATGTAGTGAATTGCCCCTTTGTTTTTTGACTACACTCGTCTCACATGCAAATGCTGAAATTTGTAAACTGTTCCAGTGCCTCTTAGGTAAAGGTCTGTGCAATATAAATAGCCCCCAATGAAACGAAATACAAATGTTGCCTGGCTTGTTAATGTTAAAGGATATTTGTACCATGCACTATCACCACTGGAGTGGTCCCCTGGCGCTCTGGGGGCTCTGAAAAAAAGGGAAGGAGGGGGGCGAGTTTGTGAGAATAAGCTGGAAAAGTGCAAGAGAGCAGTGATGTGCTGTTGGCGGCCTCAGCCCGGTGGGTCGGTTGGCTGGGCTTGGGGTGTTTTACGGTCGGTAGTCGTCGTGTACTGTTGTGCGGGTCTATGTGTGGTTTGTTTTGTTGTTGCAGTGTAGTGAAGTTTGTGCGGATTGTTGTGTGGTAGGCTTGTGGTTGTGTTTGGTTAGAGTTTGAGAGGTGTATGTAGAGGGGTGAAATTGTTAGTGGATTGGTTAAATATCATTGCTGTATGGAAGTGAGGTGCTGAATTTCCGTATTCTCTCCAGGTGGGGTGTGGGAGCATTTCTGCGTCTCTGTCCTGATCTGGGCCGTCTGATACACACAGTCCCTTTCATACATGGCATTCACTCGCATTCATAACCTTACCCAAGTTCGGCCTCGGCCACCTACGTGACACCTGTCTGTATGGGGGACAGGCAGGCGTTTGTGCGTTTCTTCAAATCCGGCCCAGAGAGCATTCCCAATGCAGTAGGTGCGCGGCATTAACTAGCCAAGACTACTCCAATCAAATGTGGCGGTGGTTGGAATTCATCATCTTATTCCGTTGTTTTTTGCAGGCTATCGCTCCCAGCCCTTTCGAAACGTGACACATGACAACGCTTGCAATTACGTCCGGGGGCGGCTCCTGCTTTCATTCACAACTCCATGCGGTCAATTCCCATGCCAATGTCCACAACTTAGTTCAAGTGTGGCAAGTGCTAACATTCACACAACTCTAAAAAATTATGATACCTTGTAGCAATTATGTGGCAGGTGAGGTTGTTAGCTGGAGTTGGCTAGGGATGCTGATTTCTGTCCTCATGGGTGTCGCTTGTGTCCTATTTGACTTAGCATCATCTCTATTGTTGTAGTAAGTGTTTCTCTGGTCCATTCTGGGTGTTGTCAGTGTCATCCTAAATTTAGTCATCCTTTTCTTTGTGTTTCCCGTTCGGTTGTTTCGGTTTTTCAGTTTGAGTCTGTGGTGTTGAAGAGCCATGTTTTTAGTTATTTTCTGAATTGTGGTTGGTCTTCTTATTTCTTTCGAGATATTGTCATGATTTCTTTCGGGATTACATCAGAGCAGACTTTGCCTGCCTAAAACAGCATGTGGCAACACCTACATCCTTTCTGAATATTAGCTGCTGTACGTCAATGAACGCAAACCTCTTTATACTACCATCAGTGGGCTACCCTTTCAACTTGTGGCTGCCCTGCTGCATGATACTGGACCGCACCAAAATCTCTGTGAAATCTACAACCCAGAGCCCTAAACCATCCTTCTTCATTCACTCACCCGCTCATCCTTCAACTAACTCTGCATTACTATAATTTTGCAAACTTACCCTTGCCTCTCCACCTTCAGGTGACCCACGAGGTCTAGTGTACCTAATAGACTTCTTCTCTACCCAGTGCTTTAAATAGGATAAGAAATTGAGGGGGGCTCTAATTCGATGTGATGCAATATTTTTGGGTGGGCCTAAAAAAGGTCTGCACAGCCTCAAATCCCAAGTAGCTAATAAAGTTTTAAAAGAGGATTGGCCTGTGTAATTAAAGGAGTGACATAACAGAGCCAATCAAGTGTGCATAAGTTCAATGAAAGTGCAAATATTCTGGTTTGAAAGCTGTATTTAAATATGGTTAATATGTGTAAAAGGTTTGATCAAAATAAATATATGTTATTTATTTACTGTGATATAGCTTAAAAATAAGCTTTTCACACAAGATAATAGAACATTCGATTCTTAGAAGGTTCGGCCATACAGCTGTAAGGTAGATCCTTAAAAACAGTGCATATCAGTTTGGTATTGAAAAAGGAGATAGTTAGTTTCCAATGTCATCAATCAGATCAAATGGAGAGCCCTGGCTAGCCCCGGCCCACTTAAAGCCACGCCTCTACCCATCTTCCATCATGAAGCACCTTTAATTGATGCTCCACAGCCTGGGGGCTCCCCTCACGACTAACCTGTGCCCACCTAGAACAATCACAAAGAGCAAAGTATTTTATACCAGCACAAAGGTAACAGATACTTCCGACCTGCATCCATCAATACCACAAGTTTCCCACGTCTGCCTTCCCGCCATGCGACTAACACACCCTGCTCGCCTTTTTCTTAGAGAGCCATGCACAGAGAGGCCCACATTATCGGCAGAAGGGCGCTATATAAGACCACTTACCTTACATGTGCCTGAACTGGACAACTTTGCACAAAGCAAAAGAGAAATGAAATGTATAATTGCACATTTATTTTTAGAATTATTGTATCCTGCAATTCATGCAGTGCTGCGATTAATTCACGCTCGCTGGCAACTTTTACCACTCATACCATGTCAAGCAAAGCACATCAAACACCTTAAAAGATGTGCACAAAATGTATCACTCACTACACCGCTGTTCTTTAAAAGTCACCTGTGGAGATATGCACCTTGCCAGGCAAAGTAGAGGAAACGGTTGCCCAAACTTTGGGACTCATTAGGACTTTAGCGGTAACGGTTGAAACATGCTGTATTTTGAATGCCTCCTATTTTCAAAATACCACCTCATTAGAAGTTGGGAATGACAAGCAAAATTACCAAATGGGATCCAGAGAAAGGACTGTAGGTGGTAAATAACCCACATGTTCCGCATGCACCACCCTCCGTGGAGTCCATGCAGTAAACCTCCCATGCGATTGCAACTCCTAATTAAGTGGGATTTCAAAAACAAATGCCAATTAAAAAAACATATTTACAGGTAACACCCGTGTCATAATGTGTGTGGTCGGATAAAAACAACGGTATGCTGTGCATTTATAAACCTACTAGTGATATTACATAGTTATTTAGGGTTTAGCAATACGGCTTACCGGGCACGGAAGCGAGGCTCTTCTTTCATCTATGAGGCGCGTTTGACGCTTTCTGCTGCCTCGGCCATCGTGGCCACCGTCTTCGACCCCACTGTGGCCCCAGTAGCTGCTCATCCACTTCGCAAAGTGGACATCGTCGTCCTCCTCATAATCCATTTGCAGGACCTCCTTGCTGCGGGGGTTCTCCCAGCAGAGAGGCAGGCGAGCCCGGCAAAACGCTGCACGGAAGCGTGCCTTCTAAAATATGCCAGCTGTTGGCAACAGGTAAAGGGAACTGCCGCGCTTCTCCTAAACAAACCACACGAAGAAAATAAAAACACGCCGTTTAAGGGACAGTGCCCTGTGCATTCTGTTTAGCTTGGGGTGGAGTTTTGCACGGGGGCCTCTTTTAAGTCTTTCCATTGTATTGACGTTAACGTCACTCGGCCTGAGGGTGCATCAGGGAACGGAGGACGCATGTCGCAACCTCTGCTGGCGTGTGTACCCAGCTGTCAATGGCAGTGCAGTTTTGATGGCACAAAGCATGCCTTCGGGGAATCGTTCACGCTACGATTTAAATTGGGCAGCAGGCTAAAAATACAGCAGGCATATTGGCGATAGCCAGAGCAAGCCCCTCCTTGGGGACAGTGAGCAGATTTGATAGAGCAGTAAGTGGGTCTGCTGTGCCTATTGGAAAGCATGCACACATCTGTTACTTTCATGAAAAAAGAAATGCAAAGTGCCCATACCCTCAATCACACAGGCAGACATTGGGGGAAGACCTACAGACAGGCGAATAGGTACACTATTGTTGAGGGTGACTGGCGCCCCCCGCGCGCATCGCCGCAAGCCCCGGCACCAAGGACTGAGACACACACGTCCGTCTTGGTTCGGGCTTCCCGGTCGCTCTCCCGCGGCCAGGAAACGCCCCGTTTATTTGTACTGCACGCGACGGCGTGCAACGTCACGCCGCCGCGTGCGCGCCCGTCATCGGGCGGCGCCACACTCCTCCTTTTTCAGGGAGAACCAACAATCATCATTGAACTATATACATTGCAGACCACACACCACTGCAATTGAAACAAGTCATGAAAATAACATGGCAACAAAACCAAATCACAAACCCTTGTGCCGTGAACACCCCTTTATTGGCATCCACCCGGGTCCCCTTAGCTAGCCTTTCTCACCCTACGGATCCTCAGCCAATTGTCCCAGCACGTAATCAGTGAGGCGAGCCCCCAAGCTCGGGACTCCGGCATGCAGGGTGGGTCTGCCTTGTCCTCCAGGACTCCTCCCAGATCCGGATCAGGAGGTGGGTCAGTTCTAGGATCTCTGATCTTTTTAAAGAAGCTCACATTACTAGTCACTTCCGACCGTCCATCCGACGCAGTCACCATGGAGCCCCGGACCGCCACGACATCCAGTGGCTCAGGCTCATACGGCAAGGAGAGTTTCCCATGCGGGTGTCGATTGCGAATGAGAACCTCATCGCCCGGTGAAAGCTGTTGTGGGCGAAGCCACCTCCGCACGTTCTCTTCCTCAATTCTCACTTGCTGGTCCATTTCGACTCGTTGGTCATCGATCACCGCAGGTTCTCGCTCTCCGACTTCTGGCAAAAGTCCTCGCGGACACCTTCTGAACATCGCTTCCGCCGGGGCCACCCCCGTGGACGCATGTGGCGTGGTGCGGTATACCCTCAAGAATTGGTACAGGGCTCTCTGTAGGGATTGCCCCTGTCCTTGGGCAATCCTAAATGTCTTATTGAGGGTCCTCATCAGGTGTTCCGCCTCCCCATTCGCTCGAGGCCACAGAGGCATGATCTTCCGGTGCACCACCCCGCAGCTCACCATCAGTTCAGCAAACCGTTCACCCTGAAATGGCGCACCATTGTCCGAGCACAGCGTGTGTGGGAACCCGTGAGCCGCGAACAACTTTTCCACCGCCACCACCACATGCTCAAACGCCACGGATTCCACGAACTCCACCTCGGGGTACCTGGAGTACTCGTCCACCAGGACCAGGAAGTGGGTGCCCATGGTGGTGGACCCAAAATCGGCATGAACTACCTCCCATGGATGGGTCCCCCTTGGCATCGCCTCGATGACCGGCTCCCGCTGTAAGGGCGGGGCTGCCTGGCACCAGACACAAGCCGCCACAAATTCGTCCTCCTTGCGTTCCAGCTCGGGGAACCACACTTTCATCCGGAGGCGGGCCTTGGTCTTGGCGGCCCCTTGGTGGCCTCGATGTGCCAGTGCGATCACTTCACCCACCTTTGACTGGGGGATTACAATCCGGTCACCCCGAAGTAGCAGGCCCGATGCAGAGAAAGACAGTTCCTCACAAACCTTCCATAGTTGTTCTAGACCAGTCCGGGCCTCCTGAGTGCGTCCCGCCAGGGCCTCGAGCGCTGACTTCCAGGAGCCTTGCTGCATGCACTGCCTCAACACTTTGAAGCACTCATCCTGTGCCGCCGCAGCCTCCAGCTCCTGGAGAGGCATGGTATTCGGCGTGGCTGCTTCTACCACGACTTGGACATGCTCCTCAGCTTCTTGCTCACAGATGTCACGGTCTCCTTCTCCAGGTGCTCTGGGGTGTCTGGATAGGTAGTCAGCTCCGTTGTTTACCCCTGGCCGGTAAACCAGGGTCACCCCATACTCCAAAAGAGCCAGCATCCACCTCTCAATGCGTGCCGGCGGTTTGGATGACGACCATGCTAGGATGGGCAGCAGTGGTTTATGGTCAGTAACCACCGTCACCGGGCGTCCGAGTACATAGAGCCGGAAGTGGCGGCACCCCCACAGCACCGCCAGCGCCTCGCGCTCAATCTGCGAGAAGCTTTGTTCGGTGTCTGACAGCGCCTTGCTGGCATATGCAACTGGCCGGACGCCGCCATCACGGTCAACCTGTGTCAACACAGCACCCAGGCCAAATGGGCTGGCGTCAACGATGATCTCCGATGGTAGTGCAGGATCAAAGAACGACATCGTGTCCTCGGCCGTGAGGGCTCCTCTAATGTCATCAAAAGCCGCCTGCTCCAGTGGACCCCAATTCCAGATGGTGTCCTTTCTCGTCAGGGCCCGGAGGGGCTCAGACCTGGATGCCAGGTTCTTGATGAACCGGCCACAGTACGTGACCATGCCCAAAAAGCTTCGCACCTCCGACACAGATTCCGGTGGTTGTGCCTTCTGTATGTCCAGTACCTTTTTTGGGTCAGGAGACACCCCCCCTCTTTGAACACGAACCCGAAGAACTCCAGGGAGGGGCGCAGAAATTCGCACTTCTCCTTATGTAGTGTGAGTCCCAACGACTGCAGCCTCTCGAATGTTTTCGCCAGACCCCTCAGGTGGTCCACCTCCGTCCTTGCGAACACCAGAATGTCGTCGCTTATGTTTAGGACGCCCTCGAGGTCGGCTAGGGCACCCTGAATGATGTTCTGAAATACTTCTGCGGCCGAGGACACCCCAAAGCTCAGCCTCTTGTAGCGATATAGTCCCTGGTGTGTGGTGAAGGTGGTAATGTACCTGTCATGCCTGCGCCATGGGCGCATCCATTTACGCTCAATTTGGACTATATGTTTATCATTTATTTACAACAGACTCTTGGATCCATCTATATTTACTTTGGGAACTTTATTTCCCATTTGCAAGACTTTGCTGCTTAATTATTATTTCCAACAAACTATGCATACCATAATGCACCTGGCTACAAGCATCGATTCCTGGCTGTTCCTATTGGTTATCAAAGGAACTACACCCCCCAGAAGCCCTAGAGACTTGCGCTGCTTCCACCAGCCCAGGAACAGAAAGGGAGGTGGCCGATTGCCTGCAGGTGTGCTTCGCCAGGTGCAACCAATTAGCCTGCCCCTGAGCTGGGCTAGGCAGTATAAAGGCTGCTGCCTGCAGTGGCTCAGCCTCTTGCATCTGAGAGTCCTTCCTCCACCTTTTGCATCTTCCTACGGATCTTGTATGCTGCTTATCTTCACTCCTGCTTGGACCCTGCCTTGTTGCTTGCTCCACCCTGCTGCCTCCAGCCATAGCCTTCCAGGCTCCCTGCCTCACAGCCCTGCTCCTCCGGGCTCTCCACACTGCAGCTGATCACGCTCTGCTGCCTTCCAGTCTCCGCCCTTGTCCTACCGGGCTCTCCACATTGCACCCGATCACGCTCTGCTGCCTTCCAGCCTCCGCCCTTGTCCTACCGGGCTCTCCACATTGCAGCCGATCACGCTCTGCTGCCTTCCAGCCTCTGCCCTTGTCCTACCGGGCTCTCCACATTGCAGCCGATCACGCTCTGCTGCCTTCCAGCCTCCGCCCTTGCCCTGCCGGGCTCTCCACATTGCAGCCGATCACGCTCTGCTGCCTTCCTGCCTCCGCCCTTGCCCTGCCGGGCTCTCCACATTGCAGCTGATCACGCTCTGCTGCTTTCCAGCCTCAGCCCTTGTCCTCTGGGCTCCCTGCCCTGCAGCCTGCCTCACTCCGGCTGCCTTCTGCCCTTGTCTTCTGGCTCCCTGCTCTGCAGCCTACCTCACTCTGGCTACCTACAGCCCTTGTCCTCTGGGCCTTCCTACTTGCAGCTTATCACGCTCCGCTGCCTACTACCTACCTTTTCCGCTGGGTTCTCGGCCTAGCAGCCCTCTACAGTCCTCTGCTACCTTCTACGTTCAGCGACCCTGTCCCTCAGGGTTCACTCCTTACTGCCCGGCCCTTACGGGATCCTTGCTGTGCAGTCTGCTTTACTCTGCTGCCCTAAGCCCTTTTCCTCTGGGCTTTCTACCTTACCGTCCTACCCCTTGGGCTTACTCATTGCTTCCCTGCTCCTCTGAGCTCTCAACCTTGTTCCTTACTGTCCTCTGCTATCCTATCCTGTTACACGACTTTCCCTTCATTTCCTTCGGCTAGTTTGCTATCACCTCCTTTCCTGGATTTGTCTGTAGTATCTTCTCTTGTACTGTTTGTAGACCCTTTTGTACAGAGCTTGTCTGTTGGTTCCCATCAGTCAACCTCTGCCCCTTCCCTTGTCTCGTTTCTACATTACAGACATCCATAGCTGCTGTTCCAAGTCATGAGCAAACAGCGTGGGCCTCTGTTATAGCAAACTGTGCAGAAGGCTAGAGTATTACCAAGGTTCGTGGAATACTCTTTTCCTATATCTGCATACACCCCAAGAGGGTATTCATTCTGTATCTTTTCCCTTGCTACTCTTGCCTACTCTTCGTTCTCTTTCCTTTCCGCTGTGTGTGTTCTTGTCTGTCCACTTTATTTGGCACAACAACCCTTTCTGGGTGCCCTGTGCCACTCTTAATAGAGTGCCATCCCTGACAGAATGCAAGAGCCAAAAATTTCTTGTTCCATAGGCCGGAAAGGCACACACAGAACAAAGATGCTTTCCTTTCGGGTTAAGAAACCTTTGCATAAACCTAAGGTTTCCCTAAAGACAGCAAACAAGAACCTTAGTCTAAAAGACAGTCTCGCCTTAGTAAACAACGATTTACAAGCACAGTACTATACTTACTGGCTAGCTGACCCTTCTTCCATGTACAATTATTATGACATTTGCGACTATGACCCGCAGTCCTTATCTGTTGCAGAGCTACAGCAAGATAATGAATTCTTACAGATCTTGTTAAACCAAACAGTGAAAAACACTCCTGCGTCTTCTGACAAGCCTTCTAGCACTGCAACAGACAAGGATATAGCACTCATTTTGGGAGACTCTAAACCACAATACGCTGTTGCCAGAGTGATATGCGCAAGATCAGCTTGGCAAGCTCCCCAGAATGCTGGAAACCCTTATTTGACAGGACAAGGCAGTCATTATCCTGAGGTTTGTGCATCTGGTCCTGGGTACAAAAGACCTATACTAACCATCGGTTGTCTTAATGCTTCCACAGTATCTACTAACCACAATAACCCTAAGGTCAGTCTTCCCATTGCTACAACCGAATTTTCTGCCACACCAGCTTCTGAAGCTTTAGATCAAAATAATGATACTTACCTGCTACACGAACAACTCCTACGCCTAAAAAGAAAGACCGAAGACCTCTATGATGACTTTGTTTATTTGCATTATAAGAATCTTATGAAGGGACACAAGTCACCAGACCATCTGACACTATGTCCAACACCTGACATCTTATCTTTAGAGATCGACATGATAAGGCCTGGAATTGCCATACAGAAAAGTATACAGACTTATACCAAGCAGATGGAAGACCTAAATATAGCATATGTATCCCTTCTAAAGACTGACACAGCTCTTTCACCTTCCAGCCACAGAAACTCAGGTTGTTGTACTGACAGAAAAGAATTAACTCCTCCGGTGGGTCAAATCACGCACACAGCCATTACACCGCAAAACAAGGGAGGTCTTCTAATTGGAAATCCCTCTGAGTCAAAGGATGGTTCCGCCCTCACCCTTGCCTATTGTCCAGTACTCACACTTACAACCTCTTCTGAAATGACAATGGCAGCTGAAGAGACTGGTGCAGTTCACACCGAGCATGCTGAGTTGGCAAGCAGGGCTTGCCAATGTGTGGCTGTGCTATCAGATAACATTCTTGAGCAATCAACATCTTCAGTTTCTTCGATACCCCCTGAATCGCCAGTGGTTGTGGTACCCGATCTACCAGTAGTTGCAACACCTGAACTGTCTGTAGCTACTACAGCACCCGAACTTCCAACTGCAATTCATGATCTTCCTGCTGCTGTGGTTCCTAAACTCCCTGCCACATTTGAGACTCCTCAAGTCTCTGCAGCAAACCTTGAGGTTGCTATAGCTACTGTGATTCCTGAAGCTACTGCTAATTCTGATGCTCCCGATGCCCAGATTTCTACTTCCTTCGCAGCTGTGCTCGCTGCAGCAGAATCCTCTGCTACACAACCTGATCCCTCAGCACCTTCTCTTCCTGATCCTACATCTGCCATGCTAACTGTTGCAAGGTCAGCGAAGGGTTTTCCTGTTAAGACTACTGCTCCAGTTGTTCCTGCTGGTGTATCTATAGCACTAAGACTGCCAGACTCTACTCTACCAGTCTCAGGTGCGTTCCAGCCCGCTGGCTCTCTCATGACACCCAGTTGCTACCGCCTTGATACTCTCTACAGCCATTCAAGATCTCACTGCTGCGGTTACCTCTGAACTGTCTACTAATCATGGGAAAACCGCCGCTGTGACTCCTGAACTCTCTGCGGCTAACCCTAACGTTGTCATTGCTGCTCCGGATGTCTTGGAAAGCCTTCCTAAAGCTACCAACTCTGCTGTACCTATGGCTCCACTTTCCAGCACCATATTGTTGCCCGTCAAAGCGAATTCTATCATGGAGCCTGCAGCAGTTTTTCGCAGTCCCTCTCTTCATGCACACACAGTTGGGGTCTGTGGTCCAAAGACTTCGTCTATTCTGATTTCTACATCAAAAGTACAGAACTTTGGTACTATCTCCGTCATTCAAGACTCTCACCTTGCAACCCGTTTCTGGTGCTTCATGATGTGCCTTTTTGGAGGAAGACTCTTGTACGGTGTGACAGACATTCTTCCTATGGGTCGGTCTTCAGGGAGCCTGGAGAGGGGCCTGGAGAGGGGCCTGGAGAGGGCCATACTGTCATGCCTGCACCATGGGCGCATCCATTTACGCTCAATTTGGACTATATGTTTATCATTTATTTACAACAGACTCTTGGATCCATCTATATTTACTTTGGGAACTTTATTTCCCATTTGCGAGACTTTGCTGCTTAATTATTATTTCCAACAAACTACGCATACCATAATGCACCTGGCTACAAGCATCGATTCCTGGCTGTTCCTATTGGTTATCAAAGGAACTACACCCCCCAGAAGCCCTAGAGACTTGCGCTGCTTCCACCAGCCCAGGAACAGAAAGGGAGGTGGCCGATTGCCTGCAGGTGTGCTTCGCCAGGTGCAACCAATTAGCCTGCCCCTGAGCTGGGCTAGGCAGTATAAAGGCTGCTGCCTGCAGTGGCTCAGCCTCTTGCATCTGAGAGTCCTTCCTCCACCTTTTGCATCTTCCTATGGATCTTGTATGCTGCTTACCTTCACTCCTGCTTGGACCCTGCCTTGTTGCTTGCTCCACCCTGCTGCCTCCAGCCATAGCCTTCCAGGCTCCCTGCCTCACAGCCCTGCTCCTCCGGGCTCTCCACACTGCAGCTGATCACGCTCTGCTGCCTTCCAGCCTCCGCCCTTGTCCTACCGGGCTCTCCACATTGCAGCCGATCACGCTCTGCTGCCTTCCAGCCTCCGCCCTTGTCCTACCGGGCTCTCCACATTGCAGCCGATTACGCTCTGCTGCCTTCCAGCCTCCGCCCTTGCCCTGCCGGGCTCTCCACATTGCAGCCGATCATGCTCTGCTGCCTTCCAGCCTCCGCCCTTGCCCTGCCGGGCTCTCCACATTGCAGCTGATCACACTCTGCTGCTTTCCAGCCTCAGCCCTTGTCCTCTGGGCTCCCTGCCCTGCAGCCTGCCTCACTCTGGCTGCCTTCTGCCCTTGTCTTCTGGGCTCCCTGCTCTGCAGCCTACCTCACTCTGGCTACCTACAGCCCTTGTCCTCTGGGCCTTCCTACTTGCAGCTTATCACGCTCCGCTGCCTACTACCTACCTTTTCCGCTGGGTTCTCGGCCTAGCAGCCCTCTACAGTCCTCTGCTACCTTCTACGTTCAGCGGCTCTGTCCCTCAGGGTTCACTCCTTACTGCCCGGCCCTTACGGGATCCTTGCCGTGCAGTCTGCTTTACTCTGCTGCCCTAAGCCCTTTTCCTCTGGGCTTTCTACCTTACCGTCCTACTCCTGTGGGCTTACTCATTGCTTCCCTGCTCCTCTGAGCTCTCAACCTTGTTCCTTACTGTCCTCTGCTATCCTATCCTGTTACACGACTTTCCCTTCATTTCCTTCTGCTAGTTTGCTATCACCTCCTTTCCTGGATTTGTCTGTAGTATCTTCTCTTGTACTGTTTGTAGACCCTTTTGTACAGAGCTTGTCTGTTGGTTCCCATCAGTCAACCTCTGCCCCTTCCCTTGTCTCGTTTCTACATTACAGACATCCATAGCTGCTGTTCCAAGTCATGAGCAAACAGCGTGGGCCTCTGTTATAGCAAACTGTGCAGAAGGCTAGGGTATTACCAAGGTTCGTGGAATACTCTTTTCCTATATCTGCATACACCCCAAGAGGGTATTCATTCTGTATCTTTTCCCTTGCTACTCTTGCCTACTCTTCGTTCTCTTTCCTTTCCGCTGTGTGTGTTCTTGTCTGTCCACTTTATTTGGCACAACAACCCTTTCTGGGTGTCATGTGCCACTCTTAATAGAGTGCCATCCCTGACAGTACCTTGAATCGGGGTGGAGGACGACCTGGTGATAGCCGGCCCGGAGGTCGAGCTTCGAGAAGAAGCGAGCGCCCTGCACTTCCGCAATGATGTCATCCAGCGTAGGTGTGAGGTGCCTCTCCCTCTTGATGGCTTTGTTGGGGATTCTCATGTCCACGCAGATCCGGACTGCGCCCGGTTGTTTGAGTTTCCTGGCCACCACTATGGGGGACACCCAAGGGGTCGGGCCCTCCACCTTCTCTATAATGTATAGATCGACGAGGCTGTCCAGTTCTTTGTCGACCTGCTCACGGAGGTGGAAAGGTACCCTCCGATGTTTGAGGGCCACCGGCTGTACCGAATCATCCATGTGCAGCCGCACCGGCTCCCCGGCCATCTGCCCAATCCCTTTGAATAGGGCATGATGCTTCTCCAGCAAGTCATTAATGTCTTCCAAGTAGACGGAGTATGCGAAGCTGACGATGCCGAGAGCCTCCGCTGCTGCACAACTCAACAAAGTGTTCTTGCTCACTGGGGTCACATAGAAACGGGCTGTGATGTGGGAGCCATTGTGTTCTACTTTTGCTATAAAGGCCCCGTCCAGAGGGATGGGCTCCACACCACCGAATGCAAAGATGCGCGCCCTTGGCGTGACCAGCCTGGGCGGCTGATCCATGGCATTGTAATGTTCTCGGGCCATGACGTTCACCGATGCCCCTGTGTCCACGAGGACAGGGACTGGAGACTGGTTCACTTCGACCACGCACCTTGGTTGTTGTCGGCTCCTGCCTCTTAGAAGCTCCACACTTGAGAAAAAGAATATGTTCTCTTCATCTTCTTCTTCGGCTTCTTCCACCTGAGCCTCTTCCTCGCCCTGGTCCACCTGAGCGACATTGGACGGCTGACCTTGGCGAGCGGAGACAGCTCGGCCCTGGCCCCTTGGCACCAGTATGGGCAAGGCCGCCCTACACACCCTTGAGAAGTGGTCTAGCAACCCGCACCGTCCACAGGTCTTTCCAGCTGCAGGGCACTCCGCTGGGTGAGGCAGGTCTTATCCGCATTTTTGACAAATCTCGCCTGCCCTCCCGGCTCTGTCCCGTGTGCCGCCGCCATATCTCCTGGCACCTCTCCCCCCTCGCCACATCATGCAGATCTCTTCAGTTTTGATAGGGCGCGACCCGGCCTCCATTCTTGCAGCTCTCGCATCTGACACCTCGTGGCACCTTCCTAGCTCAAGGATGCGCTGGAGCGTTATCCCAGGCTCCCTCAGCACTTGGCGCCTGAGCTTGCCTGACGAGCATGCCTGGATAAGCATAGTCCTGATCATGTCCTCTGCGTCGCCCCAGGCACAAGTGAGCGACAGACACCTCAGGCGCCCATAGAACGTGTCCAAGGTCTCGTCATCTTTTTGTTTGGCAGAGAGCATCATGGATCGCTCATAGTCCGCGTTGGCAAGGGGCAGAAAGTATGCCTGGAGGGCGGCCTTTGCATGATCGTAGGTTCCATTCCCTTGAGGCAGAGATTCAAAAGTCTCCTGGACAGAGGGCCCTGCCGAGTACAACATCGTGGCCAGCCTGGTGTCGTCATCGACCACTTGTGCAGCCCTGAAATACATGTCCGGGCGGTCCACCCACCTTCTCCATCTGGGCCCCAAGCTGGATGGCGGGCCCGACACATTGAATTCAGGGATGGGCTGCAGGGCAGCATGCGCACGTACCTGTGCCATGGCAGGCGCCGCTAGCTGGACACCAGGTGCAGCAGCTGGTTGAACTGGGGGTTGGAGGGCGGGAACCGCTGCCTGAACATCTGCTGGAGCTGCTGGTTGCTGCATTGGAGGTTGTGGACCCTGCGGGGGCACTGGTGCACGAGGATGAAACTGCGCCGCCACACCGTGTGCTCCATCCTGATCCTCGGTGTCACTCATGAGTTTGAGCGCACAGGCACCCCCATAATGTTGATCAGGGGCCGCAACTCAAACACTCAGCCCAAATAGATCCTCAGCATGGACCACCTCTGGATGCAGGGACTCCTGCCACCTCTGTGATGTGATGATTAAGAGGATGAAGATAGGTGGAGTCACCTGGATGATGATGAAGGGGATGAAAAAGGCAGTATGCCTTTGGTTGTTCCAAAAATTTGTGGCAAAATATAATTAGATTCAGCAGGCCCAGCCAAGATAGGCCTTCTCCTAGCTTCCACTCGACGTAGAAAATCCAAAATTGAGTCGATGCACTATTTGGGCATAACTCTGTGTAGATGTAGCTTTCAGCTACTAGAATGTCCAAAAATTAGGCCTGGGGTCGTTTCAGGGCCCAAACCGGAGCCCCCTGAAGTCCCACAGCCCGTTGCACAAAATGGCTGCCAGCCGCGTGGGCAACGCACTACCCGCGGCGTGAAACGAAGTCTGTCTTCCGACCTCGTTTCGGTGAAACATTATTCCAATGATCACTGCCGGGCCCGGGCATTGTTTCCCCCACTTGTCGCCACTGTTGAGGGTGACTGGCGCCCACCGCGCGCATCGCCGCAAGCCCCGGCACCAAGGACTGAGACTCACACGTCCGTCTTGGTTCGGGCTTCCCGGTCACTCTCCCGCAGCCGGGAAACGGCCCGTTTATTTGTACTGCACGTGACGGCGTGCAACGTCACGCCGCCGCGTGCGCGCCCGTCATCGGGCGGCACCACAACTATGAAATGCTTAAATAATTGTTCTCACTAAAGAACGTTTATCGGATTTCATTTTCGACAACTTGTCAAAATGCAGTAAAAGTTGCGGTAATTCTGTCTTCTGTTTTCTTAACACATAATTCAAACCTCCGTGACCCTATGACATGACTCGTGTTTTCCTGGCATGCCCAGCTGCGGCCATTACTGTTACTGCAGGTAATTCATTTTGGAATTCCAGTGATTACGAAAATTTAACGCTCACCTGATTCCCGCAGAGGCGCCGGTCTTGACTGGGTGAATGCCGTATCTTCAAAGGTGATGTGTAACACACGGTTGGCTCTTTGGGCTGGACCTCTGTGCACTGTATGTCTGACTCGAAGAGTAAGATGTCTGCAGATAGAAAATATGGGATTAATGAACTGGGTTTATTGGGTGCCTCTCTCCTCTTCCCTTTCTCTTCTCCTGTAGAACCCCAAAGGTTAACGCCCTCACCTTAGGTAAGTGAACGCCAAGCTCTCCATCTGCCTCGGGGCAGGGTGCCGTAACCAGTTTCTTCACTGGATAAGGGTGCAGGCCTCTTGACCTCAGAGGACTGCTGTCCGTCGTTAACTGCACGAACGGTAAGTTCTGGGCACTTCAAATGTCTTAAAAGTCTTTTGTAATGATATCTCTTGTTTTGCAGGGTTCCGGCGATGGCGGATGGCGGGCTGATGAGAGTTGAGGATCGAACCCGCGTGAGGAATAGAAGCGCCTGGAAGCACGTAAGTAAGCACTTGTAGCCTGCTTCACGATGCGCACTAACTGTCCCTTTTATCTTGCAGGTACAAGCTCGGAGCTTTAGAGAAGCTGAAGGGTGCTGGAATACCCACTGGATTCGGCGTGGGAAGGAGTAATGGCACGTGAGTAATAAAGTTGCCCAATGTCTTTAAACGCACATTCTTTTGTCTTTCAGATGCGAGATGCAGCGCCGAAGGCCTCCGGAGCGTGCGAAGAGCTGGTAAGCTTTTGTCTTTCAGATGCCAGAATGCAGTGCGAAGACCTCTGGAGCATGCGAAGAGTAGGTAAGCCTTTGTCTTTCAGATGCCGGAATGCAGCGCGAGGCGTTGGTGACAGCCGATGGACCAGGTAAGAGATGCGCTGCCACTGAAGACCGTAGTGCTAACCTGTTCTTTCTTTGTCTTTACAGGTGCTGCTGAAGACTGGATTCCAGGTTGGTAAGCCTTTGCTCCCTTAGGCCCAGGATCAGAAGCAGAAGACACGATGAGCATTCTGCTGCAGAGAATGCAGAATAACGCAAAGCAAGATTCATCCATCGGGTGTGGTTTAAATAGCCTCCTGTAGTGCTTAGGTGTCTCATTCCACAGCCACGCCTAGGTAAGAAAAGAGTTCCTGCTTTCCAGAAGAGTTCCAGTGTTCTGCCCCTAGGGAGTGGCTCCTGCCCCACCCAACAGGAAAAGTAGTCCCAAACAGAAGAGGATCAGGGGTTCAACTGGCAGGTAAGTAAGCAGCATGGTCTGCTGCAGGTAAGTCCACCCAAGCATTATGAGCCCGGCGCTTCCAGCGCTGGGACTGGGCATCTTTATGAGCCTGGTGCCACTGGCGCCAGGACAGGGTCCAAAATGTCCCAATTGGGACTCGCTGGCACTCGGAACCGGGGTTATGGGTCTGCTTCCAAGGGAGTCGGGCAAGTCCTGGTCTTTTGGAAGCAGAGATCATGACAGCACCCTCCCTCAAGGTCCCTCCCAAACTGGGCTTCTCCGGGGGTTTGGGCTTGTTAGGAAATGTTCGATGAAATCTTTTGATTAGATGAGGCGCGTGGACATAATCTGCAGGTTCCCAGGATCTTTCTTGGGGACCGTAGCCTTTCCAGTCAATCAGGTAAAATAGTTTAGATTTGGAGATCTTGGAATCCAGGATGCTTTTGACTTCAAACTCGAGTTCTCCATCAACTAGAATAGGTTTTGGAGATGTAGTTAGTCGGGTTTGAGGTTGCACGGGTTTTAATAGAGAGACGTGGAAGACTAGATGTATCTTCATGTGAGGGAGCAAGTCCAACTTGACCGCTACTGGATTTACTATGGTAGTGATGGAATAGGGACCAAGGTATCTTGGGTTGAATGTGCGTGGTCCTTTTAGAGGTAGATATTTGGTGGATAACCAGACTTGATCTCCTACTTGATATTGGGGGGCTTCCTTCCGATGTTGGTCTGCTCCTTTCTTGTATTGTTCTTTAGCCCTTTGAAGGTGAGAAACGGCTTCCTTAAAGGCTTGGGTGATTGTAGAATGCAGGTGGTCTACTGCTGGTGTTCCAAGATCTTGGAGTGGATCCAACTCCGAGGTTCGAGGGTGACTACCGTATAAAAGAAAAAATGGGGTCTTCCCAGTTCCCGAGTGGACAGAGTTATTGTAGGCATATTCGGCTATCCAAAGGATATCTTTCCAAGTTTTTTCAGTTTGTTGTAGCATGCAGCGCAAATACTGTTCCAGAGTTTGATTGGTCCTCTCGGTTTGTCCGTCGGTTTGAGGGTGGTGGCTGGTCGAAAGTCTCACATCAATTTGAGCCGACCGACAGCAACTTCGCCAAAAATGAGAAATAAATTGACTACCTCGATCCGAAATTAGAACTGAAGGAAAACTGTGCAGTCGGACGATGTTTTCGAGAAATTCTCGGGCCAGAGTTGCTGCTGTTGGTTAGCCTTTGAGTGGAATGAAATGCGCCATCTTGGAGAATAGGTCCACGATTACTAGGATCGTATTGTATCCGGAGCATGGAGGTAGATCGGTGATGAAGTCCATAGAAAGCGTATGCCAAGGGCGAGGCGGGATGTTAATAGAGCGTAAGAGGCCAGCTGGTTTTTCCTTTTGACTCTTGTTTTGGGCGCATACTCCACAGGACATTATAAAGTCTCTGATATCTTTTTTTCCAAGACGGCCACCAGAAGTAGCGCTTGATCTTTTCCGAGGTCTTGGTCATACCGGGATGTCCTTCCATTAAAGAATCGTGATAACAAGAGCCTGCAGATGCCAATTCTGTATGTCTGCTGGAGTTACCAGTAGCCTGGCGTTATCCTTAACTTCCTCTATGGATTGTGTGGCGATTACACCTAGAATTCTTTGTTCTGGAATGATAGGTACAGGTTTAGGATTGATCAAATGTTCTTCCACTCCCATCCGAGAAAGGGCATCAGCTTTACCATTTTTTGTACCAGGTCGATAGGTAATTATGAAGTCAAACTCGGCAAAGAATAGTGCCAACGGAGTTGCCTAGAGGATTGAGCTTTTGCGGTTTTCAAATATTGCAGGTTTCGGTTATCTGTAATCACAGTAACGGTGTGTCGGGCCCCCAGAAGATAATGCCGCCAAGCCTTAAAGGCGGACTTGATAGCTAGAAGTTCCTTATCAGTAATAGTGTAATTGATTTCAGGAGGCGAGAATTTGCAGGACCAAAATGCCACGGGATGCAACTGATTGGTTACTGGGTCCTTTTGTGATAGAACTGCCCCCATGGCAAGGCTCGAAGCATCAGTTTCAACGATGTAGGGGAGTTCTGGGCGAGGATGTTTTAAGATCGGTGCAGAGATAAATCTAGTCTTCAAATTCTGGAAAGCTTGTTCCGCCTCGGTAGACCATTCAAAACGTTTGTTTTTCTTTAACAAGGCGGTGATGGGCTGGACTATTCGAGAGAATTCGGGGATAAACCTGCGGTAAAAGTTAGCGAAGCCCAACATGCTTTGAACACCTTTTACGGAGGATGGCGATGGCCATTTGAGAATTGCATCGACCTTCTTTGAATCCATACGCACTCCGCTAGGTGATAATATGAATCCCAAGAATTCAACTTCAGTCACGTTGAAAACGCATTTTTCCAACTTAGCGAAAAGTTTGTGTTGACGCAATCTCTCGAGGACCATTTTCACGTGTTTCCGATGTTCAGTTTCCGATGAAGAATAAACGAGGATGTCGTCAATGTAAACAACAACACACACATCTATGAGCTCTCTGAGGACATCGTTCATAAAATATTGAAAGGCGGCCGGGGCATTGCAAAGTCCAAAGGGCATGACCTGATATTCAAATAGCCCATACTTGGTGCGGAAGGCCGTCTTCCATTCATCGCCCTCTTTTACTCGTACCAAGTGGTAGGCTCCTCTAAGATCCAGCTTTGTATATATGCATGCTTTTCTGACTTGGTCCAGGAGTTCAGGGATCAAAGGTAACGGATATCTATTCTTAACGGTGATCTGGTTCAGGGCGCGATAATCTATACAAGTTCTAAGGTCCCCTTCTTTTTTTGGAACGAAGAACAAAGCTGAGGAAGCAGGGGATTTGGAAGGACGAATAAACCCATTCGCTAGGTATTGATCCAGGTATTGTCGGAGGTGAAGATTCTCAGGCTCGGTGAGGGCATAAATTCTACTACAAGGAGGAGTAGATCCAGGTATCAGGTCTATCTGGCAGTCATAAGACCTATGAGGAGGTAGAGAGTTAGCCTGATCCTTCCGGAAAACATCTTGGAATTCTAGGTATTCAGGAGGTAACTGGGGAGCCTCCGAGGAAATTGCTGCCAGTGCAACACCAGGTCGAGGGTGACAAGTAGAGACACATTCTGGAAACTGAACCGTTCTTGCTCGCCAATCGATCTGAGGATTGTGCTTCTCTAACCAAGGAATTCCTAGAATAATCTGGAAATGAGGGGCCTTGATCACATCGAACACGATCTTCTCATGGTGTCCATCTTGACTTACTAGCGTCACTTCTTGGGTGGTATGCGTTACTGGTCCGGAGGCTATCTCCGTACCATCCACCGTAGTAATGACGTCCTTTACAGCCTTTGGACAAAGAGTCAGATTCATCCTCAAAACCATTTCATGATCCACATATTTGCCGATGGCACCGCTGTCGACGTAAGCTTCAATCGCATGTAATCGATCCGGATGTTCAGGGCTAATGAGGACCATAGGTATCACGAAATGCGAGGTCACGGAACTGGTTTTAACGCTCGGCAAGAGGACCTCTATTCTTGTCGGGAGAGGTCGTTTCCCTGCTCAGAGTTTGTGACCCTGGTAACTGCAGCTCCTACTGCCTTCTTGGCTGGTTTCACCGTACAGTCTCGAAGAAAGTGCCCCGAGTTTCCGCAATAGAGGCATAATTGCAGCTGTTTTCTCCTTTCCCGCTCCTTTTGTGTTAGTGGTCCTTTCAGGCCCCCTTTTTGCATGGGTTCCCCGGAGTCCACTCCTTTGGTAGGAGTTGGTGGTTTGGAAAATACTCGAGCATCAAACTTGGAACGATCGGCCTTCCTGTTCTGCAGTCTGTGGTCAATTTGAACGACTAAGTCAATATAGTCCGAACAGTCTTGCGGGGGATTCACTACTTGGGCTAACACATCTTTGAGCTCTCCACGTAGACCTCTATAAAACAGCGTAATCCTTTTGTCCTCAGGCCATCGAGTTTCCACTATCAGTCTGTTGAAAGACGCAATATAAGCCAAAAGGTCTTGATTACCCTGTCGCAATGAAAGGAGCTCATTGTCCAAGGCCTGCCCCTGTGAATGTCTTGCAAACAGTTTTTCCATACTGAGCTGAAAAGCTTGAAAATCATGGAGAACCGGATCATCTTGATTAACTAGAGGGATCGACCAGTCTGCCGCATTGCCACTAAGGTACGAAAGCACGAAAGCTACCTTAGCTTGATCAGTTGGAAAGGCTGCTGGCCGGCATAAGAAGTGCAACCGGCACTGATTAATAAAACTGCAAACCTCTTTGGGTCACCAGAAAATCGTTTGGGCGGAGCCAGAGGTACATTCCCAGGTAGGTTGATCTGCACTGGGTTCGTAGAGGATGTTGAAGGAAGATTTGCCCCTGATGCGGGTAACGGAGTTTGTCCGGCTTGTGACTGTAGCAATTGTCTAGCGAGATCGTCTGTTCGCTCCTTGGAAATAATCAGTTCCCTTCTTAGAGCATTTGTTTCCTGACGGGCTGCATGCACTTCTGCTCTTAGTTCCCCAAGTAACTGGGCTAGCTGGTCGGTATCCGAGGTTTCCATAGCGCCTGGGTGGGAGTTTTGCGGTAGGCTTTGCGTTCTGTAACGCTCACCTGATTCCCGCAGAGGCGCCGGTCTTGACTGGGTGAATGCCGTATCTTCAAAGGTGATGTGTAACACACGGTTGGCTCTTTGGGCTGGACCTCTGTGCACTGTATGTCTGACTCGAAGAGTAAGATGTCTGCAGATAGAAAATATGGGATTAATGAACTGGGTTTATTGGGTGCCTCTCTCCTCTTCCCTTTCTCTTCTCCTGTAGAACCCCAAAGGTTAACGCCCTCACCTTAGGTAAGTGAACGCCGAGCTCTCCATCTGCCTCGGGGCAGGGTGCCGTAACCAGTTTCTTCACTGGATAAGGGTGCAGGCCCCTTGACCTCAGAGGACTGCTGTCTGTCGTTAACTGCACGAACGGTAAGTTCTGGGCACTTCAAATGTCTTAAAAGTCTTTTGTAATGATATCTCTTGTTTTGCAGGGTTCCGGCGATGGCGGATGGCGGGCTGATGAGAGTTGAGGATCGAACCCGCGTGAGGAATAGAAGCGCCTGGAAGCACGTAAGTAAGCGCTTGTAGCCTGCTTCACGATGCGCACTAACTGTCCCTTTTATCTTGCAGGTACAAGTTCGGAGCTTTAGAGAAGCTGAAGGGTGCTGGAATACCCACTGGATTCGGCGTGGGAAGGAGTAATGGCACGTGAGTAATAAAGTTGCCCAATGTCTTTAAACGCACCTTCTTTTGTCTTTCAGATGCGAGATGCAGCGCCGAAGGCCTCCGGAGCGTGCGAAGAACTGGTAAGCTTTTGTCTTTCAGATGCCGGAATGCAGTGCGAAGACCTCTGGAGCATGCGAAGAGTAGGTAAGCCTTTGTCTTTCAGATGCCGGAATGCAGCGCGAGGCGTTGGTGACAGCCGATGGACCAGGTAAGAGATGCGCTGCCACTGAAGACCGTAGTGCTAACCTGTTCTTTCTTTGTCTTTACAGGTGCTGCTGAAGACTGGATTCCAGGTTGGTAAGCCTTTGTTCCCTTAGGCCCAGGATCAGAAGCAGAAGACACGATGAGCGTTCTGCTGCAGAGAATGCAGAATAACGCAAAGCAAGATTCATCCATCGGGTGTGGTTTAAATTGCCTCCTGTAGTGCTTAGGTGTCTCCTTCCACAGCCACGCCTAGGTAAGAAAAGAGTTCCTGCTTTCCAGAAGAGTTCCAGTGTTCTGAACCTAGGGAGTGGCTCCTGCCCCACCCAACAGGAAAAGTAGTCCCAAACAGAAGAGGATCAGGGGTTCAACTGGCAGGTAAGTAAGCAGCATGGTCTGCTGCAGGTAAGTCCACCCAAGCATTATGAGCCCGGCGCTTCCAGCGCTGGGACTGGGCATCTTTATGAGCCTGGTGCCACTGGCGCCAGGACAGGGTCCAAAAGGTCCCAATTGGGACTGGCTGGCACTCGGAACCGGGGTTATGGGTCTGCTTCCAAGGGAGTCGGGCAAGTCCTAATCTTTTGGAAGCAGAGATCATGACAGAAAATCCGCACGGTTCGTTTTTTGCATATTCCACCCTCATTTTGAGGATGGGAAGGGATTGTGTACAGAAGAGGTTCATGCCACTACTGCACTGTTTTTCGTTAATGCATTTAAGGGTCAATTCTAAGCATTGTGTACAGTATGTCACAACAAAAGTGGTGAGAAAATGGGGATCAGAAATGCCTAATTCCTCTCGCCCCGTTGATTGGTCCCATGCAAATCCTTTATGCTGCTTTGAAATGAAGCACTACTAGTGTCTACTTTTAACCCCTGCATTACTGGGGGCCTGGTGCAGCTGTGGTACACACCAGTGTGTACATAATCAAAATGAGGATTGTTCCATTGTTTACTAGCTTGTACTACGCAAGTGTCGGAATTTAGGAATAGCAGTTCAGCCATTTTGTGTGTACAGCACATTAACCAGATGTCTCTTGCTTCTAAGTGCTGTAAAAATAGATGTTATACAACCTGATAGTGCTCAATTTATCGACTGCAGAAGGATGCTTGAGCAAGTCAGCCCTGCTGGGGATTCAAACGTGTGCAATGCAGGCTTTGCCCCGTGTCAGTGGCGAGAGCGTAACCCAAAGCGTAGATGGTGGGTTAGAGCGGCAGGAGGGGGTCTCGCCCCGCATTCGGTAGTAACATTTGGTTAAAGAAAACGCAAGCAAAAGCATTTGAGCAATAGACATACATCTTTCGATAGCAAAGAGGGGCGACCCAGAGAAGATGTATAATAATATACAGGTTGTGTTTCCTAGGCAGCCCTAAAACAAAGCAGAGCAGGGGAGAGACAGAAGTAGTACTGGAAATGTATTTAGCCCATCACCTAGATGAACAGTAGATGATGTGTACATGTTCATTCTTCATTTAAGTATGAGTTCCTATTAATGAAGAGGATAACATGTCAATAGGAGTTGGACAAATTGCATTAGTGGGGCCTGGCATGCTGCTTAAGCTCGGATGATGGGGACAGTTAATAAAAGGATATAGTCCAAACTCTGAGGTTCAGGGACCTCATTTCACCAAAATGCCTGAGGTAGCGGAAGTGACATCACACGACTCTTGACCTCTGATGACATCACATGAGGTGATATGATTGGAACCATCCTCAAGTGACAGCACGGGACATTTCACTGCTTGCAAAACAGGAAATGGCATCACATAGCAATGTTCCTGAGTACACAAAGAAAAATATGGTTACGATATCACTCTAATAGGATATATATTTCATACACAAATTGATCACCATATGTGGTGTTAATATCAGTGTGTATAGGCCCATATTACCACATTACTGTGAATGTAAGTCGACGTCCAACACAGCAACCTGGACTATTGTACATCACTCGGGGTAACTGTAAACGGACAGAGTATCTCAAAGAGACCGAAATCCCAAAGTGCAGGCATCCAGTTCCTGCCAAGTGTCTGGCCACAGACTTGAAACAGCAACTGACCAACATAAGACAATAAGAGGCTGCACCACTTAATGCTTTTCACTTGGACAATACACAGAGGGATTTTCTTGTCAATAATGCACTTTGAACCATTGCACAGCAACCCACCCTGCCAGTCACCCAGAGCCTGAATTCCCCCCACCATTTTCACCACAGGCCCCCCAACATGCACTCTGAGTCGATAAGGGCCCTCCATCAAAAGCTTTAAATGTCTGGCACCCACTCCCGCATTCCAACACCTTACACCTCCAATGCCTTGCTCCAACACCTTCCTGTTTACACAGTGCCACCCTTCAGCCACTTGAGTCTCCAGCATTCTCCAACTCCATCAACCTCAAGCAAACGAGCAACTTAAGACTCCAGTAACCTCTTTCATCACCACAACAGTGTGACTCTCAATTACCCTCCTCAGACATCTTATATCTGCATTCAATGCATTTAAACTCTTAAAACTCATTACGTCTGAGACATTCTCTCCGAACATCTGTAAGTCAATAGTACAACATTGTAAGTCTCCAGAACCAGCCTCCATAACATTGAGCCTCAGGCACACACATCTAACCCAGAGATGTGCCAGTGGTTATGAATAATTTGAAACCTTCCAGCTATCACCTTTCTGTTTTGCTTATTTGGTAAATAACCCAGAGTTTTTTTTGTTGGAAGAGAAATCAAGGAGAAGAATGTGTTGCAGGTCACAGTAATTGCAGGTTTTCTTTATTTTAAAATTTAAACAGCAGCTCCATGACAACACCCCTAGAAAAGGTCCATTTTATTATTTTCTTTGGTCCTTTATGTGTTGCTTAAAGCCAGCATCCTCCAGCTTCTAAGCACTGGAACAGGAATTGAACCCATGTTGCACTGCATCCTCTTGTTCCCAAAGCAATTGTGTGGTCCCCGACCCATCCCTTCAAATATATATTTTTTTTGCTTCAGAAGGCAACAGATGGTTTACTTTAAAGGCGGAGGGCAAGTTCATGTACATTAATTATCTCACCTTGCGTCTATCTACAGTGTGCCTGTGATGCAGGTCTGGCAGTTCTGGGCACGGTCACAGTGCCCAGGCAGGATTGGTGGCAGAAAGCACTGGGGCACAGCCTGTCATCACAGGCCCAGTGGCTCACTGGGTGCACAAAGCAGACAACGAGAAACACTGATGATGCCTGTTCATACTGGCCTGTCACTGAGTACTGCATGCTGCTCTTACCCATTCCCAGCTAGCTAGACCTGGTCCCCATACCCTGCCTGTTGCTACAGTACTGGGTATCAGCGGCACAGACAGCTCCACCTCTGACCCCAACCATTCAGGCATTCTACCCTAATGGACTGCCAACCTGTTAGTGATGGCAGCTTCATCGTTTTTCCTGCTTTATTGTTATTTCTCCAGCTATTGAGATCTAGATTTCCGGTAAAAGCTGTGGCACATTTAGCTGCATTTACAACCACCTTTTTCAGGTGCAACACAGATGTCTGCGCTTGGCACTGCCACCTCATCCAGTGGCCCAGGGGTGGCAAGGACAGGGCTGGGGGTAGCAGAGGGGGGCAGGGGTAGCAGCTGCTTCCCCTGACAACTCCCAAATGACGTCCCTGCTGAGGATATCCATTAAGAACCATGAAAGGGCAGTCCCAACTACAACTCATAGTATACATTTATTCAGAGCTGAGGAAAGCAGGGAAAGGCCTCAAAAACATTTGCATATACGAGGAGCTTAACATTCTTGCAAAAATGTTTATAATATTAACTGCTCATTATGGTGTATGTACAGCCTGTTGATCAGAATAAAACATCAGTTGCCATTGCAGGACCCAGAGCTGTGTACACATGATATATTAGATAAAGAATACATTTCACACCTGCGGTAGAGTGCTCAGCCAGTCAAATGGCTGGAAATGCGGGCAAGAACTGCCACCCGAGGCCCTTAGTCAAGTGTGGCCATCTTGATTTCTCTGTTGGCCCCTTCCTATTGTCTTCTCCCACTTCCAACCTCCTACCCCCAAGACATCCTGCACCCCTTCCCTCGCCTCCTTCCCCACTTACATGCTGGACAGGAGCTTTGTGCCCCAGTCGCGGCACTCTGTCCCCGTCCTCGGTCCCTGCCATACAAATGGTAAAAGGACTGAGACCCTCCTCCATTTACTATGCCGGTGGCCATCTTTTTTTCCACTGGCGATTTGACCCACACAACATGCGGGGTAAAATAAAAAAAAAATGAAATCAATAAAACTATTTGCACCCTGGGAAGAAACCCGGCATGTGAATAGCTATCCCCTCCTTTCGGGGGCGGAGAAGGCAGAGGCTGTGTACCTAGCCGGTAACAGCCCTAAACTCACGCTGCGGCAGACTGATATTTAAACCCTTCTGAATGTACAAGGACCAACTAGGAGGCCAGTTAGTGGTGTATTTGGATCTTTAATACGAGCAAAACATTCTTGCAGAGTAAACCTCCTTAACATCACATGAGACCAACTGTGTAGGGTGATGTGTGAAGGTCTGAGTGTTTAGAAATGTATGTATGAGAAAGGACTAGCACTGTGGATGAAGTTTATTTGGCATAATACAAGAGGACTCTTCACTGGATAACAGTCATTTTAGAGCATGATTTGTCAGTTCCCTCAAGTGTCTTGACTATTTAAATGTATGGGGGCTGCCTTAATCGGGAAAAGTATACGTTCATTACGCTAGGATTTCGCAGGGAGGGAACACCTTCATGGCCAAAAAAGATCATTTATAGTTTAAAGAAGTTAACTGTTAACTCTTGGGTCGGAGGGGGTGCTGAAGTAGCTTCACACCCATGCAATGATCCAGAATCAACAAGCATTGACAATGTCAGCAGTTTGGGCGTTGTTGCAAGCACGAGAAAGGCATTTTCCAGAAACTGCCCCAGTGTATTATGTCGCCATTGATGGTAGCAGGTGCAAAATGGTACGAGTACCTGGGCATCTCTCATCATCGCCTGTCAAATGGCTAATACCTACACACAAACCAAAACTGCTGGTGTTAATAAGGCTTGACTGAAGGACACGTATAGTGCTTATAAAGTGAGTGGCTGAAGGCAGACTTGGTTAAGACATTTTAATAATTTTATTAAACAAGCGAACAAATATTACATCAGTAGCACGTTTACTGCTCCACTGAAGTCATTAATTCTCAAAAAACTGCTTTGAAAAAACGCTGGCAGGCACTTTGAGTTCAAAGTTTGATGGCAAGGCTCGATTAACGTGAGCTCAAAGAGTTCCCATGAGGAGGTGTTTCAGGTGGGGAGGGGCCGAACTGGGTAAGAATGGCCATAAGGATTAGCATGACCATGGGCAGTCAATGTGTGGGCAAATAACCAAACAGCTGCAAGCATCGTGTGCCTCCTCATATGCCATTTCTCCCTACTTGTACTCTAATGCAAATGTTTCAGCTATTAGGTGGTACTAAATTTCCACCTAATAACCCAAAGTACAAATGGAAAGTGAGAACTACATTTTATTCCTTAAACTACCTAAACAGGTTGTCTATTTAGCCCAGGATCGGGATGTTTCGAGGATTCCACGCTTCTCCGATATACCATGCAATGGAAAAGCTAAAAAATAGTCATCTGACAACATTCATATAGCACTATTACCATGAAATGGAAACTGGCTATGCAAAACAGACATTTACCATTCTGTGTGAACTATGTCATAATGGAATCTTTCACACACTTGGTTTTGGAGTTTGGTTGTGAAAAGGAACAGTCCCTGGCTTGCCTTCAAATAGTAGGCAAATCAGATTTTGCCTGGCAGTGCAGTCTTATGTTGCCTTTGCTCAGTCTTGTATCTCCCAGTAGTCCGAGTACCCTGATGCAAAGTCAGTAACAGGCCTACAATGTAGAGTGCAGCCTGCAATTAGGAAGGTGGTCCCTCTCCTTTGACGCTCTAGAGATAACCACAGATATGCACACGAAATACTTCCTTCTCGTTTGATGTTTTCTTATTGTTGTTAATCTGCAAAGCGCTTTGGAGTAAAGCGCTATATACACAATAAAATACAAATACAAATCTGTTCCTTTATATCACAGTTGCAAGGATATGTCAAACAGAAACAAGCTTCATCATGTGCATGTTTTGTTACTAATATAGGGAGAACGCAAGCGTCACCAACAACAGAGGAGCACACTCAAACTCACTTTTCATTATGCATAGAAGTGGTCACAATAGACAAAGACCTCGGTGACATCTAGCAACAGTTACACCTTAGCTTATGCAGTAGCGCTACTTTATCCAGGCACCAGTGAGGCAACAACCAAACGTGTTTACAAACATGGTCCAGTAGCAACCGTCCAGCGTTTGGGAGATAGGAGGTTCCCGTTCCCATCAGCGCAGTGCGCAGCAGGGTCGGACTGGGGCATACATTAGCCCAGGCACCAAAGAAAAAGTGGCCCACAACTGCAAATAGCAATTCATTCCTTTTCTGTCAGACTGAGTAGTACCTGTTGGGGGTTTGTCCTTGGCCCCATGCGTGCCCGCAAGCCCCCACCCTGAAAGGACCACACAGCTCACACGTCCTTTCAGTTCGGGCTTCCCTGTCGCTCTGCTGCGGCCGGGAACGCCCCGTTTATTTATGCAGCACGCGGCGGCGTACGCGTCCCACACGGGGCAGCGCCACAGTACCGTAAGGTGAGTTTTTCGGTCAAATTTGTTGACAATTCTGCATTTTAAAGGATAGGAGTTCAGTAACACAGATCCTTTTTCGGGAGGACACCCAACTGCTTTTATTACTAAACACTACAAACCACACAACACAATAACAGCAACATTTTACGCCCACGCCCCTTTAATGTCAGCCGCCCGGGTCCCCTTATTCGGACAGACTGTCCACATGTCCCAGCACGTATTCGGTGAGGTAAGCGGGTTTCCCTCGCCCAGCCCTCTGGGGGTACCTCCCGCTTACCTCCGGCACGGGAAGTCCTTCCGCAGCAGTTCCCCGGACAGGGGAATGCGGTGTGCCCAAGGGAACTCCGGCGTCCTCCGGCACCTCCGCCACATCCGGGTCCAGTGGTGGTTCAGTTCGTGGATCACCCAGCTTCTTAAAGAAACTGACGTTTCGGGTGACGGCAGATCTTCCATCCGAGGCCGTCACCATGGACCCCTTTACGGCTACCACGTCCAATGGCTCTGGCTCATAGGGGAGCGAGAGCTTCCCATGGGGGTGTCGGTTGCGAATGAGCACCTCGTCTCCCGGTTCCAGCAGCTGGGGGCGAAGACCCCTTCGCAAGTTCTCCTGGTCAATCCTGACCCGCCTGTCGGCCTCAACCTGCTGGTTGTCAATTACTCCCGGCTCCTTCTCCCGGACCTCGGGCAGTAGGCCCCAGGGACATCGCCTGAACAGAGCCTCCGCCGGGGCTACCCCCGTGGAGGCATGTGGGGTGGTGCGGTACACTCGCAGGAATTGGTAGAGGGCTCGTTGGAGTGGCTGCCCTTGTCCCAGGGCAATCCTGAAGGTCTTATTGAGTATCCGCATCAGTCTTTCAGAGTCACCATTAGCTCGGGGCCACAGCGGGGATATTTTCCTGTGCTGAATCCCGCAGCTCTACATGAACTCCGAGAACCGCTCACTTTGGAATGGCGACCCATTGTCCAAGCACAGAGTGATGGGGAAGCCATGGGCCGCAAACACCTTCTCCGCGGCCACGACCATGTGCTCGAAGGCCACCGACTCCACAAACTCCACCTCCGGGTATCGTGAGTACTCATCAACGATTACGAGAAAATGGGTGCCTACGGACGTCGACCCAAAATCCGCATGGACGACCTCCCAGGGCCGTGTCCCCCGGGGCATCGCCTCAATGGCCGGCTCTCGTTGCACGGGAGAAGCCGCCTGGCACCACACACAGGCCGCAACAAAGTCATCCACCCTTCTCTCCAGTTCCGGGAACCAGACCTTCAGCCGCAGTCTCGCCTTGGTCTTGGCGGCGCCCTGATGTCCATGGTGGAGCGAGAGCTTCCCATGGGGGTGTCGGTTGCAAATGAGCACCTCGTCTCCCGGTTCCAGCAGCTGGGGGCGAAGACCCCTTCGCAAGTTCTCCTGGTCAATCCTGACCCGCCTGTCGGCCTCAACCTGCTGGTTGTCAATTACTCCCGGCTCCTTCTCCCGGACCTCGGGCAGTAGGCCCCAGGGACATCACCTGAACAGAGCCTCCGCCGGGGCTACCCCCGTGGAGGCATGTGGGGTGGTGCGGTACACTCGCAGGAATTGGTAGAGGGCTCGTTGGAGTGGCTGCCCTTGTCCCAGGGCAATCCTGAAGGTCTTATTGAGTATCCGCATCAGTCTTTCAGAGTCACCATTAGCTCGGGGCCACAGCGGGGATATTTTCCTGTGCTGAATCCCGCAGCTCTACATGAACTCCGAGAACCGCTCACTTTGGAATGGCGACCCATTGTCCAAGCACAGAGTGATGGGGAAGCCATGGGCCGCAAACACCTTCTCCGCGGCCACGACCATGTGCTCGAAGGCCACCGACTCCACAAACTCCACCTCCGGGTATCGTGAGTACTCATCAACGATTACGAGAAAATGGGTGCCTACGGACGTCGACCCAAAGTCCGCATGGACGACCTCCCAGGGCCGTGTCCCCCGGGGCATCGCCTCAATGGCCGGCTCTCGTTGCACGGGAGAAGCCGCCTGGCACCACACACAGGCCGCAACAAAGTCATCCACCCTTCTCTCCAGTTCCGGGAACCAGACCTTCAGCCGCAGTCTCGCCTTGGTCTTGGCGGCGCCCTGATGTCCATGGTGGGCCAATGTGATTACCTCCGTTATCTTGGATTGGGGGACCACTATGCGGTCACCTCGGAGCAGGAGACCCGATTCCGAGAAGGACAGCTCGTCCTCGACCTTCCACAATTGCTCGAGCCCTGTCCTGGCCTCCTGGGTCCGCCCCGCCAGAGCCTCCAGGATGGATTTCCAGGAGCCGTGCTGCATTGAGTGCTTTAGGATCTGGAAGCACTCATCCTCGGCCGCGGCAGCCTCCAGCACGGATAGGGGCATTGCATTCCCCTCCACCACCATTCGAACATGGTCGTCGGCCTCCTCCACACAGGTGTCGTACTCCTCTCCCCTGCGCACTCCAGGATGCCGGGAGAGGTAGTCCGCTGCGTTATTGGCCCCTGGCCGATACACCAGGGTAACTCCATACTCAAGCAAGGCAAGCATCCACCTCTCAATCCTAGCCGGGGGCTTCGAGGATGACCCAGCCAGAATGGGAAGCAATGGCTTGTGGTCTGTTACCACGGTCACTGGACGCCCCAAGACAGAGTCGAAAATGTCTGCAACCCCAGAGGACCGCCAGTGCCTCCCGCTCGATCTGGGAGTATCGTTGCTCCGTTTCCGAGAGCACCTTGCTGGCGTATGCCACTGGGCGGACGCTCTCGGCCCGGTCCACCTGAGTCAGTACAGCCCCCAGGCCGAACGGACTAGCGTCCACAATGATCTCGGACGCCAGCGCCGGGTCGAAGAATGCCATGGTGTCCTCTGCTGTTAAGACGCTCTTAATGTCCTCAAAGGTCGACTGCTCAATTGGGCCCCACTGCCAGATCGACTCCTCCTTCCTCAATGCCCTGAGCGGCTCGGACCTGGAAGTGAAATTTTGAATGAAGCGCCCACAGTATGTCACCATACCAAGGAAGCTCCTCACGTCGGACACCGACTCGGGGGGGCTGCGCCTTCTTAATGTCCTGAACCTTCCTCGGATCGGGCGACACCCCCCCTCCTTGAACACAAACCCGAAGAATTCAATGGAGGGGCGCAGGAACTCACATTTATCCCTATGAAGGGTGAGGCCCAGTGACTGCAGCCTCTCAAAAGTCTTTCCAAGCCTCCTCAGATGGTCCACTTCTGTCCTAGCGAACACCAAAATATCATCGCTAATATTAAGGACACCCTCCAGATCTGCTAGGGCGCCCCGTATAATGTTCTGAAATACTTCTGCAGCCGATGAAACCCCAAAACTCAATCTCTTGTACCTGTATAGCCCACGGTGGGAGGTAAACGATGTTATGTACCGGGACTCGGGGTGGAGGACAACCGATGATATCCTGCTCGAAGGTCTAACTTGGAGAAGAAACGGGCCCCTTGTACTTCAGCGATAATGTCATCGATGGTAGGGGTGAGATGCCGCTCCCTCTTGATGGCCTTGTTGGACAGCCTCATGTCCACACAAATCTGGACAGAGTCAGGTTGTTTAGGTTTTCTAGCCACCACAATAGGGGACACCCAGGGCGTCGGGCCCTCGACCTTCTCGATAATAACACCTCCTCATGGGAACTCTTTGAGCTCACGTTACACAAGCCTTGCCATCAAACTTTGAACACAAAGTGCCTGCCAGCGTTTTTTCAAAGCAGTTTTTTGAGAATTAATGACTTCAGTGGAGGCGTAAACGTGCTACTGATGTAATATTTGTTCGCTTGTTTAATAAAATTATGTCCAGACTCACCAGGTTGTCTAACTCCTTGTCCACCTGCTCCCTCAGATGGAACGGTACCCTGCGGTGCTTCAGGGCAATGGGCTGTACGGAGTCATCAATGTGCAGCCTGACCGGGTCACCGGTCATCTTTCCAATGCCGTTGAAGAGGGCAGCGTACTTATCAAGGAGGTCATTGATGTCTTCCAAGTACACCGAGTACGCGAAACTGACAATTCCGAGAGCCTCGGCAGCAGCACAGCTTAGGAGAGTGTTGTTACTCACAGGGGTCACATAGAACCGAGCCCTGATCTGGGAGCCCTCATGCTCCACACTTGCCACAAAGGCACCGTCCAGCGGTATTGGTTGTAGTCCTCCAAAAGCGAATATGCGGGCTCTCGGCGTAGCCAAGTCCGGGGGCGGGTCAAAGGCGTCATAGTGTCCCCTAGCCATTACATTGACTGACCCCCCGTGTCCACCACTTTTGTTTGGCCAACAGCATAACAAATCTCTCATAGTCCACGTTGGCAAGGGGCAGAAAGTGCGCAAGGAGCACCGCCTTGGCCACATCATAGGATTGGTCCACCGGAGTAAGCGACTCAAAAATGTCCTGGACCGCAGGCCCTGCCGAGTACAGCATAGTGGCCACCATGCTGTCGTCGTCCGTCACCTGAGCAGCCCTGAAATACATGTCAAGGCAGCCAACTCACCTCCTCCACCGGGGCCCCATGCTGGAAGGTGGGCCCGATGCATCAAATTCGGGCATGGGCTGCAGGGCAGCCTGGGCTCGTGCCTGAGCCATGACAGGGAGTCCTTGCTGAGCACCTGGCTGTGCCACCGGCAGCACCTGGGGTGCAGGAGCCTGAACACCTACTTGCGGGGGCAGCTGTAGAGCCACCGCTGGTTGTCGAACTGGAAGCACTGGGGGCTGCAAAGCCTGCTGATGTTGTGCCGCTTGGCCACCGTCCTGAGGAAGCTGTACAGCTACGGCGGCCTCACCCTCCTGATCATCAATGTCACTCATGGGCTTGAGCGCACAGCCACCCCCACCTATTGTCCTGAGGGCCGCAACTCAACCACCCACCACCACCATGCAGACAAAAGCCTCCCCCCCTCTTCCAGGCACAGCAACAGTCCAACCTGGGGGAGAGGCGGTGGTGACTTGTCTTTTTTTTTTTTTTTAAACAAGATTTTTATTTTATTCAAACCAAACAACAATACAAAAAAACATAATTAAACACATTTAACAACATAAACACTGCACTCCCAATCCCCCCACCCCTTATGAGCCTATTTGTTCTTCACATTCAGTATCCGTTCCGTGTGTCAGGGTATCGCCGCCCTCAGATTCAGCTGGAGCCGACACTGCTCCAAACATTTCAGCTATCAATAATTTCCATGCCATGAGGGAACCCATTTCTTCACCCTCCCCCGCATTCCTAGCCTCTTGCCACACCACTGTTTCAGCCTCCGCCCATTTTTGTAGGTCCTTCCACCAGACCTCCACTCGCGGCTTATGACACTCCTTCCATCCCATGGCAATCCTTCGTTTCGCGAGCACATATGCCAAATCTCTCATTTCCCTAACATGTTTGAGTTTTCGCACTCTGGGATACCCTCCCAGGAAGCAGGCCCAGGCCGAGTCTATTTTGAGCGTGATCCCCTTCCCTGCTAGTTTCTGTGCCACTTCACCCCAGTAGCATTCAATTACCGGGCACGCCCAGAACATGTGCATCATGTCGGCATTCTCGTCGTCACACTTAGGGCACGCCTGGCGCCCAATAATTCGGAACTTTGATATTCACAGAGGGGTCATGTATGCCGAGTGCGTTATATAAAGCTGTATTTGTTTGAACCTGGCATTTCTCGACACCTTTTTATGATATCCCAAAGCACGTTCCCATATCCCATCTTCCATCGGGGCTCCCATCTCTGTTTCCCATTCTAATCTCAAGTGCACCAGGCGGTGGTGACTTGTCCCTCGCTCACCTGGGACAGCTTCAAGCCACAAGACCCATGGAGGAGAAGAAGACACCCACTGCAGCCATCCTCGTGATGATGAAGGGGACAAAGAAGAAGCCACAGCGTCCTGATGATGAAGGGGACAAAGAAAAATGCTGTGTTTCCACCTTGCCGTAGTCCACAGGGGTGTGGATGTTCCAAAAATTAAGCTACAACTGTGGAGTGGACTAGACAGGCCCTGCCATGTTAGTCCTTCCCCTAGCTTTCACTCGACGTAGGAGCCCCAAAACTGGAGTAAAATTCACAAACCAGGCATGGGCGTGCAGGTTAGTCTGCCTGCAAGCAGAATATCAAAAAATTAGACCCGGATCACCTTCACCCTCCAAACCAGAGCCTAATGAAGTTCCACGGCCTCAGAGACAAAATGGCCGCCAGTAGTGTGTACGATCCGCAGCCACGGCGTGAAACGAAACATCCGAACGTTCCGTTTCAAGGAAAAAATTCCGGAATGCCTTCACCGCCGGACCCGGGCATCCGTTAACACTCGTCGCCACTGTTGGGGGTTTGACCTTGGCCCCATGCGTGCCCGCAAGCCCCCACCCCGAAAGGACCACACAGCTCACACGTCCTTTCAGTTCAAGCTTCCCGGTTGCTCTGCTGCGGCCGGGAATGCCCCGTTTATTTATGCAGCACGCGGTGGCGTACGCGTCCCACACGGGGCAGCGCCACAGTACCGTAAGGTGAGTTTTTCGGTCAAATTTGTTGACAATTCTGCATTTTAAAGGATAGGAGTTCAGTAACACTGATCAAAATTTACTAGCCGCGAATTGAATTAACTAATGAAAGTAGCCCAGTTATGCCAAAAAACAGGCCAATGTTGACCCAAAAAAACGGTCCCACACTAGAATGTTGGGCACGCAATCCGGACATTGCCCTATGAGCCAGTCCGAGACTGGTGCGGAGACTGGAACAAAGTACTAGCACCTCGGGCCTGTGGAGAAAGTGGAGCAGCCATGATCTCACCAACAAGACTATAAACCACTGCGGGAAACACTAGCCATGTCTTGGGTGTAGCCAGATTCTACAAAAAGGTGCAATGGAGGCCACTGGCAATAGTCAGTATTTGATCTGGGGCAGTAACAGACTGAGCCGCAGAGGTTCAATTCCACACCATGTACACAAAACCACTATAGTATTAGTATGTGCCACAAGAATGACACCACAATGTCAAATAGCTACAGGTCCTATTGACATACAAGACATGCTTCCATGAGCTGGTCCTGGGACAAATGCAACAGAGGGGTAAACTTTTCCTATTGCCTGGTGACTTTTTTGAGGCCATACCTCCTTAGCCTGGTGTGCCACACACAACCATAAGCCTATGCATCTCCTGCATGAATACCATGCCATACACAAAGACCAGGCAATTGAATCATCAGAGATGCAGCAGCACAACATGAGGCCGAGTGTACACAGGTATGGGTGCGTCTAATAAATGATATTTCAACACAAATCCATTTTGCAAACGTTCACACTCCTAATTGCGAATGGAGTTGCTGATGGAACATATCAACTCTGTCAGGCAGTTACAGATCATAATTCCAGAGTTGTCACTGATGGAGGTAGATATACTGGCTTTAGAGCGAAACAGGGCTGGCAACTAGGCATGCATGCAGCCTCCAAAACCCATAGCCGATATTTTGACCACGCAAACTGACATGGGACGGTCATTCTCCTTTAGGAAACCTGGGCACGAGGACATGGATTATTTTGGTGTAATAGAAAAGTGTCATGAGGGTAGCTAGAATCTGTTAGGATGAGAGTGGGGTCAACACGTCCAACCTTCTACCCTAGTGTGAAATGTGGAAAAGCAACCAATGAAGCAATGTAAGGAGGGGATCATGGTGATTAATATTCAAAAAAGGAATGTCCGGGCAATATGCCAGTCCAATGTATCTTTGCTGCGCGTGAAAAAGGTAATGCAGCATTGCATAGGGTGGGCTGGTGCAGGACCAAACAGAGCACTTGAGACACAAATACATTCCTAAACTTGTATTATGTCACCAGAAGAGGTTGGGCAAAAAGCCTGTGGGACTGGGCAACACAAGAGAGATAGGAAAAGTGCCAGGATGGGCCATTAACAGACACGTGCTCAAGTCTAATTCTTAGCCTCGGGTAAAACCAAATGCCCCCTGTCCCAAAGTTACTGTATTAAATAGTACCTAATACCGTGAGTCACAGAGCTCCTAGGCTTACATCAGCTCCTGCTATCATACAGCAGCTCTTTCTGGTGGTCCCATGGTTCGGCTGCAAGAGTCCTATGCTAGTAGGTCACCTTCTCAGGCTTCGTGAAAGTTGCCACCATAAATGCCTACTAGCAAGATACTATCCCCCACCCTTGTATTAGAGGACAGCCTAAGCACCCAGTAGGCGCGCAACACCACTTCTTGTAATGTAAGTGGTCTTGTACGCTGTACTGCCACTTTTGCTGGCCTCGCTGTGCATGTAAGAAAAAGGAGTCAGGTTCATTAGTGGTGTTAGGGTCGTTTCAGGGGCCAGCAGAGCCTTGCCATGGGTCCGCGGACTCCAAGCTCAGGGAGGGCCCTAACTCCCTCCCGGGTGCCAAGAAGCTGAGGTCCACACAAGGAGCAAAGTTTACTGTGGTTCATTGCACAAATGCACAGGGGTCAGATGCCAACTAGGTCCGGGCACATCACACCGATCTCTGGCACGCAGGCCACTTTTAATAACATGTGACGTAACATTCTGCGTCAGTCCTGGCTCCTTCCCCCAAACCCAACACCACTCAGGATAGGCTGCTGAGTGGTAGTTCCTCTATCGAACTGTATAGAAGGCATTGTTAGTGGATACGGCTATGTCAAGTGGTGTACCTGGACCATCCCCAAAAATCGTTACTCAAGGAATGTTACATTGGGTAAGCCCTGTGATTGGTCAGTAGCCCTCCACCATCTGCCCTTGGATCCAACACCTTGATTGGCCAGGCCGCGGGCCCCCAAGCCTGGGACGAACTCCGTTCCCAGCCTGCGAGACACCTGTCCTCAAGCACATGTCTACTATGTTTCAGCACTTTGCAACTATGTGTCTGCCCATTACAATAGTGCAAGGACGGCTAATGTCATGAGAGCATTCCATTCCCATCTGCAAGGCAATCAGAGTAACCATTATGTATCAGGCTGCTGTCTAGCCGTGAGACGGCCACTTGTCCCCAGTCTCCGAGCCTTGGCTGGTTGTCAGCTGCGCTGGGTCACGTGGTTGGGGTCCACTCGTGCAAGCTCAATTACCCCGAATTTAAGGTGCTTCTCAGGGAATATTAGTTGTTGCTGCTGCCGGTGACACCTTGGCTCTGGGATGCAGAATGTAGAGTTGTAACATGATGTCCTTGATGGCCTATGACCTATGACTCTTGCCAAGGTTCATTCTGTCTGCGCAGCACCTTGCGTCTGGAAATTTACTGAGCCCATCATGGCTTACTGCATCTTCCTGGTGCCTGCTGTAGTCCCCTTTAGGGAATTGCCATAATGTCCATAGGTTAGCGGGTATTCTGTGGCTGGCCAAGTCCCATCCTTCCATAGGGTTAATTGCTTTTAAGCATGTGCAAGCGTATAGACGAGTTCTCTGTGCTTCTTGCGTTCCGCTGTGCTGCAGCAACCTAATGACAAAACAACAAACGTGCTGCTAATGTATATGTGTATTACTGTCCTCTATCTCGTGTTCTTCATGTAGTTTGGTGTGTGCGTGTCCAGTTGCACGGATCTGTGCGTGTGCTTCATGTCTAACACGGCTACGTCGTCGTGGTGTCTCTAACGACCTGCTGCATGGCGTTTATCATTCAATGTCTAGTCAAGTGTGTCCATGTGGTTTATGTCAGTTCGGTCCTGTGGCTCTTCGTCTACTCTGGGTTTGTGGTTTGACAGGAGCGTGGGGTAGGCCAATGTGGTGTTTCTTGTAGTAGATGTTTTTGGCTGGGGTGGTAGGAATCGGTATAAGTTTGTAGGACTGGCGGCTACAGTATTGCTGGGGCTTCTTCCGATTTGGGGTCTGTCCAGGATGGGAGTATATTCGGATTTCTCCTCTCCAGTCCCCCCTCTGGTCGACTTGTCGACCACAACGTCATGATATCTCTTGTTTTCCATCAGCCACCATAACTTGGTTATTCCACCAAGGGGTCAATAATGGTTCACATGGTCTTCGAATGACCAATACTTATAAACACAGCCACCTCCAGGCTTGCAATATACCCACTTCCCTACATACTTCTTCGGGTTCCTAGGGTTTTCTATCTTCATGGTGGGGGGATGTACGTTGGCTTGTATTATCTGCTGCGTCAGTCTTTCGCGTTCCTTTAGTACTTCATCCATGTGTTAGTCATTGTCCATGGCCATTAATAACTTCATTCCTACTGCTTCTCCTACAGCCTTCTTGCACCTCGCTATACAGAACTTAACACTGAAAGCAGATGCTAGTCCCATTACTACTCCACCTGCTAATAACTTCAAGTCATTCAACAGCTAAGATGGCATCCACGACCAGATGTACAAAAACCAGCTTTAATCTTTTTTCACACCCTTTGACTCCTCTTCCATCTTTGTGTGCATTTTCTCCAGCTGTGCTACTGCTTCAGACAATGTCCCGTTGTCCTCATTGTTTGCAGGTGTGAACATACAGCAGGAACTTCCAATCTTGGTGCAAACTCCTCCTTCTATTGCTGTGAGGAGGTCCAAAACATACCTATTCTGCAAGGCCAATAACCTTATCGCTCCAAGTTATTTTATTGCATTAAACCCATTCACTGTCGAGTTAATGGTGATCATTAGTTCCCAGCGGGTGATTTGTAGCCACTTTGCATTGCCATATTTCTGGAAATCCAGGATGTAGAAGCACTGAGAAGAACATCGCTGTTCAGCTGAACAATCTGTGAGCTGGAGGTATTTCGTTGGGAGCTAGAGATAGTTGCCTCTCTTCACTCTTCTCAGTACTCTTTTCTACTGTAGTGCTGTCTGCAGTGTCTGGCTTCAGTTTTAATGATCTCTTCTTCCGGCACCTTCCATTGTCCATTTTAGGGAACTTATCAATGTTTACATGCGTTTTTGGCACTACCAGTGTGGGTATGTTGATGTGCGCCTGGGAACACACCCCACCCCAGTTTGGTTGTTGCTTCTCCTATGCCTTAGAACCACAGGCCCAATAGTGATCCATTAGCACTGCCGTTCCCGTCTTTGGATGAGATATCTTCTCTATTCTCCTGCTACCTTAAACCCGCAACCTTCCTTGTGTCCCACCTCTTCGGTGCCGTCGGTTTGATAGCAAAGGGTTGGTGCTGTCAGGGGTATAATCGTCAGTGGGCCATCTTCCTTTTCCACCCATGTGAGTAAGCTCGCACTTTTGGCTCACACCTTGAGACACTTGTTGTTTCCTTCTTGGACCTTACTCACTGGTGCTTTAGATAGTGTCAATGCCTTGCTTCCTACAACTCCATCTTCCCATCTGTCCTTTGTGTATACCTTCCCATATACCAGTACCTGTGTTCATTCCCAGAAGCCGGGTTCTCCTCCTATTTCCTTCGCTCCCCACTGACATGGTAGGTATTGTAACGTCACCTCCTTTGTTTCCGGACCATCTGTGATGTACCTAATGTAAAGGATTCAATCGGGCGTCACACACTGGATCAGGAAGGACTCTTGCCCTTAGCCTAGGATGTAGCGCTCAATTAGAATACTTTTTCTTTATTTTCTACGAATTTGAATTGAGCTGGCACCCAACCTGTATCACACCCCCTTTTACAAATACCCTGGGTCACAATGGACCATGAACCAGGCCGGTGGGTGGGAATACAATATTTATTTATTTTAAATTCAAAGAAAATCACACAGTTTGACTATTGGGCAGCAATCACCAATGGGGTGCTAATTACAATGTAAACTAATGAAATACACTTGGTGACCTCCTACAAGAACTTATCCAAAGCACAAAAGCACACATGAATAGGAGCACTTTTTCTATTTGGGTAGATAGCACCAGAGTTAATATTTCCCCTTGCAATGTTCCCTCAAACTTTTCAGTGGATATGAAGGAGCAGCAAGGAGTCAGGGATACTATGCAGCAAACAGAATCAAAATCCGACCTTCCACACAAAGTAAGAGGATTTTAAAACCCTTTGCAATTGCATAAAATGACACTCGAAATTGACAAATAATTAAATTAATTTGCAGTTGAATCAAGGAGTTAAATATGATTCATCACTATATCAGGGATATAATATCACTAGCAACTAAAAGGTGGGGTATCAGCAAAGGGCATACCGTTCAAAAAGCAACTTGAAAGTAGGAACACAGTGCAGCCAAATCACACATTGAAAAGTTGCATTTTTAGGCTAAGTGATAGATGCACATCACAGACACAATATAGAAGTGAAAGAGTGACTCTAGCTGAATGCCTGGATGAGGTCTTCAATGTGGAAAGATTCGGTTTTGGTAAAATAAAGCGGTTAAAAGAGAAAATCGGTTCAAAAAGGAAAGGACAAGTTGCACTTAAACTAGATTATCAAGACTAGATTGTTAAAGAAAGACACTGTACGCTCCAAGGTTAATTTGCAACTTAACCTCTTCACCCCGCGTTCAGCTCTATGTGGGAATTACTTACATTATTTTAAATATGACTAAGGATCTATGCGAGACAAAGATGAGTAGAAGACTGGCGCTAACGCTTCGAGATCAAGGACAGGATGCACAGAGGATTCAGACAGTTTTAAACAAGTTATCAGGGTAGGTATAGGATTACTTAGAGAGTAGGACAAAGACAAAGTATCAAGATGGGGTATGCTATGTGTTGCTATTGTGATGGGGAAATACTCACAATCCGCACTTGAGTTTTGGATTTAGGACAGTCAACCAGGTTCTGGACTCGAAGGCTCTGGTCACAGCAAGGCGGAAGACTCTCCTAGGAGAACAACAGCTGGGCCTGTCTGGTCACTGGATCACAAGGGTACAGCTGGCATGCAAGTAGTGGACAAAAAGCCGGTTTGGTCACAGGATACTCCCAAAAGGGTGCCACAGCTGTTCCCCCTTCTCCCTTAGTTAGTGGGATTTTGTTATGGGATTTAGTTATGAAGGGTGGTTCTGCCTGGATAGGAGGGCCTGAACCAACTATCCCTTTTCTGGAAGGGGAGTCTGGAATCTGCATGGTGGATCTGGAATGTCTGGATATGCAGGCGGTGGAAAATTCAAAAGAGAGTCCCTGTCTGTCAGCTTCCCCTTTTTTATAAGGCGGGTGACTCACAGGATGTATTGTTGGGCAGGACTAAGCTAGAACTACCCCAAAGAACCGGATAGGTCAGCCTATGTTGGTCGCCTCCTCCAAGAGGGGACTCAGTTTATGGGGATGTGTTTTTATGAGGTACAAAGCCATCCCACAGTCCTTTTTGTACAAAATCAATTATGACATAAATCACACATTTATACAGTTGTGGCACTTTTGCAAATTATATAGACATATTGCATATTTCATACAGAGCATGGTGTTCCCACTCCCAGGTCTGTACAACATTATTTCGCCTTCTAATAGTTTTTCGCAGTTTTTAGTGGGAACCGCTTTAGCCAAAATCCCACACTTGTAAGCATGTATACATATTATCATAGGGCACATTTCCATACATTTTTAACGTTCCATCATATGTACTTTTCCCATGATTTACATTCTCCTGGTGTTTACGTCCCATACATGCTCTGCACAGCCTATTGTTTGAAAGCCACGAAAATTACCTTTAAACTGTAAAACATTTACATTACTGCATTGTCCGGTTATAGAATGAACAGTCTTTAAAGTTTATTCATTAAATAGTCCTTGAGCCAAAATGGGCTGGCCTTTGTCCTCCAACTGGGACCATTTTTTTTCCAGGCTACCACCAAATGTCAGTTTAGCCCAGGGCTGCCCTGGAGTTTCCCCAGTTTGAGTGACTGGTAGGTGTCACTTCCAAAAGTAACACGTAGGTGTCCCAGAATCTATTGTCGCAAGCTGAATCCCAGACAGAAGTCTGATGGGGGTGTTATTTTCTTCCTCTTGGCCATTCAAAGCTTTCAAGGGCAGAAAGTAACACATATGTGTTCCAGAAATCCCTTTGTGGCTCCTTTTGGAGGGGGAAGGCCACTCCTCTTGTCAGCACACAAATGTCCATGTAAACTGAGCAGGAATCCTGTTTGACTGGTTCCCCAGTACAGCCAATATATTTAATTATTTATTTTATTATATTTTGTTCTGAATCAGAAGCAAGTCTGTTAAAATAAAACATTATCCAGATTTTACCCAAACCCCCCAACCCCCCCTTACATTTCTAGCAAGGACAGGGCCTTAATCACATTGTACTTTTTTTTTGTCAACATCTTTTTATTGAAATATTGAACAGATATAAATTCATTGGGAATCATTGCAGGTTATATCATTAATTGTTCTTGTGCGCGGTAAGTCCACATTTCATTTGACAACTCGGCCAGGTTCATCTGCATGTTGGGGAGCAGATTAAGCTTCCACATTTATCATTACTATTGCACTATCAATTAGTCTCTTACATAACGCATCAACATTTCATTTTAACATTTTGTGTTCATCAAACCAGTATGATTTCATGCTTCCGCATTTGTCATTACTATTGCAACATTAATTATTATTTTACATAATGTATCAACATTTCATTTTAACATTTTGTGTACGTCAAACAAGTATGCTTTCAACACCAGTTTCCAGAAAGGATATGGTTCAGCTTACAAACTGATAGCGCTCTTAGTTGGGAAGAGAAAGAAAAGAGAAAAAAAATAAAAGAAAAAAGTCTCACCATGTTTAGTAGCATTGCATGGCTCCACATTCTAGGAGGGCCTACCCCCCCAATTTGGGTTTCAGACTAGCAGGTTCATCAACCATATCAAAGGCTTGTCAAGGCTGCAGGAGGTATTTAGCCAGTCTAGACTGGAAAAACATTTGCTCTTTTTCTGCCACATGGTCCAGGAATGGGCCCCAGACGCGGGAGAATTTGGATGTCTGGCCTTCTATTGCAGCTGTCATTTTGTCCACCCCAAGGAGATCCCAAACTTTTACCCACCAATACGCTATATGAGAGCCTTCAAATTCTTTCCAAAATCGGGCGCATGTAAGGCGGGCCGCCATGAGTAATTGAGTGATCAGGTTAGCTCTCGGGCCAGATCTTGGGTAGGATCCGTCATGTGGTACATCCCCTAACAGCATAGTCAGGGGTTCCATAGGGAGTAAGGTTCCACATATATCTTTGATTTTCGATCTGATTTCCAGCCAGTAGGATTGGATGATTGGGCAGTGCCACCACAAGTTACCCAGGTCTCCCCTCCCTCCACAACCGTGCCAGCATGCGTCAAGGTAATCTGGGTTTATTGCGTGCAATTTCTGCGGCGAAAAGTACCATCTGTAGCAGATCTTAAGTGCACATTCCGTAACAGACCTAAATCTAGAGGACCTATGAGCTCTATCCCAAATTCTCTGCCATGCTTCTCGGGGTATCTCAATCCCCAATTCCCCTTCCCATTCCCGCATGTAGGGGAGCGTCTCGTCTTCCGGAACATTTTCCAGAAGGCGGTAGCAGGTCGTTATTCTGTGGGTACTCTGTCCTTCTGAGATTGTTATTTCCAGTCCTGTCGGGGGTCTAGTGGCAGCCTTTTTGACAGTGGGGTTGGTGATCCAGTGGTGGATCTGTATGTACCTAAATCTCTCAGTCTCAGGGAGGTTGAACTTCTCCTTGCATTGAACAAAGGTCAGTGGAACGCTGTCCGCATAGAGCTCCCGCAGTCTCAGGGGACCTTGCCCTGTCCAGACGTTTGTATGAATTAGGGTGAAGCCCCGGGGTAAAGGCAGGGTTCTGTGTGACCGGGGAGAGGGGGCCTAGTCCAGAGGGGAATCCCCATGTGGCACAGTATATATCCCAGCATCGAAGTGTGGACCCTGTGATCAAGAGGAGAGGTTTCGGAGAAACGCGCGCCTTACGTGGGAGGAAAGGGAGGTGAGAGAGAGGGACCAGAGAGAAAAGCTGTTCAATATCCTGCCACTTGGGAGGGTCAGTTGTGTTCGTCCAGCTTAAGATGGGGGCAATTTGAGTTGCTCGATAGTATCGAGCGATGGAGGGGAGCCCCAAGCCACCTAGATGCCTACCCCACGTGAGAATTTAATTCTGGATTCTAGGTGTTTTCCGCTGCCAGATGAAGCGGGTTATTTCCTTCTGTAGGTCTAGTAAGTTCCGCTCAGGGATTGTGACAGGGAGTGCTTGAAATACGTAGAGAAGCCGAGGGAGTAGGGTCCTTTTGATTGCGCTTATGCGCCCCAGCCATGAAATTTCCTGTAGCGACCCATTTTTGTAGAGATTCTTTAGCCTCTTTTATTAGGGAAGGAATGTTGGCTTTTAACATGCCTGCATAGGTGGGAGTCAGGTGCACTCCGAGGTATGCAATCTTGGTGTCTTGCCAACTAAGGGAGTAAGTCTCCTGCAAGGCGACTAGTGTGTCTGGGGATTCGGACAAGTTCAGGCCCTTTGATTTTGCCATGTTTAGTAAATCCTGAGACCTGCGCAAATTGGTCTAATAGACCCATTATTGGTGGAACCGAGGTCTGAGCCTCTTTCAGGAAACAGAGCACATCATCTGCATATAATGCAACTTTGTGGCATTGGTCTCCCACCTCAAACCCCTGAATTCCAGAGGGAAGGCGGATATGTTGAGCCAGAGGTGCCATTGCTAGCGCAAAGAATAATGGGGATACGGGGCACCCTTGCCTGGTTCCCTTACCAAGGGATATTTGGGGCGTGCATTAGGAGTTTACTCATATTCGAGTGGAGGGGATCTGGAAGTTCGACAGGACCAGTCTGGAGAAATTTCGTACCGAAACCAAAGCCCTCCAATACTGATTCCATGTAGTCCCAGGACATGCTGTCGAATGTCCTGTGGGCATCTAGAGATAGCAATGAGAGGGGGCCTGGGACTGTAGGGGCGAGGGCTATTAGATCCACTGCCCTGTGAATGTTGTCATGAGCAGACCAACTATGAATGAAGCCTGTCTGGTCCCCATCTATGATTAGGGGTAGGACTTCTCCCAGCCGTCGCGCTATGACCCTGCTAATAGCTTTGCGTCAGTACTAAGCAGGGCTATAGGCCGGTAGGATGAGCATCCTGCCGGGTCCTTCCCTGGTTTTAGAATTAGGGTTGTGCTTGATTCTGCCATGGATTGTGTGACCGAACCCGTTTCACATAAAACGTTAAATAGTTTTCTGAGGTGGGTGGTGAGCTCTTTACAGAACGTTTTATAGAACTTGTTTGTAAACCCATCCAGGCCCGGGGCTTTACCAAGAGGGAGTGTTTTAATAGCTGATTCGACTTCCTCTCCGGATATCGGGTTTTCTAAAGGCTTGTGTAGTATTTATGGGACCTGTGGGAGGTTTGCCACAGTTATGAAATCCCTGACCATATGTGGGTCTCCCCGGTGCAGGGTTGCATGTTCTTTAAAGAATTCTTCAATAATGCAGCATTTCCCCCTTTCCGAGAAAATACCTTTGCCCGTCCCATCCCGCAGGAAGTCAATCCTATTTTGCTTTGCTTGTTTCCCCAGCTTAACTGCTAATAATTTATTGGCCTTGTTTCCTTTCGTGTTATAAAATTGTTTGGTGCGCATCATGCAGTAGGCCGCTCTTCCCATGTGATGTGCCTCTAGCGCTTTCTTAGCCATCCGTAAATCTCTCAGTGCTCGCTGTGAGGGTTTCTTCCTATGCACCTCTTCTAATCTGAGGGCTTCGCTCTGTAAGTGTTCCTGCAGTAGCCTCCTCGCTCCCCCCCTCTGTGCAGCCTGCTCAATAAAGTGTCCTCTGATCACTACTTTACTACTTGCGTCCCGGATTGTCCCCCAGCTAACATCAGCAGTGTCGTTCTCCCTATAATATAGTTCCATAGATTCTTTTATGTGAGCACAGATCATTGGGTCATCTAGTAGGAAGTCATTTAGTCTCCAGGGGGGTCTCATAGGAGGGGTGGCTTGGAGGCGAGCTATTGTCATTAAGACCGGGGAGTGGTCTGAGAGCGCCTCAGGAGTATCTCTACCTCCAGCCCCTTCTGGATGAGCGAGTCTGAGATAAAAAACATATCCAGCCTAGAGAATCCCCCATGTACTGCTGAGAAGTATGTATAATTCATTTCCCCTCGGTGATAATACCTCCACACTTCAATTAGCGGGTGATCTTTTAGCAACGCGGTGAGAGCCCTGAAGTTGTTCCTATCGTTTAATGTTGGAGCCAATATCTTGTCAACTAGAGGCTTGATCACCGCGTTGAAGTCCCCGCCCAGAATCACCTCTCCCTCTGCATGATCGACTAAAGCTCTGGATAATTTTGTAAAAAACACGTCTTGTCTTGTGTTTGGGGCATATATAGAAACCAACGTGATTTTACATCCATTTAGCATAGCAGTAACTAGCAGAAACCTTCCCTCCTCATCCCGATCCACCCCCAGAGTTTTGAGGGCGATGCCCTTGCGCACCAGGATAGCAACCCCTCGTTTCTTCATTCCGCTTGAGGCAAAGAATTTGGTGGGGTATAGCCTGTCACTAAGGCGGAATTCATCATCTGGTCGCAAGTGGGTCTCCTGGAGGAATAGAAATGACGCGCCTAAGGAGCCCAGCCTGTGAAACACTGCTTTACGTTTCAGGGGAGAATTCAGGCCCTGCACATTCAGCGAAATGCACTTGAGGTTCGGGGTTGCCATGTTAGGGTCGCTTAGGTTTTTGGACTCAGGTAAGCTCAGTCAAAAAGAACGGGGATTGGAAACTCCCTCGGGTGATTCAGTACAGTGTGAGCCATAACAGATCTGTGGTGAGTGTAAACAAAATACCAACCCAACGGGTTCAGGTTAAACTTAAAATAATAAGCCAAGCAAACGTCTCTGAAGTAATATATACAAATTGCTGTCTTCAATGAATGTACCATTCTTAATCCCAGAATCAACTTTACCAAGTGTGAAAGTTATCGGGGTGCCATCCACTCCGGCGCCCAAGACTGCTAATGCATGGAAATTTCATTGCCCTTAGATAAAGGCGACAAGACATTTGGAAGTAGGGAAGTGCTGCAGTAATTCCAGGTATATGTTCAGATAGGTCAGGGCCTCCCAATCCCCAAACCCAGGATTGAGGGCGCGGCGCCCCTAGTTTTAGCGGCAGCAGAGAGGTGAGAGGCGTGTTCGGTGTCCCAGGTCCCCAAGTCAGTTGCGCCAGGCTCTGTTGCGCAGGGGAATCGGGATTGGGGGATGATCAATGGGCATACGTTTTCCCCTTAAGGATTGTCCATACAGGTTACATTCATCTCAGGTGCCCGCCCACCCTTCTCCCTCCGATGGAGTTGAGGTTGATATCTCCCCTAAGGCCTTGATTGTGCTTTCTGAGCCGGTTTCCTGCTGCAGATCCGCTTCTAATTGGGGCCCACGTCAGGTTTTCTTGCGTCTGTCTTTTGGGTGGGGGGGGGTCTAGATTAGTCTCCTTCTGATCTTGAGTGTAGGGACCCGAGCCTTTGCCATCAATTGTTCCGGATATTAGGCCCTTCGCCTCTTCTTCAGAGGAGATCATGTAATGTTGATTATGGAAATCAAATACCAACGTGCAGGGAAACCCCCAGCGATAACAGATTTTCCTGGTCCTCAGCCAGGTCGTTACTCTCTGCAGTCGCCGTCTCCTTGCCAGGGTATAGGGGGCCAGGTCCTGAAAAAGTTGCATCTTCGCCCCTTGAAACTGTATTGAGTCCGAGTTCCTGGCTGCTGCCATAATCTCCTCTTTCTGGTGGAAAAAATGTACTCGAGTGAGCACATCTGGTAGTAGGTGCCTTTTGAGTTGGCCTGAGGAGTATACCCGGTGGGTTCTGTCAAGCTTTAGATCTTCGGCTGGTGGGAGTTCCAGGAGGGATGAGAATAGCGACTCAACGTATTCAGCTAGGTCCTGATCAGAGACCTTCCGGGGGATGCCTCGGAGGCGCACATTGTTTCGTCTCGACTTGTCTTCCAAGTCCGCTTGCTTTGCCCATATATCTTCCATATGCTCCTCAATGACCTTCACCCTTTCTGCTAAGACTTCCTTGCCAAGCGATTGTTCATTGGTTATATTCTCCAGGTCGTTAACCCTAGATTCAATCCCTCCCAGGTGTGAGGTTAGTTCCGCGAGGGATTGGGCCAGTGAGTCTTTAGAAGTCTTGATTTCTTTCTTGATTTCTTGGGTGATGTCCTGTTTGAGGGATCTAAGAATTCCCTGCAGGTCCTCTTTGGAGAGAGCCATGACAGAGTCCGGGTTTGTGGGTGAGGCCAGGAGGGCTCCCGCCGTGATTTTACTTGCAGCAGGCGGATCTATAGGCTGCAGCGCTAGGTAGGCCTGTATGCCGTGTTTTCTTTTTGAAGGCTGTTTTAGGCATCCCTTGGGGGGTGCGCGGGGGTCAGCCAGTTATTTCAACGACGCAACAGTGCCAGGTTCGCGGGTGATAATTTCGGTTCCTCAGTGGGGCTTTAGCATAGTGTGGTGGGACTCCTGCCCTGTTGTGTTAAGGTCCTGTGCTCAACCCAGTGGGGTACCCCTCTGACAGTCGCCTCAGATCGATTGGAGGGAGTGTGAGGATCATCACACTGGGCTCTCAGTTTATGTGGAGGCTCAATTTGTGGATCGCGGTTCAAATTCCCCTTCTGAGGCTATGAAAGGGTGAGGGGTTGCCTGTCCTGCTGTTTTCAGTTCTGCCGTCAAGGCGTTGAGAAACCCCTCCGCTTCCCCCCAGAGTTAGTGTTCATATTCTGATGTGCCTTGTATGGGGCACCCCCAGCACTCACCCTGTGCTGTATCCAGCGTCGGCGTGCCTCTTCTCCCCCACAGTGTGGGACGGTCTCCCCGCCGATGTTCAGCTCCGGCTCCTCCTCCGGGTGCCCGCCGGATCAATGGAGAGCGCGGATGGCCTCTCTTCTCCTCAGCGGGCCGCAGGCCAGCCCCTCTGGCCCACTCCGTTACACCGCCACCGAGGGGGTGAATCAGGCGGTACCAGCTAATGCCGTGGGCGGCAGGGGTCTGGGCTCAGCTCCACCGGTCTCCTCAAGCGCCCCAGATGGGAGAAGGTCCTATATCCGAGGCCGCCGGCTCCATCGGACCCAGCCTCTGAGGGAGCGCACTGAGGGGTATGCACCACTGGGCTGAGGGCTCTCCGCAACCCCGGGCCCTCCAGCGCGCTCGCCGCTTATACTGCCTGCCGCGGCCCGAGAGTCCTCCATCTCCGTCTAGATGGGATGGCCGTCAGGCGGGCAGCGGGTGTTTCTTGGCAGCCATCCCTCTACTTCTAGGCTGATAAGTCTCGGGTCTTGTGAGGCTCCCGAAGGGATGGTCAGGTCTCCCTTATCCTGCGGTACCACTGGAGACTTAGGCTGATGGGCTCCAGCGCCGCGTCGCTGATGATCGCAGGTTCCAACGGCTGGGGCTGATGGTGCGTGCCGCCATTTTCCTACTTAGACACCGCCGAACTGCCACACGCCAAAAATACTCTTGATGGGACGCGATTGATCCAAAAGACCTTCCGATTCTGTTGGGCAGTATTTCATCTCGGCCCACGTACAAAAATCGGGCATAATTTCCCATTTGAAGTGGCTGGAAATTACATGTCTTGGACTCCAAAAGAGCAGAGCTCAGGGGAAACACAGATGCATGGCGTGTTACCTAGCCACTTGCCCCCCACATTGTACTTTTAAAACATGCATTTTTCTCTTTGCAAAAGCACATTTTGACACGTGGTGAATTCTGCTGGGATGTCCACTTCAAATTCGGTTTTCTCTCCCATCTGGATTCCAAACATTGTTTGCAGCCCTAGTCAGTTTCTCTTACACAGCAGTATGTTCAAGGCAAATGTCCACTGAAATTGACATGTACACAGAGAGCTAGGGTTTCTTTTGAAGGGTTTATTTTTGACACTTTATAGCAAAAGTCAAGCGTTTTTCCGTACAGCTGAGAGTAAAGCCACAGCCTGTCATTCAGTGATAATGCTCCCTTCTGCCGGGGCACAGTCTGAATATGGATGGGCATAGCAGGGTCTTACTGATAAAATCAGTGTAATGTTGAACAAACAAAAAGAGCATCAGAACGGCATCATTTTAAATGTAAAACATTTCCTTTTCCAATGGGAAATTTTGAGCAAGCAGCAAAGCAGTGCTGCTTTTCAATTCTCTTATTTGGTGCACATAAGAAAACACACTGGCAGCCTTTCACAATGTGCTCCTTGTTCCATCTTGCCCAATAGGTGCTTGGCAAGACAGTGCAGCCATCATTCTGTAGCTGCAAAACGCGGAAGTGCAGCTTGGTGATGGAGGGGAATTCTGCTGAGTGGGTAAATGTATCCCACACTAATGGCTTCTGCCTGCTGCCAATAGTTGTCCATCATCAGCAGTGTTTTTATAAAGTTATCTTTGTAAGGAAAAGTGTCTCTGGATCGCCACCTTAGTCTTGCCATTTTCCCTTGGAATCTCCCCCGGGTCTGGAACATGGCAAGATAGAACAGGCACTGTGCTGTGCCCGCTGGTATTTCTGTTGCCAGATAGGTCCTGGAAGCTCCCATGGATATGAGATCAACGAGCAGACACAGCAGCTGTCCCTTTTTGCCTCCTTGCCTATATTGGTCATGTGTTTGTACCACATGTTGTTGGCTATGTGTGCAGCGTCTGTGAGGTAAGTGTTTACTCTGTGTCAGAACCCACACTACGTTTCCCTCTCCTTACCGTAGCCATTATTGTTGCAATTCCACCTGACATCGTAGCTTCTGCTGTTTGGGTCAGGGGGGCGTTAGTAGTTAAAGCAGTTGGGGCATGCAAGGCAGCATACATGTACTGGCCACCAATCATGACCATACCCACCCCCAGTAATATGAAGACAGTTTTAACAACAATTTTTTATTAACCCTGTCATTTTACCTGCTTCTTTATCGTTGCTGTAGCTGACGAGGTGATAAAGTTGCCTGCCTGAAAATCATGATAAAATGCGTTAGTACTGATTAGTACCTCAAGTTCCAGGAACTAGTCTATCATTTAGTGCCCATACAAACATTTCCTCCCAGAACTTCCTAATTTGTCATTGTCTAAGGAGCCGAAGGATAGGGCGAAGTTGTGGATAGTTTTTATTCAGATACTCGAAGAATGCATAGTAGTATATTCGGAGTGGCCGTGGTCTAGTGCAGGCACCCCTTTGTATCACATACATATACCGGTGAGACAGTGCTTCTGGGTAATTAGTGGAGGGGAGCATCTAGTTACTCACTACTTAGTCTACTTGCACATCAACATTTACAATCGCAACCTGCATATGTGGAAAAGAGAGAAACATTCAAATAGTGTTACACAGTGTATTCCTGATGAGATTGTGTGTGTTGTATAGACATTTTATTTAGAAACCGATCTTTTCACTAAGTACTCCACACACACTAATGCACATTTATATTTGCACATAGTATTGTCTTGGCACTGAGGGCATTGTTCTATTTCAGCAGTGGGGATATCGGCTAGTTGTGAGCGTCTGATCATTGGGTGGCCAGCGCGTTCTGGGGGGTTGTTATCTATTTGTCCATTAACACTTTCATTGTTTGCAATTGGGGCATCGTCACTGTCTGGAGTGTTATTTGTCTGTAGGCTATTGGGGTGATCTGGAACCTTTGTGTCTCCTTTGTAAATCTTGGCATCTTGGATATGGTTCCTCTACCCTTATTGCCCTATCAGTCACTTTCATTACAGTATGGGGTCCTGTGAAGCGCAGCGCGTTCTAGCGTCTCGAATGGTTCATGGAGGACCTTATCCCCCTTCTGGATATGCTGTGCTTTCCCAGAGGCTTGGGTGTTGTTTTTCCCTTGAGCTCCGTCCTCGGTACCTCCTTGCGTCTGTTGGATCTGTTGAGCGATAAAAGAGGCGCTAGAAACAAATGAGTTGATGTAATCATACATTTCTGTTCTGAATACTTCTGCGGTCCTTTCACAATCTCTAACAGCCCTAGTAAGTGGGGTCAGGGGAAAGCGCATGTGGCCTCCCGTCACCACCTTGTGGGGTGTGAGGTGGTGGTCGGATCTGGGCTTATTCCTGAGCTCAAACAGGGCTAGAGATAAGCAATGCAACCAATTCCTTTCGGTGCTCTGCTTAATTTTGGCTATACTTTCCTTCAGTTAACCGTTGAGGCGTTCACATATGCTGTTGGCCTGTGGAAGGTTTGTGCATGCACATTTATGGTTGATCCCTAACAAGGCCGTTCTATGACAGAATAATTCATTGGCGAAAGGAGGGCCATTATCTGACTGTAGAACCTCACAAACCCCCCCACCTTGGGAAAACCTCTCAGACCAGGAACCTGGCTGCACTCAGGGCATCAGCATGGGAGCAAGGTCCCGCTTCAATCCACCTTGAGAAAGGGCACACCACCACTAGCATGTATCGGTATCCTTGGCACACGTTGATCATATCCACATAGTCAATGTGGAGATGTAAGAATGGACCCAAAGGCTGGGGAATTACTCCTGTTATTACTCTCAACATATGGCCTGCAGCGAATTGTTGGTATTTCAAGCAGTTGCTTATGAAATTTGAAACCTGTGCATTCAAGGTGGGACCGAACCATGATTCCCTAATGCACGCTGCAATGACCTCTTTCCCTGTGTGTGTGGGGTGGTGTAGTTGTGAGAGAGCCGTGTTCAGTAGTGCACGGGGCACAACTACCTTGCCAGTAGTGTTTTACTGCCACAGGGCATCAGTGGGCGACATTGAACACCCTCCTTTTACCCATAGTTCCTTTTCCTCCATGGGTGCTGCTGCCTGTAATTCCATTATTTGCTCTTCAGGTAAATGATTGTACCCCTCCGCCATCACCATCATTCTTACCCCTCCCCTCTCTTTTCTTATATGTGCTATATCCCACATTTCTCCAAAGTATGATGAGTGTTTCGCATGGTAGTCTGCTGCTTCATTCCCCCTTGACACCGGCTCTTCTCCATTAGTGTGCGCCTGTCACTTTACTACCGCTAATTCCACCGGGTGTATGATTGCTTCTATTATTCCTCCCAAAAGGAGGGCATGTTGCACTGGGGTGCCATTGGCCATTCTAAACCATCATCTTACCCATCGTGATAATCCAGAGTACACTCTCGAGGAAACATATGCACTGTCAGAGTAGATGGTAACCCTCTTCCCCTCGCTCCCTCTTAGTGCTAATAAGAGGTCTACTAGTTCCGCGGCCTGTGCCGAATAGTGTGTGGGGAGGCGGACGCTTCTCACTACATCACTCCTCCAATCCTCTCTCATTCTCATTACTGCTGCACCCGTTCTTCTTATCCCATCCCCTTGGTCAATTGTGATGAACCATCAATGTACATTACCTCTCCCCCTCAAGCGGTTCTTCCTCCACCTTCCGTGTTTCTGTGTATATTTCAATGGTCCATGTACAATCATGACCCTGCTCCCCCTCTCCGTACTCTTCTGCCAGGAACCGCGCCGGGTTTACATTCTTGCATCTCACGATTTTTAGCTCTGGTTTTGACAATATGATTTCATACCCTGTTGCTCTCTGTGTCGTTAGTGTACTTTTTGGTTTGTGCAGGATCGCAAAGCGGGCATGCTCCGCGTACAATGTGGTGGAGCATCCCATAGTTATTGGTGATGCCTTCTCCACTGCGAACACTGCAGCAGCCAAATGTTGCTCACATTAACATCACTGGGTCCAATTGTCCACTGTAGTAAGCTATTGGCTTGTGGCCCATGCTCGTTCTCTGTCAGTACTGCCTTCATGATCAGCCCATTTGAGTGAGAGAATATACAAAATGATATCTTGTAATCTGGCGTTCCTAAAACTGGAGCCGTAGATATCGCCAGTTTGAGCTCAGGGAATGCTTCCGTCATTTCCTTGTCCAACACAACTGTTTGTTATTCCTCTGTGCCTCTTAATGCTGTGGGGAGAGGACACGTATAAGCACTGTAGTCAAAGATCCAGGCCCTGCTATAGTTACATAACCCAAGAAAACGCTATAGTTCCCTCACCGACTTTGGTTGGGGTGTGTCAAGTATTGTTTGCGCCCTACTAGGGGCTATGCCCTTGCCATTCTGGGATATTACCTGACCGAGGTATAGCACTTCCTTTTGGCGGTATTGTAGCTTCGCCTTATCTACCTTGTACCCTTTTTCTGCCAGGACGGTGAGCATGTGTACGGATTCTTCCCTGCACTCCTCAGTGGTACTACAGATGAGGATATCATCCACATACTACAGTACCGAACTCTTTGTTTGCACGTTGGCTAAATCCATCTGTATTATTCTATTGAAAATTGATGGCGACTCACGGTAACCGAGTATGTTTCCACTTTTGGTTCCGGTACATGAAGCTTGTGAGATCTTGTGGGTCTGGGTGTAGAGGAATCGAGAAAAACGCATTTTTGAGATCGGTTACTGTGAAGTACGCAGCTTCTGCCGGAATGCCACATAGGATAGTCATTGGGTTAGCTGCTACTGGGTACTCCGCCTCTACAATGCTGTTAAGAGCCGTAAATCTTTTATGAAATGCCACAACCCCCCATTGGCCTTGCGCACAGGATACACCGCTGTACTGCACTGAGACTCTGATGGTACTAAGATATCCCTGTCAATAAGGGCTCTTATTGTGTCATAGATACCTTCATCCGCTTCTTTGGTCAGAGGGTACTGCCGGGCTCGGGGAAGTATTGCTCCTGGTTTCAGTTTTATTTGTACTCCTCCTATGCTTTTATGCACCCGACATCATATGAACTGTTAGTCCATATCCCGTCTCAGGTACCCTTGCCAGATTGTCGCAGAAGGAAGGTGGGGCCTCTAGGGTCATTGCCATTCTCTGTGCCACCGCCCTATACGTTATGGGTATCCAAGCGTACACACTCATCTCAAACATCATTTTGCTCTTCCCTGTTTCTTGAGAGAACAGTTCCTCATCTGACACCAGCACTAATCTGCATCTCTCCGCCAGCGCTATTATCACACTCCATGCCCTCCCTTCATTTTCTAGTGCATGCACCGCCACCCAGTCCTCCCTGGCCACTATCCCCTCTATGTCAAGTGATATGAAGGCTCCTCCTTTCTCATTGGCTGGTGTTTCTGGTCTAAAGAGATACTCACCTGGTCTCCTCCATACTTTCCCTGCAATTCCTGGCAGCCACGCAAGGGCCATGTCTGTTCCATACAGATGGTCTCTGGGTCGACAGGCTCCCCCCTTTGTACGCACTGGCCACAGTATGCCTGGATGATTTTCCTAGCTGTGAGCATATGGATGCCTGGAGTGAAGCAAATTATCCCCTTGTCTGTAAAGGAGATGGTCATGTTCAACCTGCTCATTATATCGTGTACCAATATGTTTATAGGCGCCTGCTTGGAGTATAGTAAAGTTAGTGATAAGTCATGATCTCCAATTGATAAGGAGATGTTATCAGTAAATGGAAGCACTTCTCGAGCCCCAGAGAATCCTTGCGTGTTCATGGCATCACCTGACAACTTATATTTCCCCTCCCTTATGCATGACCTAGTCACCCCAGTGTCAACCAAGAAGGAAACTACTTTGTCACTTATAGCCACCCGTATGCGGGGTTCCTCTGCAGGGTTAGGTGTGACTGATAGGATGGGACACAACAAGTTCCTCTGTGGGCTGTCCTATTGGGGGTACAATGACTGTCCACTTCCCGTGTAGGGATTGGGTCCAACTTGCACCACCCCACCCATCCTTGTCACCTGCACCATTGCCGTCATCTCTATAGGCTGCTGGGAATTATCTTGTATTTGTGTCAGTTGTTGTGCTGGCTGTGTGTGTTGGGGTGGTGGCATTGCTATGTTTTGCAGTTGTAGCTGTTGCTGCTGAGGCGCCTGCGCATTTTGTACTGGCATCGTCTGCTGTTGCACCTGTGGCTGCGATTGGGGTGCTTTTAGCGCGGCCGGCAGTTTCCCCATCTGTCTGTCGTTTTGCACATAGTATCCACCCTGTCCCCCCTGATAGTTGTGTTGCCCTTGCTCACCCCACCCTGGCTGCATTCCCCTGCTTCTGCACGACTGGGATATATGCCCCAATTAAGCACACACCCAGCACTGCTGTGGTACTCGCATTTGCCATGGGAACCCTGCTCCCCTTCACCTTGTCCCTGTGGGTAGCCTCTGAACATTCCACCTGGCGGCCTCTTTGAAATCCTCCCCTCCCCTATAGTTGTTCTGGTAACCACCCATTCCCATGTACAACCCTCCCATTTGCGGTGTCAATTACTGCATAGTGTTGTACTGCGGTGCCGGTTGGGTTTGCTGCGGCTGGGGCTGAGGTTGTTATACCACTATCTGTTGCTATGGGGTTGGGCTAGTTATTAGTGTACCCTCAAGGGCGTACTTTGATAATTTCTTCTGTACCAATTTCACCTCATCCGCCTTTCTGACCTCAGCCTTTTGCTTCATCTTTTCTTGCCATAGCCTGGAGTGATGTACTATTGTTAGTTGTATTTCCGATCATGCCTTACCCACCATTCCCACCAACTTCTTCAATTGTCTTTGCACCGGCTCTGGTAACCCCTGTATCAAGATGTGATAAAAGATAGCTATCGTTTTATCCCACGGCTCATGAGTTTCAAGGTGCCGAAGCTCTTGAATTTCCTGAATGTAACTAACTGGGTCCTCATCGTCACACATCTTGCGTGACATGATGGCTCCAATGTCTGATGTGTCAGGGTATTGTGTCCATAGTGCCTGCCATACCGCGTGTCTGCAGTTTGCAAATGGTGCCCCATTGTGTGCGGTATTGTGGATAGTTACCCCTGGGAACCCCGCCCTCTTCCAGATATCAACCGCTGCATCGCCCACTATCGAGACTAGAAGCCCCTTAACATCACCCACAGCTAGCCTGCGTCCCGCCGTTAATTCCTCCATTTCGTATATCCATTTCCTGGCCCCTCCACTCAAGGATGGTAATCTCAATCTAATATTTTCCTTGTCCACGTGTTTCCCTGGTATGTACTGTGGTCTTATCCCACCACTCTCTAGCAGTGGCATCTGTGAATACGCAGCCCTCTGTTCTGGTGCACGCCGGTATTGCTGCACCCGAATGGGCCCCCGTTTATCCTCTGCCCCCACGCCTATATCGGTTATCTGTATTGTGTGCGGCCTGTGTGAGATGCTCTGTGTCCTCGTAAGCCCCCCCGCTTCCCTTGGTTAGCACTGCGGCCGTCCCCTCCCTTCTGCGCCCTGGGAGGTCCCGGAGTCTACTTATGTACGGTGTCTGTGCAACCATTCCTTGTGCGGTGTCTCTAGTTGTACTACCTACCTGGTTCTCTCCCTCTCTTTCCTCTTGCGTTTTGCACTCCGACATTCCCGTGCCTGTCCGTGTTATGTAGAGTTTGCAGGGCCCTTCTCATCCCTCGTCTGCTTGCTTATCCTCTACGTCCTCATCCTCGCTACAGAACCCATCAGAAAACGTCAGTCTACGTACCTGAGTGTATCGTGTAGTTACTGTTTCAAGATCGGTGTTCATAAAGCCGCATGCGCCCTCTTCCTCTGGCACCCCTAAGGATTTTGCCTCGCTGGCAGCTGCACACATCTTGGATGCACCCGCCCGATTGTCCGTATCTCCATTACTTACCTGTCCATCCCGCTGCTCCTCCTCATATTGCTCATCGCGCCCCTTCTTGGACAATTCCTCCTTAATGGCATCTCTAACTTTCTTGAGTGCCCGCTCCTCCTACTCACTTACGTTTCACCCCCTGGTTATCCTCGCCAACCTTAACTCCTTCAGCCTTCCTTCTTCAAACTTACGTGTCTCCTGCATCAGAATCCCTTTCCTCCAGTATGCCATTTCCCGTTCCATATCCTCCTCTCTTTCCTTTACCTTCTCTTCTTCTGTCTTCCCCAACTCCACTACCCTTCTCAATACTTCAGCGTCCCTGTCTGCAATCCCTCCACATCCCTTACCTAACTTTGTTGTTTGATCCTTCCTTACCTGTTCTTGTGATTCCAATTCCTTAAACGTCGCCACTCTCCAATCCCTCATCTCCTCCTCAATCGTGTGGTCCATTCCTCCCTGCTGCTGATCTGTACTTATCGCCTGTGTCACCTTCCCATTATACACTCTTCCCAGTTCCAGTTCCTCAATTGCCCTTGCCGCCCCTTCTGCCTCCCCTGTCGTGACCCCTTGGAGCTTTAACAGAACCTGTGCCACCAGCCATTCATCTGGTTTTACTCCTGCAAGTTCAGTTTTCGCGCGCTGCAGTCTCTTCCCATTGCAGCCCGTACTATCCGCCTCTTCTCCCCTCCCCTGCCGTTTGACGCCTGGGATGTGTGCCTTTGGGGCATAGTGGGGTGGTTTGTACGTGGGGTTTGAATAACCTTCTGCTGCTTTTAATTCCTGCGGCTCCTTAATTTCCTCTAACTCCTGTAAGGGATATAAGCCCTGCTCCTCCTCTTCCTCCTCTATCTCATCAAAGGCAACGCTGGGAAGTGCTGGAGGCTGTGCGCATGAGTCTGCACCTTCCTCCTTCACCCCCCTGCAAGCTCATCATCCACGGCCTGTCCGCCTGGAACATACGCCATAAGTCATATCTCCATGCGGTTGGCCCATTTCTTCCCCTTGTATGTTGTCTGTATGTGGGTCAAGAGTGATTGCAGCGCGTCTGGGGAAAAACTACCATCAGGCGGCCATGGCCTTAGGGTCTTCCCTTTCGTGCCTTTGGACCATTGGACACTATACTTAATAATCTTGTCCCTATGAAAGGGTAAGGTGAGACATGTGATGAATGTGAGTTTGAACTACCCCTGCTCCACTATACATTTTCCCGTTGCCCTCCCACAGAACAAAGTCAAATCGTAATTTACCTGACCTCAAATTGAGGGTTTCGACACTCCGCTGTTACGTTAGGGAGGAAAAAATGTTGGTTACACAATGCAATGTTTGTTTATATGTATTGGTTTTTCTCTTCTCCACGAGCCTCCACAGCTCCGTACTTTAGGCGGCGTGCCCTCGCTCTGTTCTACTTATGCCTGCGCCACTGCAGCTTAACGATCCACCTCAGTCCTGTTCACCTATCTGACAGTCGAGGAAATGCCAACTAGCTACCCTACCGCCAGTTCTCAAGCAGGGTCCTATGCAACAGTCTATGGGTGACATCACCAACTAATGGTCAGTTAAAGTCTTTGTGCGTTGACATACAACATTACAATCCCACCCCAGGAATTCCCCCAAATTCCCACAGCTGTCTTCCCACTTCTACAGGAGCAGAGTATCCATTTTCAACCGTTTCATCTCTTGTGTCTAAACTGCACCTGCTGTGACACCTAACGAGTGATATGCCTCACGTCGGGGAGACTTAACCAGCTAGACACCTTCCGTACCAGATCGCCTCAGCTAATCCCTACTAGAAAACCATCATCTATTTGCCGAACTAAAACATCCAACTCATAAGAATCCACTACAACTACTTTTCATTCACGACCCAAGCGTGTTAAACAACCGATCCTATACAATCACAGGAGACCATTACTAGGCAACCTGAATGCACGCAACACTCTACACGCCCTAACACCCGTTTGCAAAACAAGTTCACAGTCCCTTTTCCCCCTGCTACACAACCCTCCCCTAATCACACAATTGGGTTGCTCGTTGCGTGGACCACACTTACGTTGTTACAAGCCTTCTGGCCTCGCCCCCTCTGGACCACGTGGACAAGTCGCTAATCGCGGGCGGGATAATTTGAAGTCTGCTCCCGATGACCAATTCTGCCGGTATCGCGGCCTGGTATTCTCGCAATTTCTGCGAGGATGCTGCAGCCCTCTGGGGTCCAGCGGCAGAGGACGCAGCACCTTGCTGTGCTGACGCCACAAACGATCTCGCTGGGGCCTCCAACTTGTTGGGGTAGTTTCTGGGGCCGGCAGAGCCGTGCCATGGGCCCGCGGACACCCAGCTCACGGAGGGCCCTAACTCCCTCCAGGGTCCCAAGAAGCTGTGCTCCACACAAGGAGCAAAGTTTACTGTGGTTTATTTCACAAACACACAGTGGTCAGATGCCAACGAGGTCCAGGCACATCACACCGATATCTGGCTCGCTGGCGAGTTTTAATAACATGTGACGTCACATTCTGCATCAATCCTGGCTCCTTCCCCCCAAACCTAACGCCACTCGGGATAGGCTGCTGAGTCGTAGTTCCCCTATGGAACCATATAGAAGGCATTGTTAGAGGCTATGTGGTGTACTTGGACCATCACTGAAAATCGTTACTCTAGGAATGTTACATTGGGTAAGCCCTGTGATTGGTCAGTAGCCCTCCACCATCTGCCCCTGGATGCAACACTGTGATTGGCCAGGCCGCGGGCCCCCAAGCCTGGGACAAACTCCGTTCCCAGCCCGCGAGACACCTATCCTCAAGCGCATGTCTACTATGTTTCAGCAGTTTGCAACTATGTGTCTGCACATTACAATAGTGTGAGTACGGCTAATGTCATGAGAGCATTCCATTCCAATCTCCAAGGCAATCAGAGTAACCATTATGTATCAGGCTCTTGTCTAGCCGAGAGACGGCCACTTGTCCCCAGTCTCAGAGGCTTGGCTGGTTGTCAGCTGCACTGCGACACGTGGTTGGGGTCCACTTGTGCAAGCTCAATTACCCTGAATTTAAGGTGCTTCTCAGGGAATATTCGTTGCTGCTGCCGGTGTCACCTTTGCTATGGGATGCGGAATGTAGAGTTGTAACATGATGTCCTTGACAGCCTAAGACTCTTGCCAAGGTTCGTTCTGTCTGCGCAGCACCTTGCATCTGGACATTTACTGAGCCCATCATGGCTTACTGCATCTTCCTGGGGCCTGCTGTAGCCCCCTTTAGGGAATCGTCATTATGTCCATAGGTTAGCAGGTATTCTGTGGCTGGCCAAGTCCCATCCTTCCATAGGGTTAATTGCCTTTAAGCATGTGCAAGCGTATAGACGAGTTCTCTGTGCTTCTTGCATTCCGCTGTGCTGTAGCAACCTAATGACAAAACAACAAACGTGCTGCTAATGTACATTTGTATTTGTTTATTATTTGTATCGCGCGCCTAACTCTAAGGTAACTGGGTGCTGTAAAACTTAACATGTTGCAAGATACATACTTACATAAATAGGCATACATAGGAAATCAGCAAGTAGGTCGACCAAGGTTACAGAAGATCTGGACATCAGATAAATACAGTTAAGGACATAAACATCAGAACAATGAAGATACAATACAGATCCACTGGCGGCCACTGGCTTCAGTTGTTGGATTTGTTAGTGAGCCAGAGTTTAACTCTAGCTTGGATGGGGAAGCTGGCTCCACCAGCAGTTTTTAGGTTGAATCTGGGAACTGAGAGGAGGTGAGTTTGGGAGGATCTGGTGGGTCGGGCTGGTTGGTATATGGAGAACTTGTCAGAAAGATATTTAGGTGTAGAATTGGACATACATTTGTGGGCGATTGCCAATGTGAGAAGTGAGATTCTATCGCACACTGGAAGCCAGTTGGATTTCTGTCTGTGGCTGGAGATATGGCTAGATCTAGGAATGTTTAGTGCTGCTCTTAAGGAGTTGTTTTGTAAGACTTGAAGTCTGTTAAGATTCTGTTCAGAGGATCCTAGAGCGTATTGCAATAATCTAATATAGAGAGCGCTAGCGCTCTGGCTAACGTCATGCAACTAATGGGGGACAAGTATGATTTACAGGCATTGATTGGCTTGTTCGTGTTGGCTGTTGATGACGCAATGGAGCTCACGTGTTTAAGGATAGGGTAGAGTCAAGATAGATTCCATGGATTTTTAATCTCCTTTGCAACTTTGATCGGATTCCCATCAATGCTGAAGGACATATACCGCAGGTCGAGCTTGTTAAGGCGAGCCTGGGTGCCAATAATCAGGAGCTGTTTTTCATCATTGAGGCAGAGGCTGTGGGCAGCCATCCAAGTAGATATTGTTGATTAGTTTAGAGTCATCCTCGTAGCATCCTGTCAACGTGATGAGAACCTGGGTGTCATCTGCGTGGTTCATGTAGATGACATACATGTTATTGAGACGGTCGAAGAGGAGCTTTGTGAAAATGTTGTATAGCATTGGTGAGACACAGGAGCATTGGGGCACCCTACAGTGGATGAGTATTGGGGCTGCTGAGGCAGAGGGCGAGAAAACTATGGTGGTGCGTTTGGATAAGAATGATTTAATCCAATTGGATGCGTTGGTTGAGAAGGCCGCTGCAGAGGTTAAATGTTCGGTGAGAATATGGTGATGTCAGTTTGACTTGAATGTAGAAAACTGGGAACAAAAAGTGACATTTAGCTGAAACCTGGCTTAATGAAACTGAATTCTGCCTGACAATTACCCCCGACAGGAGTTGATACTGGTTCAACAGCTGTGTTCCCAGGCCTGGCTACCAGGCCTGGCTGCATCCTGAGGTCACATGGCCCTGTTGATTAGATTAGGGGTGAAGCAGCTGGGGACTACAGGGAGTTGAACAAAGGCCTGTCCTGGACTCAGGCAAATGTTATATTGGGGGGCCGTAAAGTGGCTTCCTCTTAGGGGAAACTGGGAGGGGCAGTGCCTCTGCTAGCAGCTGAGCTTGGGGGAAGTGGATAAACCAGTTAGTCCACCCTGTGATGTGGGAAGCCACACCCCTTTTTGACCAGGGCATAATTTTAAAAAGATAGATAACTCAAAGTGCGGACTTGTCAGAATTATATAAGTAATATCATTATTTTTGTGATTTTTCTGTGAACATTTTGAGATGCGTTAGGACCCTGTGGTGTATTCTGGGGGGTTGCTAGTGGAAAATAGGGTCTCACTCCAAATGTCTGCATGTTAAAAATCTGACACTTCATCAATTAATGTCCATACTCCTTGCGCACATGTGTGTAAATTTGGGTAAATGTCCGATATTGCAAAACCAGTTAAAAAAGCGCAAAATGTGGTCATTTTTGAATGCAAGCCACCAGGAAGTTCAGAGGCGGACAAGCATGGACCATAAGGAATATATAATGTGCACATGTAATTTCAACAAATTGTATATCTGGGAAGGATGTATTTGAATCAAATATAGATTTGTGGGCAAACTGACCAGGGGAGGATCCTCTGACCCATAAAACCTACAGCATCTGACTCACATTTCCTTCCCCCAATCATGGGAGAGGGGAGAATTGGGCCAATGACAAGTAGAGAGGGGCAGTCTTAGCTAGGCCCAGGCACACACCCATTTTCAAAACACATAAAAGAGACTGCTGGGACAGGTAGAGACATTCAAATCCAGTTGCTGCGGAGCGTTTTGCCAGACCACACAACATCCAGAAGATCCAGTTCCAGACTGACTCCAGCTAGATACTCCAGAACCTAGAACTTATAGTTTAGAACCTAAATCAGAGGCCTAAAACCACAAGCTGAGTTCTCTGCAGCAGGCCTCAAATCATTGCAAGCTACTCATAGACGGGTGAGCTGCTTGAATCCCTTGCCAAGAACTTTTGCCAGGACCAGTGCAGAGATCCAGGAGCTGTGCAGAGACCGCTGTATCCGGACAGACCAGACCAGAGATCCAGAGTGACCCAGACTGCTGTGAGCAGAACCAGAGAGCTGACCCAGATCACTGTGAAGTGCCGAGACCAGAACCGGAGTCCAGTCCAAAACCTGACCAGATCCGTGGCGAGGCCTATTTCAAATTTATATTGTGAGTACCTAGCAGAACTGTGCAGAACCAATCTCTTAGTTTAAAATAATCTAATCCAAACTATTTTAATCTAACCAGAACTGCCTCCTAGAAGTTGTCACTTGTCATTTTGTAAAGCTGCACCACTGTCACTTGTCAATTCTGCAGCTGCAAGCTGTCACCTGTCATTTTGAGTTTACTTTAAATCCGAAAAACTACCTTTATTTAATCGTCCGTATCTCTGGAACCGTTTGGGATAGGAACGAAAGTTAACTTTCCTCTGAAAGCTTAGAATCCCAGCTTTCCAAGGAACCTAGAACCGACTACTCCTTATACTTTTGCCGTAATCACGATTCACACACTCGCGAATTTTACAGCAATTTGCAATTTGGTTAAAAATCCAGCCACGTGTAACCATCAGCAGTCATTTCTTTCCTTGCTAAAAATTCGGTAGGGGTAGTCATCCAGAACTCATGGACTGGACATAAAGATATATCAATAAGGGTTTCCATTCATTATCCCAGACTAGGTATTGACTTAGCTGTAGTGTTGAATTGAATCTTCTTACATACCATGCATGTCCATACATATTCCACAACTAATGTAATCCCTTTCTCAGTTAAACGGTGGACTGCCTCACCCCAGAACCTACCGATTTCCGGGCATGCCCAGAACATATATATATATCATTATTGTATTCCTGCGTTCCTAAATCGGGCAATCCTCTGGGGGGTCATGCACGCCCTGTGAGTAATCTATAACGATTTGTTGCAGCCTTGCATTCCTGGGCACTTTTTTGTGGTATCTCTCAACCCTCGCCCACAACCCATCATTCATAGGTTCTCCGGCTTCCTCTTCCCAATCCCGTCTCAGCTGGATCACCTCCTTTCCCACCCTTGACATCAGTAGTTCATAGATTCGAGAGACCTCATGCCCCCCATCTGAGATATCATAAATTGTGTCTATGGCCATGTCGGGCTGACCCTCTAGCACTATTTCTGACCACGTCTCTTTCACCCACCACACCAATCTAGTGTAATAAATATACTGTCCGTAGTGTAGACCAGTTTCTTCTACCAATGCATCAAATTCCATCACCTTCCCATCTTGCCATACATCCCCCAGCGTTGCAATGCCAATCGGTTCCCAATGCCTACGGATTATCTTCCTCAATTGCTCGTCCGCTCCTGTTAATGCCACTAGCGGCATTTGTGGGGAACACAGGGTCGGGTTCTCCATGACCTGGCAAGCCTAGCGCCAAATCTTCCATCTCAGTTCTAACATTCTCGTGCACCACTTTAGCTCTGATTTCGGCAGCCATATCCACTCTTTCAAGAAAAACAGGACACATTCAGACCTCAACAATCTAGACTCCGATGTTGAGTCTTCCGTTAGCCACTTAGCCATATATTGTAATTGGCTGGCCAAATAATAAACCTCGAAATTGGGCAATTTAATGCCTCCTTGATCATACATATTCTGCAGTTTCCAAAGCGCTAGTCTGTTCCTGGTATTATGCCATATGAACCCCCTACACATGCCCTGGGGTTTAAAAAAAAGAAAAATACAAATAAAAAAAAATTTAAAAAAAAAAAAAATCGCTTGGATATCATGTATGGTATTTTCCCAAAAAAGTGTAACAACCTAGGCAGCACGACCATCTTCAGCAGTGGCACCCTCCCTATCATGGCCAGAGGGAGCTTAGCCCAGAATCTCATACTGTTTTCAATGTTTGCCAACGCCTTCTACGTGTTATATTTGTATTCAGCCTCCACCGTGTGATAGATATCAATCCATAGGTATCTAAAGGATCTAGTCTCCCATTGTATTTGTAATACTGGTAGCTCTTCTTGCAGTACCCCTATATATCTCCAAGGGAAAAGTACACAATTTCTTGGGATTCACTGTAATGTCAGAAAGCATCGCAAATCGCTCCATTACTTCCAAAATATATTGCAGGTTTTCCTCAGGATACCTTGTATAACAGCATATCATTCGCATACATTGATATTAGATGTGGCCCTCCCTTCGTGTAGATTCCCACCTCCTCGTATTGTTGCCTCAAATATATTGTTAGGGGTTCCAGTGATAGGATAAACTGCATTGGGGACCACAGGCATCCTTGTCTAGTGCCCCTACTGAGCTGCCATCGCTCTGAGCTGATTGCTCCCGTCTTGACCCTGGCCAGTGGCGCACTATATAGCAGTTCCACCCACTTCAAGTACGTGGGCCCAATTCCATATTCATTTAGGGCTGCCATCAGTCAAGGCCATTTGACAGAATCAAAGGCCTTTACTGCATCTAATGAGACAACTGCTACCTCGTGCGGGTCCCTTTCCGTTTGCTCTGTGACTCGGTGGGGCCTTCTAAGATTGTCAGATATGCTTCTGTGCAGAACATATCCGGTCTGATCAGGATGTATAAGTTTGTCTCAGCCTATTTGCCAGCACAGCCATGAGTATCTTACTGTCCTGGTTCAGCATAGATAGCGGTCTATGCTCGGCTTGTTAGGCTTAAGAAGCGGAATAATGATCGCCTCTCTCAAGGATTCCAGCAGTATCCCTATTTCTAACGCTTCATTCAACATTGCCAGCAACGGGGGGAGCACTTCTGCCTTATATGTTTTATAGAACTCAATGGGCAGTCCATCGGCTCCCGGGGCCTTGCTAGTAGGTAATAGCTTAATCACTGCTACTATTTCCTCCAGCGTGAATGGGTCCTCTAGGTTCTCTCTCTCATCATTCCCCAATTTAGGTAAGCCAATATCCTCCAGTGTTTCAATCATCTGAAGCAATTCACCCCCTCCCGGGTCCCCATACAGTTGTTGGTAAAACTCTGGGAACCCGCTGTTCATACCCTCTTGGGTGTCAAGTATTTGTCCATTCTCTCCCTTTACTGCTCCGATAGTTCTGTGTGACTCATTTTTATACAACCAGGCTAATAGCCTCCCCGGCTTATCCCCTCCAGCATGCTGTCTCTCTATGTATTTCTTATAGTTCAGGTTACATAATCTCTCCCAATGCGCTCCACACTCTTTCTGCAATTGACGTATGGTTTCAGTATCTTCAAGGGAGTTCTCGCCTTTATGCATAATTGCCTCCAATTTCATCTCTGTATTTTGTAACTCCTGTGTTATAACACCTTGCAGCCCTTTAGATTTGGATACAGCTGCTCCCCTCACCACACCCTTAAATGCCTCCCAAAGTGTGCCAGCCGATTCTACATTCCAAGTGTTATTTTCAAAGTATTCCACAATTTCTTTTCTCAAGTCTCCTCTGAACACTGTCTTTCAATGCTTTGGCTCTAAGCGGACATGTTGGGATCCTGGCTCTAGGAGGCAAATATTGCCATGTTAAAATCAGCGGCGAGTGGTCTGAGGACTCTCGCTTTGTATTCAGCCCGCACTAGCTCTCCCGTCAATTCTGGAGTAGCAAACATAGTCTAGCTGCGTGCATAGGCTTTGCACTCAGCTAGACTATGGGTGGTGTACTCTCGCCCTCTAGATTAAAGTCTCTCAGTAGGGTTCTCAAGGTCTTAGCTGCAGGGGTAGGTTTTTCCATCTTCCTATACGATCTATCCACCCTGGGATCTAATGTGCAATTAAGGTCCCCTCCCCATATAACTGCCCCTCCGGTGTACGGGCTGATTTTGCTGTATAGGTTCCTAAAGTAGCCTGTATCATCTTGGTTCGGGGCATATGTGTTGGTGATACACAGCTCTCTATGTTCTATCAATCCGCTTATCACCACCATCCTCACGTCTGATTCAATGGTTGGCTGTAATAGCTGAAAGGGGACCTGTGGTGCTATCCAAGTAATAACCCCATTAGCGTATGCTGTATATGTAGCTCCTATGATGGTCCCCCTCCATTTCCTCATCACCTCCCGTTTGTCTTTCGTTAGGTGAGTTTCTTGCAATATCTATTCTCTGCCTCTTTAGGTACATCATGATCTTGTTCCTCTTCAAGTAACTATTGAGCCCCCTGACATTCCAGGTCGCTAGTTTAAGGTCTCCCATCTCTTATTCGTACCAAGTCCCACCTCTATCCTCCCTTGGTTTCCGCTCCATGCGCAATTGTATATAGGTGCAAGCTCGTTCCCAGACTATCCCGTCCCCCATCGTCTTCCGCTACATATACTGTTATTTATAAGCATAGGCTCGCTCCCCAACTATTTCTACTTTCTCTACAAACTTCCTAACTCCCAAGACCCACCCCCCACCCTTACCATCCCCAACTGTTGCCCAGCTCCATCCCAGGATCTCAGGCTCCCACACATTTAGTCCTTTCTTGGCTTCCGCCGGTACTAGGGACTCAGCAGGGGGATACCACACTACCAGTACCCCAACTAAACGAACTAATTGGGTAGCCGAGCGAGTCATCTGTATTTCTCGCTCTTATGCCATAGAATACCTTGCCTGCTGTATCCCCAACCTCCAAATGTGTAGCCCATCTCCCAAATTGCGTATGCGCTGTTTTACATTCCCAGAGTCACATTTTTATACAGCACCCCGACCTCGGGAACCGCTGCTTCACTTGTCTATTTACTCTCCATCTGGTCATCTGTTCCTGTCGGGCCATTCTGTACATCCAACCACTCTGTCGCCTCCTCTGGAGTCTCAAAAAATAGGGCCCTGTTTCTATGAAACACCTTCAGTTTCGCCAGGTACATCAACATATTTATAGCCCACCTCACGCAGCCTCCTCTTGATCGCTCCATAATTCAGTCGCCGTCTCTGCACCAGGAGTGTATAATCTGGGTACGCCGTGATAGACGCAGATGCCCTTTGTATTGTGCCCCCCTTTTGGAAGTACTCCAGGATTTTTTCCCTGTCTCGATAATTCAATATTTTGGCGATGATTGGTCTCAGGGGGGCCTCCTAGTGGCATCCTCCTTGTCCGAGCTCTGTGTGCTCTCTCCACCACAAACCGTTGGGTAAGCGCCCCCACTTAATATCTTGCAGCAACATGGTCTCAATGTAGTTCGTAGGGTCTAATCCCTCCTCTCCCTCTGGAAGCCCCACTATTTGTATATTATTTCTTCGAGCACGCCCTTCGGGTCTCCTCCGCCCTGTTTTCTAGGTTGCTCACTTGCTGTTGCAATGTGTGGACTTCTGAGGCATTTGACGTGCAGGTGGCTGTGTTGGATTTCACTTCTTTCTCCAACTCGCTTGTGCGTTCCGCTATTGTTCTTACGTCCTGTCTCAGTAAATTGACATCCACTTGCACCACGTCTATCTTGAATTCCAGTGACGTTTTAAGTTCAGCCATAGCTGCGCCAAGCTTGGTTTCCCATGTTGCTTTTAGGTCCGCAATTGCCTCCAAAACCTGCTGCTCATCCTGCGCTGGTGAAGTATCCGTCTGCATGTTCCTCTCTTTGTTTCTGGTCCCTTCGTTGCCTGTGGCGTTTTTGTAAACTCCTCCATTGTTGACTGCTTTCCTTTTGCCTTGGGCAGCTTGGATGCCATAACTGCGTCGCCAGTTGTCTTCGTTCAAGATGGCCGGGGCCAAACCGTCCAGTGTTCTCGTCTGCGCCGGCTCACCCAACACTTAAGTCTCTTTGGGTCTACTTGAGGGCTGCTAGCCCTGTACAGAATGGGGAGTGTCTGATTGTACTGTCTTCTTCAGTGTTAGTGTACCACTGTTTATCTGATCGTGCCCTTTATTCAAGTCTTCTTCCTCTTCTGTTTACTTACGGTTACTGGGTCTATGCCCTCGCCTCTTGGGCACAGGATTGGCCCATGCGCCTTCTTACTTCAGGGGCTACCCCTCTTTGCCAGCGTCAGTTATTAGCCCTTTGGTCTGTGACCGGCCTTCTTATTTTCCCTGTGTACTGCGGGTGCCGTCCCATGTGGTGCTCGCAATATCCAGCTGCCAGGCCTTGGTTCTCTCTGCATGTGTCTGATACACTGCCCGTATTCCATCCGGTTCCTATTGTCCTCAGGCTTGAGTTTCTATCTTATGCTTCTTTGGTGCTGCGGCTGCTAGCTCTCCATTTACGTGCCCAGCCATCTGAGCCCTCCGTTGAACAGGCTTGTGTCACCGTGTCATGTTGTGTTTAGGGTTGCGCTTTCTGCGACTCTTTCTGCACCACAGTGCCTGTGGCCACCACCACTTTCCGGGACCGGTGATTTGCTTGTTTGTTCTCCTCTACGGCAGTATGTCAGTGGCGGTGCTGGGCCATAGTGTCATTCTATGGCAGTGCACAATCAGCTGTCCCAACGTCTTCTCCCGGGGCCTGCTGCCATTCCCCTCTCTGTGTTTTCCCTTTGTTGCGGGCTTCTAGGCAACCCTCTGTATCTCTGTTAACAGTCACTGGGTCAGGCGTCATTTCTGCCTCTGCAGGTTTACCTCTTTCGCTCGCCGCGAGTAGGGAAACATTCCGGTCCCTATTCGGGGTCTGTGTTGCTTCGGAGAGTAGCTTGCAGAAGTCTGCCTCAGCAGCTTAGTTGCCCAGCTCCTAACAATCCAGGGGGACCCATCACCACACCACGGGAGGAGCAGCCCTCCCCCTGTCCACAGCTATGGGCACTCACGCCCCGATCATCAGGTAACATAGGTAGCAGTGAAGAGCCAGCAGCACACTACACACGCGGTAGCTCAGAGGTGGGGTCTACGCCACTGATGTTTTGCCACTGATGTGCGCTCTGTGCCCGTGTGAGGACACAATTCCACGTATGCTGCGGTTGGTCACCGCCGTGGCTCCCCAGCTGTGCGGCACTCTGGACCACGTCTCAGCCGCATGTACGTTATGGTTTCTTTGCAGAGCACGTTTTGAGTGCTGGCGACCTCCGCTCCTCGGCAGTCAATTTCACTGCTGCTTTCCCCCTCCTCCTGCAAGGATGCCTCATTACCATTATCCTGATGTGCTGTGTGCACTCGAGATCCGTTCGTCTAGTGCCTTTGTTCTACAGGGTGGCCATTTTGCCCAGACCTTTGTCAGGATCTCATTACCTTTCTTTGCAGATATCTCCTTTAATGCAACACGGTTCTGGCTCCTACGCGGTGCGTAATATGCAGCTCTCATTCACACAGCTTCCGATCCGTTTGGGCAGTATAAACAATGTTTCCATCAGGCGGGCATTCTCAAGATGATGTCGGATCGATGGGAGCTCCAGAGCGACCCAGCCTCTCACATGGCAAGTTAGCCACGCCGCCAGTATCCGCTTAATTATATTCAGAATTTCCAAGAGCAATGGAGCTTGGAAACGCAGGAGCCGTGGAGAAAATCTATACCTGAATTCTATCATATATTATGTCAGGGATTGCCAGATAAGGTGCATAGACCACTCAAGAAGCTGGTGGGTATGGAGGTGAAACCATGGCCAGAAATACAGCTGACCATAATGCATCATTGCCAATTATTACAGGAGAAAAATCAAAAGAAAGACTATGATATGATATAGCATTTATAACACGCCTATACACAAGTGTTTCGAGGCGCGACGAGGCAAGGGAGGGGGAACAAGGGAAGACAGAAACAACGATCCTACTAGGCCAGGTATCATTCAGATCGTGCATGGGGAGGGGGAAAAAGGGAAAAGTGCGTGGGGAGGGGAAAGTGCAGCACATGGGATAGTCGATAAGATAAATAAAGGGCCAATGGTGGCAAGTGCAAGGAAGTGCAGACATAAGTGCTAGTAGGAGGACAGTAGGGATACAGAAAGCAGTCCCCAGTGCAGGGGTTGCCATTTCAGCCAGGAATTTAGCAGGGGAGAGAAAGCAGAGGCAAAGAGGAAAGTTTTGAGGTGCTTCTGGAACCAGAGATGGTTCTCCTCAAGTTTCAGGGAGGCAGGAAGGCTGTTCCAGAGGGAGGCCCCAGCCGAAGAGAGAGATCTACCACCAACTCGTTGCTTGGAGAAGCGACTGACGATGAGGGAGTTGGATGCAGATGAGCAGAGTTCTCGGGAAGGAAGATATTTTTGAAGGTATTGTGGCCCCAAACCCCAGAAGGCCTTGTGGACAATACAGAGGGTTTTGAACTTAATCCTCATAGCCACTGGGAGCAAGTGAAGAGATTTCAGTCCTGGAGAGATACGATCCCTGGGCTTGAGGCCAAGGACAAGTCTCGCAGTCCTGTTCTGGATAGGTTGCAGAGGGCGGGAGTAGAGGCAGGCAGATTTAGATAGAGGCTGTTTCAATAGTCAAGCTTAGAGAGAACCAGGGCTCTGGAGACAGTGAGCTTCTGGGGGAAGGAAAGGAAAGGAAGGATACCTCTTAGGAGGTGCAGCTGGTAGAGTGACTTCATAGAGATGTGGGAGAGAAGGAGAGTGTGGAGTCGAAGATGACTGAGGTTTTTTGCTGTGCAGGTGGGAGCAGGAGGAGGGCCAAGAGAGGCTGGCCAGAGAGTTGCAGGGAAGGAGGGAGCGGGTGCGCTGATGAGTAGAATCTCAGTCTTACTCGCTTTAAGGCAGAGGTCATTGGCGGCACACCACTCATGGATGGCAGACAGACAATCAGAGATGAGGGAAGGAGAGGAGGAGGCAGAGGGTAGCCTAAAAATGAGCTGGGTGTCATCCGTATAGCACTGAAAATTGGGGCAAAGAGCGCGATGCAGTGGGCAAGGAGTGCCAGGTATTGGTTGAAAAGCCAGGGAGAGAGGTTAGATCCCTGGGCTACACCACAGGTAGAGATAAAGATATCGGAGAGGAAGGACCCAAGTTGAACCTGGGGGGGTCAGTCGGAGAGGAAAGAAGTCAGCCACGCCAGAGCCTGACCAGTGATACCCAGGTTATCATAGTTGAGCAGGATGGCATGATTGACCGTGTCAAAGGCAGGAGAGAGATCGAGCAGGATGAGGACGCAAGGGGTTATGGAGTCAAGGTTGGAGAGCAGGTCTTCACGGATGTTCAGGAGAGCAGTTTCTGTGCTTCTGGCAGCTCTGAAGCCAGACTGATGGTCATGAAGACAACCAACAGATTCAGTGTGGAGATTAAGCTGGGTGATGGCCAGTTTCTCCAGGAGTTTGCCCAGAAAGGGAGTGATGGAGATTGGGTGGTAGTTAGCCGGGCAGGAGGGGTCGGCAGAGGGTTTTTTAAGAAGAGGGTGCAGAAGGGCGTGCTTCAGGGGGGATGGGAAGACTCCAGTGGCAAAGGAGTGATTGCAGGAATCAGCCAGAGCAGGAGCAAGGGAGTCGATGTGGTCCTTGATAGTTTTGGAGGAACAGGGGTGAACGTGTTTCGACGAGACTTTCATAGATCGGACTTGTCTAGAAACCTCGACTGCAGAGAAAAGGGGAAAGGCAGAGGAGGACGGAAGGGCGGTGGCTGCGGAAGGGCCAGTGGAAGAGCAGGGCATGAAGGGGGGGGATGGGATAGGAGGAGAGTGAGGACAGGATGTCCTGAGTTTTAGAAATAAAGTGAGAAGTCAGTGCTGTGCAGAGGGCCTGGGAAGGGACAGGGGAGGTAGAGACTGCGGCAGGGTTGGCCAGTTCCTTGCAGATTTTAAAGAGTTCGGCCGAGTTGTTAGATGCCGCAGAGATGCGGGCTTGGATATGAGCTTGGATATGAGCTCTCTTCTTGGTGAGGACGGAGAGCCGGTATTGCCTTTGCAGCAGACGGCAGGCCAGTTTGTCAGAGGATGAACATGAAGCACGCCATTTCCTTTCGGCCACCCTGCACTTGCGTTTTAGGGTGACGAGGTCCAAGTCATACCAGGAGTTACACTTGGCTTTGGGCTTCAGGCAGATTCTCATGGCAGAGGCAAGGATATCAAGAGTATCAGATATATAAGAGTGGAGCGTGGAGAGGGCTGTGTCAGGGTGAAAGTCAGCCAGAGGGGGAGGGGTGAGAAGGTGGCGGCGAAAGCCTCAACTGACACGCGTTTCATGGGTCAGATGACCGAGAAGGTGGGTCGCAGTGATGGAGGTGACTTGGCCTGAGGGGTAGGGAGTGTGAGGTGGGAAGATGGGAGAAAGTGATCACTCCAGGAAAGAGGAGTGGAGAGAAGGTCGGAGGAGATCAGAACATCAAGAGCGTGCCCTGCAGAGTGAGTTGGGCCAGAGGTGAGAATAGTGAGTGAGAGCGAGTCGCAGAGGTCACGAAAAAGTCCGGGAGGAGGACAGGGGCATCCAGGTGGATGTTGAAGTCTCCAAGAAGGAGGAGTTCAGTGGTGGAGGCCAGGAGTGAGGAGGAGAGGTCTGCCCACTCAGAGAGGAAGGAAGAAATCTGACCAAGTGGCCGATAGATAGTAGCCAAAGTAAGGGAGTGGCTGGGGGACAGAGAGAGCCTGCAGACCAGGCATTCAATTGAGGAGTAAGCCTGCGTAGGAGTGACAGTGACAGGAATCCACTCGGGGAAGATCAGGGCTACACCACCACCAGAGCGGTTGGACCTGGGCATGGAGAGGATCTTGTAGCCATCAGGGAGGAGAGTGTCGAAGCTAGTGACAGAGCCGGCCATGAACCAGGTCTCGGTGAGACCGAGGACATCAAGGTCAAGTTCTTCAAGGAGGCGGCAGATATCAGAGGCATGTTTGACGGCAGAGAGTTAAGAGTGGAAATATGGAGAAGGTTGCCATCCTTGAAGGACTTCCAGAGGGGGGGGGTACAGATCGTAGGTAAGCCCTTTGGTGGTGTAGCAGGGGGCAGAGAGGGAGGGGGAAGGCAAGGTAGCCAAGGAGGAGGCAGAAGGGGGAGGCAAGGTAGTAGGGGAAAGGCGCGAGGGGACAGCAGGAGAAGAAAGGAAGTTGATGAGGCGTGGAAAGCGTCTGTCAAAGAGAAGCAGGTTGGCTTGGTGGCCTTGGACTAAGACTGTCCCATTGGAGTAGACATTAATGATGACCTTAGAAGAGTGGAAGGAGGCCAGGGGGGGGTGTCCCAACGGGTGCCACCATTAATGGGAGAGGAGGAGAAAGGAGAGAGCACAGGTACCATGTGAGGGGTCCATAGGTCAGGTGAAGGGACGACAAAGAGGATGTCGGTGAGAGTTTCCTTGGAGGAGGCACTGGTGTAGGTGTCAGCGATTGGGAGGCCTGGGTTGGAGACCAGGATGTCCTTTTTAAACTTCTTCCTACCAGACTTAGTGAGGAGAGCAGGATAGTCAATAGAGAAGCAGTTAGAAAAGATAGGAGAGACAGAGAGCACCATAGAGTTGGTGGGAGGAAGCGGGAGAGCAGGGGACATGGGCAGGGAGAGAATGAACACACCAACAAATGCAGGCACAATGGAGCACTTTCACGCCCAGGGAGCATCAATGGAGATCTATGTAGGCAGCGCTGCACTACCCGCTCTGCTGGATCAAATGGTGAGCGTGGCGAGCAGCGCTGCTAACCCAGGCAACACACGGCCCAGGAGAGCCAATCACGGGGGTGTGGGCGGTATGGGAGGCGGGCAGGGGAGGAGCAGAGCAACAGGAAGGGGAAGCAGGTGAGCAGGGGACATGGGCAGGGAGAGAATCAACACACCAACAAATGCAGGCACAACGGAGCACTTTCACGCCCAGGGGGCGGCAATGGAAATCTATGTAGGCAGCGCTGCACTCACCCGCTCTGCTGGATCAAATGGCGAGTGCGACAATAGGAAGATTAGCGAAGGCTAAGTTGGTACAGAAGAAGCTCTTGAATTATGCTATAGGAGGGGCAATGTAACTAGTGCAGAAGGGTCAGGATCGCAGCAAACAGCAAATATGCCACAGCTGAATAACCAACAGCAGTTTGATCAAGGAGGGAATGGATTTGCATCACAAGGTAGAGGGAACTTCCGTGGAAGAGGAGGCTTTCAGAACAATCGAGGGAATTTCCAGAGTAACCAAGGTGGGTTTCAACCTATGCAGAACAATAATCAAGGCATGCAAGGAGGGCAGATCCAAAGACTTTCCCCCTGTATGTTGGACATGTGTAATGACAGGCCATATAGTACAAATATGTGGGAGTCAAGGGTGTGTACAAAACATGCAGTTCAAGAGGAAGGACTGCTTTTCCGCCTACATATAGTTCACAAAATAGGGATGGGTTTGCCCAAGATCAAACAGTGTATCAAGCTGTAACGCTCACCTGATTCCCGCAGAGGCGCCGGTCTTGACTGGGTGAATGCCGTATCTTCAAAGGTGATGTGTAACACACGGTTGGCTCTTTGGGCTGGACCTCTGTGCACTGTATGTCTGACTCGAAGAGTAAGATGTCTGCAGATAGAAAATATGGGATTAATGAACTGGGTTTATTGGGTGCCTCTCTCCTCTTCCCTTTCTCTTCTCCTGTAGACCCCCAAAGGTTAACGCCTTCACCTTAGGTAAGTGAACGCCGAGCTCTGCCTCGGGGCAGGGTGCCGTAACCAGTTTCTTCACTGGATAAGGGTGCAGGCCTCTTGACCTCAGAGGACTGCTGTCCGTCGTTAACTGCACGAACGGTAAGTTCTGGGCACTTCAAATGTCTTAAAAGTCTTTTGTAATGATATCTCTTGTTTTGCAGGGTTCGGGCGATGGCGGATGGCGGGCTGATGAGAGTTGAGGATCAAACCCGCGTGAGGAATAGAAGCGCCTGGAAGCACGTAAGTAAGCGCTTGTAGCCTGCTTCACGATGCGCACTAACTGTCCCTTTTATCTTGCAGGTACAAGTTCGGAGCTTTAGAGAAGCTGAAGGGTGCTGGAATACCCACTGGATTCGGCGTGGGAAGGAGTAATGGCACGTGAGTAATAAAGTTGCCCAATGTCTTTAAATGCACATTCTTTTGTCTTTCAGGTGCGGGATGCAGCGCCGAAGGCCTCCGGAGCGTGCAAAGAGCTGGTAAGCTTTTGTCTTTCAGATGCCGGAATGCAGTGCGAAGACCTCCGGAGCATGCAAAGAGTAGGTAAGCCTTTGTCTTTCAGATGCCGGAATGCAGCGCGAGGCGTTGGTGACAGCCGATGGACCAGGTAAGAGATGCGCTGCCACTGAAGACCGTAGTGCTAACCTGTTCTTTCTTTGTCTTTACAGGTGCTGCTGAAGACTGGATTCCAGGATGGTAAGCCTTAGTTCCCTTAGGCCCAGGATCAGAAGCAGAAGACACGATGAGCGTTCTGCTGCAGAGAATGCAGAATAACGCAAAGCAAGATTCATCCATCGGGTGTGGTTTAAATAGCCTCCTGTAGTGCTTAGGTGTCTCCTTCCACAGCCACGCCTAGGTAAGAAAAGAGTTCCTGCTTTCCAGAAGAGTTCCAGTGTTCTGAAACTAGGGAGTGGCTCCTGCCCCACCCAACAGGAAAAGTAGTCCCAAACAGAAGAGGATCAGGGGTTCAACTGGCAGGTAAGTAAGCAGCATGGTCTGCTGCAGGTAAGTCCACCCAAGCATTATGAGCCCGGCGCTTCCAGCGCTGGGACTGGGCATCTTTATGAGTCTGGTGCCACTGGCGCCAGGACAGGGTCCAAAAGGTCCCAATTGGGACTGGCTGGCACTCGGAACCGGGGTTATGGGTCTGCTTCCAAGGGAGTCGGGCAAGTCCTGATCTTTTGGAAGCAGAGATGATGACAGCACCCCCCCTCAAGGCCCCTCCCAAACCGGGCTTCTCCGGGGGTTTGGGCTTGTTAGGAAATGTTCGATGAAATCTTTTGATTAGACGAGGCGCGTGGACATATTCTGCAGGTTCCCAGGATCTTTCTTGGGGACCGTAGCCTTTCCAGTCAATCAGGTAAAATAGTTTAGATTTGGAGATCTTGGAATCCAGGATGCTTTTGACTTCAAACTCGAGTTCTCCATCAACTATAATAGGTTTTGGAGATGTAGTTAGTCGGGTTTGAGGTTGCACAGGTTTTAATAGAGAGACGTGGAAGACCGGATGTATCTTCATGTGAGGGGGCAAGTCCAACTTGACCGCTACTGGATTTACTATGGTAGTGATGGAATAGGGACCAAGGTATCTTGGGTTGAATGTGCGTGGTCCTTTTAGAGGTAGATATTTGGTGGATAACTAGACTTGATCTCCTACTTGATATTGGGGGGCTTCCTTCCGATGTTGGTCTGCTCCTTTCTTGTATTGTTCTTTAGCCCTTTGAAGGTGAGAAACGGCTTCCTTAAAGACTTGGGTGATTGTAGAATGCAGGTGGTCTACTGCTGGTGTTCCAAGATCTTGGAGTGGATCCAACTCCGAGGTTCGAGGGTGACTACCGTATAAAAGAAAAAACGGGGTCTTCCCAGTTCCCGAGTGGACAGAGTTATTGTAGGCATATTCGGCTATCCAAAGGATATCTTTCCAAGTTTTTTCAGTTTGTTGTAGCATGCAGCGCAAATACTGTTCCAGAGTTTGATTGGTCCTCTCGGTTTGTCCGTCGGTTTGAGGGTGGTGGCTGGTCGAAAGTCTCACATCAATTTGAGCCGACCGACAGCAACTTCGCCAAAAATGAGAAATAAATTGACTACCTCGATCCGAAATTAGAACTGAAGGAAAACCGTGCAGTCGGACGATGTTTTCGAGAAATTCTCGGGCCAGAGTTGCTGCTGTTGGTAAGCCTTTGAGTGGAATGAAATGCGCCATCTTGGAGAATAGGTCCACAATTACTAGGATCGTATTGTATCCGGAGCATGGAGGTAGATCGGTGATGAAGTCCATAGAAAGCGTATGCCAAGGGCGAGGCGGGATGTCAATAGGGCGTAAGAGGCCGGCTGGTTTTTCCTTTTGACTCTTGTTTTGGGCGCATACTCCACAGGACATTATAAAGTCTCTGATATCTTTTTTCCAAGACGGCCACCAGAAGTAGCGCTTGATCTTTTCCGAGGTCTTGGTCATACCGGGATGTCCTTCCATTAAAGAATCGTGATAACAAGAGATTACCTTTTTCTGTAAATCTGTGCTGGGCAGGTATAACCGTTCTTGGAAATATAATAGGTTGTCCTTCACCGTAAAGTCATTTCCCTGCAGATGCCAATTCTGTATGTCTGCTGGAGTTACCAGTAGCCTGGCTTTATCCTTAACTTCCTCTATAGGTACAGGTTTAGGATTGATCAAATGTTCTTCCACTCCCATCCGAGAAAGGGCATCAGCTTTACCGTTTTTTGTACCAGGTCGATAGGTAATTATGAAGTCAAACTCGGCAAAGAATAGTGCCCAACGGAGTTGCCTAGAGGATTGAGCTTTTGCGGTTTTCAAATATTGCAGGTTTCGGTGATCTGTAATCACAGTAACGGTGTGTTGGGCCCCCAGAAGATAATGCCGCCAAGCCTTAAAGGCGGACTTGATAGCTAGAAGTTCCTTATCAGTAATAGTGTAATTGATTTCAGGAGGCGAGAATTTGCGGGTCCTTTTGTGATAGAACTGCCCCCATGGCAAGGCTCGGAGCATCAGTTTCAACGATGTAGGGGAGTTCTGGGCGAGGATGTTTTAACATCGGTGCAGAGATAAATCTAGTCTTCAAATTCTGGAAAGCTTGTTCCGCCTCGGTAGACCATTCAAAACGTTTGTTTTTCTTTAACAAGGCGGTGATGGGCTGGACTATTCGAGAGAATTCGGGGATAAACCTGCGGTAAAAGTTAGCGAAGCCTAACATGCTTTGAACACCTTTTACGGAGGATGGCGATGGCCATTTTAGAATTGCATCGACCTTCTTTGAATCCATACGCTCTCCGCTAGGTGATAATATGAATCCCAACAATTCAACTTCAGTCACGTTGAAAACGCATTTTTCCAACTTAGCGAAAAGTTTGTGTTGACGCAATCTCTCGAGGACCATTTTCACGTGTTTCCGATGTTCAGTTTCCGATGAAGAATAAACGAGGATGTCGTCAATGTAAACAACAACACACACATCTATGAGCTCTCTGAGGACATCGTTCATAAAATATTGAGAGGCGGCCGGGGCATTGCAAAGTCCGAAGGGCATGACCTAATATTCAAATAGCCCATACTTGGTGCGGAAGGCCGTCTTCCATTCATCGCCCTCTTTTACTCATACCAAGTGGTAGGCTCTTCTAAGATCCAGCTTTGTATATATGCATGCTTTTCTGACTTGGTCCAGGAGTTCAGGGATCAAAGGTAACGGATATCTATTCTTAACGGTGATCTGGTTCAGGGCGCGATAATCTATACAAGTCCTAAGGTCCCCTTCTTTTTTTGGAACAAAGAACAAAGCTGAGGAAGCAGGGGACTTGGAAGGACGAATAAACCCATTCGCTAGGTATTGATCCAGGTATTGTCGGAGGTGAAGATTCTCAGGCTCGGTGAGGGCATAAATTCTACTACAAGGAGGAGTAGATCCAGGTATCAGGTCTATCTGGCAGTCATAAGACCTATGAGGAGGTAGAGAGTTAGCCTGATCCTTCCGGAAAACATCTTGGAATTCTAGGTATTCAGGAGGTAACTGGGGAGCCTCCGAGGAAATTGCTGCCAGTGCAACACCAGGTCGAGGGTGACAAGTAGAGACACATTCTGGAAACTGAACCGTTCTTGCTCGCCAATCGATCTGAGGATTGTGCTTCTCTAACCAAGGAATTCCTAGAATAACCTGGAACTGAGGGGCCTTGATCACATCGAACACGATCTTCTCATGGTGTCCATCTTGACTTACTAGCGTCACTTCTTGGGTGGTATGCGTTACTGGTCCGGAGGCTATCTCCGTACCATCCACCGTAGTAATGACGTCCTTTACAGCCTTTGGACAAAGAGTCAGATTCATCCTCAAAACCATTTCATGATCCACATAATTGCCGATGGCACCGCTGTCGACGTAAGCTTCAATCGCATGTAATCGATCCGGATGTTCAGGGCTAATGAGGACCATAGGTATCACGAAATGCGAGGTCACGGAACTGGTTTTAACGCTCGGCAAGAGGACCTCTATTCTTGTCGGGCGAGGTCGTTTCCCTGCTCAGAGTTTGTGACCCTGGTAACTGCAGCTCCTACTGCCTTCTTGGCTGGTTTCACCGGACAGTCTCGAAGAAAGTGCCCAGAGTTTCCGCAATAGAGGCATAATTGCAGCTGTTTTCTCCTTTCCCGCTCCTTTTGTGTTAGTGGTCCTTTCAGGCCCCCTATTTGCATGGGTTCCCCGGAGTCTACTCCTTTGGTAGGAGTTGGTGGTTTGGAAAATACTCGAGCATCAAACTTGGAACGATCGGCCTTCCTGTTCTGCAGTCTGTGGTCAATTTGAACGACTAAGTCAATATAGTCTGAACAGTCTTGCGGGGGATTCACTACTTGGGCTAACACATCTTTGAGCTCTCCACGTAGGCCTCTATAAAACAGCGTAATCCGTTTGTCCTCGGGCCATCGAGTTTCCACTATCAGTCTGTTCAAAGACGCAATATAAGCCAAAAGGTCTTGATTACCCTGTCGCAATGAAAGGAGCTCATTGTCCAAGGCCTGCCCCTGTGAATGTCTTGCAAACAGTTTTTCCATACTGAGCTGAAAAGCTTGAAAATCATGGAGAACCGGATCATCTTGATTAACTAGAGGGATCGACCAGTCTGCCGCATTGCCACTAAGGTACGAAAGCACGAAAGCTACCTTAGCTTGATCAGTTGGAAAGGCTGCTGGCAGGCATAGGAAGTGCAACCGGCACTGATTAATAAATACTGCAAACCTCTTTGGGTCACCAGAAAATCGTTCGGGCGGAGCCAGAGGTACATTCCCAGGTAGGTTGATCTGCACTGGGTTCGTAGAGGATGTTGAAGGAAGATTTGCCCCTGATGCGGGTAACGGAGTTTGTCCGGCTTGTGACTGTAGCAATTGTCTAGCGAGATCGTCTGTTCGCTCCTTGGAAATAACCAGTTCCCTTCTTAGAGCATTCGTTTCCTGACGGGCTGCATGCACTTCTGCTCTTAGTTCCCCAAGTAACTGGGCTAGCTGGTCGGTATCCGAGGTTTCCATAGCGCCTGGGTGGGAGTTTTGCGATAGGCTTTGCGTTCTGTAACGCTCACCTGATTCCCGCAGAGGCGCCGGTCTTGACTGGGTGAATGCCGTATCTTCAAAGGTGATGTGTAACACACGGTTGGCTCTTTGGGCTGGGCCTCTGTGCACTGTATGTCTGACTCGAAGAGTAAGATGTCTGCAGATAGAAAATATGGGATTAATGAACTGGGTTTATTGGGTGCCTCTCTCCTCTTCCCTTTCTCTTCTCCTGTAGACCCCCAAAGGTTAACGCCCTCACCTTAAGTAAGTGAACGCCGAGCTCTCCATCTGCCGCGGGGCAGGGTGCCGTAACCAGTTTCTTCCCGGGATAAGGGTGCAGGCCTCTTGACCTCAGAGGACTGCTGTCCGTCGTTAACTGCACGAACGGTAAGTTCTGGGCACTTCAAATGTCTTAAAAGTCTTTTGTAATGATATCTCTTGTTTTGCAGGGTTCCGGCGATGGCGGATGGCGGGCTGATGAGAGTTGAGGATCGAACCCTCGTGAGGAATAGAAGCGCCTGGAAGCACGTAAGTAAGCGCTTGTAGCCTGCTTCACGATGCGCACTAACTGTCCCTTTTATCTTGCAGGTACAAGTTCGGAGCTTTGGAGAAGCTGAAGGGTGCTGGAATACCCACTGGATTCGGCGTGGGAAGGAGTAATGGCACGTGAGTAATAAAGTTGCCCAATGTCTTTAAACGCACCTTCTTTTGTCTTTCAGATGCGGGATGCAGCGCCGAAGGCCTCCGGAGCGTGCGAAGAGCTGGTAATCTTTTGTCTTTCAGATGCCGGAATGCAGTGCGAAGACCTCCGGAGCATGCGAAGAGTCGGTAAGCCTTTGTCTTTCAGATGCCGGAATGCAGCGCGAGGCGTTGGTGACAGCCAATGGACCAGGTAAGAGATGCGCTGCCACTGAAGACCGTAGTGCTAACCTGTTCTTTCTTTGTCTTTACAGGTGCTGCTGAAGACTGGATTCCAGGATGGTAAGCCTTTGTTCCCTTAGGCCCAGGATCAGAAGCAGAAGACACGATGAGCGTTCTGCTGCAGAGAATGCAGAATAACGCAAAGCAAGATTCATCCATCGGGTGTGGTTTAAATAGCCTCCTGTAGTGCTTAGGTGTCTCCTTCCACAGCCACGCCTAGGTAAGAAAAGAGTTCCTGCTTTCCAGAAGAGTTCCAGTGTTCTGAACCTAGGGAGTGGCTCCTGCCCCACCCAACAGGAAAAGTAGTCCCAAACAGAAGAGCATCAGGGGTTCAACTGGCAGGTAAGTAAGCAGCATGGTCTGCTGCAGGTAAGTCCACCCAAGCATTATGAGCCCGGCGCTTCCAGCGCTGGGACTGGGCATCTTTATGAGCCTGGTGCCACTGGCGCCAGGACAGGGTCCAAAAGGTCCCAATTGGGACTGGCTGGCACTCGGAACCGGGGTTATGGGTCTGCTTCAAAGGGAGTCGGGCAAGTCCTGATCTTTTGGAAGCAGAGATCATGACACAAGCACAAGGGCTGAGCACGTAACAGGCTTTGCAATCACAGCAAGCACCATTGAATCCACCACAAGGGCAGTCACAGCATGCACCGATGCAGATACAGCAGAGCGCAAACACAGGACAGTTATTGACTGGGGGTTTCACTATCGAAGGTGGGAATCCTTTCACAGGCACAGGAATAAGTATGTACCCACATTAGGACAGCTCACTGGGTGACTTGATGTGTTCACTACTATCCGTAACACCTAATCCTCAACCGGAACCAAGGGTTGACGTCACAATAGGAGGCAAACGCTTTTTCTTTTATAGTAGACACAGGAGCAACTCGCTCATGTAAACAAGAGGAAAACATTTTAATGTCAGGAAATGCCATGAATGCTGGGGGTTTCACAGGAGCTACAAGTAGAGTTCCTTTTACTGAAAAATTGTCAGTCTCTATAGGAGAATGCAATATGTCTGTTCCATTGTAGTATTCAAAACAGACTCAAGTTAATATAGTGGGTTGAGATTTAATGACGGCGTTGAACATGACGATTTCTTTTACTGATGTAGGCATAGTGTGTTCAACGCCAGGAATACATTACTTAAATGTAAGCAAATTTATCATGGCATTTACAGGACAAATAGCCACATGAGGAGTTAGAACCAGAAGTTTGGGATGCGCATTTTGTTTAACATGGTTGCCTGGTCTAATGGGTAAGTTTTTTTTTTTTAAACAATTTTTTTATTTTTTAACACACCAAACTTTACCAACATGTAGGACATTCACATATATTTGCTTCACATCATTACTTTTATATGTTATACATCACAGTCCTCCCCCCTCCCGCCCCCTTAACTCGAGCACCTACTTCAATACCTCAGAATTAGTTACTTAGGGTTTATCACCCTCATTGTTCCCTAGCGTGTCGTCTTCACTGAGTTCAGCGTGGGAGAGTCCCGACATTGTGGCCACCATTTGTCTCCATGCTATCGGGGGTCCCGCTTCCTCCTGCCCTCCCCTACTGACTGCTTTGTACCATGCTGCCGTCTCGGCCTCTACCCACTTCAGGTGGTCAGTCCACCACACCTCTATTCTAGGTCTTTGGGCTGCCTTCCAGCCCATAGCGATTCTACGTTTGGCCAAGATGTAGGCTAGGTCTTTCAATTTACTAATGTGCTTTTGGTTCTGTGGTCTGGCAAAACCCCCCAGCATGCATGCCCATACTGAATCCACCTCCAGCTTAATCCCCTTTTGGGACAGACGTTGTTTAACCCTCCGTCCAGAATCTAGCCATCTCCAGGCCCGGCCAGAACATGTGAATCATCCCAGCATCCACCTCCCCACACCTGGGGCATTTCTGTATCACTGAGCTTCCAAACATGGTGATTTTGCTCGGGGTCATATATGCCCTGTGGGTGACGTATAACTGGATCTGCTGTAGTCTCGCATTCCAGGACACCTTCTTACGATACCTCTGGGCCCTTTCCCATTGTCCATCTTGCATAGGTTCTCCGACCTCCTCCTCCCAGTCCCGCCTGAATTGGAACAACTCCTTTCCCACTCTGGACATCAGTAATTCGTAAATTCAGGATATTTCTTGCCCGCCCTTCGAGATATCATACATCGTCTCAATGACTATCAGGTTGTTCCGTTAGTACTACCTCAGGCCACTTTTCTCCCACTCGTTTGATAATTCTAGTATATGTAATGTATTGCCCTTTATGTACCCCGTGTCCTCCATTATCTTCTGGAAATCTAGTACCTCCCCCTCTTGCCATATGTCTCCAAGGGTCGCAAGGCCCATCGGTTCCCAGTATTTGCGGATCCCTTTTATCATTTGTGTGTCCTCACCGCATAGCGCCACAAGTGGCACCTGCCGGGAACATGGGATCGGGTTTCCCACTATTTGGGATGCTTTGCGCCATATTCTCCAACTCAGTTCCAGCAATCTCGCACTTCCTTGTATCTCTGGTTTAGATAGCCATACCAGTTCTCTGAGAAAGAATGGGGCAGAATCCCTACTCAATAATCTGGCCAACCATCTGGCCACGTACTGGAGCTGTCCCGCCAGGTAGTATATCTCGAAATTTGGTAGGTTTATGCCCCCTTTATCACACGGGTTCTGCAACTTCCAAAAGGGCCAAACTATTCCTGGAATTGTATGAAGCCCCTGCAAAGGCTGTGGAGTTTCATGAAAAAGCATTTGGGGAGCATATATGAGATGTTCATGAAAAAGTGTAACAGCCTTGGCAGAACCACCATCTTGAGCAAAGCCGCCCTTCCCACCATGGCCAGGGGGTCTTCGTCAAAAACCCCATACTGTTCTTGATGCCTTCCACTGCCCTCTCCGTGTTGTATTTATATTTGTCCGCAGCCGTATGGTATATATTAATCCCCAAGTATCGGAATGTTCTGGTCTGCCAGGGTATCAGCAAGATAGGTAGGTTCCCATGCGGGGCCCCCCTACATCTCCCCAGGGGGAACATGCTTGACTTCTTGGGGTTTACCGCTATGCCAGAAAGGTTCGCATAACGTTCCATCACTTCCAGGACATACTGTAAGTTTTCTTCTGGGAAGCGCAGGTATAACAACATATCATTTGCGTACAATATCAGGTGCGGCCCCCCCCTTCGTGTGGATCCCTATCTCTCCATACTGTTGTCCGAGACAGATCGCTAAAGGTTCTAATGCAAGAATGTATAGCATGGGGGACCAGGGGCAGCTCTGTCTTGTGCCTGTGCTAAATTGCCATTTATCTGAGATTATCGTGCCCGTTTTAATCCTGGCCATTGGGGAGCTATATACCATCTTAACCCACCTCAGATACCCTGGTCGCAGGCCGTATTCTTTCAAGGCTGCCAACATCCATAGCCACCTCACAGAGTCGAAGGCTTTTATTCCATCGAGCGAGGCTATTGCCATTTCGCGTGGGTCATTCTCTGTCTGATCTATAATGTGGTGGAGTCTCCTGTGGTTGTCGATTATATTCCTGCCCGGGACATAGCCTGTTTTATCAGGGTGTATGAGTTTGCCAATTACCCCTTTGAGTCCGTTTGCCAACACTGCCATGAGAATTTTGCTATCTTGGTTTAACATAGACAGGGGTCTGTATGACCCACAATCTGTGCTTGGCTTACCAGGTTTTAGGAGCGGAATAATCACTGCCTCCCTCAGAGATTCCGGCAACCTTCCCCTCTCGAACGCTTCATTTAGCATGGCCAGCAGCAGGGGGTGGGGGCGTACTTCCTGCTTATACATTTTGTAAAATTTGCTAGGGAGCCCATCCAACCCCGGGGATTTGCATGTGGGTAGGTGCAGAACCACTGTCTCTGGTTCCTCTATTGTAATTGGGGCCTCCAAGTTCTCCCGTTCATCATTTAATTTGGGTAATCCTAGATCTTCCAGTGTTTCCTGAATCTCCCGACCTGTCTCCTCCCCAGTATCTTCATAGAGGCGTTTGTAGAATCTAAGGAACCCCTCGTTTACTCCCTCTTGGGTGTTCCAGGTCTGATCTTCTCCCTTTATCTCTCTGACTACTGGTATCGGTGTCTCATTTTTATATAACCATGCTAGCAGCCTCCCTGGTTTATCTCCCCCTGCGTGTTGCCTTTCTATATATTTTTTATAGTTCAATTTACATAGCCTTTCCCAGTGCTCCCTGCTGGTTTGTTGTAGTAAATTCACCTGTTCGGCGTCCTCCTGTGAGGTGCCCCCCATCTGCATCATTTTTTCCAGTTTTTTCTCTGTCTCTTGTAGCTCTCGCTCTATGCCCCCTTGGAGCCCTCTGGATTTAGATATGGCTGCACCTCTTACTACCACTTTAAAAGCCTCCCATAAAGTTTCTTCTGACTGCACGCTCCCTGTATTAGTGTCAAAGTATTCGATAATCTCCTCCCTTAAATCCTCTCGGAATACCGAGTCCTGCAGGGCCTTGGCTCTGAGCCTCCATGTCGGGATTCTTGCTCGCGGGGGCTGGTGTCCCCAGTCCAAGACCAGGGGGGAGTAGTCCGATAATATTCTCGCCTTATAGTCTGAGCCTATCATTTGCCCTACGAATTCAGAGGCGACAAACATATAATCCAGTCCCGTATGCAGGTTATGGGGGGCAGAGTGGTGTGAATAGTGCCCATCATTCGGGTGTTGCTGTCTCCAGATACCCTCTAGTCCAACATCTCTCAGCAGGGCCTTTAAAGCTTTCGCCACAGGGGTGGGTTTATCTAGTTTACTATCTGACCTATCCATTGTGGGGTATAGCATACAATTAAAATCCCCTCTCCATATAATCGCGCCTCCCAAGAGGGGGCTGATTTGACCATATTTACCATATAAAGTCCTGAAGTAGGCCTCCGTGTCTTGGTTAGGGGCATATGGATTTATAATACTCAATTCTCTGTTCTCCAGCAGCCCTCGCATCAATATCCTCCCATCTGGTTCCGCCATGGCCTGAAGCATCTGGAATGGCACATGGGGTGCCACCCTGGTAACCACCCCCCTAGCATAAGCAGAGTATGTTGCTCCCGTGGTGGTCCCTCTCCACTTTATTTTTACCACCTCTAGTTTCTTTTTAGTAAGGTGGGTTTCCTGTAGTAATGCTATGTCCACTTTCAGCCTTCTCAAGTACATCATTACTTTGTTCCTCTTCTGGTAACTGTTGAGGCCTCTCACGTTCCAAGTTACAATACTAAGACTTCCTATCGCCATCTGTATTTTGTCCCTCCTTCCTCCCTCTTTGTTTTTCCATTCGGTTTTGTTTGGCATGAATGTGGGCTTGTACCCATCTCATTTCAACATTAACTCCCCAACTAACCCCCCCTCCCCTTCTTCCCCAACTATGTTCACTGTACACGTTCTCACCCCTCCCTCCTCCCTACCCGTCCCCAACTGATGCCCAGCTCCATCCCTGGATCTCAGGCTCCCCCGAATTTGGTCCTATCTCGGAATGCCGAGATCAGGAACCAAGCAGGGTGTCACCGATCTACCGGTAACCTAACTAGTCTATTCGTGGGGGTGTGAGAGCTAGTTCCGTTAGGCTCCTATAGCTTGCACTATATTTCCATGCTTAGAGAATCATTTATGCGGCCCTTGTAACACCTGTCCCATGTGTCTTTGCCCTGTCTTATATTCTAGTCCCAGTGCCTGAGGCTGCAGCACCGTGAGTACCGCAGCCTCCATTTTACTTACCTGCGCCGTCTTCCTTCTGGATACCAGATTCCGATGGGCAGCTCTGTGTGTCAAGCCACTCTGACGCATCCTCTGGAGTGTCGAAGAACAATGCTCTTTTTTTGTGGTACACCTTCAGTTTCGTCTGGTATATTAACATGTAATTGTAGCCTGCTTCCCGCAATCTTCTTTTCACTGCGCCATAGTTTATACGACGTCTTTGTACCAACAGTGTGTAATCCGGGTATGCTGTTATGTTCGCCAATGCCCTTTGTATCGTTCCTCCCTTCCGGAAATGCTCTAGGATTTTTTCCCTGTCTCGATAGTTCAGGATCTTGGCAATTATTGGCCTCTGGGGGGCTCCTGGCGGTGGCCTCCTTGTTAAGGCCCCCTATGTGCCCGTTCCACTGAAAAATCCTCGAGTCAGCTGCCCTCTGGTTATTTCTTACAGCAGCATTGTTTAAATATAATCCGTGGGTTTTGGTCCCTCTGCTCCTTCTGGCAATTCCACAATGCGTACGTTATTCCTCCGGGCGCGTCCCTCTGCTTCTTCTGCCCTGTTTTCCAAATTGCTCACTCGTTGTTCTAGGATGTGATTCTCCGATTTGAGAGACGCACATGCAGCTGTATTCGGGGCCACTTCCTTTTCCAATTCGCCTGTGCGTTCTGCTAGCGTCCTGACATTTTGCCTGAGGAGATTCACCTCTTCCTGCACTGCACCTACTTTAAGTTCCAGTGCTACCTTCTGTTCGACCATAGCCGATTCCAATATAGTTTCCCACGCTAGTTTCAGGTCCGCAATTGCTTCCAGGATTTGCTGGTCTTTGCTTGCAGAATCAGTGCCCCTGGCGGGGGTCCTCTCCTTGCCCTGGCCCCTTCTGCCATTAGTGGTGTCCTGGCGTATTCTTCCAGCGTGGGTTGTTTGCCCTTTGTCTTAGCCCGTTTGTTTGCCATCTCGATGTTTCTGTGGGTTTCTCTGCAGGCACTCCGGATTATGGTCTTCAGGGTTATTCCGTACTCGGCAATGGTACTTGAGGGGGGGGGCTATAGTGGGGGTCCTCGTGTTCTGTTAGTTTTATGTCAAGAATGGATTATGTTCTCCGCCGTACTTGGCCGCTACCATTTCTTATTGTCATTATGCCCCGACTTCTGGTAGTTCATATCCCTATCTGCGCACCCAAGGGCTCGGGGACCTGTTTGGATGCTGCTATAGACCCAACTATCCCCAACAGTGAGTGTCATTTGGCCACTGGTGCTGCTTATATGTACATAGGGTCCTCAATAATGCTTTCCCCAGGGTGTGCCTCGCACCTCCTCCTTTTGTCACATCATAGGCTCAAGGATGCCATCTTCATCCGGCTCCTTTGTTCTCACCATTTGTCCATTTGTCGTTAGGATCGGGCTCCAGCGGGTGCCCCAATCCAGGTTATGCCCCAGATTGTGCCTTCAGCACATCTCATATGCACCAGGCAGTTTTGCAAGCAGTCGCTGGCTTCTTGTGTTTTGGACCGCAAGGTCTCCGCCGGGGCCGTCAACCTCGAGGGGAACGGTCACTGCTGCCTGTGTGACTGTCCGTCGTACGGCATCCGGTATTATACGTTCTTTTATGTGGCCTTCAGTGCTCCTATAATTGTCCTGCAGTGCAGCGTTGCCAGAGCCCACTGAGCCTCCCCTGTGGCAGCCTCATGTTTGTGCTCACTGTTTGGTTTTCCCCTTCGTGCTCCGCGCTCGCATACAAGTATGCTGCACAATGTATCCGCGGCAGTTCTCCTCAAGGCAGGGCCGCGTCTGCTTGCAAGAACTGTAGGACGTGCTTGCCATGCAGTCCGACGTGATCTCCCCAAGTATGTACCTGTGGTCTAGTTGCGTTCCTTGGTTAGGGCGTGCTCCGCTTCGGGCCACTGCTACCTTGCCTCACTCTCCAGCCACTACGGCCCATGCAATATTGCTCCACCTTGGGTACTCCCCGCCCACTTGGTCCGCAGTGGCGCTTCCCCGGCAGGGCTATTCCGCGCCGCTCCATCTCACCACACCACGGGCATCCCGGTGTTCTCTTCGCAGGGCTCCTTTGTCCGCCTCACATGTCCACCTGTCCATTGGGCTGCACACTTGCCGGCCGCATTATTTCACGGTCTATGCAATGCGGGCGCTGGGCCGTGACTGTCTGGTCAGGTCCCTCCTCGCTCCGTGTGTACTCTCACAGCCACTGAGACCACAGTGGGCAGCCGTCTCCCGCTGCAGGCGAGCCTCGGGAGTGGTTTGTTTAGGGGATTCCCCCACTGTGTGCCAGGTTCAGCTCCGCTCCTTCACGCTCGTAATTTCTGGCATATCAATGCCCGTGTCTGCGGTGCAGAGGTACCTGTGCGCTGCACCTCACAGCCGTGTCTGCCCTTCGTTGTTATCTTATTTTCCTCGCCCAGTCAGCTAGTTCCTTTGTTTGTGCATCCCATCCGCCATTTTGTGTCGCCTTTCTTAGGTATACGTGACCTCTGCAATATTCATAACAATGTCCCCATACGTCTTACGGGCTCCAGAAGTTCACCAGGCGTGTTCGCCGCACTCATAGGCGGGCATGTACGTTTTCAGAGCTTATAGGCATCCGTATGTGCACTATTTGCAAGGATCGTTTGCAGGATCTCAGGAGCTCCTCTGGAACGCATCTCCTCACATGGCTCTCATAGCCACAACCCCCTAATGGGTAAGGTTATGAAAATACCTGATTAGTTTCTCTTCAGAACCGAGATACCCATGCACGAAGAGGGGGGATGAATATTTCCCTGAGAGCTGCAAGCAGCTGTGGTGGGAGGAGTCTTGGCCATGCTCATAGGGTATGATGATGAAGGCAGATCATGGAGCACAGTTATCACCATTGGAGAAGGCTACAGATTAACCAACATCACTGATGAGGACATAAAGATGACCCATCTGATGATGAAGTAGTGTTCGAAAGGAGCATCACATATTGGGTTAGAGCAGAATGACGCGAGGTTCCACAGAAAAGGAAGATAGTGCGCCACTGTCCAACAATTTTTGATTAAGACATGGCGAAAGTGCGAGTTTCTTTATGGACTGCGGGCCCTTATGACGTAGGCCTATTGAACGGGAGCTGGGGAATTTAAGATTAAATTGAAGCCAGGATCAATTTTACCTACAGCACGACAGTATCCCACGTCTCGAGAGGCAGACCAGGGTATTTTTAAAGACACTATACGCCATGATGGATCAAGGCATTTTAGTGATGTCACAGTCACCATGCAATTCCGCAGCGTATCCGATAAAAAAATCAAAGGGGGGGGTCGTGGCATTAAATTCAGTATATTCACCCAATTAACCAGATTGTAGAGGCCGAGTTTCCTCTAGTTCCTAATCCAGCAACGATTTTATGTAGTATCCCTGTTCAGGCGAGATATTTCACTGTGATTGATTTCAAAAAAGCGTTTTTCTCAATCCCGTTGCATAAAGATTCAAGATCTGAATCATTTACGTTTCGTCAGACTAAGTTTAAAAGCACAAGATTACCCCATGGGTACTGTGAGACACCATCGATTTTCAAAAGAGGCCTGCAGATGGATTTAAGCAATATTGATTTGTCAAGTGTAGTGCTGCAATACGTATATGATATTTTGGTCTGCAGCATGTCAGAGAAGAATGCAGACGTGTCTCAGTTCAGCTAATGATTATACTAGCAGAGAAAGTTGTAAAGTGGACAAAGAGAAATTGCAGAACTGTCAGACAGAAGTGTTATACATAGGCAAGTTAATTTCGCATGAAGGAAAGCAGGTTACATCTGAAAGGGCTGAGGCAATTTTGAAAACTGCAAAACCGCACATGCACGATAAAGAATATGCAACAATTTATGGGACTGTGACATTATGCGAGAGCATGGGTATTTGATTATAGTTCATACACAAGGCCTTTGTTGCAGGCCCTGAAAAAGGCTTAAGCAAGTAAGGAAAAGATTGTATGGACTGAGGAAATGGAGGAGGGGTTTGATGAGTTGAAAAAAGCAATTTGCACAGCTGCAGTTCTAGGGATTCCTAATTATTCTGAGGAATTCTTTTTATTCTGGCACACAAATGGAACCGTTATGACGGCAGTATTCACACAGAGAACTACGTTGGGGTACAAGACCTGAGCATATTACTGTGGGCTTTTGGACCCAGTAATGAGGCGTCACTTCCCTTGGGAGCGAACCATCGCTGGCATCTGCCACGTTCGCCATTGAGAAGTATGCCAGCATAGTAATGGGGTATTCTATGACGTTGTTTGTTGAGCATGCATGGTTTGCAATTTTAGAAAAAACTAAGGGTACGCTGACAGCTCAAAGAGCTTCTGCTTATGAGGTGGTTATTTCGAATCTGGCGATCAAAATAGTGAGATGTAAAACAGTGAACACTGCCACGTTTGTAGCTGAACCACTGGCAAGGGATAAGTATGCAAACGATTGCTCAAATTATGAAGAATTCTATGACGAAATCCTGAGGGTGAAAGAAAATGCTCTAGAAGCTGGGGAGATTCTCTTTATTGATGGTACTTCGAAAATCGACCAAACTGGTGGGCAAAGATATTCAGATGCCACTGTGCTAAGGCACATGGCTAACAGGGAATTTGAAGTATTGAGAAGTGCACGACTACTGTCTCATGTTTCAGCACATGTTGCAGAGTTAGTGGCGCTGATTGTCACGCTTGAGAAGAATGCAGATCAGGTAGTAACCGTGTACAGTGACTCTGCCTATGTGACATCGATGGTACACGCAGGGCTAGCACTTTGGAAGAGGAGGAGCTACCTGTGGGATATATTGATCCATTCAACAGTATTTCCCCACATCACCAAGCTGCATTTGCGCAGAAATAGCAAAATGGCTGCGCTGGCTCCTGTGAGCGCCATGGCCTTAAAACTGCGTTTTGCAGCAACAAAAAGATGACTGCACCTTCTTGCCAAGCATACATTGGGCAGGATGGAACAAGGGGACACACTGAAAGAGCGTGCCAGTGTGTTCTGACATATACAAAAGGAAGAAAGTGAAAAGGCAGCACTGCTTTGATGAAAACGTCAAAATCCCCATTGAAAAAGAAACTTTCACCTTTAAAAAAAATGCTGCTTTGACGCTAATTCCATCTGTTCTTTCTTAAACCACTGTGATCAAAAAGGCCCTGCCATGCCCAGGATATCTCATTGTGCTTCAGCCAAACCAGGCATGATTTCTGAATGACAGGCCCTGTCAAACCAACTTTGAGAAAAATCAACCAGGAGCTTCACTTTTCCGGCATGGGAAAACACGTTCATTTCTTTACAAATGTATCAAAGCTCAGTAGTTCAAAAGAGACTCCAGCTATCTGAGCCATGTCAGTTTCAATGGATCTGTGCTTCAGGCAAAGCCCCTGTACTCAGGAAAATAACCATGGTTGTAAGACAGAGTGGGAATCTGATGGAGATGCAAAAACTAATGTAAAAAGAAATGCCAGCTGTGCACCACGTGTAAAAAATGGGCTCTGCAAAACTAAAGGAGAAAAATGCCAGTTTAAAAAGTAAACGGTTGAATGAAAGCCTGCCATTACCTAGAAATGTGAAGGGGTTTTGTTGCTGGTGATAATACACACATGGGCTATTTTATTCCACAGGCTTGTTTTAATTCAGGACCAAATATCAGAAAATAAAGGTTTTAAACCACCCAGGCTGGATTTACAAGCTGTCAAAAACAGGTTATTCCTGTTGGCAGAGTTAAAGATTCCCACCTAGGAAGGGAACCACACCATAAACTCTCAGCAGAGACTAACACCCCACTGATAATTACTAGGTTGGAAAGAATTTAGTCTGGGCTGAACCCACTGCAATGAAACTTCCAGTACAAGGAAGTGATACATGGGAAGGGGCAGTAAACCTTCAATCAAGCTATAACCCCCCCACCTTGCTCTGGAGGAAGTGACAGTTGGTGGCTACTGAAGAAAGAAAACAAATGGTCAGTGACAAACAATTGCCATTTGCTTCCAGAGACCATTTCATAAATAAACTTTAAGGACTTTTATCTCTGCAGCAAGACTTGTAAAAATGTAACAATTTTGCAGTTTAAAAGTTATTTAATGGGCTTTCTTTTAAGACATGGTAGAATTCACTGACACTTTAGGCACAGAAATGGCAAAGTATTGTGGATTATAAAAAAAGCATTCATGTTGCAAATGCAAAGTTTTGTACATACATCCCTTATGATCATCCACACCCATGTATAAAGTTATAGAATTTTGAGTAGTATAAATCCCATTGAAAAGCGCAAAAAACTGGTAGAAGGGCGAAACAAGGTCTCACAAACTGAGGATTGGACTGCTATGTGCTGCATAAAATATGTAACCTGCTTATGTAAGTGTTTAGATGTTTCCACTGTATGAAGTTGCCATTTAGGGGAAAAATTGATTTTAAGTAAAGTAATTGTGGGAGGTTTGGACATTGTAAAACTCACATCATAAATCTGACATAATTTTATGGAAATCCAACCAGCTGAGAGCGAGGCAGAGACGATCAACGCTGTCCAATCCAGTTGTTAGAGGCATATTTAGTCAAGCCTGCCCCAGCCATATACTTTGATGATGTCTGCATCATTCCGGTGATTGCCGGTGACTGCAGAGCCCAAGCAGTGCTGATCCTATTCCCAGCAAGGCCTCAATTCTGAAAACCCACTAATCTCCCATTAAAAAGGGGAAAGCTGTGGTACCTTTTGCATCCTGAACCAGCCTGGCTTGCTGCCCACTAATTGCATCCCCGCTGCCATCCTGCTATCCTGCCATCCAGCTGACCTTTAGTATCCAGTGACCAGAATTGCCATCCGGTGACGAGAACTGCCCAGCTGTTTGCCAGATGTGCTGCCGTGTAGTGACCAGAACTGTTGACGGTCCAAAAATTCCAAACTAAAAGTGGACGGAGTATAAATCACCACCCCATAGAAACCCCCTTGTCTTGCCTTTGTCCTTATACTCTCTAAGCCATTCTATCCGTATCCTGATAACATGTTAAAACTGTCAGAATCATTCTTGCAATTCTGCCCTTGATTTATAGTGCTAGCGCCATCTCTCTTCAATTTTGTCTAGTGTAATCCTATGCCATTAGTCATATTTCGAGTGATCGGACTAGTTTCCGGCAAGGTTGGGTGCTGGGGTGGGAGGGTTGAACTCGCGAATCAACCTTGCATCTTACTGTGTCCCTCTTTGGTGGCCTAGCCTGAATACTCTAGTGTAGAGTAAAACTGTTCTTGTCACAATTGATTTCCTGTCCTATTTCACGGTTTCCTTTTACTCGAAGTACACCTTTTTATATCTTGCATAACTCATCCAATTTACCAGCAGAGACTTACTTTCACTTCCAGAATATCTCTGTGATATACCTCTATCCCCCAGCCCAAAGACTCCATATAAGTGTATTTCACCCGTATTTATTAAAAACCATTTGGGTAATTTAAGGCGGGAATTGAAAAAAATTCAACTTTTACACTTGCCATTTTGCTGCAATCTGTTTTAAACTTTCCACTCATTTTCGAACTGTATGCTCTTGGTAATCCATTCTTTGTGATTATTAGTGTCTTTGCATTGTTGCTTTAGTGAGGAATTATATTTGCTTCAAGGTTATTTAACACATTCATTATTTATTTGTCCATTTCCGAGTCATTTCATCACATTGCAAATCTGTTTTTCTCTTATTTGGGGAGGGAAGGTCAGGTTTGGATTCCGTTTCCCGTTTCATATTCCCGATTACCTGCTGCTTCAGTTTATCCACTCAGAATTGATTTGTGGGTTGAGGGAACACTGCAGGGGGAAATTCTAACTTGGGTGCTATCTTTCCTAAACCAAAAAGTGTTCCTATTCCGCTGTGCTGTGCGTCTGTTGCACTAGAAGGTTAAACCCAGTGCATTGCTCACATTCTCATTGCTATCATCACCACATTGGTGATTGCTGCCCCATATCAAAGAGTGTATGATTTCTTTTTAATTTTAAAGTAAATAAATATTGCATTTTACCAACTAGCCTGGTTCATGGTCCATTGTGACCATGAGTGGTGTACCATCTCAAAACTGAATCTGTATAAAAATAAGGAGAAAAGCATCTCAATTGTGCGCTACATACTAGGCCGAGACCAAAGTGTGTGTTGCTTGATTGAAATCCTTAACAAATTTGGGGGCTCGAGTCCGGGATTGAGTTTGGTTACCACCCATGGCAGTCTAACACAGCAGACTAACCTGCAAGGTAATGCTACTTTGTGTGGTTGGAATACTGGTTTACACTGTACAAGCTCCCCCCAAAAACAAATACTTACATAAATAAATAAATTAATAAAGAAAGAACATGTCCAAAATGACCGAAGTAGAAATCAATATGGCTAGGGAGCACCTTCTGCACAAGCTATTTGTCAGAGGTGAATGGCCAGAACAGGATGAAAAAGTCTGGCTACAAGAAATAACACAACAGGTCACTGCCATGAACCTAGATACATGGCAGGACGGTGACTTATTACACCAAGCTTTGAGTGAATTACATATGACCCCATAAATTAAAGACGAGCAAATTAAAATTGCCAGAATCATGGCCTATGTGTATCTCCACATGGGAGTGATGTGGGAAAGGCATGAGGAAAATAAAACCCTAGCATAGAATCAATCTGAACTATTCAACCAAATACAGGCTGACCTAAAATTAGCAGAACAAAAATTACAATAAAGCCACGAGTTGGAGGCAGAATCTGCAAATTGCATAAAAAAAAATAAAAGAGGACTTGGTCCTCGAACAACGGAATCATGTAGACCAAGAGGCCCAATTAGATGCAGTAAGACTAGAGTGTCAGAAGCGGACTCAACAATTAACCTATAACAGGGTCTGCTCAGGACAAATAACCATGTTGCAAGACCAGGTCGAAAGGTTGAAAGAGGAAAATAAATGAGACTTCCGCTCTCAAGCAGAATTCGATCAAGAGCCCCAGAAGAACAAGTTACTTCTTACCTGGTAACGTTCTTTTGATGGGATATTCCTCCGATGTATTCCTTATCTTGATAGATTCACTTCCAGCTTGCTGGCCTCAGAAATGTTTTTCAGTAGAGGGCGCTGCGCGTCGACGTCCCTCAAGTTGGTGTCCCTCGACAGCCTCAGTATTGGCGCTGACGTCATCATGCGTATAAATAGACTTGCGCAGCGTCTGTTGCTCAGTTCCGTTTTGAAGCTTAAGAGTAGCTGTGCATGAATTGATTATTAACCTTGAAGGAGCGTTAGCTGCAACCACAAGAAGTTTTACTGAGGGGATGGATGGGAGGGGCGATAAGGAATACGTCGGAGAAATATCCCATCGAAAGAACGTTACCAGGTAACAAGTAACTTGTTCTTCGAAGGGACTGTGTCCTCCGACGTATTCCTTATCTTGATAGACTCCCATAGCAGTGGTGTGTAAACGGAGGTGGGAGTAAAATGGTCATATTCCCCTTTAAGAGTGAACAGAGTGTAACACAGCTTTGCCAAATCTAGTCTCTTGACTAGAGGAGGAATCCAGATTATAGAATTTTGTAAAGGTGTGTGCGGACGACCATGTGGCGGCCGTACATATGTCTCGAATCGGTATCCCTCTTTGGAGGGCCAAAGAGGCTGCGATACCCCTGGTTGAATGAGCCCTGAGATTTTGATGGGGCTCTTTCCCTGCTAGTTTGTAACATTCTAGAATGGCTAAGACAATCCATCTGGAAATGGTCTGTTTTGTGATTGGCAATCCTAATTTGTGCCCTGTGTAACCTACAAACAGTTGGTCTGCTTGCCTAATCCTAGTAAGTCTGCTGATATAAAAACTCAAGGCTCGCCTTTGATCCAGCCTATGTAGCCTCTCCTCCTCTTTCCCTGGATGGGGAGGAGGATAGAATGAGGCTAAGGTTATCTTCTGAGTGATGTGGAATTCAGAAACCACCTTCGGGAGGAAATTAGGCTTCACTTGCAGGACAACGTTGTCTTTGTGAAAAATTGTATGAGGGGGTTTACAAGATAGGGCTTGTAATTCGCTCACCCTCCTGGCAGATGTCAAAGCCACTAATAAGACAGTTTTGAGTGAGAAATCTTAATGAACAAGAGTGGAGTGGTTCAAAAGGAGTACCCATCAGGAAATTTAAGACTAAATTTAAGTCCCATAAGGGTACTTGGAACGGTCTCGGGGGGATAGACATTGGTTAACCCCTTCAGAAATTGAATTACTAAGGGTAATTTGAAATATGATGACTCCTCTGCAGTGCGCTTGAAAATCGATAGCGCTGCGAGGTAGCCCTTGATTGTACCAACTTGAAGACCTGAATTTGCCAAATAGAGTAGAAAGGATAACACCATTGGTGTACCACATGAAAAGGGTTCAATATTCTTTTCTCTACACCAGCTGCAAAATCATTTCCAACGGCAGCGGTATAAAGTCTTTGTTGCTGGCTTTCTGGCTGAAAGCAACACCTCCATGACGTCATCTGGGAGGTCCCAATCCTTGTATCTCAACCTTTCAGAAACCAAGCGTGAAGGTTGAGGGTTCTGATGTCTGGATGGAGAACCTGACCTCCCTTCTGTGAGAGAAGATCCTCCCTGTGTGGAAGACGGATCGGAGGGCAGATGGACATGTCCAGAAGGTCCGGGTACCACATTCTCCTGGCCCAGTCTGGGGCAATTAGGATCATAGTCTTCTGGAATCTTCTCAACCTCCTGATCATCTGAGGAATGACAGGGACTGGAACATAAGTGGAAACTCCCAGTCTACCACAAACGCGTCCCCCAGAGCTCCTCTCGGGGGAAATTCCCTTGAATAAAACTGATCGCACTTACTGTTGATACTGGTGACGAACAGATCCAATTGAGGAGTTCCCCAAAGGGCGAAGATCTCTTGAAGGACTTCCTGAGCTATCTCCCACTCGTGAGAGACTGTACTCTGCCTGCTCAGAGCGTCCGCTGTCAAGTTCTTCTCTCCGGCTAAATGAACTGCCGATAGAGAGATTCCTTCTTGAATTGCCCAAAACCAGAGCTGCATCGCCTCTCTGCACAATGGCAGTGATCCTACGCCTCCTCATTTGTTGAGGTAGTGCATGGCCACTGTATTGTCCATCATTATTAGGACATTTTTCCCCTTGTACAGATGGCAGAAAAGCCTTCAGCGCTAGTCTGATAGCCCTCAGCTCCAACAGGTTGATATGTAGTCTGGACTCCGATGGAGATCAACGACCGCTGATGGTCAAGTCATTGGCATGGGCTCCCCACCCTGTGAGTGAGGCATCCGTGACTACGGTTATATCTGGCCATGGTTGCCAAAACAGTTCTCCTTTCAAAATGTTTTCCCACAGGCGCACCACTGAAGGTCTCGAGGCACTTTGTCCGGAACCTGAAGGAGATCTGTCATTTTTCCTGAGAATTGTGACCACTGAGTTCTTAGTGCCCACTGGCACAAGGAAGATGCAGGATGCCATGAGGCCTAGCAACCTCAAAAAGTCGAAGGCTGGGAGACGTTGGGCATTTTGAAACTTGGTGACCATCTGCAGAATATCTTGAGCCCTCACCTCTGGTGGCGAGGCTCTCCCCGGGGAAGTGTCCAGGACCACTCCGATGAACTGGAGTCTCTGTGACGGCATCATCTGTGACTTCTTTAAATTGAGGGAGAAGCCCAGTTTCTGAAGGAAGTGACAGACATGATCTAGTTGGATCTGAGCTTGTTCCGAAGCTACTGCTCTGATCAACCAATCGTCTAGGTAGGGGTAGACGTGGATCCCTTCCCTCCTTAGACTTGCAGCTACTACCGACATTAGCTTGGTGAAGACCCTTGGGGCGGAGGTCAGCCCAAATGGCAGAACTCGAAATTGATAGTGAGAGTTGCCAATTGCGAACCTCAGGTATTTCCTGTGTTTGAGATGGATTGGCACATGGAAATAAGCATCCTGAAGGTCTAGAGACACCATCCAGTCCCGAAGCTAGTGGGACTGAAGGATCTGAGAGAGAGTTACCATCTTGAACTTGTCCTTCTTGAGGAATTTGTTCAATTCACTTAAGTCCAAGATGGGTCTCAGTCCTCTGTCCTCCTTCGGTATCAAGAAGTAGGGGGAATACCAAGCCTCGTTCTTCTCCGCTACAGGTACCGGTTCTATGGCACCTTTCTCCAGCAGGTCTAGAATCTCCTGCAAAAGGAGCGGATCTGGAAACTTCAAAGAGTTGTTCCCCGGTGGATGACTGAGGGGTACGTGGAAAAGACAGGCAGTAACCTTGGGCAACTGTCTCCAATGCCCAAGCATTGGACGTAATAGCCTGCCATTCCGTCAGATGTTGAGTTCACCTGCCCCCCTAATGGTGTCTTGTGAGGAGAGTCCTCAGAGTGGTTTAGAGGCAGCTGATGCAGATGCCGAGGGTAAAGAGGCACCTGCTGCTGCTGCGGCTTTTGTACTTTTAACCCGTCCACCTCGGGTGAATTTCTTTTGGCCTCTTTGAGCCGGCTGTCCTCTGCCTCTTCCGAATGCGGAATAAAAGCGAAAGGACCTACCTCTCCAAGAGGTTCCTGAGGACGCGATAGGGAGTTTGATGGATTGCAGCTCCAAGGGACTTTTCTGCTGCCTTCCATGTTTAACTTCTCTAGGCTGTCATCAGCCGTCTTACCAAATAAGGAAGAGCCATCAAAGGGCATATTCAAAAGTCTTGCCTGTACATCTGGAGCAAAACCAGAATTTCGCTTCCATGCAAATCTGCAGATTGTAGTACTTGACGCCATGGCCCTGCTGACACTGTCAGCAGAATCAATGCCAGTTTGAAGGGATTCGCACATTGCGTTTGTACCATATTTAATGATGTTCAGAAAAGCTTCCCTTTCTTCTTCTTTCGGAAGGAAGTCAGCCGCTGATGAAGCACACTCCCAAAGTGTATGGCTGAATCTTGCGAGCGTAGAACTAGCATTAATGGATTTAAGCGCCATGCTACACGCAGAAAAGACCTTTTTTGACATAGCGTCAAATCCCTTATCATCCCTGTGTTGTGGAACAGTAGGGTATGCAGATCTACTGTTCGATGAAGTTGCTGCTTGAACAACCAGACTCTCTGGAGTTGGATGTTAGAACAAATATTCAGGGTCAGAAGCAGATACCCTATATTTGGCAGATCGTTTCTTGTTAACTGCGGGGATCACCTCAGGAGTTTCCCAGTTGGTCGATATTTTCCTCTGCAATGCAGTGTGAAATGGAACCACAGGATCTTCATGTGGGCCTTTAATTAAAATGTCTGTAAGATCATCTTGTTGAAAAGCAGGTGAAGGTCTAGACCAACCCATGAATTCTATTATTCTGGCCATTAAAGTTCTATAAGGGGTCTCAGCATGTTCCCCTGGGTCTGGTATGGCAAATTCTACTTCTGGGGAAGTATCTAACCCACTTGCATCATGCAAGGACTCTTGAAGGTCCTTCAATCTATTATCTTCAGAGACAAATTCCTCTGGTACAGGTGTTGTAGTTCTCTGCAGCCCAAAAAGTCTTTCCTGATCAGAATCCTCCCCTTCTTCATAAATAGAAGACAAGGCTCTGAAATAATCTGACCTTGGAAAAGGCTTAAAACCCATTTCTAAAGCAGAAGGGGCAAAGCTTGTAGTAACTGGTTGAGAAAACATTGTCGACGCAGAAGTCAAAGGCTTCAAAGAAACCGAAAAAGGCATTGAGAAGGTATGAAACGACCTCTAAGAACTCGAGAGGATCGGAATCCTACTCGGAGTCGTCAAGGTTATCGACTACATTCTCGAGGTCATGATGGAAGTCCTCGGTATGACTACTGACTGCGAAGTAGTGGCAGCCGTAGGTTTATCCTTTATCGGCGTCGACATCGGCGTCACGGATGGCGTCGATTCGACCGATCTATGCGTCGAAGGGCCCTTCGATAATGGCGTTGACGCAGATTTATGAGTCGAAGGGGCCTTTGCCCGAGGGTTCGTGACGCTCTGCAGTTTCTTTCGCCGGGTGCAACGACTCGCAGCGTTTCGATTTTCCGGGTCTTTCACCCAGGGTATCACCTTTACCCGTCTTCGAGGGGGTCGAGGCCGCTTTCTTGAAGACGCTAAGCATCTTTTCACGGAATTCCTACCACTTAGCTGGAGAGCTGTGTTTTGTGGGGCAGGTGACACTTTCCGGGGAAATAGAAGACGAAGAAGAGGGAGATCTTCAACGCCTCTTTTTTGAATGTTTGGATCTCGAAGAGTGGAGGGAACTGCATCGAGACCTCGAACGAGAATGTTTCCTGTGACGGTGAGGAGACGAATGTCTCGACTCTGCCGAGGAAACTTTCGAAGGAGTAGAAGTTTTTTTTTTTAACTTTGTTTATTTTCAATCAAGGCAGAATGATAATTACAAACAGTATCAGCAGTGATTCTTTAGGTATATAGATCCCCAGTCTCTTATCCCCCCCCCTGGGTTTCCTCCCTCTCCTCGTTCTTCGGCCTCATTGCTCCTCAGTCTCTGGAGGTGGTATCTTCCCTCCTAGGTTGTCCGCTTCTTGCCTCAGCGTCTATGGTTCTGCCTCGGGGGTCCCTTGGTTTTCCAGGATCCAGCGGGCTCGGGTCGGTTTGTAAGTTAGGGCGGGGAAGCGCTGGTCGTATTCTAGCACTAGGGCCCAAATATTCCGGAACCTGTGGAGTATACCCGCTTGTGCCGCCGTCACTTTCTCCGCGATCAGAATGTCCCATAGTTTGGTCCACCATTGGGCTATGTGAGGGCCTTCCGGGGATTTCCAAGTTCGTGCCACCACTGTTTTCCCTGCCAGGAGGCAGTGGGTTAGTAGTTTCGCTCTGGGCCCGGAGCGCGGGTAGATCGTGGGGATCGGAGCTCCTAGCAGGACTGCTTCTGGTTCTAGGGGGATTGTCGTTCCGGTGATCTGCGAGATGGTCCCCAGGCATGTCCTCCAGAACCGTTGGATCTTTGGGCAGGTCCACCACATGTGGAAGAAGGAGCCTGGGTGGCCGCATCCTCTCCAACAGGAGTGGTCCAATTGCGGATTTATGTGGTGAAGTCGGAGGGGCGGGTAATACCACCGGAGTGTGACCTTATATGCACATTCCCTGTTGGTGATGCAGGTCGATGAGGTGTGAGTTCTGGTCCATATGTCCACCCAGGTTTGGTCCTCGATTGGGTGTCCCAGGTCCGCCTCCCATTGAGCCATGCATCGAGTTTTTGTGGTCAGGAAGTCGGCTAAAAAGCGTCTATATAGGGTGGATACTCTACCGCGGGTGGGGAGGTCTCTCAGTGTGAGTTCCAGAGCGGTCGGGGGGCGTGTCGCTGCTTGGAGGGTCTGGGGGTGCGAGCACCAGTGGCGTATCTGGATGTAGGTAAATCTGTCTCTTTCCTGGAGTTGGAATTTCTCCTTGCATTGGTCGAATGTGAGTGGTCTCCCTCCTATGTATAGCTGGTCCACTGTCTCTAGTCCCCCGTTTATCCAATTCTGAAAGTTGCGGGGATTCGCTCCCGGTGAGAAAGTTGGGTTGTGGAAGATTGGGGATTGTGGGCTCAGCCCCCTTGGCACTCCCTTCCGTTTTAGTGCCCAGTCCCAGGAGCTGAGGGTGTGTTTAGTTGATAGGAGGAGGTCTCCCCAATGCGACCTGAGGGGGGGTGGGATGTGTGGCAAGAATCGTAGGGGCAGGGGTGTTCGTGATTGTTCCAGCTCAACCCATCTAGGGCGGTTTGTTACGTTTTGCCATGCCTGCACCTGTGCTAGTTGTGCCGCTACTCTGTAGGCTTGCAAATCCGGGACCCCGAGCCCTCCTAGTTTGGAACCCCCCAGCATCGTCCTGAGAGGGATTCTCGCTCTCTTACCTTTCCAGATAAAGTTCAGCATTGTCCTTTGGAGACCTCGGAGCGTTGGTGTGGGAATCGCTACTGGTAGGGAGGCGCAGGAGTACAGGAATCTGGGGAGGTTCATCTTGCATGCCGTGATGCGCCCTAGCAGTGAGATCTCTTGGGTCTCCCATCGTTTCAAGTCGCCTTCCAATTCTGTGAAGAGTCGAGGAAAGTTGACCTTATATGTGTCTCTCGGGTCTGCCGGGATATGGACCCCCAAATAGGGGATGGCCTTTTTTCCCCATGTTATTGGGCATATCTTGGACAGTGCCTCCTGTTCCGCTAGATTGAGGCCGATGCCCAAAGCCGATGACTTATCGAAGTTTATTGAAAAGCCAGAGACTTCCCCATAGGTGGCGATTTCACGGGTCGCGTGTTTCAGGGATGAGTGGGCCTCTGAGATCGTGAGCAGAACGTCGTCCGCGTATAGGGCGATTTTGTGTTGCGTGGGGCCACTCTGTATGCCCTTAATTTGGTTGTTTCGTCTGATTCTTTGGGCAAATGGCTCCATGGTGAGTGCAAAAAGCAGGGGCGACAGCGGGCAGCCTTGTCGGGTTCCGCATGACACGGGGATTGGGTCCGAATTGTGGCCGTTGATTCTTAGGCTGGTTTTTGGGTTGTTGTAGTTGGCTAGAGCCATCGTTTGGAAGTTTGGTCCAAAGCCGAAGGCTTTAAGGGTGTGCTTCATGAATGTCCAATCCACCCTGTCAAATGCCTTAGCTGCGTCCAGCGCCACCAACACTAGTTTTTGAGAGTTCCGGGAGGCGAGGTCTATTAGGTTCAGTGTTCTTCATATGTTGTCTCCTGCTGTCCGATGCAGAATGAAACCAGCCTGATCGGGATGAATGATTTTCGGTAGGATATGATTCAGGCGGGTTGCCAGGATTTTTGAGTATATGTTTGCGTCGATGTTTAAGAGGGCAATCGGCCTGTAGGAGGTCAGGTTTCTCGGATCTTTTCCCGGCTTAGGCAGGAGGATAGTGGTCGATTCCTGCATCGACGGGGTCACCGATCCAGTTTCTCTGAAGGAGTTGAATAGGGCAACCAGGTGCGGGGTCAGTTGGGCTCTAAACAGTTTGTAAAACCTAGTTGAGAAGCCGTCTGGCCCAGGGGCCCGCGATTTCAGTGATTTGATGGCTTGTTCCACCTCCTCCCCCGTTATGGGCTCCTCCAGTTCGTCTTTCATTGCATCGGGGAGGTGAGGCACTGCTGCCTCTTGTAAGTATTCCATCTGTTGCGGTAAGCTCCGTGGGATTGCCTTCATAATTTGGGCTAGGTAGTCTTTTGCGAGGCGTTGCTTATCAGGCTCCGAGTAGTGCATGACTCCGTTAGGATCGCGCAGGCTGGCGATCGTGTTACTACGTCGGCGTTTGGCTAGCTTGGCTACCAAGAACCTGTTGGCCTTGTTGCCCTTTGCGTAATATGATTGCTTTGCTTTCGCCAGCAGTTGAGCGGTCTGTTCCGCATAGTGGGCTTCCAGTCTTTTCCTTGCTGTGCGTATGAACCGTTGCGTTTTAGGGGACCAGCCTTTTTCTTTTTGTATTGCCTCTGCCTCTTTTAGTTCATTTTCTAGGGTTATTCGGGCTTGGCGCCTGTTTCGGTGGTAAGCCGCCCCTTGGGCTATTAGGGAGCCTCTTATTACAGCCTTCATGGCGTCCCAGTTGTTCGCTAGCGAGGTGTCTGAGGCGGGATTTTCTTCAAAGAAATTTCTTATGCCTATTGCGATCTTGTCTCTGGTGGCCATGTCATTGAGGATCGGGTCGTACAGTGCCCATTTACGTGGGCCAAGAAGATTGGGGTTCTGTGCCCGGAGTTCCAGGAGCATTGGAGCGTGGTCGGATATGGCTCTGGTGCCAATGGAGACCTCCTTGACAGAGGGGAAAGTTTGCGGGGAGAGCAGGAACAAGTCGATCCTTGAAAAGGTGCGATGGACAAATGAATAGAAAGAGTAGTCTATTTCGTTGGGGTGGAACACTCGCCATGAATCTATTATGTCCAGGGACCTGAAGAGCCGAAGGAGGCTGAGAGCCTGAGCAAAGTCACCTGGAGTTGGGGGGTGCGATCTATCTTTGGTGGGATCGGGAACCCCGTTGAAGTCCCCCCCTACGATTATTTGGCCTTCCACAAAGCCAGCAAGAGCTGTGCCCAGCGAGTCATAGAAGAGGGATTGTCCCGTGTTGGGGGCGTAGACTGAGACCAGGGTGTATAGGTCTCCCCTAAGAAGGCATTTGACCGCTATGTACCGGCCCTCCGGGCACGTTTTTGTTTCTAGGATTTGCGGGTGTAAGTCTTTTCGAAAGAGGATCGCAGTGCCTCCCTTTTTGCTTCCTCCAGAGGCGAAGAATTGAAGTGGGAACAGCCGGGAGCGGAGCCGAGTTACGTCCGCCGGCAACAAGTGGGTCTCTTGTAGCATGGCTATCATGGCATCTTCATCTTGGAGTTTTAGTAAAATTGCCCTCCGTTTGTTGGGGGAGTTTAGCCCATTCACATTTAGGGAGAGGATCCGCAGGGTCTGGTGGTCTGTTTGGGTCACTTGTTCCGATGTTTGGGTTGAGGGGGGGTCGTGAGTTATTGCTTCAGCTGCCATGTCTGTCGGGAGCTACTATGGTATCGTTCTGCACTTGAGGTTTTTAAAGCGGTACCCCAACGGGGGGCCGCAACTTTAACTTGTGGGGGGCCCGACCTTTCGGGTATGGGCCTCTCCCTGGCCAACGGGGCCAACTGTCCCATCTCGTCTTGAGAACTACGGGTATCCAGGGAACCGCTGTTGGAAAGTCTCCCTGGAATGGGTACGAACCACGGGAATGGTCCGCCGCCGCTGCTCGATAGGCTCGTTCCTTCAACGAGGAGGAGGCGGATCTTTTTGGCAAGGTCGTAGGTGTCCGGGGTGGATGTTGTCGGGACTAGAGTCCGTGGGGACGTCCTGTTTCTGTGGTGTGCGTCATCCTTAGTTATCATTTCTTGTGGTTTCGCTGGATCTTTGACCAGGATGATCGCCTGGGCCTTGGGGAGGGAGGAGGTTCAGAGTCTCCAGCTTTGTCTAGGTTTGGCGAGGAGGTCTCCCTGGGTGAAGTTGGCTGCATGATTGAATTTGCGTCCTCCAAGTGGCTGATCCGTCGGAGAATGCCTCTGTATGAGAATTGCAGTGCCGTGGGGAACAGCCATCTATACCGAACCTGTTGTTTTTGAAGAAAAAGCGCCAGGGGGCGGAGCGCCCTTCGTTTCTGTAAGGTAAGTAGCGAGAGATCCTGATAAATCTGGAGGGGGGAACCTTGGAATGAGAGACTGTCTTCCGTACGGCTGATTGCTGCTATGGCCTCTTTGGTTGTGAAGAAATGGACCCTGGTGATCACATCTGGGGGAGGGTCTGAGTCCATGCCCCGGCGCGGGCGCAGTCGGTGGGTCCGGTCCAGCAGGAGCTGGGATTTGTCTAGATCCGGTAATAGGGCCTGGAAGAAGTCGCCTATGTATTCCGTTAGCTTGTTGTCGGGGACCGAGGATGGGACCCCCCGAATCCGGAGATTATTGCGGCGTGCCCTGTTTTCCAGGTCCTCCTGCTTAAACTCCAGCAGCTCATATTTGTCCTGCATTGTGTGGATAGTTTGTTGGATCTCCTTAAGGGTGGTAGTATGAACTTGTGATCGATCTTCAACCTCCCCCAGCCTCTGTTCCACCTCTGTTATTCTTTGATCCGTTTGTTCTATTTTAGAGGTGAGGTCGGCTAAGCAGGAGCGGAATTCAGATTTAATGTCCGCCATAAAGGCTACTAGGTCCCCTCTGGTGGCTAGAGCATCCTTTTCTTCCAGCTGTTTTTGCGGGGTCAATTTGGTAGAGTCTTGTTTTTTGTTTTTGTCCGCGCCAGCAAACATTGTGGGGATGTCCGTTGTTTTGTTAGCTTTCGATTGCCTGGACATGATAGGTGAGTGGGGGGGTCGTTACGACGAGTGATGCGTGGGTTTGCTAAATAATGGAGTGGGCCGGGGCGCCCCAGGAAGAGTGTGGAGGACACGTGTTAGTGGTTATGGGATTTTTAGCTGGAGAGGCTAGGTAGTCTACCTGGAGGTTGTGTCCGTGCCTCTGTTGTCCTTCTTTTGCGTAGGTTCTGCTGCCGTGGGGGCGCCTCCTCTGCAGCCGTTGGTTGACCCCAGAGATGGGGACGGTGCGCAGGATTGCGTTAGGCGGCCACTGGGGAGGGGGCCCGTTTTTAGGTGCTTGAGTAGGGTGCTTGGCAGTGTGGCCGAACCTCAGGCCTTCCTTGGTGACGCTTATGCGGCGGGCCGGGTTTGTTGTGGGGCCCCCCGGGTGTTTTGCGGGGGCCGACTCAGCCTCCCGAGGCTCCGAGAGTTAGAGTCTGTTGGTGCGGGCTACTCTTGGCCCTCCTGGTGACTCGTGGTGCTTTCTGGTCCCTCGCCCCTCGTCGGGGGGGAAATGCTGGTCTCTCCTGCTTAGGGTGCCCTCCGGCAAGGGCGCGGGGTGTTGCTGCCGATCTCCCGTATTGTGGGCTTTCACACCTGGGCCCCGATATGGACCGGACCCCGGCGTCTTCAGCTCGGGGGCCCGGATTAATGCGGGAGTCGAGAGGGGGGAGGCGGGAGGCAGTCTACCACGGGGCTGTCTGTCCCCGCCGGTGTCCCGAAAATCGGGAGGATCCTCGGCAGGAGCTCCTTTGCGGCCGCCGCTGCAGTCCCCACACCGCTCAGGCGGAGGTCGGAGCCGGAGCTGTTCCTGGGTTGTCTCCTGTCGCTGGGTCCACTGCTGGGTCCACTGCTGCTCGGGCGGCGGCGCGTGTCAGTGCGCACCCCCTCACTCGATCGTCGCTCGCCTCCTCACTCCGGCCTCCCGAACGTCCGCCAGAGCTGTTCCTGGGTTGTCTCCTGTCGCTGGGTCCACCGCTGGGTCCACTGCTGCTGGGGCGGCGGCGCGTGTCAGTGCGCACCCCCTCACTCGATCGTCGCTCGCCTCCTCACTCCGGCCTCCCGAACGTCCGCCATCTTGGATGTTACGGAGGGCGCTGGGTGGTGGGCTCGGAGGGTGGATTTGGGCACGACGCACACGCGTTAGGAGTTCATCCACGGCCCAGATGTGCTTCAGTGGTTCCGATCGCCTTGGGTCGCCTCGGCGATCGAGTTACTTGCCGGGATCCGCGTCATATTTGTGGCGGCGGCGGGTCTCCCGTGGGCGGCATCAGAGGAGCGACTGCATCGCTAGCGCTCCAAGCCACGCCCCCAGGAGTAGAAGTTTTAACAGTCTTACCTCTTTTGAGCTTCCCTTACGCTCCTTCAAGGCTTTCGCCGTCATGGACCTGCAGTCCTCGCATTCTGAACAATGGTGCTCCGATCCCAGGCACCACAAACAGATCCTGTGAGGATCCGTCAACATTTTCTTTCCACAATCTCGACACTTTTTGAAGCTGGACAGTGGGGTCGTCGGTTCAGATGAGAAAGCCATCGAAAAGAGTAAGATATACTCGAGGAATAAGTAGAACCTACTTGAATAACCATTCCGAGGCCCATGAAGCACAGAAAAACGGAACTGAGCAACGGACGCTGCGTGAGTTTATTTATACGCATGATGACGTCGGCGCCAATACTGAGGCTGTCGAGGGACACCAACTCGAGGGACGTCGACGCGCAGCACCCCCTACTGAAAACATTTTCCGAGGCCAGCAAGCTGGAAGTGAATCTATCAAGATAAGGAATACGTCGGAGGACACAATCCCTTCGAAATGTAATTACATCAAGCAACAAAGGGATGACCTGGCTGAACAGAGAGGTACCCTAAATCAGGAGAAAGACACCCTATGCCAGGAAGTAAGCTAATTAAAAACAGAGTTACAGGGAAGTGAGATAGCCCTCCAGAAACTAAATGAACTAAAAAAAAAAAAAAAAAAAAAAAAAAAAAGAGTATGGGAATCTACTGGAGCACGCCAAACGGGTAGACGGTGCTCTGGAAGAGAACACCCAAACCAGAGATTCACAAACCCAGGAGGTGAGTCTCCTGAAACAGAAATTGTCTCCTCCCCAAACCATACAGGAAGCGCAGAGAGACAATGAGGCCCTCTGTGAAAAGAGTGATGGGCTCCACAAACAAGTGACAGCGCAAGAGCGGGTCACAGATGCCAGTAAAGCCTTGAGAGCGGAGCAAAAGGCTAAGATCTTTGCTTACTATCAAGAAGTAGGGGCTGAGAAGGAGAAACTAGCAAGGTTGGAGAAAGAGGGTGCTAGATTTAATCCTAACTGGAGGGACTCTGAACAGGGCAACCCCTGATCATAGCATAAGGACCACTGTACTAAGGGACTCAAACCCATTTAACACTTTGTGTACTACTGACTTCATAGCTGCCGGTTTACATGAGCCAGAAACCATGAGGCCATCAGAATTTAATAGACCAAGCATGATGGAACTGACAGGTCAGCACCCCCCAGAAAGTGATGGACGGGCGTCCCTGTATAGATACTCAAACATTAAGGCTGATGTCTCTGACAAGGAAGTCTCCTATATGGGGAGAGTCAGGGAATTAAATCTACAGAAATACTAGTTTCCAAGGGACCAGTTGGTTCAATTCGATGAAAAACCAAATGAAGTGAGGCCCGAAAAGAGCATCCTGAAGACCTCTACCCAATTAGGGCAGTGTGGGGGGGGGGGAACTCTGCCAACCCTGGGAGCAGGGAAGAGTCAGAAGACTACTCTCCTGAGCACCACGGGAGGGGAGAGACTAGGCCCCACCATTCTGCGAGCCCTTCTCAAGCTTGCAGAATCAGGAAGTGCCTAGATGATCATGAGGGGACCTCAAGTAGTAGCGCCTCCGAGTCTGAGGACGAGTGGACTCGGGTGACTAAGCCAAAGAAGGCAAATAAACGCAAGAGAGTTATGACAAAAGACCCCATTAGGCAGATTAAGGCCATTAGGAGTGCCATAACCTCATACCATAAAAACACAAAATATTCTGTTCGGGAACACTTGGAACTCTATGAGCAGATGGACACTTTTCATATGAAAGACGAGAATTGCACATAATATGTGAAACGGACCTTCTCCCCTGAGTACTCCAGCTTCTTTGCTGGACTGGAGGACCAGAACCATTCAAGATGGTCCACCTACAGGGCGGCCACCCTGAAACACCTTTCCGCCCACAGAAACCCCCAAGAGGCTCGCAAAGCGGCCTACAATCTGCAGTGCAGGGAATATCAGGCCCCACGAGAATGTGTGCAGGAGCTCAAATGCGCATTTGCACAAACCACTAGCAGGGTGTGCACGCATAGCAGGGAGTTTATAACCACCTTCTTTCATGCACTCCCCAAGTATATCATGACCCAGCTGGTGAGGGGTTTCCATGACAAAAGATCTCTGGACTGGGTCATAGAGCAGGCGACCCGCATTTATGAGGTCCAAAAACCTGCAGAAAATAAAAATCTGGCCAAGAACCCCAAACCAGCCAACACCCCTGCTGCTGCTAAGGTGGTGGAGGTGAAGGTTGCCCCCATTTTAGATCTAGAGATGGGGGAGCCTAGAAATATATCTACACAAAATCAGCAAAATCAGAAACCCAGAAGGCCTTCAGGCCAAATCGCAAACAGGAGGCAGTCAGGGAGGTAATCCCACAAATGGGACCCCTAACTCCCCTGATTATATCAGCCCCCGATACAAGGGCACCCAACCAATCTCACCCAGCTCCAGGGGGGTCCAATCAGGGAAGTACCGCCCCGGGAAACCTCCCTTTGAATTTCCCACAGGAGGGCAGTAATCCTCCAAATGCTGGGTTAAGTTTCTTTCCCTGATACTCAAAAAACCCCAACCTGCAGGACAACCCTCCTTTCATTTCCTGATTTCAGGAACCCAGACAACCCAATCTGGGGGAGGGGAGGCCAAGGGTGGAGGGTTACCAAAATTCACAATATCCAGGGTACTACGGGAGCAGGGATAGTTACCCTTCCCGTGATCCACCTAGATTTGAACAAAGACCCCCGTACCAGCTGGAACGGGTGGCCCAACTGGAGTGCCAGGTCCAAAACCTAACCCAGGATCTGGGTCGCATGTTGAGGGGGTCGACCGAACCCTCAGATGAACATGGTGGCTCAGAACCCCACAAACCAAGGGTCTGGTACCCCTGAACAATGACGGGGAGAGAACCCTGAAAACTCACCGGTTCCCCAGGAGGAGGCACGGGGGGGAAGGGAGGTGTAAAGCCCTAGAGGAAGCTTACTTCCTGACTCGTGAAAAGCCTTGGATACCCAGGAACCGGAACCAAAATCTCCTGTCCGCGAAAATCTGCAACCCAAGGAACAGAGGAGAAGGGCCCATTTTGTGGAAGTTAGTGTCCTCCGATTTGAAGGGGAAGTATCCTTAGAGGATTCTGGGAAAAAGATCTTCTCCTTCAGGGACGGGGGGACTCTTCCAAAGAAAAATGGGTCCCAAGGGATTTAAATGAAGACTGGTTGATGTGGGGACTAAGACAGAATTGGCCATCCTTGAACCCCAGAATGAGCATCCAGGAAACCCAATAGTAACAGAGGGATCCCAAACCTCAAAACCGATTCTGTTGACTGCCTCCAAAACAGGGGGGCTAGGGGGGACAGCCCAGAAACAGAAAAAGGGGAGCCCAAAACTCCCCAAACATCCGAATGTCAAATCTTTCTTTCAGATCCCCAAACTCCCTCACATAATTATGCCCAAACTACCCCTGTGTCGGAGTCAAAAATAAGGAAATTGACCACCCAGCTTGCCCAAAATGCACATTACCTTTGCTCATTGGAGGAGAAAGAGGGTAGATTTTATGCCCCGGCCCAGGTGCAGAGGCAATGTGCATTTCCGGCTCTGGTGGACACTGGATCCCAAGCCACTCTTCTGTCAAAAAGGGCCTTTGATCAGCTAAATTCAGGAAGGGGGAGAGATACCAGATCCCTCTCACCCCTCTTCCTGGACAACTCCAAAACTTCGACAGGAAGGAAATTCCTGTCAAGGGGACATAAGGTTAAACACCCTGTCATAGTCGTGACTCCAGAGGGCACACCCTGTCTACTGGGGAAAGACACCTTGCGCAGGTTGTCCCCCTTAATAGACTGTGTGAACAAGGTCCTCTGGACGCAGACTAACAGGCCAATAAAATTGAAACAGTGTATCAACCATGTTAGTTTAAATGGCACATGCTTGAACAAAAACCTGATTATATTGAGTTTCATTTTCAGAACAATCAAATACCTGACGTGACAGTAATTGCTGTAGGACAACAAACTGGTGATGGGAACTCCTTGTCATTCTTGAAAATCAACCTTACTTCCAGTCTCAAGTGGCATTCCACACAGGAAGGAAATACTTTGAAATTTTATACCAATTCACAATCTGAAAATCCCAATTCCATAGCCAAAAGTGATGAGAAACCAGCTCAGAGTCTAGCTGACATTCAGAAATTAGAGAACAGTTGTTCATCCCAATTCAGTTAAATGAGGGGAAGGAATCTGTTCTCGCCCGAGTGTGCGTGAACAACGGTAAGAGCTTCATCAGCGAAGCCATGTTCCGAAAGCTCCCAAAAGATGCTGAGATAGCAAAACCGGAAGCCTTCCCAGGCTTCAAGCAGATGGTTGAAGAGCGGGTCAACCTAGCTGATGCCTGTGAGACTCCGGAGCAAAAGCAAAAGTTGAAACAGGTTTTCAAGATCTCTTTGCGGTGGACTCTTGTGACTGTGGTCGCACCAAAATCCATACAACAATTCCCATGGACCCTGGAATGACACCAGTGTTATGAAGCAACACTGCTTGTCTCTCGCATCCATGGAGTCCCTGACGGAAATCATCAAAAACCTTCAGTCCCGTGGGATAATTCGTCCAGTCCAAGGCACCTTTAATAATCCGGTGCTGGGGATTTTAAAACCGACCGGCCAGTGGAGACTCTGTGCTGACCTGAGGGAGCCGAATAAACTGGTCCACGTGTCCCGATGGCCTCTCCCCTACATTGACCAGGGGCTGGCCCAGATCCAGGGGTCAAATGTATACACTGCCATTGAACTGACCAATGGGTACTGGGCTGGGCTGTGCCTGTCAGTAGGAAGGACCAATACAAGCATGCCTTTACCTTCGGGGGCAGCAGTACACATGGACCCGGACTCCCTTCGGATACATCAACTCCGGCAACAAATTCAACATCTTCCCACATAAGGCGAGGCCTGACTTGGTTGAAAGGGGTAACGTGGCCTATGTAGATGTACTGATAAAAAGCTCAACTGTGGAGGAACACATAGCAGAAATCTGTTATGTTCTGACACAGTTGAGGGTTGCCGGAGCAAAACTATCCTTGCAAAAGGCACAGTGGTGCAGAACCCATGTCAACTTCTTGGGGCATGAGATTACTCCTGAGGGTCTCTGTCCCCAGGAGAAGAAAGTGGAAGCACTCCTTAAACTGAAAGACCCCACAACTCTGCGTGAGCGAAGAAGCCTCCTTGCACTGACTAATTACAGAGCTCACAAGACCCCTGATCCATCTGTTGAAGGAGGGGGGGGGATCAAGTGGGAGTGGGGTCCAGAACAAGCTGAGGCACTAAAGCAACTCAAAAGAAGCTTCTCACAAGTGCCTTGTCTAGCTTACCCTGCCAAAAACAAGGAGTTCTTCTTGGAGACAGGGTTCTCGAATACATGCTTGGCAGCAGTATTATATCAAAAGCTTGACGGTCAATGAAGTCATATTTCTTTTGTTTAATGAAAAATTTACGTAATAAAATACCTCAATAATATTATCGCAAGTAAAATATCAACCATTTTTCAAATCAGTCTTGAAATACAATGATTACTCAATAAAACCTCTCCAATTTGGAGGAGCAAGACAAAAAGAAAAAAACAAATAAAAGGACATAATTTCCCATTTTCAGTGCAAATCACAATATACAAAAAAATAACATAATAGTTTTGTTAAACAACAGACACCAAAGCTTACACAGAAAGGAGCATTTCTATTTTAAGCAAGAACCTATATAAAAGCAACTAATATATGCGTACTGTGCCCCACCATACATCTGTTCCAGAATGATTCACGAGAACACTCCAATTCTGAAGGTGCAAATTGTCCTAACATACTAATTCTATCATCCTCCAGAAATGGACAATATACTACCAAGTGCTTTAAAGTTTCTTTCAGGAGGGAATTGGAACAAAACCGACAGCACATATTCCTGGAATCCAAGTGGAGGTTCTTCCATGGACCAATACGCTCTAAAGCGTGAAACTAATTAAGTTTGAATCTAATATATATTTGACGAAATGTATTGGAAGGGCTCTTAAGTATAAAGACCGCTGATTTTTCTTTCTTTCTTGAAAACATGCAATATTCATAATAAGTTTTAGTTGATTTGATCATATCAATAGACTGAATCCAATCATATTTGTATAATTTTTTCTTCACATTTGGTAACCCCATTGTGAGCTCTTCAATGGTTGAAGTTATATGATAAAGAATATCCTTCATTTTTTTTTACGAAGTTACTCATAGAGGGGACCTTATTTCCCTGCATCATCGTGTGCAAGTCCTGAAAAAGGGAATTGCGAGTTGGTTGCAATATTTTTGAAAATATCGAAAGTCTACACCATGCCCACCTAGAGGCCATAGATGAAAGAGCCAATTCACGACAAATTATTGCATTTGGGACAGACGCCGCCAAACCAAGTACCTTTTTCCAAATTTGTCCCTGAATTAGATTTAAAATAATCTCAATATCTAACAGACATGTATCCAGTCCAAAAAGCAAGATGTGCTCAACTTTAAGGACATAGAAATCAATCAGGGGTAACAGAGAATAATTGTAATGTTTACACAGGATAATCCTCATCATGGAAATCAATGGGCGCACCTTGTTATTAAGAGACAGTCCATGATGCAATGAAATTAGCCTCAGAAAGAGTGTAGCCAAGATATCGCATAGCTACAGCCTGATCTAATGTCGCTTGACCAATTTTCCAAGTGTAAGATTTGAGCCTTTTTTTATTTGTAAAAATGATAATTTTTGTTTTTTTCTGGATTTACCTGGAGATTATGTTTGGTCGTGTACATGTCAAATTGATTCAACTTGCATTGCAACCCTGATGGAGTGCGATCCATAATCAGGATATCGTCTGCAAAGCAAATACAATCAATTTTCATATCTCCTAACCTAATAGGATACATTGAAGGATGTTGCCAAAGCTGATCCATATCGCATAAATACAGGTTAAAGATGGTCGCTGCCAAGTTAAGTCCCTGCTTTACACCAGTCATAGTCACAATGGGCGGTGTCAAAGAGCCCGAGTTTGTTATTCTTATTTGAAATGTGGTATCGGAATGCAACATGGCTATAAGTTGGATAAGTGGGGGGGACAGATAGCTAAAAGTTTTTTCCACATGAGTTCTCTAATGATGGAATCAAAAGCACTCGAAAGAGCGCAGCCATGTAGATTGGACCAGTATTGGGTTCCTTTGCAGATATATGAGCAATAATAGTCGCATTCAGCGATGTTCCCATTTCCTTACGAAAACCGACCTGATATTTAGAATAGATATGATCAGTGATAAATGATTGCAGATGGGTCAGTAATAGCATTGCAAGAACCTTAGCGGCTGCGTCCATTAATGCAATAGGGCAAAAATGTGCTGGATTTTTGGGATCCCCTTTTTAAAGATCTGAATAATAATCGCGTTGCACAGGACCTTGGAATACAGCTAGTATCCAAGATGTCATCAAATTTGTTCAATAATATAGTGGACCAAAACAAGGCATCTGATTTGATTAGACAAGATGGTATCCCGGCTGGACCAGGAGCCTTCGATGGTTTAAGTTTACCTATAACTGTCAATATGTCAAGTTTGGTGAATCTGATGGAATCTTCACATTTAAGTACACTAATTGCAGCATTTATCCCCTCAAAAAGCACTGGTAGTTTGAATTTCTCTACAATATACCTTTGCCAATGTTCTGCTGATATATAAGATGCCAGAGCTTTTTTGATTTGACTTAGGTTTGTTATTCAAAATAGCCCATAGCTTACGAGAGTCATGTTTGCATAGAAGGGTCAAGATGGACTGATTATGTTTAATATACAGCTGATGTTTGATAACATTTATCTGCTTTCGATAGGTTGACTGAATTCAATTTTTTTCAAGCCAATATGAACAATAATCATCTATGTTTTAATTTCCTCAATTTGGTATTGCGAGCTCGTTTGATTCCTTCTATTCTATAAGACAAAGGATCAAATATTGATATGCTAGGAGAGTTGGAGCGAAGCGATAAGTAATAAAGAGTATCTTGAATTAATTTATTGATATAATTCTCCCTAATTGAATTGAATAAACGGGAGTGGGATTTTTCTTTCCACAGATCTCTATTTATAAGATTAGTGAATTCCCTACATGTATGCAGGTTCCATCTAACAGAATTCCTAGTCAGATCGTTTTTTATTAGGTTTAAGTTGAGTTGTTTTTCAAACATTTCCTTTGGACAGGATACTATTAACATCAAAAGGTACATGGTCACTCAAATTACAATTGCAACATTTCACTTTGTCTACCATAGATAACAATTCATCAGATACAAAGTAATAAATCAATGTATGAAGCTTGTTCTCCTCTGGACCAAGTTCCTGGAAATACATCAACATCAAAAGGTACAATATGGATATTCCAGATACTGTTCCCATATACAACACCTTTCTCTTAAACTCATTTGTCTCATTGAGAACTTGTGAGACTCAATAGAGGGTGTAACCACAGTACTAATAAAGTTGAAGTCTCCACATAAAATGATCCTTAGATCTGGATTTTTTAGGTATGCATGTTCCAGCACCAATTCAATCTCATCCAAACAATCATCAAAACTTCGTTTAATTGGATTAAAGTATACACAAATTAAGAGGAATTGACATAAGGCATTTCCTAACAACTGATATTCTATTGCCAATAAAGAGTCAGAAGAACAAAACACTGTCGCTTTATGATTGTACGCATTATTCAAAAGAATCGCTATCCCCCTCTCGGGCGCCCCAAGGAGGCCTTAATTGCAGGGACCAGATAACTGGTAAAACCATTTAATGTGGAAATCTTGAGTACACAGTTTCTTGCAATAAATATATGGCAGGATAGCAGTCACAAGACAAATCTGCCATCCATGTTTCGAGATTACTTTTCCTGAAGAAATTCCATGACACTAATTTGAATTCATCACAGCTAGGATTGCTTAGGGTTTTTTGTCATTTCGATAATAATGATGAGTAACGGGGCCAAGCAACTTAAATTTGTAGCTGCTCCTACCAATGAGGAAATCTGGGTGGCCAACTCCGCTTCCTGGATGGGTCGATTAAAGTTTGTCTCACTTTGACTATTTGTCTGGTTGGGGATCTCCATTTGTTCCTCTAAAAACAGTGTTGTTCCTTGCCAGTACAAAAAAGATATAAGGTTAAACCTAGTAACTCAAAAGCCTCTTTATGGTCCCACAACAATGTTTGAATGATTAAAGAGAAAGGGGCACATATCATCCTGTGGTTGTTGCGATTGGCCAAGCGAAGCCAATTTATATCATCCGATATTAATGTTCTAAGTTGTGGAAATCCTCTAAATATATTGAAGAGGAAGGATCTGTTTAGACGTTGGCGTCCATTAATTTTTGGCTCACTGGACCAGCCCAATCATAGATCACTTCTCGTTCCGAAGTAGTGGTTTCTTTTTTTATGAGGTCTTTCGGTTGTAACTCAGAGACCTGTTTTTCGCATGATAACGGGGCTCCGGATAGCTGCACCAAAACCTCAACTTATTATTTTTTTTAGGGTGTTGCTGTTACTTCAGTACCTGCCAGTGTATCAGCAGCAAGTGTCAATACACATGTGAGGTTTTGAGTACTATGTTGAAATTCAGAAACCATACTTGGCTTATAGCCACCTTGTGTGGAATTTTTAGGTTTTTTTGTTGCAATCACTGGATAATATGTAAATAAAGAGCCATTTGCAGCTGTTTTTGTAAGAGAAGATTGCTTACCCTGCATGGTTAGCTCACTGCCGTTTGATGATGAAACTTTATCCAATATAATGTCTTTTACCTCACTGTTGTCCAAATTAAGGGCTGTCTGAGACTCTCTAATTGCGAAAGGTCAATTTGCCGTTCCGCATCAGGGAGTTTTATACTCTGGACTGTATCTTCAGTCTCATTAGATGCCGTGGCTTTTAATTTTTTTTATTTTTAGTACTAACCACATTTGTTGCATCTTGATTTTTTTTGTTTATTTTTGTTGTCCATTTAATGCCCTTTGGTGAGCGCGCCGCATTTTGCGTGAAAAAAGAAACTGTTTACCATCTTCCATATGGTCCACATTGCATAAATCAAGTTCAGATTTTTCAATAAAACCCTCCAACTCAGCCCCCATCTCAACCGTAAATTCTTTGTTACAAGCATTCTGTTCAATAATAGTAACCAGCGGAGAGGGACTATCAGGCATGTTAGGCAATTTTTCAGTTTTATCCTTGATTTTGTCATCCTTATACAAATGAAAGTTCTTTCTTTCAGATGTTAGTTAGTTTCATCGAGTTTACGCGAGTTTAAATAAATAGCTTCAGTGAGAGTGGTAATATTATCCATTTTTACATTTGTGCCGTTGCCATCAATACTAACGGCTGCACTTGCATAGGATCTCTCCATAAATCCATTTCCCATCTCACCATCCGCAGTCTGTGTAGATTGATTACTAAAATCATTGTTTGGTCGATTTAGTAGTTTTAATAGGACAGCGTCTGTCAATTTAGTTTTTTCAACGTGAAAAATTGCCTGTGCGGACAAAAAGCCCTCGAGTTTGACTTTCGCTGAGACTTCACCTAACATAAATTTAACATTTTCCAATGAGGAGAGTGTAAGATCATGCCCTTTATCCAACAAGTTTAACAAACTAGTGATTACAGGGAAAGGGGACTCCCCTTCTTTTTCTTCGGAAAGTCGATTATCCATAGAATGGAACTTGTCTGCCTTATTAGAATGCACATCTTGCCTCATTTCTTCATTTGTGTTAACCACTGAATGAGGGATAGATGCAGATTCGAAGCTCAAATCAGCATGTTTAGATGGATTGGTGGGAGAGCTAGTAGAAAGCAGACCTAGACAAGTGTTTAATTGAATCCGGGCACCCACTTCATCGATTGTTACTTTCAGTATTAGTTGCATTATGCAAACAAATATGTTCGACTTGTGAAGGAAGGAATACCATAGGCGAGCCTGGAGTTAAAGCAATACGGTAACTCTTCTCCCAGTCATTCATGAGAGAGGGTGCCAAAATAGAGACATCATTAATATGATTATCACACGCAGACACGTCATCAAGTTTATGATCCTTACATAAAGCAGTCACCTTGCTTACTTTAGAGTAACCACGAAGTGCACAGGTGCCTCTATTCATGATGTAATGAGTTTGTGTTGGTGCATTTCGTAAAGGCGTGTTCAAAATGTTTGGGTCGTTACTATCATTTGGCTCAGTAGCCAGTGACTGCTGACTACACGGCAGAGTGTATGGGTCTACCTCAGAAACAGGAAGGTAATTTCCCTCTGATGGCAATGTATCCAAGTCAACAAAGCAGTCATGTGTTAGGATCGGAACAGTAGTATTTAAGATTACCGAATTTGTTTCTTGTACAAAATTTCCCGCTCCTCAAGCTTCCCACCATTTTGGAAAATGATAGTGCACAATAGTAACCTGTGAGCTGTACAAAAATAGAAACTCAAATACTATAATTGTTGCACTTTGGCAAAGCATGAAATCACCAATGTTGTCCTCACCTAGATGATTAATTTACCTGCTTACCACCTCCCAGCCGAACATCCCAACAGCAGTACACTTATGACTGCACTTCCGATGCGCGCACGCGCGTGCACCAGGTTCTTAAAAGAGTATGTGACACGTTCTATGCTGCATGGGCGGTCGCGGCAGGGTGGCGTGTCAGTAGGCAGAAAAGCAGGCTGATTTGTATATCAGAATCCAAGTCTGTGTTTCCAGCTTTTGCCATTTCTCTTGGCGACTAGTGCCGGAACTTAGCACAAAATCCATCTTTTTAACAAAGCAACATTCGAATCCACAGGAAAAGAGGGCAACAGAGCAGCAAGACAGCCCAACAGCAGTACACTTAAGACTGCAGTTCCAATGTCATATCCTATGCAAGCAAGACTTGATCCTCTGTGGAGGAAAAATTCAATGATTGTGAGAAGGCACTCCTGGCAACGGTGTGGGCATTGAAGAATTGCTGCCCATTTATCCAGGGGGAACACATCATAGTGGAGACTCCACACCAGCCTTTGCAATATCTCCAAAGTGACAGAATCTGGGCCAGAAATGTGAGTAATTCCAGAATTACTTCCTGATTCTGTCAATGCAAGGCTTTCCAGTGGAGGTCAGATATGGCCAAAACAAGAAGAGTCCCCTCACGCAAGTTCTGGCTGACTTGCATGATTGTGCCAGAGAAAACTGTCTCGAGGACAAAAGTCTTAAAACCCAGGACAACATGGAGGCATACCTGAATTCCCAGCACAAAGTCTATGAAGAAGACAAGTGCGAGGGAATTCCCACAGTTTATGTGGACGGGTGCTCCTACCATGTTGACAACAACGGGGAAAAGGAACTGGTGGCCGGCATTGGGAATGCCTGGGTGAATGGTGCCCCGGAACCCTCTGCTGGGTACAAAAATTGGTCCCCATAGTAGTCAGGTGGCAGAGTTGGTGGCAATTCATCAGGCCATCTTCGCTGCCATCCAACATCAACTCCATGAACTGGTCATAATCACTGATTCAGATTATGTCCGGAATGGGTTCGTGGAGCACCTGGTAAATTGGAAAACAAGAGGCAGGCTATGTGGTAACAATCCACTTAAACATGGCAAGCTAATCCAAAATATAGATGATCTGGTCACCTCTAGTGGGATGACCATCTATAGGAAGAAGATCAAGGGTCATTCCAGAATAGAGGGACCAGACAAAACTGGAAACGACCTAGCTGATCAGCTGGCCAAAACCAGAGCCACCCACGGGGTTCTCCTTGAGATAGAGTCCCTGTTGGGGGAGATCCAGGTCACTGCTATCACTAGGTCCCAGACAAATGCTCACAATTAACTCAACTGCCCAATGGAGTAAGGAGACCCCACATGCTGATTTAAACATGGCACAAAAAGGGGATCCAATTATTGGTACATTTTATCAACACATTGAGGACCCGGAGAACGTTCCCCTGACGGATACCGATTACATTGGGAAAGAGGACCTCAGGGTGTTAATGAAATGTGCAAAAATGTTCTGAATCCAAGACGGTTTGTTGGTAAGGAGATCCATATCTGGCTGTGACCAGTGGGTGGTCCCTACCTCATTCCAAAGTCAGATGCTAAGTCACGCCCATGATGCGGCCACAGCCGACATCAGGGTTTTTACACTACTTTCGAAATCTTGAGAGGTTGCATACTGGCCACACATGGGGCAGGACCTCGACAAATACTTGGAGTGTCTTGTGTGTGCACAATTTCAGCCAACTTCACTCACACACCGAGCTCCCCTCCCCAAGAGGGGATGACACTGCCTTGGTCATATTTACAAGTAGATTTCAATGGGCCCATGATTCACTCCTCTCTAGGGGGAACAAGTACATGTTAACCGCAACATGCTTGTTTACCAAATTGGTGGAATGTCTCCCGACCCCAAATTGCAAGGCAGAAACAGCAGCTGCCCTGATGATCAATCATCTCGTGTTTTGGCCTACCCCAAAGGATTGAGTCAGACTGAGGTAGTCACTTCACCAGCGAAGTGATGACAGATGTGGGAGATACTTGGGGTAAAAAGGAAAGTTCACATTGCATACTACATGTCCTCTAGTGGTGGAGTTGAGAAGTAAAATAAAACCATTGTGAGCATTCTGAAAAAGTTTGTGGCAGATTCTGGGCCAGGTTGGGACATCAGATTACCGCTTGTCCTGAGGGCCAACAGATCTACACCTTCTTCTGCAACTAAGAGGTCTTCATTTGAGCTGATAACTGGACGAAGGATGGTGCTACCTCAGCATTTGCTCTATAGAACACAAGAGCAGACACTGATCAACGCCTCCACAACTCATGAGTATGTCGAGAATCTAAGTAAACATCTTCAACATGCTTTTGCGTACACTCAGTGGAATCTAGAAAGATCTGCAGAGGGGATGAAGACTCAATATGATCTAAAAACAACCAAAAAGGAATACCAAGTAGGAGACGGGGTCTACTTGTACAATTTCCAAAGGAACCAGACCAAAGAGCGTACATTTTGACCAAGCTGGCGAGGCCCTTTTGAAATTGTAGATAAAATGTCACCTGTCGCCTACAGAATCCACATCCCCAAAGGCAAATTGACAAAAGAGAAATGGGTCCACATTAATCAGCTAAAGAGTTGTCACCCTATGCACACTTTGCAACACATTGAGGAGCCCAGAGAGAATTAAATAGAGGAGACATCTGAAACATGAGAATAAGAAAAAGAACTAGAAGGGAACAGATAGAGTTTTCGGTATAGTTATGTAAAGGGGAGTATTTTTCTTCATTATCAATTGTCATCATTGAATGCTGGCGTATCCCACTGCTGTCAACCGATTCGAGGGCAGTTAATGGGAAATGGTAGTAACCGGTTTGTGTTCGCTTTCATCGATTTGTACTGGTTGCACCTTTACTACCAAGGAGGACATCCTCGGGGACCTGGAAAGGAGAAATCAAAGAACATCTGGGAGTGTTGCTCAACACCATAAAGGAAGATCCAAGAGAAAGCTGGGGATGTCGTTCCACATTCCAACCAGAGACAGCGAGAGGAGCATGACGCACCGCTCTCTGATGGAAGGACTCATACCGACTGACTCTGCATTGCCCGAATGAGGAATCCCACTTGCCTGATTCTTCCTAGACTTGGAATCATAGAAGTCGGGGGTGGAATATGTGGGCTATAGTGATCCATTCAACAGTATTTCCCCACATCACCAAGCTGCATTTCCGCAGAAACAGCAAAATGGCTGCGCTGGCTCCTGTGAGCGCCATGGCCTCAAAACTGCGTTTTGCAGCAACAAAAAAATGACTGCACCTTCTTGCCAAGCATACATTGGGCAGGATGGAACAAGAGGACACACTGAACAAGCGTGCCAGGATGTTCTGACATACAAAAGGAAGAAAGTGAAAAGGCAGCACTGCTTTGCTGAAAATCCCAAAATCCCCATTGAAAAAGAAACGTTCAGCTTTTAAAAAAATGCTGCTTTGATGTTAATTCCATCTGTTCTTTCTTAAACCACTGATCACTAAGGCCCTGCCATGCCCAGGATATCTCATTGTGCAGCAGCCAAACCAGGCATGATTTCTGAATGACAGGCCCTGTCAAACCAACTTTGAGAAAAATCAACCAGGAGCTTCACTTTTCTGGCACAGCAAAACATGTTAATTTCTTTACAAATGCATCAAAGCTCAGTAGTTCAAAAGAGACTCCAGCTATCTGAGCCATGTCAGTTTCAATCCATCTGTGCTTCAGACAAAACCCCTGCACTCAGGAAAATAACCATGGCTGTAGGACAGAGTGGGAATCTGATAGAGATTCAAAAACAAATGTAAAAAGAAATGCCAGCTGTGCATCATGTGTAAAAAATGGGCGTTTGCAAAACTAAAGGAGAAAAATGCCAGTTTAAAAAGTAAACTGTTGAATGAAAGCCTGCCATTACCTAGCAATGTGAAGGGGTTTTGTTGCTGGTGATAATACACACATGGGCTATTTTATTCCACCAGCTTGTTTTAATTCAGGACCAAATATCAGAAAATAAATGTTTTAAACTGCCTTGGCTGGATTTGCAAGCTGTCAAAAACAGGTTATTCCGGTTGGCAGAGTTAAAGCTTCCCCCTAGGAAGGGAGCCACACCATAAACTCTCAGCAGAGACTAACACCCCACTGATAATTACTAGGTTGGAAAGGATTTAGTCTGGGCTGAACCCACTGACAATGAAACTTCCAGTACAAGGAAGCGATACGTGGGAAGGGGCAGTAAACCTTCAATCAAGCAATAAGAAAAGCATCCATGTTGCAAATGCAAAGTTTTGTACATATATTCCTGATCATCCACACCCAAGTATAAAGTTATAGAATTTTGAGTAATATAAATCACGTTGAAAAGTGCGAAAAACTGGTAGAAGGGCAAAACAAGGTCTCACAAACTGGAGGATTGGACTGCTATGTGCTGCATAAAATATGTAACCTGCTTATGTAAGTGTTTAGATGTTTACACTGTATGAAGGTGCAATTTAGGGCAAACATTGATTTTAAATAAAGTAATTGTGGAAGGTTTTGGACATTGTAAAACTCACATCATAAATCTGACATCTTCTAGAAAGCCAACCAGCTGAGAGCGAAGCGGAGACCATCACTCTTGTCCAATCCAGTTGTTAGAGGCGTGGTTTGTTAAGCCTGCCCCAGCCATATACTTTGATGATGTCACTATGCATTATAAATAATAGTCCCTGACAAGACTCTACACAGACACTCTTCCTGAAGTTCCTGCGCTGCGTTCCTGTTCCATTCATCATTCAGATACCAGACCACACTACAAGGTCAAAGCATTGCTGACCCTACCCCAGGGCCCACTGCAGAACCCAAGCAGTGCTGATTCTATTCCCAGCAAGGCCTCAATTCTGAAAACTCACTAATCTCCCATTAAAAAGCGGAAAGCTGTGGTACCTTTTGCATCCTGAACAAGCCTGGCTTGCTGCCCACTAACTGCATGCCCGCTGCCATACTGCTATCGTGCAATCCTGCCATCCAGCTGACCTTTAGTATCCAGTGACCAGAATTGCCAGTCCAGATGTGCCATCTGGTGACCAGAACTGCCCAGCTGTTTGCCAGGCGTGCTGCCGTGTAGTGACCAGAACCGTTGACGGTCCAAATATCCCAAATTAAAGTGGACTGTGATTATAAATCACCACCTCATAGAAACCCCTAGTATATCTTGTCTTGCCTTTGTCCCTATCCCACTTTCCAAGCTATCCTTTCTGTATCCTGATAACCTGTTAAAACTGTCAGAATCATTCTTGCAACCCTGCCCTTGATTTCTAGTGCTAGCGCCATCTCTTTTTAATTTTGTCTTGTGTAATCCTATGCCATTAGTCATATTTCGAGTGATCGGACTGGTTTCCGCCAAAGTTGGGCGCTAGGGTGAGAGGGTGGAACTCGCAAATCAACCTTGGATCTTACTGTGTCCATCTTTGGTGGCCTAGCCTTAATACTCTAGTGTAGAGTAAAACGGTTCTTTTCACAACTGATTTCCTGTCCTAGTTCACGGTTTCAATTTACTCCAAGCACACCTTTTTATATCTTGCATAACTCATCCAATTTACCAGCTAGAGACTTACTTTCACTTCCAGAATATCCCTGTGATGTACCTCCATCTCCCAGCCCAAAAACTCCACATCAGTGTATTTCACCAGTTTTTATTAAAAACCGTTTGGGTGATTTAAGGCGGGAATTGTAAAAATGTAACCTTTTGCATGTGTCATTTTGCGGCAATCCGTTTTAAACTTTCCACTCATTTTCGAACTGTATGCTCTAGTAATCCATTCTTTGCGATTATTGGTGTCTTTGCATTGTTGCTTTAGTGAGGAATTATATTTGCTTCAAGGTTTTTGACACACATTTATTTTTTATTTGTCGACTTCCGAGTGTCATTTCATCACATTTCAATGGGTTTAAAATCTGTTTTTCCCTCCTATTTGGGGAGGGAAGGTTAGGTTTGGATTCCGTTTCCTGTTTTATTCCTTATTATCTGCTGCTTCCGTTAATCCACTCAGAATTGATTATTTGTGGGTTAAGGGGACATTGCATGGTGAAATCCTCACTTGGGTGCCATCTTTCCTTAAATAAAAGTGCTCCTATTCTGCTGTACTGTGCATCTGTTCCACTAGAAGGTTACACCCAGTGCATTGCTCGCATTCTCCTTGTTATCACCCCATTGGCGATTGCTGGCCCATATTTAAAAAAAGTGTATGATTTATTTTCAATTTTAAAATAAATAAATAAATAAATATTGCATTTTACTAACCAGCCTGGTTCATGGTCCATTGTGACCCGGGGTATTTGAAAAGGGTGTGTGATATGAGTGGTGTACCATCCCAAAATTGAATCTGCATACAAATAAGGCGAAAAGCATCTCAATTGTGCGCTACATACTCGGCCGAGACCAAGGTGGTTGTCGCTTGATTGAAATCCTTAACATACCTCAGAGCGGACGGCACTCCAGTGCAACACGCTGCTCTACTGGACAGACTTATTAAAACACTACAACTCTCGGAGCCATCGCGATCGTTAAGTACGCAGCGCACACTAAGAAAGCAGACTTTATCTCATGTGGAAGTCAAGCCGCAGACAAAGAAGCAAAGCTATTTGCATATTCAGCAGACATGAGCTTTGATACACCTGCTGTGAATGAAAGAATGGTGATGATAATAAATCAAAGTTTTAATAACTTATCGAAGACGCAATTGATGGACATTCAAGGTGAAGCACCACAGGATGAGAAAGATCTGTGGACACAGGGGGAGTGTTCTTTATCCCCTTCCGAGGCATTGTGGCACCAGGAAAGCACTGGTAAACCGGTGATGCCTGTACCCTTGTTAAGGGTAGCTTTGGAACAGCTACACTACCCTGCGCATGTTACCATGGAAAGCCTTGCAGGAACAATTGCAGAGGACTGGTTTGTGCCAAATTTATTAGAACACCTTGCATTTTATGTAGTAAATTGCATCGTATGTATTGCACACGCTGCGAACAGTCAGAGGTGTTACTCCTCAAATGAATGGTCAATTTTAGCATTTACATATTAACTATGTTGACATGCTGCAGGTCTGTAAGTGTTAGATATGATAATGGTAGTGTGCCCCTTTTCAAGGTTGATTGAGGCTGGGCTGTGCACACATCCATATGCCACTTGCGCTGCAAAAGTGTCAGTTTGAGAAGTATTTCCTAGTTCGGGTATATGTGAGGTATTGAGATCAGATAATGGTCCACATTTTGTGAAGTATTCGAGCAAATTAGTTTATTGTTCAGTATAAAGCATACGTTTTCCTCAGCTGATCACCCGCAAGCTAATGGAATATGTGATGGGCTCAACGAGAGAATAGCCAAGCTTAAGTTACCTCTGAAAAAAAGGATGGCTGCATTGCCTGCCCCTTGCATTATATGCATTGAGGAATCAGAAGGCTCTGACCATCATCTTACGCGCCATGAACAAGTAACGGGGAGGCAACTGAGAAAGCCTCTCACTTCTCCATCGAGGACTAGAAGTGTTGCCCAGACAACAGCGGAATTGTTAGTAGATGAGTTACGTGTGTACTTAACATTTCAGAACAAATCAATCAGACAGGTTGCAGGTCTCAGAACACAAATGAACCATAAAGCAACCAAGTAAAAAGAACTATTACTGCCAAAATGATTTCCCAGCGATCAAATATTGATTAAGAACTTTGTCCGCAAATGGCATCAACCTAGGTTTAACAGTCCTTTTGTCGTAGAGGACTTTACTCCTTCGGCAGTGAAGGTGCTAGGGAGACTCACTTGGATATTCCTTGGTGATGTAAAGAGCTATACCGGCAAGGCCACCGCATCCCCACCTTATTCGGAAGCAAGCATCGAAGAAGTTCAGCATGTGCAGACTAGATCGATGATGAGGAAGAAGGACACGGAGACTGTTCAATAGACAGAACGAGTTAATTGGACTGTGGCTCATTCGAGACACTCTTTGTAGCTGTCAAGCAAGAAGTGAAGAAACTATTGTTTTTGAACCACAGAAATGTGTTAATCAGAGACTTTTGGAATGAACCGAAGAATGCCAAAATTGGATTCTCGTGCCTGCAATGGGAAAAGGGAACAATATCCTGATTCCTTTTACACTGAGTTTCTCTTTGGAGGTGCCCATGGTGGTGCCTATTGGCAACGTTCATTGGATCATTCTTGCTGTTTTTCTCTCCATTCTTTGTGCATATCCTGCACTTGTCGGGAGAACTGTTGACATTCACTTATTTTTGCAAGATCCTAAGAATGGTGCAATCGCGAGGAGACTGCTCACAGCTATCATCGAACAAATCCTCCAACTTCCTGAGTACTGTATGGAAAATATATATGCCCCTGTCTGATGAAAATGCTCAGAGACTAGTTGGAATGCTTTTTTATTACTTAATTGAAGAATGCTGCATCTTGTTGGAAGACAAACCGACACTTCCGGAGAGATCCTAGGAATCAAGTTTAAATCAATCAATTGCTACGTGATATAATGGCGTAAGTCTGTCTCATGTCTGAGACAACACAGCAAGCTTCCTGATGGTGTTATCGACTGATGACGTTCACAACATTTTAGCTTTTACTAATCGCTGGAGGTTCATTCTCATTTGGTTTGGCAAAAATAAACTCTTTCGTGTTCCCTCAGGAGCCTTTCAATCATTCTGCACCGAGCCATCAGATCGTGGAGCTTGTGAAGCCGATTCTGCAGTTGCCAGAACATTTTATGAGATTGCCCTATTAAAGTTTGCTTTTTCCTTCCTTAAAAGTAATTCTAAGCATTATGGGCAACATTGATGGCAAAAACAATGTGGCAACCAATTTGAGAGCACCACAACGTGCAAGCAGCTACTGTTGTATACGTTGGACCTATTGGTATATAATATATACATGTATTATGTTTGTTGTCATTCTTCTCTCTCTTACAGTACTTACTTACTATTATGTAGATCCAAACAAGGCAGTAGTCCCTGTATATCTTCCAATACAGCAGGAGGGTATAAATGTGACTACTATAATGCAGCCGAGACCTTATGTGATTGTTCCTACTCCGGTGGTGCATATAAAAGAGCTTAGTCCTGGGACAGATAAGTCTAAGCATCCTTATAGAGGGAGGACAGGGTTGCAAGTTTTTTATGATATCCAGTTACCTTCATATTATGCCAGAAGAAAGACACATTTTGTGACTGACCGAACACCAGTAACACATGTAATCACACTAATTAAACTGACAGATGTTTCTATGATTCCCCCAGTGAGATGGAATTATGCTGATATACTTCATGAGATGATCATAAGTGCTCATGAGGCAAGAAGGAGACCTAAGAGAGGTATAAGGGAGGATGATCATGACAAATGATTATTTAGACAGCACAGCACATGGTATGAACACATGAAGAGGTAGGAAGGACGACCTCGGAGGAGGAATGCTATGTATGTGCACTTCTGCCTTATAGTATGGGGAAGTCTAAGATCTTCATAGCTATCGAAATAGATGTTCAGAATGCACACTGTCTCACATTGCACTCTGCTGAGCAAGAGGTCAGTTCATGGGCCGAACAGCCTATTTAGCATGGGCAACAGAATGGACAGATCCAGATGAATATGATTATGTAAAAGATACAAAGACAATAGCAAGAGTCCACACTAAATATCATGTGATAAGATACGAACAGCCTGCAGTGAAAGGAGCTGGAATCAGATGGGAGGTAAACAGAAGAGTTGGGAATCCGGGGAAAACTGCAGAAGAAATTTGACGATGGAAGGAAAGGGGCAAATGCAGATTTGGGATCAGTGCTTTTTCCAGATGGATAGGAGTAAGGAGTGGTTATATGCAGAGTCTGGGTAATAATTGGTTTTCGCAAGCCAACTGTTGACCTAGTACAAAATGGATGCAAGCCTCTATGGCCGAGACTTGCTAAACTACTAACACGGGTCAAAGATAAAGGAGGGTGCTTGCAGATAGTGCCTCTGGATGGTGCTAAATTGTGCTTCAGAAAATATGGCAAAAGAAAACTTTGACGTACCAGGAATGAGTATTGGAACAGCAGCAATAATGCATCACTACTGGGCCTGTGGATCCAGAGCTTATATGAAGCTGCCCAAGGATTGGGGAGGACTAACGTCCAAGTTCCAGCACTGGTGATTCCGAAAAGTGACCTGGACATTGGCGAGTTTTCGAAAGCAGACACTCACCTGAGGAAGAGGCGATCTGCTGAACTCCTGAATCAAATGAAGAGAGAACTACTTCTCAGCCTAGTCAATAGAAGCTTTTGATTCTATTCCATATGAGCAGACTGTTCAGTCAGACTTCATTGATATTCACAACAATCGTCATGCCTAGGATTCAGACTGCAGCAAATACAAAGTGGTTACAGATAACCAGATGGGAGCTTCTACAGAAGATTAACACTACCATAAAGGGATTCAAGGCGTGGCCTGGAGCTCATGCTGTGAGGCTGTGTTAAACACTGAGCTCTGGCATTTATCCTTGAAAGATCCTTGAAAACAGCGGTTCATAACTTATTTGATCCCTGACTTGCAACGACAATGATCTGGCGGCCTTGCAGACTAAATTAAACAAAGTTTGCCGGGCTTGCAGCTGCAGACAATTTGAGAAGCTGTCTCAAAATCTGGGAAAAGTGCACGAGAACGAAGGCAAGATGGTGGCTTGTGCGGCGGCCTGCTTCCCTGGAGCTGCGTTGAGGAGACTGCAAGAGGCAGACGGTGGCGGTGAGGTGGGCAGGCTGTGAAGGTCTTGCTTGCAGTTTGTGGAACTTTTGGTGTCACCGGAATTAGATCCTGAAAACCAGCGAGACGCCCAATCGGTGTGCGGACTGAAGACTGCCCTGACAAGGTGCCCTGGACCCGGACACCACCCTGGAGTGTAGCGCGAATAAACACCTGAGTGTGCGCTCTGCTGGCGCACTGAATTACGGACTGGTGGGAGCGGCTTTCCAAGAATTGATGGTTGAAAAGAGAAAGCTTGCACTGGAGCGATGTGTGGCGAACAACCCAAGACATGCCACGGCTGCTGGGAAGGAGCTCGCACCACAGCGGACCCCCCTGCTGTACGTTCGCTTGGGAACACAGGAGCCGGGAGCAATCAGGAGGGCTGAGGGAAGCTGCGCGCAGAGATTCTCGCTCTGCCAGCTTGGTTGGAACGCTGCGACTGGCAGGCGCTTGTCCAGACCGCAGTTGCCCCCTCCGCATAGTAATCAGACCCGAGGGATAGGCAATTATCCAATCCGATGTTTAGCGGTTTTGCTGCAGGGATGTGAAACTGTGCCACCTCAGCTGATTCATTTGCAGTGACTCAGAGAGGAGAAGACAAGCTGCGAGATTGCTGAGAGGCACAAGCAGACTGGAACACACCGTGAGCTGGCCTGCAGCGACAACCTTCTCCCCGCGCAAACCGCAATTCCCAGATCTTCATTGCTAGTCCGTACGGTGGGCTCTCAGCTACCGCTGCAGATTACAGATTGCCAAGGTAAGAAAACTAAAACCCAGCGGGCGAATGCGTTAAGTGGCTAATCTGCCTTTTCTTGTATGAACGCGGGATTTGGCATTCGCCGCCACCCCTGACAAGTTTATTCACGATTACATGCATACCGAACTAACATCCTGACACCGGAGCACAACACCCTTATGCGAAACCAGACGGATTAGCACTATTCTAGCAACCATTGACGCAGAGGCAGCCCATGCAAGGGCCCACTCATCGGCAGACCTCCCTGTGTCTGGTTTCCGGAACCTAGCCAATAAGGAGAGATAAATGGGATTAATGGGCCACGCATGGTTTTGCACAAAAGCGAAGTTACGCTATGTACAGTTTGCTCTATGAACTCCCGATCTGACCCTGCGAATGGGCAGACTGGGGTGACATACATGTCATTGCACCCTGAAAAGTTGCACCGAAATATGATAACTTCGCAGGAGATAGCGCGGTGCAAGGCTAGACCAGCCAAATTGTCACAACAATCAGTTATCATTGCGACACATTTGCGCAGGCCACCACACACAATGGAAAGTACGTTTAAAGAGAGAGACTCTCAAAAGTGCGTTACCCAAGCAAAGTGGTGACACTACTGGCAGCTGATATGCCTGCTCCTAAAAATAAGTAGAAAGGCAACTTAACAGACTCTTGCAGGACTCGGGAAGACACCAGCACCTGCTGCAGTGGAAAGCGGTGTGGAAATAGCGGAAGGAAGGGCCCGTCCTGAGCCACAAGAGGACAAAGTGCTTGCAGCGATTGCGGCTCTCTGAACCTCACTGGAGCACAAGATAGATGAGGTTAAAATAAACATACAGCTACTACACAAAGATGTCCGGTCTCTTGCAGGGCGAGTCACGAATGCTGAGGGACAGCTGAAAGAAACAACTGACACTAACACTGACTTAGCTGTCCGACTAAAGACGTTGGAGACAAAAAAAAGGCTTCCTAGATCAGAGGGCTGAAGATGCAGAGGACCGATCCCGTAGGAACAACATCCGAGTTCTTGGCATAACAGGGGATACAGAAGGCAGAGACCCCACAACCTATATTGAGAATTTGTTAGTCCAGGAGGTTGGCGCCGGCAGGCTGACAGGGATTTGCAGTTGAGAAGGCGCACAGGTCCCTCCAGAAGAAGCCCCTGCCCGATTATAGCAAAGATATTGAGTTTTCGAGATCGGGAGATTCTGGTGCAGTTCTCCAGAGAGGGGGGGGGGGGAGTGATAGAACGAGGTGGCTCCAAAGTGTCCATCTATCCAGATTATACACCCATGGTACAGCAACAACGAAACCGATTCATATCTGTGAAAGCCAGACTCCGTAAGAAAGGGATAAGATACATGCTCACATATCCTGCGAGGCTCAAAGTGATACATGCGAGAAAATCACAGTTTTGAGAGCCCAGATGCCCCGACGATGTGGCCGGAACACAACTTGGACACATATGAGGACCCTGCGCACCAGGCAACAGACTGCGGCTACTTAGGTGCAGCAGCTGGTGCACACCGTCACAACCTGCTATTTTGGAACACTTAGACATTGAAAGGATACTCCCTATGGTCATGATACGTCTCAAGCCAGGGACCAATGATGCTGTATAGGTCGCAATCAACACGCCGGAGCCGGAGACTCAGCCCACTGAGCGCCGATGACACCCACCCTGATCAATATGGACAACTGGTGGGATTTTCCCATCGCGGCTCTTGGCTGGTGTCGGCTCCCGGTGGCGGGCCTTAGCAGACCCTGACTGTTGGGCATAGCTTGCACATCACATTTGGGGACTGTCTGTCTTGTTTGTTCTACCCAGCTGTCATGGTCATCGGGCCAAGAACACAGACAGGGCCCGGATGGACACAGTCCTGGCGCCTTTGGCGCCAGACTCATGAATTACAGTCAACAAGAACATTTATTCGGGAGAAGAATGCTTTTATTGTGAACATAGCACCTCATTTCGGGTGCAAAGTGCATTTAACATGGGAACTTCCATCACTAAAGCAGCGCCATATATACTCTTGGGTGGGGCTGCTGTTATTGGGTTGCCTTGCACGTGCTGACTCACTAGGAGTGGCAGGGTGTGGCAGGCAAGCCAGGCCTAGTGGGCGTGCCCACGATCGCAGCAATATAAGCTGCTCCAATCCACGAGGCAGACGCTTTGCGTTATTCTGCACTTACATGCAGTTTAACGCTCACCGCCGCCTTGGATTAAACTTACCTTGGAAATCCTGCTTCCTGCCTTTATTCTTACCACCAGGGGCTCTCACCTGTGCGCGTCTTCTTCAAATCTTCCGGAACGCGGACATCTTCATCTTGGCACCGCAGCACGACGCGCTTCATCCGCGACCGCAGCACCTGCAAGTAAAAGCGAAAGGTAAGGTTAGACATTAAAAAGACATTAAATTTAAGGTCGCACCTCGCGCTTTTCCTTAAACCATTACTCACCTGTTGTAGGACATTGCGGTTTCATCTATCTTCCTCCCGGCCGCGACCTGCACCTTCACAACTGCTTCTGGGCCGCTTCCATCTATTGAGTAAGAAAACAGAAGGGAAAAAGTTATTCGGGAATGAACAACAATATTGAGAGCAATAATACCAAGACAGAAAGCGAGAAGGGGCAAAGAGAAAACAGAAAGAGGAAAAGACAAGAGACATTGAGAGACTAACACCAAGAGAAGCATAGTCGCAGCTGGACTGGACTATTACTTACCAAGGATCAGCGAAGTAACTAGATCCCATCAACAAGCGCCCCTGCCAGAAGTAGCAGGACAGAGAGCTCACTATCAATAATTAACAGGTGAGCCTTACGAGCCGGTACATGCCCACAGAAATCGCACCTTGGGCAGAAGGGTTTGAGAGGTACCATAGTCACCAATCAGCGCACTCACATTTTTCTCATATCCACGCAGGAGCAGTGCCACCAATTGTCGCCGCCCACAGCTTGTCCGCAGGGGGAGAGACCTGACGGGGGTGATCTAATTCCTGGGAGGGCTGCAACCGTGCCCCAACTTCTCCGCAGAGACCAGGTGAGCATAACACCAACCAATGTGATTTCTAATATCAACTGTTCTCCATGCTGCACAAAACTCACAGGTATGCAACATTGATTACTGTTTGATGTGAATGTGACACTTCTCGCCATTCCATACCTATGTGAGCCATGGAACACGGGACACCTTTGCTTACTAGCCCATAGAATAAGTGTACAAAATGACAGATTAAAATCATTACATGAATGTGAGAGGTCTTGGCACATACATACGCAGAAATAGAATTAGATCATACCTCCAGCGCAGTAAGATCTCAGTGTCACTGCTACAGGAGACCCATCTGACAGTCAAGGAATAAAAGACTGTAGCGAAACACTGGGATGGTGCAGTATATGGGCCCCCATATTCTAGGTACGAGAGAGGTGTCCTTACATGGGTTAATGGCACGCTTCAGATACGTCATCCTCAGAGTGTACATTGGTAATGTGGAAGTAGCCATAGTCAATTCCTACTTTCCGAACCATGCTATACCTACTAATGTCCAAGCACTGACTGCCCGCATAACCCCCCACAGGGAGGCCTTCTTTATATGGGGAGGACTGCGTTTGCGACATTACACAAGACCGATCTACACTAGGACCTAAATTCTCCCCGCCTGCAATGGCTCTCAATACTACAGTAACTGATCTAGCCCTAAAAGATATATGGCAGGAAATTCACCCAAGCCAGAGAGAATATTCGTACTACTCCTCTCTGCATGATCTCCACACGAGATTACATTATATCTTCGTGAGCACTGAGCACCTACAGCACTTTAGAGGCGCAGAGTATTTGGGCCGTGTACCATCGGATCACTCTCCCCTCATCATAACATGGAATTGTGAGGCGCCGCGTACTCCTGTTCCGACGTGGCCCTTGCCCATTAACACACTGTTGGACGTAGCCTTCCAAGAACAACTGCGAGACACACTAACCCTTTTCCTGGAGGAAAACATTGGCAGTGTAGAAAGATGTTGGACGTTCGGGGAAACTTTGAAGGTGGTCACTAGGGGAGACGTTCTAGGAAGAGCTAGAAAGCATAATGAGGTAATTGGAAATAATGCAGCCCACAGAGCAGGCTGTGGAACGGGCACTTCGGGAGGCCCGACTTGATCATCGGACCACTTCGGTGCGATTATCAAAATTTGACTACACCACCAGTACGGCACACATGCATGCAGAGGGAGATAAGTCGGGGAGATTCCTTATGCCGCAGGGAATATCCCAGAGTACCAATCACACTGTTGCAGGATGAATGTGGGGAACCATTGAGAGCACAGATTTCAATTAATGACATATTTGCTGTTTATTATGCCACATTGTATAGCCACAACGCCCACATCCCAGCAGACGTTACTGCAGAAGCTTTTACTGAAATGAATCTACCTACACTCACCAAAAGCGCAATCTCTTTGACCAGCCCTTCACCTTACAAGACCTAGAGCAATCGATCACTACATCTGCTGCAGTGAAGACACCAGGAAGCGACAGCCTCCCAGTGGAATTTTATAAAACATCAAGGTATAGTAGCCCTGACACTTCTGAAGGTCTTCGAAGAGGACTGAGACAGGGAAAATCCTCGATACAATGAGACACACATGGATAGTCCCCATCCTCAAGTCGGGAAAACCAGCAGACACATGTGACTCAGACCATTGGCTATGCTAAATTGTGATGTAAAACTCTTGACGACGATGCTTGCATCCAGACTTCGACAGTGTATAGCAGCACTAATACATTCAGACCAAACTGGTTATGTCCCAGGCCGTGACACTACTTTGAACTTACGTAGGTTACGGTGCCAGAACAATATGTAGTAGTATCACTTGATGTGCTTAAAGCTTTTGATTCTGTTTATTGGGAGTGGATAGAAGCTGCGCTGGAGAGCTTTAGTTTTGGGGCAGATTTCAGAAGATGGGTCAAGATACTTTACACTTCCCACACCGCAAGAGTTAGAACTGGGATACTTATATCCAAATTGTTGGACATCCAGAGGGGGACACGCCAAGGATGTCCTCTTTCCCCTATGCTATACATTTTGGTACTGGAACCCATCCCAGCATATCTCAGGCAGGAGTACCTTGAGGCTGGAATATGCATAGGGAATTCTACTCACTTGCTCTCCTTGTACGCCAATGACGTGTTACTCTACTCATCACACCCACAGCACAATCTGCCCCTGATACTAGAGACATTAGACAACTTTGCAAGACTGTCTGGGATCACATTTAACAAATCTAAGTCAAGCCTTTTTCCTCTAGCTGCTTTGAACAACACTACATTAACCCCAACTTTAGACAGGGGTTTGAAATGGGAACATGATCCCGTCAGGTACTTCGGAATAAGGATTGCACACACCCCAGAACGGGCGGATGCTCTGAACACATTAAGAGCAGTAGAGGGAGTTGCATTTAAAAAAAAAATATTTAAAAAAGTTAGAGTACTACTTTCAGGCAGCCCAACTTTGTTTTATCACCAAGTGCTTAGACAATGAAACTAACACAGAACACAACTTACTGGAAGCCCTGATCCATCCCCTATGATTACGAGAAGCTCTTTGGCATCCACTAAGTAAGTATACTACTTACCCGCTTCTACGGTCTGTGGGCAAACAAGTTTGGACACGAACGATAAAAGTCTTAAAATGTTCACACCTCTATTCCCCGCACAGACCCATATTTGTTAAGACACAATAGGACTCTGAAGAGTTGAAAGTAGCGCGATATTGGGAAGAGGTGGGTGTTGTGACATGGGGAAACATTTACAAAAGTGATACCTGCAGAGAATTTCCAGACCTCACTCAAAGAGAGGGGCTCCCGAAAGGGCAGTTTCAGAGATATATACAGATAACCAAATTTGCCAGACACATTTGGCTGGATTGGCCAACTGAACTCCAACCGAATACGCTCCTCATACTCATGTATGACCTGAAGAATGGATGGAGACCGGTGTTTCGATTATACAGGGCCCTAATTGAAAGTACGATCACTGACCACGCTAAGCTCAGATCAAGGTGGGAAGCCGACCTGGGAGCAGAGTTCACAGATAAACAGTGGCTGTGGCCACGCAGCCACGGTAAAAATGTCTCACGCAATGCAAGATTCCGACTCCTCCAGGTCAATGTTCTTCACCGCATGTACTTGACCCCATCTAGGGTTAATACATTGATCAGCTTTATTTGCCTGACGTGGCACAATATAAGATGTTACATTTGTATGGCTACATGGCGTCCAGCTGTTATATTTGATAAAATGCCAATGAAAAAAAAAAATGTAGCTAAATGGATTCAATGCTATCAAGGAAGAACTGAGAGCCATACGACTGATGACTCTTCATAATAGATGCGTCTTGGACATGATCACAGCTATGGATGGAGGAGTTTGTGCCAAAATTGGACAATCATGTTGCACATTTATATCTTCTCACGATGACGAGAATGGCACTTTGATGGAGGCCATCTCGATGCTGATGAGCTTGCACAGTCAGATGATAGATGAAGTGGAAGACATTGCTCATGACAGTTGGTTTGGAGCAATATTCTTGTGGGTTCCACAATGGATGGCAGATTTGTTCAAATTCCTAGGAGCCCTGATAGTGATGGTCCTGCTTGTATTGTGTGATCATGATAATAATTACACAGTGTAAGAATACTGCAAAGAAATCTGTAGGAATTAAGGTTATGATTGATGTTGAATCAGGATGGAAGACCAAGGAGCTGACAGATAAAATCAGACTATGTGAAGGCCAGCACTCACCCATCTGAGGGAACAAAGTTCCTGTATCCAAAGGACCACAAGAAGTATTTGGGGAAGTGGATCTACTGCAGTCCAAGTGGACGATGCATGCTTATGTCCTGGAGTACTGTTGAGCATGTGAAATCAGCAGGATGCCTGAAAGGAGTCAAAGATATGGGTCCCAAAGAAGCCTTTCTTCAGACAAGGATGTCTAGATGTGAAGATTGATGGGAGGGTGATAGATGAATTGCCCAGAGGGGAGTTGGGGGGGGGGGGGGGGGGCGAGTGTAACGGTGGAGCCAAGTACCCCTACCCAAAGCACCTCCCCATGTTGCCAATATGTTGGGAGCCAGAGGGTGAAACATGTGCACTATACCGAAGAGAATATTTGAGACAAGGTTCCAATTGAGAAAGCTGTACATGCATTCACAACAACATGATGGCCCTCTGAATGAAATCCCGGAGGAAGTAGAAAAGTTGAGCAAAAGTGCAGATTGGTGACGTCATGGAGAAGCAGAACTGATGCACTCAGAATTGATGCAGAGACGAGAGAACAGATATTCTATAGGCACTGAAGAAGTGTCAAAGGTGGGCAACATTTCTAATTCGAACCGAAGATGTCCATGCTACAGAAATAATGAAGATGATTCAAGTTATTTTACAAGTGTACAGTTGCAGCACGCAAGTAGATAAAGCAATCATAAAAGTAGGCTATGTAGTGAATATATTTCGGTGATTCGCCAATATATAGACATAGGAAATGTATGGAATATGGATGATTCCACTATGCATTTTTAGCAGAGCTAGATCCAGTGAAAAGAAAGGTTTTTCAGTGTGTTGCAGCTAGAAATTGAAAGCTGAACCATGGAGATGAATCAAGGAAAGGCTTGGTTGGCCCAAGACCAGGATGTCAAGGCCACTGTGGGCTTGAATGTTCAAAGCAATGGTTACAGAACGTGTGAAAGAACAAAACTCCTGCCCTAAGTGAGAGATGAAAACATTGAAGACGTTAGAGGTTCATCATTTAATTGGGCTTTAAATGCAGAAAGAGTCGAAATCATGGTCTGCAGTCACATGGTTGGATGGAAATAGACTGTGGGATTAGCTGTATCGAAACTGAGGAAACCGAGTATGCCTATACTCCCCCATATTTTCAAGCTCAGAACATTTCCAAAGCCAATCTTCTAAGAGCTAATTGACTGGCAGACTCTGAGGGTGGTGATAGATAACAGCACTAATTGCTGGGAAGCTATGGTTATGACCAGCCCACTAGCACCAGGATGTTAGCCTGTGTGTCGTTTGCATAGGTGGAATATTACATAGGGGTACAAGGGTGCCAACCAATTATAGAGGAACACGTAATGAAGAGCCCTATAGTTTGTATAACCAATGAAATGTCATTTATTTGAGGACGTTTGTAGTGACATGCACTAAAGGAGGGCTTAGTTGCCCCACCTGATGTCAGATACCCAATCACCTTCCATGGCCAGTACGGAACGTATACCTAGATGCTCCTTGTAAGCCTATCTTCATTCCAAGTAGTTTGCAAAGTAGGTAGACGTCAAAGATGATATGTTTTCATTATAAAAGTAATTTTTTTAATGAAATGCATCAAGTGAGAAGATCGGGCGAGTTCATTGATGTTCGCTGTAACTCCCCGTTTTAGATCATTGATATTAAAACAGTTGCACTTTACCAACTTCCTGAGTCAGTTTGATTATTGATGGAACAAGTTACTTACCTTTAACTGTTGTTCTCCAGCATGGGTCTGGCATGGATTCACATGCTCATGAATATTCCCCGTCGTCAGGCCGGGAATCCTCGGTATAGAAAAAAATCAGTATCAGTTTCGTTTCTGATCCGTCTTTCTTAGTAGAAACCAATCACTGGTCTCTGGGTCATACTGCCCCCATCCAATGACTGCCCTCTCCCCAAGCCCCGCCTCTGGCAGCCATCCTCAGATTTGGTAGCACGTAAAGTGGCAGTATGACCAAGTGAAGAGCCGCAGAGGGGTAGGCGGGAGGGTTTGCATGTGAATCCATGCCAGACCCATGCTGGAGAACAACAGTTACATGTAAGTAACTTGTTCCTTCTCCAGCATGGGGTCTGGCATGGATTCACATGCTCATGAATAAGAGAATACATAGCAGTACCCACATGCACAACCACGGGAGGTGGCAACAGGCTCAAAATTAAGCAATGCAACAACTCAACATTAAGCATCTCTTACCTCCTCCCCAGGCTCACCTTAGGCGAACAGGTTGCGCAGCACTGCTTGGCCGACCCTGGACTCCTCCCTGGAGTCCCGATCGACGCAGTAGAATCTTGTGAAGGTGTGCGTCGACCTCTACGTCGCAGCCCTGCAGATGTCTAGCAGGGGCACACCAGACAAGATTGCCGTGGTAGCATTGATCGCCCTGGTCGAATGGGCTCTCGGACGGCCGTGCAGTGGTTGGTTTGCCAACTGGTGACAGTGCATGATGCAGCTCGAGAGCCATCTGGAAATGGAAGTCTTCGAGAGAGCCTTCCCTTGATTCACAGTCCCAAAGTTCACAAACGGCTGTGACGTCTTCCGAAAACTCTTCATGCAGTCCACGTAGAACTTCAGCGCTCTAACTACATCCAGCGAGTGCAAAGTCCTCTCGGCCGGCGACAAAGGCGACGGGAAGAAAACTGGCAACACCAAGGGCTCGTTGAGGTGGAAGTCCGACGGCACCTTGGGCACAAAGGAGGGGTGCGTCCTCAGCACCACCCTTGTGTCATGAAAAGTCAAGTATGGAGGATTGCAGGATAGGACCTGGATCTCTCCCACTCGTCGTGAGGAGGTGATGGCCACGAGGAAAGCTGTCTTCCATGACAGGAACTTCAGAGGCGCCGAATGCATAGGCTCGAATGGGGCCCCCATGAGCCTGGTCAGCACCACATTAAGCTCCCACGCCGGGGCAGGAGCCTTCACTGGCAGGAATGATCGGAATAGTCCCTTCATGAATTCTTTCACCAGGCGATGAGACCACAAGGACGCCCGTCCCGTAGTCCTGGTATATCGGGAGATTGCAGCCAGATGTATTTTGATGGAGGCGTGAGCCAGTCCAGCTTTGGCCAGCGACAGTAGGTACGGCAGTACTTGAGGGGCCGTAATCCGCAGAGGGTTAATCTTCTGTGCACAGCACCAGACAGAGAACCTCTTCCATTTATGTCCGTAGCACTTGAGAGTTGAGGACGCCCTGGCCTTTGTAAGAACCTCTATGCAGTCGGCCGGGATGTCGTACCCTCCAAACTCTAGTGCTGCAGGAGCCGGGCCTGCAAGTTCAGCGACTCCGGGTTGTGGTGAAGAATGGCGCCTCCTTCTCTGGAGAGAAGGTCTGCGTCCGTCGGCAGCTTGACTGGTGTGGACGTTGACAAGTCCAGAAGGTCCAGGAACCAGATCTGTCTCGGCCACGCCAGTGCGGCGAGGATCATCCTGCACGGGGACCTCTTGAGCTGGTTGATAAACCGGAGCAGCAACGGCAGCAGAGGGAATGCATAAAGAAATAGGCCGTCCCAGAGGAACGAGAAAGCATCGCCCATGCTCCTCGGCTGGGGGAAACTGCTGGCGAACCTCCGGCACTTGGAATTCGTCGCCGTCGCAAAGAGATCGATTTGGGGTTCGCCCCATCGTTGGAAGAGTCGATCCACTTGATCCTGGAGTAGTTCCCACTCGTGGCACGAGCGCAGCTCCCTGCTGAGTGAGTCGGCGATCGTGTTTTTTATTCCTGCCAGATGAAGAGGCACCAGAAACATCCGTTGGGCGACGGCCCAATACCACATATCCTTGGCTTCCTTGGATAGGGCCGAGGACCTGGTTCCGCCCTGCTTCCGGATGTAGAACATCGTGGTGGTGTTGTCGGTGAAGATCCTCACCACCTTGCCCTTGAGGGACGGAAGAAAGGACCTGAGGGCCCAGAACACGGCGCAGAGCTCCAAAATGTTGATGGAGTGACTTCTCCTCCGGGAGCCAAAGGCCTCTCGCATGAAGATCTCCGGAGTGCACTCCCCAACCTTCCAGGGAGGCGTCCGTCGTCAGTCACCTGGTGAGCTGGGATCTGAAAGTCTGTGCCCGCCGACAGATGGGAGCGGGTACCCCACCACTGGATCGCCTGACGGAACGTCTCGTTGAAAGGGATCCTGTCCTCGAAGCTGCCCATCGACTGGACCCAGCGGGCGTCGAGGAACTCTTGTAAGGGGCGCATCCAAAGCCTGCAAAAGCCCACCAGATAAATGCAGGAGGACATCATCCCGAGGAGGGACTTGATAGATCTTGCCCTGGCTATGTCCGTGGCCAGCAGACGCTGCACCTTGCCCAGAATGGTCCTGGTCCTTTCCTCCGACGGCGAGGCCAGCCGTGCCACTGTGTCGAGCTTGGCTCCCAGAAACAGGGCGACTTGCGACGGAACCAGGTGGGATTTTGGAAAGTTGATGGAGAATCCCAGGTCCGTGAGCAGCTGGACAGTCTTCGCAGTGTGCTCCACGGCGAGCTCCCTGGACCTTGCCCGGATGAGCCAGTCGTCCAGGTAGGGGTAGACATGGATCCCGTGTAGGTTCAGCCGCGCCGCCACCGGTGCGAGGCACTTGGTGAACACCCTGGGTGCCGACTTCAATCTGAACGAGAGGGCCTTGAACTAGTAGTGCCGCCCTTGGACCACGAACCTGAGGAACTTTCGCTGTCTTTTTAGAATGGGGATGTGGAAGTGCGCATCCTCCAAGTCCAACGAAAACAGGAAATCGCCCTCCTCCAGCTGTCCCAGCACGTGCTGGAGGGTGACCGTACGGAACTTCTGCGCCTTGATGTACTTGTTCAGTCGTCGTAGGTCCAAGATGGGCCGCCATCCTCCTGTCTTCTTTTTTACGAGGAAGTACCTTGAGTAAACTCCGGAGCCCCGAAGTCTCTTTGGGACGAGCTCGATGGCTCCCTTCTTGAGCCTCCCCCTTACTTCCAACAGTAGTTGAGGGACGCGATTTTCCTTCCTGGCCACGGGTGGAACGCGAGGGCACTTTTTCTGAAACTCGAGGGCGTGCCCTTGGGCCAGGGCGTCCAGCACCCAACGGTCGGTGGAGATGGACTCCCACACGCTGACGAACCTCGCCAGCCGGCCTCCCACCGGGGTGCTTCGGCGGGGGCCCGATACCACGGTCGGTTCACTCTTGTTTGGAGGCCGCCTTGCCTCCTTGACCTCCCTGTCGATGATGACAGGCACCACCTGACTTGCTGCGTATCCTGTAGGCTTCCTGGGATGAAGATCTTGCCGCTTGGCGGTACGTTGAGGAGCCACTGCCGGATCCCTTGGGAGGCACCTTGTCTGCCTCCGGAGCTCCGAAAGGACGGCCGTCGTTGTTGGAGCACTCCCAGTGCCCGGGCAGTCTCTGTGTCTGTCTTGATCGCCTGAAGGGACTCATCAACCGCCTTTCCAAACAGGTTGTTCCCGTCGAAGGGCATGTCCAAAACCTTGGTTTGTACGTCCTGGCGGAAATCCGTGGCCTTGAGCCATCCTCGTCGTCTCAAGCAAACGCTGTTGCCCAACTGATGGAAACCGGTGTCGGCGATGTCAGTTGCCACCGCGATGGCGTGGTCCGAAGCAATCTCACCCTCCTGTAGGATTTCAAGGGCTTCAGCCCTTTTGGCGTCCGGAAGGAAGTCTAACGGAGGGGCGATTTTGAACCACAACTCCCTGTCGTAGCGGGCTACGATAGCCAGGGCGTTGGCCGCCTTGATAGTCGTCGCTGCGGATGAGATGATCTGTCGTCCCATCGTGTCCAACTTCCTGCCCTCGCCATCCGGCGGGGAAGTTGATGTCGAGGCCGATGCTCTCCCAGCTTTCTTCTTTGCCGCCGCCGAGACGACCGAATCCGGGGTAGGTTGTGCCCGAAGGCACAAGGGGGCAGGGTCGGCGACCCTGTACTTCTTCTCGTACCGGTCCCTCTTTGCTGGCGCCGTGGCAGGGTTCTTGAGGAGGGCGAGCCCCTCATCCCAGATGTCATCAAGAAGCAGTACGGCGAGGACCGTCTTCCTTTTAGCCTCGCGCCGTTGGTAAAGGAACCCTTCCTTCTTCTCTTCTGGGCATAGCTGGAAAAGCTTGGATGCCCTGGAAATCATGGCATGGAAGGATCCAATCTCGTCGGGTGGGGACGCCCGAGCAGGGGGCGACGGGGGACACGTCCAGTCGTCATCTGTACCTGTCGTAGCCGTGCTCGTGCCTGTATCATCCCCGTGGGTAGTAGACCGGGGGGAAGGCAGAGCAGGCCGCAGAGGTGGGAGAGGTGGCGTAGACTCTTATGTGGTGGACTTTCCGAAGGTCCTGGCTCCGGTTCCCCTGTCGGGTCTGGCTCAGGTACCTCCGTTGGGGGAAGGGGCAACCTTGTCCTTATCTCCGTGCATAAGGACTGAATCGCTGACAAAATGGCCGCAGAAGTGTCCTGCGGCACTGGAAATGACGGGCGCGAGGGCTCTTGAGGAGCCTCATCGGCGACACCGTCGCTCTCGTCGTCGCCCTTGTCGGGATCCCTCCCGATGGGCTGGGCCTCTTCCAAGACTTCGATGAGCTCTTCTTCAGAGGTCGTGTCCGTATCCACGATGGCCACCAGCCCCTCCCCCACTTTTTCCAACGAGGACTTCGTGGGGGTCTTCTCAATGGGCCTGAAAGACTACTCCCTCCGCGGTGGCAGGGAGACTCTGGGTCCTGAGGGCACCTCCACCGATGTAGCTTCCACAGGCTGAGCCAGGGCGACATCCTCAATCGAGGTCTTAGCAGGGTGAATGAAGGCCATCGTCACCTTCTGGGCGCCTGGGGCCTTCACCTTGGGGGGAGGGTCCGAGCCTCGCTCCCCCTCTGCCGGAATCTTCAAGATCGACCGGTGCCTCTCCAGAAGCTTCGCCGGGTTCTCGGAGTTCCTCTTACCCGAGCCAGAGCGTTGGCTCGTGGTTGATGGCGCCGGGGAGGATGCGCCCTGCCTGGCAGCCGAGGAGCCTGACCGTTCGGCGCTCCCGGTGCCCGCGGACTTGCGGTGCTTAGCCTTTTGTTGGGCCCCTGTCGCCGGGGCGCCCTCACAGGACTTAGAAGACCGCTCGGACTTCTTTTTCTTCTTCTCGCCTGACGGGCTCTTCCCTTCCAGCCAGTTGGCGAGACGGAGGTGGCGATCCTTCATCGTCCGCTCCGACATGTTCCCACAAAATGCACAGTCCTTCTCCGTGTGCGTCTTATCCTCATGGAGACAGTAGAGGCATAACGAATGCTCGTCCTCCTTGAAAACATTCTGAAGCTGGCATCCAGGGCAGGTCCTGAACAGTTTCCCGGGCGTCGAGCTTCCTTTCTCCTGGGCCATGTCCGGGGTAGGCCTCGGAACTTCTGATATCCTCAAAAGCGTAACTCGATGAAAAACTTCACCCTTGAGGGGCGTAGAAAACTCCGAAAACGTATCGCCGTTGATCGGATGTAGAAACGGTGGAGCTTGAGGCTCTATTTAACCGAAAAATGAGAAAAATCTGAAAAAGCGCGAAAACGCAGCAAAAGCTCGAGAGCTACAGCACGAGGACTCCCAACACTTGAACGTGCGGTAAAAATCTGAGGATGGCTGCCAGAGGTGGGGCTTGGGGAGTGGGCAGTCATTGGCTGGGGGCAGTATGACCCAGAGACCAGTGATTGGCTACTACTAAAAAAGACAGATCAGAAACGAAACTGATACTGATTCTTTTCTATACCGAGGTTTCCCGGCCGGACGACGGGGAATATTCATGAGCATGTGAATCCATGCCAGACCCCATGCTGGAGAAGTTTGAGTATATTCTGCATCTCCATTCATCTCTAAGTATTGCTACCTCATCTTAAAGGGCTGCGTCGGACACCCCAGTTCAGCCAGATATGGCTGCATTAAAGGGCAATGATCTTTCCATTTGCAGAGTTTTGTGCAAGATGTCAGTTAGCTCATAGGCCGTGAAGGGCTAGGCCGTGGTGCCCACACCCAAGGACCACCCTTTGCACTGCCCTCCTGTACTGGGCATTGTTGTGTCCATAAGGGGATGCCTGCTGCTGTTAAGGTCAGTAGAAATGTCAAGTCCACATGCCTCTTGCAGACCCTCAGCCACGGGCAACAAATTGGCCTGGCTTGGGAAAAAGTCAGGTTCCCCAACTCCACTGCTCGACAGCTCCATGCCAAAAGGGACCGGATACACTTTCTCATCGGTGATAGAGCTCACAGTGTGGAAGAAAGTAGACCCTGACTCGGGGTTAAACAAACGCTCGACCGTCGGCACCAGTACTGGTTTTGTAATTCGAGGGTGTAGGACCAGAAATGGTTACCTGGGCTCTGAAACCTCTGGGCGCAACTGGTGCTTGAACTGCTTGTGGGTTAGAAGCTGGAGTCATAGCAGCTTTTTGAAAGAGCAGAAGCATTTGGTCTTTGAAGTGCTCCCACTCTTCCCCTTAGGGCATCCCTTGGTGGGAAAGACTTACCCCATTCCTCCTCTGAAGAATCGGAGTTCTGTCTGTTGCGTCAGCATTTTTCTTGTGGGAGGATGAATGGTACTACTCGCTTCAAGAGTGCGAGCACTTTCTCACTATCTTGCGGTGTTTATTCTTTACGGGCGTGGGGCCTTAGATTGTTTAGCAACACCAGCAAGTGGTCGAACACGCTAGAGACTTTGATGGAGGTCACCCAAGTGCTAACTTTGCCGTTCATAGATTGCTTTTGGGTTCATTTGCTGACAGAAACTGTACTGCTTGACGTGTTCCTTTCCGAGACACCACACACATATACAGTGTGGGTATGTGATGGATATCTGAGTCGCAGTCTTGAAAGCACTTGAAACCCAATGCTTTAGGGCCCAACATTACGGCATTGTGCAACAAAAAAAAGAAAAAAGGTTCTCACTGAAGAGAACCACTCTGAAAACTGCATGCCGATTGTGTGTGGAAAAAAGGACACCAGGCCATAGTGACTGAACATATGCACTGCCAACATAACATCAGGAGTTTTAGGGTGGCACGGCCGAGTAGTACTATGCACCGTCTAAATGTTTCCAAACAGCTGACACTGAAAGGGATATCTATCAGATGAGAAATCTGCAGGAGAATGCAAACGATATTTACATCCACATTTTGGAGCATTTAGAATATAATCACCTATTAGACTACTGACTTACATCCATATGAGGCACTGAACCAGCACTTGTATCCATCTGGGGCGACCTCAAAATACCTGCAGATGGAAACACCACTTTAGCACAGAGTCCTTGACATTAGCAGCCTTCCACACAGTAAACCACAGAATATAAAATCAGATGACTTGAAGAACCTGTACTCCACATATCCACTTTACAATGGAAGAGATCCTTTCTAACAGACCGGACAGAAAGGATCTTGATTACCCCCTTTCAGCTCAAAATCACATACCATAACCTGTGGAGTTCAATCATCAAGCCCTCCCTCCACCCCCTCCTCTTCAACATCAATGCGGCACCATCGATGAAGACCATAAAGCATGTGGGCTTATTTGTTAAAACTATGCAGACGACACTCAAGTCATCTACAAAACGAGCGACAAGAGAAGAAGTCTCCAGCACTACCTTCAGCAACAACCTCACACAAGTGGTTGCTAGCCATTTTCCAATCTAAAACTCAAACCAGACAGAAGAAAAATAAAGGTAGTCTCGGCTCATGCCACCCCTGAAACCTCTCCACTATGACCTCTGGAAAAGGGTAACAGCACTAGAATATCTAAAATTAGCATGAATGTCGGTATACTGATGGATAACAGCCTCCCATTGGAACTCAAAGTGAACACAATAGTCTAAAATTGCTGCCATCACCTATGCTCAATTAGACAGGGGATGACCCATTTCATTTTCTTGCAGAACGCTAGCAGTTGTTTCTCTGGTTTGGTGAAGAATCGATTATGCCAACAGCTAGGTATGCCAGACTTCCTCACAAAAAACCTGCAATGGATCGAAAATACAGTGGCTTAATTCCTACTCAAACTCTATGGGAGGGACCAGAAAAAAAGCTCCCAGAGTACTGTACTGGCTACCAGTCATAAGATGAATGCACTTTAAGACACTCAGCCACTCCCACCGATCCCTCGGCAGCCTACGCGCAGAATTAATCCAAAGCAAAATCTCATGTTACCAACTATAGATTAAGAACTAGAAATGAGGTGCTAATAATAACCGAGAGATTCTTCAGAGAAAGAGAGGCTCTGCCTTCTCCACTATGTTGTCCAAACTTTAAAAACACACTACCAAGGGAAATCTGCACATTACAGGACCGCATGAAATTCTGGAAAAATCTAAAACGTGGCCTTTCGATGCACAATTCAAGGAAAATTAGAGAACACTCACAGTGGAAACATCACCCCTCAATCGACCAACCCCTAGACAGACATACCTCAAAAGAACATCTTACCATCTCCCAGCTACCTGTTTCTAAAGCAATTAATACCAATCGGAGAGAACTAATGACTAGACTATGTTAACACCTTTGTACATCACTATAACAGAGTACACCCTTCCCCTTTAATATCAAAAAGCATAAACACAAGAAATTACCTGCTACAACCACAAAGAGGCGCACCAGCTTCCATCAAAACACATCCAACAGGGACGTAATGTGCTTAAATCTGATAAGGACAACTTGCAAGACCATCCACCTACCCTATGACAAACCCTACATTTCAACACCTTATAAATCGCACACAAACTTAACTAGTCAACTGTACACAGCTTTGAAAAGACCCTCTTCCCAGATTCCAACAACACAAGTCTACAGTTGCAAGAGCAACTGCAACACTCAGCACCCTGCCAGCACATACCCACACTGCAAGCAGGAGGTTGCCTCTCTGGAAACAAAAGCCCTCAAAGCCTTATACATTTAGAAAGTGGTTCAACACTCAGGGTACTTCCTGTCTGCATCATCAAGACATAGCACGACAATCTTGTTTTACCCTCCCCTACCAACTAAATAAACCATCCCACTCTCTTGCAGATATACTCTGAGCACTATGGCTCTACTCCTGAACTGAGCGTTGCATACTTTTACTAGTTAGGGGTTTTGAGGAGTTTGTGAAAGGTTCACATCCGGCAGGCTAGTGGACAGATGTGGGGTGATTCTGGGGATAGGGGATCGTCACCCACTCCATAAAACAGGCTCTGCAGGGCATACAGAGGGATAGATCCCAGGACCCCCATCCCATCGTTCGCCTCATTCGTATGAATAAAAACTGCCCTGAGATTGTGGTTATGGAGTGAGACTCATGAGAGATGGTTATAGAGGAAGCAGGAAGAACGAGACACTCCGACAGGCAACTGCAGGGTCTGTGAGCTGCGTTCTATCTTTAAGGAATTCTGCATGAAGGCCTTAAGTTTGGAGCAACGCTTATAGAATACATACTTGGGCCCTACTTACAGCAGCGTGTGGATCTGCGATTGTCAGGAAAAATCAAATACCATAGGTCAGGGGAATCCAGAGGGAAAGCATGGCGGACCTCATGAGGATTCAATCAATTGGGAGGTGCTGGCAGAAAGACGCTTTCTAACTTAGGCACGCAGAGCTGCAGTCTGGTGCACCTGGGAAAATGGTAGTTTGTCAGGGCTTTATCCAATCACCAGACATGCTTTTGACTCTTGAATAGTTTATGCAGTTACATTGACATGTTCCCATGCGCCCACATTTTGCCAAGAAAAGAAGACAAATGACTCCCTTCTCGGTGTAATTTGACAAGGGGGGTCCTGGGAGTCTCTCTGCCAGACATTAGTCCTGGTTAGGAGAGACTTACCCAGAGTCTTTAGCTCACTATCTTTCACAGAAAAGAAATATCCCAAACATATCAGTCTTTGTCCTGCCCTGGGGCAGTCCTGCACCGAAATGCTAGGTAATTCTCCTCTGAACAAGAGTACCAACAGCATCCCCAGACACGTGTTTCGAAAAGGCAATCACAAGTGCACAAATAAGGGCGCTGAGGTCCAGTTAAAGGATAACCCCGCCCAAATAGGTTCCTCAGAAAAACGAATGCTTTTGACTCTCACTAAGCAGACACTAATCTCAGCCACATGACCTGGCCTCAGCCTCACTATGGTATAGACGAAACACGATGGGGGCATGGTGTGGGAGTTAACAGTTGGACTGGGGTGGTGGGTGTGAGAGAGAGCAGAATATAGTGGTGAAGTGAAGAGAAAGAGTATAGAGAAGGGGAAAGAAGTAGTAGAGATAGTGAAAGAGAGTAGGTGGAAAAGAAGAGAAAGGAAAAAAATCCTGGAGGAGAGGATGGTGAGGAAATGGGGCAGGAAAGAAAGTGATGAGGGGGCAGAAGGAGGACCATCTATAGAGCAAGGACCACAGGAAGTTCCTAAAGTTTTGGAGGGGACAAAGTAAGGGCATAGGCCTAGACCAGGTTGGGTCCAAATTTTTGCTTGACACAATCACTGGGCAAAATCAGATTGTATTTTTGTGGTCCAACAAGTGTACACTACTTGAGACCAGACCCAAACTATTCTTCTAATGGATTCCTTCCTCCCACAGATTGCTCATCTATGATATCCCTAACTCAGCACAGCAGTTCTTCTGAATGTCAGCACAGCAGTTATTCTGAATGTTTTCTGCCGTCAGGGGCTGCAGCGCAGATCTGTGTTGGATCTGTCCAATTCGTCTCTGCACCCTGCGCAGGACAGGACCTCGTGGCCAGTATATATTGAGGTACTATGCCCCGTGACCTCAGTTCCTTTTTTCTGTGCACTCAGTGTTCACATCGGAAACACTGGTCGAGCTTTGAGATTTAGTTCTCTGCACCATGCCTACACATTCTAAGGCTTCGGTCTTCAAATGGTGTGCGGTAGATCTTGGTCTCGGATCCACACTGGATTTGTCCCTACTGCTTGAGCGAGAAACGCAACAACCAAGATTATGGGCCGTGCCAGTCCATGCACCTAAAGGCCCTTCAGGAACGGGTGGCAGAGAGCCCGAAAGTGGTAAAGATAGAAATAAAGGAGAGTTAGAAAGAGAGCGAGAGCAATATAGAGAGCGAGAGATAAAGGGGGGAGGCGAGTAAGAAGAGAAAAAAAAAAAAGAAATAGCTCAGATGTCCCACTGCATCCATAAAACTAAGATCAGATGAGAACAATCCCAAATTGATCAATACAGAGAGGATCATTATTACACATGTAAAGATACATTGAGGGAATACAAACTAAAGACCAAACCCAAAATGCTGAGAGGACAATGTAGTAGCCGTAGCAAATCCCAGAGGGTGGTACAAGTGAAAATAGAAAACCTTATGGACTAAAAGAGACATCCCAGAGGACCAGACCGACATGTTCTGCTGCTGGAGGAATTACTGGCTACCCAAAACATGATACAAGTGTTTGTAGCCTGCCATTGGTCATGATGAGGCCTACCCAAGTGACCACTGAGCAGGCCTACATGAATCTTGAGAAACCAGGACATGGTGAGACCTGCACAAGAGAATGTTGAGATGAAAGATCATGGGGTGACCTACCCAAACAATGAGAGGCAAGCTTGTGGAGTGACCCAAACCTACGAATGTGGAAATCCAGATGACGGTGGGAAGAAAGAAACCTACTGGAGGTCAGCAACAAATTCAACAGTGCAGGGAGGAGCGCTGACAAGGTGAAAGCGTCTGAGAAGGAGCCAAAAAGAAGAATCTCAGAAGTGAGAGACCCGGGAATGGTCTATAGGGAGAGAAGGGATTGAAAGCAGCAAGACAGCAGAGGGGTCGTCGAGAGTGAGTAAAACCTTGGAGGAGCCTTCTCGGGAGAATCTTTTCTTTTGCGTTTAAGATTAGAGCTGGATTTTGTAGAACAGGATTTATTATCTCTGTTTGCCAAGAATTATAACCTTTGCTTTTTAGATTAGGGTTTAGACTGGAGGGTGCCTGGAACGCTCAGTTGGCCACATTCTCCATACATTGATTTGTAGACCAGGGGTCCCAGGAGGGATAAAGAATTGTAAAATAACTGTGTTGGAAAGTTGAGAAATATCCCACCATGTATTGACACATCAGTAACACTTTTTAGGCAGTTCATTTGAATTTTTTTTTTTTTTTTTTTTTTTTTTTTTAGAGATTTCCCATATCCTGTGCATGTTTGGGTACAAGTCCTTCCTTAACTTCATCCTGGTCCAGGGTCCTCAAACCAAACTACTTCTCGGTGACCGGATCATGCTGTCTCTAATTAACTTCCTTCTCCTTCCTCTCCCCAGACTACACTCTATCGCTCCCCCTCCGACTGGTGTACCACACCCCTGTAGCCCAGCCCTGTACCCCAACTCAGGCAAAGACCTCCATCTGACGCCCACTCACCCAACAAACTCTCTTCCGAGATCTGCCTCCTTCTTGAAGACATTGACCTTGACATTCCCATTCTTACCGAGACATGGTTCAATGCCAGGTCAGTCACTGCTTTTGACTCCCTCCTCCCTGACTGCTTCAAGATCATTTCCAAGCCTCAACCTCACTGAGCTGGCGGTGGGGTTGCCTTAATCATCTGAGTGGGTTCCTTCTTCCATCTTACCTACCCGGCTCTGCTCTTTCTTTGAGAGCCTGGTGTGCAAGTTGGTCATCTCTCCCTCCTCCACCCTGACCATTGCTACCATCTACCGGCCTCCAGGCGCTACCACCATGTTCCTCTGAGTTGTAGCGCCTGTTCTTAGGTTCTTCCTTACGTTCATCCACCTCCAATCTCCTCCACTTGGGTGATTTCAACATCCAATTGGACTCCCCTGTCACAGCATCCACTCTTTTCATTGAACTATTTCCCTCTCCATTCTCCCTTCTGGTCCAACTAACTCAGCTAGACACTCTGGACACCCTCTTTTTTTCTATCTCCCTCTCTCTTCCCCACTTGTCACCCCTCTCTCTTGGTCAGATCATTCTCTCCTCTCTTCCCACCTGGGTCCTTTGGGCCCACTGACTGTGCCACAAATAGACCTCCCAACCTCGTTCACTCACATTGGCCAGAGATTCTACCACCGACTCTGCTCTCAGCAACCTCTACTTGGCCATCATGAATACTCTTGCCTCAGTCATGAGGATCCGCCTGAAACCTGCCTCCAAGCCTGGTACGAATCCGATCTTGCGGCCCTGAAATGTAAATGCAGAGTAGTGGAACTGAAGTGGTGAACCCCAGGCTCATCCGCTGACAAACTGGCCTGCCACCTGCTCCAAAGGCAATACAGACTCTCCAACTGTGCCAAGAAAAGAGCCCACATACAGACGCGGGTTTCCGGTGCATCCAACACCACAGCTGAACTTTTCAAGATCTGCTAGGAACTAACCAACCCTTGCGCAGTCTCCAACTCCCCTTCCCAGGCCCTCTGCAATGCACTGGCCACTCCCTTCTCCACCACAACTCAGCACATCCTGAACACCCTGGTTACTCACCCTCCCAACCCATCTCACACCAGCTTGCCTCCCTTAGCCACTCGCCCTCCTCCCTCCTCCCTCCCTGTGCTCCTTCTCCTGTCACACCTGAAGTTACCAAAGTTGTCCGGTCCATGAATGTCCCTTCTAAACAGGTTTCTCCTTGCTAATCCAGAACCATCAAGGACAACATTGTCTCTTTCCCCTGCACTTGCTGATTTCTGCATTCACTATTTTGCCACTGGATCTTTCCCCTCCTCCCACGACCACACCTTTGTGCAACTCCTCCTAAAAAAAACCTTCTGCCAACTACTATTTCCATCACCCCCCCCTTTCCTGGGGAAACTGCAGAGAAGCTGGCCTTGCCCCAACTCAACTCGCACACCGAACTTGTTGGTGGTCTCCACAACCATCAATCTGTATTCCGAGCATCCAGAGGCACGTTAACTGCTCTTCTGAATACCCATGAAGAACTGCTTGCATCTCTGGACTCCACTCCCCAGGTGTCCTCGTCTTACTCGATCTTTCCGCTGCCTTTGACACGATCAACCATTCCATCCTCATACAAAGGCTTCATGATACACTTGGCAGCTCGGAACAGGCACTGGACTGGCTGACATCCTTCCTAACTGACTGCTCGTCCCAAGTCATCCTGTGCACCTTCTTCTCTCCCACTTCCTTTTCCACCCATGGTGTCCCCTAGGGTTCTATCCTCTCCCTGTGGCTCCAACATCTACCTTGCTCTGCTGGCACGCCTCATCTCCTCTGTTTCCCCCCCAACTTCCAGTGTTTTGCAGACGACACCTCTTTTTCAAACTTCCTGCTGACTCACTTGCTCCGTCCATCATCCCAGACTGCCTATCTGCCATCCAGTCGTGGTGCACCTCCAACGATCGTACAGGCGATCACCTCAACGTCTGTACAACTGAGATCCCTCCCATCGGGACCCTGCTCCCTCTTTCTTGCCTTCACTCTGGCCTTCCTCCATGGGCTCTCCCCCTCCTCCTTAAGCCAGAAACCTTGGAGTCATCTTCAACTCCTCTCTCTACTTCCTCCCTCACATAGGACATTGACAAGGGGTCCCACTTTCAACCTCTCCTTCTCAAAGGAATCCTCCCTTTTGTCACTTTCCCCCAGAGGCTCAATGTTACCCGAGCCCTGGTTCTCTCTAGGCTCGACTACTGCAATAGCCTGCTCCTGAATCTACCTTCTTCCACTCTGCGACCTCTCCAGCTAATCCAGAATATGGCAGCAATACTTATCCTTGGCCTTAAGCCCAGGGACCAGATCTCTTCTGCCCTAAAAAGTCTTCACTGGGTCAGAGTTTCTGTACGGATTAAATTCAAATCCCTCTGCATCATCCACAAGGCTGACTGGGGCCGGTAACCACACTATCTTAAACTTTATCTTACTAAATACCCTCCCTCCAGACCTCTATGTTCCTAAAGCACCAACTCTGTGTGTAAAGAGTTTTTGCTAAACAGAGGGCAGGTCGGTCGGTCACTTTTCTCAGCTGGCTCCCTCCTATGGAACAGCCTCCTCCCCCTTCTGTGCCTTGAGCAGGATCTTCTTAAATTCCAGAAGCTCTTCAAGACTCCTCTTTACCTCCTCCTTCCCATCTGCTCTCCTCTGCTAATCTCACAGTTGCTGTGATTGGTGTCCTGGGCCCTTAAGCGTCCTCAGGGCCCCTGATCTGCCACACCCAATCGCACCAGTTTCTTTCTACCCTCAGCACTTGCCTCGTCACACACTCCGCCATGGAGGCTCACACTTCCACCCAACGCGGCCCCAGGCAGTGTAGCACTCGCCATATCATGCACTTCATCTGTTGCTAACCAACAAGCACAAATACACAAGCACCTACCCCCTCTGCCCTCCCCCTTGTTGCACTAGCACATTCTGAATACTCACAAGGCATAGTAGGTTCATCTTTTTTCCTTTATCCCTCCACAGTTTTTTATATTTTGTTTTTTATTGTGTTTCACTCCCTTGTTCCCTCCATATGCCCTATGGGCAGTTTGAAACAGTATGTACTTGCTGTGTAAGCTAACAAACTAAAGAGTACATACAATCCCAATTACCTTGCATCACGTTTGCCACTGCTCTGCACCCAAAACCTCCACCCAATGTATCCAGAAGTTTGTGGAGGAAAAGAAAGTGGTGAAGCAATGTGGTAAAGAAGACTGATGAAACAAACTGGTGTTCAAAGGAGGTAGGGAAGGTTAAAGGAAAGGATAGTATTTTTGATAGCTTGGGGGCAAGAAGAATAGCCTCATAATTTGAATCGCACAGTGATATTGCAGGATGCAATACAATAGCAAAAGGTCACATCTGACAGTTTTTTTTTTTGAATACTGCACTAGTTCACCTCCGTAGTAGTCTCCAAGCGCATAAACCTTGTACGAGTTAAGGTGCATTAGGCTCAATGTTTAATTTTGTTTATTTAACTTCAGTCAGCTTTGAAATCTTGTCTCTATCTAGTCATAATACACTGTGGCTGATTGTCACTTGCATCAATGGGATAGCATGTAGCTTTTACAATCCATACATTTTTCATGGACTCTTCATGTACTTGAGCTTCAAGCTGCATCTGTATCCTTGAAGTTTACAATATGGACTGATCATGTGTAGACAAGCATGAGTAGGCTAACATTTGTGAAAACAATCTGTGTTGTAAATGACCTGTGCAATAATGGTCTGGTGAACAGTTGCTAGCATACACAAGTATTAGTATATTGTGCTAGTATAGGGGTATGAGTACCACTCATTGCCCCCAGTCTACTGGGCACTGCATACAATATAGGAGCAGAAGTGGTTACATTCCTAAACCTGCTTTACCTATGAAAGTTCAACTGTGTGATAGTACTCCAACATGCTTTTGTCTGAATAACTTAATTCCGACATTCAGCAGGGAGAAAACTCCCATGCGTGCAGTTCAAAGTCTATGTTAGGACAGTTTTTCTGAAGTCCAACTAAAGGCTTAGTAAAACCATTCAACTGAGACAGTACAAGGCTCCACTCTTAGTAGAAGGCTGTAACACCCGAGTATATGGAAGCGTAGACAGAGCAGATGGGCTCATCTTGGGAGAAACGGACATAGAATTAGTACAAAGAAATTGTAGTACACATATGGTCCAAAGAAACACTGAAAAACTACGTATTGTAAAAATAAACAGTTTATTTAAATACAAGTAGGCCAGGAGGAATCTTGGTTCAATATTATCACATTATACATAAGCACATTATAAAAACACAACACTATGCTTTAAATTTCACAGACCAAAGCATATACCTTGTCCTGAAAACCTAACCAAATATTTCTAGGCAAGTCAGAACGTACCAAACACATTTAATATAGGCCACACCTATTCATGGGAAGCAAAACCCATCAGCTACTTTTAGATTACTTTCTGTAATACAAGGGTAGTAGACCCTGACAGTTAATAAATCACAATCAGAATAGTGGAACACAGATTCAAGGCACGGCATATACCTATAACTACATTTATGATAACAGTTATACTAGGCGAGTAAGAACTTTTGGTGCAATATTCAATTACAGTTGCATTTCAGATCAGTGGAACACAGACTAAGTTATTTCTTAACTCTTTACACTAATTTAGGATGCACCAGGCAGACCAAGGTCAGCTACACCAACTGAACACTTTAATGACGACACACAGCAATCCTAGGCAGGTAAAACCTAATGTTGCAATATACTATTAGTTGATTTTCAGATCAGTGGAAACAGACTGAGGTAAGCAATAACCAACATTTTAGGAAGGCACACAGCTCCTTTAAAATGTATGTATGTTTTGCTTACCTTGAGTTAGCTATCAGTACTTTAAAGACTGTTTTAGCATCTGTACAAAACAGACCAGGGAAAGCAAAAGGAACACGTTACTTACCTGTAACTATTGTTCTCCAGCATGGGTCTGGCATTGATTCACATGCTCATGAAAACTGTTTCACTTTCACTTACAAACTGTATTTCTCCTTTAAACCAATCACTGTTCTCTGGGTCATACTGCCCCCATCCAATGACAGTCCTCTCCCCAAGCCCTTCCTTTGGCAGCCATCTTCAGATTTGGCAAGCACGTAAAGGTATCCAGTCTTTCCATCGAAAAGGTTTCCAATGAAACCATTTCCATCGAAACAAATCCATTGAAAAAAATGCATCAAATGCATATATGTGGTGGGTAAAGGGTTAATTTTCGTTGGGGTGGGTTTTTAAGGGTAAAAATTAGGGGATGGGGCCCGCGCCCCAAAATAAATTACAAAAAATTGCATTTGATGCAAAACATTTCAATGGATAGGTTTCGATGCAAAAAACTTTAGTTGGAAAGTTCTCGTTGGAAAGACCATAAACCACACGTAAAGTGTCAGTATGACCAAGAAGAGCCACCGAGGGGACAGGGGGAGGGTTCGCGTGTAAATCCATGCCAGACCCATGCAGGAGAACAATAGTTACAGGTAAGTAACTTGTTCCCTCTCCAGCATGGGGTCTGGCAAGAATTCACATGCTCATGAATGACGAATATGGGAGTAGTTTCTTAACTGTAACTCCATTTCTCCAGCGTTGCTATCTTTCATGGATTCACATCCATAAAATATTCCCCGTCGTCAGGCTGGGAACTCTCGGTATATTTATTAAGACGTTTTCCATAGGAAAAAATTGACACTTCTGTGTCCTATCTACGTCGTTTTGGGGCGCTTACGCCTGACCCAATAGGACGTTGGGTATAAATAGCCCCGCCCCCGCGGCTCCCTTCAGATTTTAACCCCCAAAGCAGTAGGGGTATAACACGTTTGCATTCAGGGGAGGCCGGCGGGCGCATGTGAATCCATGAAAGATACCAAGAGTTACAGGTAAGAAACTACCCCCTTCTCCAGCATTGGATCTTTCATGGATTCACATGCTTAGAACAGATTATATAGCAGTACTCCTAATTTGGAGGTGTGCAATGCAAACCCATATTATCAGAGCCGCAAATGCAGTTAGCAATACAAAACCCCAATCATGGTACATTGAAAGTAACCCCAATCATGGAATATTGTCTAGAGGATACACCCCTCTGTGGGGCTTACCTTACTGAAACAGGTGTCGCAGGACTGCTCGTCCCATCTGCATATCCGCTGCATGCTGTTGCTCTAGGCAATAATGCTGAGTAAATGCATGCAGCACCGACCAGGATGCCGCTTGACAGATGTCCACCAGCGGGACTCCGGACCACAATGCCACCAATGACGAGGTGGATCTTGTTGAATGAGCCTTTGGACGTCTTTCCAGAGGCTTCCCTGCTTTAGAGTGGCAGAAGTCAATAGTCGACACCCAGCAGGCTAGTCCTTGTTTGGAGATCGGTTTTCCCTTCACCGAAGGCCCATAAGCCACAAATAGTTGTCTCGTACGCCTAAAATCTTGAGGACGACAGATAAAACTTCAGAGCCCTTTTGACATCCAATGTATGGAGAGAAGAGGCTGCACGAAGAATGTTGGCAGCACAATTGAAGAATGCTTGTGGAATGTAGTTGGAACTTTTGGTATGAACTGAGGGTTAGTTGCCAATACCACTTTGTCCTTGAAAAACCACAAGTATGGGGATCAATCACTAATGCTTGCAGTTCCGAAAGCCTTCTTGCTGAAGTAATGGCCACTAAAAAGCCAATTTTCCACGACAAAAATTTCAATGACGACGACGACATAGGCTCAAAAGGAGCCTTCATTAGTCCTGACAGTACTAAATTGAGACTCCAGTTAGGACTATACTTTTTGGCTGGAGGAAATGTCTGAAATAAGCCTCTCAGGAAATGCTTAACCAGTCGATCACTGAACAACGGAGTTGAATGTCTTCTACGAGTAAATCTTGAAATGGCTGCCAAATGAACCTTTATGGAGGAGAAACACAACCCTCTTTCCGCTAAGTGTAGCAAATATGGAAGAACTTGTTCTGACGCGATGTTTAGGGGTCCACCCCCGGTTGATCCCTGCACACCACACAGAATCTTTTCCACTTGCATGCATATGAAGTATTCGTGGACAAGCTCACGCTGCCTCTAATATTCGTTGGCAATCCGAGGAAATGTTCAGGGCCCCAAACTCGGAAAAGTCAGGAGCCAGGCTGTCAGGCTGAGGGAGCCCGGGTCGTGATGCCAAACTGCTCCCTTGTCTTGGGATAGAAGGTTCGGAATCTTCAGGAACCTCACAGGTTCTGCTATCGACAGCTGGAGCAGGTCCGAAAACCAAGACTGTCTCGCCCACTAGAATCACACGGCTTGGGTATCTGTGAACCCACTAGAGGGTCAGTTGAATGAGTGGAAACGGCGGGAACGCATGCGCGAACTTGCCCGTCCACGGGAAGGAGAAAGCCTACCCCATAGAGCTGGGTTGTGGCCATCTGCTCGCGTAATGTCTGCACTTCTTGTTCTCTCGGGTTGCGAAAAGATCCAGGGAAGGATGACCCCACCTCTTGAAGATGTTCGCCAGTTGTTGATCGTTCAACTCCCACTCGTGCAGTTGATTCATCTCTGCTGAGAGAGTCTGCTAGTACATTGTTCACCCCTGGCAGATGGTAAGCTATTATGCTTATTTTCTGTTCGAGGGCCCAACGCCATATTTCCTGAGCTTTGCTCGAAAGTATTCTGGACGAGTGCCTCCTTGCTTCCTGAGGTAGAACATGGTTTTTGTATTGTCCGTTAATATTCTTACGAATGATCCCTGCATGTGTGGTAAAAATGATCTTAGAGCCCAACGTACCGCTCTTAACTCCATTACGTTGATGAGAAGGGTCGACTCTTCTGGGGACCATTGACCTTGAACTTGCAGGCATCCCAGTTGGGCTCCCCATCCTGTCAGCGATGCATCCATTACCACTGTCAAATGAAACTCCGGTTCCTGCAGGGGCATCCCTCTCGTCAGATTGTCTGACAGTTGCCACCACCGAAGCGTTTGTAGAAGCTCGCTGCTGATCAAACTTGTCGGACCACAATCGCGACTTTGGGACCATCGGTCTGCCAGAAATGTATGTATTGGTCTCATGAAAAGACGACAGTTGTTCACTAATGGGATACATGACGCCATGGCTCCTAGTAGTGACATGTATTTCCTGACTGACACTCTGGTGCCAGTTTTCCACTTCTTTGCTTTTTGTTTGAGTTTTTGAACTCTCTCCACAGACGGCTTCACTAGTCCTGAATCAGTTTGGAATTCTGTGCCCAAAAATACCAAGCTCCTTGAGGGAGCTAAGGAGGATTTCTCGAAGTTGATTGCAAAGCCTAACCGCTGTAGAAGTTTCATGGTGGCCTCTAGGCTTGCTTGTGCCTTTCCCGGCGACGAGCCACTTACCAGCCAATCTTCCAGATAAGGGTAAACATGATGACCTTTTCTTTGCAGCCATGCTGCCACTGGAGCCAAGCATTTTGTGAACGTCCTGGGAGACGACTTCAGTCCGAATGGAAGCACTTTGAATTGGTAATGATTCTGACCAACTACAAACTTTAGAAACGTTGTGTAGCCGACGCATGGGTATGTGGAAATATGCGTCTTGTAGGTCCCAACAACGCCAGAAAGTCCCCTGGCTGTATAGATCGGATTACCTCCTGAAGCGTAAGCATTTTGAACTTCAGGCGTTGCAGAGTTTTGTTGAGAGCTCCAAGGTCCAGAATGGGTCGCCACTTGCCGTTGGGTTTTTTGACCACTAACTAACGGGAGTAAACTCCCAGACCTCTCTCGGCCACCGGAACAAATTCTATAGCCCCTTTTTGCAGCATAAGCACCACTTCCTCTTGTAATATGTGAAGATGGGATTGCACCGAATACACAGGCATACACAGGTGGAATGTGCGATGGTATATTCTTTTTTTTTTACTAGCTAAACCCAAAAATAATATACAAATAAAAAAAATAGACATGCTAATTATTTTTGACTTTTTTCCGAGATTATTTTGTTTGACATTATAACTGGCAACCATATTCTTGAACTGCAAAGAGTGGCCTAGTTTTACCGTGTCCAACACCCAAAGGTCTGATGTTATCCTTTCCCCCTCGTCGACGCGACGGGACACTCTGCCTCCAAGGACGTCCTGAAGCTCGTCATTGTTGGGACTTTGACTGATTGCCTTTGGTGGACGAAGAATATCCTCCTCTTCGAAGCCTGGTAGTCTCGGCTTCTTCGTGTCGCTTGGACAGCTCGCCTATAACCTTGGGAGGAGTATGATGGTCTGTTGAAACTCTGATCCCTGGATGCTACAAATCGGGAATTCCCCGACGATCCTCGGAAGGGGTGAACGGATCGAAATGCTCTACCACTCTGTAGGGCTCCGAGTGACCTTGCTGTGTCTGAATCTTCCTTCGTGCCTTTTAGGGCCTCGTCCACCTTCTTCCCGAACAACTGCTCACCCTCGCATGGCATATCGAGCACCTTATATTGGACCTCTGGTCTAAAGTTCGTACATTTCAGCCAGGCTTGTCTTCTCAAAACCACTCCGTTGTTTATTTGTTTGAAACCGGACTCCGCCAAGTCCACGGCTATGTTGATCGAGTGGTTTGATGCCTCTTCCCCCTCACGGACCAGCAACATGACTTTTTCTGTGCTCCTCAGGCAGGTGTTCCAGGATGGGGGCCAATTGATGCCACATCTCACGGTCGTATCTTGCCATGATAGCCAGCGAGTTACCTGCTTTTACTGTCGTCGCTTCTACTGACAATACCTTCTTACCAAAGGCATCCTGCCTTCTAGCTTCATTTTCCGGAGGTGTTGTACATTTATGCTGCAATCTGGCTTTTCTGGCAGCTGCTGCCGACACTACCGATTCTGGGGAGGGCTGTGTGGTCAAACATTTAGGAGTAGAATCCGGGGCTTTTAACTTTTTTTCCAATCTGCCCTTGATTGCAGGTTCCGAAAATGGACGGCGGATGGTTGGCAAACCTTCCTGCCAAACGTGGTCCAGAATGGGAACGGAGAAGACTGACTTCCTCCTCTTCCCCATATGGTCGAATAAGAAGCATTCCTTCTTTTCTTCCGCCAGGGTCAGACCAAATTCAATACAGGCCTTGCCCATCATCGCGTGAAAGGAGCCTATGTCATCTGGCAGCGACGTCTGAGCCGGGCTTCTAGGAGCTTCCACTTCTGCCTCCGATTCCCATGTAGGATCTCTCGAAGGAGAGGATGAAAATTCTGAAAAAGAGTCTCTAGGCCCTTGGTCCGACTCTGAATCTTGCAATTCCCCTTCTTCCGGGTGTGAGCGTGAAGGCTCCTCGCTAACTGGACGGGAGGCCGACAACCTGGTCGTTGACCGCGGAGCAGGACCTGGTTCGTCATCGGCAAGTATCGCCGGCATCTCTGTAGGTGCACCTATGGGGGGGGGGGTAATCTTGCGTCCAATTGGCTCAATAGATGCTGCACCGTGGTCAACAGCTACAAGGATAACACCGACTGAGGATTAAGCAAAGACGATGTAACAGGGACACTTTGCATTCCCGAGACAGTCGACGAGCCAACACCTTGCAATCCAAGATCAGCTGGGCCAACAATCTGCTCACGGTCTTCCTCCATTGACGATATTGAGAAAGCCAATTCCTGCTGCAATAGGGTATCTGGCAAAACTGCATTGTACACTGCCGGTTGCCAAACCTCTGGAGGATTCACCGTCGACTATGATCTCAGAGCCCCTTCAATCGTCGCTGCCGGTGTCGACGAAGCCACTGCAGGCATTGCTTGCATCGGCGGTAATAAGGCCGTCGACGAAACTCCTGTTGACGACGGTGGTGGCTGTGACGCAGGCTATTTAGGCGTACCTGCCTTTTTTTGAGCTAGACCTATGCTTGGTCAAGTGTCTACTCGAGGAAGACCTGTAATGGTCTTGTGAGCAGGAGGTCTTTAAAGGATCTGTCTTTTTACGACAAAGATAAAGAGGAAGACTTTCCTTGTTGACGGTCTGGACTATGCTTTGATGAAGAAGAGGATTCTTTCGCCAGATGTTTCTCTGAGGGACGTTTCTCTGTAGAACGTGGCTTCTTTGCCGCTCTGTATTTGCAGAGCCTCCGGCGATGAACTACCAAAAATTTAGGCCTCGATGCCAGACTGTGTGCAGGTCCTACCTCTGATGAAGGGTAGGTCCTTTCATTCAACCACGTCACCAGACGCCTATTACGATCTTTCAGTGAGAATCCCTTACAAATTTCACAGCTGTCCGCAGAATGATGCGGGTGGAGACAATAAAGGCAATCCATGTGCCCATCTCCTTCATAGACTTTCTTCAGTCCGCACGTGGCACACGGGCAGAACAACGCCTTCCCAGACATTGTGAAAGAAAGACAAAATTCAACCTAGTAAAGAGTAGAAAACACGAGGTGCTCCTGCTACTTTGGAGAGGGTTGAAATCTGAAGGGAGCCGCAGACGGGCCTATTTATACCCTACGTCCTATTGGGTCAGGCGTAAGCGGCCCAAAACGACGTAGATAGGACACAGAAGTGTCGAATTTTTTCCTATGGAAAACGTCTTAATAAATATACCAAGGGTTCCCAGCCTGACAACAGGGAATATTCTAAGCATGTAAATCCATGAAAGATCCAATGTTGGAGAAATAGCAGTACAAAATTACACAACCACGGGAGGTGGCAAGACTCAACAGAAGAAATCAACTCTTACCTCTGGAACAGACTCACCCTCCAGCGAACAGGTTGTGTAGCACTGCTCGGCCGACTCTGGACTTCGTGAAGGTGTGCGTGGACCTCCACGTAGCTGCCCTGCAGATGTCCAGCATAGGCACACCAGACAGGAATGCCATCATCACAGCGATTGCTCTGGTGGAGTGGGCTCTCAGAGGGCCGGGCAGCGGTCAGTTCGCCAACCGATGACAGTGCATGATGCAGCCGGAGAGCTACCTTGAGATAGAAGCCTTGGACAAAGTTCACAGGACCAAAGTTCACAAAAAGTTGAGACGTCTTCCGAAAACCTTTGGTACGTGTCACGTAGAACTTCACGGCATGAGAAACGTCCAGTGAGTGCAAGGCCCTTTCAGCCGGTGACGAAGGCTTCGGGAAAAAAACAGGTAACACCAGAGGCTAGTTGAAGTGTGGGTCTGCAGAACCACCCTCTAGTTGTGGAAAGTCCGGTATGGCTGTTTGCAGGAAAGGGCCTGGATCTCACCTACCCTCCTGGCATAGGTGATGTCCACAAGGAAAGCAGACTTCCACTAGAGGAACTTGAGGGGCCTGATGCATGGGCTCAAATGGGGCCCCGATGAGCCTCGTCAGCACCACTTTGAGTTCCCACGCTGGGGCAGGAGCCTTCACCGGTGGGAAAGATAAAAAAAGTCCTTTGAGTAACTCCTTGATGAGTCGATGAGACCAAAGGGAAGATCTTTCTGGAGACCTGGTGATAGCCGCCAGATGTACCTTGATCAAGGCGTGCGTAAGTCTGGCCATGGGCAAGGAGAGCAAGTATGGAAGAATCTGCAGGGCGGTGACACTCAGTGGGGTAATATTCTGAGACCCGCACCACATAGCGAAAAGCTTCTACTTGTGACTGTAAAACACTTCTAAGTCGACGACGCCATGGCTAGGAACTCACTGCAGTCCGCAGGCAACTCGTATCCTCCAAACTCTAGGGCTGCAGGAGCCAAGCCTTCAGGTTCAGCGATCCTGGGTCATGGTGCAGGATTGTGCCTCCTTCTCTGGTGAGAAGATCCGGAACCACTGGCAGCTTGACTAGAGGCTACGCTGACATGCTGAGAAGGTCCGGATACCAAAACGAACGTGGCCACACCAGGGCAATGAGTATCATCCTACATCGGCACCGTGAGTGTGCTGATGACTCGTAGCACAAGAAGCAGCATACAGAAACAACCCTTCCCACAGGAAGGAGAATGTGTCCCCAAGGCTCCTAAGTTGGTGCAATATGCCTGCAAACCTCTGGCATTTGGAGTTTGCCGCCGTTGCAAAAAGATCGATCTGGGGCCTGCCCCACTCAGCGAAGATGCGGTCCACCTGGTGCTGCCGAAGCTCACATCCGTTGCAGTAGCACAATTCCCTGCTGAGGGAGTCTGCAATGGTGTTCTTGACTCCCACTAGGTGGAGAGGGACGAGGAACATCTCTTGTACAACTGCCCAGCACCACAAGTCCTCAAGTTCCTCAGAGAGCACTGGGGATCGAGTTCCTAGTTTCCTGATGTAGAACATGGTTGTGGTGTCTGAAGATCTTCACCACCTTGCCCTTCAGAGACATAAGGAACGACTTGAGGGTCCAGAACACTCCCCGCAGTTCCAGAATGTTGATAGAGATCCTTCTCCTCCAGCAGCCACAGGCCTCTGGCGTGCAGACGTCCAGTGTGGGCTCCCAAGCCTTTCAGGGAAGCATCCGTGGTGACCATCGCCTGGTATGGTGGGTTTTGAAACCGTGTGCCGCGGGCAATGTTGGACCGAACTCCTTGTTGAGTGGGATATTGTCTGCGAAGCTTCCGGACAGTTATCCAGCGAGCGTCCAGGAACTGTTGAAAAGGTTGCATCTGTAACCTGCAGAGACGGATGAGGTAAATGCAGGACATTAGCCGAGCAATGACTTGATGGTTTGCACCTTGGCTGTCTTCATCGAAAACAGCCGCTGCACCTTCCCTTGAATGGCCGCTACCCTCTCCTCAGAGGGTGATGCCAAGCAGGACACTATCAAGTCTGGCTCCTAGGAACAGAGTGTTCTACGATGGGGTCAAGCAGGACTTTGGATAGATGGAGAATCCTAGACACGTCAGTAGTTGGACATTTGTTCCGTGTGTCTGGCGGCCAACCCTCACAAGCGGGTCTGGATGAGCCAGTCCTCTAGGTATGGGTATATGTATACCCTGTAGAGGTAGGTGGGCCACCCCCGGTGCCAGGCACTTTGTGAACACTCTGGGGGGGCGACTTCAATCCGAAAGGTAGGGCCTTGAACTGATAGTGCTGGCCCACCACTACAAAATGCAGAAACTTGATGTTTCTTGTGAATGGGGATGTGGAAATGAGCGTCCTCCAAGTCCAAGTCTCCTTCCTCCAGTTGGCCGAGACAAGCTGCATCGTGGCCATCTTGAACTTTTGGGACTTTAAGTATTTGTTGAGACGTTGCAGGTCTAGGATGGGTCTCCACCCCCCTGTCTTTTTTCTGAACAGATAGTAGCTGGAATAGACTGGAGCCCCAGAGCCGTTAGAGCTAGTTCCCTTTCGCCCCTTTCCGCAGCCTGGCCCGTACCTCCTCCAGGAGCTGTGGAATGTGCTGCACCCAACGGGTAACCGGGGGGATCCGGGTACACCTGCGTAGAAACTCCAGGGCGAGTCCTTGGGCAAGAGCGTCCAGCACCCATCTGCCGGTCATGATCTTCCACTGGCTGTTGAACCTCGTCAGCTGGCCGGTCCATGCTTGTTTCAGTCTCTGCGTTCTGCCCGGCGGGTGACGGCGACGCTGTCCTTAACTGCCACAGGCCTGGGAACGGCCTCTATAGGCTTTCTGGGTCGTGGATCTAGAAGGCCGACGGGACAAAGAAGATAAAGCTTTGGAAAACCAGCTTGACCTTCCCCTGGAGGAGCGAAAAGAAGAGCGCTGCTGCTGGAGAGTGCCCAAGGAACGGGCCGTCTCCGTATCCGCCTTAACGGCCTGGAGGGACTCGTCGACTACCTTCCCAAACAAGTTTTCTCCATCGAAGGGCATCCAGGTTTGAAGTTTTTATCAGTACCTACAGAACAACCTCTACATTCTCCTCTTGCATTTTTCAGCAAAGGGGTGTCTGGCTGTCCTATCAGGAAAGCCAGCACCCCACTGGGAGTTGTTCCCTTTCAGGCAAGGTGGAAGACAAAGGGCTGCAGAGTTTTGGACTCCTCCTTCACTTCCTGCCTTTCAAGACACTCTGGAGCCTGGGCAGGGAATCCAAAGGATTCATGCCAAAGACAAAACAGCCACCAAGGTCATTCCTGCTTAGAATGGCAGGGGCAGACATCAGAAACAGCAAGCACAAATGAAATAGCAGGAAAATAAAAAGAAGGAGCCCACCATTTTATTAACAGCCTGCGAGTAATGAAGACTAAAAAGTCACACTATTCCAGCGGAAGTTTGGGAAAAATACATCAGTGTGAAATATTCACTGCCTGAACGATTTAAGCGAAACAGACGCCATTAATAATAAAAGGGGCTTATGCAATGAATTGGACTAAAGAGGATATCGAGTGGGCCATAGGTAAATTATCAAACTCAAAGGCAGTAGCATCTGACGGCATGTCGCCATGTGTGTATAAAGCTGATCCACTGCTTTGGGTGGGTATTTTAAAAATCAAGTACGACCTGATTTTTCAAACCCACATGATTCCTCCTTCATGGTTTACCTCGATTATAATAACAGTTTTTAAAAAAGGTGACCCTTGTAATCCTGCGAATTATAGACCTATATCATTAATGGATACTTCAGCGAAAGTCTTTGCTATACTTATCCTGTATGAATTGGAGAACTAGATCCAATTACATGATTTATACGCAAAGTGACAAACTGTCTTTAGGAGAGGGATGGGAACTCCTCTGAATGCGTCAAAACTATCCCATCTATTAGCGTAAACAAAAAATAAAAATGTGCATGTCCAATCTACATGTCTTATATAGACTTGTCTAATTCCTTTGACATGGTAGTGCGTAACATTTTGTGGGAGAAGCTTGCAACCTTTGGAATATCTGGGACTCTGATCTATTGGCTAACTCAGCTCCCCACGAACATTGCCTATAGAATTAGATTGACAGTAGAGGGGGCAATGACAAAAGCTATACTCACAGAACTAGGTTTGAAACAAGGGTGCAACTTGGCTGCCACCTTGTTCAATCTCCATTTGTCTGACTTGGAAAACATTTGGCATGAAGCAAGGGTATTTCCAGTTCGGCTTGGAACATTGAGGCTTAATTTTTTGGCATTTGCTGATATAATTCTATTTGATCTCACTCCTGCAGGTCTGCAAACTAAAATGCAGTTATTTGAAAATGTTGCTCATAAATACAACTTACAACCAAATGCTAACAAAACAACAATGATTGTATTTATTGCAGGCAAGAAATTGAAACAATATAGAAGGAAACTGAATAGTGTTTCGTTAACTCGCTCAGTGAAGAAGATATATCTCGGATATCGTGTCACAAATGCAGCCTCAATCAGTCTATGGCCTGAAAGACTTAAACTCAAAGCCCAAACTCTTCTCAGCCAAATGAAGTTACTTTTTCGCAAAAATTGTAAATGATCTCTTCGCCCTATGCTAGAGTTTCTAAATTTGAAATTAGAGCATGTGATTCTATATACCCTGGATATGTGTGTACAGGATAGGAGTTCTCAACTTGATATCTTGCAGGGAAGATTAATGTAAACAGCTTTGCGTATCTCTTTGGCAATTCTGAAATTGCATTGTGAGACATGAATGTGGACTGGTGTCACTCTCATGCAGAAGTAAATGGCGATTACTTTCTGATTATGCTAAAATCTTAGACCCGCCCAAGAATCCCCTATATCAGGATTATAAAAATATAATTTTAACTGATTGCTCCAATTCAGTAACAAGGTACCACACGAAAATGCAACTTCTATTGAAAGAACTAGGAGTCCAACCTGAAGATCTAGGTCTTAGACCTGCTTTCGTAAAGAAAACATTATTTGAGTGGGATTGGATAAGCACGGTGGAAGCAATTACTGGATATTCAACCTCATGTCGACGTCCCCCTTTCCTTGAAAGACCGGCTGCAATACTCTGCGATTACCACTAGATGTCGGACTATATGCACAGCATGTGAATCTAAGCAGATACGATCATCAGAAATGCTATTACGGTAAGTAATGCAGGTCTACTGATGCTTGTGAATCTGCTTAGAATCACATGCTGTGTATATACTGGCGAGCAGAACCCAGAGATGGTGGTGGGATGTGTGAAGGAACAGTAGTAAAGAGATGTCTTAGTACCGCTTGTGCCACCTGAGAATCGGACCTAGAGCGAGTATCCAGGCAGTAGTGTTTTGTAAAGGTGTGTACAGAACTCCAGGTTGCTGCTTTATAAATGGACTCAAGAGGAACATTTGCAATAATTGCTATGGAAGCCGCAGTGCCCAGAGTAGAGTGTGCTCTAGGCTTGAAGGGCAGATCTCTCTTGGCAAGAGTGTAGCACAGTGTGATGCAGTTTACAATCCTCTTCGAGATGGCTGATTTAGAGACAGGCTCCCCTTCTCTACCAGCTGCCACTGAAACAAAAAACTGGTTCGTTTTTCTTAATGGTTTGTTTTTTTCCAGATAATATAGGACTGCTCTCCTCACAGAGCGTGTGGAGACTTCTTTCCACCAGGAAGGCGGTTTTGTAAGTAATTGCTTAAAGGCTAGCCTTATGCATAGGTTCCATTAGTCTTGTTAGAACCACATTCAGGTCCCATCCGGGAGCCAGGTTGAAAATAGGGGGGCAGAAGTCTTTTAACCACTTCGATAAAGCCTTGATTATTGGGATTTTCCACCACAAAACATGTTTCTGGGACATAGTGTAAGCTGAAAGTGCAGCTAAGTGGACCTTCAGGGAATTAAAAAGCAGACCTGAGTCTAGTAGTTGAGTCAGGTACAGGACAATGTGTCGGTGAGAAGTCTATGGGATTGATGCTCTTGGAATTGCACCAGATGACTAATTGTTTCCATTTGTTGGAGTAGCAATGTCTAGTGTTAGGCTTTCTTGCTTCTCCAAGTATGTCCATGCATCTTTGAGGAAGTTGGAGGTGTCCGAACGCTATGACCTCAGGAGCCAGGCCCCTAAGTTGAGAGTTTGCGGGCATGGATGGAGTGTTTCCCCCCCCGTCTTGTGATAGCATTATCTATGGGCATGGTAGTTTCCTCGGAGGGGAGCCTGACATTGCCATCAGATGAGAACCAGGGTTGGCAGGCCCACATAGGAGCCCTTTGGATTCTCTCAACTTTGGATTCTCTCCCTTCATTTTCATTAGCCACTTTAAGGGCTTATGGTCAGTTTGCACAGTGAAGTGGGTCCCATAGAGGTAGGGCCTCAGCTTCCGTAGGGCCCACACAACAGAGAAACATTCTTTCTCCACTGTGGACCATATGAGCTCTCTGTCATTAAGCTGGCGACTAATAAAACCAATAGGGTGTTCCTTACCCTGCTCATCTACTTGCGATAGTACAGCTCCTATCCCAGTGTCAGAGGCGTCCGCCTGCACAATAAAAGGTCTTTGATAATCAGGGGCCCTGAGGACACGGGCCTGGCACAAGGAGTCTTAAGCCATTGAAGGCCTTCCACACTCGTCGGTCCAAGTTACCTTCTTGGGTTTCTTCGGAGTGGTGAGGGCGGTCAGAGGGGCAGCTATGGTGCCATAGTCTGCCACAAAGTTGCGGTAATACCCCGTGAGTCCTAAGAAGGCTCTCACTTGGGTCTGTGTAGTGGGGGTAGGCCAGTCTTGTACTGCTTGTACTTTACTGGGACGAGGCTGTATCCTCCCTCCACCTACTTCATGTCCAAGGTAAACCACTGAGCCTTGTCCAATCTGGCATTCACTAGCCTTTATGGTCAAGTGTGCTTTCTGAAGAGCCTGGAGCACAATCCCGAGGTGTTTCACATGGTCTTCCCAGGTGGCACTGAAAACTGCTATATCATCCAGATATGCAAGGCAGAATTCGTCCAACCCATTCACCACATGATTCACAAGTCTCTGGAAAGTGGCAGGTGCATTTTTCAACCCGAACGGCATTACCCTGAATTGGTAAAGGCCGTCTGGAGTAGAAAACACAGTCTTCTCCTTGGCATGTTCTGCTAAAGCTATTTGCCAATAGCCCGCAGTGAGGTCAAACGTGCTGAGGTACTTGAAGGCACCCAAAGTATCCACCAGCTCATCTGTTCGAGGCAAGGGGTGTGCATCTGTTTTGGTGACAGCATTCAGAGCCCTGTAATCCACGCAGAACCTTAATTCAGAAGTGCCTGCCTTTGGAACCAAAACCACAGGGCTGGACCAAGGACTACTAGAGGGTTCAATCACCCCAAGGTCTAACATCTTGTTGACCTCGGTCTTAATGTAAGACCGTACTTTGACATCCTGTATCCCCTACGTTTGGTAGGTACACTGTCTCCTGTGTCTATGTTATGTTTGCACCAAGGTGTCAAACCAGGTGACTGTGAAAACAGGGGGGAAAACTGCCTAAGCAAACTTTTCACCTCAGCCTGCTGATTAGAAGTCAGGTGAGGGGCCACGCGGACACCCTCAAAGGAGCTATCTGAAGGACCGCTTTGGAACAGGTCGGGGAGAGGTTCAGACTCCTCTTCCTCAACATCTGAAGCCAGTAGCAGTGCTGCGATTTCGACTCTTGGGACGAAAGCCTTCAGCCTATTTACGTGGAACACTTTTGGAGCCTGTCCAGGCCCTCCAAGGTCCACTAAATAGTTAACCTCACCCAGGGGCTCCACCACTGTGTAAGGGCCTGACCATTTGTCCTGTAAAGCTCGAGGCCTTATGGGATTCATGATCAAGACTTGCAGGTGTAAAGTTGATGAGGGAAGTTTTCTGGTCGTACCAATGTTTCACCAGCGCTTGTCCTGCCTTCACTTTATCACTAGCCAAGCCTATCAGGAGTACCATCCGTTTTCTGAGCCGCAGCACATAATCTACTACGTTGGTAGTAACAGGGGGAGTGGGCATCTCCCATCCCTCTTTGACTATGGCTAAGGGTCCCCGTACAGGATGACCGAAGGAACAAGTTACTTACCTTTAACTGTTGTTCTCCAGCATGGGTCTGGCATGGATTAACATGACCATGAATATTTCCCGTCGTCAGGCCGGGAATCCTCGGTATAGAAAAAAATCAGTATCAGTTTCGTTTCTGATCTGTCTTTCTCAGTAGTAACCAATCACTGGTCTCTGGATCATACTGCCCCCAGCCAAGGACTGCCCTCTCCCTAAGCCCCCTCCCCTGGCCGCCATCCTCAGATTTGGTAGCACGTGAAGTGGCAGTATGACCAAGTGAAGATCCGCAGAGGGGTAGGCGGGAGGGTTCGCATGTGAATCCATGCCAGACCCATGCTCGAGAACAACAGTTACAGGTAAGTAACTTGTTCCTTGCCCAGCATGGGGTCTGGCATGGATTCACATGCTCATGAATATAAGAATACATAGCAGTATACACATGCACAACCACGTGAGGTGGCACAAGGCTCAATATCAAGCAATACAACAACTCAACATTAAGCAACTCTTACCTCATCACCAGGCTCACCTTAGGCGAACAGGTTGCGGAGCACTGCCTGGCCGACTCTGGACTCCTCCCTGGAATCCCGGTCGACGCAGTAGAATCTCGTGAAGGTGTGCGTCGACCTCCACGTAGCAGCCATGCAGATGTTGAGCAGGGGCACACCATACAGGAAGGCCGTAGTAGCAGCGATCGCTCTGGTCGAATGGGCTCTCGGACGGCCGGGCAGCAGTCGGTTTGCCAACCGGTGACAGTGCATGATGCAGCCGGAGAGCCATCTGGAAATGGAAGTCTTCGTGAGAGCCTTCCCTTGATTCACAGGTCCAAAGTTCACAAACAGCTGTGATGTCTTCCGGAAACTCTTTGTGCGGTCCACGTAGAACTTCAGCGCTCTAGCCACATCTAGCGATTGTAGAGTCCTCTCAGCCGGCGACGAAGGCGACGGGAAGAAAACTGGCAACCAAGGGGTCGTTGAGGTGGAAGTCGGACGGCACCTTGGGCATGAAGGAGGGGTGCGTCCTCAGCACCACCCTCGTGTCGTGAAAAGTCAAGTATGGAGGCTTGAAAGGCAGGGCCTGGATCTCTCCCACTCGTCGTGCAGAGGTGATGGCCACGAGGAATGCTGTCTTCCACGACAGAAACTTCAACGGCACTGAATGCATAGGCTCGAATGTGGCCCCCATGAGCCTAGTTAGTACCACGTTGAGCTTGCACGCCGGGGCAGGGGCCTTCACCGGCGGGAATGATCAGAACAGTCCTTTCATAAATTCTTTCACCAGACGATGAGACCACAAGGACGCCCGTCCTGTAGTTCTGGTGTAACGTGAGAAGGCAGCCAGATGTACCTTGATGGAGGCGTGAGATAGGCCAGCCTTGGCCAAAGACAGTAGGTACGGCAATACTTGAGGGGCCGTAATCCGTAGAGGGTTAATCTTCTGTGCTCGGCACCAGACAGAGAACCTCTTCCATTTGTGTCCGTAGCACTTGAGAGTTGAGGATGCCCTGGCCTTTGCAAGAACCTCTCTGCAGTCGGCCGGGATGTCGTATCCTCCAAACTCTAGTGCTGCAGGAGCCAGGCCTGCAAGTTCAGCGACTCTGGTTTGTGATGAAGAATGGCGCCTCCTTCTCTGGAGAGAAGATCAGCGTCCGTCGGTAGCTTGACTGGTGTGGACGCTGACAAGTCCAGAAGGTCCAGGAACCAGATCTGCCTCGGCCACGCCGGTGCGACGAGGATCATCCTGCGCCGGGACCTCTTGAGCTGGTTGACGAGCCGGAGCAGCAACGGCGGGAATGCATAAAGGAATAGGCCGTCCCAGGGGAACGAGAAAGCATCGCCCATGCTCCTCGGTTGGGGAAACCTGCTGGCGAACCTCCGGCACTTGGAGTTCGCCGTCGTCGCGAAGAGATCGATCTGGGGTTCGCCCCATTGTCGGAAGAGTCGGTCCACTTGATCCTGCCGCAGTTCCCACTCGTGGCACGAGCGCAGCTCCCTGCTGAGTGAGTCGGCAATGGTGTTTTTATCCCTGCCAGATGAAAGGGTACCAGAAACATCCATTCAGCGATGGCCCAATGCCACAGATCCTGGGCTTCCTTGGACAGGGCAGTGGATCTGGTTCTGCCCTGCTTCCGAATGTAAAACATTGTGGTGGTGTTGTCGGTGAAGATCCTCACCACCTTGCCCTTGAGGGACGGAAGGAAGGACCGGAGGGCCCAGAACACTGCGCGGAGCTCCTAGGAGGTTGATGTGGAGAGTCTTCTCCTCTGAGCACCAAAGGCCTCTCGCGTGGAGGCCCCCGGTGTGCGCTCCCCAACCTTCCAGGGAGGCATCCGTCATCACCTGGTGGGCCGGGGCTAGAAAGCCTTTTCCCGCTGTCAGATGAGCGAGGACACCCCACCATCGTATCGCCTGACGGAACGATAGCGAGATCCTGTCCTCGAAGCTGACAGTCGTCTGGATCCAGTGGGCAAGGGCCGCATCCGAAGTCTGCAATGGGGCACCAGATAAATGCAGGAGGACATCACTCCGAGGAGGGACTTGATAGACCTCACTTTGGCCACGTCCGTGGCCAGTAGACGTTGCACCTTTCCTAGGATGGTCCTTATCCTTTCCTCCGACGGTGAGGTCCGCCGTGCCACTGTGTCGAGCTGTGCTCCCAAAAACAGGGCGACGTGCGACGGGACCAGGTGGGATTTCGGAAAGTTGATGGAGAACCCCAGGTCCGTGAGCAGCTGGATGGACTTCGCAGTGTGTTCCACCGCTTTGCCTCCTTGACCACCTTGGCGACGACGGCGGGATCCACCTGACTTGCCGCGTCCCCTGTAGGCCTCCTACGATGAAGACCTTGCCGCTTGACGGTAAGTAGAGGAGCTGCTGCCGGCTCCCTTGGAGGCATCCTGTCTGCCTCCGGAGCTCTGAAAGGACGGCCGTCGCTGTTGGAGCACCCCCAGTGCACGGGCCGTCTCCCTGTCCGTCTTGATCGCCTGAAGGGATTCATCAACCGCCTTGCCAAAAAGGTTGTTCCCATCGAAGGGCATGCCCAAAACCTTGGTCTGAACTTCCTGGTGGAAATCCGTCGCCCTGAGCCATCCTCGTCGTCTCAGGCAAACGCTCTTGCCCAACTGACGGAAACCGGTGTCGACGATGTCCGTAGCCACCGTAATGGCGTGATCCGAGGCAATCTCACCTTCCTGCAAGATTTCCAGGGCCTCAGCCCTCTTGGCATCCGGAAGGAAGTCCAACAGAGGGGCAATCTTAAACCACAACTCCCTGTCGTAGCGGGCTACGATGGCCAGGACGTTGGCCGCCTTGATGGTCGTCGCTGCAGATGAGATGACCCGTCGTCCCATCGCTTCCAGTTTCCTACCCTCGCCGTCCGGAGCAGAGGTTGAAGTCGAGGCCGATGCCCCACCCCCCGCTTTCTTCTTGGCCGCCGCCGAGACGACCGAGTCCGGGGTAGGTTGCGCTCTAAGGCACAAGGGGGCAGCGTCAGGGACCCGGTACTTCTTGTACCGGTCCTTCTTCGCAGGAGCCGTGGCAGGGTTCTTGAGAAGGGCGAGCCCCTCATCCCAGATATCATCAAGAAGAGGTACGGTGAGGACCGTCTTCCTTTTAGCCTTGCGCCGCTGGTAAAGGAACCCCTCCTTTTCCTCGGGGCAGAGCTGGAAGAGTTCGGATGCCCTGGAGATCATTGCATGGAAGGATCCAATCTCGTCGGGCTGGGACGCCCGGGCAGGGGGGGGACACGTCCTGTCGTCTTCTCCGTCGTCATCCGTACCCGTCGTAGTCTTGTCCATGCCTGTATCATCCCTGTGGGTAGTGGACTGGGGGAAAGGCAGAGAAGGCTGCAGAGGCGGGAGAGGAGGCCTAGAATGCGTCCTCCTCTTAGGCGGTGGGCCCCCCCCAAAGGTCCCGGCTCCGGATCCTCTGTCTGGTCTGGCTCCTCTGTCGGGGGAAGGGGCAACCTAGTCCTTATCTCCGAGCATAAGGACTGGATGGCTGACAAAATGGCCGCTGAGGTGTCCTGCGGCGCCGGAAACGACGGGCGCAAGGGCTCTTGAGGAGCCTCGTCTGCGTCACTGTCGCCCTCATCGGGATCCCTCCCGATGGGCTGTGTCTCCTCCACGACTTGGATGAGCTCCTCTTCATAGGTCATGTCCGTATCCACGACGGCCACCACCCCCTCCCCCCCCTTTTCCAACGAGGACTTCGTGGGGGTCTTCTCGATGGGCCTGAAAGACTCCCTCTGCGGTGGCAGGGAGACTCTGGTACCCGAGGGCGCCTCCACTGGTGTAGCCTCCACAGGCTGAGCCAGGGCCGCGGCGACATCCTCAATCGAGGTCCTAGCAGGGTGAATCACGGCCAATGTCACCTTCTGTACGCCCGGGGCCTTCACCTTCGGGTGAGGGTCCGAGCCTCACTCCCCCTCTGCCAGAGTCTTCGAGATCGACAGGGGCCTCTCCAGAAGCTTCGCCGGGTTCTCAGACTTCCTCTTACCCGAGCCAGAGCATTGGCTCGTGGTCGAAGGCGCCGGGGAGGGTGCGCCCTGCCTGGCAGCCAAGGAGCCTGACCGTTCGGCGCTCCCGGTGCCCGCTGACTCACAGTGCTTAGCCTTTTGTTGGGCCCCCGTCGCCGGAGCACCCTCACAGGACTTCGAAAAACCGCTCAGACTTCTTTTTCTTCTCGCCTGGCGGGCTCTTACCTTCCAGCCAGTTGGCGAGACGGAGGTGGCGATCCTTCATGGTCCGCTCCGACATGTTTCCACAAAACGCGCAGTCCTTTTCCTTGTGTGTCTTGTCCTCATGGAGACAGTAGAGGCATAACGAATGCTCGTCCTCCTTGAAAACGTTCTGAAGCTGGCATCCAGGGCAGGTCCTGAATAGCTTCCCGGGCGTCGAGCTCCCTTTCTCATGGTCCATGTCCGGGGTAGGCCTCGGAACATCTGGAATCCTCCAAAAGCGTAACTCGACGAAATCTTCACCCTTGAGGGGCGTAGAAAACTCCGAAACGGATCCCCATTGATCGGAAGTAGAAACGGTGGAGCTTCAGGCTCTTTTAACCGAAAAAATGAGAAAATCTCCTGAAAAAAGCACGAAAACGCAGCAAAAGCTCGAGTGCTAAGCACGAGGACTCCCAACACGAACGTGCAGTAAAAATCTGAGGATGGCTGCCAGGGGAGGGGCTTAGGGAGAGGGCAGTCATTGGCTGGGGGCAGTATGACCCAGAGACCAGTGATTAGTTACTACTGAGAAAGACAGATCAGAAACGAAACTGATACTGATTTTTTCTATACCGAGGATTCCCGGCCTGACGACGGGAAATATTCATGAGCATGTGAATCCATGCCAGACCCCATGCTGGAGAACAGAAGTTCGAAGGGTCTGAAGCCAACACCCTCCTGTGGTACCTCTCAGTAGGCAAACAGTAAGCATGGTAAAAGAAGATCCCATTTTCTTCTCTAAGGTTCTTCCAGAGCCCCAATCATGCTCTTTAACGTTCTGTTGAAACGTTCCACCAGACCATTGGTCTGGGGGTGGTATGCAGAAGAGAACTTGTAGGTGACCCCACATTCTTTCCACATAGCCTGCATATACTTTGACATAAAGTTGCTGCCTCTGTCAGACACAACTTCTTTAGGGAAGCCAACCCTAGTAAATATGCCAAGTAACGCTTTTGCAACTGACTTGGCAGTTACAGTTTTCAATGGGATGGCCTCAGGATTTCTGGTTGCATGGTCGACCAGCACCAGGATAAACCTATTGCCGGAGGATGTTTGCGGGTCAAGGGGACCAACGATGTCGATCCCTACCCTTTCGAATGGTACTCCCACAACTGAGAGTGGTACCAATGGAGCTTGGATTGTCGAGCCAACCTTACCAGATAACTGGCAGGAGGCACAACTCCTGCAGTGACTTTCTACTTGCACCCCCATCTTGGGCCAGTAGCAGTGCATGGATAACCTTTGCTTGGTCCTCTTAATGCCAAGGTGACCAGCAAGGGGCACTTCATGCACCAGCTGCAGGAGGAAGGGTCTTACAGCAAGGGGAACCACCAACCTCCTATAGTCTCCTTCTGTAGACTCTGGGCTCACTATACAGGAGTCCACCTTCCCAATAAATCTGATGCGTCCCAGGAGGTTCACCCACAAGCTGGGAGCAGGCCTGTCTCCTTAGGCCTTCCGGAGATGGGCACTCACGTTGGCCTTTACTGAATTCTTCCGTCAGGACCACCTTCTACTAACAAGTCTCTTAGTTCCGGATGGTCGTTGGGGTCAAATACTTCAGGCATCGCCACCTCCTCGTCAGGCCCGGGCGATTGACCAACTTCCTCCACCGCAGTGGTAGGCAAGCTCGGGGGAATGTTCTCTTTCCCTCGTCTTGACTTGTTTACTCCTTTCGCCTTGGGTTTCCCCTTCAGCTGGGGCGGCGTATTGGGCTTGGCCAATGCTGCCCGTGTTTGAGACCGTGTGCAAGGTCTGTCGGCAGTGTCTCCTACGAGCCCTAAAGCTGAGATCATTGCCTAACAAGACCTTTCCTGGGACGTTTCTCTGAATGCTCACTGGAATCCTGACTGCTGTACCATTTAAAGTAAGATTTACAGTTATTACTGGGAACATGCGAGGTGGGCCGTCAGCCAACTTAGTGGGCATCAGAGTAGCTCTGGCAACTTCCTCTGAGTCTACCAAGGTAGAATCCACTACAGTTCGACTGCCCCCACTATCCTATCCCTAAGAGCTGGAGTATCCACTCCATTGATCAGCACACTGTCTTTAAAGTAGTGCTTGGTATTATCTGGAATCCTAGCATAAGCCTCTGCGACTTTAGGCTCCCAGGAACCCAGGGAAACTAAAACTACCTCAGCTTCTATCCCGCTGGGGAAGGAGTCTGAGGAGAAAGATGCTCCTGTAATCTCTTCTTCCTCGTAGGAGGAGAAGGCCAGATTAGCGGAGTGGACCCCCAAAGGTTTAACCTTACACCGGGGATCCCCCTTCACGTGGTCAGTTGCTCCACAAGCAAAACAAGATCCATTGGGTCTGTTCACATAGGGAGGTTTACTGTAACCAGAGTTCTGTTTCGGAGGCTGACCTCCACTACCCTGTGAGTTCTCTTGTGTCTTACCCTTATTTTTCTTTGTGTGGCCCTTTTGAGAAGATTTATCAGATTCTCCACCCTCCTTATCTTTGGACTTTTTCCCTTCCTCCTGCTTACCAGGATGAGTTTTGTCCTTATGGGACACTATGTGACCCCCCATAAATCTGCGGCAATGGCCAGCTTCTTAGGATCTATCTCCTTCTAATCGGCCAAATGCTGCTTAAGCTCCGGGGAAGAAGATGCAAAAATATCTTCCAACATGACAAGACTTATCATGCCTTCAAAGGTAGAAACCTTATAACCTTCGACCCAGCCAGGCAAGTTTTTTAAGGATTCGGTTACATAAGATACCCAAGTACCACCTTCCTTTTTCTTGTACTCTCAGAATCGTTTTAAATATTGGGCAGGAGTCTTTCCAAACTTTAAAATGAGTTTGCTTTAACATTGCGAAATCCACTCGCTCAGTCTTTGAGCCCCATTCAGCACTACAGCCAGAATGGGGCAGTCTGCTGAGTAACCAGGCAATCTTATCAGCATTGTCAACTTGTCAAACTTCACATGCATACTCAAACGTATTCAGCCAGTCCATAATGCCATTCTTTTCCTCATACACACTGAGAAGATCTTTTGGAAACTGTGGATGAGAGGAGGCCCCAGACCCATGTCCAGGACCCTTGGATCCATTTGCAACCTGAAGCTTGGCCAGTTCCAACTGGTGATCCCTGTCTTTCTGTTTTTCTGCCTGTTCGATTTTTAGCTTGACCCTATTGAACTCAAGCTCTTCCTGTAGTTTGGCCATATTGAACTCAAGCTCCTTCTGCCTAAACAGCAGCTCTTGCTTCTTGAATTCAAGCATGGCCTCCCCACCGACACTGGCAGAGGAAACATTAGACATCACATCCTCCCTGTCCTCGTGGTCAATGTGGACCAGTGCAGCGGCAGAACCGTCGGTTCTACCAGTGAGAGCAGCCCCACCTCCTTCCGCACTGTCCTCAGAAGTTATAGCATCAAGCTGCGCTTCTTGCCACGCCACAATTCTTTGGATCATATCCAATTTGGTGCCTTGAGAGGAGACCCCTCTCTCCACACATCTTTTTCAATGTTCCAGATTTAGAAGCATTTAAAGTTCACAAGGTATTTGTTTCCATACCGTTAGATAGGACTATGGCCTTTTTAAAGTTATACTATGACAATTCACTACTTGTCCTGGTAGGAATAACTTGCAATGCCTTCGCTCGTGAGCAACTCTGGATACCTTCAGTCGTAGCCCACCGCTGTACACCAATTTGTTAAGACGGATTTCTGAACTCTGTCCTGGAGGCGCAGAGGTTCAGAAGGCCAACCTAGTTTCTTGGAACAGAGTAACTTCTGGACAAGCCAAACCAATCAGGGTAGCGATCGCGGCGGTCAAGACTAGGTCTCAAGAGGGGTGAGTGACTGAAAGCCTGCAATGAGCACACAAAGCAAGGACACTTACAAATTACTCCAAGCGGGTGTTATATTAAAAATATATACACATTTATTACAAGGCCTTTGTAACATTGACCGTAGCAAGAAATCACAATAAAACTCTAGTAAACCAACACATACCAAACCAATACAATATATATATACAAATACAAACGAGTCTAACGAGTTAGACGCACGAAATGTGTAGTCAACCTAGATGGGGAGTAAAACAGGCAGTGTGAATAATAATTAGATCCAGTCTGCCTTCAGAGGCACCTAACTAAAAGGAAGTCCAAGCACTACGAAGAGTGGAGCCTTGTGCTCAAAAGTACCTGCACATGCTGGTGCCAATGGGCAAAAAGGGGAGTCTCTTCGAGGGAATCAGGCAGTTTAGTTCGGTGAACAAATGAAGATGAACAGAGCTCTGTGACTCAAGCGCAGCCTCCACTGTGGGCAGAAGCAGAGCGCGAGTACGGACAGGCGTGCCGTTAGTCACAGCGGGGGAAAAGCTATGGGCTCCTGCAGGAGGGCGACCAGTTCCTAGCTAGGCTACTCACCGTTCCCCGATACAAGCAGACCCAGGCTTCTCCGCGTCTGTTTCAGTGCTGGCAGGTTCAGATAGGAGCAGGGGACGTCTCGTCGTCGTGTAGATTCCGCAGCAGCAGAAGTTGAGTTGGGGACGTCCCAAACGCAGTGAACCCGCACAGTTTGTTACCACAGCAGGGCAACGGAGCAGCCGTGTGTATTCCAGCCAAATGTACACTCCTCACGTCAGACCTGGGAATGCCAAGTGTACAAATCGTGTGAGAGTGACAAGGACTCGTAATACAACACAACCGGACGGCGGTTACAGAGCAAGACTCCTGGGTAGGCTGGTCAGTCTGCTGGATGGCCCAGAGATACTTCCGAAGGCTTAGGTGCAGGAGATGGTGAAGATGCCGAGAATAGTTGTTCCCACTATTCCAAGGGTCGAAGTACCAGTACAGGCCTTCTCGTTCGATCCAAGGTAGAAAGGGTTTCACAAAGCGACAGCAGTGCAGAGGAGCAGTCCTTCAGCGGGACACCAGCGATTCCTCGGTTCAGCCTCGTGGTTGCAGGATACTTGGCTCCTGTATTCCTTTGTTCGTGAGAACTCAGGAGATCGACCTGGTAGTGGCATTTCCAGCCCCCTCTTATCCACGGTTCCCTTCGCGCCAAAACAGAGGGGACCCAATGGGAGATCCGCTCATAAAACACTCACACCATATGTGGACCTCATCACGGACCACGGGGGTCCCAGGCATGTGTATTGGGACCAGACATCCCAGCCCCCATCCTGGAGGCACACACAGGCCTGTAGAAGCCTGCGAAAGCATCTGTGTTTCGCGGGAAAGTACATGCCCAAATAAGGAAGGCCCCGGGTTGGCTCGACCTGGGGGAGGTGAAGGGGCAAGACGGTCAGCGGACAGGACAAAGCCTCGTGGTCTGGCAATTTTGGGAGCCATGCCACCATTTTGGGCTAAGCACGAGAAACGCGCTTAAAACGCCAAAAGGAGCTCAAAAACACAAGAAACGATCGCTGCCACCAATCCCGTCCCTGATTCACTTGCACCGTTCATTCACAATCCAAAGAGAGTATCTAGGGCCTGTAGAAGACTAGAGACCCAAGAGAGCAGTAACTTAGCTTACAGTGCCCTCTTGTGCCATGTTGCACGAAAGCTGCAACATGATAAAGAAACTACGGAAAACAGCGTTTCCCGGTACTGACTGTCTTAAGGGCATGTCAGTTTCCCTGTAAAAATGGAGCGAAAGCCCAGAGGAGTGCGGCAGAAGGCTGCACTTCTCTGGCAAAGTCTAAATCATGGTGAAAACAACAGCAAAACGTTTAGGGGTTGCCACATGGAAGGAAAATTAGCCACAATTAAGAAATCTTTCCTAACACTGACTCATCGGGTGTGGCTCCTTAGGCCTGGTCTTCATGTGCTGACTCATCGGGTGTGGCAGGCAGGCTGAACCTGGTGGCCGTGGCTTCAGAAGCTCAGCTATATAATATATATAAGGTGCTCCATCCTTAAGGCCAGTGCTTCGTGTTACTGTGCACTCGGGGGCAACGTGACGCTCACTGCCGCTTGGACCAGTTTACTTACCTTTGAAACCAGGCGTTCTCCTGCATACTCACCTCCAGGAAACCGGTGCTTCATCTGCAGACTCATCTCCTGACATCCAGTGATCTTGATCCCAACATCTCAGCACCTCACTCCGCATCCACAAACTCGGACCCTGTGAAGAGGAAGAAGGACAAGGTTAGAACATCCGTCCTAGGGCCGCATTTGAACCCTGCGCGCCCCATAGTTAACTTACTAGCTACTGTACCGCTTTCTCATTCCCTCCGGCTGCCGCCTCGAGCTGCGCAGCTTCTGCCGGGCCGGCAACATCACCTGCAAGGGAAGAAAGCAAAAGAGCAAACATCAAAAGTGGAACGGACAGCAATACAAGACAATGAACTTTACAATACAACAAAAACAGACGAGGAAAGACGAAGGCAAACAAACACTTACCTGAAGTATAGTGGCTTAGTCGCAGCAGGACTGGACTACCACCTGCAAGGGACAAGTGAAGGAACTTGGTCCAGATTATACAAGCACCCCTGCCAGATGCAGCAGGACGGAGTGCTCGCCAAAACTAATCAACAGGTGAGCTTTCCAGGGACAGCGCATCTCACGGCTACCACGGTTTGGGAGAAGGGGTCTGGAAGGGAATCAGGCGCACAAGCTGGCATACTCACACCCCCTATTCTCCACGCAGGAGCAGTCCCGACCAGCAACACCTACTACCACCAGTCACCACATACGCGCAGAGGGCAAAGTCAGACCCGAGCGACCTCACCCCCAGGAGGGCTGCAACCGTGCCCCAATGCGTCCGCAGAGACCAGGTGAGCGTAGCATGCGGGTGCATGGAGGTGTAATCTGGGCATTGTGCGTTCTCCATAGTTGCGAACAAGTCGATCTCTGGGAAGCCCCAGTCTGCGAAAATGTTGGGCACAATGTTTTTGTGCAATCGTCACTCACACTCAGTGGGTAGTGGGAAGTCTTTGCTGAGCTTGTCCGCCAGAAGATTACGTTCCCCTGGAATGTGTTGTGAGAGAAGGAACATCTAGTGTTTGAGAGCCCATTTCCATATATTCTGAGACAGTTTAGATAGCCCCGGAGAGTGAGTTTCCCCTTGCTCAGGTAATACAGGTAATATATGACGGGAGGACTAACTGTCTTTCTCTGGAAGTGTGTTTGAAAGGCCTTCAGGGCTTTGAATATTGCTAGCAATTCCAACAGGTTTATGTGGTTGGATGCTACTGTTGGGGACTAAACGCTGTGCACCGTCTGATGAAGGAGGTGAGCCCCCCACCAAGTCAGAGATGTGTCTGTGGTGAGTGGTTCTACTGCGGGGTGATAAAGGCCTTCCCCTGCAAGAGGTTTTCCCTTGACCGCCACTGCAGAGAGAGAACGAGGACTGCTGAGACAAGCACTAGATCGTCCCATTGTCCGCTGGCCTGACACCATTGGCTTGAGCGCCATTCTTGCATGGGGCGCATGTGCAAACATGCATGTGGGACTAGATAAATGCAGGAGGCCATCATCCCTACCCGTCGCATGGCTTTGCGTACAGTCACCTCGCGATTGGCTACTATGGGTGGAGTTCCTACCCCTGCCCTTACCTCTAAGCTGACCCCTTTGTTGGTATTGACCTGTGGCAGTTGCGCCCTGTCCGGAGGACCATGGTGCACTCCCTGTTCCATACTGGTTGCGGGGGGTGGGGGGGAATGTGAAGGATTGCCCCCGAAAGAAACAGCGAGAGTTACCTCCTCGCTGTTGATAGGGTCTTGCTGTAATTTGATTGAGACTTAAGAGTCTCATGCTCCTCCTTTGCTGTTTCTAAGGCATTGTCTACTGCTTTCCCAAACAAATTAGTCTCCTCTACTGGTTTGTTTATAAGGATGCCTGTGTCTCAGGCTTAAAACCTGAATTCTTGTGCCAAGCTTGCCTTTTAATAAGGGTTCCCTGTGCCAGGGCCCAGCCCGTTGTTTCAGCTGCATCCAAGGTGTTCTTCAGGATATTTTGGTTGACCTGTCTCCCTTCTGATACAACCGCCAGCAGGCATGATCATACTGGTTCCGGGACTTCTCGTAGGCCCTCCTGAAGTACGTTCCATTGTACGTCATTTTAACTTGCCAGCAGAGTATTGTTAGCAATCCTGGTGGAATATGCAGCTGACGTAGTGATGCGCTTTCCGAGGGTGTATAACTTTTTACAGTCCTTGTCTGGTGGTGCCTCTGCCATGTACATAGTAGTGACTACCAGCGGGTCTGGATTGGCATGGTCTGGTCTGAAGCGGAGGGAGGAAAAAGCTTTTCGACTCGAGGGTTGACCGCTCTTGTAACAGATGGGGACAACAATGAGGATGCGAGGCACTTTTTTGATCGAGTTAAGCAATGGTATCGCCTGACTTGTGGGTGATTTTTCTTTTAAGGTATCTTCCACAAAGTCTGTATCTTGTACTGCCTCTTGTGTGACAATTTCAAAGTGGTCTGCTGCCCTCTTTAGGATTGCATTGAAGGCCATTTGGTCACCAATGGGTGAGGCTTGCCTCTGAGGAGGGAGGATCTAAACAAGGGGCATCTGTATCTGGGGTTGTGGTGGGGAAAGCCATGGTGTTTCCTCTACCGGCTGTTCATCGCCCCAGTCTGGGCACTGGTCTGGTGTCTCCTCAAAAGGATTCTCTCCCTGACTATAGGGATGTTCATAGACTTCTTCAGGTTCTGAGAATTCTAGAATCTCCTGTGGAAATGGACTTTAAAATGTTGGGAGTTTTGAAAGAGTATGGCAGGAATCCTCCTCCCTAGGTCTTTTGGGGTGATACATTTGTCAGAGAAATCAACAAACTTGGAAAGTTTGTCCATACATCCTTCAAACCTAACTGGTCCATAGGGACTAACCAGAGGGGTCGGGAGGGGGGGCTCTTCTGGAGAATAGGAGTCTTCATGAGGTCGAGATTTCTCAGCCATTGCCTTAGATAGGGGCTGTGACCCTTCTGAATACTCCTCTCTACGTTGGGCCATATCTCGAGGTTTATTAGCTGCCGAAACGATGGCCTCGAGACTCGCATAGTTCCGGCGGAACGGGGAGTGTTTTCGGCGTTCCTGAAGTTATCAAGGTTACAGGTAAGTAACTTGTTCCTTCTCCAGCATGGGGTCTGGCATGGATTCACATGCTCATGAATACAATACATAGCAGTACACACATGCACAACCAAGTCAAGGCTCAACATTAAGCATTACAACAACTCAACATTAAGCATCTCTTACCTCCTCACCAGGCTCACCTTCAAGCGAACAGGTTGCGCAGCACTGTCTGGCCGACTCTGGACTCCTCCCTGGAATCCGGGTCGACGCAGTAGAATCTTTTGAAGGTGTGTGTCGACCTCCACGTAGCAGCCCTACAGATGTCCAGCAGGGTCCCACCAGAAAGGAATGCCGTGGTAGCAGCGATTGCTCTGGCTGAATGGGATCTCGGACGACCGGGCAACGGTCGGTTTGCCAACCGGTGGCAGTGGATGATGCAGCCAGAGAGCCCCCTGGAAATGGAAGCCTTCCCTTGGTTCACAGGTCCAAAGTTCACAAACAGCTGTGATGTCCTCTGAAAACTCCTTGTGTGGTCCACGTAGAACTTCAGTGCTCTCGCTACATCCAGCGAGTGCAAAGTCCTCTCAGCCAGCGACGAAGGCGATGGGAAGAATGCAAGTCACACCAAGGACTCGTTGAGATGGAAGTCAGACAGCACCTTGGGCATGAAGGAGGGTTGCGTCCTCTGCACTACCCTTGTCTCGTGGAACGTCAGGTATGGAGGTTTACAGGAGAGGGCATGGATCTCTCCCACTCGTCGTGCAGAGGTGATGGCTGTCATGATGCCTACCCCCGGGGCACCAGACCGGGTCCAGCAACCCCGGAAGCAGGCATCAAGTTATTTTGAGCAAGCCCAAAAACCCCTGCTAGGGGCTGTTTGGGTGCGGTCCAGGCGCCTATGGCGCCAGGCTCATATGGAGAGTCAGTCCTGGCGCCATAGGCGCCAGGCTCAGAGTAGAATTTACCTGATGCAGACCATGCTGCAAGCTTACCTGATGCAGACCATGCTGCAGAGCTCCAAGCCAAATGAGGCTTGGAAGGGACATTTTACCTTGGGACTATTTTTTACTTGGGTGGGGCTGGGGAGGAATACTTAACTGGGACTACTTTGGAGGCTATTTAAACCACGCCCGAAGAGCAGCACACGCTTTGCGTTATTCTGCATCCAGCAGCGTAACGCTCACCGTGTCTGCAAGCCTGCATCCAGTCTTCTGCCACGCCCGCCTCGAGTCTGCAGCTCCTAGAAAAAGGGAGGAACAGAAGGAGAAGAGGTTAGAATAAGAGCAAAACCTTCAATCCTTACCTGATTTCCGGATCCACAGCGCCTTTGAGCTGGAAGAAAGAAGCATTTTACGCGTGCCGCCTCGCCTGCTGCAGCGCCGCGCTCAACTCACCGGCCTTCGCAGCATCTTCACGATCCACCGCATCCTTCTGCACGTTCCCACCGCACTCTGGCACCTAAGGGGAACACAATAACAGCAAAGGTGAGCCAAGGGAATAACAGAGGCAATAGTAACTACCCCCATAGACTTACCTGATTACCGCCGGGGGTACTATTCCTCTTCACGGTTGGCGAAGTCTCCATTGCATCCTCGGCGTACCCCAGCCCCTAAGGGGAACAAAAGGACAACAAGGTGAGACAAAGGGACAAACAAGGGGAACTCTTCTCACCGCAATAGACTTACCTAATTTTACCGCCGGAGGCATTATTCCCCGAACTTCATATTTTCTCTCCACACCTGAATAAGGGAGCCAGCAACAGGTTACATTCTGGCCTTATTTTATTGAACTGTGTAGGATAAGCCAAATCCTTACCTGAACTTCGTCAGCTACCACGAGGAACTCTTCGCTGGAGTTAAACTGCAAACTGCAAGGAATCGGACAAGAGTGAAAGTCAGACATGTGAACTCTTACGAACTACATGCTTTTCTGAGTCAATATTGTTCTGGAACTCACCAATTACTTTGAGCCAGTGAAGCAACTGGTTATCAACGCGCCCCTGCGCTCAATGCAGGATGGAGAGCTCATCTTTTCAAACCATCAGGTGAGACTATAAGAGGGGACATCAAAGGTGATCTGTGGGGAGAACAGCGGGGGTGGGGGGATTTACGCTTAACTCCACGGGTGGTTAATCCCCTTTCTCCATTTGCAGAAGAATATTCCTATGGGCCAAGCAAACGAAGCGAGGTGGGCTAGTCCGCCATTTCGGCCCTACAAGTCACATTGGTGGAGACCGCAGCTGTCCAGTTCAGATCGAAGCCTCTGTGGGAGCCAGGGGTGCGTAACAGTGGCCACAAGAAACGCCGTCTTCCACGACAGGAACTTCAGCTGTGCCGAATGCAGGGGCTCGAATGGGGGCCCCATGAGCCTGGTCGGCACCACGTTGAGCTCCCATGCCGGGGCCAGAGCCTTCATTGGCGGGAATGAGCGGAAAAGTCCTTTCATGAACTCCTTCACCAGGCGATGAGACCACCGCCCTGGAGTTCTGGTGTAGCAGGAGATAGCCGCCAGATGGATTTTGATGGAGGCGTGTGCCAGCCCCGCCGTGGCCAGCGACAAAGTACCGCAGCACTTGACGGGCCGTAATCCACAGGGGGTTGATCTTCTGTGCACGGCACCAGACCGAGAACCTCTTCCATTTGTGTCCGATCTGCCTCGGCCACGCCAGTGCGGCGAGGATCATCCTGCATCGGGACCGTCTGAGTTGACTGATGAGTCGCAGCAGCAACGGTGGGAACGAATACAGGAACAGGCCATCCCAGGGGAATGAGAATGCATCGCCCATGCTCCCCGGCTGGGGAAACCTGCTGGCGAACCTCCGGCACTTGGTGTTCGTCGCTGTCACGAATAGATCGATCTGGGGATTGCCCCATCGTCGGAATAGGAGATCCACTTGATCCTGCCTAAGCTCCCACTCATGGCAAGAGAGCAGCTCCCTGCTGAGCGAGTCGGCGATGGTGTTCTTTATTCCTGCCAGGTGGAAGAGTACCAGGAACATCCACAAGTGCCACAGGTCCTGCGCTTCCTTGGATAGGGCTGGGGATCTGGTTTCCCGCCCTGCTTCTGGATGTAGAACATTGTGGTGGTGTTGTCGGTGAAGACCCTCACCACTTTGCCCTTGAGGGACGGGAGGAAAGACCTGAGGGCCCAGAACACGGCTCAGAGCTCCAGGACGTTGGTGTAGTGACCTCTCCTCTGGGAGCCAAAGGCTTCTTGCGTGGAGATCTCCAGTGTGCACTCCCCACCCCTCCAGGGAGGCGTCCGTCGTCACCGTTTCCTGATGTTCCGAGGTCTGGAAGTCCATGCCCGGTGCTAGATACACGCTGTTGCCCCACCACCGGATCGCTTGGTGGAAAGTCTTGTTGAGGGCGATCTGGTCTTAGAAGCTACCTGCTGCTTGCATCCAACGGCGTCGAGGAACTCCTGTAGTGGCTGCATCGGCAACCTGCACAGACACATGCCGAGCAGGGACTTGATGGACCTCACCCTGGCCACTTCCATGGTCAACAGCCGTTGAACCTTGCCCAGGATGGCCTTAGTCCTCTCCTCCCACAGTGAATCCAGCCGTGCCACTGTGTCGAGTCCGGCTCCCAGTAACAGGGCGTCCTGCGACGGTACCAAGTGGGACTTTGAAGTTGATCGAGAACCCCAGTTCCGTGAGCAGGCGGACGGTCTTCGCTGTTTGATCGATGGCGAGTTCTCTTGACTTTGCTCGGATGAGCCAATCGTCCAGATAGGGATATACGTGGATCCCTTGCAGGCGCAGCTGCGCCGCCAGGCACTTGTCGAAGACCCTTGGCGCCGGCTTCAACCCGAAGGGCAGGGCCCGGTATTGGTAGTGGCACCCTTGGACTACGAACCGTAGGAACTTTCGATGTCCTTTGCGTATGGGGATGTGGAAGTAAGCATCCTCCAAGTCCAGCAACGACAGGAAGTCGCCTTCCTCCAATTGTCCCAGCATGTGCTGAAGGGTGACCATCCTGAACCTCTGGGACTTGATGCATCTGTTGAGGCGGCGAAGATCTAGGATGGGCCACCAGCCGCAGGTCTTCTTTCGGATGAGGAAGTACTGCAAGTGGTTTTCCTTCCTAGCCACGAGTGGTAGACGAGGACACCCAGCACCTAGCTGTCGGTGGAGATGGACTCCCACACGCTGACAAAATTCGCCAGCTGGCCTCCCACCACGGTGCTCGGGTGAGGTCCCGACGTCACGGCCGGTTCAGTCTTGCTTCGCCGAGGCCTTGCCACCTTGGCGACGACGATGTCCTCCGGCCTTGCTGTGGCCTGTGTAGGCTTCCTGCGACGAGGAGCGGGCCGCCTGGCGGTACAACGCTGAACCGCCACCGAATCCTTTAGAGGCACCATGAGACTTGCCTCCAGAGGTCCGAAAGGACGGCCGTCTTTGATGGAGAGAACCAAAGGCCCGGCCCGTCCCAGTGTCCGCCTTGATGGCCTGCAGTGACTCGTCCACTGCCTTGCCAAACAGGTTGTTCCCATTGAAGGGCATGTCCAGTACCCTGGTCTGTACGTCCTGACGGAAGTCGGTGGCCTTGAGCCAACCGCGCCGGCAAGGGCAAACGCTGTTGCCCATCTGGCAAAAGCCGGTGTCGGCGATGTCCGTGGCGACCATAATAGCGTGGTCCGAAGCCACCTCGGGTTCCTGTAGGATTTCAAGGGTTTCCGCCCTCTTGTCTGGTAGGAAATCCAGGAGGGGAGCGATCTTGAACCAGCGCTCCCTGTCGTAGCGTGCCACGATCGCGAGGGCGTTGGCCGCTTTGATGGTCGTCGCCACTGACGAGTGACTAATTGTCCCATGGCATCCAGCTTCTTCCCCTCGCCATCCGGTGGGGAAATGGAAGTTGATGCCGTCGCCCCTGCTGATTTCTTCTTGACCGCCGCGGAGACCACTGAACCCGGGGACGGCTGAGCTCTGAGGCACATAGGGGCGGAGTCTGGGACCTGGTACTTCTCATACCGGCCCCTCTTCGCAGGAGCCGTGGACGAGTTCTTCAGTAGAGACAGTCCTTTGTCCCAGATGTTGTCCAGTAACGGGACTGAGAGGTTGGTCTTCCTCTTGGTCTCCCATCGTTGGTAGAGGAAACCCTCCTTCTGCTCTTCGGGGCAAAGCTGGAAAAGCTCTGATGCCCTGGCGATCATGGTGTTCCCATCTCATCCCTTGGTGGAGGGGATGGAGGTGAAGACTGGAAAGGAGGGGGGAGGATGGATTCGCCTCTGCTTGTTCGGTGTGCTCCCTGACGGTCCAGGCGTCGCTGGATCGTCTTCTGGGGGTAAGGGCAACCTTGTCCTTATCCCCGTACACAGGATCAGATAGCATCAAGATTGCTCCTGAGTTGTCCTGTGGTATAGCCATCGGTTGCGACGGCTGGGGCGTGGGGGACATCCGTTTCGTTTCCTCTGCTGCCCGCTACTCCTCGTCGGCCACACCGGGATCTCTCCCGTAGGACATGACTTCCTCAAATTTCTTGTCCAGGATCTTTGACGCCAGCCAGCTCATCTTCGGAGGTGGTATCTGTGTCCGTTATGGCTACCATGCACCCCCCTCTTTCTGTTCCCGGGGTTTCATGGGGGTCTTCGATAGGTTGAAAAGATTATTCCCTCCAGGGTGGCAGGGAAACTCTAGGCTGTAGTCTCCACAGGCTTCGCCAGGGTCACCACGACTCCTTCAATCGAGGCCTTTGTCAGGTAAATCGGGGCCTTCACGACCTTGGGCGCCTCTGGGGCTTCACCTTAGGAGGAGGGCCAATGCCTCGCCCCCGCTTGGCTTTCTCTGTCGGGGTCGACCGGGGCTTCTCCCGAAGCTTAACCGGGTTCTCCGACTTCCTTTTCCCCGAGCCAGAGCGTTGGCTCGTGGTTGATGGCGTCAGGGACATCGCGCCATTCCTTGCAGCCGAGGAGCCCGGTGCTTTTCCTTTTGTTGGGACCCTGTCGCCGGAGCACCCTCAAAGGTCTTAGAAGACTGCTCTGACTTCTCACCTGCTGCTGGGCTCTTCCCCTGCGGCCAGTTAGGGAGTCGAGTCCGACGGTCCTTCAATGTCCGGATGGACATGTTCTTACAGAACGCGCAGTCCTCTTCCAAGTGCAAATTGTTGTTGTGAAGGCAGTAGAGGCACCGAGAGTGCTCATCTTCCTTAAAGACCTTCTGTAATCCACATCCAGGGCAGATCCTAAACAGCTTGGATCCAACAGGTGTTGTGTCTCCTTTGTCCTGGCCCATGTCAACGCGGGGTAGGCCTCAAGATCTTCCGGAATCCTCCAAGAAGAGAAACTCGACGAAAAATTCGGCCTTGAGGGGTGTAGAAAATTTCCAAAACGGGTTGCCGTTGGTCAGAAGAAGAATCGGTGGAGCTTGAGGCTCGAATTGACCGAAAAATAAGAGTAAACTCTTAGGAAAAGTAAAACGCAGTAAAAGCTCAAGAGCTATAGCACGAGGACTCCCAACACTTGAACGTGCAGTAAAAAAATTGAAATTGGTTGCCGCCAGAGGAGGGGCTTAGGTAGAGGGCAGTCATTGGCTGTGGGCAGTATGACCCAGAGACCAGTGATTGGTTATTAGTAGAAAGACAGTTCAGAAACAAAACTGAAACTGATTTTTTCTTTACCGAGCCTTCAAAGCCTGACGACGGGGAATATTCATGAGCATGTGAATCCATGTCAGACCCCATGCTGGAGAATTCAAATTATTGGCTTCTGGCATCCATTAGTACCATTTGAGAAAACCAATTCTATGCACAATCATGGCATTCGTTTATTTGAATTGTATTGTTCATTTATAAATGCGCTTAATACCAACAATTGGTTTCTAAGCGCAGGATCGGGAATCAAACCTGTTGTGCCACGTTGTCTTGCTTCCAAGACAAACGTGTTGCGGCTGAGCTATCCTTCCTCCCCTTTCTTCTTATAATTGACAAACTCAAGGGATTATTTGGAACTTTTAGTTAACATAAATCGCCTTGGTTTCAATGTCCAGAAGTTCTTGCATGTTTTTGTTACAACGTTTTGACCTTTGAATTCCCCAATACTTCAGACAGATTGTATAATTATCAGTTTGACAAATACGGTACCCATAATATAGCGGCAATGTTGTGCAATGACACTGTGTGAAAAACGTACACACTACTGGAGAGGACGCCCCTACGCACTTCTAAAAGGGCAACAAACCACACGCCCTTCATAGCATTCAATTCCTGAAAGCCATTTTTCAGCATTACATGCAAAACTCTCCTACATCCCAGGTGGAAAAGTCACCATACCTTTCTACCAACCCATTAAACAACTCCGAAGGTAACAGTCCTTTATGCAAAAATATTCATGATTTCTTTGGCTACTATAGTTTCATTATTACAAATCTCATATACAATTGTGGTTTATACAATACAGTGGCCAATCATAGAAACAAGAAGATTTTGATTATCCATCCTTCAAGAAAATTCATCTACTGTGGCGACGGATGTACATGAGATTGTTTACTCACTCTAAATGTTTCAATGTGGAATGATGAAGATAATTTGAACACCTTCCTAAATTCCATGCAACCAGTGTTACATGATTGTGCGTCAGTAATGTGTTCATGAGAAATCTCTCTCAAAATAATGCCAGAAGTCAGTGCGTCAGTAGTGTGTTCATGAGAAATCTCTCTCAAAATAATGCCAGAAGTCAGTTTGAATGAATCAATTCACGTTGAACTGCACACCAAATACCAGGTTATAGCTTAGAGTTTTCTGCCTGATCAATGTTGGAGTAAAGTTATACAGACAGAAACATGTTCGAGTACGGTCACACAGGTGACATTTCATATCTAAAAGATGTTTAGGAAACTATTCACTTATTTGCCAGTATATATGCAACTTGGGACATTTCTATATGTGTACATTAAGTTCATATATGTTGACTGTTTTGGTGGCACATACACAAAACAAATATTAATTCAATCAACTCTGTTAAATCACTTTCTAAATACAAAATGATTTGCTTTATGAAAAAAAGGAATGTATTCAAAATGCTAATTATACCAACTGATGTTTACATAGATACTGTTCTTAATATTTATGAGTGTCCCTGCCTTACAGTTTATAGTTGTAAAACCCCAGCACCACAGGCAGCTGGAGACTGGAAGGAAGGTGCCGGAAGCCAATATGTACAGTGTTGTAAGCTTCATTAGGGGTGTATGATTAATAATGGCAACTGCTGTGTCATACCATAGATCAAATGGCACGTAAGGGGTAAAAGCAAAGGATCTGCTCTCTGCCCATCTCAAACGTTTTCATCCTCAAAATGGGTAATCTGCACCATTTCATGTCAATTCAAATACTTCCTTTTTAAAGTCTTGGTCATGCACTTATTTTTACCAATATGCAACCAGTGGTTGATGTGCATGTTGGGATAAGTAAGCAAAGAGATGAGCGTAAGGTAGGGAGGGGGATCATGGAGAGGCGGGGGACGGGTTTGGGGGAAGACCACATACAAAAGTAAGCTGGTCAATTGCTGGTTGAGCAAAAGCGCAAGACGAAAATACTTAAGTCGCTCAAAACAACAATTGGTCGCTTAAATGATCCCTTTTGTGACCCTTGTCCTAGCCATGTAAGTAATATATCATGCAACACCCATCCTCCAACCCTGCAGTCTTCCAAACTGAAAGCCCAAGCAGGTGGCAGCAGTTTGTGGCGTTGTCTTTTTAAGACCAGCTCAAAGCTAGCACCCTTTTTGCTGGTAATTCCCACCAGATACTAGTGTCAACTTGTGATTGCAAGAATTTCCACCAATTTTTTGTGCTAAACTGTGATTGCAAAATAAAAGTAATTTTCTTCCACCAGTGGTGATTCTGCTAGCACTATACACATTACAATAATCAGGGTTTCCACTGGTTTGTAATGGCATTTTTACATTCCATATGCCATTGCTAACAGAAAGGTGGTTTTCACCAGCTTTAATGGATTCAACCCTTTCTGCAATGGTCTCTAAAATGTTATGTCCTAATATTACAAAATGAAAAACAAATGTGCATGCAACGTCTTCACGAGCCCCCACCATAGAGGTTAGATTGCCAGCATTTTGCAACAAAGTGCACAGTTAAACAATAATTATTAAACGTCATATTTATTATGTGAATTTACATGTGAAAGATATACAAAAGAAAATTACAGAGAAATGCCTTTTTAGTGCAGATTCTAATATTTTGGGAACAGGCAACAGTCTGATGATTGGAATGCTATAATTAAATGGCACATGCTTCCTTTTTTAAGTTATTTTTATTTGCTGAGGTTGGTGGGAGGATGAGAAGAAAATCTGAATGTCACTATGTAGATCAGGCCATGCACATAACTAAAGTCAAGACACAGATAAGTCAACATTATTTGTGTTTGAACATTTTAATTCTGTTTTTATAAATTAACCTCCACCAATGAAGGTTGATCTTTTAAGTTCACAAACTACCAGGCTCCTTTTCCAGCATGCCTTCTTTTCCTTGTAAATATCAGGTGTCCCAATGTGTATGCAGAACTAATAGATGAGATGCTTCTGGTTTGTAATGTTTGCTGATAGATCGTACTAATTCACCTTTTGAAAAATAACACTACATATTAATTTCACAAGCTGCTTAACAGCATACAGACAAAGGAATTTACCAGTAAAAGATCTGTGCCTTTGGGGCCACTACCAACTTGGTTACCAGCTTGTGAAGGGAGCAAAAAAGGCCTCCAGGAACAGGTATATCCGATTCTATTTTTTGACACTTTTTCAGTGTCCATGTTTTTGTTGGTATGTGTACTTACCATTTTTATTCCTTCAGTGGGACCTTTGTACCTTAACAGATTTTAGAATTGTGTCAAATGAAAAACAGTGAGTAAAGTCACAATGGTAAGCTTGTAGATTACGCACATTTTGGATCAGTCAATTAAAAACAATATGCATGTAATATCCCTTTGCCAGAGAACTGATAAAAACAAAAAATACCAACGCATAAAATAAGCACCAGAACATGGTATATTAAGGGTTGCGTTTGGATGTTGCTGCTTTGTAGTTATACATGGTCTACCATTTCAACAATGAAGTGGCAAGAGTTGGGGCAGATAACATGTAGACCAAAAAACTTGAAAGATTAATATGAAATGTAAAACATCCTACATTCAATGATAACTCTATGTGGCCTTTAATGGTCATGAAGTTTATGGAATTCCGTTGGGTGTTTGAGGCACACAAGAGGATAGGTTACAACTACTGGTGGGCATCTAAATCTTTACCACCTCTCATCTGGGAGAATATTCTGACAAGCTCTGAAAGAACAGTACATTCTTGCTGATCAAGGAGGTACTAGTTTGAACATTTAAGTTCTCAACACATCCCAACAGCTTGAACATCTCAGTAAATACACAAGCTTTAATTAGGCAGACAGAGATGGTAAGGGGCAAGAAATATATGTATACGATTTTTCTACTTGTAAAGAGACCAATATAAAAAACTGCCAAAGAGTAATGCAATTTTGTTTCATGTAAAACTCAAAACCAACCCTTCTGGAATCAGTAGTATATAAAAAAAATCTATTTACAGCACTTGCCATTTTATCATTAACAAATAGCATAAACAAAGTAATGCTGTAAATTCTTGTTTGTGTATAAAACAAAATGTACCCATATTCTATCACATTCATAACAGTGCAGGCAGTGGAAGGACTTTAGTTTTTATTTGACTGACCAAAATATTTTTGGGCCCCATGAAACATATCTGAGTTCTCAACAAACCTCTGGGGGTGTCCAATAATTGGTTTGAAGAGAAAAACTGCCCTAATATTCAATTCCTACAACACCTTAACATCGATATTCAGCAACTAATGACAAACAGCATCAACAGGAAAACAATATTTTGTTATATCTGGAACCCTGTAACAGTGTTTCTTGGTTGGAGTACAAAGTAGCAACTTCTTTTAGAGATTTATTTTTTCAGTTCTTTTATGTCCGGGTTACAATGTTGGAGGTTTTAATCCATATTTTTTTGCAACTTCTGTTTGGGCATAGGCAGCATCACACAATGAGTATAGGTGGGCCATCTCCATTTCCGACTTGGCGAGGTTGATAGCTTTGTTGAACATATCAATGGCTTTAACAAGATTTCCTCTGAAATGAAGAAATCAAAGTCAGGTTCTGCTGCTTTTTTGCACACACATATGTAAGGAATGCACTCAATTTGTATAATGCACCATGCATAGAAGAACAAAGGACTTACCTTAAGTTATTTTCTTTCTGATGAATTAGTCCTTCCTCACAGATTACTCACATTAGAAATAACCTCCAAATGCAGGTCTAGCTTCAGGAACTTTTTCTGCTACCATAACCTGCTTCAACTTTGCTATGCTTCGTGCTCGTGGCTCTGGATGTGATGTCATGGGCGGTATGTAAATGCCAATTGTGCAAACCGATTCCAATGATGCACATTTCCTCCATACAATCATCGGCTGAGGAACCACAGAAGTGAAATCCCTCATTTTAGAATGACTCAAAAGCAGTACAGAACAGGGGGAAGGAGAGTGATAAACCATCAACTACATAAACTCTGAAGCCCAACAAGACCAATTAGGGTATCCTGTGCTACAGGAATCATGGGAGTGTTGCTTACCAAAGACAGTCAGGGAAGCCCACGTAGTTACCCGACATATGTGCATAATAAGAGCAACACTCTGCAAAGCGGATGTAGCCGCTATGCCTCTGGTAGTATGTGCTCTGAAACCGGCAGGCCGTTCCTTCTTGGCTAGATCTAGCATTCTGAAATTCAGCAGAAAGGCTGCCTGGATAGTGTGTTTGATAGCAGCCCTGCCAGTCTGAGCACCAGGAAAGATCCAGTCTTTCTTCCTGATGTCCATCATCTAAGACACAGTATCAAAGAGCCCCCTTAAATTCTAAACTATAAAACCTCTGCTCAGACTTCCTGGTATTTCTTCCCTCCAACTCAGGCAACTAAGACAGAGTAGTAACTTTTTCCATGGAAGAGGCGAGGTAAGGAAGATTAAAAAAAAGGCTGGAAATTACTCGAACACTACAGAAGTGATGGTAATTGGGGAAATCGCCTAAAGGTTAAGCAACCTCAAAGGTCATTAAAGCTAAGGCACCAACTGAGGAAACATAAAGAACAAGTGTCAAATTTCATGCATGAACAACACACTGGCACAGTCGAAATTGGCAAGATAGCTCCAGCAAAAACTGCAGAACAGTGGTTATGAAGAGAAATTCCTGTTCTGGAATTCTTTAAAATATCAGAATAGTGGTTACATTCCTCTTAGAAGTGCCAATCCGCAGGCCCCTCCCCCTGGACAGCCACAACATTCCAGAAACTGCAATGTCGGACAGGATAAAGGGTCCAGCCACACTTCTGATGGCACCAGTTTGGTTTGAACAAATACACCATCTGAAGGGGAAGATCAGCTTAGTAGCCAGTTTACTGACTAAAAGCAACGTCAGACATCATCCCACTCACTGTAACTCAACCTCTCAGAAGCCAAACACAAAGATTGAGGCTCTTCAGGTGCGAATGCAAGACCCTGCCCGTTGACTGGGAGGGCAGGTCTACTCTCACCAGGAAGGAAAGATGGACATGTTCAGAAGTCCCAGATCCCACGTCCTCCATGACCGATAGTGTCAATCAGGATAAAGCTAGACCAGACACTTCACTAGTCACCAAGAATATAGGAACTGAGGTGAACACATAAGAAATTGAAGTTCCACACTACAATCAATGATTCACCTACTTAATGGAACCAAACAGCTTGCCCATCCTGTTGACACAGGAGGGGGAAGAGATCCACTTGAGTATGTCCTGCAAAAGGCAATGATCTTGTCCAGAAAGTTCTAATTTCACAGTTGTGAGACTGAGGAGAGCATGCTAAGGGCATCTGAAACAATGTTTTCCATCCAAGCCAGACATGCTGCCTACAGGGAGGTCACATGCTCCAGAGCAAAGAACCAGAGTCAAATTGCCAACCTGCATAAATGTAGCAACTCCACATAACCTCACTTGTTATGAGATAATGCATAGTCACTGCGTTGTCTCTCAGAATCTGGACACTTGTCTTGCACAGACAGAAGTAAAGGCACTGGGGATAGTCTGATGACTCAGTTCCAGGAGGCTGATGTGCTCCTCAATTCCCAGGAGTATTACAGTTAATTCACTGTCACATCATACAGGTGGGCACCCAGGTCCAAGAGGTATTCATGACCACTGTCAGCTGAGGCAAAGGTAGTCCAAAAGGCACCCCCTAGAGCAAATTGTTCACTGACAGTGTAGTAGCCACTGAAGTGATCTCATGCACAACTTGGCCATGTGACGGATCTGTGAACTTCGTCCTTTCTTCTCAGGGGCGAATCAACCCCCTTTGAGACTACAGAGGAGCGTCCACTCTACAAAACCATCCCCTAGGTGTTTGGGAAAGCGGACCTCACTGGCAGTGGCTCCCCTCTAGTGGACAAGGACTACCATTCCCATCCGGAACTCCCTATAAAGGATATCCTGTCTGCCTATATGTGAATAGAAACTACTGATGTTTCAGTTGATCCTCGCTCGAAACACACAAACATAGCTTCCTGAACGTTGGCTCAAAGTAATGCTGGAATGTTCAAACTCAGCAGCAGACTGAGAACACTCCCCTTTTAAGTAAGGGGTGGAGCCGTGCTACACCACAGAGCAGGCGGTGGCATGGAGGAAGCAAGAGACGAGAGAGAGCGATGCTGGGAGGTCGGCATGGGAAATGGTGCTACTACTGTGACTGAGATGGAATAAAGACTGTCTTAACTGGTTGCGTGACCACACTGCAGCCGTGGTGGGCCTGGTGACTGCGAACAGATGGCCAGATGAGGCAACGGAGGAACAAATCCTCTGTTCTCAGGGCAAAGACTGCTGAGTGTGTTGCGGCTGACATTTAACTGACATTTTTCAATCTGGAGAAGAAGGGTTCAATCAGTCTGTCCAAGACATAAAACTAGAGGTAAGGAAACCACCAAGTTGGTGGAGAAGTTTTAGGGAGAATTCTCTCTTTAGGCTGAATTTCCTAACCTAGTGAGTCCCCCAGCAGCTTTGCTGGATTTCTGGAGTTTGTTTTTTTCCTCCTGCCAAGAGTGAGACTCTTTCTCCCACTCTTGGACATGATTTATGGTGTTCCTTTGACTGCTCATGTGTTATGGGCTCCTTTACTCCATAGGGTCTCATGTTTTTACTATGTGTGTTACACAGCACCTTCCGTGCAGTAACACAGGGGTGTCATAGTGACACCCCACCATAGACTCCATACCCTGGGACTGACTACTGTCTCCCAGGGCATGTAAAGTCACCATTGGCTTTACTAGTCCCAAATTATTAGCAGAAACCAGTACAAACCATCATATTGTGGACATACTGGTCGGGGCAATTCGATTGCCCCGGGGTCTGTTAGACGAGGGGACACGTCTCCGTCCCCCCTGATCGAGTTTTGGCTGGTGGCAGTGGAAACTACTTTTTATATTCGATCGCAAATATTTTCCTATGGGATTTTCCCATTGTTCGAGGCTACCAACTTTAATTATTTAATTCTCATAGCCTCGAACATACCGCCGGTTTATTTAATTAATATTCATTCTCCGGTTGGTATTTTTTGCCAAGACTCGATTCTAAAATGGCGTTTGTGTTCTCTTCTGTGACTCCAACCCAAGTCGAGCCCTTTGTTCCACTTTTTGGCGGGCTTCTCCATAGAAGCCTCCAAAAGTGGTGCAACTCTGTCTGGGTACCACAGGGGGTGTGGGAGGGGGTTTAGGCACCCTGGACTGAGTTACCTTGGTAACTCAAGTCGCACTCTTGTGTGATTGGCCCAAGTGGTGAGCCGGCCGGCTCACCACTTAGCATGTTTGAGTGACAGCTAGGCTGAGTGAATGGGGGTTTTCTGCATAAAAGCAGGGCTTTGGGGACTGGAACTTCAGAAGTCGCCACAGGACCTGGGAATCCGACGAGGGAGAAGCTGAGCCGACCTACCACGACGACACCACCGGTGGAGCCCTGCAGAACCGACTCGCCACTTCCCGACGACAGAGAAGATCTCCCAGCTGGAGAGGCTTCTTCCCCCGACTGGTGGGCACAACCAGTTTACCTTTCTTTCTTCAGACCCCAGACCGGTTTGTGGTCAAACTGCCCGTGCCAAGCACCCCAGCAGCCGGATAGCCACTCGCCACTGAACCGCGAATCAACGGACCGCTCCTTGGTCCTGAGAAACTCTGCGGCTGGTCTCTTCCCTGGCAGCGCAACGGACTCCGGTCTTCCTCCACGACGAGATCCTCTTTTCCCCCGGACGAAGCACCGACTTGCATCCGCTGCCAGGAACAACTACTCCCGCTGGAGCGTTCTCACCACTTTAAGGTACTGTGTCCGCCAGGCCTCCCTTTCTAAAGATTGCTACAAGGTAATAATAACTCCTTAACCTTCTGGACTGGGCTGGCCGCCTTGATCCTCTAACTGGTCCCTTTCCTTGGTCCAACTCCTTTTTGAACCATTACAAGACTTTTTGTGCACTGCAACCGTGTGACCTTGGACACATTTCGTTTCGATCCTCCTAAAGCGGATCCAGCCTACTGACTCTGAATTCACGGTTTTACCTTGCCTTCCTCTCTTGTTATGCTCTTGTAAAAGTGTTGGGATCTGTTTCAATTTGTTCTCTGCTTTTCTCTCCCTTTTTAAAACGAATTATTAGAGTGCCATCTACGTTAAGCGCTCACCGCTGTCTGAAAAATAAGTGGGGCTTTACTTAACACTTGTCTAATATTCTTTTAAGGGAGTGTATCTTTTAGTGACCGTGTTTTTGAATTGCTTACTATTAGTGCCTGTGTGTTTTTCTAGATGTGGTTTTAAATAAATAATTATATCTCTTTTACACCAAGCCCTGGTCAGTGTTTACTTGTTCTATTGGGTTCTCTTGACCTATTGTGAATACTCTGTATACTGCCCAACTCTTCTTGAGGGAAGTCTGACTGCTCAGCCACAGCTACCAAGTGAATCTGTGTGGTACAGACTGCTACCAAGTGGGTTTACTGCAAAACACCTGTAGTCTTAAATCTTTTGCAGTGGTCCCAGAGGGAACTGCACAGTCGTTCTTGTTAGGCAGAAACCTAAGGGAGTCATCCCTCCACTCAAAGAACTTGCAACATTTAATTTGTAGAACGTATTACAACTTTTCTTGAAGAGCCTAAAGAGATCTGAAAACCTTTCTTTGGTGAACTGTGAAGAACACTGTTTTAACATGTGACCAATACCCAAAGATAGGCCCAAGTAACATTGACCGGACTAAGCCCGAACTAAGGGGATATTGTTCTGGCTTATTTTAGTTTTCTTTCCCTAAAGCGGTAGGGCCGTATAGTAAATAGGTTTATGGACGGAGGACTCCCTTTGTTTTAACATACAACAAACACCTTTAGTTTATAGGCAGGGAAATCCCTCTAAGCGATGGGGACAGTTAGGCATTTTTCCATTTAAGTTAAATTATATCATTGAAATGACAGTCCCAGCACTAGAAAAATCAGACCCAGAAGGTACAGAAATTGACAAGCTGGGATCGGGCTCTGGGGTTAAAAGAATCGCGCCCGCCGCATCTTCCGAGAGAAGGCCCTGCACAAACATGTGTCCATATCAGCCCAGATGCTCCAGAGCACCTGAGTGGGAGCTATGTTCTGTTGTTGGGGATTATTCTTATAGACTTTAGTATTGCTGGTTTCCCTAAAGTAAATCTTGTATTTCCTACTGGCTTTGGCCACACTCGTTTCCCTTCCAAATCCTGAACTGAAGAACTCGTTTCTAGTTAGGGAAAAGACTGCCTCAACCATAAAAAGAATAGCTACAGTGTTACTTACCTGTTATTGTTGCCGCTTTACATTCTTAACCTACTTCTGACACAATAATGCAATGTTGATACAAATAAGTGCTTTTACTGCCCTGACTAAAGTCACTCAGTGTGTGGATAAAAAAGTAAAGAATAATGTACTCACCTGCTTTATTTCTTCCTATTAGCCTAATGTGTGTTTGAGGTTATTAGTTGATACAGGATTTCTTTGGTTATCACTTGCCTTGTGTATATATAAAATAAATATAATGTAATGTAACTAAATGCATGTTTCTTTGTATTGGTGTATGTTCAGATTTATGGGTACTGATTTACAGCTCACATTCCTCCTTATAAGATAAGCCTGGCTGCTCTGCCGCTCTACCAAACTTGGGTAGTACAGGCCTAAATAAGAAGCTGGGGCCCTAAAACCCATGGATAAGTCTTGTAGAGGCCAATCCCAATTGGACTTTAGAAAAATGTACCCAACAGGAAGCTACCTGCATTTATCTACAAGACCACTGCTCAGACTTGATGCTGGGTTTGACTGCGCCATCAAATTACTTCCTGGATAGATCAGACCAGGACCCTCCTAGTAAAATACGTCTGCCCTTTAAATTGACCCTTGCAGACCATGACAAGGCAGTTTGGTTAAGGCAGGCCTGACCCGAAAAATGAACGATTTGGTAAAAAGGTCCACCCAGCTCCTTCCAAACTGGCATTCCTCTCCTTTCGACACCCTCCAGAGCGTAGTTTTCTAAGCAACCACTGCAGGCTCAAGGTCAACCACCTTTCCCACCTGAAGAGTGTTTACATCTGGTAGACTGGCCTTGCTCGCTGTCAATGTACCTCACGCACTTGCCAGGCACCCCCACTCTTTGTGGAATATCACCGGAGGAGACTGAAAACCCCTGCCCTAAATTGAAAGCTGGATTCACCAAACTAGTTACAAATGGAAAAGGGGCTGCTTGCAAATCCTCCAAGCAGGCCTAAATAATGCAGATTGTGTGACCTGGTTGATGGGCTACGGGACTGTGTTCCAGAGGTATTCCTGGTTTTAGACTTGTAGATTTGCTCCAGATGGATAAACAAAACTCCTCAGGCCATTTGGTATTGACCATCTTTTTAAGTGTCTTAGGGCCATGGACAATGACTGGGCCTGTGGCCCACCCTACACCCAAGGCATTTGAATTTGTCCCTGTACAAGGACAAATTCACAGTGGTCCTTATGCAAGATCCTTCGGCTCTGGAACTTCAGGATGGTCTGTGTGGCTAAACCTTGGTTGTGGTGCCCGCCAATCTTCAGAGGGACAACATTCTTATCGTTCCCTATCTTGAGCACGCTTCCTGGAGTTGGTGTTGGGCCGCATACACCACACTGGCTGCTCCCTGAAATTCCTGTGCCGACCACGAAAGTGGCAGCGGTGCACGGTTTAAATCCTACATCTTTCTGGTGCTAGAAGCCCGACGGAGAAGGAGATTGCACCACTGAGTCCTGTGGGAGGTCAGGAGGAGGACACGGACGCTGATTAGACATTCTACAAAGGTGTTTATTAAAGAATAGGAATAAAGCCCATCTTTCCCTATTCTACAAGGCATCCATACTCAACGAAAGTAGCTGAGGTGCTTGTCAGTAAATGTTTATAATTGAAAGCGTCCACCACTAACCTATCTGACACTACCAATATTTTGACAACTCAAAGTCAGGAAAATGGATCCCTTCTCCAGAAGTTTGATGACTTGTGTCTCATCCACCTTTCAATATAGGATCTTTAGATCTTCTTTAGTGATCACTTTTGCCAATTCATACGTTCCTTTGTTAGAGTTATAGGCTCTAGTTTCTTCTCTTGTCTTTTACTTTAAGGATTAATCCCTCTCTTGTTCACCAATAGACTTCGCTCACAACCCTCTGGGGTACTGGCCAGTTTTATAGTCCTTTTTTCTCTTTTCCTGGGTCTATTTCTACAAAGTCCAACTTATCTTCAGGCGTCTTGGTTCTCGCACGTTTTATTTCTTAGGCCTCCTTTGGATTCATCATATATTGGGGCCCTCCCAAAATAGCTCTCTTCTCTTGATATTTAGGTTCCAATATTGCTCTTTTTACTAAGACGAGTATGAGGACTCCAATAATGATTTTAGTTTACTTTTGTAATATTATCTCTCTTGACTGTGATGAGTGTGTACCATTCTAATGATGATTCTCATTCACTAGTTCGGTTTTCTCTCTTGACAGCAACGAGGATGAACATTCCAAGAATCGTTCTCTCACTCCCCTTGGTCCGCAGTTATCGCCATTACCTTCAGTATTTAGGGTTAACACCACTGGGTTTCTCGTTTGGGGAGTATCGGCTTCCTTTCTTCTCATTCGTGCTTCTCGTTGTCCCTCATCCATTTCTCTTCCTTCATTCGTCTTGGATGGTGCTCTGGGATATTGGTTACTGGCCTATATATCGACTGGTCTCGGCATGGTTATCTGGACCCCCTGGTCCACCACAAACCTCCTGTGGTCACGCCCCCTATCGCGGCATCTTTCAACTCCTTGGCTTCGGGACGCTGTGCATCACGCTTTAGTTCATTCAGAGTCCTTGATACTGGCAGCAGCACACCTGATACCCCTTGGTTCCTAACAGCTGTAGGACGTTGCATGTCTCATCTCGGCTGCTGCTCTCTGTAGCCAGCGTGTGAAATTCGCAGGTTGCGTTTTCGTTTCCCCACACTCCTCCCCATTTTGAATTGACGTAGCCGTGGGGCTTCCCCTGCACAGCAATCGGTTCCTTTTTTCCCCTTTCTCTGGTGGATTCTCTTCTCCATACATCCTCTTACTCGTCCCAGTGGAATGGGAGTTATCAAGGAGGTTTTCCATTATGGGTTGGCAATAGCACAGACATTATCAGGAAAAGCTGGTACTTTGGCAGGTTCTCTAGGGAGTTCCTCTTGGGAATGGGATGTCCTCAAGGGTGGCTCTACCAGTGAGGTCCCACTTGTCTCTACCCATAGGGAGAGTATTGCAGTGCGGGCTCACCTCCTTAGCCTGACAGTGGAGCTCCACCTTGGGGAGAAGGGACTAATTCCTGCGATTTATCACAGGCCTCAGATCTCAAAGGTCGCAGTTCTCTGTAAGTATGACAGACTTGATTCAAGTCCCCGAACAGAGTTGCTCAGGATCCACTGTGGTGGACTCACACGGAAAACGTAATGACAAGTGAACCATTTTGCAACTGTGGCCATTGGCGACCCTAGTCAGTGATGCATCTCTGAAAGGCTGCAGCACTCACCTGGACAAGCTGACAGGCCCTGTTGGAGAGACAACTTCATATAAACCTGTTGGAGCTGAGAGCGATCAGACTGGCACAGATGGCCTTTTTGCCCTCCATACAAGGGAAGGCGGTCCTGATCATGATAGACCACACAGCAGCCATGCACTACATCAAGAGGTGGTGTAGGGTCGCTCCCCCGTGCAGAGGCACAATGCAGCTCTGGTTCTGGGAGTTAAAGAACAAGATTTCTTTGTCAGCAATTCACTGCACCCAGAAGGGGAATACGACAGCGGACACCCTCAGCAAGCAGGGCTCATTCTCCCACAAGTCGGAAGTGTACCAGGAAGTCGTTCTAGAGATCTTGACAATTCCCTCACCGCACCCCACATGGACGTGTGAAGAGGAAGTGTGAACCTTTCTCCTCCATGGACTTTGCCCAGAAAGGAGCCCTGGGAGATGCATTTGTGGTGGATTGGAATGTCCAGCTCCTGTATGCATTTGATTCCTAACATGCTTCAAGTGATCAGGAGGTTGAAGTGGTATGGAGCAGCATGATCCAGATTGCCCTGGACTGGGCCAGAAAGAAGTGGTAGCAGACTTTCTGGATAGGGTCATCTGTCCGCCACATCTTCCCTGGAGGCCAGATGACCTCTCGCGGTCCCTCTAGGACTGGTTCTTCACCTGAGCGTACACACGCTCAATCTGCATGCCTGTCTTCTGAAAGGCTAAGGTACAGGTATTGGGACCTTCGGGAAGACGCTATGGAGGTGGTGTACTCAGCAAGAAGGCCAGCAACTAAGGATCTATACCGCTGCCATTGTAAAACATTTTGCAGCTAGTGTAGAGCACAGGATGCGTATCCCTTTTTATGTTATACCTCAAGGCTGCTGGCTTTTCTTCTTCATCTGGCAAGACAAGGCATTGAGGTCACCACCGCCAACGGCTACTTATCGGCGCTATCCATTTTTAAGCACACGCCAGAGCAAGGGTCGTTCTTCACGATCGCCTTGGTGGTTCAATTTTAAAGGATTGACTTATACCTTTCCTCCGACCGCTTACGTGGTGCCAGCATGGGACTTGAAAATTGGTGTTGACATTTCTTATGGCCTCTCCATTTGAGCCATTGCATTCATGTCCTCCAAGACTCCGGGGTCATGGAAAACAGCCTTCTTGGTCGCCATTTCCTGAGCTCGAAGACTGAGCAAATTGCAGGCCTTGTCTTGTAAGCTACCTTTTACAGTCTTTACTAAGGACAGGGTGACTCTTAGATTGCGCTCTATGTTCCGTAAGTAGGGTATGTCAGAGTTGAACATATTGCAGAACTTTTGTTTGCCAGCTTTTTATCCACTTCCTCATCCATCCAAGGAGGAAGAAAGGCTGCATAGACTCAACCCCAAAAGGGCTCAGTTTTTACATAGCAAGGACACACCAATTCAGACTGGTTGATAAACTGTTCATTGGTTATATGGGCCTGAAGATGGGCAAGGGAAAAACAAAGCAAACCATTTCTAGATGGATAGTGCTTCGTGTTTCTAATGCTATGTTAGAGCAGGTAAGCAGATTTCTAAAGGCTTCAGGGTACACGCCACTATGGGTGTGGACACTACTTCAGCTCTTCATAGGGGAGTACCTGTAAAGGATATCCGTCAGTTTGCGATGTGGTCTTTTAGACACACGTTCGCTAAAACACTATTGCCTGAACACAGTATCTGCAAATGAATCATTTTGGCAGAGCTATCCTCAAACAGATAATGGCATGATTGCCATGGAGGGCACTCCTTCCATCCTCCATGGTATCTTACTGCTGTAGGAGTCTATCTAAAACGAGGATTCGTGGGAGAACAAATTAAATGCCCCAGGTGATACTCTGATGGACGTTCCTCCTACTGATTCCTCATCACCATCCCAGCCTAAGGTTAAGGAGCTCCCTCCCTGGATTTTACAATAACAAATGTTTAAGCATGCACTCTTGTCTCTAATCCCCAACGCAGATGTGCAAAGGGAAAAAAAAAAATGACAAAGGAGGTCATGGGGCACCAAGCGTGCTATTTGTATTGATGTCGACATCACATCCGGTCCCAAGACTGATGACTCAAGGATTCCTAACACCAGGCCGCATGGCACCCCTGCTGGGGGAGACGGAGTTGCAATGCAGAAGAATATATCCAAGATGAGGAATCTGTGGGAGGAACCATCCATCAGAAGAAAGTTAACAGGGGAAAGTAATTTGTTATTTTCAGTATACTTGTGTGTTGCATGTTCTGGATTAACTATAGGAAATAACAAAACCATCAGCCTACCTCTGCCCTTGAGTTAAGCCCAACAGCTGTGCCATAGTTATTATTTTAGAGTTATGTTCTTTTGTTTGGAAATGTCTACCTTTTCCTTTGATGGATTCACAACCCTCAGAGGGATGTGGAAAATTCTCCCTAATTAACTACAATTCTAGAGAGGTGTCTAGGCCCCAAGTGTCATATAGATTGGAAGGCAAGAAAGCTGTAGTCCTGCTTTCCTTGTAGAATTCCTCAGGAAAATCTTCCACACAACCACCTTCCATGGATGTAAATCCATTGGTAATCGGATGATCAACCACATCATAATGTGTCCACGTTTAGTTAGGTCCTGAAGACCTTGCCCTAACTGGGTATCAACTGCGATTTCATAATGCAGCTGGTGTTGAAGCTGGTGCCAAGGCCAGAACACCTGAAATCAAAGCAGAGTGGCACATAGGTCGCAGTCGAAATATCAGAGGAACGAACCAAGCAGGGCAGTGTGCAGTTATCACCCAACGAGTTCCCTCCGAGGGCCTCAGAAGGCCTTGACTCCATTACCAGCACTGACGCCAAAGCCGCCATTGCTTAGGCAAGGATATCGAGCATCATACGCCTTGCCTCCTCCCACTGCTCCAGGGTAGTGGTGCTGGTGGGGAAGGGAACCCAGACTAGTTTATGGCCCTATTCCTCCGAGTAGTCCGATACACTGGAGTGAGAATGACTCCCTGAAGGAAGAATCTATAAAGGAGCACTATTCTCCTGTGGTGTTTCTTTATTTGATTTATTTTGTAACCACCTTCACAGGTTAGGGTCCACTTACCTCACTTTCTCAACCAGGCATGACATCTCTGAGGAGTCTGATAGAGTGGAAGTCTTGGTTGGAGTCTTGCCGCCCTTGTGGAGATGAAGTTTGGTGGCAAGTTTGTAGTAGGCCTTTGAATTAAGTTTGACAGGTCACGCAATTATCCATGACATGGTCAGGAGTCAAGCACCAGTGTTCTCACTCATAACAAATTGACCAGTCCAGCCGGCACATCAGAGTCATAGATGGCCTACATAGCACATCAATGTCAAGAGATGGTTGGAGGGTTTTTATTAAAATTTTTACAGGGCACCAAGAGCTGTCTTATGCTCTCTCTCATGTAGATTAAACGGTTCCCTCTCTAACCCAGGCGTCCTTATGCTCCAGGTTAGTATCTAGAGCTTACTGACCCCCTACTACCTATACTATAATTTTATAATGAGGTCCTAAAGTCAAGCTCCTTCCGGGGCCTCCTAGGCTGGCCCTACATTGTCAATGATGTTAGTTCTAAAAGGATTGTAAGAGTTGGCTTACAGTCACTCAAGCACCCCCGCTCTTCCTCTCATACCCTGGTGTTCCTGTCCCTCACTGATCTTCTAACCTCTCTTCCTGCTTCTTCCCTCTCTGTCCACCTCCTACCTCCACCCGCTGATGTTGCCTCCCTCTCCAACTATGCTCCCCTCAGACTCACTCCTACTACCTTGCCCTCTGCCACCACTACCCTGCCCTCTCCATGCCACCACCATAGCCTCACGACGCCACTACTGCCCTGCCCGCTCCGGGCCACCACTGCCCTGCCCGCTCCATGCCAATGTGATGAGGCTGATGAATACATCAGTAATCCCTTCTGCCCCGACACCGCCCCAGTACCGTAAAGAAAAGAGACGTTACAGACAGCTTGACCACCCCATGAACCTAGGGATGGTTGAGAATAGTAGTAAACCCAAGCTCCATGAAACAATATGCTCAACCAAAGTGAATCACCATGCAGTCCATAAAGTATTAGTTACGTTGTTCAACACGACTAGGGACTAAAAGTAGTTGTAGAATGCACAAACCGTGTGCAGTATAACTAGTGCCACACAGAAAAAAGTAACTGGAGGTTCCCGAGTACCAAGAAAGGGACTCACTATACTGATAGGCCAGTTGGATTATAGGTAGATCAGATGCTAAATACTTTGGCAGAGACATCATTGTATGGCAGACATATTTGACGAATAAACGCAGCTATAGGTCACCGATATGGATACAGGAAGACATGGGTGCAGTTTTCCTAATACAGAGGCCGCAGCAAGACTCAGAATTAACAAGGTTTCAGAACTCAAGATGCTGAATTTACAAAAACACAAGTATTCTAGAAACTCATGCAGAGCCCAGAAAGTAGCTCCCGGGCAGAGCCAGGGTCAGGAACAATGAAAGAAGTAATAGATGAATAGGACACAGGCACGAGACTGCAGTTCCAGGGACAAGAAGCGGTAGACTCCCAAGTTAATATTTAATAAGAGCATAAGACAACTGTTGATGTCCAACCGACTAGCACCCCAAATGACCACAAAGAACACAACATGCATGCTACAATTAATTAAAACCTTAAAGAAAAGAAGGAAATCCACTTCTAAACACGGTACCCCAACACCTGGGCCAGGCATTAAGAACACTAGCTATTCATTACAAGCCAAACAAGGAGAAGAGACCTACATAACTCCATCAGTACATGCAGACACCAGACGGCACACAGGGCAGAAAGGGAAGGCCTCATTGGGTCAGGATGACCAGGAGTATCCTTTAATTGGTATTATGGCAGACTGCAGAATTCTCTCCCCCCCCACTTAGGTTTTGCTCATATCTTGAAGCCCGGTCATAAGTGTGCAAGGTTGGTAAGTTAGGTACCAACCAACAGAAAGTCTCCATGCCACACTGCCTATGATGGATAACGTCAATAAATTAGCTGTCCCTGCAGTGATGTATTAGAGGTAGTATCTAGAGTGGGATGGGTCCAGGCGGAGCCATCAGATAGGCATAGACCAATCAAGTTAATAACCCTTATGTAACCTATATGTAGTTTGAGGCCCTAACAGACAACTCTGCAGGTTGTATAAACTGATAGTGTAATGAGAAGTCATTGCTGATGTAATTGAAAACTTGCTTGCAATCATTGAAAATATTGAGAGCTACGAGAACGAAATGCATGTATGCTGCCCCGGCTAGGATGGTTTGTTTGAAGAAAGATGGGTTTTGACATGCACCCGAGTCCTCCATCATTGAGTATTATTCCGACTGTGGTCCTGGGTGGACCTTTACACCACCACTACTCTGTCTTCCCCACACTGCTAATAAACAATAGTACTCCGCCCTCTGAACACTGCTATATCTTCGACTCCGTCAGCCCCCATTCACTCTCACAATCACATTTCACTCACTCTCTACACTTCTAACCTCACTCACTTATCTTGCATACACACTCACAACAGAATACTACTTGCTCTCAACCAACCAATGGTTCACCTTTTCTAAAAAACGCCCCCACATTTCAGTCAAATGTCCTTTGTGCTGCTGGTCTCCTGGTCTGTCGTCATCTCCTCCGCTGACCTAACCTGAATAACCTACACCTTTCAGTTTTGTGTCTTCCTTCTTAACCTCCTTCCCCTACTACAATGCGACTATTTACCCTAGCCAATCTTGTCCTGACTTCCATGCATGGGAGGTGTTGCAATGAACACAATTTACAAATAGGGGGCTATGCCACACCCCTTTTATCCGCATGGGGCTGCTGTGTTGAGACAATGGCGGCCCGCATTGGAAGGTATCCCAGTTCGTGTTAGGGGGTCGGCACGTGGAATGGATGGTCAGTAAGAAAATGTATCCATTAGAAAGCCACTCCATGGAAGTCAGTAGTAAATTTGTTTAAAGCAGGTCTTACCAGGCTGTTAGAGTGCAGCACCAGCCGGTGTTGGTAAACAGTGTGCAGTGTTCTCTGGTCGCTGCGCTGGCTTTCTAACCATTCCTAGAGTGTTTTTTCTCCTACGGCTGTCCTAACATGGTGTCTGGAGTCATCTGATCACAGGCTGGTTGCGGTCTTGTTTCTCAGTGGTCTGCCCAGATTTTGGCTGCCTCCTGACATGGTCAATTATTTCAATATTATTAGAGTATTTATTAAGCACAGACCTAGCTTCGGGCAGCAATATAGTGCTCTGCAATCATAGGAGGGCAGAACATGGTGAGGTAAGCAAAGAAACAAGGGAGTGGGGAGCCAACAGGGACGGACGGTTTAGTACTAAGGCATCTACAAGCAATCGGTGGGGGAAACAGTGGGAAGATCATCCAGTTGAAGGTAGTGAGTGGAGGCTGAGTAGACCTAGGCGTTTGAGGAACAGAAAAAAAACACTGACAAGCATTGTTAGGAGGTATGGTGTGATTCAAAGTGGTACTCTTAAGATACAGACATTTCCAGGAATGGGGGCCCTCTCATCTGCCACCTACCCCCTCTGGTGCAGGAATGGCTTTGGCTTCTATCCTGGTAGGCCTCCCAGCCCAGACTGAGCGGGGGTCCCTATCCCCTCTTAACAAGGTCAGCTTACTGACCTTGTCATAAACCTATTGGGTGAGAAGTTGTTACTCTTAACCGGATTGGAGGTTGCAGGCAAGCTGTGTTGGTAAAAGCATGAAATGTGCTACAACTGCCAGACAGCCCGTGGCCAGCATGACATCTACACTCGTTATTAGGCCACAGAGCAAAATGTGCACTCTACTCTAATCATTGGCTAGTGATGGAATCTTGGTGAATACAAAATGGTGTCCTGCCTGTACATGTAGAATTGAGATGGCAAGTGACACTTTATGGCTGGTTCATAGCTTGCAATTTTACATGTTTATCCCTGAGAAGGCAATCCAAGATGTATGCTCAATCTCTTCCAACTGATCTCTTCATGGTCTCTTCAAGCTTCCTTTTTTGATTGCGTTTTTGTTCTCGAACAATAACTCACCTGTTCGGACTGGTCTGCTGTAGGGACTGCATACTGGATTTGCAACTGGGATATGCAGCCTTAACATTTTGGATACTAGTCTGTTTATCAGCTTGTGGACTGTGCATCAGACTGTTACTAAGGATTCTGAATTGGACTGTTTTCTGGAATTCCCTCAGTCATCGAATCGCGCTTGCCTCAGATCATAAAGAGGGTCTCTCTACTAAAGGAATTCACAATTTGTTCCTTTTTCTCCCTTCTGTTCTGAGACCAGACTTCAAGGCTACGGGTATTTGTGAGGGCGTGGGCTTATTAATTTCCCTGCCCGAGTTGTTCTTATAGGAATGAATCCTCCCATTTTAACTTGCAGCAGGGCACCCATCAATCTCAATCTTTGTAGTACCCCTTAAAGATCAGCATTTTAAATACCCACCATCCTCAGTGACATCCGAGAGGTCAGTTGAGATCAACCACAGCCCCTTTTTGCCTTTACCCCCTGACATCACTTTTGGAAATCTACCATGGACATTGACTTCCAGCAAGCTTTACAGGGCTTAAAGCACAGGGGCGTTGGGGAGACCGGAACAGTTAAATGAAGAAGCGATCATTTCCAAAGTAACGTGCTGGAAAAAATGAACAGAGTGCATGGTGTACAGCTGACTGTGCATACCACCCGTGACATCACATCCAGAGTCATTGGCACAAACTATGCTGAGCAGAACCACAGTATGCCCACTAAAATAAATTGCAAGACCATACTTACCCTAGATGTCATTCTAAAGTGGGGAATCTGTGAGAAAGGAGTTCATTAGAAGGAGGGTTTAGGCATTGACATCCCCAACATGTTGGAGAATTCCTCACTGATGCACTAAGCATAACAAAATACCACCAGCAAGAATGACAACATAGGCAGACATAAGTTAACTATTGAATAACCCATTTGTAAAGATACAATGCCAGTTAGACGGATACTAATTGGGTACATTGAGAATGGTCATTTCCGTTGAATGAATGTTTTCAATGGCTAAAGATGCAAGTGTGACTAACTTGTAATATATAGAAATGTGGCTTTACTTCTACATTTTATGAAATGCTTTGCTGTATGTCGAAATTATGTTTTAGTAAGAATATGGTGTGGACATTCCTTTGTCTGTGTGTACGCTGCACTGTGTACTACTAGAGTGGGATGCTGTCACAAATGGCATTCAAGTAATGAAGCTGGGCCGCACAGCAAAGACCCACAATCTACAGTATTTCGTACTGGCTCTCCCAACATGGATTTGGACATATGCACTGGCTGTGTATTAGACACCAGGCATGCAACAGCCTTGTAGGTGTAGCATTCCCCGGCTTCACTCTCTTGAACACAGTGTTCAAGAGTGTGCGCCCACCAGAAGTCTAGGCCGAGAAGAGACCTCTCTTGCTCACACTTCGGGTGCATGCATCATGTGGGAAGAAAGATGGCTGGCTTCAGTATGCCTGTATGTGTTTGCCTGTTTACTGATAATTAAGCCCCCCCCACCCGCAAATGAGGCAAAAAAACTGGGGATTATCTTTGACTCCACTCGCTCCTTCTCTCCTCATATCTTGGACATCTGCAAAAAGTCCCACTACCAACTGCACCTTCTCAGAGGTATTCTACCTTTTCCCACTTTCCCCCAGAGGCTCACCGTCTCCAGAGCACAGGTCCTCTCTAGGCCAGACTACTGCATACGCCTCTTTCTCAACCTCCCTGCCTAAACTTTGTCCTCTTCAACTCATCCAGAACAGAACCGCAAGACTTATCCTTGGCCTCAAGCCCAGGGACCATATCTTTCCGGCGCTGAAATCCCTCTAATGACCCCCAGTGGCTGCAAGGATCAAGTTCAAGACCCTTTGCATTGTCCACAAGGCTTTCCGGGGCCTGGGCCCATAAACCTGCAATGCTCTCTATCTAAATACTCTCCCTCCCGCGCCCTCGGGTCGTCTTCCTCCAACGTTCTGCGAGTGAGCCATTTTTCCAAGCAGAAATATGGGGGGAGATCTTTATCCTCTGCAGCTGCCTCCCTCTGCAACAGCCTCCCTACCTCTCTACATCTTGAACCGGATCACCTAAAGTTCCGGAAACTCCTCAAGACCTTCCTCTTTGCCTCCTCCTCCTCCTCCTCTCTCTTGCTAACCACCTCCCCCTGCTTTCTTTCCCTCTAGCCGCTTCTCTCTGCTTCAGTTTGCCAACTGGCTGCTTGGTGCACCTTCAGCACAGGCACCATTTCGAGATGCCTGCACCTCGTTGCTGCCTGCCGGCAACCACACCAGGGGAAACCGCATGAGTTTCCATCCACAGGAGACGAATCTTACCCATGAGCTCCCCAGCCTCGAAGATTTTTCTCTTGGTTATCCCCCATTTGGGCTCCCCATGCTCACGCACCACGTGCTCCTCCAACCTGAGACAGTTTCACTGAGGTGCCACTTCCCGTGCACCCTCCTCAGACCCTGTCCATCATATCAGGGATTCCGTACCAGCTACACACAAGGGTCGCCTCCCACCAACAAGGCCAGCCCTTATACCCACGCAGCTCCAATCTGCTTCCTCACCTGCCCCATTTTGGAAAGATACTGCGTCCATCTGCGCTTACTGGAAGCACGACCAGTGAGTCTCCTGACTTTTTTTGGCCCAAGAAGAAGGCTATCAACCTATCCTGCCGAAACATCAGCAGCACACCCACCCAGACTTTCTATGGGCCTTTTTTGTTGTGCTGCCCCTTAAATCCCTAACATCATATCCAGACGTAGACCGAATATAAGGTCAGACTTTAGCCGGGCACAGGAGACATAGATTCAACCATCTCCCCATCTTAAATTCTCACAGTGTGTTCTCCATTCTCAATGACATAGGACATTTTGATTTTCAAGTTGTTGGTCATATGCAAAAATGATGAACCTACATCTCATGTCACTGAGTACAGTTTCCTTTATATAGTGAATTTTCAACTATGTAGGTTTTTTCATGAATGGACATCATGGATTGTTATGAAAAGAAACAACTGGATTTTTTTGCAATATAAAGTTTATTTAAAAAAAGCTCATAACAGAAAGTTAAATGATAAATTAAAATTCATTTTACATATATTTTTGAGTCATGTGTTTAGCATCAGCAAGCATGTTGCTTTTCTTAATGGTTGCCCAGAATGATATGCGTTCCCATTAGGGTCTAAATAACCAGTGTACACTGAATTCTCCCTGTACACCTCCTAGGATTTATAGAGGGGAGGACAACCCCCTTGTTACAGCTTCTCCAGCCCTCCAGTCCTTCCCGCTCCAGGGCAGCCTCTTTTTGTTCAACCAGGTGCACCGTCAGAGCCTCACAGGTCCCAAGCTTCCTCAACAGTCTTCTGCACTTGCCTTCGGGGCCTGCTCTGCCACAGCACTTCTGCACTCTCGGTTCCGACTCATGAGAATGGTAGCTCTTAGCACTTATAAAGAGAGGTGAGAGTGCACAGCTTCTTTAATTGGACTTTTCTTTTTAATCTGATAATTCTTAATCCTATGGATTATATATGTATTAGTTGGGTCAGCCCACTGTCTTGTGCCATCGTGTAGGGCACAGAAAATGAACACAGAGAGAAAAGACCTAAGCATGTATGCCCTCGGTGTGGGCCGCACACCCCAGTTTCCCACTTGGGGTTTAGTCAGTTTCTTTCGGTTTGCAATAAACTACACGCCACACTTTGACGATTTGTCAAAAAATTATATTCTTGATTTAATTTTCAAAATTAGAGCTTCTTGAAACTTATTTTGTACTTCATTGGTTTAAACTCCACCAATGAAGTTATTGCTGAAGAATGAGGCAAAATGTGAAACCCGTACGGCTAATGCATTTTGGAGTTTCCCTTCTTCAGAGCCAGGGTATTACTGTGTTGCACACATTGTAATTATTGCAATATCCACATTCAATAGAACACGCCACATTATCAGATTAGAGTTCCACAGTGCACTGTGCGTCAAGAGAAAAATTATGCCAAATTAAACAGGGCGCCCACAAGGACAAACAGATGTTTAACAAAAATGCGAGAACAAAGAAAAGAAAAAGAAGAAGAAACAGATTCCATCATTACAGGTGTTCCTGGCATAGCAAAGCATTCCCATACTTTACTTAAAATGATAATGATTATACCTTCTAGGCCATGACATTCCACTTTGATTAATCGCATAATTACTTAAATAAATTCTAATTTGCGTAATCACATATGTGCTTCAATTAATACCTGCATGGCACCATCTCATTCAGTTGAGTGCAGTATAACCTTATTTTCATGCGCAATGTCACCCGTACTGTGCCAAAAGTGATTCTTCACGACATCAAGTGCATTCAAAATTCTTTTGCCTATGCTTAGAGTGATGTGCTTTTTGTCACTAACCTGATTGCCAAGATTCGAAATGCACGCGGTCTGTGTGCGTGTTATTATCTTCAAGAGAACGCTGCCTAGCATGAAGAGAGCAATTCTTTTTGTTTCTGCTCTTGTTAATCTTACTAATTCACTTAAAATATCTTGCGATCTTGGATCGCGTATGCCTGTTCAATCTATACTGCTTACCTGGAGTGCAGCTTCAGCGTCCTGCTGTGTCGACTGCGACTGGCGTGTGCTGTTCGTGGTTCGTATGGTTGTCCTTAGCAACGTGAAATAAACAATATGGCCGCACGTACACTTACGTGTCGGCCATGTTGGTTGGGGCAATAGGTCTTCATTGTAAATGTGCGTGATGCATTTTAGAGCCGCAAGCTATGATTTAATGTAATAAGTTGCCGTGTCTGTAGTGTTTGAATTCTAGCAAGTGTAAGTAAAGAATGATGTCATGTAATGTGGCTTAAGGTTACATGTATTGCCATTAGGCTTGCACACTGTCAAAGACAGGTTGTAGATGTGTAATGACTGGCTAATGCGTAAGGCTGTAAAATAACGAATATTATGACGGATATTGCGCTAGAGGTACATGTGTCACGTCTTTGTTTTTCTTGATGTAATCATGAAATAATGAAAATATATCTTGATACACTATCAATACTTAGACATGTATGTAGTCAAAAAAAAGGAAATGGAAAGGGAAACTCTTTTTACTCAATGTCCTTTACAGTCTTCTCCAGACAGATATTGGGAGTCTAAAATGACCCCTTTGTTAAACATGGTAAACCTGCTAATAATATATTTGTGACATGATGAACGTATAACATTGCAATCTTATTGTATTTCACATGATTCGGTGAGCATGCATTGTTACATCATTATTATAGAAAGCAATTGAGATCAAACTCTTCAATGAGTCCTCACGGTGCTAAGGCTTCTAGGCGATCTATCCTGTAGGCCTCTCTTTGTTGTCTCCTCCTTTTGGAGTCTGTATTTTCCAATGTTTCCAAGACTTGGAACTTGACGAGAGATATTATGCTGTTTATCATTAAAGTGTCTTGCCACTGCTGAGTTAGTGTTTCTGTTTCTGATACACGACTTGTGCTCATTCATCCGGATTCTCAATTTCCGTCCAGTTTCTCCGACATAGTAGAGTCCGCATGGACAACGTATGCAATAAATGCAATTTTCAGTGTTCCAAGTTCCATAGCTTTTTATTGCAATCTTTTCACCTATATATGGGTGCGGGACTAGTCCCCCTTTGATGATGTTATTGCAATTACTGCAGTTTAAACATGGGAATGTTCCTGTTCTCTTTGACTTACTCCTTTTGGTTCTAATGTCCCTTGTGTTTACAAGTAGATCTTTTAGGTTACTCGATCTTTGGTACGCAAAAGTTGGAGTCTCTAAAAAGAGATTTCTAGTTCTTTCATCACTCTTAAGTATTGTCCAGTGCTTGTCCATCTTTTAATCTGCATACTTTGAGAAGAATATTTCGACACATAACAAGCTACCGACGGACACGGATCTTCTCTCCAGAGAAGGAGGCGCCATTCTTCCTCACGAACCAGAGTCGCTGAACTTGCAGGCCTGGCTCCTGCAGCACTAGAGTTGGGAGAATACGACATCCCGGCCGACTGCAGAGAGGTTCTTGCAAAGGCCAGGGCATCCTCAACTCTTAAGTGCTACGGACACAAATGGAAGAGGTTCTCTGTCTGGTGCCGAGCGCAGAAGATTAACCCTCTATGGATTACGGCCCCTCAAGTATTGCCGTACCTACTGTCTTTGGCCAAGGCTGGCCTATCTCACACCTCCATCAAGGTACATCTGGCTGCCGTCTCACATTACACCAGAACTACAGGATGTGCGTCCTTGTGGTCTCATCGTCTGGTGAAGGAATTTATGAAAGGACTGTTCCGATCATTCCCGCCAGTGAAGGCCCCTTCCCCGGCGTGGGAGCTCAACGTGGTACTAACTAGGCTCATGGGGGCCCCATTCGAGCCTATGCATTCAGTGCCGTTGAAGTTTGTCGTGGAAGACCGCATTCCTCGTGGCCATCACCTCTGCACGACGAGTGGGAGAGATCCAGGCCCTGTCTTGCAAGCCTCCATACTTGACTTTTCACGACACAAGGGTGGTGCTGAGGACGCACCCCTCCTTCATGCCCAAGGTGCCGTCGGACTTCCACCTCAACGAGCCCTTGGTGTTGCCAGTTTTCTTCCCGTCGCCTTCGTCGCCGGCTGAGAGGACTCTGCACTCGCTAGATCTGGCTAGAGCGCTGAATTTCTACGTGGACCGCACAAAGAGTTTCCGGAAGACATCACAGCTGTTTGTGAACTTTGGACCTGTGAATGAAGGGAAGGCTCTCTCGAAGACTTCCATTTCCAGATGGCTCTCCGGCTGCATCATGCACCGTCACCGGTTGGCAAACCGACCGCTGCCAGGCCGTCCGAGAACCCATTCGACCAGAGCGATCGCTGCTACTATGGCATTCCTGTCTGGTGTGCCCCTGCTCGACATCTGCAGGGCTGCTACGTGGAGGTCGACGCACACCTTCACGAGTTTCTACTGCGTCGATCGGGATTCCAGGGAGGAGTCCAGAGTCGGCCAGGCAGTGCTGCGCAACCTGTTCGCCTAAGGTGAGCCTGGTGAGGAGGTAAAAGTTGCTTAATGTTGAGTTGTTGTTTTGCTTGATATTGAGCCTTGTGCCACCTCCCGTGGTTGTGCATGTGTATACTGCTATGTATTCTTATATTCATGAGCATGTGAATCCATGCCAGACCCCATGCTAGAGAAGGAACAAGTTACTTACCTGTAACTGTTGTTCTCCAGCATGGGTCTGGCATGGATTCACATCCGAACCCTCCCGCCTACCCCTCTGCGGCTCTTCACTTGGTCATACTGCCACTTCACGTGCTACCAAATCTGAGGATGGCTGCCAGGGGAGGGGCTTAGGCAGAGGGCAGTCATTGGCTGGGGGCAGTATGACCCAGAGACCAGTGATTGGTTACTACTGAGAAAGACAGATCAGAAACTGATATTGATTTTTTCTATACCGAGGATTCCCGGCCTGACGACGGGGAATATTCATGAGCATGTGAATCCATGCCAGACTCCATGCTGGAGAAATGTGGTTTATTTTCTGTAAAACAATAAACATTACCACACATGTTCTGAGCTACTCTTGGGCCAGGAATCCTAGGGCAGAGGCAGACAAGACCACATCTTGTAGGTATTTGAAAAGGCTGTCTGGGTCAGAGACCGTCTTCATTTTGTGTTGGAGCAGGTAAGTTTGAATGCGGCAGCCCCAAATAATTGGGTGGCTGCCAAATGTTAAAAGGATGCACAATTGTGATTTAGGGCTGAATGCACAACTACTCAAATGTCCTATATGACAACACTTACACATTGTCGATTGCTGGCACGAGTGACAGAAAGAGACGCAAAACATACTCGAAGGACCAGGATTAATCTCTATTGCGTGATACAGGGTGGTCAATGGACTGTTCAGTTGCGCCACCAGACAGGCTTACTCTAAAAAGAGAATGTGTCCTTTCAATTAGTTTAGAGTGCAGCTCAACTAAGGGAACGCCTACAACCTAGGCCTTATTATAAAATGTTAGAACAGGTTCCCGTTAGAATCACAACTCATAAATAGAAAACGTTAATGCGTGCCAGCAAATTAGACTAATATGTCAGGTTGACAAGTCATCAATCTACTAACAATTATTACTATGGGCCTCATCAGGGGTGTGTGGAGCAGCAAAAATGTAGCGGTAACACCATTACCGCTCTGCCCAATCCCGAATTTGGGTGGAAAGCTGGAGATTTAGCTCCAGCTCTGAGCTGGTTGTCAACCTGCAGCTTTCCATCCGTTTTTGGCACCATTACAGCCAAAAATCCCCATAGAGTCCTATGGACTCAAGAAAATGGTGAATGACTGCCTTAGCACTACTCTGATTGGGCGCTAATAGCGCCGGACCTAGTAGCAGTAACGCTAATTGCATTGGTGGTATCCCGGTGCAATTACCGCCGGGATACCACCAATGCTTTGATGAGGCCCTATGTAAGCAAGGGAACCTGTTCTAATCTCTACTGCAGTATCTGCTCAAGATGCCACCCTGACAGCAAAGCACTGCTGAGATCTTCAGATTTCAGCTTTCTCAATAGCCGGAAAGTACCATAAGCAGTGCTCCCTCCTCCCCAATCAGCACATATAGCAGAGCTAAAAGCCCCCACGTTCCCTCTGTGACCTAAAGACACATTGTTCCTTGCCCTTCTCGACCTAACATGAAGAGGCAAGAGCACCAGAGACTTCAAACTGGGAAGAGGTACAGCCAGAAGCCCATTGTGGAAAAGAATATTTACAACCAAACAATGTATCAAAAACCCCTGCCAGTCCAAGGGACCTAGGTTTACCTCAATTTAATTAGTGGACCATAATCTCTAATACCTGGATACTAGACTTTAGCTGCACCATAACCCAGCAACATTTGACCTGGTCTTCGGGCCAGGTTCATGCTGCTAGTACTCAACTATAGAAAAATGTGTTATATCCTGTAAAATAAATTCTGTTTAGGGATGTGTTAACCCTTAATTAATAAACATTGGTGAATGGGGGATGTCCAGGTTGACCGAGAAATCTCACGGTTAGCATAACACACAGGGTCACGACAAAGACACTTAACTATTTCACTAAGTTACAAACCTGTAATTCCACATTACCTTTCTTCCTGCAAAGTCAGAAAAATATGCTGACCAATATATGGAGTGGACATTGCCTCATGGAATGGTATAAACCATTAGTCCAACTTCAATCACACAGCTCCCCTTCCGAGAGGGGAGCCATGAGCGTGCCTTCACATTCACCACTAGGCGAATCGGGGAGATTTGAGGGCAACCCTGCTGCTAATTTTATGGATAGGCACATTGCACCACATTCTGCTTTTGGGCATCCCTCGTTTGCCAAACTATTTTGCAGAAGATGGCTGTTAGGAAAGATTTTCTTTTGGTACCTTTCCCCTCCATAGATTCTTATGGGACCCCATTCTTTTTGCTTGTTTTGACCCCTAACCTTACTTTTGGGAGGTCACTAAAGACTTCTGCTTTACTTACCTAGCATGTTTTTTTTCAAATGGCGACTAAGGCATTCTTAGATCAGGAGATGGTTTCGGAAGAGGAGGATCTCTCTAAAAGTTGGTCGCTGGGCATATGTGATGGCCAGTGGTTGTCCAAGTGGTGCAGATCCTTACAATTGGTGGCCTTGCGCTTGCTCTGACCCTGAATCTTGGATAAAAAGAGGGCTCCTGCAACTGTTCATCGGATCACTGTTAGAGCCAAGTCTTCTCCAAAGAAAAGCAGCCTGCTGACAATCCGAAGACTACCTCTGCAGCTGACCAGCATCTACTCCAGTGTTGTCCCAGTAAAGCCCTGCTCCTATGTCCTGATCTCAAGAAGGCCTTTGTTGGTGCTCGACCCGCTGGATGGTGGGAAAAACCAGTCTTGGCCCCTGCTTGAGGATCCATGCTCTGAGCCTGCAGGAGTGTCACTGGGCCAAGCAACTACCTCACTGCAGCTGTTGTTGCGAGTAGAGCTCTGGAACTTTGCAGATCATCTGCATATGCCACATGTTGCCTGCTCCTGCATTTTCAGTCTCACTTCAAGGGAAGCTGGGCTGGTGCTGCTCCTGTGTTCATCAATGTATGCCTGTCGACACCTGACTGTGGTAACTCTCATTGGCACACTCCTTCAATCTCTGTGGCATCTTGAGACACTTGCTGCACAGGGGTCTTTGACAGGATACCTGAATCTCTTTTGCAACCATGACATGTACTGTCTGTGGAAAGTTTAACAGCTTGTTTTCCCTTTAACCGTAAGACTTTTTGTTTGGCTTCAATCGTTGGTTAACACTGAATGCAATCCTTTTTAACCTCGACTTTTGCAAATTCTGAAAACCGACGGCTGCTCTTTCCTAACCAATGATCTTTTCTTTTGGGGTTACAGTTGAATAACTCTAAAGTTATTTACCTATTACAGCTGTATGAATTCAGCATATTTTTAATATGCAGAACGGAAAAGAAAGTTAACTGTAACCCTAGTTCATCATAGGTATCTTCATTAATAGTGTTGGGTATAATCTAGGAACCCATCTTAATAAAAAATATAATTTACACACAGAGGTATGCAAAAGCACAAAAGATCAGGCGGCTTACTTTTTAGTTCTTTTCAGTACTTTTAGGGCTGATTTTCTATACTCTGGCCTGGTGGACAGATGTATAGAACGCCAAGCTAGTTTAGTGACTGGGACAACTCTGGGAGATCTAACCAAACCAGTTCAAGGTAGCTGGACGAGTGGTCAAGGCCAAGTCTCAGGAGGGGTGAGCCTGGTAAGGGATCCTCAATGAGCGCACAGCGAAAAGTCAAGGAACACACTTACACAGTTAAACAAACTCATTTATTTATGGCCATAACACTATAAAAAAATACTACTAGCATGTAAAATTACCACATAAGACTAAATGAATTATATATACATATATACATATATATACATATACATATACATATACACACACAATCACTGGAGCAGGGCAAAATACATAAAACCCTGCAAAAGAAGGTAAGTATTAGTATGCAGCACTACCGGTCGACAGAGATACAACGCTAACTTTAAAAGTCCATCCCCAAGATGTATGGGGCCCTTTGGCCAAATGTTCCACACAGTTTTGTGAGATAGGAAAAAAAAAGTGGAGGGCTTCAATGAAGAATTCCAAGGGCTAGAGGACAAGTTGTTCTAGTGAATAAAAGTGTACTCCACTTTCGGAACGCAAACAGTTACAAATGTTTCTAAAAGTTACCAAACTTATAAAAGAGGATACAGGGGGTTCAGGTTAGTACTGTTACAACTCACTCGCCCCCCGTACTCCGATTCTTCTTAGGACTTGGCAAGTCTTCAGAAGAGGGTACAAGGTTGCTTCTCCCGCAGTCAGATTTGGTGCTTGATGCCCAAGGGTTGCAGGTTCGAGCACTTCTCTGGTCAGTGACGGATGCTGGTGCAAGGTCTTCAGGATGCAGAATGCAGAATAACTATGCAGGGCCCCCCCTCTCACCACAGGACTGGATGCAGGAAGGCTGTTTTGGATGACGGCCACTGATGCACAGCGATGCATGGAGACACACTTGTCTTGGACATACCTCTACTACGATCTCAGGGCCACTCGATGCAGGAACCACAACATTTGGCAGAGACGAGTCCTGTAGCACAAGCTGCCAAACCTTAAAGTTCTAGGCTTCAACACAGAACAGCGATGTCTGCAGCACGGTAGACCAAACTCTGAGATGGGTAGCCACTGGGTGATCCAGGGGCATTGAAAAGGGCTCTTCTTCGCAGGACTCGGAGGTGAATTTGCAAATGAATGTTCGCTCCACTGCAAGGGTAGACGCTCCTTCACAGGACTTCTGGAGATCACCTATGACAATGGGCTCTTCCAGGACAGCAGCAGAAGTTGGTCGCCAGGCCTTCTTCCAACAGGTCCATGGTCTCCTTGCACATCTTGCAGCTGCTTCATGTTTCTTCCAGGATCTCTCTGGAATGGGTGCCAGTGTCGCCCTCTTATCCAAAAGGCAGGTAAGAGGCAAAACTCCCACTAGCCAATCTAAGATCTGGCACACACACACTGGTGCGCGCACCCACACAGGCACAACCCTCCAACCCCCTCTAAAGTGGTCCAATCAGGACATTGGAGGCACAGCTCATGCATACCTGTTAGGGAGATGTATCAGCATTATGCTTAATCCCCTCAACTAGTGAAACCACCAGCATGTTTTGCTGGACTTGTGGACCTTTTCTTGTTCTCCTGAATGAGGATAGCCTTTTTCCCTTCATTCATTCTTTTCGGCTCTAATCATGGGAACTCTGTTTTGTATATTTTACTTAAAATTTTGTATTGTTTGTTTGGCTGAATATTTCAACCTTTCAATATTAACATAACATTGTTATTCCATATTACATCATTATGATGATCATACACTGCTAAAGAGAGTAGGACCAAAGCAAAAATAACAGTAACATAGTCACATCATTCTAAACTTTAAAAGAATTGCATGCTCTAAAATACTAATTATCCCTACAAATCATACAACCTATAAATTCAATGTTATACGTTGACCACCATGCATTAGCTGCCATATAAAACCATCTGCAACATTTCTTTAATTACTAAACAGATATCTCATTTATCAGTTTAGGACATGCAATCAAAAGATGTTTGAGTGTTTCCAAACACCTTGTTAAGTTAAAAAAGCCACATTTCCTCTGAGCAAGTAGACACTTGTATCTTCCTTTGCCGGATCTATGGACCCCCCCATATGATCTCTGTGCTTTGTTCTATCTCCTCCTCTCCCATTAATGGTGGCACCCGCTGGGATGCCCTCATGGCTTCTTCCGACTCCTCCAGAGTCATCCTTAATGTCTGCGTAAATGGCAGTGTCATGGTCCAAGGTCCTCAGGCCAATCTCCTCCTCTTTGATAGGCGTTTCCCTCGCCTCATCAACTTACTCTCATATCCAGCTGTCCCCTCCTCTCACTCCTTGGCTACGTTGCACACTCTTTCCTCCTACTCCTCTGCCACTCTTCAGGCTTCCTCCACAACTCTGCAGGGCGTACGTCCGATTTGTACCCCTCCCCGGAAGGTCTTTAAGGCCGGCAACCTTCTTCATCTTGCCACTCTCAACTCTCGCTCTGCTGTCAAACACTCCTCTGACATCTGCCACCTCCTTGAAGAACTGGACCTTGATGTCCTCGGTCTTACGGAGACATGGTTCACGGCCAGCTCTGTCACGAGTTTTGACACTCCCTGATGGCTACAAGATCCTCTCTGCACCCAGATCCATTCGACCTGGAGGGGGCGTAGCCCTGATCTTTCCTGAATGGATTCCTGCCATTATCATTCCCACTCAGATTTACTTCTCTTTTGAATGCCTTGTCTGCAGGCTATCAATCTCTCCTAACCACTCTCTTACTGTTGCTACTCTCTACCCCCTGCCCCACAGGCAAAATACCTCTTTCCTCTCTGAGTGGCATGACACTGCCTCCTCCCTCCTGGCCTCAACCACTCAATTCCTCCTCGGTGACCTCAAAATCCACCTCGATTCTCCCAGTTCCTCATCTCTGCTCTTTCGCAACCTCCGATTCCCTCTCCCTCTCTATCCTCCCCTCTGGCCCGACACACACACTGCAGGACACACACTTGATGTCTTGATCTCCCCTGGCCTCCCCCCCCTCCACCCCTCTGACCACTCCTCTCTCCTGGAGTGACCACTGCCTTCTCTCCTCCCATCGCTCATTCTCTTCCCCCCCCAAGCCAACCCCACCCCAACACTGCCACTTACTTTCTTGGACATTCGACCTATGAAGCGTGCGTCAGCTGAGGCCTTCGCTGCCACCTTCTCTCCCCCTCCTCTGGCTGACTCACATCCGGACACAACCCTGTCCCTTCTCTGCGCTTCTATCTCTGATACTCTTGATGCTCTTGCCCCTGTCATGAGGATCTGCTTGAAGTCCAACGCCAAGTGCAATTCCTGGTGTTACTCCGACCTAGCGACACGTAAGTGTAGGGCGGCTGAGAGGAAATGGAAGGCTTCTTGCTCATCCTCTGACAAACTGGTCTGTCGCCTGCTCCAAAAGCAATACCGACTCTCTGTTCGCACTAAGAAGAGAGCCCACATTCAAGCCCATGTCTCTGCGGCATCTAACAACTCGGCCAAACTCTAAAATCTGCAAGGAGCTTGCCACCCTTTGGCAGTCTCCCCCCTCCTCTTGCATCCCAGGCTCTCTGCAATGCCCTTGTCTCACACTTCATCTCAAAAACCCAGGACATCCGGTCCACCCTCTCCCCCTGCCCCTCCTATTCCCTCTCAGTCTGTGCTTGCAGACCCCCTCCTTTAATCACCCCCCACCGTCCTCCTCTTCCTTTCCTATTTTCTCCCCTGACTAGGTCGCTAGACAAGTCCGATCTATGAAAGCATCGTCAAAACAGGTTCATCCCAGCTCCTCTAAAACCATCAAGGACCACATTGACGCCCTCGCTCCGGCCCTTTCTGATTTTTGCAACCACTCCTTTGCCTTAGGATCCTTCTCCTCCCCTCTGAAGCACTCACTTGTGGATCCTCTTCTCAAGAAACCCACAACTGATCCTTCTTGTCCAGCTAACTATCACCCAATTTCCATTACTCACTTTCTTGGCAAACTCCTGGAAAAGTTGGCCATCTCTCAGCTTAACCTTCATTCCAATTCTGTTGGCTGTCTCCATGACCACCAGTCTGGCTTCAGAGCTGCCAGAAGCACGGAAACTGCTCTCCTGAACATCCGTGAAGATCTGCTCTCCAACCTGGACTGCAACATTCCCTCTGTCCTCATCCTTCTTGATCTCTCTTCTGCCTTCGAAACGGTCAACCACACCATCCTGCTCAACCGTCTTCGTGAAAACCTGGGTCGTACTGATCTGGCTCTGGCCTGGCTTACCTCTTTCCTCTCTGATCAACCCTCCCAGGTCCAACAGGGGTCCTTCCTTTCCTCTATCTTCCTCTCTACCTGAGGTGTTCCTCACGGGTCTAACCGCTCACCTTGGCTCTTCAACCAATACCTGGCAACTCTCACCCACTGCATTGCCATTTTCTGCTACAATTTCCAGTGCTACGCTGATGACACTCCACTCCTTTTCCGGCTGCCCTGGGCCACCTCCTCTCCCTCTCTCATCTCGGACTAACTAACTGCCATTCAAGAGTGGTGTGCCGCCATGATCTTTGTCTGAATACCAGCAAGACTGAGATCCTCCTCATCTGCACACCATCTCCATCCTTTTCCCTCACTCTCTGACCGGCCTCCCATGGCCCTCCTCCTACCCCTACCTGTGAGGCTAAGAACCTTGGTGTCATCTTTGACTCCACACTTTCCTTCTCTGCCCATATCTCTGAGGTCTCTAAAAAGTCCAACTGCCTACTGCACCCCCTCAGATGTACTCTGCCTTTTCTCTCCTTCTCTCAGAAGCTCTAGGCTGGACTATTAACAGCCTCTTTCTAAATCTACCTGCCTCTACTCTCCACCCTCTGCAACTTATCCAGAACAGGACTGCGAGACTTGTCCTTGGCCTCAAGCCCTGCGATCGTATCTCTCCAGCTCTGAAGTCTCCAAAATATCTTCAGCTATCCCTCCGCAAATACCTCCCCTCTCAAGCTCTTTGCTCCTCTAACTCCCTCTGTTTCAATCGTTTTTCAAAGAAACGAGCTGGGGGTAGATCTCTATCTTCGGCTGGGGCCTCCCTCTGGAACAGCCTACCTGCCACTCTAAACCGAGGAGAACCATCTCCGGTTCCACAAGCACCTCAAGACCTTCGTCTTTGCTTCCGCCTTCGCTCCCCCTCTCCCCTGCTGATCTGCTCTCTTGGCACTCTGCACCTGGCCACCCGCGGTCCTCTGGGCCCAGGTACCTACTCACCCTGCCACCCTCTTGCACTGCCTCCTGGCCACCACTTGCACTGGGGATTGTATCTGTACCCAGACAGCCCCTCCCCCCTTTTTGTTCCTTCTTTTTCTGCACTTATCAGACTTACCCAGTCTGCTGCCTTAAACACAGCACTTGCCAGCTACACTACCACTGTTTATTTCCTCCATTTTCTATTTATTTTATTTATTATTTATCTGCTCTCCTCTGCTCCTTACTTTCCACCCTCTCCCTTGCATGCACTTTTTCCCTTTTCCATTTCCCATGCACTTGCGCATTCTCAATGTCACTGGGCCTAGTAAGATCGTTGATTTGTTGTGTTCTTTCTCCCCTGTTCCCCTCCATTGCCTAGTCGCGCTCTGAAACACCTGTGTATAAGCGCGATACAAAAAAATATATCTTGAACCAAACACCTCCCTTGTCAGTCACAAGTTAAATCTAAATTTCATGAACTAATCTTGTTTTTGAACAAGGGATTTTCTTCAGATATATTGGCAAGACATTCATCTTCTTTTCATAACAAAAAAGTGCAAGTGCTTTATATTTAGTGCACTGTTCTCTAGTTCGGGCCCAATCATACCGCCAAAACAATTGTTTAGCCTTATACGGGGTCCTAACCACCATCTCTGCCGAGACTGCCACTAGATTCATTATTTTCAAGTAACTTCGTTTTTAAGCTTCCGATTGATTATAGTGATTAGGTAATAGGTCTGCAATATATGTCGCTAATGATTTTGAGTGCTCCATTATGTATTTCCTGTATAAAGTCAAAACTTTCCAATTGACAATTATCTTGAGGGACAGGAGTTCCAACTCATACCTAATTGGTTGCAACGGGAAAGCCAATACTTTTTTCCAAATAGACCTTCGAGACAAGTGCACTCAATAGTATGATTAGAAAGACCTGATCCAGCAGTGTATGTCAATGTTGGAACAGCTTTTTGCTTGTAGTAAACCAGCAGGGGAAAACAGGAGATTTTTCTGTATTTATGTATAACGAGACCCTGAGATGCTGCAGTCAGCGCTTTCTTCTTTAACTCATCTCTGAACGGAATCTGATGCTACACTAATACACATTCCCAAATATTTACATTCCATTACCTGTGTTTAAGGGATTTTATTTACATAGCATTTATAATTAGAATACTTTACCATTCCTTTTTCGTGTTATGTTTAATACATTGGATTTACAAACAATGGTCAAACAATGATCAGCCACATACTCCTCTAGGCTTCTCAATTGCCTTTGTAGCCCCTCTGGAGTCTTTATTCAATGGAGTCTTGCTTTCCTGTGCAGTGTTTCGGGGAGCCCTTTGGGTTCTCCTTTTCATACTCTTATATGTTCCTTTAAAACAACTATTCTTAAGGATGACAATGCATTACTTACCGTAAAAGCATTTCTGATGGTTGTATCTGCTTAGATTCACATGCTGTGCATAGGTCCGACATCCAGTGGTCACTGCGGAGTATTGCATTTTGTTTTTTGTAGTCGAAAAGGGGACGTCGACAAGGCGTGTCTGTAACACTATCCCTATAGTGACGTGCGTTGTACCCACAATCCCTCACGCGTCGAGGTCCCTCTGTTTGTATTTTTTCTGCCCTGAGGGAGCCTTCTCTACGTGAGTGAGTACAGAAAAGAGAGCGAGATGTAGAAGATGTCTATGTTCCTTCCATCCGAGCGGGGAGGAAGGGTGGGCGCATGTGAATCTAAGCAGATACAACCATCAGAAATGCTTTTACGGTAAGTAATGCATTGTCTTCTGATGTTTGTTAATCTGCTTAGAATCACATGTTGTGCCTAGACTAGCGAGCAGTACCCGGAGTTGGCGGTGGGTTATGAGAAGGAACAGTAGAGAAAAGATGTCTTAATACTGCCTGTCCCACCTGGGAGTCAGATCTAGAGTGTGCATCTAGACAGTAGTGTTTTGTAAAGGTGTGCACAGAACTCCAGGTAGCCGCTTTGCAGATGGACTCAAGGGGAACATTTGCAATGAACGCTATGGAAGCCCCAGTGCCTCGAGTGGAATGTGCTCTTGGCTTGAAGGGTAGTTCTCTCTTAGCAAGAGTGTAACAGAGTGATGCACTGAACAATCCATCTAGATATAGTGGACTTTGAGACTGCATCTCCTTCTCTTCCTGCTGCCACCGAGACAAAGAACTGATTAGTCTTTCTCAGTGGTCTAGTTCTTTCCATGTAGAACATGACAGCTCTGCGTACATCTAGTGTATGCAGACTTTTTTCTCCCAAGCTGGAAGGGTTTTGAAAGAACGTTGGTAGTTCTATTGACTGGTTGACATGAAACTTCGAGATGAATTTTGGTGCAAACCTTGGGTGTGTGCGTAGAACCACCTTATCTTTGTGAACTGTTACGAAAGGGTCTAGAACAGAAAGAGCCTGTAGTTCACTTACTCTCCTAATGGAGGCGATAGCTATTAGGAAAGCAGTCTTAAGAGTGAGGTCCTTAAGAGTTGCTTTGTGCATGGGTTCAAAGGGAGGGCCCATGAGTCTAGAAAGTACCACATTCAAGTCCCATCCGGGAGCTGGGTTAGCTATCGGAGGGTGTATTCTCTTAACCCCCTCCATGAAGGCTTTGATAACTGGTATCTTCCACCACGACACTAAGTTTGGAAGTGGTGTATGCAGAAAGTGCCGCTAGGTGGACTTTAATGGAATTGAACACTAGACCTGAATCCAGTAAATGGGTCAGGTACAGAACAATGTTCGTGGGAGAGCAGTCAACCGGGTTGATGCTCTTACCTTTACACCAGATGACAAATCTTTTCCACTTGCTAGAATAGCAGTGGCGAGTATTAGGTTTTCTGGCTTCCCTGAGGATGTCCATGCATCTCTGCGGGAGTTGTAGATGTCCAAATTCTATGATCTCAGGAGCCAGGCTGCTAAGTTCATGGTCTGAGGGCATGGATGCAGTGTCCTGCCCTTGTCCTGTGACAGCATGTTGTACGGGCAGGGAAGTCTCACTGGGGGAGATAGGGACATCTCCAAGTGAGCGAACCATGGCTGCCGGGCCCACATTGGGGCCACTAGTATCATGGTAACCTGTTCCTGGTGCATCTTGTGCACCACCTTGTTGAGGAGGGGAGTCGGGGGAAAGGGGTAAACAAATTTCCCTGACCATTGAATCGACAGACCGTTCCCCTTGGACTGGTTTTGGGGGTACCTGGAGGCGTAACTTTGGCATTGTGAGTTCTCCAGTGTTGCGAACAGGTCTATTTTCGGGAATCCCCATTGCGTGAAGACGTCTAAGACGATGTCTTCGTGCAATTGCCATTCGTACTCTTCGGGCAGGGGGAAGTCTCTGCTGAGTTCGTCTGCTAGCAGATTGAGTTCCCCTGGTAGGTGTTGTGACAGTAGGAACATGTTGTGTTTGAGAGCCCACTTCCATATATTCTGGGACAGCTTGGACAGTCCTCGAGAGTGGGTTCCCCCCTGCTTGTTGATGTAGTACATGGCTGTGGTGCTGTCTGTAAGGACCATCACTGTCTTCCCTTGAAGGTGTTCCTGGAAGGCTTTTAGTGCTTTGAACACCGCTAGTAGCTCCAGATGGTTTATATGCTTGGATGCTACGTTCAGAATCCAGACTCCGTGAGCAGTCTGATGGGATAGGTGAGCCCCCCATCCTGTGAGGGATGCGTCCGTGGTTAGAGTGGCCTCCACCGCGGGTGTGGCAAAGGGTTTCCCTATTATCAGGTTTTCCTTTGTCCACCACCGTAGCGAGAGAACCAAGGCCTGCAAGACCACCACTAGATCGTCCCATTGTCCGCTGGCCTGACACCACTGGCTGTTGAGCCACTCTTGCATTGGGCGCATGCGCAGGCGTGCGTGAGGTACCAATAAATACACAACACCATCATACCTAGCAAACGCATCGCTTTGCGCACCGTCACCTCTCGACCTGCCACATATTGGGGGATCTGAAACAGCATGTTTTGGACCCTCTCGTTGGAGGGGAAGACGAGGCCGTCCTTTGTTAGAATTAGAGCCCCTAGGAATTGTTTGACTTAGCTGGGATCTAAGCTGGACGACTTCTTGTTGATGGAGAAGCCCAGTTGGAACAAAAGGTCTACAGTCTTTTGGGTGTTTGAGAAGCATGTCTCGTAAGAATCCCCTGTTATGAGCCAGTCGTCGAGGTAAGGGTATACTGGGATGGATAACCTGCGCAGGTGGGCCGCTGCCACTGCCAGTACTTTTGTGAATACCCTTGGTGCAGATGCTATGCTGAAGGGTAGCACTCTGAACTGGTAGTGTTTGTCCTCTATCATGAACCTGAGGTATTTTCTGTGCGCTGGCAACATTAAAATATGAAAGTATGCATCTTTCATGTCTAGTGTTGTCATGTAATCTCCTTGTGATAGCAGTGGGATTACTTCCTGTAAGGTCACCATACGAAACCTCTGGGGTTTGACAAACTTGTTCGCTGGGCGCAGATCTAATACAGGGCGCATGGTTAGATCCTTTTTGGGTACAAGAAAGTACACTGAATAAATACCTTCCATTACCTGAGATAGAGGCACGACCTCTATGGCTCCTTTTTCCAGCAGTTGATCCACTTCTTGGAGAAGGATGGCAAGGTGTTCTGGTGTCATGCGGCGTCCCCTCGGGGAACTGTTGAACTCTATACAGTAGCCGCGGGCTACGGTGGAAAGTACCCAGCGGTCTGATGTTATTCCCTCCCATGCTGGAAGAAAGGATGTTAACCGGCCCCCGACCGGCGTTGCATGGGAGGGGACGCGAATCTTCGCGTCACTTGGAGGTGTTGTTGGCTTGGGAGCCTCTGGGGATGGAACCCCGGCCTCTTCCCTTGCCACGACGTTGACCCCTCTGATTGTACTGGCCGCTATTACTCTGGTAGTTGCTGGCAGAGTACTGTTGTTGGTTTTGTTGCTGGCGTTGTCCACGAAAAAAGCGCTTATTACCAAATCCCCGCCTATTAGGGGGGCTTAGAAATTTGGTCTAAGGTCTTTATAGTATCAAATTCTTTCTTCGCGTTCTCCAGCGCGTCATCCACTGCTCTCCCAAAGAGGTTTGATTCCTCTATGGGTTTATTAATAAGGGATGCTTGTGTTTCCGCCTTAAATCCGGAATTGCGAAGCCAGACGTGACGCTTCAATAAAATTCCTTGTACCAAAGTGCGGCCAGCCGTCTCTGCTGCATCGAGGGTATTCTTGACGATGCTTTGATTGACCAGAGAGCCCTCGTTAACTGTAGCCAGTAAACGAGTCCTTAGGGGTTCGGGGACTTCTTCGATGTCCTGTCTGAGCTTAGCCCATTGAGCATCGGCATAGTTTGCCAATAGGGTATTATTGTTGGCGATTCTGGTAGAGAATGCTGCAGAGGTAGTGATTCTCTTGGCTAGGGCATACAGCTTCTTCCCCTCTTTATCTGGGGGCGCCTCGCTAGTAGATAGTGGGACTCCTACCCTTTTTCTGGTGTTGGTCACGACCAGGGAGTCCGGGATTGAGTGACCCTTAATGTATAATGGGTCTGATTGAGAGGGAGAGAACAGTTTCTCAATTCTCGGATTGACCCCTCTCACCAATGCTGGAGTGGAAAGAGAAGGTGTAATGCGTCTCTTAACTGAGGCGAGGATAGGTATAACCTGGCTAGTGGGGGGGTTTTCTTTGATAATCCTCTCCACAAAATCGGTGTCTGGGGTGACGTCTCCAGTTTCGATTTCAAAATGTGCTGCTGCCTTCTTCAGCAGTGCATTGAAGGTGGGTTGATCATCGACAGGCGAAGGGTTCCTGACTGGTGTAGTTTCAGTAGACCTGATGGCTATACTGCCACTGCCTGTGTCAGTCGACCTAGCCGGTGACTGCCAGGGATTTTGGTCGCCCTCGCCCTCCTGGAATCCTTCCTCACATAGGTTAGTTTCCTCGTGAAAAGCTTCCTCTTCTTGTTGGTCCTCAACATAGGTGAACTCATCTTCCTCTTGGAAGAAGGTGTCTTCCTCAGTGGGATTGTAAGAGTTTATGTCCTCCTGTATGGGGCTATAAAACTTCTGGTATTTAGCCCTTGGACTCTCAAGGGGTGCCTCCCTTGGTCTCTTGGGTGCCCTGTCTTCTGGGATGGACATGAACCTATCTAGTTTGTCCATACAGGTCTGGAACCTTTCAAAGGTCCACTGAGGTAAGCCAGGACGGTCTGGGAAAGAAAAGGGGGATTCTTCCTCCTGTAATTGTCTGGTTCTGTCCCATAACGTCGAAGAAAGAGGCCCTTCGCCTTCTGAGTAGCCTTCTTGCTGGCTAGGGCCTTCCGACGGCGTCGGGAACTGACCTGATCTGTTTTCCGGCGCCTTCGGCGTATCTTTAGCCTTGTGTGCGGTTTTCGACGTTTCACTCGCCGTACGTCTTTGGCCGTCCTTAGATACTATGCGCGCGAGGCTTTCAGCGATCATTCTCTCTTCCGAGGGATCGGTCGCCGTCGCGCTAGGGAGCGTCGAGCCTTTGCTCGTCGAGTCCTTGGTCGTCGAGTCCTTGGTGGCAACGTGAGCGCTCTTGCGATGCGTGTCGCCGGAAATTTTGGTGTTAGCGCCCTTATTTTTAGAGTGCCCAGTCGCCTGTCGTGGAAGCGGTGGCGGGGAGGGCTTCCGACCCTTACGGTCGGTGGAAGACGTCGGTGGGCCCGGCGTCCCCGTTGGCGCTAAGGCTGTCTTCGTCTTCGACGAATGTGTGCCTGGGGGTATGTGCTTTGTTGTTTTTCTGTGTGCGTCCTTGTCGCCGGGGTGTTCATCCCCATAAGCTGGGCGTGAGCCGGGCTTGTCGGGGCCGGGGACGGATGACGAGGAGCGAGAGTGCTCCTTTGAGAGGTCTACAGCCTCCGTTATCAGGGCCGTATAGTCACTGTCCTCGTCACACTCGGCGGCAGCGGGCGAGGAGTCAGGCCTAGAAATGGCGTAGGCCGCCCACCTTTTGACCCTGCGGTCCTTTAGAGTTTTGGGCTTTAGTAATTTACAGGCTGCACAGCCGTCGTCCTGGTGCTCAAGGGGTAAGCAACGGTTGCACCCTTTATGCTTATCTTTCCAGGTATATTTACCCTTGCAAAGCGGGCAAAACCTAAATGGCGTCCTCTCCATAGCTGAGGGTAATAGGTGTGACTACGACCTCGAAAGAGAGGGAGGGGAAAAAGAAAGGCATTATTAAAGAAAAGAAAGACCGACCACAAAGCCCCACTCTCCCTACTGTGTAAGGCCGGCGAGGCCAGGCCACGTGTTCGGCAGCGCCGAAGGATCTCCTCCGCTCGTCCTTCCGTCGAAGATCTTGCTCGGCGGAGAAACGGCTCTGCGTCGAGGGAGGGATCTATCGTTATTGGTATTAATAACAAACGACCAAAGGTCGAAGAAACTATTTGGCAATGTCTCTCGAGGAGCTCTGCATAAAGGCGACCAGTAGCTGGGCGGAAAAAAACAATCTGAGGGACCTCGACGCGTGAGGGATTGTGGGTACAACGCACGTCACTATAGGGATAGTGTTACAGACACGCCTTGTCGACGTCCCCTTTTCGACTACGAAAAACAAAATGCAATACTCCGCAGTGACCACTGGATGTCGGACCTATGCACAGCATGTGATTCTAAGCAGATTAACAAACATCAGAAACAGTGATACTTTTTATCCGTCCTTTGTTGTTTTGTTCTCCCCTGTTCACTTGTGTATGAGCGCAATAGAAATAAAATATCAATTCCTAACTTTTACTTGTGAGAGATCAGCAGACCCCACCTTATGTGGAGTGCTGGGGGGATACCTAGTACCCCCCTTCGCTCTGCTCCTGGGAGGATCCTGAAACTCTACTATCCTTTTTCTGATGTGCCTCAATGGAACCAGTACCCACTGGGGGGGCTTGCTGTCCTGAATGGAAAGCCACTGCCACTTTTTGTAACCTGCAGGGAGAGTTTGCAGAGTAATAAAAGGCAAATCCTCATGAAAGGTGAGATTCCTGAGGCAGAAGGCAAGTCGACCAGTGAAACAGCAGATGCGAAGCAGAAGACGACCAGAGACATGGGCAGACCCTTTAAGTAACCACGAAGAGACCAGAGCTGTCCTGACCCAGTTTTCAAATCAACAGAGTAGCTCCGAAGAGGGCAAATCCTTCCCTTGGGCGGGTGGGACTAAAGCCATAAGATGACCTGCAGAACAAGCCATCCCCCAACTTGCTGTGATCTTACAGGGCTGCAAACCACCAATACCAGGGAACATGCAACCCAATTGCAGAGCATCACCTTCCCGTGATCGAAACCTCCTAGAACTTTGGTGAGTTCCAGTTGGACCTCCAGAGACAAGAGCCCCCTCCTCAAAGTCCCCTCACCAGAGTACAGGACTGCAGAATCGAGGCGGATTGACTGGGCGGTAACCGTTCACTATTGGAGCTTGTAAAAAGGCACCAAAACAGCAGACTGCTGTGCGAGTATGAAGAATTCCTTGCTGAGGATCCTTTCTAGTGACTGCTGCTGCGGTACCCTTCAAGAGTGCTTTGTTTAGTCACTGTGACCAAGGAACATGAAACCGGGTCCACTGCAACTGCATAGGAAAGAATCCAGCTGCATCCTCTTCAATACTCCTAAAGACAGTCCTATAGACAGTCCTTTCCAAGGCCCCTGTTAACCTTTTTATTCCACTAAAGCATTGTACTTGAAAGTAATTAAGGTATCCAGTGGAACCTTGCCTTTTCTACTGCTGCATATGACTTTGCACCCCCCTCCTCAACTGACTTTGGAGAACTCTTAACTAGTTAGGGATTTGACTGCTAAAGTATTAGAACCACAGAAAGGTATAACAAAAAGGAGTATATTGTCATTGCTAGTTCTGAATAACCTTTTTTTCCTCACTACAGAACATTGTCTGAGTGGCTAAGAAATTAATTGATTAATCATTGAACCTTGTTCATGACTGCTGCATGATTGAAGCTTTCACCTGAACAAGTGTTGCTTACGTATTCTATTTGTGTTGGTTAGTGTCTATTTACCTTTGCCCTGTGTATATAAAATGTATAATTTTCCTATACCTAAAACAGTTTGAAAGTTTCTTTGGGCCTATGTATTTAGTGGGTTCATGGTACTTAACTACAGCTCATATCCTGCTCATCAAATAAGCCTGGCTGCTCCGCTATTCTACCAAACCTTTGGGTAGTATAGACTTCTACTAAGAGTTGGGACCTGTATACCAAAGGGATAGTTTTATAGAGTCTCACCGGCAGGCAGACTTTAGGAAAACTGCCCTAACAATACCATTCGGACACACTAAACCAGTTTGTGGATTGGGACCACAGTTCCAACTCACTTCCTGGCAGCTAACACACATGGCCCTGCAGTAGCCCTTAAAGCAAATCTCAGATTTCTTGGGCACTGGACATCCATATAAGGATTTTCCTGTCCTCATATGACAAGATGGCCAAGGGATAAACAAAAAACCTTGTATGGCCATGTTTGGACACTAGCCACAGTAGGTAGCCAAAAGCGGCAAAGCTAAAGCAAAACACACCAAAAAATAGCAAAACGTAACTGCTGCCACCAGCTTGGCCCTTAGGCACACCTAAAGTAACCAAATATCCTCTTGAGTGTTAGTCGAGGGCAAAACAAAAAGTGTACCTCGTTGTACTGCATTCTAAGATGCATTGTACAATAAAGTTACCAAAAGTGGCAACAAAGGAACAAAGCTAAGGGAAACAATGTTTCACAGTACTGACCGCCTGAAGGACATGTCAGTTTACCCATGACAAATCAGCACAAGCCGGTTTAGTGATGAAGGCTTCACTGCACTGTAAAAAGGACATTGCATTTCTTCAACACAGGTGCTTTTTAAAAAAAAATGTAAAATGTATTTTTATTGCAGTTTTAAGTGCAGAACAAAACAAGAACATTGCCGTCAACATGAGACCATGAATCTGAACACAAGAACATGGCCAAGTAATGCATTTTTCTAATGTGGACTCTGAGTGCCCCCCTTAATGCTTAATGGGGCGGTTGGGGGGGATAAAGCGCAAGCATCTGAAAACAGCATAATGAATGTAAATGTTATAACTATCAATGACAAGAAGCAACTCCACCAATCCCCTCACCCCCCCTCCCCCCGACTTGCATTTCTCAATATAAATAGGGTCATCCTCTATTTTCAAGTCCAGCAATTCTGGGAGCCAAGTCAATGCAAAGGCAATTGGGTCATCCCCTTTTGCACCGGGCGCGAGTCCATGAATCCTAACCTGCTTAGATCACATCACATTTATCCAATGTTTCGAGCCCGTTTTCTAAGATTTTGTTTTCCCTCATAACCGCCTCTTCTCTCCCATCTGTTTCACCATTGGTGTCATTTGAGAGCATTGCTGAACGAACACGGCAGATTTTTGTTCCAGGGTGGAGGCTCTAGATTCCAATTGGGATACCTTCCGATTCATTTTGTCAAATTTATTTTCCAGTCTCAATACAGACTTAATGCGTTCAAGGGCTGCCATCACCGGATCCCGGAATGGCGACCCATGCTGAGATTCTTCCAGACTTGTCTGCCTACTGCGAGGTGCAAAAAAGTCCATATCCGCTCCTTTCTCCTCGGCTACCCTGATGCCATTATGACCCTCGTGCTGTCTGAGCTATCCGGAGCACACAAATGGAATAGATATGTACAGAACCAACACTTTAATGGGGATAGGCCAGTCTTTAAAGGCCTCACCTGTTTCACAGTAAAAAAAATACTTTGAAAAATCTAAAAATATGGCGGGGTAAGCAGTTAAAATGGGTGGGAGGGAGTTGAGTTAGGGAGAATAGTATTATGAAATGGAGGGGGAAGCCCCAAAATGTAAAAGAAAAAAAAAGATTTTTACAACGAATTTCTTTGAAAGAAATTACTTCTAAAAATGGTTGTCGATGCATGGACATAGACCAGTTAGGTCAGATAGTTGAGGCAGAAGAACAAGTTACTTCCCAACTGGTAACCTCCTTTCGACTGGATGTATGATCGTCATATCTCGCCAGCTTAGCTGCTTCGGAAATTATAAAAAAAAAATTCAGCAGAGGGCACCGTGCATGAGGTTGTGGCGTCTATGTCCTTCCAAGGCTGCTGTGGCTTCAGTTCTGTTTTTTCGTTAATTAAAATCGGGGAACCATACAGGCGTGCTCCAGACTAAGCTCTTCGCAAACGCAAAGTCTAAATCACGTAAATTGAACAGCAGGTAGGATGGGTGGGGAGATGAGGAATATTTGGGAGGAACATCCAGTCGAAAGAACGTTTCCAGTAAGTAACTTGCTCTTCGAATGGATTGAGTCCTCCCATGTATTCCTCATCTATGATAGACTCCCAAAGCAGTAAGATGTTAGGAGGCGGGAGTACTATTTAGCTTTTTTGATGAATGGAATGAAGTACTACTTTTGCGAATAAACCTTCTTGGGAAGATGAAGAATCTAAGCAGTAATGCTTAAAGGTGTGAACAAATGTCGGCCACTGGGACTACCCTCTGAAGAGCCGCCGAAGTAGACATGCCCCTCGAGGAATGAGCGCCAAGCCCTTCCGGTGGTTCTTTCCCCGCTAGTCTGTATACTCCATGATAGCTAGGGTAATCCAGCGGTATATAGTTTATTTTGACACTGCTAATCCCAATTTGGGACCGGTATAACCAACAAAAAGCTGGTGGTCCTGGGGCAATTTTGCCATTCTTGTTAAATAAAAACTCAGAGCCCTTTTTGGGACCAGTCTGTGCAACCTCTCCTCTTTACCCAAAAGAGGGGGAGGGTAGAAAGTTGTAAGTATTATTTTTTGCGACAGGTGAAAGCCAGAAACTACTTTCGGCAAGAAAGATGCTTTAACTTTAAGGATTACCTTTTGTCTTTATGAAAAGTAGCATAAGGGGGTTTGCATGAAAGAGACCGCAACTTACTTATCCTGCGGGCTGATGTCAATGCCACAAGAAGGGCAGTTTTAAATATTAAGAGCCTTAATGGGCATGAATGTTAAGACTCGAATGGTATACCTGTTAGACATTTTAAAACAAGATTTAAATCCCAGGCAGGAACATGAAATGGTATTGGGGGTACACGTGAGTGAGTTCCTTTAGAAACTGGATAACTAATGGAATCTTGAAATATAAAACAAAGATCGAAAGCGCGGCCAAATATCCCTTTAGTGTTCTAATTTGGAGCCCCAGATTGGCCAGATGCATTTGGAGCCCCAGATTGGCCAGATGCAATAGGCAAGATAGCACTATGGGAGTGCTACATTGAAAAGAGTCCACATTCTTATCTTTGCACCAGTTACTGAACTTGTTCCAACGACGCCAGTACAAAGATTTGGTTGCTGGCCTTCTGGTCGAAAGCAAAATCTCCATTACGTCGTCCGGGAGGTCCCAATCCTTATATCTCAGCCTCTCAGAAACCATGCGAGTAGGCTGAGAGTTTTGACCTCTGGATGGAGAACCCGACCTTCCCCTTGTGAGAGAAGATCCTCTTTGTGGAAGACGTATTGGAGGGCAGATGGATATGTCCAGAAGGTCCGGGTACCACGTCCTCCTTGCCCACTGGTTTTTGTGAACTTTCTCAACCTCCCGATTACATGAGGAATGACGGGGACAGGAGGGAACGTGTATAGGATTGGAAATTCCCAGTCCACTACGAACGCGTATCTTAGAGCTCCTCTCGGAGGAAATTCCCTTGAGCAATACTGCTCACACTTCTGGTTGGCACCGGTTGCGAACAGATCCACCTAAGGGGTTCCCCAAAGGGAAAAGATCTCTTGAAGGACTTCCTGAGCTAACTCCCATTCGTGAGAGACTGCCTGCTCAAAGCGTCCGCCGCCGTGTTCTTTTCTCTGGCTAGGTGAACTGCAGACAGAGATTCCTTCTTGTATTGCCCAGAACCAGAGCTGCATTGCCTCCCTGCACAGTGGTAGTGACCCTACCCCCTCTTGTTGAGGAAGCACACGGCCAATGTGTTATCCGCCATTATCAGGACATTCTTTCCCCGTAGAGAGGGCAGAAAGGCCTTCAGCGCTAGCCTGATTGCCCTCAGCTCCAACAGGTTGATGTGTAGTTTGGACTCCGATGTAGACCATCGACCACGGATTGTCAGGTCGTTGGTATGGGCTCCCCACCCCGTGAGTGAGGTGTTCGTCACTACCGTCATCTCCGGCCATGGCTGCCAAAAAGATTCTCCCTTGAGAATATTGTCCTTGCAAGCCCAGCATAAAAGATCTTGAGCCATTCTGCTCGGTACTTGCAGAAGCTCTGACATATTCCCTGCAAATTGGGACCACTGAGTCCTGAGGGCCCATTGAAGGGATCTCATTCTCAATCTGGGCTTCTGGCACCAGAAGAAAAAAAAAAAAAAAGAAAAATAAAATAAATTTTAAAAAAAGGATGCCATGAGGCCGAGCAACCTCAGAAAGTTGTAGGCTGGTAGACGCTGGGCATTTTGGTGCTTTGTTACCATCTACAGATCTGCAGAATGTGCCGAGCTCTCACCTCGGGTGGCAAGGCTTTCCCTGAGGAAGTGTCCAAGACTGCTCCTATGAATTGAAGCTTTTGAGAAGGTATCATATATTGGACTTCTTGTAATTGAGGGAGAAGCCGAGCCTGAACGAAGTGGCAAGTGATCTTCAGATGTTCCTGGGCCTGTTTGGGTGAACGACCCCTGATTAACCAGTCGTCCAGGTAGGGGTAGATGTGAATCCCCCTCTCCCGAGACTCGCTTCCACTACAGCCATCAGCTTGGTGAAAACCCTTGAGGCGGAGGTCAGCCCAAATGGCAGAACTCGAAACTGATAATGAGAGCTGGCAATCACGAACCTCGGATACTTTCTGTGCTTGATATGGATTGGCACATGAAAGTAAGCATCCTGAAAGTCCAATGATACTAACCAGTCTTGGAGCTGGAGAGCCTGGAGGATCTGAGAAAGTGTGACCAACATTTAACTTGTCCTTCCTGAGGAACTTGTTCAAGTTTCTTAAGTCCAAGATGGGTCTCAAACCTCCGTCCTTCTTGGGGTTGAGAAAATAGGGGGAGCATCAGCCCTTGTTCCTCTCCGCTACAGGTACATACATGTTCTATTGCACCTTTCTCTAGCCGGGTTAAAATCTCCTGCACAAGGAGCGGGTCTGGAGTTTTGACAGAGCTGCCACCCGGTGGATGATCCCAAGGCATTTTCAGAAACGGAAGGCAGTAACCTTGGTATACTGTTTCCAGAGCCCAATCAACTGAGATAATGTCCCACCATACATTCAGATATCGATAAATCCTGCCTCCCACTGGGGTCTTGTGGGTCAAGGCCACAGAGTGGCTTAGAGGTGGCTGCAGCAGCGGCTGACGGCAAAGATGCCGCTGCTGAGGCTGATTTTGCACTTTTTCCTCATCCAAAACGAGGGAGCTTTCTTTGTCCTTTCGGTATGGTCTGTCCTTTTCCTCTACCAAATGAGGAATAGTATCAAAAAGAAAGACCCCTCCAGGAAGATGAGCCTGAGTAGGGGTGTTGAGGTTGTCGAATGGAGGCGCTAAGGGACTTAGCCGCCTCCCTGGAGGTCTGCAGCCTCTCTAAACTCATCTGCCTTGCTGCTGAACAACCTCGAGCCGTCGAAAGGCATGTTGAGAAGCCTGGCCTGCACGTCCAGTGCAAACCCTGACTTTCTCAACCACGCAAATCTGTGCAGCACCGTGCTCGCAGCCATGGATCTGCTGATGCGGTCAACAGTATCCAGCCCTGACTGGAGGTACTGTCCCATCACCTCCTTGCCGTCCTTCACAATATTCAGAAAGCCTTCCCTTTCTTTGCCTTCTGGAATATTATATATGCCCCTTTAATGCAGTCCCACAGGGTATGTGTAAGCCTGGCTAGGGTACAGGTGACGTTCATGGACTTCAGAGCCATACTGCCCAAGGTAAACACCTTGCGGGCCCAAGCGTCCACTTTCTTATCCTATCCCAATTAGCCTCCACCTTTCTCTGCAGAGCCCTGTGGAAAGGTAGTACTGGGTCTCTTTACTGCCCCTGATCCAGGATATCAGTCAGGTCATCCTGCTCGAAGGTTGGTGAAGCCCTACTCCAACCCATGTAGTCACCCTATTCATAAGGTTTCTGTACCCCGAATCAGCATGATCTGAAGGGTCAGGTTTAGTGACCTGAATCTGGAGACTTATCAATGCCACTGGTAGAGTGGAGGGATCGCAGAGATCTTTTAATCTTGACTCAGGGTCAATCGATTCCTCAGGCACATCCCTAGAGCCATACCTGACTCCTAATGGGGAAACATCTCCTTCTGAGTCGCTTTTCTCCTCAAAAATGGAGGACATTGACTTAAAAAAGTCAGATTTAGGAACTGGCTTATATGTTTTTCTTTTTCTGTCATTTTCCTCGAGGAACTCGACTGAATCGTCGGGGGCGCCGACAGTTCACGTAGTAACCGGCAAGGTTTTCGGCGTCCAAGTGATCGGCACTGATGGCGTCGAAACCGTCGAGGTTCTCGACATCTTTTATGTCTCTTCGACGGAATCGGAGATGTGCTAGATTGCCGGGACGAAGTCTTCGACGCCTTGGTGTCGGGTCGATGATGTCGAGTCTCCGACTTGCTACTTGCCGAAGTAGCTTTTGTATTTGTATTTATATAGCACTTTAATCCAAAGCGCTGGACATTATAATAACAAGGTACATAAAACATTTTTTAACAGTACAAGCAATTTACAAAACATGAATCAAACCAATAAAACAGTATGTAGAGCAATTAATCTGTGAGGGTAAGAGGGAAGGAGGGGGTGAGGTTGGGAAAGGAGGAGGGAAAGAACGGGCATAAGGGTGAAGAAGCAAGGAGGGTAAGGGAAAAGGGGAGCGTTAGGGTGAGGTGCATAGGGGGAGATGTGAGGGAAAGGAGATAGTAATGGGAGAAAGTATCAGGGTGGGGGATTGATAAGGAGAGATTTCAGGGAAGTACGGAAGGTGGAAAAAGGTAGGCATGGAACGGATAGAGAGAGGCAGGGAGTTCCAGTGCAGGGGAGCTAGGAGCTGAAACAGGAGGAAGCACATGGGGAAGGGGGAACGGTGAGAAGGAAGAGATCAGCAGAATGAGGGGAACGGGAAGGGGTGTTGAAAGAGAGGAGAGAGGAGCGGTAAGGGGGAGCAAGATCATGGAGAGATTTAAAGACAAGGCAGAGAAAATGAAATTTAAGTTGGGAGTGAAAGGGATGCCAACCAAGGTAAGAAAGCGAGGAGGAAATGGCATCATGAGGTGCAAGGAAGCAAAGGGTACGGACAGCTGAGTGGTAGAGGGATTTGAGGGGGGGCGATATGAGATGCAGGTAGTCCAGAGTATAGAGAAGCAGTAGAAGAGATGAGAGAAGATAAGGGAGGAGATTAAAAGTGTAGTGTCATGGAAGGTGAGAGGAGTGGATTTTGCGAATGTTGTAAAGGTGGTAGCGACAGGCGCGAGAGGTAAGAGAAATATGGTGGGAAAAGGAGAGGGAGGAATCAAAGTGAATGCCTAGATTGCGAGCGTGGGCAGAGATGGGAAGATTAGAGGGGGGGTGGATAAAAGGGGGGGAAGAGTGTTGGAGGGAAAGAATAAGACTTCAGTCTTTATCAGTATTGAGGGAAATAAAGTGGGATGACATCCAGTTTTTAATGGCTGTAAAACAGGAAGAAAATTTGACCTGCCATTATTTTAGTACGAAAAGCATTCCATTTGCTTGGAAAATGCAACCTAGTTGGACATCAAAAAAGCTCAGTGGAGGAGCCTGAGGAGGAAGAAGAGGGAGACCTGCGACGCCTCTTCTTCGACTTCTTGGAAGAAGTCGAAGAATGTTCCAATCAACTCCTCTATCTAGACCTCTTATGATGTTTATACCGAGAGGAATCTTTTGACCCCAACTTTTTGTACTTCTTCGAAGAGCCCTTTGAAGAATTCCGCACCACCGCCAATTTACCTTTCCGTTCGCGAAGAGCTTACTCAGTCAGACTGGCAGGAGCCGTAGTCGTCGGTCCGATGGTCAGTAACTAAGCACCAATGGCAAACTTGGTGGGGATCAGTGATGGACATTTTTGCCCCAACGCCGTAACTTTTTGAAACCCGATTTCGGGTTTGAATGGGTCGATGATGACATTTATTTTTTCTCTAAGGAAAAAACGAAGCGGCATGTTGTCTCGAAGCGAAGCTCGGAAAAAACGGAACTGAAGCCAACGGGAGCGGCACAAGCTATTTGTACCACGAGTGACGTTGACACGGCGGGCTTTGAGGGACCATCAACGCCACGGCCTCGTGCACAGTGCCTTTTGCCAGAATTTTTTTAATCATTTTTCCGAAGCAGCCAAGCTGGCGAGATATGACTATCTTACATGAGGAATACGTGGGAGGACACAATCCATTCAAAGTAAATTTTTGGTTTTCTGTAAGCTTATTTTATGAGACCCCTACTCTTTTTGCTTTTTCCAGCTATACTTTTTGTGATTTCTTATATATATTTTGGTGGTCAGAGGGACGTTGGAACTGCCTCTGCATTCAAGTCGAGGTCCTACCTGAATAGTGGGAACCTATTCATTGCCTCATTCACCTTCATGAGCTGCTAGAGACCCCTGAAGAGACCCCGTTTTGCCCATTGGAACAACTGCATGCACTTGCATGCCATGTACTATTGAGCACAAGGCTCCTCTCTTCTTAGGGCTTGGACTGCCTCTTAGTTAGGAGTGTTGCTGATGTCGAAGGGGCCTAAAGACTACCTGCACTGCCTGTTTCCTTCCGATCCAGGTTGTCAACATATTTCGTGCATTCAACCCTTTAGACGCCAATGGTGTTTTATATATCTTGTATTGATTGTGTTGTGTTGGTTTACTTAGCATTGTTGTGATTCTTTGCTATGGTCTAAGTTACAAAGGCCTTGTAATAAATGTGTATATTTTTGATTTAACACCTGTCTGGGAGTAATTTGTAAGTGTCCTTGCTTTGTGTGCTCATTGAGGTCTTTCAGTCACCATCACCCCTCCTGAGACTTAGTCTTGACTGCCTGCCATAGCTACCTTGGTTGGTCTGGCTTGTCCAGAGGTTACCCTGTTCCAAGAGAATAGGCTGGTCTTCTGAACCTCTGCCCACCAGGTCAGAGTTCAGAAATCCATCTTAACAGCGGTGGAAGCAGATTTACAGCATTATGAGCCCAATGTAACTTTATGGGAGTCATTGGAGTACCAAGTAATTTTAGGGTCCCTCCCTCTGCCATTTTGTTTTAGGGATGACTTATTCAGGGAAACTACATGGCAGGCCTCAAAACGGCAGTTCTGGTCACATACTCTCCTGGTGATCCCAAGAAGGCAGCCTCCATAGTCGTTTGGATTGGTGTAGACCCATACCTGGGCAGGCCACTACAATTTCTGTGGGGTGGACGTTAGTGTTTGGCTATTTGATGTAAACCCGATTGGTAGACTCCGGTTTTGGTTTGCTGGGTAGCTGGTCATCTCCTAGGACAGTCTCCTGGGCCATTTTACCACCATTTCCCCGAGTCTGCTACCTTGGTTTTGGAAGCTACCACTGCCTGGAAAGGTGTTGTTACTCCAACAACCAGCCACATTTGCTTGTCTGGGCAGGTTCTGCTGTTGTCCTGCTGCAGGGGCTGTTTTTGCTGGTGTGCCATACAGGTTTGCCTGCCGAGCTGGGGGTTTGGGGGGTATTTATTTTATTGTGCATTTGTAAGGAGTTATACATCAAGTAAATTGTGTTTCAAAGTGCCCACAAGGCAGCATGGGAGGAAGGCAAATATACTAATAATAAAGAGAAAAATGCATGCCTACTGGGCCTTGTAAGCATTCAGAGCATGCATGTACAGAGAGGGAGAAGGGACGAGAGAAGGGGTAAGTGCTAGGTGTTCCACTGAGGAAGTGCTAGGAGGTAAGTTGCAAGCAGTTAAGTGCCTGGCAGAGATCAGTTGGTAAGTAAGAGTGGTCAACTGCAATAGTAAGTACACTTTGGTGATACACACAAGCCTGTGGGTGCCCAAAGGCAAGTGCTGGGAGTTGGTGGAAGCTGGAGGCGATTGGGGGTGGGGGAGGAGCGGGGAAGGACCCAGAAGGATACATGAGGGCCCTGTCACCAATCTCAGTAACTGTGGTGTTTAGCAAGGGAGGAAGAGGGGGGAAGGAGGTGAAAAGGAAAGTCTTGAGGAGCTTCTGGAATTTGCGGAGATCTGGCTTAAGACAGAGGAAGGGGGAGCCAGCGGAGGAAAGAGATGGGCCACCAACTCGCTGTTTTGAGAAGCGCTTGATAAGTAGAATTGGCGCCAGAGGAGCGTAAAGATCTGGTGGGAGAGTATTCGGTGAGAGCCAGGTGTAGATAGCGTGGCCCCCGGCCCCAGACAGTCTTGTGGATGATGCAGAGGGATTTGAATTTGATCCTTGCAGCAACCAAGAGCCAGCGGAGAGTCTTTAGGGCTCGAGAGATACAGTCCCCAGCCTTGCAGACCTATTCTAGATAAGCTGGAGTGGACGTAGAGAGGAAGAGGGTAGGTTAAGGAAGAGCCTGTTGCAGTAGTTCAGCCCAGAGTGTAACAGAGGGAACAAGTTACTTACCTGTAACTGTTGTTCTCCAGCATGGGTCTGGCATGGATTCACATGCTCATGAATATTCCCCGTCGTCAGGCTGGGAATCCTCGGTAAAGAAAAAACCAGTATCAGTTTCGTTTCTGATCTGTCTTTCGTAGTAATAACCAATCACTGGTCTCTGCGTCATACTGACCACAGCCAATGACTGCCCTCTACCTAAGCACCACCTCTGGCAGCCATCTTCAGATTTGGAAGCACGTGAAGTGAAAGTATGACCAAGTGAAGAGCCGCAGAGGGGTAGGCGGGAGGGTTCGCATGTGAATCCATGCCAGACCCATGGTGGAGAACACAGTTACAGGTAAGTAACTTGTTCCTTCTCCAGCATGGGGTCTGGCATGGATTCACATGCTCATGAATAAAGAATACATAGCAGTACACACATGCACAACCACGGGAGGTGGCAAAGGCTCAACATTAAGCATTGCATCAAACTCAACATTAAGCATCTTACCTCCTCACCAGGCTCACCTCAGGCGAACAGGTTGCGCAGCACTGCTTGGCCGACCCTGGACTCCTCCCTGGAATCCCGATCGACGCAGTAGAAGTTCGTGAAGGTGTGCGTCGACCTCCACGTAGCAGCCCTGCCTATGTCCAGCAGGGGCACACCAGAAAGGAACGCCGTGGTAGCTGCGATCGCTCTGGTGGAATGGGCTCTCGGACGGCCAGGCAGCGGTCGGTTTGCCAACCGATGACAGTACATGATACAGCCGGAGAGCCATCTGGAAATGGAAGGCTTCGAGAGAGCCTTTCCCTGATTGACAGGTCCAAAGTTCACAAAGAGTTGTGACGTCTTCCGAAAACACTTCGTGCGGTCCACGTAGAACTTCAGCGCTCTAGCCACATCCAGCGAGTGCAAAGTCCTCTCAGCCGGCGACGAAGGCGACGGGAAGAATACAGGCAACACCAAGGGTTTGTTGAGGTGGAAGTCCGACGGTACCTTGGGCATGAAGGAGGGGTGCGTCCTGAGCACTACCCTCGTGTCGTGAAAAGTCAAGTACGGGGCCTTGCAGGAAAGGGCCTGGATCTCTCCCACCCGCCGTGCGGAGGTGATGGCCACAAGACAGAAACTTCAACGGGGCCGAGTGCAGAGGCTCGAACGGAGGTCCCATGAGCTTGGTCAGCACCACGTTGAGCTCCCACGCCGGGGCCGGAGCCTTCACCGTCGGGAACGATCTGAACAGTCCCTTCATGAACTCTTTCACCAGACGATGAGACCACAAGGACGCCCGCCCCGTGGTTCTGGTGTATCGGGAGATCGCAGCAAGATGAATCTTGATGGACACGTGTGCCAGTCCAGCTTTGGCCAGCGTCAGCAGGTACGGCAGTACCTGGGGAGCCGTAATCCGTAGAGGGTTAATCTTCTGTGCGTGGAACCAGACAGAGAACCTCTTCCATTTGTGTCCGTAGCATTTAAGAGTCGAGGACGCCCTGGCCTTTGCAAGAACCTCTCTGCAGTCGGCCGGTATGTCGTATCCTCCAAACTCTAGCGCTGCAGGAGCCAGGCCTGCATGTTCAGCGATTTCGGGTCGTGGTGGAGGATGGCGCCTCCTTCCCTGGAGAGCAGATCCGCGTCCACCGGCAGCTTGATTGGCGGGGACGCTGACAAGTCCAGAAGGTCCGGGAACCATATCTGCCTCGGCCACGCAGGTGCGACGAGGATCATCCTGCACCGTGACCTCTTGAGCTGGTTGACAAGCCGGATCAGCAGTGGCAAAGGAGGGAACGCGTAGAGGAACAGGCCCTCCCAGGGGAACGAGAAAGCATCGCCCATGCTCCTCGCCTGGGGAAACCTGCTGGCAAACCTCCGGCACTTGGAGTTCGTCGCCGTCGCGAACAGGTCGATCTGGGGTGTGCCCCACCGTCGGAAGAGGCGATCCACTAGATCCTGCCGTAGTTCCCACTCGTGGCACGAGCGCAGCTCCCTGCTGAGTGAGTCGGCGATGGTGTTTTTTATCCCTGCCAGATGAAACGGCACCAGAAACATCCCTTGGGCGACTGCCCAATGCCACAGGTCCTGCGCCTCCTTGGACAGTGCTGGGGACCTGGTTCCGCCCTGTTTCCTGATGTAAAACATGGTGGTGGTGTTGTCGGTGAAGATCCTCACCACCTTGCCCTTGAGGGACGGAAGGAAGGACCTGAGGGCCCAAAACACTGCACGGAGCTCCAGAATGTTGATATGTAGGGATTTCTCCGTCGGGAGCCAAAGGCCTCTTGCGTGCAGATTTTCGGTGTGCGCTCCCCACCCTTCCAGGGAGGCATCCGTGGTCACTGTCTCCTGGTGGGCTGGGGTCTGGAAGTCCATGCCCGCCGTCAGATGCGCGCGGGTGCCCCACCACCGGATCGCTCGTCGGAAACTCTCGTCGAGTGTGATCCTTTCCTCGAAGCTGCCCGTCGTTTGGATCCAGCGCGCGTCCAGGAACTCCTGCAACGGGCGCATCCGGAGCCTGCACATGGGAATGAGGTAGATGCAGGAAGACATCATTCCGAGGAGGGATTTGATGGACCTCACCTTGGCCGCGTCGGCCACCAACATCCGCTGCACCTTGCCCAGGATGGTCCTGGTCCTCTCCTCCGACGGGGAGGCCAGAAGGGACACTGTGTTGAGCCTCGCTCCCAGAAACAGAGCGTCTTGCGCGGGCACCAGGTGGGATTTGGCGTAGTTCACGGAGAATCCCAGGTCCGTGAGAAGTTGGACGGTCCTTGCCGTGTGAACCACGGCGAGCTCCCTTGTCTTGGCTCGGATGAGCCAGTCGTCCAGGTAGGGGTAGACGTGGATCCCTTTGCGGCGCAGCTGAGCCGCCACCGGTGCGAGGCACTTGGTGAACACCCTGGGTGCCGACCGTAGACCGAAGGGGAGGGCTTTGAACTGGTAATGACGCCCTTGGACCACAAACCTGAGGAATTTTCGGTGCCCCTTCAAGATGGGAACATGGAAGTAGGCATCCTCCAAATCCAACGACGACAGGAAGTCTCCTTCCTCCAGCTGACCCAGGACGTGCTGGAGGGTGACCATCCGGAACTTTTGCGCCTTGATGACCTTGTTCAGACGTCGCAGGTCCAGGATGGGGCGCCATCCCCCCGTCTTCTTCTTCACGAGGAAGTATCTCGAGTAGACTCCGGAGCCCCGAAGCCTCTTTGGGACGAGTTTGATGGCGCCCTTCTTGAGCATCGCCTTCACCTGCAGGAGCAGTTGAGGGACGTGAAGTTCTTTCCTGGCCACGGGGGGGGACGCGCGGACACTTTCTTTGAAACTCGAGCGCGTGGCCCCGGGCCAAGGCGTCCAGCACCCAACGGTCGGTGGAGATGGACTCCCACACGCTGACGAAGCTCGCCAGCCGGCCTCCCACCGGGGTGCTTCGGTGGGGGCCCGACCCCCCGGCCGGTTCAATCCTGCTTCGACGAGGCTTTAGCGCCTTGTCCTTGGCGACGACGGCGGGGTCCGCCAGACTTGCCTCGTCCTCTGTAGGCCTCCTGAGACGACGAGCGGGCTGCTTGACGGTAGGAGGAGAAACCGCCGCCGGAACCTTTGGAGGCACCCTTGCCTCCGCTGCTCCGAAAGGGCGTCTGTCGTTGTTGCAGAACTCCAAGGGCCCGGGCCGTCTCGGTGTCCGCTTTAATGGCCTGAAGGGAATCGTCCACTGTTTTCCCAAACAGGTTGTTCCCATCGAAGGGCATGTCCAGGACTCTGGTCTGAACGTCTAGACGGAAGTCCGTAGCCTTGAGCCATCCACGCCGCCTAAGGCAAACGCCGTTGCCCAACTGGCGGAACCCAGTGTCGGCGATGTCCGTCGCAACGGTAATGGCGTGGTCCGAAGCCACCTCACCTTCCTGCAGGATCTCCAGGGCCTCTGCCCTCTTGTCGTCCGGCAAGAAGTCCAGCAGGGGAGCCAGTTTGTACCAGAGCTCCCTGTCGTATCGGGCCACGATAGCCAAGGCGTTGGCAGCTTTAATCGTCGTCGCTGCAGACGAGATGACTCTGCGTCCCATAGCGTCCAATTTCTTTCCCTCGCAGTCCGGTGGGGAAGTCGATGTGGAGGCCGCACCCCCCCCGCTTTTTTCCTGGCCGCCGCGGAGACGACGGAGTCCGGGGTAGGCTGCGCCCGGAGGCACAGGGGGGCCGTGTCCGGGACCCGGTACTTTTTCTCATACCGGTCTCTTCTAGCTGGCGTCGTGGAAGGGTTCTTGAGGAGGGTGAGGCCCTCATCCCAAATGTCGTCCAATAGAGGCACCGCGAGGACCGTCTTCCTCTTGGCCTCGCGCCACTGATAAAGGAAACCTTCCTTCTTCTTCTCCTCAGGGCAGAGTTGGAAAAGCTCGGATGCCCTGGCGATCATAGAGTGGAACGATCCAATCTCGTCGGGCGGAGAAGCCCTGGTGGGAGGCGACGACGGTACATCCTCGTCGTAAACCTCGTCGTCCGTACCTGTCGCTGCCGTGTCAGTCCCCGTATCATCCCCTCGGGTGGACAGGGAGGAGGGTTGGAAGGGGCGCGGCGGCTGAAAAGGAGGTGGAGGGTGGATCCTTCTTCTCTTGGTAGGGGGAACACCAGAAGGTCCCGGTTCTGTGTCCCCCGACGGGAGAGGTTCCGTCGGCAACGGTAGTCTCGTCCTTATCTCTGAGCATAAGGACTGTATAGCCAACAAAATGGCCGCCGAGTTGTCTCGCGGCGCTGGCAGAGGGGAATCCGACGGGCGATCAGGGGCCCCGTCGGTACCCTCGATGTCGTCGTCCCCTGCGTCGGGATCCATCCCGACGGGCCGGTCTTCTTCCACGCCAAGGCCGTGGCTTAAGACCTCGACCAGCTCCTCCTCCGAGGTTGAGGCCGAATCTACGACGACGCCCTGCCCCCCCTTTTTCTTCCCCACGGGGGATTTCACGGGGGTCCTATCGATGGGCACAAAAGAGGACTCCCTCCGAGGTGGCAGGGAGACTCTGAGCCCCGAGGTCGCCACCACTGGTGTAGCCTCCACAGGCTGAGCCAGGGCCGCCGCGACAGTTTCGATAGAGGGCTTGGCCGGATGGATTAAGGCCTTCACCACCTTAGGTGCGCTCACCGCCTTATCCTTGAGGGGGGGGACACTGCCTCGCTCCCCCTCCGCCTTCGAGCTCGACCGGGGCCTCTCCAGGAGCTTCGCCGGGTGCTCGGCCTTCCTCTTACCCGACCCAGAGCGTTGGCTCGTGGTTGATGGTGCCGGGGAGGGTGCGCCCTGCCTGGCGCCCGTAGAGCCCGACCGTTCGGCGCTCCCTGTGCCAGCGGACTCGCGGTGCTTGGCCTTATGTTGGACCCCCGTCGCCGGGGTGTCCTCACAGGTCTTAGAAGACCGCTCGGATTTCTTCCTCTTCTTCTCGCCGGACGGGCTCTTCCCTTCTAGCCAGTTGGCGAGACGTTGATGGCGGTCCTTCATGGTCCGCTCCGACATGTTGCCGCAAAACGCACAGTTCTTCTCCACGTGCGTCTTGTCCTCATGTAGGCAGTAAAGACAAAAAGAGTGTTCGTCCTCCTTGAAGACGTTCTGCAGCTGGCATCCAGGGCAGACCCTGAACAGCTTTCCGGGCGTCGAGCTTCCCTTCTCCTGGGCCATGACCGGGCCTGAGAAACTTCTGGAGTCCTCCAAAAGCGTAGCTCGACGAAATCTTCACACTTGAGGGGCGCAGACGAATCCGAAACGGGTCCCCGTTGATCGGATGGAGAGTCGGTGGAGCTTGAGGCTCTTTTGACCGAAAAAACGAAGTTTTTGAGAAAAAACGTGAAAAAATAGCACTAACGCTCGAGAGCAATAGCACGAGGATCCCAACACATGAACGTGCGGTAAAAATCTGAAGATGGCTGCCAGAGGCGGTGCTTAGGTAGAGGGCAGTCATTGGCTGTGGTCAGTATGACGCAGAGACCAGTGATTGGTTATTACTACGAAAGACAGATCAGAAATGAAACTGATACTGGTTTTTTCTTTACCGAGGATTCCCAGCCTGACGACGGGGAATATTCATGAGCATGTGAATCCATGCCAGACCCCATGCTGGAGAACTCTAGAGACCTTGTGCTTCCGGGAGAAAGTGAGGAAAGGAATAATATCTTTGAGGAGGTGGTGTTGAAAGTGGGCCTTCTTGGCAAGGTCCTGGATGTGAGGGAGGAAGGAAAGAGGAATCTATGATGACTCCAAGGTTTCTGGTTTTGGGCGAAGCAGAAGAGCCCATAGAGGGAGGCCAAAGTGAAGGGAAGAAAGAGGGAGCAGGCGTCCCAATGGGTAGGATCTCAGTCTTGCTGCTGCTGAAGCAGAGATCATTGGAGGCACACCAGGGCTGGATGGCAGAAAGGCAGTTGGAAATTATGGAGGTAGTAAGGAGAGAATCAGAGGGAAGTTTGAAGAAGAGTTGTGTGTCATCTACATAAGACTGGAAGGGGAGAAATTGGAAATAAGGTGTGCAAGTGGAGCAAGATAGATGTGAAAGAGCCAGGGAGAGAGGTTGGAGCCCTGGGTAACGCCACCGGTGGTGAAAGCTGTGGGAGAGGAGAAAGAGCCCAGGGTAACTCGGGAGGTACAGGCAGTGAGGAAGGAGGTCAGCCAGCCAGTGAGCCGTTCTAGGAGGATGGAGTGGTTGACCCTATCAAATGCAGAGGAGAGATCAAGTAGAATGAGAACAGCTAGGAAGAACATGATGGTAGTAACTATCTGTGATATCATCTAAGGGTCGATTAAATAAACTCCCCTCTGGAAGTCTACTTGGAGTTTGTCCTCCACCAGGTATGGAGATTACATTTTAGAGAAGAGTAAGTTATGCCTTAACTGGCAATTTACTTATGTTTTCTTACACTATGCTCCACTATGTTTTCTGTGTAATGACCGGGTCAGAGGCTTGGCACAGGGAAAGTGACACCTCCCAATTTGGGGAAGGTGGCCTACTAGGTCGAATGCCAGAGCCGATCCTACCCCAGAGGTAGGGTAATGGAGTGTGGAGGGCACCATACATTCAACCCCCTGAATGTGACTTGAATGATGAAGTTGGTGCCACCATCACCTAATGCCTTACAAACCTGTTTCTGGACAGAGTTTGCTTAATTGTTTCAGGAGTGCAGGTTCCAGAATGGCACGGGCAGCGAGAGAACAGAACAAACAGCTGGACGAAGTAACAAGCAATTGGGAAGCCCATGTGACTCCACTGACAGTTGGCCTCTGGTGAAAAGTGAATAAGGGAGTAGGTCTTAGGAAGGGTTCACGATAGAAGAGAGGCGAGGTGTGTGAAGGCATCATGAAGTACGACACAGATAACAGACTTCAAGTTTAAATAAAAGATGTTTTAACTGAAATGTCAGGATGGTTGAAGTCCTAACTTGCCCTATACTAATATGGGATTTCCCTACCAGAATAAAACAAAGGACAGTGTAGGTCAAAGAGTTCAACTTTAAAGTCTGTTTGTGTCCAAAACCTGTCCTTGCCCTCACAACTATATTTAACCAATGATTTGGGATGTGAAATTCAAAACAGAAAGTGTTTAACTCAAAGTTTAGAGCTTCTTCCAGCTCACAGCTTTCTCTCAGCTCCCCTTCCCCAAGCATAAAAAGTTCCATGAAAGAAAAGTCTCAAAAGGTTACCTTCTTCAGTTCAAGTTAATATAGTTCAAGACTAATCCTTGGGGGTCACCAAATTTTAGGTAGCACAATCCAGAACGAAGGGTCTCATGACTCTGTTGCCAAGACAACGAGTATAGTTAAAAAGTGTTGCAGTGGTTTTGTTGAGCTTGTTTCGCAATGCTTTTAGCTCTCACCAATTAGGATTCTCTGGTCTAGTCGCAGTTGTCAGACCACAGAGTCCACCCGTCACAAGTCGCGCAACCAGGGTTCCTGGACTTCTCAGCCTAACATACAAGTTCCTTGGCACTTGCTCCTGTGCACCAAGACACCCTTGGACTTCCTGGATTGCCTCGTGGCCCTGCCACCACGTATCACAAATACTTTGCCAAGTAGTTGTCTTGCCACAATGCATTCATCCATTAAAGTTAATTGTTCATGCTTTTAGTCTTTACTGTATTCAATTGTAAGGTTAGATGTAATTCACTATGCAGCATGGCTTTACTATGATTTCAGTTTCAATTCAGAGTGGATTGATTGATTTCTTAATTATATGCGCCAATACACAAGTGTTTCAAGGAGCAACAAGGCAAGCGAGGGGGAACACAAGCAGGACAAGACAACGATCTTACTAGGCCTTGTGTCATTGAGATTGTGCAAGTGCGCAAACAAGGAGTGCAGGGGAGAGGGTACAGGAAGAAATGCACCCAGGGCAGCAGAGCTCTGAGTGAAATGCTGGGAGGCTGTGACTATAAGGGGCAAACCAAGCATGGTAGTGCAAGGTTAGCTCGGAGGCAGTGCAAGTAGGGCCAGGCGGCAAGGGCAGGGGGACTGGTCAGGGTGGGGGGAGGGGTGAAGGCAAAGTTCTGGTGTCCTGTAAGACTCGGAGGACAACAAGGCTGCCAGTCAGTAGAGAGGGAAGGAGCAAATGAAGATTAGCAGGGTAGAGGGAAAAGAGAAAGAAGAGGAGAAAAAGGTAGGTCTTGAGGAGTTTCTGGAAATTTAAGGCAGTCTGGCTCAAAGCAGAGAGGCCGGGAGGCCATTCCAGAAGGATGCACCTGCAGAGGAGAGTTCTACCCCTCACTCTCTACTTGGAGATGTGACTCACCCACAGAGTTAGAGGTAGAATAGCAAAGAGCTCTAGGAGGAAGGTACTTAGGAAGAGAGTTGAAGATAGTGCGGGCCACTGCCCCAAAAAGCCTTGTGAACGATGCAGAGGGTCTTAAACAAGAACCTTGCAACCAGTGAAGGGATTTTAGGACTGGAGAGATGCGGTCCCTGGGCTTGAGGCCAAATATAAGTCTTGCGGTCCTATTCTCGATGAGTTGAAGAGTGCGCAGAGTAGAGGTAGGCAGATTGAGAAAGAGGCTGTTGCAATAGTCCAGCCTAAAAAGAACTAGAGGGTGAGGGCAGAGGACCCAGGGAGGGCGGCCAGAGAAAGAAAAAGTTGGACCATGGGTCCCAATGGGAAGGATCTCAGTCTTGCTGGCGTTGGTGCAGAGAACGTTAGAGGCGCACCATAACTGAATAGCAGATATACAGTCCGGGATGAGCAAGAAGAGGCGGCCGAGAGTAGCCTGAAAGAGTTGCATATAATCCTCATAACACAAAGTTGGAGGTGAAGGTGTAGAGATCAGGAGCACCAATGGTGCCTGATAGACGAAGAGCTAGGGGGAGAGGATAGAGCCCTGGGGAACACCATATGTAGAGCTGATGGAGAGAAAGGAACCAAGCTGGACCTGGGAGAGACGGCCCAGGAGTGAGGTCAGCTAAGCCAGAGCTGAGATGCCAAGGGTCTTGCAGAGATGAGTTATCAGGATGATGTGGTTGAAAGGTCGGGGAGAAGGAAGACAGAGGGAGAACTCGAGTCGCGATTTGACAGCAGATCTTCACGGGTGATCACGAGTGCAGTTTCCATGCCTCCGGCTGCTCTGAAGCCAGACTGATGGTCATGGAGACAACCAACAGATTCAGTGAGGAGGGTAAGCTGGAAGATGGCCAACCTCTCCAGGAGTTTGCCCAGTGATAAGAGTGATAGAGATCAAGTGATAGTTGCCAGAATGGAGTGGCCGGCAGCAGTTTTATTTAGTACGGGGTGCACAAGGAAGTGTCGGTGGCAAAGGAGTCATGACAGAAATCGCCCAAGGCTCGAGCGAGAGAACCAATGTTGTCTTTGATGGTTCTGGAGAAGCAGGGGGGATCACCAGTCTAGATGAGACTTTCATCGTCCAGACTTGTCTGGAAACATCTTCAGGTGTTACAGGAGCGTAGGGGGAGAGAAGGAGAGTTCAAGAGTGACCATCTTGAACTCGTCCTTCCTGAGAAGTTTGTTCAACCAACTCAAGTCCAGGATGGGTCTCAAACCTCCGTCTTTCTTTGGGATCAAAAAATCAGGGGAATACCATCCCTTTTTCCTCTCCGCTACAAGTAACAGTTCTATAGCGTCTTTCTCTAGCAGGGTCAAGATTTCCTGCACAAGGAGCGGACCTGGAAGCTTCAAAGCGATTGCCCAGTGGATTGTCGTGAGGCCGCTTTAGGAAGGGAAGGCAGTAGCCGTGGGTGATTGAATCCAGAACACACGCATCCGAAGTAATGGCTCACCATTCTTCGAGATGCCGAGACAGTCTGCCCCCAACCGGCGTACCATGGGACATAGCCTCATGACTGTTTTGGAGCGGCTGTGGAGGCGCCTGAAGGCAAAGAGGCAGCTGCCTGAGCGGCTTTGGCACCTCTATTTCCCTGACCACCATGGGTACTTTTACGCTTACCCCTTTGACTGGCGGCTCCTCTCGTTCTACCAAAGGAGGAGTAGTAACGAAAAGAGCCTCCCTCCACTGCTGTCTCCTAGGACGAAAAAGCGGAGGTTGACGCACAGCTGCGCTTAAAGATTTTGCTGCAGCTTTTGAGGTCTGCATCCTCTCAAGGCTCTCGTCAGCCTTGCTGCCAAACAAATGCGCGCCATCAAAGGGCATGTTCAGAAGACGGGCTTGCACATCCGGATCAAAACCAGACTTCCGCAACCATGCAAATCTGCGTACAACAGTGTTCGCAGCCATGGACCGGCTAACACTGTCGGCTGTGTCCAAACCCGACTGAAGGGATTCACACATGTCATCCTTGCCATCTTGCACGAGAGCCAGGAAGCCATCCCTTTCTTCCCCCATCGGGAATATGCTCAGCCGCAAGAGAAACAGTTCCACACTGTGTGTGAAAATCTTGCCAATGCACAAGTGGAGTTGGCTGATTTCAGCACCATACTCCCCGCAGAAAACACCTTGTGTGCCCAACCATCGAAGCGTTTGTCGTCCCTATCGGGAGGGATGGTAGAGTACGCCGCCTGCCTCGAGGTGGCCGTAGCCGCCTGAACCACCAAACTCTCTGGACTGGGGTGAGATGTAGCTGGGGTCGCTACCTGAAGGGAAGTATTTTTTAGTTAACGATTTGTTAACTGCTGGAAGAGATTCCGGGGCCTGCCAAAATCCAAAATGTCCATTAAGTCATCCTGAATAAAAGCTTCAAGAGGACTGGACCAACCAAGGTATTCAGTTACACTAGCCACAAGTCTCCAGTATGACGACTCGGCATGAACCCCAGGCTCAGGCCTGCCAAATTCCACCTCCAGCGAAGTGTCCAGGCCACTAGCATTATGAAGAGATTGTCCCAAGTCTTCCAATTGGCTATCCCCTGAAAAAACAGGAGCCACATGAGGCTCAACAGGGTCACGATCTAAATCTGACCTCTCCTCCTCCTCCTCCTCATAGAGGTCATCCAGAGAGAGGTAAAAGTCCTGTCTTGGAACAGCTGAGGGTCTGGAATCCATAACAGGTCTTACAGAATTGGAAGTAGCCTTCCTTGGAGGACCCACAGTACACCAGGGAACTCCGACAGTAAATTTCGGCCAAAAGGCCCAGAAGGCGTCGAGGGCGTTGATGGCTTCGGTGTCGACAATGGCGCCGACGGCTGATACGAAGGCAAAGCTTCGACATCCGTGTCCGACGGACACGACGCCAATCTCTAGCCCTTAGTAGGTTTCTGCGGTCTCGCTGGAGACGAGGACCGAGACCTGGAAGCACGTCTCTTGCGACCATCCTGAGCCTTGTACGAATGGGACATCGAAGGTTCCCGAGGATCGCGCAGATGACCCGACCTCAAAGGCGCACGAGCCACGGAGCGAGACCGTTCCTTGCCGGCTTCATCAGAAGGCGCGGCCGGAACTATGCCCTGCGATTGAAAAAAATCACCTACATCTGCTCCCTGAAGGCAGCCCATTCCTCCGGAGCCGAGGACTTAGTTTGACAAGCCACCTTCCTCGCGGCTCCATCCTCCAAGGAGGACTGGGAAGGCGACCGGTGACAGCGCTTCCTAGAATGCCGAGACGAGGACGAATGGCGGGAACCTCTCCGAGACCGAGATTCCCCAGGACTCCTTCCGACGTGGAGAGTCGCCCCTCGAGTCGTCGGTGGACATACCCTTGGACTTAGATTTACAGGACCTTCTGGGTTTAGAACCCCGACCTACCTGAAGCTTTCCTTTACGCTCCCGCAAGGCCTAAGCAGTTAGCGACTGGCATTTGGAACAGTCGTCGGTTTCTTGACTATCACCCAAGCACCACAAACAAATGTGTTGCAGGTTGATAATCGACATTTTCGACTTGCAGTACCGGCAAGTCTTGAAGCCAGACCACGGAGTCGGAGGGGTTGAAGAAGACATTCATGAGGAATATACGAGGCACACCGAGTCTCCGAAGATAACACGTTTACAGAAAAAACAGAACCAAGGCTGCGTCCTTTTTATAACATCCAGTGACGTCACCCTCGACGGAGCCCTTCGAGGGACATCGACCTGACGCCATCGACGCAGGACGCCCTCTGCCGAAAAAGTTCCCGAAGTACACAGCTGTGGACATTACATGTCAAAGATGTGGAATACGTTGGAGGACACAATCCATTCGAAAGTTACTTACTTGTAAAAGAAGTTAGTTGGTAACTAACTCTGAGAGTGAGCAGTTACCAAAGTTCTTAAATGTGTGTTGCACTATTCTGAAAAGTATATATAAGGTTAAGTTACTCACCTGTGAATTGGTTGTGCCTCTTCCCCAGAAGTAATGCTGTTGGTTTCACTTGACTATTCCTGTTAGGATAAATGTACAAGTATCCCCAACTGGGCTTTGCTTCCCCTGACTTGCTGTTAGCCTGTTCAGAATAAGCCTGCCTTAGGGTATACTTTTTTCTTGAGTTGCTGATAGCTCCTTTAGAACCGCACTTCCGGTTGATCGCGGTATTGAACAGATCCACTTGAGGGGTTCCCCAAAGGAGTGAAAATCTCCAGAAGGACTTGCTGAGCTATCTCCCACTCGTGTGAGACTGTGCTCTGCCTGCTCAGAGCGTCTGCCGACGTGTTCTTCTCTCCGGCTAGGTGAATTGCCGATAGAGAGATTCCTTCTCGTATTGCCCAGAACCATAGCTGCATTGCCTCTCTGCACAGTGGTAGTGACCCTACTCCTCCTCTTTTGTTGAGGTAGTACATGGCACCGTGTTGTCCGTAATTATCAGGACATTCTTTCCCTGTACAGAGGGCAGAAAGGCCTTCAGAGCTAGTCTGATTGCCCCCAGCTCCAAAAGGTTGATGTGTAGTTTGGACTCCGATGGAGACCAACGACCGCCGATTGTCAGATCGTTGGTGTGTGCTCCCCACCCCGTGAGTGAGGCGTCTGTCACTACTGTTATCTCCGGCCATGGTCGCCAAAAAGACTCTCCCTTGAGAATGTTGTTGTTGCAAGCCCACCATAGAAGATCCCGAACAACTGCGCTGGGGACTTGCAGAAGATCCGACATATTCCCTGAGAACTGGGACCACTGAGTTCTGAGTGCCCATTGAAGGGATCTCATTCTCAACCTGTCCTCTGGTACTAGGAAAATGCAGGATGCCATGAGGCCAAGCAACCTGAGAAAATCGAAGGTAGGTAGACGTTGGGCATTCTGGAATTTTGTTACCATCTGCTGGATGTGGAGAGCTCTCACCTCGGGAGGAGAGGCTTTTCCCAAGGAAGTGTCCAAGACTGCTCCGATAAACTGGAGCTTCTGGGATGGTATCATGTGGGACTTCTTGAAATTGAGGGAGAAGCCCAATTTGTGGAGGAAGTGGCAGCTGATCGAAAGATGTTCCTGAGCTTGTTCTGGAGAACATGCGCTGATCAACCAATCGTCCAGGTAGGGGTAGATGTGAATGCCCCCTCTCCTGAGACTTGCTGCCACAACCTCCAACAGTTTGGTGAAAACCCTCGGGGCGGAGGTCAACCCGAATGACAGAACTCGAAATTGATAATGAGAATTGCCAATCGCGAACCTCGGGTACTTTATGTGCTTTGGATGAATTGGCACATGAAAGTAAGCATCTTGAAGGTCCAATGATACCAACCAATCTTGGAGTTGGAGAGCCTGAAGGATCTGAGAAAGAGTCACCATCTTGAACTTGTCCTTCCTGAGGAACTTGTTCAAGTTTCTCAAGTCCAAGATGGGTCTCAGTCCTCCGTCCTTTTTTGGGATGAGAAAATATGGGGCGTACCAACCCCTGTTCCTCTCTGCTACAGGTACCAGCTCTATGGCACCTTTCTCTAGCAGGGTTAAAATTTCCTGCAACAGGAGCAGATCTGGAATTTTGGCAGAATTGGCTCCCGGTGGATGATTGAGGCCTTTTTTGGAAGGGGAGGCAGTAACCTTGGGCTACTGTTTCCAGTGCCCAAGCATCTGAGGTAATGCACCGCCATTCCTTCAGATGCTGAGAGATCCTGCCTCCCACTGGTGTTTTGTACAACAAGGTCTCAGAGGGATTTGGAGACGGCTGCAGGAGTGGCTGAGGGTACAGATGCTGCACCCGAGGCTGATTTTGCACCTCTTCCTCGTGCTCCACGAGGGAAGTTTCTTTTGCCCCTTTGAGAAGCCCGTCCTCTTCCTCTACCAAAAGAATAGTATCGAAAAGAACAACCCCTCCAGGAAGATGAGCCGGAATAGGGTTTTAGAGGCTGGCGGTAAGTGATTTAGCTGCCGCTTTCGAGGTCTGAAGTTTTACTAGGCTTTCATCAGCCTTTCTGCCAAAGAGCCTCGAGCCATCAAAGGGCATTTTGAGGAGTCTAGCTTGCACGTCTGGTGCAAACCCTGACTTCCTCAACCACGCAAATCTGTGTAGCACAACGTTTGCAGCCATGGATCTGCTGATACTATTAGCAGTATCCAGTCCAGACTGGAGACATTCCCCCATTGCCTCCTTCCTGTCTTTAACTATATTCAGGAAGCCTTCCCTTTCTTCGCTTCCGGAATATGATCAGCCGCCGCCGAAATACAGTCCCACAGGGTATGGGTAAACCTGGCTAGGGTACAGGTGACATTTGCCGACTTAAGTGCCATACTGCCTGACGCGAAAATTTTACGTGCCCAGGCATCAACTTTTTTATCCTCTCTATCTGGAGGGATAGTTGGATAAGCAGTTTGTTTTGAAGTGGATGCTGCCTGAATGACTAAACTCTCTGGAGTCGGATGTTTATTCAAATATTCAGGATCCGTTCCAGCTGGTCTATATTTTTTGGGGAAAGTGCTATCTGCAGCAGGTGGTTTCTCCCAGTTTTTCTCCACAGTCCTTTGAAGGGCCTTGTGGAAAGGGAGAACGGGATCTTTCTGAGGTCCCTTGACGATTATATCCATCATGTCATCTTGTTCAAAAATGGATGAAGTATTACCCCAACCCATATACTCAATTACCCTGGTCATAAGACCCCTGTACCCAGTATCTGCATGCTCTGCAGGATCAGGTCTGGCGAACTCTAATTCTGGGGATGTGTCAATTCCACTGGCAGAATGTAGAGTATCACTCAGGTCGCTCATTCTAGATTCCTGATCAATGAGTTCCTCAGGAACTTGTCTTGTACCATAAGAAACTCCAAGAGGAGTAACTTCGTCCTCTTCTGAAGCAGATTCTTCATAAATTGCTGACAGACTTGAAAAAGTCTGATCTGGGCAATGGGGTGAATCTCTTTTCTTCCTCTACTATCCGCATCGAAGGAATTGATAAATCCTCTGAAATTGTTGAAGGGGTCTTCGAAGACGACTTCGATACTGGCGTCGAGGAGGTTTTTAGCTTTGGAGTCGAAATTATCGACGCCAAGGGCGTCGAAGTCTTCAACGGCTTGTGTTTTTTGCATGGCACTGGAGAAGTGCTCGACTCTCGAAGAGTCTTCGACGGATTTACGTCGACTCGAGTTCTTTAAAATTCCTCGACGCTACCGGTCTTTGCCATGGTAGTCTTGGACTTCCCTTTGTCGTCCAATGGAGCGACTTTATGGGTATGGCTTTTTCGAGGGTCTTTTGAGGGGGTCGGGGCCACGTTCTCGAAAACCTCCATCATCTTTTTGCAGAATTCTTCCCACTTACTGGGAGAATCAGATTTAGTCGGACATCGAATTTCTTCGGTCGACTCTGAATAAGAAGATGATGATGATGATGATGAGGGAGATCTATGTCTCCTCTTCATTTTTTTTAGATGAAGAAGAACGTCTCGATCTACTCCTAGATCGAGATCCTGAGTGCCTATGGCGATCCGATTCCTACGAATCATTTGTTTTCTTATGTCAAAAAGACTTAGCCTTCTAAGAGGCTTCCCTCCCCACCGACAGTTTACCACGCCTCTCACGAAGAGCTTTCTCGGTCATGGATTGACAGGACTGCAGTCATCGGTTCGGTGACTGGATCCGAGACACCAGAGACAAAGCTGACCTTGGTTTGCCTGTAGCACCCACAATTAGTGTAAAGAATTCTTGCTTAGCTTAGACTGTGTTCCACTGAGCTGAAAAGCAACTGTAATTGTATACTACACCAAAAAGGTCTTAAACACCTAGTAGAACTGTTATCACACAAGTCGTAGAGGTATGACAATGCATTACTTACCGTAAAAGCATTTCTGATGGTTGTATCTGCTTAGATTCACATGCTGTGCATAGGTCCGACATCCAGTGGTCACTGCGGAGTATTGCATTTTGTTTTTCGTAGTCGAAAAGGGGACGTCGACAAAGCGTGTCTGTAACACTATCCCTATAGTGACGTGTGTTGTACCCACAATCCCTCACGCGTCGAGGTCCCTCTGTTTGTATTTTTCTGCCCTGAGGGAGCCTTCTAGACGTGAGTGAGTACAGAAAAGAGAGAAATATAGAAAGATGTCTGTTCCTTCCATCCAAGCGGGGAGGAAGGGTGGGCGCATGTGAATCTAAGCAGATACAACCATCAGAAATGCTTTTACGGTGAGTAATGCATTGTCTTCTGATGTTTGTTAATCTGCTTAGAATCACATGCTGTGCATAGACTAGCGAGCAGTACCCGGAGTTGGCGGTGGGTTATGAGAAGGAACAGTAGAGAAAAGATGTCTTAATACTGCCTGTCCCACCTGGGAGTCAGATCTAGAGTGTGCATCTAGACAGTAGTGTTTTGTAAAGGTGTGCACAGAACTCCAGGTAGCCGCTTTGCAGATGGACTCAAGGGGAACATTTGCAATGAATGCTATGGACGCCCCCGTGCCTCGAGTAGAATGTGCTCTTGGCCTAAAGGGCAGTTCTCTCTTAGCAAGAGTATAGCAGAGAGTGATGCATTGGACAATCCATCTAGAAATAGTGGACTTTGAAACTGCATCCCCTTCTCTTCCTGCTGCCACCGAGACGAAGAACCGATTAGTCTTCCTCAGTGGTCTGGTTCTTTCCATGTAGAACATGACCGCTCTGCGCACATCTAGTGTGTGCAGAGTCCTTTCTCCCAAGTTGGAAGGATTTTGAAAGAACGCTGGTAGTTCTATAGACTGGTTTACATGGAATTTTGAGATGAATTTTGGAGCAAACCTTGGGTGAGTGCGTAGAACCACTTTATCTTTGTGAACTGTAACAAAGGGGTCTAGAACAGAAAGAGCCTGTAGTTCACTTACTCTCCTGATGGAGGTGATAGCTATTAGAAAAGCAGTCTTAAGAGTGAGGTCTTTAAGAGTTGCTTTGTGCATGGGTTCAAAAGGTGATCCCATGAGTTTTGTAAGTACCACGTTAAGGTCCCATCCGGGAGCTGGGTCAGCTATCGGGGGGTGTATTCTCTTTACTCCCTCCATGAAGGCCTTTATAACAGGGATCTTCCACCACGACACTTTGAGTTGGGAAGTGGTGTATGCAGAAAGTGCCGCTAGGTGGACTTTAATGGAATTGAACACTAGACCTGAATCCAATAAATGGGTCAGGTATAGAACAATATGTGTGGGAGAGCAGTCAATTGGGTTGATGCTCTTTCCTCTGCACCAGATGACAAATCTCTTCCATTTGCTAGAATAGCAGTGGCGAGTGTTAGATTTTCTGGCTTCCCTGAGGATGTCCATGCATCTCTGCGGGAGCTGTAGATGTCCAAATTCTACGATCTCAGGAGCCAGGCTGCTAAGTTCATGTTCTGGGGGCATGGATGCAGAGTCTTGCCCCTGTCTTGTGACAGCATGTTGTACGGGCAGGGGAGTTTCACTGGGGGAGATAGAGACATCTCCATCAAGTGAGCGAACCATGGCTGTCGGGCCCACATTGGGGCCACCAGTATCATGGTTACTTGTTCCTGGTGCATCTTGTGCACCACCTTGTTGAGAAGGGGAGTCGGGGGAAAAGCGTAAACAAATTTCCCTGACCATTGAATCGACAGACCGTTCCCCTTGGATTGGTTTTGGGGGTACCTGGAGGCGTAACTTTGGCATTGTGAGTTCTCCAGGGTTGCGAACAGGTCTATTTCTGGGAATCCCCATTGCGTGAAGATGTCGAAGACGATGTCTTCGTGCAGTCGCCATTCGTACTCTTCGGGCAGGGGGAAATCTCTGCTGAGTTTGTCTGCCAGCAGATTGAGTTCCCCTGGTACATGTTGTGACAGAAGGAACATATTCTGTTTGAAAGCCCACTTCCATATGTTTTGGGCCAGTTTGGACAGTCCTGGAGAGTGGGTTCCCCCCTGCTTGTTGATGTAATACATGGCTGTGGTGCTGTCTGTAAGGACCATCACTGTCCTGCCTTGTAGGTGTTCCTGGAAGACTTTTAGCGCCTTGAACACCGCTAGTAGCTCCAGAAGATTGATGTGTTTGGATGCTACGCTCGGAGTCCACTCTCCGTGAGCAGTCTGATGGGATAGGTGAGCCCCCCCATCCTGTGAGGGATGCGTCTGTGGTTAGAGTGGCTTCCGCCGCGGGTGTGGCAAAGGGTTTCCCTTTTTCTAGGTTTTCTTTTGTCCACCACCGTAGCGAGAGAACTAAGGCCTGCTAGACCACCACTAGATCGGCCCATAGTCCGCTGGCCTGACACCACTGGCTGTTGAGCCACTCTTGCATTGGGCGCAGGCGCGCGTGAGGTACCAAATAAATACACGACGCCATCATGCCTAGCAAGCGCATTGCTTTGCGTACCGTCACCTCTCGACCGGACACATATTGAGGGATCTGAAACAACATGTTTTGAACCCTCTCTTTGGAGGGGAAGACGAGGCCGTCCTTTGTTTGAATTAGAGCCCCTAGGAATTGTTTGATTTGGCTGGGGTCTAGGCTGGACTTCTTTTCGTTGATGGAGAAGCCCAACTGGAACAAAAGGTCTACAGTCTTTTGGGTATTGGAGAAGCATGTTTCGTAAGAATCCCCTGTTATGAGCCAGTCGTCGAGGTAAGGGTAAACTGGGATGGACAACCTGCGCAGGTGGGCCGCTGCCAGTGCCAGTACCTTCGTGAATACTCTCGGTGCTGATGCTATGCCAAAGGGTAGCACTCTGAACTGGTAGTGTTTGCCCTCTATCATGAACCGGAGGTATTTTCTGTGCGCTGGCAACATTAAAATATGAAAGTATGCATCTTTCATGTCTAATGTTGTCATGTAATCTCCCTGTGATAGCAGTGGGATCACTTCCTGTAGGGTCACCATACGAAACTTTTGGGGTTTGATAAACTTGTTCGCTGGGCGGAGATCTAATACAGGGCGCATGGTTAGATCCTTTTTGGGTACAAGGAGTACACTGAATAAATACCTTCCGTTACCTGAGATAGAGGCACGACCTCTATGGCTCCCTTTTCCAGCAGTTGCTGTACTTCTTGTAGAAGGATGGCAAGATGTTCCGGTGACATGCGTCGTCCCCTCGGGGGTTTGTATGTTGGGGAACTGTTGAATTCGATGCAGTATCCGTGGGCTACGGTGGAAAGTACCCAGCGGTCTGACGTTATACCCTCCCATGCTGGAAGAAAGGATGTTATCCGGCCCCCGACCGGTGTTGCATGGGAGGGGACGCGAATCTTCGCGTCACTTGGTGTTGTTAGGGGCTTGGGAACCTCTAGGGGTGGACCCTCGCCCTCTTCCTTTGCCCCGGCGCTGTCCTCTGACTGTACTGGCCACTACTGGTCTGGAAATTGGTGGCAGGGTACTGTTGCTGCTGGTTTTGTTGTTGGCGTTGGCCACGAAAAAAGCGTTTATTGCCATATCCGCGCCTGGTAGCGGGCTTAGAGATTTGGTCAAGAGTTTTGATTGTATCGAACTCTTTTTTAGCCATCTCCAGAGCCTCATCCACCGCCTTCCCGAAGAGGTTAGAGTCTTCAACAGGTTTATTTATTAAAGACGCCTGTGTCTCCGGTTTGAACCCTGAGTTGCGCAGCCATACGTGTCGTTTTAGGACTATTCCCTGAACTAGGGAACGTCCCGCAGTTTCTGCCGCATCCAGAGAGCTCTTCACAATACTCTGATTGACCTGGGTTCCTTCGCCAATAGTTGAAAGCAGGCGTGTACGTAATGGTTCCGGCGCTTCTTCGGCGTCTTTGCGCAGTTTGGCCCACTGCGCGTCCGCATAGCTAGCGAGCAAAGAATTGTTGTTGGCAATTCTTGCCGAAAAGGCGGCCGAGGATGTAATTCTTTTAGCAAGGGCATATAACCGCTTGCCCTCCTTGTCAGGTGGTGCCTCACTGGTGGAAAGTGGTACCCCTGCCCTCTTTCTTGTGTTGGTTACTACCAGGGAATCCGGAATGGAATGTCCCCTGATGTACAGCGGGTCTGAGGGTGAAGGAGTGAAAAGTTTTTCAATTCTAGGATTGACCCCTCTGATTAGTGCGGGTGTGGACAGCGAAGGGATGATTCTCCTCTTCACCGAAGCGAGGAGGGGAATTGTCTGACTGACCAGGGGTTTCTCCTTAATTACCCTTTCTACGAAGTCTAATTCAGGGGAGAGCTCCCCAGTGTCTAGTTCGAAGTGTGCTGCTGCTCTGCGCAACAGGGCATTAAACGTGGGTTGATCGTCAATGGGAGACGTGTTTCTAACAGGTGAAATGTCAGGAGGATTTAGGTTCAGGACATCAGTGTCGGAATATATTGATGGTGATTGGCAGGGGTGAGAAGGTCCTTCTTCTGGATTTTCTCAGAAGCCTTCTCCTACCGAGTCTGGGCTGTCCTCCAGACCTTCCTCCTGGTTCCATCCGTCTTCCTCGTCCATAAAATCATCCTCTTCCTCAAAATAATGTTCTTCCCCAGTGAGGTCATACACACTGTGGAAGTCTGAGGCTGTGTCCTGGTGGGGATTGATTAATCTTGGAATTTTGGCCCTGGGGTCCTCCTGAGTCCCTTCTCTTATTCTCTTTGGAGTGGGAGGGTTTTGGGCATTCATAAACCTCTCCATTCTTTCCATGCAGAGATGGAGCCTTTCCATGGTTTCATGGGGTACCCCTGAGCGGTCTAGCGGGGGAAAATTGGTGTCTTGTAGCTGAACACGGCTCGACCTCTCCCATAACGTCGAGGAAAGTGTCCCGTCGCCTTCAGGTGTGTCTTTCGACCTTTGCGTAGCGCTCGATGTGTCTTTCGGCGTACGCTTGTGGGCGTCGGCTACCACGATCCTCGCCAAGCTCTCAGCAACTCGTTTGTCAGCGGAGAGCTGTGGTTTCGACCTTATGGGTGTTGAACGCTCTACGGCGGCATGCGCTTTCTGCTGATGCGCTCCGGCCGATGATTTGGGGGCGGCGCCCTTATTTGCCGAAAGCCCAGTCGCTGGTCGCGGCTGCGAGAGGGGCTTCGAACCCGAACGGTCCGAGGAGGCCGCCGGTGAAACCTGCGTCTCCTTGGGCGCTGATGCTCTCTTTGCCTTTGGCAAAGAAGAGCCATGGGTTGTGTGCTTATGTGTGGTCTTGTGTGCGTCAGTGTCGCCGGGGTGTTCATCCCCATAAGCAGGGCGTGAGCCGAGCGCGTCGGGGCCGGGGACAGACGACGAAGCGCGTGTGCGCTCCCTAGGGGGGTTTACGACTTCCGTAGCGGAGGTCGTGGTATCACGTTCCTCGTCACTGTCGGAGGTAGCGACGGTGGGTGGAGCGTCGGCCTTCGACATAGCGTAGGCCGCCCACCTTTTGACCCTACGGTCTTTTAGAGTCTTCGGCTTAAGAAGCCGACAAGCCGTGCAACCTTCCTCCTTGTGATCGAGGGGCAAGCAGCGGTTACACCGTGAATGCTTGTCCTTCCAAGTAAACTTGCCCTTGCAAAGCGGGCAAAACCTAAAGGGTGTCCTCTCCATAGCTGAGCCAATAAAACGTGATAACCACCCCAAGGGAAAGGAAGGGGAAAAGGAAAGGCATTCTCAGAAAAGAATTAGAGATGTCCCACGACCCCCACTCTCCCTGCTGTATTTGGCCTGCGAGGCCAGGCCACGTGTTCGGCAACGCCGAAGGATCTCCTCCGCTCGTCCCCTCCGTCGAAGATCTTGCTCGGCGGAGAAGCTTCACAACAGCGTCGAGGGGAGGATCGATATGTTATATATTAATATAGGAAAACGACCAAAGGTCGAGGAGATGAAATCTGCAATGTCTCTCGAGGAGCTCCGCGTAAAGGCGACCAGTATCTGGGCGGAAAAAAACAATCTGAGGGACCTCGACGCGTGAGGGATTGTGGGTACAACACACGTCACTATAGGGATAGTGTTACAGACACGCCTTGTCGACGTCCCCTTTTTGAATACGAAAAACAAAATGCAATACTCCGCAGTGACCACTGGATGTCGGACCTATGCACAGCATGTGATTCTAAGCAGATTAACAAACATCAGAAAAACTGTTCCTTGAATCTGTGTTCGACTGTTCAGAAAAGTATATTTGTAAATTGGTTGACTATGCAATTTCCTTGTTGAGCGTCACTGCATAACTGACAGGGTCTACTACCCTTGTATTACTGTAAAGTAATCTGAAAGTAACTTATGTTTTTACTCCAAGAATAGGTGTGCCCTATACTGAGATACTGAGTGTGTATACAAAGGTCTGACTTACCTAGAGGAACAAGTTACTTACCAACTGTAACGTTCTTTCGATTGGATGTTCCTCCCACGTATTACTCATCTTAGATATATTTGTATCTTTAGCTTTGCTGCTTCGAAAAAGAAATGTCACACCAGGGGGCGCTGTGCTCGAGGCATCGATGTCCCTCGAGGGCTGCTGTCGAGTGTCGACGTCATCCGCAGTATAAAGGGCTCGAGTCGCGCCCGCTGGCTTCAGTTCTGTTTTTTTCGATATACTGTGCTGAGTAGTTGACCAGGCATTCTTTAGACGTCAAGCTCTCAAGGAATTCAGAGTGCAATTGACGTAAACTGTACGGCGGGATAGGCTGGAGGGTCGATGAGGAATACGTGGGAGGAACATCCAATCGAAAGAACGTTAAAGTTGGTAAGTAACTTCTTCGAATGGATTGTGGCCTCTCATGTATTCATCATTTTAGATAGACTCCAAAAGCAGTATACATTTGGAGGAGGGAGTACTAGTTAATACTAATCATGGATTGTATGAAGAACGGCCTTAGCTAACAGACCTTGTGATGAGGTGGAATCTATAGAATAGATTTTCACAAAGGTGTGCACAGACTACCAGGTGGCCGCTGCAAACACATCCTGCACCGGGACAACCCTCTGGAGAGCCTAAGTTGCCGTGCCCCATAGTTGAGTGGGCTCTTAACCCATCTGGAGGTTCTTTTGCAGCTAACCTGTAGCATTCAGTAATTGCCAATATTATCCATCTGGATAAGGTTTGTTTCGTAACTGCGAGGCCCAATTTATGTCCAGTATAGCCAACAAAAAGTTGGTCACTTGCCAAAATGTTGCCAATCTGGAGATATAAAAACTGAGAGCCCTTTTGGGATCCAGTCTGTGTAGTCGTTCTTCCTCCTTACTTGCATGAGGAGGAGGATAAAAAGGCAAAGTGTTTTTTTGAGGCAGGTGAAAGTCAGACTATTTTAGGCAAAAAAGAGGGTTTGACTTTAAGAATAACCTTGTCCTTATGAAAGATGGGGAGGAGGCTTACAAGAGAGCCTGTAACTCACCCTAAGGGCTGATGTAATTGCCACTAGAAGTATTGTCTTTAAAGGAGCCTTAGGGGGCAAGAGTGCAAGGCTCAAAAGGAATGCATGTAAGGAACTTAAAAACTAAATTTAAATCCCAAACGGGTACCTGAAATGGTACTGGAGGGTACACATTAGTGAGACCCTTTAGGAACTGTTCAATCAAAGGCATCTTGAACTAAGACACTTCTGAGGAGCGCTTAAAAATAGAGAGCGCTGCCAGGTATCCTTTTAGTGTACCAACCTGGAGCCCCAGATTGGCCAAATGTAAAAGGAAAGAAAGTACCATAGGTGTGCTACATATGAATGTATCAACATTCTTGTCCTTGCACCAGTTACTGAACTTGTTCCAACGACACCGGTACAAGGAGTTTGTTGCTGGCCTTCTGGCCGAAAGCAACATTTCCATTACGTCATCCGGGAGGTCCCAATCCTTATATCTTAGCCTCTCAGAAACCATGCGTGAAGGCTGAGTGTCTTGACCTCTGGATGGAGAACCCGACCTTCCTCTTGCGAGAGGAGATCCTCTTTGTGGAAGACGCATTGGAGGGCAGATGGACATGCCCAGAAGGTCTGGGTACCACATTCTCCTGGCCCAATCTGGGGCAATTAGGATCACCGTCTTCCTGAACTTTCTCAACCTCCCGATTACGTGAGGAATCACGGGGACTGGAGGAAACACGTACTGAAGTGGAAATTACCATTCCACCACGAAAGAGTCTCCTATAGCTCCTTTCGGAGGAAATTCCCTTGAGCAGTACAGCTCGCGATTCCTGTTGACCCTTCCTGTGGACACTGGTCGCAAACAAATCCACTTGCGGGGTTCCCCAAAGGGTGAAGATCTCTTGAAGCACTTCCTGAGTTAGCCCCCACTAGTGGGAGTGTGCTCTACCTGCTCAGAGGGTCCGCCGCCGCGTTTTTCTCTCCAGCTAGGTGAACTGCTGACAGAGAGATTCCCTGTTGTATTGGCCAGAAACAGAGCTGCATTGCCTCTCTGCACAGTGGGAAGTGACCCTACACCCCCTCTCTTGTTGAGTTAATACATGGTCACTGTGTTGTCCATCATTATCAGGACATTCATTCCCCGTACAGAGGGCAGAAAGGCCTTCAGCGCTAGTCTGATTGCCCTCAACTCCAACAGGTTGATGTGTAGTTTGGACTCTGATGGAGACCAACGACAGCCGATTGTCAGATCGTTGGCGTGGGCTCCCCACCCCGTGAGTGAGGCATCCATCACTACTGTTATCTTCGGCCATGGTTGCCAAAAAGATTCTCCCTTGAGGATATTGTCCTTGCAAGCCCACCATAGAAGATCTTGAGCCACTCTGGACAGGACTTGCAGGACGTCTTGACATATTCCCTGAAGATTAAGACCATGGAGTTCTGTGGGCCCATTGAAGTGATCTCATTCTTAATCAGGCTTCTGGCACCAGAATAATGCAGGATGCCATGAGGCCGAGCAACCTCACAAAATCGAAGGCCGCCAGATGTTGGCCATTTTGTAACTTTGTTACCATCTGCAGAATGTGTAGCGCCCTCACCTCAGGAGGCAAGGCTTTCCCTGAGAAAGTATCCAGGACTGCTCCAATGAACTGGAGCTTTTGGAATGGTATCATTTGTGACCAATTGAAAATGAGGGAAAAGCCCAGTCGGTGTAAGAAGTGGCAGGTCATGGTCAGATGTTCCTGGGCTCGTTCAAGTGAACTCGCTCCGATTAAGCACTCGTCCAGGTAAGGGTAGATGTGAATTCCCCGTCTCCAGAGACTCGCTGCCAACACAGCCATCAACTTGGTGAATACCCTTGGGGCGGAGGTCAGCCCGAATGGCAGGGCTCGAAACTGATAGTGAGAACCGTCAACCGTGAACCTCGGGTACTTCCTGTGCTTGAGATGGATTGGCACATGAAAGTAAGCATCCTGAAGGTCCAATGATACCAACCAGTCTTGGAGTTGGAGAGCGTGAAGGATCTGAGAAAGGGTTACCATCTGCAACTTGTCCTTCCTGAGGAACTTGTTCAAGTATCTTAAATCCAAGATGGGTCTCAATCCTCAGTCCTTCTTTGGGATGAGAAATTAAGTGGAGTACCAACCCTTGTTCCTCTCCGCTACAGGTACAAGTTCTATTGCACCTTTCTCTAGCAGGGTTAAAATCTACTGCACAAGGAGCGGGTCTGGAATTTTGACAGAGTTGGCACCTGGTGGATGGTCCCGAGGCCTTTGTAGAAAGGGAAGGCAGTACCCTTGAGCCACTGTTTCCAGTGCCCAAGCATATGAAGTAATGCCCCGCCATTCATTCGGATGCTGAGAGATCCTGCCTCACACCGGGGTCTTGGGGGTCAAGGCCTCAGAGTGGCTTTGAGGCGGCTGCAGCAGCAGCGGTGGCTGAGGGGACAGTTGCCGCTGCTGAGGCTGATCTACCACTTTTTCCTCTTCCACCACGAGGACATTTTCTTTGCTGTCCTCTGACTAGCCTGCCCTTTCCCTCTTCCAAATGAGGAGTAGAACCGAAAAGGACGACCCCTCCAGGAAGATGAGCCTGAGGAGGAGTGTTGTTGAGGTTGTCGTATGGAGGCCCTAAGACTTAGCTGCCGCCTTAGAGGTCTGCAGCTTCTCCAAACTTTTATCCGCCTTGCTGCCGAACAACCTCAAGCCGTCAAATGGCATATTGAGTAGTCTGGCCTGCACGTCCGGTGCAAAGCCATACTTTCTCAGCCACGCGAAACAGCGTAGCACTGTGCTAGATGCCATGGACCTGCTTATGCCATCAGCAGTGTCCAGTCCTGATTGAAGGCATTCCCCATAGCCTCCTTTCCATCTTTCACAATTGCAACAAAGCCTTCTCGCTCCTCGCCCTCAGGAATGTGTTCAACCGCTGCAGTAATACAATCCCACAGTGTGTATGTGAATCTCGCAAGGGTGCAAGTCAAATTTTCTGACTTTAAGGCCATGCTGCCTGAAGAGAAAATCTTGCAAGGCCAGTCATCAATTCTCTTATCGTCCCCATCTGGGGGAATAGAAGTGTATGCTGATTGTCAAGTGGATGTGGCCGCCTGCACTACTAAGCTCTCAGGTGTAGGATGCTTAGTTAAGTATTCAGGTCAGAAGAAGAGGGCCTTTATTTCCCTCCAGATTTTTTATTTACCGCTGGTCCAGAATCTGGGGTTTCCCATGCGGCAATAACTTTCTGTTGAAGGGCAGTGTGAAAGGGAAAGACAGGATCCTTTTGAGGACTTCCACTGAGAATATCCGTCATGTCATCCTGCTCGTAAACAGGGGAACTCTATTCCAGCTCATGAATTCTACTACCTTATTCATAAGATTCCTATACCCTGAGTTAGCATGGTCAGCAGGGTTGGGCTTGTCAAATTCCAATTCAGGAGACGTGTCCAGACCACTAGCTGTTTGCAGACATTCATAGAGGTCAGGCATCTTGGAGTGAGGATCAATTAGTTCATCAGGAACATCCCTAGTACCATATCTTACCCCAGAAGGGGGAACCTCCTCTTCAGATGATTTTTCCTCATAAATTGAAGACATCAAAGTCTTGTCTCGGCACAGGGTGATGCATTTTACCCGTGGATTTTGAAGGCATAGACCTTGGCTGCGCCAAAGGTGTTGATATTGGCGCCAGAATCAGCGTTGACCTCGACAAAGGAGTCAATGACGTTGACGGAGGCTTTGTCACGGTCGAGGGAGCTTTAGATGCAAGCGCTGTCGAGAAAGCCGTCAATGCTGTCTTCGACACTGGCGTTGAGTAAGACTTTGACAGATGCGTCGAGGAGACCTTCGCCATAGACTTCGATGGCGGTTTGATACCCGACGCCATTTTGTCTGGTGTTGCCTCAGATTTATGCACCAGTAGGATTGTGTTGCTCTTTTTATCAGGTGTCAGATGTTTCTCTCAACGACCCCCTCTGCGATTTATTGCCGGATTTAGAGCGTTTAGTCTCTGACCTCCCTCTGTCATTTTTGGAATGAGCCGGGGCATGGTCTTCATGCGATCGCTTTGATGGGGGTCTGGGACGCATTCTCAAAGATTTGCATCATCGAGGCTAGGAAGGCCTCCATTTTCTAAAGGAATCATGCTTTGATGGACAGGTGATAACCCCTGTTTCTGAAGACGTCAAAGAAGACGATGAGGGAGATAGGTGACGCCTCTTCGCCTTCTTTCGAGGAAGACAAAGATTTTCTAGACCGACTCCTCGACCTAGATTTCTTCGATGTACGTCGGGATTTTCCACTAGACTCAGAGTGTTTCGTTCTTCTCGAATAAGCCTTTGAGGATTCCTCCCCCACCACCAATTTTCCTCTTCGTTCCTTGAGAGCTTTGTTGGTCATGACTTGACAGGAACCGCACTCGTCAACTCGATGGTCCGGACCCAAGCACCAGAGGCCAACTCGATGGGGTCAGTAATAGTCATCTTCTTCCCGCATTTCTGGCACTTCTTAAAACCAGTTTTGGGGGCAGAAGGATTAGATGAGGAAGACATTGTTGAAAAACTGCAGCGCTGTTTTCGTTCACAAAGTGAAAGCTGTCGGAAAAACGGAACTGAAGCCAACGGGCACGGCTTGAGCCCTTTATACTGCGGATGATGTCAATGCTCGACGGCAGCCCTCGAGGGACATCGACGCTGCGACCTCGAGCACATCGCCATCTGGTGTGAATTTTTTTTTTTCTGAAGCACCAAAGCTGAAGATACAAATATATCTAAGATGAGGAATAAGTGGGAGGACACAATCCATTCGAAATATTTTTAGATTTCTGAATAAGCTCTATGCTTTGGTCTGTGAAATTGAAAGCATAGTGTTGTGTTTGTATAATGTGTGTATATGATCTGTTATGGTACTTACCCAAGAATCGCTTGTATATAAAATAAACCATTTGGACAATACATGATGTTGCAGTTTTTCTTTGGGCCATTTATATTACAATTTCTTTGTACTGATTCTACAGCCCTCTCCTCTCTCCCTCCTAAGATGAGCCTGGCTGCGCGGTCTACACTACCCAGAAATCGGGTGGTACAGCCTTATACTAAGAGTGGAGTCTTGTACTGCCTCAGTTGAATGGTTCTACTAAGCTGGACTTCAGAAAAACCGCCCTAACAAGGACCTAGTTAGATCAGAGATTGGGAGGAGTGAGCAGAAGATGATGGAAGGTACAGCAGGGAACCATGGGACTAGAGAGTGGAATGAAAGAGCTAAATGGGGTGAAAGAGGGAACATCGGATGAAGGTACAATCGTGAATCATAATACAATTCTGGGAAGCGAAAACTCTTGAGTAAGGAAACCTTAGGAAGTAAGACAGAAGGCCTTTAGGCCCTCACTTGAAACTCAATTTAGAATAGTTAGTAGGGGGCTACAGATCTCCAATTTAAATTTTGCACTGGGAAGGAGTCCACGTTAGGTCGAGGAACCAGCCAGAGAGACCCAATAGTTTGGCCAGCCTGCAACCTAACAAGACCATCCTACACACTCTTCACCATCTGTCAATATAAACCCTTTCTGGAGTTTAGTTTATTGAAGCAATTTGTGACAGTAACAGGAGCCCTTGCCCCCCACTGCCGTCATAAATATTGTGTGTGTGACCACAGAAACAAAGTGTATATTTTTCAGTATACCAGTGTGGTGTATTCTTTCATGGTGTCGCTGGAAACAATTGTACCTCCCTGCCAGCCTTCTCTTCTGAATTGAAGCCCGACAGTTCTGCTACCATTGGGGAGTCTGGTCTAACCATTAGGTTAGATTATAATGCAGCCCTCACCGGAGGCTTGTGAGAAAAATCTCCCCAACATTCAGCTATTAGAAGCAATAATAAAATGCACTTCTAAGGCACCAGATTTTGTCTGATAAAGTAGGCAAGATTGATTCAGTTTGACAGATGACTGCATCATGACTCTCTGAAAGGCAGAATATTAATTAGAACCCCTGCGGTGGAAGAGGGTTTTTTTTTGCCGGCCTTCCTGCAAAGCAGGAATCTCAGAGCCAGCTTTAACACACTGTACATCCCCCTGCTCCAAGCATCCTTAGGGCAAGCGGCTACCATCTTCCAACACCGGGGTCGGCAGTTAAGTGCGCTCCCCGTGACCCATCCCCACAAGGCACCCCCACCGCCTCCCCACTTACCTTCGGCATCCATGTCCGCTGGCTGCGCCGGAACAGTAGTGTTCCCGGTGCAGCTCCGACATTGGCAAGGCTGCCATGGAAAGTGAGAAGGGACTATGCATAGTCCGTTATCCCCGATCTCTGAGGGGCATTGCTGCTTAAGGTAATAGCCCATAGTTGTAGGCCCTGGGGCATTACCTGAAGCAGTAATGCCCCCCGCAGCCCCTAGCTCGGGGCTTACTGCTTAAGTATAGCTTCCACTTGAAGGTGTCCGTAGCTCTACTAGTGTTTTTTTGTTGTTTTCTGACATTCCGAGTCATCTGGGAGTTCAAATGCCCATATTGGATGAGCTCAGCTGCCATGCTGTCAGAGTCAATATTAGCAGGCTGGAAGGATGATTTTACCTTTCAATTTGGAGAGGTGATTCTGTCTGCATGGACATTGCCTGTGAGGCCTTGTAAAGACAGAAATAACGGGCAGGTGTCACCATTCACATGGCCAGACTGAAGTGAGCAGGATCACTTGTGTCACCCCAACTTACTTCATCTTGATGATTACCATGGTTATCAGGGGGTTTGAAGGAAAAGTGTAGAAAAACTTCTCGGATAAATCCACCAAACAGGCATTCACCAGAAACCTTGTCTCCTGACAGTTGAAGCAAAGTCTAGATATTTAGCGTTTTCGGTTATGGCAAAAGGTCTATATGGGATGTTCTCCAGCAGGAACACAGTTCTCCTGCAACATTTCTTTGGAATCGATTCACCTCTTCCATGATTTACCTACACCAGGCATCTACCCTTGTGCTCTGGGCTACTGAATTATGTACTGCAGTTATGTTCTTGTTACTGACAAGGAGCAAAGGCCAGACTGCTCGGGATTCCGGAGCCAGAGACCTAGACGCTCTTTGCTTATTAAGGTAGTACATTGTAGCAGTGTTCTCAATGTGAATGAGCAGGAACCTGGGGTTATTCTAGGAGAAAAGCCTTCCAGGCTACATAGACTGCCCTCAGTACCAGCATGTCGATGTAAAGAGGTTTTGCTTTGGGAGAGCATAATCCCTGTATCGGGCCTCCCCAATGTGAGTTCATCAATCCTCCAGGGAGTAGTCTGTTAGAAGTGACTGATTTGAAGTAATTGATAAGTAACTCATTTCATTAGGTTAGACCTCCATTGTTACTAGTTTGAGTGCCTTGGTTAGGTTGAGTCTACTCTTCTACACAGGATTGTTTCTCCTAGGATCATTGGTGGTCCCTGCATTTCTGCAGTGGTTTCCAAAGCAGTCTCGTGTTTGGGACAATAAAGATGCAGGAAGCCCGGGTGCCCAGTAAAAAGGTATGTCTTACTGACAGATTAGGCATTGTTTGCATGGTCATGCAATTGCTGACAATTCTGCTATGCTAACACCTACAACCGCTCCACTGTATCGAAGACCTTGCACTGAAATTGGGTAAGAGTTCTGTATTTAAAACAAGCAGGCTTGGTTCTCAAAGACATTACCTGAAAATCTTCCTTACTTTTTCTGGTGTAATGGCCTTGATCAGCCAGCAAATCCAACTATGGTTAAACCAATATCTTATTGGCCTTTGTTAGGGGGCTCAACACCACTGCAATGCATTTGCAGAAGATCCTTGTGGGGGCGGGAGGGATTAATAGAATGTTAGTATGTTGCAATGAAAATGTTTTTTTTAATACCATAAACCTCAGTAATCTCCGATGTGGTTTTACATTCAAGGTATGGCAGTATGGATCCTGAATGACAAACTCCATTCATGAGAAAAGGGGAAATCTAGTGTAGGGGCAGCGTTCACAACTTCTTCACCCATTTTAGATTTTCAGATAAAGGGAAGGGTTTTAACTGATCAGAGTCCCTTGTCCTGGATAAACAATATAGCTCCGCTTTGCCTTCTGAAAGCCTGGGACTATCTCCACTGCGTTTTTCTCCAAAGGGATAATTATTTTCTGGACTTGCCCTTTCAGATGTGGTTCGAAGGATATTTGCTAGGTGGAGAAGATGAAAATTGTAACCTGTACCCATCTCTTGTAACATGTGTGTCTAGTGATGTTTTTCTTCAGGACTATAATTTGGGACCCTTCCACCCAGCTTGATTTTTGAAATTGGGGAAGCAAGGTTACTACTTCTGCAGTTGGGCGGTTCCTTGCAGATGTTGCTTCTCCCTTCCTGGTACAGAGACAATCACTGCAGTGGCTGCTGGTAATATTATGACTGAAGTGAGGAGGAGCTTATACCCTTTGCGTGAAGCCTGGTATTTAATGATGACATCATCATCTAGAGGAGTCCCTCCTCCACTAGCCCAAGCCAACAGCATTTGTTGTCTCATTGCTCATTTCCATCTGGGTCACTTTGTTGGACACTTTTAGGAAAGCTCTTTGTGAAAATGTCCTCCATTGACTTCAATGTCACCCACCACATCTGCTTTCTTTGTGGGTGCGGACTGATTTATGGGCTCAGGCCAGTTGCTCCCACCAACCTGCTTCTCTCCTTCAGTTATTGGTGCACTGATCAGTGCCTTTGGCTACTATTGGAGGGAATGTGTTGTCCTATGTTTTTCACACTTAATCTTTCAGTGTAGTACAAGCCGCCTTCAGTGGGGTGCTGCAGGGATACTTTGTACCCCTTTTTTCTTTAAGTAACATCCCAGTTACTATTGAGATGTGTACCCACCAGCAGAAGTGAACCATTTTTTTTGTCCAGTGCACTGTTCTGCACCTTTATTTCTTTACCAGCATAATGCTTCAAGTACCAAATAACTGAAAACGTCAGTACCTTGTGGTACACCAACTGTTCTAAGCGCCTCCTTCCTAATTAGGTTGGAAATTGCCAAATAAGAACATGCGATTACGCTGCAATTCAGCTCAACTATCAGGCAGTACTGCATGAGTGAACTCGCTGAAAATGGAAAAGAATGGGCTCCAGTCCAAACTTCAGCCAAAATACATCCAATTCCTATTCAGAATGTGAGGTGACACCTGGTTGGACAGCCTCCATCTGTTTGAATGTTACAGGTCCCTCCTATATGTAGCAGCCTCGAGCCTGATTTCTGGATAAAAGGAGAGAACCTGAAGTCTTATGACCGCCCAGAGACTCACTGGAGTTCTGGAATAGCGGCCAGCATTGGCCAAGCTAATAACTGCATTGCAGCCCTCTGCCTTCAAATTGACTGGACAAAACCTCCAGAAGTTTCCTTCGTCCACTGGGCTGGTGGGACAAATCTGTCCGAAGCTCTGCATCCATCGTTGGTCCGAGTGGTCATCGGTCTACATTTGGCTGGCACCTGGAAGGATTTACTGTCGAATTACGGCCAAACTAGTAATGAGGCCCAGACTCTATTACCATAACCGCCACTTGGTCGCACCGATTTAGCGCAGGATTACAAGTGGTGGTATGGCGGTGTAAGCCCCCATTATTGGCATCCATAGGACTCTATGGGGATTTTGGCATAATTCTGCAGATTTTATGAGGCAAAAGGGCAAATTCACTTCCAGCCTCACTGCCAAACCTGTAGTACAATGGTGCGGCAGTAAAGTATTACTGGCGCATTCCTGTTTTTATCCACACAGCCGTACTTTGAAAGATGCCCAATGAGTCTAGCAGGGCTAAGCTACATGAAACGCTCCTGGATGTCGCAATGCGTGTCCTCAATCTCTCCAACATGACACCAAGCTCATCGGCTACAACTTGACCACTCTTGCCAACCTACATATGCTGCTACACCTTCTCAAAGTAACTCCTTGAACCACATGTTCCTAAATGCCCCACTAGACTCCTCCCAGTGGGACCACTCTCATATCTAAATCATATCATCCCACTCTTGCTTATCCCTACATCTATTAAAAAAACAACATTTAATCTGACTCCATGGCCCGTTAATTCAACCAAGTCAAGGCCTCCCCCTCCAAGATTTCTCTCCTCCAATCACCCACTACAACAAATAATTCTTCGATTTCAGCACTACACTACAGACCCCCTTTGACAATCGCCATCATGTACACACCCTCAACCATGGATCACCTAGACATTAACCACTGCGGACATCATGAGCATCTAACTTGTACTACTGCCACAAATATCACTTGTCCACTCTTCCTATGGGCTACTAAGACGCTTCTTACCCCCCCATACACCTCACCAGTGTTCTCAACTCTGCCATATCCTCTTACTACACTCATCTAAATTCTGTTCTAACCACCACAATAATAATGTGTCGGGACATGCTCCTCCCAACACCAACCACTAACTGCTCTATAGCAAATTCCCGATCTGACTGCCATCAATTTCTCAAAAATCACCTAAATACATGACACCATGTCCACCTTTTATCTCTCACAACTTCCTCCTATCGTGGCTGTTCTCTCCTCATGATCCAACTTCTCCCAAACTCCCCAAACAAACTCCTGCCCACCTGTTCTCAGCCAAACCATCCTGTGCTTTTACTGATCCATTCACAGCACAAACTATCAATGAGCTTGTACCAGTCACCCCCTCTCACATTTCCACCCTCTTCAACCTTTCTTTAAACAGTCATACACAAACTAAACAAATGTTGCAGACTCATCACTCAAAAATCCTGTAAAGGGTAGACTTCAACTGTATAGTCAACTAAGTCAATGCCTTACAATACGGTTCCAAATATTTCACAGACACTGCTCACACCCATATCTCTAACTGTCTTACCACTGTTCACAAATTCACTATCCTTCATGCTCATTCGAATTAATGTCTCAACAGCCTTTGCTTTAAGAACACTGCACTTAACTGGGTGTCCTCAACTTCTCTCCAACAGCTCCCAGTCAAATGGAATTCTAAGATCTGTTTCCCTACACCCCTTCGCTATGGATGCCCTTCATGGGATCAATTCTCTAACCACTCCACCCTCTGCACAAACCCATCTCTTCCTTCGGCTTTCACCATCACCTTTTTTGCAAATGGCTACACTCTTTCTTTCTTCACCGCTGCTATCTCTGAATAAACATCTTTTTCCAACCTTAAAACGCAAACACTCTTCTGTATTCTATCTTCTTCCCCATGACTCCCTAACCCCTTTAACCCATGGCTCAAAACATTGGGGTCCTCTGATATGAACCTGAAATTCTCCCAGTTTATACTGTTCATTGCAACCACTACCAGGCTCAAGATTCTCAACGTAAATCCTCCAACACCTCAACAAAAACATGGATCTCTACTCTGGTGTTTAACAAAGCCGACTACTGTGAAGTGTAGCATTTGGTGTTCCCCTTTACTACTTCACATTCTTCAAAATTGTCAGCTTCACTACATGCGTCCTCTTCACCCTTTCAAGATCCACACCCACCTTAACCTATCATCACAATACTCGATGGTTCTCAATGCAAAAATGTCTCGCTCTTTGAATTGCGACTATCAAGCCTTTAGATACTTCCTTCGTCTTCCAGGCTGCATCCTCATGTACTTGCTTTCTAAAGGTTTGCTCATTGTCTCTCAACATCCTATCCATTTCCCATCCCTCATATGCTGCCTCCCACTTTCACACCTTTTCACAATTTGCTCGGTTCCACTGGAACGCATCCCTGAAGCCATCTAAGCCATAACATTTTTAGAATTGTTAAAGACCAGAATAATCTCCAACTCCCATTCTATACCTTCTCATGTGATCACCTAGCCCGTCTGCCCAAATCATGCCTCACTGAAACGCAAATGCAAATAGTACATATGAAAATATGTTCCTGTGCCCCAAATGTTAAATGCATTAGGTATATGCTTGTCAACCTCATAATGCCCTTCACCGCCTTTCCTCCATTATCCATTTAATCAATGAATTGTGTAGAAGCACCCTACACCTAGCTACTACCGTCAGCTTCTGTAATGTATCCCCTAAACATAATTTCTGTTCGAAATGACACCCTGACTCACACTGAATAGACACAGTAAAAAAGAAAAAGTTCAAGGAACTGGGAGTCTAATTTACAAGAGCAGTGTCGCACATTTCTGAATATCGGGCCAAGTCTGAGGACAGAGGAGTTTAAAACCAACGAAAATAAAAAGTTCCAATGTATATTTGTGCACTTGGATCGAGTTTATAAATTCTTACTTACCTCTGAACTTCAATAGTTCCCATAGTTTCATAGGCAAAGTCACATTTATTATCTATTTCAATGGCTTTGCTGATCAGCTCCAAACCTTTATCCAGGTCCTGCTTCCATTGAAGTTGCAGCAAACTGTCAAGAGAAAGAGATAGATTATTAGTGTTTTGCACAACTTTGTTGTCGCAATGTAATTACATATTTCACACAAAACCACCACAGGACTCAAACTTAAAAATAATTTTGAATCACAGTAAAGTAATTCTTACATACCCTTTCATTGCCAGGACTAATGGTTTTATCAACTGGGATGTGTGCAAACATTAAGGGCAGTGAAATGGATAAAGCATGACACGAAGTATACAAAAGACACAGTAATACAGGTGTACTGCAAACGTAGTCCATTTTGACTCTGGGTGAGCCTTAACAGCCAAAAAGCGTGTCAGTGTGGTGGCAGATGTGTATAATTAAGTGGAGTGACTTTGGTTCCAGTGCAGTATAAATCTTTGCTTTGGTAGCCATTTGCTACATGAAAGAAGCAACACTGCAACCAAGTTGTTAATTCCGGTCTCCTCGCCATTTTCTTTTTAGCCATTCTAGTTGCATTTTTACAGGGGGAACGGACAGTTTGGCCTTTCTGTCTAAACAAGGTTTGACTCCTAGTTCAAAGGAAAGTCCTTTGAGTGAATAGGATGGGGTTTTCACCCAGTACTGAACCAAACAGCTTACTCCACATTCCTGCATGTACACCTGCTAAAGTGGCATTTGGCTGGCCTTTCCCAACTTGTTCGCTGACAAAACTTTGAATGATGCACATGCAGACTGGAGGGTTGGGGACATCCTGAGGGGGAAGCAGAGAGCGGGGGATGCGTGCCTGTGTCTGTCTTTCTTTCTGTCTGTCTGTCTCTGCCTGTCTGCGTGCCAGTCAGTCTCTGCGTGCGTGCCTGTCTGTGTCTGCGTGTCTGTGTCTGCGTGTCTGTGTCTGCGTGTCTGTGTCTGCGTGTCTGTGTCTGCGTGTCTGTCTCTGCGTGTCTGTCTCTGCGTGTCTGTCTCTGCGTGCCTGTCTCTGCGTGCCTGTCTCTGCGTGCCTGTCTCTGCGTGCCTGTCTCTGCGTGCCTGTCTCTGCGTGCCTGTCTCTGCGTGCCTGTCTCTGCGTGCCTGTCTCTGCGTGCCTGTCTCTGCGTGCCTGTTTCTCTGCGTGCCTGTTTCTCTGCCTGCGTGCCTCTCTGTCTGTCTCTGCCTGCGTGCCTCTCTGTCTGTCTCTGCCTGCGTGCCTCTCTGTCTGTCTCAGTCTGTCTCTGCGTGCATGTCAGTCTGTCTGTGTCTCTGCGTGCGTGTCTGTCTGTCTGTCTGTGTCTCTGCGTGCGTGTCTGTCTGTCTGTGTCTCTGCGTGCGTGTCTGTCTGTCTGTGTCTCTGCGTGCGTGTCTGTCTGTCTGTCTCTCTGCGTGCGTGTCTGTCTGTCTGTGTCTCTGCGTGCGTGTCTGTCTGTCTGTGTCTCTGCGTGCCTGCGCGTCTGTCTCTGCCTGCCTGCGCGTCTGTCTCTGCCTGCCTGCGCATCTGTCTCTGCCTGCCTGCGCGCCTGCGCATCTGTCTCTGCCTGCCTGTGCGCCTGCGCATCTGTCTCTGCCTGCCTGTGCGCCTGCGCATCTGTCTCTGCCTGCCTGCGCATCTGTCTCTGCCTGCCTGCGCATCTGTCTCTGCCTGCCTGCGCATCTGTCTCTGCCTGCCTGCGCATCTGTCTCTGCCTGCCTGCGCATCTGTCTCTGCGTGCGCGTCTGTCCATCAGGTGGGATCCTGAGCCAATCAATTGGGACCTACATGGAGTACAACCTGTGCAGCTGAAGAACAAATTATTTCTCAGTAATGTTCTTTCTGATGGATGTTCCTCCCACGAATTCCTCATCTATGATTCACTACAATTGTTCTTCAGTAACCTTTCCACCACCAGGGGCCACAGCACAGCTCCGCCCGACACTGCTACGTGCTCTGCGATGCACAGGATGGTCGGGATCAGTACATTTTGAGGCACTGTGTCCGTGACGTTAGTTCCACAATTTCCCTAGCACTCTGATGCCGAGGACTGCAGAACCAAAAGTGTAATGGCTATCCATTAAAAGGGTGACGAGGAATTCATGGGAGGACCATCCATCAAAAAGAACATTACAGAGAGGTAAGTAATTTGTTGTTCTTATTGATTCCTTCCTCCCACGAATTCCTCATCTAAGATGGACTCCCATACCAGTATGTAGTCCTGAAGGAGGGATTAAAGCAACACCAGCACCTAGACAAGAAAACACTTCAGACCGCCCTACCAAAATGAGCATCCTGCACTGAAAGGGAATGCAAGCAGTAATGCTTAGCAAACACGCGAGATGCCCACATTACCCAACGGCAGATGCATAGGACAGGTACTCCCCTCTGCAGGACATCAGTGGTAGGCACCGCTCTGGTAGAGTGAGCTCAGACCTTCAGGCACATCATTATAAGCCAAACCAGAGCATTCCAAGATGCAGAGAACGATCTACCTTGACAGGGTATTTTTGGTCACAGTCATGGCAGCACAGGCACCAGCGTAACCAACGAAAAGCTGGTCATCTTTCCTGGCCTCTCTCATCCGATCGACTTGGTATCGGTGAGCTGGCACCGGATCAAGCCGATGGAATTGTTCCTCTGCCTTGGAAGAGTGAGGCGCAGGACAATCCACAGGAAGATGCGTCTTTTGAGAAAGATACAAATTCAAGACCACTGTTGGCAAATGGTTCTATGAATGTTAGCCGCATTTATTTTGCAAAAATGACAACTTCGCCCACTTTTTGCTTAACTGATTTTGCTGCTTTTTTTTAAACCACAAACAGCAGGTGAAGATCCTCCCGCATACCGCATCACTTCATACCTTGTCCAACTTACCATCTACCTGATTGTAGTAAAATTATGTTTTTAAAAGTTGCACAAAATGCGACAAAAAACATATTGAGCAAAGTTACCATCCGGCAAAAGTGATGTATACCGAAGAAAGGAGGGTCTTACTCCCAATGTCACCTTATCTTTGGAGGAAACCAAATCCGGAGATTGAACAGATAATGCCTGAAGGTTACTCGCCCTTCTTGTGGAAGTGGTGGCAACCAAGAAAATTAAGGATGAGCAATCCACTAGAACAGGAATGTAGGGGCTCAAACGGTTCTCCCATAAGGAATGCCAAAACCATATTCAAATCCCAAACCAGAACCACAAACTGACGCAGAGGAAACCACCAAAACAAACACTGCAAGAATAACAGTGGGTTTCTTGAAAAAAAAAAACAGTCCTGTCCCGGGTACCTCTTAAAAACCGAAATAGCGGCGAGGTTTCCCTCTACAGTCCACAGCTACAGGCCTGACTGGGCCAAGGACGGCAAAAAAAACAAACAGGGGATAACAGAGGCTAAAGGGTCCACACTCCTCTCCCGGCACAACGCAGAAAATTTGATAAGGAGCAAGTTACTTACCTCTAACTGTTGTTCTCCAGCATGGGTCTGTCATGGATTCACACGCTCATGAATATTCCCCGTTGTCAGGCTGGGAATACTCGGTAAAGAAAAAATTAGTTTTGTTTCTGAACTGTCTTTCTACTAATAACCAATCACTGGTCTCTGGGTCTTACTGCCCCCAGCCAATGACTGCCCTCTACCTAAGCCCCTCCTCTGGCAGCCATCTTCAGATTTGGTAGCACGTAAAGTGGCAGTAGGACCAAGAGAAGAGCCGCAGAGGGGTAGGCGGGAGGGTTCGCATGTGAATCCATGCCAGACCCATGCTGGAGAACAACAGTTACAGGTAAGTAACTTGTTCCTTCTCCAGCATGGGGTCCGGCATGGATTCACATGCTCATGAATACAAGAATACATAGCAGTACGCACATGCACAACCACAGGAAGGTGGCAAGGCTCAACATTAAGCAATATAAACAACTCAACATTAAGCATCTCTTACCTCCTCACCAGGCTCACCTTAAGCAAACAGGTTGCGCAGCACTGCCTGGCCAACGATGGACTCCTCCCTGGAATTCGGCCGACGCAGTAAAATCTCGTGAAGGTGTGTGACGACCTCCACATAGCAGCCCTGCAGATGTCGAGCAGGGGCACCCCAGACAGTAACGCCGTGGTAGCAGCGATCGCTCTGGTTGAATGGGCTCTCGGATGGCTGGGCAACGGTCGGTTTGCCAACCGGTGACCGTGCATAATGCAGCCGGAGAGCCATCTGGAAAAGGAAGCCTTCGAGAGGCCCTTCCCTTGGTTCACAGGTCCAAAGTTCACAAACAGCTGTGATGTCATCTGACAACTCCTTGTGCGGCCCAGTAGAACTTCAGCGTTCTAGCCACATCCAGCGAGTGCAAAGTCCTCTCAGCTGGCGACGGGAAGAAAACAGGTAACACCAAGGGCTCGTTGAGGTGGAAGTCCAACGGCACCTTGGGCATGAAGGAGGGGTGCGTCCTCAGCACCACCCTCATCTCGTGGAATGTGAGGTATGGAGGTTTACAGGAGAGGGCCTGGATCTCTCCCACTCGTCGTGCGGAGGTGATGGCCACAAGAAACGCTGTCTTCCACGATAGGAACTTCAACGGTTCCCGAAAGCAGAGGCTCGAATGGCGGCTCCATGAGCCTGGACAGCACTACTTTGAGCTCCCACGCCGGGGCCGGAGCCTTCATCGACTGGAAAGACCGAAACAGTCCTTTCATAAACTCCTTCACCAGGCGATGGGACCACAGCGATGATCGCCCCAGAGTCCTGGTGTAGTGGGAAATCGCTGCTAGATGGATCTTGATGGAGGCGTGAGCCAGCCCCGCCTTGGCCAGCGACAGTAAGTACGGCAGCACTTGAGGGGCCGTAATCCGCAGAGGGTCAATCTTCTGTGCACGGCACCAGACAGAGAACCTCTTCCATTTGTGTCCATAGCACTTGAGGGTCGAGGAAGCCCTGGCCTTTGCAAGCACCTCCTTGCAGTCCGCTGGGATATCGTACCCTCCAAACTATAGCGCTGCAGGAGCCAGGCCTGCAAGTTCAGCGACGCCGGATCGTGGTGGAGGATGGCGCCTCCTTCCCCAACGAGAAGATCTGCGTCCATCAGCAGTTTGACTGGAGGGGGGGGGATGCCGACATGTCCGGAAGGTCCGGGAACCAGATCTGCCTCGGCCACGCTGGTGCAACGAGGATCATCCTGCACCGGGACCATTAGAGTTGGTTGATGAGTCACAGCAGCAACGGCAATGGTGGGAACGCATACAGGAACAGGCCGTCCCAGGGGAATGAGAAGGCATCGCCCATGCTCCCCGGCTGGGGAAACCTGCTGGCGAACCTCTGGCACTTGGTGTTCGTCGCCGTCGCGAACAGGTCGATCTGGGGATTGCCCCATCGTCGAAAGAGGAGATCCACTATTCCTGCCACAGTTCCCAATCGTGGCACGAGCGCAGCTCTCTGCTGAGTGCGTCGGCGATGGTGTTTTTTATTCCTGCCATTTGGAAGGGTACCAGAAATATTCTTTGGGCGATAGCCCAATGCCACAGATCCTGGGCTTCCTTGGATAGGGCTGGGGATCTGGTGCCTCCCTGCTACCCGATCAGGGCCCAGAACATGGATTGGAGCTCCAGGACATTGATGTGTAGTGACCTCTCCTCCAGGAGCCAAAGGCCAATTGCATGGAGATCTCCGGAGTGAGCCCCCCCCCACATCCCTCCAGGGAGGCGTCCTTTGTCACTGTTTCCTGAAAGGCCGGGGTCTGGAAGCCCATACCCGCCGCCAGATGCACGCGGGTGCCCCACCACCGGATCGCTTGTCGAAAGGTCTCGTTGAGTGGGATCATGTCTTTGAAGTTGCCCGTCGCTTGCATCCAACGGGCGTCGAGGAACTCCTGTAGTGGTCGCATCTGCAGTCTGCAAAGGCGCACGAGGTAGATGCAGGAGGACATCATGCCGAGCAGGGACTTGACTGACCTCACCTTGGCCACGTCCATGGTCAACAGCCGTTGCACCTTGCCTAGGATGGCCTTCGTCCTTTCCTCCGACGGTGAGGCCAATCGCGCCACTGTGTCGAGCTTGGCTCCCAGGAACAGGGTGACTTGCGACGGTACCAGGCGGGATTTTGCGAAGTTGATTGAGAATCCCAGCTCCTTGAGTAGTTGGATGGTCTTCCATGTGTGATCGACGGCGAGTTCTCTTGACTCTGCCCGGATGAGCCAGTCGTCCAGGTATGGGTAGACGTGGATCCCCTGCAGGCACAGCCGCGCCGTCACTGGTGCTAGGCACTTGGTGAACACCCTGGGCGCCGACTTCAGTCCGAAGGGAAGGACCTTGAACTGATAGTGCCGTCCTTGGATCACGAGACGCAGGAACTTTCGATGTCCTTTCAGGATGGGGATGTGAAAGTAGGCATCCTCCAAGTCCAGCAACGATAGGAAGTCGCCTTCCTCCAGCTTCGCAGCAAGTGCTGGAGGGTGACTATCTGGAACTTCTGGGACCTGATGTACTTGTTTAGACGATGAAGGTCCAGGATGGGTCGCCAACCGCCAGTCTTTTTCCTTACGAGGAAGTAACGCGAGTATACTGTGCAGCCCCAGAGCCTCTTTGGGACAAGTTCGATGGCTCCCTTTTTTTTTTTAGCATCGCTCGTACCTCCAGTAGCAGTTGAGGGATGTGGTTTTCCTTCCTGGCCACAGGTGGAATACGGGGACACTTTCTTAGAAATTCCAGTGTGAGCATGCGGGCCAGGGCATCCAGCACCCAACGGTCGGTGGAGATGGACTCCCACACGCTGATGAAGTTTGCCAGCCGGCATCCCACCAGGGTGCTTAGGTGGGGGCTCGACGCCACGGCCGGTTCAGTCGTGCTTGGCCGCGGCCTTGGCGACGACGACGATCCCCCTGTCTCGGCGCGTCCTCTGTAGGCCTCTTGCGACGAGGAACGGGCCTCCTGGTGGTACGAGGAGGAGCCGCCGCCGAATCCTTTGGAGGCTCCATGCTTGCCTCCGGCTTTCCGAAAGGGCGGCCGTCGCTGTTGAAGAACACCAAGGCCCGAGCCGTCTTCGTGTCCGCCTTGATGGCCTGCAGTGACTCGTCCACTGCCTTGCCGAACAGGTTGTTCCTGTTGAAGGGCATGTCCAGAACCCTGGTCTGAACGTACTGGTGGAAAATGGTCGCCTTGAGCCAGCCGCGCCGGCGAAGGCAAATGCTGTTGCCCATCTGGCGAAAACTGGTGTCAGCGATGTCAGTGGCCACTGTGATGGCGTGGTCCGACGCCAACTCTCCTTCCTGTAGGATCTCTAGGGCCTCAGCCCTCTTGTCGTTTGGGAGGTAGTCCAGCAGGGGAGCAATCTTAAACCAGAGCTCCCTGTCGTAGCGTGCCACAAATGCGAGGGCGTTTTCAGCCTTAATAGTCGTTGCCACCGACGAGATGATGCGTCGTCCCATGGCGTCCAGTTTCTTTCCCTCGCTGTACAGCGGGGAAGCCAAGGTTCAAGCTGTCACCACCGCTGCTTTCTTCTTGGCCGCCGCCGAGATCGACCGAATCCGCAGATGGCTGCGCTTTAAGGCACATGGGGGCGGAATCCGGGACCCAGTACTTCTTCTCGTACCGGTCCCTCTTAGCAGGAGACGTTGACGGGTTCTTCAGGAGCGTGAGCCCCTCATCCCAGATGTCGTCCAGCAGTGGAATTGAGAGGACCGTCTTCCTCTTGGCTTCATGCCGTTGGTAGAGGAAGACTTCCTTCTTCTATTCTTCGGGGCAGAGCTGGACGAGCTCAGATGCCCTGGCGATCATGGCGTAGAAGGAGCCAACTTCGTCGGGAGGGGGATGCCCCAGAGGGTGGTGAAGGAAGGTCCATTCCGTCCTCACCACTGTTGTCGTCCGTCTCCGTTGTCGCCGTCTCCGTTCCCGTATCATCCCAAGGAACGGGGGAAGGAGATGAGGGCTGTGAGGGCCGTGCAGGCTGGAAAGGGGTGGGGGTGTATTCTCCTCTGCTTGCTTGGAGGACTCCGAGGGTCCAGGCTCCACTGGATCGTCCTTTGGGGGTAAGGGCAACCTTGTCCTTATCTCTGTACACAAGGCCTGAATCACCATCAAGATGGCCCCCGAGTTGTCTTATGGCGTAGGCACAGGCTGCGACGAGAGCGACGGTTGGGGAGTAGGATCTGTCCCCTCCATGGTGCGCGGTTCCCCATCGGCACCGCCGTCGCTTTCTTCGTCCGCCTCGTCGTGATCCCTCCCGTAGGACCGGAACTCCTTGAACTTCTTGTCCAGGATCTTTGCGACGCCAGCTAGTTCCTCTTTGGAGGTGGAATCTGTGTCCAAAATGGCCACAGCCCCCCCCCTCTTTCTGCCCGCGGTTTCACAGGGGTCTCATCGATGGCCTGAAAAGAGGATCCCCTCCTCGGTGGCAGGGAAACTCTAGGCCAGAGGCCGCCTCCACTGTGGTAGCCTCCGTAGGCTTCACCAGGGCGGCCACAACACCCTCGATAGAGGCCTTAACCGGATGAATCAGGGCCTTCGCGACCTTAGACGCGGTTGAGGCCTTCATCTTGGGGGGAGGGTCGCCGCCTCGCTCCCCCTCGGTTTTCTCTGTCGGGATTGACCGGGGCTTCTCCCAAAGCTTACCCAGGTTCTCCGACTTGCTTTTCCCTGAGCCAGAGCGTTGGCTCGTGGTTGATGGCGTCAGTGATAATGAGCCCTGCCTGACAACTGAGGAGCCCAACCGATCGGCACTCCCGGTGCCTGCCGACTCGCTGTGCTTTCCCTTTTGTGGGGGCCCCCGTCACCGGGGCGCCCTCAAAAGGTCTTAGAAGACTGCTCGGACTTCTTCCAGCCAGTTGGTGAGGCGGGTATGCCGATCCCTCATCGTCCGCTCGGACATGTTCTTGCAAAACGCACAGTCCTTCTCCATGTGCGTTTTGCCATCGTGACGGCAGTAGAGGCATCGGGAATGCTCATCCTCCTTGAAGACATTTTGTAGTCCACATCCAGGGCAGCTCCTGAAGCGCTTGGGTCCGGGCATCGCGTTTCCTTTTTCCTGGGCCATGTCCACGTGGGGTAGGCCTCAAAGATCTTCCAGAATCCTCCGAGAAGTGAAACTCTACGAAAAGTTCGCCCTTGAGGGGCGTAGAAAGTTCCAAAACGGGTACCCGTTGATTGGAAGTAGAATCGGTGGAGCTTGAGGCTCGAATGACCAAAAAATGAGGTTACATCTCTGAAAAATCGCAAAACGCAGTAAAAGCTTGAGAGCAAAGCACAAGGACTCCCAACACTTGAACGTGCGGTAAAAATCTGAAGATGGCTGCCAGAGGAGGGGCTTAGGTAGTAGGTAGAGGGCAGTCATTGGCTGTGGGCAGTATGACCCAGAGACCAGTGATTGGTTATTAGTAGAAAGACAGTTCAGAAACAAAACTGAAACTGATTTCTTCTTTACTGAGGATTAGCAGCCTGATGACTGGGAATATTCATGAGCATGTGAATCCATGCCAGACCCCATGCCGGAGAAAAAGACGGCGCCCAAAAAGTCCCACACCTTGTACCTCAGCCTTGCTGTAGCCAAGCATGAAGGTTCAGCCTGCTGAGGTTTGGGAGGAGGACCCCCCCCCTTCGATTGGTAGAGTAAGAGGACCAGGGTGGGCAGATGGACATGTCCTGCAACTGCATGTACCACGTCCTCCGGGCACCGTCTGGAGTGATCTAAATTAACGTGGTCCCAAACAGGCGCAATCTCTTGAGAACCAACGGAATGACGGGGATCGTCAGCAACACAAAGGAGGTTGGATGTCCATTTGACATCATCTAACAGCCATTAAATCCCCTACTGCTCAAGATGAGGAAATTCCCTCGAGCAGAAAAAATTGCACTTCCTATTCACACTGTAAGCAAAAATATTCATTTCAGGACATAGCTTGCACTTGTGGGTGGCTGGAGTCTGTCTGCTCAAGGCAGACACTGACATTCTCCTCCAAGCATCTTGTACACAGCACGTACAGCCGGCGTTTCCCTTCTGCAAGCAGCTGTGTTGAGTGCTGCCTGAAGTCCAGCGGTTGCGGTCAGTACACCAGCAGGTGGAACAGCTGTAGAGGACTGGAAGAACTGGTATTTGTTGAAATTCCATAGATCCGAGAATTGTGTAGTAGTAGAGCTTACTAATTGAGACCTGTATACTAAGTGTGGGAGTGAATGATAAGTAGGCTGGAGTGTCAGCCAATTGTTGGTGTTGAACGATGGCATACTTACTGCCCTACGCTCTGATCTTTTTCTTGTTTTTTTGCCCACCCTCCTGCCCTAGTGCCATCCGGCCGAGAGCTCGGATGCCTAGGGTACTTGAGAATCTCAGTGAGTTGTGGTGACCATACTCTGCCGATTTTATCGGAAAGATGGTGAAAATCAGACAAGGCAGCTCTGTAAAGCATTACAAGAATCAGTAGTGGCTGCTAGTGCTCGTAGGAAGACATCTCCAAGAGACAAAAATATGGTCATTTGAGGAAGAAAATGGAGGTGTACTAACTGATGACTGTTATTAAGGGAAATCTTGACCATTCCAGGGATGAAGATCCTAGTGGTCGAGTGCTTGGCCTTGAATCTGTAGCTCCTTTGGTGCCCTTGTCTCTACAGCCTGACACTGATGAAGGTGAGACAGCTACTTTTGTGCCAGATGTCGTCTTCGGGCCAAATAGTGAGCAATCCATGGAAGAGATGGAAGAACAGTGTAGCTCCTCTCAGTGGCAGCAAGTAATAGTCGCTGATCTTCTAAAGTGTATAAAACATTCTGGTTTATGGCAGGATCTAGTTGACAAAGTTGCGACAATGGTACACCCGGTTATGGTGGACAATTCATGTGAAGCAGAAACACCTTTTAATATGAAGGGTGCCAACAATATCTCTAAAAGCTTTCAGCAGGCTCTGGCTACTTCAACTAGTAATAAATGCAAAGGGGTTGACTTCACAGATCATACCTTTGGGACCAGAGACAAAGCTAATCAGACTGAGCTAAATCCTGCCAATATGCATTGTAAAGAATGGAGGGGGGTATCTGTACTCCTGCTCTCTATATGGCAGAGGAGAGGTACAGAGGACCCCGGCCAAGATTCTCTATTTGGTAACGTGCTCTCAGGATGTGATGCGGGCTGGTTCTTAAGTACAGTGTAGTTCCCAAGCCCACACAAAGAAATGTCCACACACTGTATTAATGAAAACACAGTCTTTATATAATTAAGGTTCAAGGTTATATACACAATCACTCACTTTGTGCTCAGTTAATCTACAATGGCAAATATATATACACAGTTCTACGTTGTACCACTATTACTATCAGATTTCATTAAAGTGCATCTACTGTACCGTGGTCAAAAGTCACACAAATCAATTAATAAAGGGCACCAACAATAGACATAGGAGGAAAGCAGTTTGATTGAAACAATAGGCTGAATACCTGGCCCCTACCACTAGTCACAGTTCTGTATGAGGATCCCCTCCACCTGGGCAACCTGTAAATAAAGTTATAATACAAGCCCAGTCCATACATGTTTTTTTTTATTCTTCTTTTTATTGGTTTATGTAAAACCTTTACAAACATTTACACATTTAGAAAGACAAGTGAGTATAACATACAATATCAACAATATAAAACATCAGAACAAAATTCACATTCAATTTAAAACAGCTTTCGGATTCCAAGATGGCCGCCGACACCAGGTAGATGTGTGTCGACGGCGCTCCTGTCCCCTCAACCTTTTCGCGCGGCTCCACCACCCCGTAGGCGTAGAGGAGTGAAGAGTCTTGGCGGTCCGCACCTTCCCACAACTTGTAGCAGCCGTGGTCAAGTTGGCACCCAGCAGCAGAAGGGGAACGGTGCCTACCGAGCATCGGAGGTTGGCGGGCTCGGAGGGGCCTGCGGCTGCGGGCGGGAGAGTCCCGCTCCTGTGTCCCCCGGCGGAGGAAAGAGCGGTGCCTGTGCGGCTTCGGGGGATGGCTTGTGGCTCCTGCAGCAGTGCGAGCCCTTCCCCATCCATCGGGCGAGCGCACCAGAAGTGTCGGCACCCTTCGGGGGCGGCCGTGGTCGGTCGGACCCGGCTGTAGGAAGCAGGAGACTTGGCGGCTGACCCCGGTGCGCCGGGCGGACTTGGGAGCATTGCGGCGACGCCGCCCAGCAGCGGGGCCTCGTGCGGGAGCGGGCCCCGAATCAGGCCAGGAAAGGCCCGCCTGCACTTTTGCTGGCGGCGTGGAATGGCCCCGGCTGGGGATACGGAGGCAGAGGCCCGCAGTGAGGAGACCGGGCCCGGGCAGTGGTCAGGAGATACTGGCAAGGTGCGGTAAGAGGCGGTGGGGCGGGGCCCGAACTGTATTGGACCCGAGGGGAGTCTGGAGGGGGGCCCCCCAGGCTGGCAGAATTGTGCCAAAGAGGGTGTGGGGGCTTCTCTGGGCTCGAGAGGCCTCATCCCTGCTGCGCCATCTGTGGAGCTGAGGCCCAGGGCCTCCTGGACTGGTGCTTGTTCCCTCAGGCTCTTCACGGAGTAAAGGTGACACTGAGACCCATGGTATTGGGGGAGAAGATCGGGTCTGGTCAGGAGAGGCCCCTTGGGAGGGCGCATATGGGGCTCTTCTCCTGCAAACATGGCTACCAAAAATAAAAACAAAGCAAGCAAAAGTGGCTCGTCTCAGGGGGATGCCCCCGGCCCTATTCTAGCCCTGTGGGCAGGCAAAGACTCAGCGGAGGAATGCAGAGCCACACAGGGGGGGTGGTGTGGACCAGGAGCACGCGGAGACCTCGGAAGCAGCTGCATCCATCTCACATCAGGATGAACATGGGGAGATGCTCTCACTGCAGGCATCCTTGGGGAAAACCTTTCAAGAGCAATTTCAACTGATGCGGTCGGACATCAATCAGGCATTGGCGGAGATCAAGCAGGAAGTGAGTCAGCTGGGGAGAGGACGGACATTGTAGAGAAAGGTCTGCAGAAGATGGGCAAAAAAGCCATGGAGAACAGCGAAGCGATCGAGAGGCTCGTCACGGCAACGCGAAACCTGGAAATAAGAATGAGGACATGGAAAACAGGTCTTGAAGGATCAACATCAGGCTGAAGCTTCTGCCGGGGACGGTACAAGATAGAGCCTTGAAGGAGACCGTTCAGGGGATCTTTGCAGAGCTGCTGGGAGAGCCCTCTTCAGATCGGATCGAGCTGGATAGGGTCCAGAGTCAGGCCCCTCAACAAGAACCCTAATTCCAGGCCACATGACGTACTAGCTGCTTTCACAAGGTATGCTCAAAAGGAGGCAGTTCTCAGAGCCGCTAGACAAAAAGAACTGATAAGCTTCAACGGCCATCGCATTGAGCTGTTTCAGGACCTGGCTATCAGTACTCCGCTAAAGAGACGACTATGGGGTCCGCTCACTTCTAAGCTTAAAGAGAAGGGGATCAGGTACAGGAGAGCCCCCGGGAAAGGGGGGGGGACGGAGCCAGCGGGGGAGGAAAGATCTGGGGGCGAGGAGAATTGAATTGGTGCCCTACAATATTAAGCTGTGGTGGATGAAAAGGCTGTTTTGTGGGTTTTTTTTACATAAGGGGGAGAGTGGGAGCTAAGAGCAAACATCATGGGATCGCTAAGTGCGTGGAAGCCTGGAGGGGGGGGACGGGACGATCTGGAGTTAAGGTCCTCAGGGGTTGGGAGGGGGGTGGAGGGAGGGGGTTTGGGGAGGGATCCTCAAGTGCTGTCCAAGGGGTAAGTTAAACAGGGTCCTTGTAGTTGGATGCTGGGCATGGAGCAATCGAGAGGAGGGGGGGTATGGAGGAGGGGATATAACAGGCGGGAGCAGATACTTAGTCACAGTTCAAATGGGTAACGCATAACGTGCGGGGCCTCAACACTCCGCTGAAAAAGAAAAAGTTGGAGCAGTTCACAAGGCGGGGAAAACCAGACTTTCTGGGGTTACAAGAAACCCACCTGCTCCGTAAGGATCAGCACCGCTTAAGGTTAAGAGGGTTCGACCAGGTTTTTCAGGCGCCTGGTCCCACGAAAGCAGGGGGGGGGTGGCACTGGCCATCAGGGGCACAGTGAACTTCCGTATGGAGGATACCCTAAGGGACAATGAGGGTAGATATGTTGTGGTGAGGGGCAAAAATCGCAGAAGATATGTACACAATAGGGGTTATTTATGCGCCAAATACGGGGCAGGACTTCTTCCTTCACGGCCTTCTGGGGAGATTAGGGAACTGGGCGAGGGGACGGATGGTTTTAATGGGTGATCTTCATATTGCGTGGGACAAGGCTAAGGATAGGTCGGTGCTGTCTCTGGGAACCGGGGGGCGGGGGGGCAGGCGGTGGCCTCCGGAACTGAGGGACAAAGTGGTGAGCATGGGGTTGAGAGATGGTTGGAGGGAACTAAAAGGGGATGCGGAAGGTTACACCCTCCTTTCGGAAGTCCACGGGACGCAGTCCAGAATTGACTACATTTGGGTCTCGGCCAACCTAGTGGGCAAAGTTAAGGAGATAGAGGTGGGGCCCATGGGAATAGCTGGATGCAGCTGGAACTGGGAGAGAGGAGGAGGGATTTGTGTGGTTGGAAATACCCAGAATATTTGTTGAGGGACCCCTTGATAAGGGAGGAGATAGAGGGCAAGATGAGAGAGTTCTTTGATAGTAACAAGAGAGGGGACATGGGTGAAGATATAAGATGGGACGCATTTAAGGCCACGATGAGGGGAGAAATTATAGCAGCCAAGGCGCAAAGACAGAAACAGCTACAGGTCCTGGAGTCCCGCCTGGAGGCTGAGGTCGAGGAGGCGAGAGGCAGGGTGGTGACGAACCCCAGTAGATCTAAATCAGAAGGGCTATAGGAGGGCGGTGGGGCAATTGGGGATCCTTTGCACTAAAAAAGCAGAGGGGGCTCTGCTTCTTGTGAGGCAAAAATTCTATGCTAAGGGGAACAAAGCAGACGCCCTGCTAGCCCGCCTCCTTCGGGGAGTTGCCGCAAAAAACACTATCACGGCGCTTAACTCAGATTCGGGGGATAGGGTTACTCGAACGGAAGACGTTCGAGAAGTTATGGCGAAATTTTACGAGTCCTTATACACGTCGCAGCATCCCTGCGAGCAAGCCCAGGAGAAATTCCTGGAAAGGGTTAACTTGGCCAAAATTGAGGGGGAGGCGCAGATCGGTCTTCAACAGGACATAACGGAAGAGGAAGTGAGGGGGGTTATCCGGAAGCTGCCTGCAGGTAAGGCCCCGGGCCCCGACGGGTACTCCGCGTCCTTTTATAAGACCTTTGCCGGAGTGCTGGTACCGCAGTTGACGTACCTCTTCAACTCCATTAAAAGGTAGTGGGCAGATCACCCCGTCCATGAAAGAAGCTAAGATCTCTTAAATCTTGAAGGCGGGCAAGGACCCTCTCGAAAGATCCTCCTAAAGGGCAATAGCGCTTATTAATGTAGACGCTAAAATATACACTAAAATTTTAGTGAACAGACTTGAGGGGCTTTTCCCGGATCTGATCCACCAGGATCAGGCGGGATTTGTGAAGGGGAGGCAGACAGCGGGCAATGTCAGAAGGGTGGCCCATCTGGTGGAAAAGGCAGAAAAGAATAGTACCCCGGCAGCGCTTTTGTCTTTAGACGCTGAAAAAACATTCGACCAGGTGGAATGGTCCTTCCTTTTCAAGACCATGGACAAAATGGGGCTAGGAGGCTCTTACCTGCAGATGGTCAAGGCGAATTATGAGGGTCCTCGAGCGAGGGTGGTGGTCAACGGAACCCTATCTGGGCCGTTGCATCTTCAAAGAGGTACAAAGCAAGGGTGTCCCTTATCGCCCCTACTTTATGCGATCTACTTGGAGCCCCTCCTGCAGGCAATTCGGGAATCGGAAGGGATTCGGGGGATACCGTTTGGGGGTAGGCAACATAAAGTGGCAGCCTTCGCGGATGACATGCTCCTTGCCCTGACCAACCCCATAGAGTCGAGTAGGCAATGCAGGCTACTGCTGGAGGACTTTGGGGAAGCATCCAGGTTGCGCATAAACGTACATAAATCCGAATTGATGGACCTAACGTTGGCGAGGGAGGAGAGGGAGGAATTGAAGTAGCCCACGCCTTTTGCCTAGCGCCCGGGGGGAATCACATACTTAGGAGTAAGAATTACTCTGACCCTTAAAGGGTTGTATGGGCGAACTACCCCCGCTCTTGAAAATAATTAAAAAAGATCTCCTTCAGTGGCGGAATCTCTGGATTTCCTGGCTAGGGAGGTTGGAGGCTATAAAAATGGTCATCCTCCCGAGGTTGCTCTACCTCTTTCAGGCTAGCCCCCAGGCAGCCCCGGCCAGCTTCTTTAGGGCACTCCAGGTGTTAACGAATGAGTTTATATGGGAGGGGAAGAGGGCAAGGGTGAGTAGGCAGCTGCTTATGGACCCGAGGAGTGGGGGTGGATTAGCGCTTCCCAATTTCCGTCAGTATTATGAGGCGACCCAGTTGAGGGTGATCAGGGAATGGCCGCGGGAGGGGGAGGGGATACACTGGGTGCAGATGGACAGGGCAGTTATAAGGCGTAAGTTGGGGGAGGTCCTGTGGCTACGTAGACAACATCGGCCGGACCATATGTATCTGAGTTCCATTACCAAATTGGTCGCGGACAATTGGGACAGTCTGGTCCGACGCAAGGAAATTACAACATTACCATCCCCCTTCACCCCTATCTTCAATAATAAAGATTTTACTCCTGGATTGGAGGGGGGTTGGGGGAGCATTCAGGAACTGGCGGGAGGGTGGCTGTCGGTAGATACGAGATATGAGTGGGGACATCAGTACTTTTGTGGATTGTAAAAAGGGACTTCGCAATGGGGGAGGGGTAAAGGCTAAGATACTCCCAGTTGCAGCATTGGCTCCTGCACCCACGAATAAGGAAGCGGCCACGAGACCGCTCACCTCTTGAGAAATTCCTGACGACCAATGATGGTTCGAAGGCCCTCATTTCGCAACTTTATAAGATCCTATATGGGGCAGTTCCAAGGCCGCATTGGGCGTTTATGGGGAGGCGGGAAGGCATTGTGGGCAGGGAATTGGGGCAATCGGATTGGGAACGGTTATGGAAGAAGATCCCTTAACTGGCGAGAGCCTCACAGACCCAGGAAACTTAGTATAAGATACTGTACGGGTGGCCTTATGCCCCAGCTCGTCTGTGTAGGATCTACCCAGGCTCATCGGTGAAAAGTTGGAGGGGATGTGGCCAAGAGAGCACTGCGGAACACATCTGGTGGGGTTGCCCGAAAATAGCCCCGTTCTGGGAGGACGTTAAACGAGCGATGGAACAAGTGTTTGGATCGGAGGGATGCATCCCCCCCGGAATGGTCCCTGTTAGGACTGAGGCCAACAGTAGCGATGAGGGGTCCAGGGGGTGGGGAAAGAACGAGGGTGATGCTCACCTTAGCGGCAATGACAATTATCACTCAGAGGTGGAAAAGTCCAGATGTTCCGCTGTTCCAAGACTGGTTGTGTAAAATCTGGGAGATGGTGGCGTTGGAATGGGCCTCATACGCAATCAATGATGCAACACAGAACTTCGCGGGTGAGTGGGGAGAGGTCCTCAGTTTTCTCAGGGACGATTTCAGAATTGGCTGGTGTCCACAACGTCCGAGGCTCCTGGACATGGAATAATCCTGCACGACCATCTAGAAGGGGCATTGAACTGCACACTCTTGGGGACAGCACCAGGGAGGAGGGGGGTAGGTAGGGAGGGGGGAGTTTTGGGGTCTGTTATATTTGTTGAAAACTTCAATAAAGAGAATAAAAAAAAACAGCTTTCACGATATTAAAAGGTGTTAAATACAAGGAATTACTAGTTATATATGGACAGCTGTGTTAGCCATGTGAACATTCATATTTAAATTGAGTTCTTAACTGTAAATTATTTGTGGTTTTTAAATTTCTTCTTTTTTTATATATATTCAATAGCGAAGAAAGTCCATCAAAACTATTGCACAAATTACGGTCATTTATAAAAAGGTACCCTTACGTATGGAATCATATGGTCCATGTTGTCCATATTGTTCTATTTACGCAAAGTTTCCGTCATGACTCAATAATTCAGCTTCTATTTTCTTTAATAATTGTACCAACGCAAAAATCGATGATTTATGCTTTCCTAACATCCTCCTATTCCAAAGGGAGTCTAGGCAGTCTTCAAATTCAATATTAGTATATCTCACAAGCAAATTAGTTCTTGCTACCCTAAAATGCGAGTATTCAAGTACTAAGTGCTTAAGAGTTGCATTAGATTCAGCACAATTTGCGCATCTACAGGTAATTTCACGATCTTTGCCTTTTTCACTTCCCCAACGTCTAAAATCATTTGGCAAAACTAAACTTTCTTCAAGTAATGCTTGCATCCTCCCATGATATTGCAAGAAGGAACCCGGACCACCTCCCAATGTCATCTGATGAAAGTCTTGATAGAGCGAATTGTTGGGAGGATCCAGAATTCTAGCATAGTTAGACAGTGCTCGCCACTCCCATCTACAGGACAATGAGATTAACCCAAACTCATGTCGAATTATACAATTCGGGATACATAAGGAAAGGTGCAATGGAGTTTTCAATAGACACCCCTGCAAGGTGTTAAGGTGTGTGTTTAGGTTAAACAGACACAAGTCAAGTGCATATATAAGAACTGACTCCACCTTCAATGTCAAAAATTCCAACAAAAGGACCAAGGAGAATTTGCAGCATTTAGAAAAGATTTGACTCAACAAGTGTCTTGATTTCAGATTAAGACGATCAGTCCAGAGTTTAATAGACGAGGCATTCATTACTCATGATAGTCAACATAAATGATTTCCAATGATTGCGATATGACTTCTCCATCAATCTCCCATCTATAATGCTTCAATTTTTTACCTGCATCGAAGACCATAGTCGTAGTTTTCGTAGAGTTAGGTCTAAGATTGCGCAAGAACGCACATTTTCGAAATAACTGCAACTTCCTTTGATGGCCTGAGGGAGCCAGATCTAATAAAATAACATTGTCTGTGAATGCTAACCAGTGCAGCCAGAGGGTGACCAATTTGACGGCAAACATATTCGCAGCCTTCCAATATTTATCAAGGTCACTTAAATACAGATTAAATAACGTTGCTGCCAGATTGCAACCATGCTTTAGTCCAAGATATGACATTACAGAGTCTGTCATGGCACCCTCCTGCGTAATTCTGACCTTATAAGAAGTGTTTGTATGGAGCATTGCAATCCAAATGATCAGAACTGCTGGAATACCTAGATTGGCCATCTTTTTCCATAACAAATTTCTTACCACAGTATTGAATGCGGCAGACCGGTCGATAAAAGCCATATAGATTGGATTAGATCCTTTAGTTTTAGTACCGCCTAAATATGGGCCATAATTGTTGCATTTAACGTCGTACTTATGCCCCAACGCAATTCCGTTTGAGATTTAGAATAAGTGTGTGTCGCAATATGTTTTTCTAAATCATATAAAATAAGGATCGAAAAAAAATGTGCAGCAGCATCAGTTAAAGAAATAGGGCGATAGTTATCCGGAATGGCTGGGTCAACCTTTTCATAAATCGTAAATACAATAGAGGTAAACCAAGTTTCTGAAAGTGAAAAAGTCGAAAATTCTATCAAATTTGATTTTGAGAAGTTTTGCCCAAAAAATTGGATCTGCCTTATATACACATGGTGGAATACCATCTGAACCAGCGGCTCGCGAATGGCACAATCTACCAATGGCCCATTCAATGTCTTGCGTGGACCACTTAAGTAATTGCATAGCTGAACTTTGTGTTAGTTCATAGGTAATATCAATAAAGCAAGCTGGAAGCTGGTACTTAGTCAATATATACTTTCCAAACATCAGCTGGAATAATGTTCTTAGAAACATCACTTCTTCTAGAATCAGAGTTCTTAATTACTGACCAGATAGTACAAGTGTAATGCTGGCAAATAGATCTAATCATAGCACTGGGTCACTTATCACCCAGAATGAGAATACCTCGGACTTTATTCTTATATGTTTGTAGGATATGTTTTTTCAAAGAAAAAAAATGAATTGCCTAATTGATCAATTTTAATAATTCTCAGATCCCTATTCTTTCTATGTTTTAACATTTTTAGATTATAGTCAAATTAGTGTTTAGTGGGCTCTTGACATGGTTTCTGTTTTGAGGTGAGACAAAACTCTAGAAACCGTCTTAGTGACTATCTTATCCATTGCTGAGATGAACAGCAGTGGGGCATACAATACTCATCTCTTTTATCCAGAGAAACCAAAGATGCAAGTTGCTGACATAATACCGGATTCCATCTAGGAGAGATGGGCAGACGATATATTTCTAATAAATGCAACAACAAGTTCAGCAAAAGAAATGTCTATACACGGCTAAATAGGGGCAAGGTCGCTACAATTGATTGCATGCACAATCACTGGATCGACTATTTGTTCAAGCAAGGAACAGAATTAAAAAAAAATAAAACAAAAATAGATCATAGAGCATGCCGAACCACGATTCCATGTGAATTTAGGCGAAAATTCCGTACAACTAACAAGACATTTCCCAATCATCAAAGTAGGACACCCATCTCTAGCCTCTGAACCTAGCCCTCTTAATACCATTATTTTTGACTCCGTCTTCTCATCCATCCTCATAAGACCAGATGAATTAAAATTGCCTTCAATCAGGATTTCATAACTGGAATTACGTATATATGCATTTTCCAAACAACGATCAATACCAAACATTTCATCAATAGCATGTTTGAGAGGATTCCAATAAAGGCTCACGAATAATAATGTTTGCTTGCCCTTCCCTTTAGAGTCACAGCTACTGCCAATAAGCGCTCTGTTGTGTATATATAAGCCTAGTTTGGCATTCCATATTATTATTAATGGTGATAGCTGGAGGGCGCTAGAGACCCGAACAAGATGGCTGCTCCCCTGTGAGCTCCCACACGGTCCTCCAAAATCCTGATTAATCCTGCTTCTCCCGGTGGAATACTGCCCTACAATAGCAGCTGATGTTGCCATAAAAGCTCCAGGTGCCCATCCAGCAGAAAATTGGTGATTCTCGGGGCTTTACACAGCCAAAATCCTGACCGGAGATCGGGCCGGCGGAAGGACCCCGCTGCCCCCCCCCCCTCGCAGGAGTGCGGTGCGACGCCGCCTGTGAGAGCCCCCCGGCGGTGCGGTGGACGTGGCGCTGGGGCCAGGTATCCCCACAGCCGGACACCGCTAGCCTTGCTGCACTCTGGCCCTGTGGCGGCCCCCAACAGCTGCGGACGCCGAGTCCGAGGGAGAGGTGGCGGGACCCTGCACCCACCCCCGGCACCGCGCGACACCTGCCGGCTGGAGCCCTGAGCTGACAGATCGGAGGAAAGTGAAGCTCCCGAGCCGCTGAGGGAGAGGAACAGAGCACTCGGGTACAACAGGGCGGGGGGGGCTAGCCAGGAACTTCAGAGGCACAGACCACCAGTGCCCAGGAGGGGCGGGGGGGAGATCATCTGGACACACAAACTGAAGGGCCAGGCATGCACGGGTAACCCATTCTCTTACGGACCGCCGCGGGGGGCTTTGCCTTCGCCGCATGGGGGCTGAAGCAGGCAGGACCTGCACACACCACTCCTAGCACTACTTCTTCAAGTAACCTTGCCGCTCTCCTACCACTGTCATCTGAATAAAAAGCAAAACAGTAAACTGTTCCCATGCAAGTACAAACTATAGCGGTAACCAGAGGTGCTGACACCACCCCAACGCATCAGGCACTTGCTGGATCTCGCGCTTAAAACCACAAGACACATACCATGCAACTACGCCAGGCAACACCACAATCCTGAAAACTCCCCAGTGGCACACGCCCCCCCTCTAAACGGCACGGTTTCCTGGAACCAGCAGCCTGCACCCAAACATCCTGGTTCACCAGCAAGACGAATCAGCGGAACAACGCCTGCACTGTGCACATAAACTCGCAATGGGGAAATCCGACAAGTCACAGCGCAAATTGAACTTGGATGGGGGCGCCTCCTCTAAAACATCTAGACACAGCAGTGAACCAGATTCCCCACCGCCGTTGCCCAGCCAAGCAGAGTGCGAGTCCCATGCGCTTGACATCAGAGCGCTACTCCTTGAATTGAAAAATGGAATCGGCAACCTAGATAGCAAACTGGACGACCTCTCATCCAAGGTGGATCAAGTGCAACATAGGCTTGACAACCACAGCGAGCGCCTGGACGAGGCAGAGCAACGAATATCCAACTTCGATGATGGAATGGTGTCCCTGACCACCAGAGTGTCGTCCCTCGAAGCCCAGATGAAAACGGCCAACGCACGCAATGAAGACCTTGAAGGGCACTCTAGGAGCAACAATATCAGGATAGTTGGGGTAAGGGAGAAACAACTCCAAGGGAAAATGGAGGACCACGTTGAGGAGATGTGCAGGTCCCTCTTCGGCCCAGAGGCACTCTCGCAATTATTTGTCATAGAAAGGGCTCACAGAATACCGGCAGCGAAACCCATCGTCAGAGCACCTCCGAGACGAATAATTGCAAAACTGCTTAACTATAAGGACAGAGACGCAATCCTTCGAATGGCCAGGGAGAAAGGCGTGCAACAACACGACGGCGATACAGTTCACTTCAATCCTGATTTCTCACCAGCCGTCCAAGCCCAAAGAAGGTCCTTCACCAACATCAAACTAAGACTCCGATCCAACCAAATCCCATATTCGATGTGGTTTCCTGCCCGATTAAGAGTACAACATCAGGGTAGGACCGAGTTTTTCCAGACCCCCGAAGAGGCCAACCTATACCTAGACAAGCTGGTTGCGGCCCACCTGTGAATAATCAACCACGTGCACAGAGAGAACGAGCTCAATGGAACCCGCCATAGGAAACAGAACACCACATTAAGTGAAAGGATATTCCACCGGAACACACTGTAAGGGCCTGAACACCCCATGGCCGTGTGACTTGGGAAGATCCCAGCGCCCCTAGCACAGCAATGTTTAAGTTTACTAGTTCCACGTTACAAAGTTGGGTCATAACGACGAGCGAGTTGGGGGTTGCTCGTGAGAACTAGGAGGGAGATTCACTACAGTTGGGGGTTAACAAGTTTCACCAAGTTCGAGGCCACCCACATGCGCCGCCCACGAAGAGACCACGCTTCAACCCGCACCCCCTGGCCACTACGTGCCACCCATGCATTTTAATGGCAAATCACCAAAAACAGTTGGCACAAAGAAACCAAAAGTCAGCACCTTCACCGCAGCCACGTGGAATATCAAAGGGGGAAACCAGCCAGCCAAAGTGAGAAAAATTACTCAATACTTACTCCGTCACAAGGTTGATGTGGCTCTTATCCAGGAAACCCACTTGAGTGCGGCTACTGAACGCCCTAGGGCAAAAGACTGGGGTTACCACCGCTACTTCACATCATTCTCGTCGTATGAGTGGCTATCCTCGTCAGCAAAACAAACTTCAGACTAATTTCAGAAAAAAAAGACACAGAGGGCAACTCGCTACTAATACGAGGAAATATCGATGGAGAAGACATTACTCTGGTAAACTCATATGCGCCAAACACCGACAGCCCCAACAACTTTCATTGGGTAAAGACCCAACTAAGCTCAACAGGGCACTACACGGTCATATGGGGCGGAGACCTCAACACATCTCTCAACCCTGCTAAAGACAAGTCGCACAACTCGACAGAGGCCCCATCCAAAGCAAGCATGCAAATTAAAGAAATATGCAGCGCCTACCACCTCGCCGATATTTGGAGACTTAAACACCCCAACATCAGAGACTTTACCTTCCACTCCTGGGTGCAGAAAACCAGCTTGATTATAGATTACCTCCTAGTGTCCACACATAGCTGCCTACAATGGGGAGAGTGCCACATCCACCCACGAGCACTATCGGATCACTCCATGGTGTCCCTAGAATGCACCACCTCGCAGGCAGTCAAAACTACCCCACATTGGAGATTCAAACCCAGAGCGCTACAGGATACAGTCTTCGCAGACGAACTCCGATCTGAAATAAAATCCTTCTTAGACATCAATCAAGGGTCAGTATCCTCAGCAGGGACTTTGTGGGAGACCATGAAGTGCTTCACCAGGGGAGTCTGTACGGCAAAGGAATGCGGAATCCTAAAACTAATAAGAAGTGAACTAAACTCTAGCGAAATCTGTCTCAAAGAACTCAAGGGCTCTGTCCTGGCGGACAACAACCCACAGGTCCTTGCAGAGACCAAAAAAAGAACTGGAGACCTTCAGGAACGCAGCCGAAAGAGGTGAAATTCTTGGACCGACACCACAAAGTTCGTCAATATGGTGAGGGGCAACAACCCGGAGCCCTCCTTGCGAGACTTATAGCAGCCGATAGAAAACCCACATCAATAGAAGCAGGAACAGATCACTCCGGTAACACCGTTCACTCCGCAATCGACATCGTCGAAGCATTCCGCAGGTTTTATCAAGATCTGTAGGACTCAAATTATTCCATAAGCCCGACCGAGCTGGTGCAGTACCTAAACACAGTGGAACTCTTCTGGGTCGACTCCGAGCCCAGAGAACTCTGAACGCCCCCATCACCATCGACAAGATCCTCGAGGCCATCAAAGAGCTACCCCACACGAAAGCACCCAGGCCAGATGGCTTGTCCAGCAAATTCTATAAATCTTACACAGACCTCCTCGCCCCGCTACTCCTACAGGTGTACGACAAAGCTCTGGCCAAAGACCAACTGCCGCCAACCCTATACATGGCTAATATCATACTTCTGCATAAACCAGGCAAAGACCCAACCCAATGCGGTTCATACAGACCCATATCATCGATAAATCTTGATAAGAAAATATACGCAAAAATTCTAACGAAGAGGCTACTACCCCTCATGCCCGCCATGGTATTGGCCGATCAAGCAGGCTTCATCCCTGGAAGGAACACCTCCTATGGGATAAGAAGAATGTTCGGAGCAATAGAAGCACTCTACCCAGGGAGTCAAGCGGTTGCGGTATTGCTAGACGCCGAAAAGGCACTTGACTCGGTCGAGTGGCCCTTTCGCTTCACAGTTCTGTGTTAGGCAGAAACCTGTGCCGTTCCCACTGGGACCACTGCAAAAGATTTAAGACTACAGGTGTTTTGCAGTAAACCCACTTAGTAGCAGTCTGTACCACACAGATTCACTTGGTAGCTGTGGCTGAGCAGTCAGACTTCCCTCAAGAAGAGTTAGGCAGTATATAGAGTATACACAATAGGTACAGGTATACAGTAGAAAAATCAAACACTGACCAGAGCTTTGGTGTAAAAGTATATCATTATTTATTTAAAGACACACTTGTAAATTATACTAGCACAAAGAGGTAAGTAAATTCAGCACACAGTCACTATTATATGTATACAACCCTAATTACTTATTAGACAAGTCTTAATGAGAAACACCACTTATTTTCAGACAGAGGTGAGCGCTTAACATAAAATGGCACTCTGATAAGTTATTAAAAAGGGAGTCAAAAAAAGGCAGAGTTATGGAAGCACACCAATTTCAATACTTTTTAAAGAACCACAGTAAGGCAGGATTGGCAGAGTTCTACTGGAGAGCAAAGAAGTCAATTGCAAGGCCCACTCTTGGAGAGAACAAGCAGAAGAGGTCCAGGTTCACACAGTGGGGTTATGCCCAAAGAGTCTTGTAGATAGTTTGCACACAAAGAAAGAAATTAAAGTCAGGAAAAGTTAGCTAGATTGTCCCAGGCCAGCCCAGGTTAGAAAGTCGAGGCTTTACTGTCACCACGAACGATCTGTCTCAAGGGAAGCCAGGCGGGACACAGTACCTTAAGTGGGAAGGAAGCTCCAGCGGGGGCAGTTGTTCCTGGCAGCGTGTGCAAGTCGGTGTTTCGTCCAGAGGAAGAGGAGGTCTCGATGTGGAGGAAAGATGAAGGTCATTGCACTGCCAGGGAAGAAACCAGCCGCGGAGTTCTTCGGTTAAAAGGTACTACCCTTCTATTTGCGGTAGTGGTAAACCGTGGTATTACGGTTGCCGGGTGCTTGGCACCGGCAAGGCGGCCACAAGGTGCTCCAGGAAGGCGAAAAGAAGGCAAAACTGGTTATCCCCACCAGTCAAAGGAAGAAGACTCTCCGGACTGGAGATCTCCTCTGTCGTCAGGAAAAGTGGTGAGACGGTTCAGCAGGGCTCCACCGGTGGTGTCCTCGTTGCAAGTCGGCTCAGCTTCTCCCTCCTCGGATTCTTAGGTCCACCGGCGACTTCTGAAGTTCCACTCCCCAATGCCCTGCTTTTATGCAGCAAACCCCCATTCATTCAGCCTAGCTGTCAATCAAACATGCTAAGTGGTGAGCCGGCCGGCTCACCACTTGGGCCAATCACACAAGAGTGCGACTTGAGTTGCCAAGGCAACTCAGTCCAGGGTGCCAAACCCCCCTCCTACACCCCCTGTGGTACCCAGACAGAGTGGCACCACTTTTGGAGGCTTCTGTGGAGAAGCCCGCCGAAAAGTGGAACAAAGGGCTCGACTTGGGTTGGAGTCACAGAAGAGAACACAAACGCCGTTTTAGAATCGAGTTCTGGCAAAAAATACCAACCTGTGAATTAATATTAAATAAATAAACCGGCGGTATGTTCGAGGCTATAGGAATTAAATAATTAAAGTTGGTAGCCTCGAACAATGGGAAAATCCCATAGAGATATATTTGCGGTTGAATATAAAAAGTAGTATCCACTGCCACCAGCCAAAACTCGATCAGGGGGGACGGAGACGTGCCCCCTCGAACAACAAAAACAGACCCCGGGGCAATCGAATTGCCCCAGCCAGTACGTCCACAATATGATGGTTTGTACTGGTTTCTGTTCATAATTTGGGACTAGTAAAGCCAATGGTGACTTTACATGCCCTGGGAGACAGTCAGTCCCAGGATATGGAGTCTATGTTTGGGGGTCGCTACGACACCCCTGGGTTACGGCACGGAGGGTGCGGTGTAACCCATATCAAAAACACATGAAACCCTATGGAGTAAAAGACCCCATAGCCCATAAAACACATGGAAAGACAAAGGAACACCTCAAATCATGTCTAAGAGTGGGAGTAAGAGAGTCTCACTCTTAGCAGGAGAAAAAAAAAACAAAAATCCAGCAAAGCTGCTGGGGGACTCACTAGGTTTGGGAAATTAGCCTTTACAGAGACTTCTCCCTAACATTCTGGAAAGGATGGGATTGGGTAGACGCTTCATCCATCTGATCTCGCTGCTCTACAAAAAAACAACATCCAACATCCTACTAGGAGGTCTGCGCTCAGCCTATATTCACCTAAAAAGAGGGACCAGACAATGTTGTCCACTCTCCGCACTGTTATTCGCACTTGTAATGGAACCCCTGGCATCCGACCTGCGCCACCTCCACAGAGGCCTCTCATTCGGCCCCCACAAGATGATCATCTCCTTGTACGCAGACAACGTGGCCCTGTTCCCCCGGAATGCCGACGAGAACTTGGGTCCTGTGATGAGAGAGGTAATCCAATTCGGCCGTTTCTCTGGCTTAAGAATTAACAATACCAAATCAGTCATTCTCCCACTCACTGCCGCCACCGTCGAATTCACGGACGACTTTGGTTTTCGATGGCAACACTCAAGTGTTAGGTACCTTGGCATCTACATGTCCAGACTGAAAGAAGACATCGTACGCGACAACTACAAGGCCAAATTGGTCTCCATTCAAACCAAGATCGACAGGTGGAAATCGCTGCCGCTGACCCTCTGGCGCACAGTATCCTTGTTAAAAATGATCATTCTGCCAAAACTCCTGTACCTATTTACGAATATCCCTTTGCTGTTTCCCCAGAAGATTCTGCAGTGCATTAAAAGCATGGTCCTCGATCTCATATGGGCCGGTAAGGTAGCGAGAGTCGAATATACCACACTAACTCTACTAACGCGGCAGGGAGGTCTGGCCCTCCCAGATCTGGAGCACTACTATTGGGCTGCCCAAGCACAATTCCTGAGCCATTGGTATGCATCGCAGTTTATAAGGCCCCATGTCCAAATTGAAAGGGCGCTCGCGACTCCACACCTTCTCCGTGCCATAATCTTCGGCCAATTTTCAGCCAGCCAACAATCAATGAACCCTGTCGCCACCACATACTCAATTTGGCGGAAGATCGCTAAGAAAAATGACATCAAAACCAGATTCTCTCCGCTTCTCCCAATCAAGTACATCCTGGGAATCCCAGTCACGTCCGAGAAAGTATTCTTACTATGGACAGCAAAACTCCAGTTAAATTCCATGCATGATCTGTTCCCCGAGGGAACCACCCTGACCTTACAACAAGCACGAGAAAGGGGAAGCAACAATGCCCTCGATACCTTCATTTACCTAAAACTACGACACTCGCTACAGGCGGCAATCCCGACCTTTCCGGAACAACCACCCGAATGGCCGCTGTTGCATAACATAATCCAAGCCCAGTGAGAAGGGCACCTGGTGTCAAATATCTACAAAGCTCTCCTCAGCGAACAGAAACCACCCTGCTCGAAAGCAAAGAAAAAATGGGAAAACTCGCTGGACACCAGAATCCCAGATGAAGAATGGACCTACATACTCAACCTCATGCAAAAGGTCGCGATAAGCCTGAGATTTAAGCAGATCCACTTCAACTTCCTCCACCAAACGTATCATACTCCCAAACGACTCCAGGCTCAAAGAGAGACTATATTGGCAGTGTGTCAGAGATGCAGTGAGTCGGAGCCAGACTTCCTTCATCTAGCATGGTCCTGCCCTACTGTAGACACCTTCTGGAATGCAATCTTTGAGAAAACATCAGCAATAATAGGAACGGACCTCGATATGGACCCAAAAATGGCAATGCTAGTCCTGACACAATCGCTGCCAAAGGCTGTCGGGAAGTTGACAGACTTATTGCGAATCCTGGCTCAAAGGAGAGTCGCATGCACCTGGAACAGGGGCCCCCCCACCAAGCTCCCGTCTATGGCTTAAGGACATCACATACTGCAAGGACGTAGAGACAGACTTCCTCAGGACTCTACCGCTTCACTCACGCCCCCCTGATATCTGGGGACCATACATTGCTTTCCTGTTGTCAACAACAGATGCCCCAGACTCGCAACCATCATCTCCATTGCAGCGTCCTGTCGTTAGCGTGTCACACAATGCAACAGCCACTGAGGTGGCGTCATGCAGATAACTTTTAGTTTAAAGACTTCGCTATCCCAAAGGGCAAGTAGGGGGGGTGAGGGGGAGGGAGCGGTCAAGTTACGGTCAGCGCATGGCCTCACTGGATGTTATGTCGAAAATGCTAATAAAGTTTAAAAAAAAATAATCCACCGGAAGGGCGTCCTTCCCGGACCTTAGTGGCCTGTGAGCAAAAGGTTCAGAAACCCTGTAAGACCAAGACATCAGTTTTCATTGTTTCCTGAAACAAGATTACATTCAGAATTTTAGAAGAGGAAAGTGAAGAAAACCACCTTGATAGATTTAGGTAACCACATGAATTCCATGAGAGAATTACCAGTTTTGGGTTCTTCTGATGCCAGATCGTACTCTTGCCTAATTTAGTAGTGAAAATGGTTCTTAATAGAGGCTCTAACCATGAAAACTCCTTGTTGTTACCAGCAATGAATAGCAATTGCGAAATACACAATTTCTCATCTGCTGAACCTCCTATCCCTCCAGTGGGAAAACCCTCTTCCAAATCTTGACTGATTGGCTGGTGCCGCAAGAATTCAATTTCCTCATTGTTGAAGGTATGTAGCGTGAATCCTAGACCCAACAATTCGGACCTATATGACCAGATAAATGTGAGGATATTTGCAGATGGTAAATAAATCATTTTATGATTGTTTTGAAGTGACAGTGAAATCCTATTAAATTCTTTTGTAGTCAGTATTCTTAAAGATGGAACGCAAGAAATTAATTCTAATAAGTAGCTACGATTAATTCTTGCATTTCCCAGAATATTAGCCTTCCCTTCAAGCCCAATAATATTAATTCCACTACTATGAGACTGCTCTGCAATCTGATGCTTAATAGATACATCCGCAGACTCAGTGGCTATCGAGGTCTGCTCTGTCAAAGCATCTGGTTGCATAACAGCAGATGTCTCATTCCCACTTTCAAGCACATTGCCCCTCACAGATGGCAATGCTCCTTCCCCAATGTTAGTTATAATACACAGTGGAGCTCCATGGGCTATGTTTTGTGTATCAGTGAGGTGGGTTATAACCTCCATTGGGTTTAACAGTTTCATTAGAGATTCCGATGTTAACAGACCATCTTCTAATGCTTTTTTCAGATTACCCAAAATACAAGTATAAGATTCATTCTTAGAGGCACTGTTTCAAAGAAGGCTCATTACCCATCTTGGAAGGGGAGGGGTGTTGTCGTATAAACACGCCATCCATACTAGGTAGTACAATCTTGTGTTTGGTTCCTACCTTCAATCGGAAAGTAGTCGACTAACATTTTTCTCAATTTCTACCATTAATTCAGAGGGAAATACCTCTTTACTTACTACATTATGGTCAGGATTCACTAACTGACTATGTGAGAAACCCCTTTAAAAAGGCAGTGCAGGCGTTGTTCCCTTCTTAGTATCCAAAGAATTATGGACAGGACAACTAGGCTGTTCATTCGTTTCCTTACAAAAGAGGTGAGATTGACTTTTAGTTAGTTGGTTAAGATCTATTATATAATTATCATCTATGTTAATAGTAGAAATATCATTATTATTAGATTTAATAGCTTTACCTTTTCCAGCAGACATATTCTTTGTTTTTAGACTGCTCATTGGCAGCTTTTCTTCTCTTATCTGCCAGTTTAACTGCTCGCAGCTGTAATTTTTTAGAACGCTGCGACAAAAAACCCGGCTTGTCATTTGTGGGCCCTGCAGGACACTCCACCTTCGCTTGTTGATCTATAATATTCGTAAGAGCAGAAGGGCTATCCAAAAGCTCCTCCCTCTGCTGTAATGGTTGAATTACTGAGTCGGGATTAACCGGAAAGTCTTAATTCGGCTATGGTGGATTTCAGTGCCTTGATGTCATCCACCAATCCTGCTAAAGAATGAACAAGAATTGAAAGGTTACCAAGATCAGACTTAGTGGGCACAACTTCATTCCACCCTTCACCAATAGCCGATGTTTAGGCTGCAGGGCATTGGGAGCCCTTCTCATGGACGATTTTCATTCCATCGAGAGGAGAGCAGATTACAGATGGATTTTTTTCCTTGCATTTTTCCTTTCCAATTTTAAAACAGGACTTCCTTGCCATTATGAAACCTTCCAAGCGATTAAGCTTAGTAAGGATATCATTAATAGAGTATTTAATATCACGCATCTCCAGATGCGTGACGTCGCGACCTTTATCTAAAAGGTCCAAAATATGGATGATTACAGGCAAAGCGTTGGGACCCTGCGAGTCTGGTGTAGATGATAGATTAACGTTAGGTGCGGCTCCCCATGTGAGGTTGCCTATTACCGCTTCTTCTATTGGAGGAAAATTGCCCAGGTATTCAATAAGCCTGCCCTAAGGTATCATCGTTAGTCATGCTCTCATGATTAGGAACAGTAAGGCCATTCACTAATGGCTTAATCGCCACATAAGATACAAGAGCATGTGGATTATTGCCAGGATTATGTCTAAACTCTTCAGTACCACGAAAACGTGGAATTAAGGGAGTTAAAAGGCCAATTGCTAAACGAACACGTTTATCCAATTCGGCCATTACCCCGGTCCAATTGATATTTCATTTGAGGATTTGCTATTCACAGAACAAGATGCGTGCGATTGTGCAGAAGCGCATTCAGCCGCATCAAAGCAATCCGCCTGATCCATATCCAGTATTTCATGCAAAGAAAATGTAGTTGTCGCAGCATTAATAAGATCATTTGCACATAGATGCACATGAGCAGTATGGGAGGGCTGGATGTTTAAGGTCCTCTTTGCTAGCTCCTTATCTCTAACAAAGGTAGTTACGGCAAAGCAGACAGGTTGATTTTTTCCCACATTGTCATTCCCACAGTCATCACCCACAGTACTGAGGCACAAATCCTCAGACTTCTTTTCACTTGTCATTAGTGGCTGGAAACACTAAAGGGTCAATGCTACTGCTATGAGGCTGCACCGGCTCAGCACATCTTCCACTATACAAGCTGCTTGCCATTATGCCGACCGAACACAAAATAAATAGTGGCCGGATAGCACATAGCACGATCTTATAGCTAGCTATATTTGTTCACTAATGTTACATAAATGTGCACAAAGTACAAACGTAATAACGTTCAGCAGTACTTTCTACTCACCCCCACACACCACCACACTTCACAGCACTTCGAATGCGTGCGTGAAATGCGCGTGCACCCGAGTCTATGTAGGATGCTGGGAGTCTTAGAGGGATGCTAGAGCATGCAAAGGATTTTGGTTGCTGAAGTCCTTAATTGTCCTTGTAGCGTTTTGCATCAGAAGCAAGAGCTGTCCTTCTCCTCCTCCAAACAGCCTCCTGGTATAGTTCAGCAAGATATTCCAAAGATGTGTCAAGAGCCCTCAAGCGTCCCCACCACAACACCACACTTCCCAGCACTTGTTTCTCTAGGAGTCTTATTTCCTTCTAAAAGTATCTACCACCACAATGTACCTGGAATCACATGCATTACTTACCGTAATAGAATTTCTGATGATTGTATCTGCTTAGATTCACATGCTGTGCATATGGTCCGACATCCAGTGGTAACCGCGGAGTATTGCATCTGGTCTTTCGGGGACCGAAAGAGGACGTCAACATAGGCGTGTCTAACACTATCCCTATCGTGACGTGTAGTGTGCCCAAAATCACTCACACGCCGAGGTCCCTCCCGATTGTATTTTTTCTGCCATGAGGGAGCCCAAGGCTATTGAGAGTGAATACATAAATAGAAAGTAGTAAGACGTCTATGTTCCTTCCACCCGAGCGGGAAAGCAGGGTGGGCGCATGTGAATCTAAGCAGATACAATCATCAGAAATGCTATTACGGTGAGTAATGCATGTCTTCTGATGCTTGTTAATCTACTTAGAATCACATGCTGTGCACAGACTAGCGAGCAGTACCCGAGTTGGAGGTGGGTTGTGAGAAGCAGCAGTAGTGATAAGATGTCTTAATACTGCTTGTCCCACCTGAGAATGCATGTCTAGGCAATAGTGTTTTGTAAAGGTGTGTACAGAACTCCAGGTTGCCGCTTTGCAAATGGACTCAAGGGGAACATTTGCAATGAATGCTATGGAAGCCCGAGTAGAGTGCTTTAGGCTTGAAGGGCAGTTCTCTCTTAGCAAGAGTATAACAGTGTGATGCATTTGACAATCCCCCTTGATATAGCTGATTTAGAGACAGGATCCCCGTCTCTACCAGCTGCCACTGAAATGAAATGAAAAAAAAACCTGGTTCGTCTTCCTCAGTGTTTTCGTTCTTGCCAGGTAAAACATGACTGCCCTGCGCACATCTAGTGTGTGTAGGCTTCTTTCGGCCGTGCTAGTGCGATTCTGAAGCAAGTGGGTAGTTCGATTGATTGGTTCACATGGAACTTTGAAATGAATTTAGGCGCAAATCTGGGATGAGTGCGCAGAACCACCTTATCCCTGTAGACTGTAACAAAAGGTTCTAGAACAGAAAGGGCCTGTAGTTCGCTAACCCTTCTAACAAAAGTGATCGCCACTAGGAGGCCGTCTTATAAGTAAGGTCTTTTAGACTTGCTTTATGCATTGGTTCAAAGGGAAACCCCATGAGTCTGGTCAAAACCACATTTAGATCCCATCTGGGAGCTGGGTTAGAAATGGGGGGGGGGGTTAATTTTCTTAACCCCTTCCATAAAAGCCTTAATAAAAGGTATTTTCCACCACAACACTTTGTGACGTAGTTTAGGCTGATAGAGCAGCTAGATGAACCTTTAAGGAATTCAAAACCAAACCCGAGTCTAACAAATGAGTTAAGTACAACACAATGTGGGTAGGTGAGCAGTCAATGGGATGGACGCCCTTGGTTTTATACCAGATGACAAAGCGTTTCCACTTACTGGAATAGCATTAACAAGTGTTAGGTTTCTAGCCTCCCTGAGTATGTCCATGCATCTGAGGGTGTTGAAGGTGTCTAAACTCTATGACCTCGGGTGTCAGGCCGCCAAGTTCAGAGTTTGCGGGTATGGGTGTAGTGTCTCCCCTCTGTCCTGAGACAACACGTTGTACGGGCAGGGTAGTCTCACAGGAGGGGGTTGGGGGTGGGGAATTTCCATTAGATGAGCGAACCAGGGTTGGCGTAACTGGTTCCTGGTGCATCTTGTGCACTATCTTGTTGAGTAGGGGAGTCGGGGGTGGTGGGGAGGCCTTGGGGAGGGGTGGGGGGGGGGGTTGCGTAGCCAAATTTCCCTGACCATGTTATCCATAGACCGTTCTCCCTTGGAGCGGTTCTGGGGGTACCTGGAGGCGTAGTCTTGGCATTGGGCGTTCTCCTGATTTGCAGACAGTCGGTCTCTGGGAAGCCCCATTCTGCGAAGACGTTGGAGACGATGTCTTCGTGCAGACGCCATTCGTATTCTACGGGCAGTGGGAAATCTCTGCTGAGCATGTCCGAGATTGAGTTCTCCTGGAACGTGCTGGGGCAGTAGGAACATCTTGCGTTTGAGAGCTCACATCCAAATGTTCTGGGACAGCTTGGATAGCCCTGGAGAGTGTGTGACCCCCCTGTTTGTTGAGGTAATACATGGCTGTGGTGCTGTCCGTCAGGACCAGGACCGTCTTCCCCTGTAGCCGTGTCTGAAAGGCCTTCAGTGCTTTGACTACCGCTAGCAGCTCTAACCGATTTATAAGGTTGGATGCTAGTTGTGGGGACCACACTCCATGAGCTGTCTGAAGCAGGTGAACCCCCCCCCCCCCCACCAGCCCGTGGGAGATGCGTCTGTCGTGAGAGTAGCTACTACTGAAGGGGTGGTGAAGGTTTTCCGTCGACCACAACTGCAGAGAGAACGAGGGCTGGCGAGACAACTACCAAATCTTTCCAATGTCCGCTGCCCTGCACCACTGGCCGTTGAGCCACTCTTGCATGGGACGCATGCGCAGTTGTGCGTGAGGAACTAATTAAATGCATGACGCCATCTCACACTTAGCAAGCGCGTGGCCTTACGTACCGGCACTTCCCGACTGGCTAAATATTGAGGGATCTGAGAAAGCATGTTCTGAACCCTCTCGTTGGCGGGGAAGACAAGGCAGTCTTTTGTCCGAATTAGAGCCCCTACAAATTGCTTGACTTGACTGGGGTCTAAGCTGAATTTCTTCTTGTTGATGGAGAATCCCAAACTGAACAGGAGGTCTATTGTCTTCTGAGTATTCAATAGGCACCTTTCGTAAGAGTCCCCCGTTTTGAGCCAGTCGTCTAGGTAAGGGTAAACCGGGACGGATAGTCTGCGCAGGTGTGCTGCCGCTACTGCCAGGACCTTTGTAAACACCCTTGGCGCTGAGGCAATGCCGAAGGGGTGTACTTTGAATTGATAGTGCCTGTCCTCCATCATGAACCTTTGATATTTTCTGTGCACTGGCAACACTGAAATATGAATGTATGCCTCTTTCATGTCCAGTGTTGCCATGTAATCCCCCTGTATCAACAGTGGGATTACTTCCTGCAGGGTTACCATACAAAACGTTTGACGTTTGGCAAATTTGTTCGCTGGGTGCAAGTCTAACACAGGGCGCATGGTGAGGTCCTTTTTGGGTACAAGGAAGTACACTGAATAAATACCATTGTTTACCTTAAGAATAGGGACGGCTTCAATGGCGGCCTTTTCCAGAAGTGCCTCCACCTCTTGTATTGGGATTCGCAGACGGTCTGGCGTCCGGCGTCGTGCTCTGGGCAGTCTGAATTGTGGGGGTCGGGCAATTTCCACCCAGTACCCGTGGGCGACCATTTTGGGAACCCACTGGTCCGACATAATCCCCTCCCATGCCGAAAGCAAAGAGGTTAGGTGCCCCCTGACCGGGGTGACATAGGAGGGAACCTGGATCTGTAGGTCATTTCTGACCAGAGGCTGTGGTTCCCCTGGAGTTGGAGCCTCTGCCTTGCCCGCACCGCTGACCCCTAGGTGGATAGTTGGCAGGGGTGCTGGATGCTTGTCCTGAGTTCCAGGTATTTCCTGTATTGTATATGTTTTGTGCGGAATGGGATTGGCCTCGAAAGGACCGGCAGGAACCGCTTCCCCTCTGTGGGGAGGGTTTTTGGGTGATTTGCTGAAGGGACTTAAGAGTCTCATGCTCTTTTTGACAGCCTCTAGAGCATTGTTGACTGCTTTACCAAAGAGATTCGACTCCGACAGGTTTGTTAATAAGAGCTGCTGGGGTCTCTGGCTTGAAGCACGGGTTTCAGAGCCAAGCGTGCCGTTTGAGCAGGGTGCCCTGAGCTAGGGATCTTCCTGCCGTCTCTGCAGTATACACAGTGTTTTTTACTACATTTTGGTTGACCTGCCTGCCCTCGGCCACAATGGCGAGTAATTTGGTTCTTGCGGGTTCAGGCACCTCCTGGAGACCTTCTTGTATGAGGTTCCACTGTGCATCGGCATAAGTGGCGAGCAACGTAGTGTTTTGCTATGCGCGTGGGAAAAGCAGCTGCCATGGTAATTTCCTTACCCAAGGCATACAGTCTTTTAGACTCCTTATCGGGAGGTGCCTCTCCCGTAGCAAGGGGTACTGCTGCCCGTTTCCGGCTGGTGGTAACCACTAGGGAGTCGGGGGTGGCGTGGCCTTTAACATATGTAGGGTGAGTAGGCGATGGCCGAAATTATTTCTCTACCCTTGGGTTTACTGCCCTAGTCTGGGCTGGTGTGACCAGGGTAGGAGCCAATCTCCTTTTAATGGATTTCAGGAGAGTTATGGCTTGGCTGGAGGGTTTTTTTTTCTTTAAGAATATCCTCCACAAAATCTTGTTCAGGTAGGGCCTCCTGGGTGGCAATTTTAAAATAATCTGCCACCTTTCTTAAGATGGCATTGAATGCCATCTGATCGTCCACTGGCGAAACCTGGCGTGCCGGAGTGGAGGGAGGGGAATCCAAACATATGACATCCGTGTCCTGGTCGTGATTAGGGAGCGCCCATGTTTCCGTCTCAACCTGTTGAGTGTCTTCCCAGCCTTCTGTGGGATCCGCCTGGTCATCCACAGTGTAATCTTGTAGGAAGGTAGTATCCTCTTCCTCATCAAATGTCCTGAAAGTGTCCATCTGGTTCTCATCTTCTTGGTGGATAGAAGTGTGATGTTCTTGAGAAGATCTTAATTTCCTAGAAATGTTGGAAGCAGGCCCAAAGAGCGGGTCCTCCCGGGTCTCTTGGGGGTAGGTTGCTTTGAAAGTGAGAAACTTTTGCAAACAGTCCATACACCCTTTGAATTTTTCTTTGGTCCATTTTGACGAACCAGAAGGGTCCAAGGGTGGAACATTTTCATTTTCCTCCCTATGGTGCTGAAATTTGTCTCCAATAGCGCTAGCCAAAGGCTCCCGGCTGTCTTCGTAGTCCTCTCGAGCATCCGGGTGTAGCGGCGCGTCTTTCGACGTGTCCGCGGCCCGCTCTTTGCGCTTTGTTGCATCTTTAGACGTCTCCTTCAGCCCCACTGCCGAAGCAATCCTAGCGATGCTTTCGGCAATGTTCGTCGAAGTGGGGCATGCCGTATGACTAGGAGGCCTAGCAGTAGATATCTCCCCTACCGGGTGACTAGGAGGCCTCGAGGGCGTCAGAGTGTCAGCTGAGCACGCTTCGACGGCCGAATGTGCTTTGGAGGTAGCGCCCTTAGGTTTTGAAGGCCCAGTCGCAAGACGCTGCTGCGGGGAAGGCTGTTGATCTTAAAGATCAGAGGATTCAGTCAAAATTTTCAGCGGTCCTGTTGGCGCTTTCGCCCGTTTCAGCGGTACCGTCGAAACCGGGGTTGGGGTTGTGTGTTTAGTGTGGTGATCTTGTACGGCCTTGCCACTGGGTGTTTTCCCCATAGCGTGACTCAAGTCAGGCCTAGCGGGGTCAGGGACGGGCGTGGCGGACCTAGAGGTGTCCGCCTTGAGGTCGATGGCATCCGATACGGATGCCTGGTCATCACTAGTACCCCTGTAACTTTCAGTGGGTGCAGTGGTGGGGGAAGAAGATCCAGCCCGCGACATGCCATAGGCAGCCCACCGCTTAACGCGGCGCTCCTTAAGCATTTTAGGTCGAAGGGGTCTACAGGCCGCACACTGCGCTTCGTCGTGGTCAAGGGTTAGACAATTATTGCACTTATCGTGCTCGTCCTTCCAAGGGTATCTGGCCTGCAAGAGGGGCAAAACCTAAATGGGAGTCCTTTCCATAGCGAAAGGTAATAAAGGTGAAGACCAGACCTAAAGGGCAAAGAGGGGGAAAGAGGAGAGACATAGCTGAAAGGATATGACCACCCCAACCCCACTCTCCCTACTGTGTAGGCCGGCCAGAGGGCCCGACCACGTGGACGGCTCCAGCACTGGATTTAAGCGTCGAAGTCCACTGCAGGCGTTGAAAGTCATTTGTTGTCTTCGGCGTAGCACAGGAAGTACCGTCGAAGTTACTATCAGCAGATAATCGATGAAGTCGATAAACAAGGATATAACTGTTTTATGAAAGAGCTCCGCAATAGGGCGACCAGTTATCTAGGTGGAAAAAAACAATCTGAGGGACTTCGGCGCGTGAGGGATTTTGGGTACACTACACGTCAAGATAGGGCTAGTGTTACAGACACGCCTATGCAGACTGTACCCCACACCCATGGGTGCCATAAGGGTATCCCAAGGGTCTGTACACCAAACCAAAAAGAGGAAGAGCCGCACTGCCAGGAGTCCCACAGGGAGTCCTGTGCAGAAAATAACACAGAACACACATGATAAAAGGAGAACAGGTCCCTCCAATGCATTTCCAGCATCACATGCAGGAACTGGTAAAATCTGTTACCTTGATGCCAGCTGACCTTAACACTAAGGATTCACCTTTACCTGGAGTCATCGTAAGGAAAGCAAAAGATGGGTCACCATTAACCGATGCTAAACTGGGTCGTCCAGATACTTATGTGCCGATTTCTGTGATTCCGTAAAAACAAACTCCATCGCGTGTAAGGTCTTGTGTCTCAATAAATCACAGCTGCCACATATTGCAGATAAGACTGGTCCTAGATCAAAGAAACCTTATTATTGTAAAGACTAGAAGAGATGGTTGGGGGGTTTGGGGGGTTATCTGTACGTCTTCCCTCTATATGGCAGAGTAGAAGCACAGTGCAGCCCAGCCAAGATTCTCTATATGGTAGGATGGACGAGCAACCACGGCTTAAGCTCTCAAGTGGTGATGCAGGCTGGTTCTTAAGTGCAGTGTAGTCCCCAAGCCCCACACAAAGGAATGTCCACATAGTACTTTATGTACCAACAGCATTCTTTATATAAAAATAAAGTTCAATATATACACACAATTAATAACACTTTGTACTTTGGCAAATCTAGTATGGTAAATATATACAATGTCTATGTGGTACCACACTTAAATATTGACTTGTTTAAAGTGCACCAAATGCTGACAGTTTCTAATGGCATACAAATCAAACAGTACTGTGCATCAGCCTAGGACATAGGAAGGAAGACAAGTTAGGTTAAACAATGGCAGAATAGTTCTCTCGCTATTAAGACAGTTCTGTGGGAGGACCCCCCCACCCACCTGGGCAACCTGCAATAAAGTGTATTAACATGCCCAGTCAATTTATGTTTAAATAGTCTTGTTTCCTGGTCAAAAATGTTCCACTACCCCAATGTACCAGAGTTTAGCAGAGTTTCTTCAACGGTTTGTCGACGGGTTCCTCGTGAGTGGACTGCCTTTAAAGCAGGAGCCACGATCGTCGAGATTCCACGACAAAAAGGAGAAAACTGTAGGTCGGGAAAGCAGCTTCGAATTTTGCGGTGCTCATCGCCGATCAAGAGTGGATGTCCTGCATAGACGAGACATGCAGTGCACCTTTACAACAGAGTTAGGTGCCACAAAGAGGACTATGTGACAAGCATAGGCCCAGCAGCGTACATCGGCGTCGACGATCAGGACTCTACCACGGCTGGATCTTCACTCGTCGGCATCTTTGTGGACTTCAGGTGGCGGGAAACCCACCGGCGGATTCTCCTCGGTCGTCAGCGACCTCCACTTTCTCTGGCAGGACAAAGCAGTCGACGGTGATGGCAAGAGAGCCCTTGGTTTGAAGGCAATGATGGAGTGTTGCAGCTATGGTCATCAAGCAGCATGGCGTTAAACTGTCCCTGATTCTGGGCAACACGACTTGACAGGCTTCCAACAGTCACGGAAATCTTCCGAACCACGGTCGACGGTGATGGACGTTGACTGCCGCAACGTCCTGGTGCTTTACTTCAATGTTTCTCGGCGCACCCCGGCTCCAGTCGACAGCCTTTTGGGACTGACTTCCAGGGTGCCTTGGTGAAGATCAGCTTCTGCACGATTTTCTCCCCGAGCTACGAAACAGGTCCTCTCTTGGATCAATAGACACAGCAGCTTTCGGATTTCTTCGATAGTAAGCAGCAGCAAACCTTCCAGCTGGGCTTCAAGGATAAGCAGCTTTGGAGCAATTCAGTCAGTCCGATGTCCCCAGACATACACATTGGTCCCTCATTCACACTGACTCAGCAGAAAGGCATTCAGGCAGGCAGGCAATCAGGCTCATAGTGCATTCAGGTCATTGACTTCCACCCAGACACCCATAAAGAATGTGGATTGGGGCAAGCACCCAGCCTTTCAGCAAACCACACTGCATTAATGTCAGTTTCGGGCAGGGCTTTCTCATTCTGTGTGTCACGCACACAGATACCAGACACCCATAACATGGAATGCACATTGGTCATACACTCCATTCAGCCAGGTCCCACCCCAAGGGTGTACCCACAATATACAGTCACTGGGAAGGCTCCAGCCAGTCTGGCCTGGACTTCCCCCACAATACCATATATGGAACTTCCACCCAACAGCCAGTCAGGGAAAGGGACAGAGTCTGGGCTTCCCAGGTCTTCGGGAAAACAAGTTAACATGTAATAGAAACCAAGAGGCCACAGGGGCCATCTTCTCTCCTATCAGGAAGACACTGATTCCTATGGCAGGGCCTGGGTATCCCAAAATAGAGGATACTCAGAGCACCTGTCAAATTCAGCATGGAGCTGCAACGAGCCCATACCCTGGTCTGTGGGCCTTACACAGGTGCCCAAAAACATACACTAGGGGTACAGGGTTGTACCCCCACCCATGGTTGTCATAGGGTATCCCAATTACCTCCGTTCACCACAACCAAAAAGAGGAAAAGCTGCACTGCCAGGAGTCCCACATGCACTCCTGTGCAGAAAACAACACCAAACACAAATAAGGGAGTACAGGACAAGGAGGCCCTGTCCCCCCAATGCATTTCCAGCATAACAATTATCACTAACGTTAGGTCACCATCAGTACCTGAACCTAGGGATGCCCTTAGAAATAAGGTACTGGCATGGCTGCGACAAAGAACTGGAATTGTTAGAAGTTCCATCTCATACCTCAAATCGTCTTGTGCCTACTTGAACTTGCTGTGGCAGATTCGCCTGTAGTTGTCAGAGGGTAATCAAGCTTTGATTGAAGCAGCTATTTTAAATTCGAAGTTGGATTATTACAATAGTCTTTTGGTAAGTAACTCCAAAGCCAACATAAAGAAGTTACAAGTGTCACAGAGCAGTTTGCTCCGTATGTGGGCTGGGTCTCCGTTCCAAGATCCCTGCCTCTCGCAGGAAGTTACACTGGCGCCCTGTCGAGCAGCGAAAACATTTCAAGGCCTCCATCCTGGTGTTTAAATGTCTTTTTAGCCAAAGCCCCCCCCCCCTTTACTTCTCCCGAGAGTAAAAGCTCCTCCCTTTAGGCGAACTCTCCACTCAAATAACAGTGTGACGCTATACCAACCACGTGTCATTCTAAAAAAAACTGGTGGTGCAGGCCTTAGCGCAAGGGCACCTATCATCTGGAACTCACTTCCCCCGGATATCAGGGCATGTGCATCAACAACCCAGTTCAAAAAGCAACTAAAAACGCTTATTTTTGATAGAGAGATAGATTGAACAAGCACATGATCCCCGTCATAACTAACACCATGATCACTGCACGCCCTTTTTTAAGTTTTTTGTCTGTCTTGTGAGCACCCTGAGGCCTTTGGGCGAGTGGTGGGATACAAAATAGATAGATCCTGCGGAGGATGAAGATTGATGGATGGTGTACACAAGCGAATTGGGATTGTATAATTATTGGTTGTGGTAGTACCAACAATTCCAAATGTTTTGCTCAATGTAACTTTTTTATAAACACGCCATCTGAACTAAAATTGATTGTAGATTGTGGGTAGTGTTTACCCTTTCCTGAACAGGGGCCACCTTCTTAGCGTATGCCATCTTTTTTTTTGTTTTACAACGTTGCATTATTTAATTTTTGTTTTGTATTCACCTTCCTGTGTGCAGTGAGGCCTATAAGCGAGTTGAGCTACATAAGAAATAAACAACATTAACAATAACAGTCTCTCTACCGGCATGATCGTCAAAAGTCATTCTCTGGAGCCCAGAACCACAGTTGCATTGCTGCTTTGAATGGCAGCAAGGACTGCACTCCATCTCGCTCGTTGAGGTAGTTCATGGGCAATGTGTTGTCCATCAGGATCAGCACAGTCTTGCTGTTCACAGATGGGAGGAAAGCGACCAGGGCGACCCTGATCCGTTATATGTGATCTTACCGACAGAAAAATCAGAGTGGTACATTTCATTGCAACCAAAGTACCGAAAAACACTGATTTGTATTTTAAATTTGCTCCCCCCCACAAAGCTACCCCAACCCCATCCCGATTCATTTTAACCCCTTACCCCACTACTGTATATATATTTAATATTTTCGGTGTTTTTCGGTATTATGTCTTCAGTGAAATGTACCACTCTGAATAATTTTTTGGTAAATTGACAGAGTACCCCCTGATCAACTACAACTTGAGAAATGTCATTCTCCAAGACTCCAAGGAAGACCACAGTCCGTTCACCGTCAGTTCAGACAGGTGAGCGCCCCAACCTGTCAGATGGCATATGTGACCACTGCCACTAGGGGCCAGGGTAGATGAAAAATGGGCCTCAGCAAGTTTTCTCTCACGGTCCACCATGCGAGATCTTGAGCCACTTTGGTCAAAACCTGTAGGAATTCCGATATGTGGCCCTGAAAATGCAACCATCGACAACAAAGGAGCCACTGAAGCGATCTCATGTGCAGCCGAGCCTCCATAACCACTTGATGCAGGAGACCATGAGGCCTAGTAAATGCAGAAAGGTTGATGCAGGGACTTGTCCCTGTGATTGGAGGACATTGACCATCTGAAAAAGGTTCGCCATTTTGTCCTCAGGCAGGTTTGCTCTGCCCAGACGAGTGTCCAAGACCACCTGGATAAATAGAAGTAACTTGGATGGTGAAAACAGAGCCTTTGTGAAGCTCTGGGAAAAGCCCAAGCTGTGCAAAAGACTGCATATATGGAGCAGGTGCTCTGACACTAGGTTGGGGAAGCAAGCTCAGACAAACCAGTTGTCCAGGTAGGGAAAGCCAAAATGCTCTCCCCTCTTGAGGCAAGCTGCCATTACGCTAGCTGCTTGGTGAAAACCCTGGGAGCTGAAGAAAGACTGAACAGCAGGATTGTCCCATCACAAACCTCAGGAACTTCCTGTGCTTTCGATGAATGTGCACATGGAAGTAGGCATCCTGCAGGTCCAGTGATGGCAACAGGTTCTGCAGTTCGAGCGCTTGCGGTATCTGGGCTAGAGTAACCATCTTGAATTTGTCATTGTGCAGGAACACATTCAGCAGCTATAGATCCAGTATCGGGTGTGAACTCCCTGCCTCCTGAGCCAGAAAATGGTTGAAACACCATCACCGCCCTATGCCATGTCCAGAGCGTGGTACCAGTTCTATTGCACCCTTCGAGAGAAGCAGACTGACCTCCTTCAAGAGGACTCTTGAGCCAGGGAGTTGGTGTGAGGAACTTGATCCAAGGGTCTGCACGAAAGGAAGACTGTAGTCCTGTTTGAACTGTCAGACCGAAGCATTGGACGTGGCCCTGGAGCATTCCAAACTTAGCAGGGAAAGACCCCCCACCACAGGGGATGTATGGCAGAAGATCTCACAGAGGTTTTGCACCTAGTGGTGCTGAGGGGACAGTGGTTGCACCTCTGGAGGAACCTCCACCCCTTCCGCTTGGGAAGCGTCTGCCCTGCAGTCTTCCTGGGGCTGCCTGACTTCGAATGCATATGACAGGAGGATGAGGGACGAGAACTCAGACCCCTCACAGGAGGAGCAGAGGACTGTTGGACAGACAGACCCAGGGGCTGTTCGATGGACAGACCCAAGGACTTTGCCGTAACCATTGAGGACTGGAGGGCGTCATCGGTCTTAGCCCCTAACAGATTCTGTCCATCAAATAGCACGTCCTAAAGCATAGCTTGAAACTCCTACGCAAAGCTAGACATCTTCATCCAGAAGTGACGCCTAACAAATGTACTCGTGGTCATGGATCAGCCGACAATCTGCTGTGTTGAGGTTTGTCGGCAGAATCCTACCAGCGAGGCCTCTCTGCCGTCCTGGGCCATAGACAGGAAACCCTCTCATCTCCCACTCAGGAATGTGGTCTGCTGCATTGGTGACAGTGGACGGCAGACCGAAAGAGAAGTTTGCTGTGGTACAAGAGGCGTTGACTTCATGGAGGGAAAGGCTATTTGATGCAAAAACATTCCCACAGGCGTTTAGTCTCTTACTCTCCCTCTCCAGGGAAGAGTAGAGAAGGTGGTTGGCTTTATGTTCGCACTTACTGCCTGTACCTCTAATTTTTCAAGGGAGGCATGAGTGCACAAGAAGGCAAGATCCAAGCGGCAGAACGGGGCTTCCTAACCAGCTCTTCGTCGACTGCAGGCGCAGAGGTGGGCCCTAACACACCTGAAGTACAGCAGCATCCACTGCCACATTAAAAAGGTAGCAGAGTTCCCTTTTTGGGGCCTTCATCAAGAATGTCCGTCAATTTGAATTTCATCTTAGGCCTGGATGGAACAGATAACCCCAGGGTATCAACCATCAGTCTCCAGAAGGATGCCTGAGGGGGCTGAAGGATGTTCAGCTCTGGGGAGGTGTCCAGCCAACGGGCGTTCTGGAGATCCGAGGCCAGCCCCTGGACATCTTTGAATTCTCCATAAAACTTCTCTCTGGAGACTAAAGGTTCCAAACCAAATGACACCTGTTCTCCCTCTTCGTCATATATCTTTGACATGACATGAAGGGTTTAAAGCGGAAAGAAGCATAGTCCAGAACACTGGTGCCAACGAGGTCTATCGGCACCAACAACGCAGAAGACTAAGTCGAAGCTGGAGCTAAAACTTCGATGCTCGAAGGCGGAGCAAGGTGGCACTGAAGGACTTTGTGCCTTTTTGAGTCCAGGCCAAAGCACATACGTGTGTGGGAGTGATCCCCTGGGGGATCCCTGCCAGTCCCAGAAGATGCAGTGGGTCCCCCATCAACACTAAACTGAGCCATAGGCTCTGAACCCGCCGGTACCTTGGCAAAGATGTCAAGCATCTTGAAGCGGAAGATCCCCCATTTCTTTGGGGTGGAAGACTGGGTCGAAAAAGGTACTTGAGCCGCCTTCTCTGAGGATTTCCCTAGATAGTGGCTCTTCTTCGATAAATAATGCTGTTGGGAGATTCCCCTCAGGGAGCGAGACCACTTGATGCTGCTTTTTATGTTTTCCTTTTCCTTGCATGGGGGGTGGGGATGATCTCTCCTCACATCGACGTTTACGACCCAGACGACCTCAAACGGGACTGCGCAAGTGTGTGGAAAAGAAGAACGGATGTCACAAGGTGTGGTGCCTCAATATATACTGACCCCGATGTCATGTTTTACGCCGGCAAGTAGAGGTGTCAGACAGAGCAGACGTAGAGCCGCCCTGCGCACCCTGGTGGTGGAAAAGTTTCAGAAGAACAGCTGCACTGAGGAAAGGATATCATAGATCAGGAATTCTGGTAGCAAGGAATCCATTAGTCCATCGCTTAGGACTCCTACTGGAGCTCTGCTGCCGATTCATGAGATTCATAAAGTACAGCTATGCCTCCCTTCGATCCAGCGGAACCCTACTTCCAGCTCTTCAGCCCGTGATACAACAGGAAAGTTGGCTTCTCTGGCCATACAGCCCTGTGTGTGCTCTATACCCTACGACTCCTGCACTATGTACTCCACTGTAAAATAAGTTGGAAGCCCTGCTGGAAATTGAACAGCCTACTTCTGTTTACAAGTGCTTGCTCTGCCCCGAACAACTTCTATAGCTGTACCTCAAGTAACACTTGCCTGACCAGTTCTCCATTCCTTTGTTTCTACCAGAGCATCTGTTTACCGATTGAACTTCTTCGCTGTTGCGTAGACAAGCTCTACATGGGCCTGATCTTGGGGGGCTGCCAACTTTGTGGATACAGTTTCTTTGCCCAGGCATCTCCACGGACTCTGCTTGTAGACCTTGTTACAGGAACAGGCACTGCAACCAAAATTAATGCCAGACACTGGAGCAAACCTTGGCCCCTATTACTAGACATCCTCAACCTCTTCCAGCAGCCTGGTTCATGTTATGGGGTTTTCTGACATTCACCCTACCACTGTTTCGTATAAACATTGCCTGGGAGATGTGTCAGCAGTCCATCCCAGACCAATAACCACAAGTTCCATTTTATCTGAAATCTTTAGTTATCTTGGCAGTGATGCTTTTAAAGGGCACCAGGTTGTAAAAAGTGGGTCCGGATCTTCTGTGGTGAGGTTCTCAATCATAGCCAACCAGAAAGTTGCCACTTCTGCAGCTTCCCATGAACACTGGCAATTGGTACTTACCCGTTTCCTAAAACTGGGCATGCATACTAACTACCTAGTTAATTTCTGCTGACAAACTTTTCCATAATTGCTAAACTGTCTGTACGTATCTAAAAAGTACAGAACTGTAAACTTGACTTGCATGTTTATGTAGTTGAAATATTAGGGAGACAAATATAGGAACAAGTAATATTAGACATAACTAAATATTGTAGATATTTTCTGAAACCACTTTACATAAGCATATTTTTAGTAATAAGAGTTTATTTATAGAGAACACCAAACCCTCGGGTATCTAGGCGTATTACGAAATTACAGTTACAAGATAGACCGGTACAACATTACAAAAGTTGTTACAGGTGCATCGCAGATATGTACAAGTTAAAATGGGTTAAGCTAGGCAAATTATAGTGCCTCCTGAGAGCCAAGTTTTTGCATTTTTCTTGAAATCGTAGTAGGACAGTTCTGCTCTTAAGGCTGCTGATATGGAGTTCCATAGTTTAGCCGCTAGAACTAGGAAGCTACTACCCTCTGCTTTCTGTAGCTTGAATCTAGGAACTTTGTGGCAGTATAGGTGTAGGGATCTGGTAGGTCGGTTGGATGTGTTTCTGGTGAAATTGCATGCCAGTTATTTAGGAGCCGAGTCAGAAAGGCATTTATGTGTGAGTGCAAGTGTTTTGAATGCAATTCTGTCACTGACTGAGAGCCATTGGGCATTGCGTCTGGCTGCTATGTGCTGGGTTCTGGGGATATTGAGCGAAGTTCTTTGCACATTATTATGTGTTACTTGCAGTTCTTTTACATTACGCTTGCTTGTCCCTAGGTACAAGGCATTGCAGTAATCTATTTTGGATAGAATAAGTGCTCTTGCCAAAGTAATGCCACTTGCTGTCGACAGGAAGGGTTTACAAATTAATTTACATGTGTAGTCTGTGGCGGAAGCTGTTGTATTGACCCGTCTAGTCAGGGTCAAGACAGAGTCAAGATAGATTTGTGTTTTCACTTCCTTGGAGACTTTTATACTGATACCATCTATGTTAAATGAACTGATGTGGCTACCTAGTTTGTTCAATTTCAGCCTGGGAGCCCGTGAGAAGTAGCTTTGTTTTATCATTAAGACGGAGGCTGTGTGCGGCCATCCAAGCTTGAATAGTTAGGTAGATTTTGTTGATCAATAATGAGTCGGTCGTAGTCACCAGTGATGAGGATTAGGATTTGTGTGTCATCTGCATAGTTAGTGTAGGCGACACCCAAATTGTCTAGTTTGTCAAAAAGGGGCTTGGTAAAGATATTGTAAAGCGTCTGAGAGACACACGAGCCCTGCGGTACTCCGCAGGTGACCGCTCTAACAGCTTCAGCAGATCGTGCTTCGAATAGCCTCATAGTTCTGCTGTCCAAGAAGGATTGTATCCAGGAGGTGGCTTTAGGGGAAAAATGGGCTGCTGCCGAGAGGCGATTAAAGAGGACTTTTTAATTGCCTAAATCAAAGGCGGCCGATAGGTCTTGTATTAGAAGGTGGGCTAAGTTACCTTTATCTTTTTTATCGTCCATCAGGAGTTTTTTAATCTACCAAGGCTGTTTCAGTGCCATGTTTTGGTCTGAAGCCTGATTGTTGCAGGCCAAGGAGATTGTTAGATTACAGATGTGCCTGAATGTGTAGGAATGCTGCCCTATCTAAGAATGTTAGTAGGAAAGGTACAGTGTGGTCTGTACATGAGGTGTATAGTTATAGTTCGTGATGCAGCAATTGGTAATTTCATTAGGTAGGACCCTTGGCCCAAGCTTAGTTTTGGCAATAAAGGCGACTCCACCACCTCTAGAGGTTTCTCTGTCTAGCCCAAGGATGATGTCGTTGTCTGGTATACCTAGTGTAAGAGTTGGACCTGGTGCAGCGTGTAGCCAAGTCTCAGTTATGGCTAGAAAGTCAAGTTGGTTTAGGACTATGAGGTCCGCAATGTCTAGTGCACGGGCTGTCAAAGATCTAGCATTTATGAGTGCTGTCTTGATGAGTGGAGTGTTACCGTCAGGCATACTTGTCGGTATGGTGATGTTTGTCATTATGGTGGCATTACTTTTTAATTTGCAGTTGTCTAACTTGTTTCTCGTCGTGGGCAAGGACGTAATGCTAGTTTTGATTCTATTCTTGATTAATGGTTGGTGATAATTTTTTAATCTAGATCCTAGCCTGAAGTTTCTAGTGTTTGTAGGGCAGGGTTGGATAGGTGTGAGTCGGGCAGCATATAACTGGATCCATTGTAGTGGAGTGAGCAGGCAATTGTTGCTTACTGTAGTCCTTGCGGTCGCGTTAGGTTTAGTTGGCTCAGGTTGGCAAGGAGGCAGGAATTTGGTGAGTAATATAGTATCAGAAGGTGGTAGTGTGGTGGACACAGTAAGAGATACAAGGTTTGCTAGGCCTAGGGTAGGGGGCATTAGCCGCCTGCTGGACGACATGTCTCTCAAGGGTGGTTTTAGAAGCTGTGATATGTAGTGACATGATGAGCAGATGGAGAATGCTAAGTGCGAGTGGTATGCACAATGTTGTGGTAGTATGCATGTGCATGACTTGTCAGGTCTATGCTGATGAGAATGTATGCTAGGAGTTGATCAGCTGGGCAAGTGAGGATCAGCTCAACAGAGCTGTGCTAATGTTAAGGCTAGAAAGCCTGAATGAAGAGGACTATGGACTTGCTAGAGCCTGGCTCGTGGTAGTGCAGTATGTATAATACAATAAAGAGTAAGATAACACGTCTTGTTTTACTTACATCCAACCCCCTTTACACAGGAACTCTATAAGGTTTTCCGGCATCACTAGTCCTGAAAAAATGGACCGTCTGCTATGATTGATTAAAAAATGTGTATAACAAATTTTTATTCAAATAATTCGAACTGAATTTAAACATAAAACACTACCCTCACCTAACACAGTGTACTAAACACTAAAAAACAGTGGGATGGTTGTTGTTTTAGAGACACATTGAGATTTTTTTGTGTTATGTTATGTGATATCTTTTGTGTCATGCAAATAAGTGAACTTTGTATTTCATGTTTTAGTAACTGTTTTTTAGTGTTTAGTACACTGTGTTAGGTGAGGGTAGTGTTTTATGTTTAAATTCAGTTCGAATTATTTGAATAAAAATTTGTTATACACATTTTTTAATCAATCATAGCAGACGGTCCATTTTTTCAGGACTAGTGATGCCGGAAAACCTTATAGAGTTCCTGTGTAAAGGGGGTTGGATGTAAGTAAAACAAGACGTGTTATCTTACTCTTTATTGTATTATACATATTGATATCCCTGTCAGTAGAGTAGGATGTTATTATAGGGACTGTTTATACCTATTTGAACATACTACATCGTGGTAGTGCAGGCCAGAAATCGCAGACGTTAGGGCGTAGCCCTAGCATAACACCATTTAGAAGTTTCTAGTTTGAGTGTTAGGAGAGGCAGTATCGTATTTGCAGAAGGAGGTCAAGTAATAGGCAATATGGCCTGGCGTGATCAGGTGCAGGAGAAGCAGTATTGTATTTGCAAGAGCTAGCGAGCAAACAGTAATAAGGCCGAACGATCAAATGCTTGACAATTAGTACGACATTTGCGGGAGAAAGTGGCAAGCAAGAGCCTACCACGATCAGTATTGCATTAGCAGTATTAAAATTGCAGGTGGCTGACGAGCAAACAGTAGTATGGCCTAGCAATCAAGAACTTGGAGATCAATATGATATTTGCAGGGTGAGATGGTAAGCAAAAGCCAATAGGGCCTAACTCAATCAAGAGTCAGAAGGTAGTATTGCATATACAAGAAAAAGATGGTGAACAAAAAGCAATATGGCCTAGCGCACTTAGGAGCAGAGAAATTATATTACATAGTCGTGTGGAGCAGAGAAATGATAATATATTGTCGGGAAAATTGCAAAGATGGCTGGTCGTTCATAACAGTATGAAGTTAGTTTACATAATTTGTAAAAGCGCAAGGATGGCTTGCGCTTTAAAGTCATGTGCATCAAGCAGGCAGAAGTAAGATCACAAGATCAAGATGTGGTAGTTCTGGTGCTTTGTAGTTTTTGCAGTCTATACAACAAGGTGAGAATATGTGCTTACTATGAGCGGTAACCGGGAGTTAAGTGGAATGTTTGCAAGGGTAGGTTTACTACGGCAGCACAGGCATCAGCAGGGCGTCACAACTGTGATGCCCGTTAATGCATCTTACCGTCAGGAGCATGCTGATGTGCTGGTAAAACAATAATTGGATGCGACGGCAGCATTTCAGGCCCACGGCTCCGGAAGCCCGGACAGGGCCTTATGAATCGGGCGGCTTCTGCCGCTGATCAAATCCATTGGACAAAATAACTTTGAGCAGCCAATCAGCTGGTGCAGCAGAGGATTCAGCCCCTCTATTGTTGCAAAGATATTGTGACTGCCATTTTCGAGTGAAACGACGATGCGGCAACAGTAGCATTTAGTTGCAAGTAAAGCTACCAGCATAGATGTATGAGCCTGTGGCAACGGAGAGACGATGCCCAACTCGGTTCATAAATATGGCAAGATATAACAAGTCTTGTAATAAAAGGTCTGTTGAGGCTTACATGCTGCAGTGTCTCACCGTCATTGCAATCAGATCAGCTGGATGCTCGCTACACTTGCCACGGGTGCGTTCGTCCTGGCAGAGAGGGCTGCTGCCCTCTCTCTGTAATTGAAATGCAGTGATGTGTTGCACAGGGCACAGACAGGGCCTTAAGAATCGGGCCTTTAGAGAAAGGACCAGCTTCCCTTACTTTATTTTGTAAATGTGTGTGTGAGCAAGTTGTATTATAGTATCGCACCTGTCCTCTCTTGCAAGGGCACCCAGACTGCTCAGCCATATTACCATTGTTAAAGTCCAGACTCATTTTTGTTAGAACACGGCACATACACTATCATTGGTCTTCTCAAGCCCTTGCAAGTGGAGGTTCTTCCTAAGATATCCCAAAGGGTTAGGGTTACACTTTAAATCTAAACGGGAGTACCACCAAAAAAGTCTAACCCTAATAAACAAGACCCCATTTTCCATGTTGCTAAACATAATGGGACACATCATGAGCAGTTGAAAGCAGTGGTAGAGTTTGCTTTATGATGGTGGTGGCATGGTTTTATGATGGTAGTGACCTAGGTCTGCTTGCTTTAGGCGCAGTAACAGGTGAATGTATGGGGGTTTATTGCAAAAACTAACAGGAAGTGTCTTTCTGGAGCTTTCATAGGTTTTCATTTATACACATTTGTGTTTGTTCTGGAGCATTACAACTTGCTGACTGAAAGACAGCAGGGTTCCTGTAATATTACCTCCCGCACTACATATACAGACTATCCATCCTACTGCAACAAGTTGACAGCCTTAGAATGTTTGCTTTCCTGCTGTGTGTAAATCATGAGGGAATGTGTGAGAATACAAATATCTTTGATGCTGGAAAACTTTCCTGCCAAGCACTAAAACAAAAAAAGGTAAACACTTTTTTTATTTATTAATTTATTAAGTGCATTTGGTTACATTTAGAACCTTTTACACTGTTTCACAATTAAAATAAAAACATACAATGTATATATAAATAATAAAATATTTAAACAGAGAAACACATAGGAAGGTCCAATAGCCCTGTCAAAGGGCTTATAGATTGATCAAGAAAATACAACTAGTTGCCCTGCCTCCTCTCTGTAAACTGACATAAACCCAATCTGAAACATACAAATCCAGAGCCAGTTTCCTGGCCACCCGTTGCCATACATAAAATGCTGCTGCAGCGGTCACCAGAGATTCTGCACCAAAGGTTGTGGCCTAAAATTAGCCTGAAGTGTAAGAGCAGACTTCACTTTAAGCCTTATTATACTCCGATCTGAGTGACCCACACTGGGTCAGGATGCGACATGCAGTTTCCATCTGCCTAGAGCATATAGTCTGCATGCTCTTTTGGCTCTAAGTAAACCCACTCATGCCCCTAGGGAGGCGTAACTATCAGGTAGGACTTTGGGAGATCCAGTGTAAATGCCCGATGGACATAGGACTCAAACTTGCAAAGGCCAGCCAGATCGATAGCGGCACCTTCATCATGGCGAACCATTTTATCTCCGATCCTTCCGAGATTAAAATCCAACAAGACCCTGTTATACTACCCAAACCAATCTCCACTAAGCATCGTTTAGCCATCCACTCCAGATCTCTAAACCACACACTCTTCGAGAATCTTTTGGAATGCCCCACCGTCTGGCCCAATAACGAATCGTCGGCTAGACGGCTGTAATGCATCTTGGCCCAGAACTTACTGGCTGCCATTTTCCAAAGCGTTAGTAAAGAAGGAAGGCCAACTCCAAGCTGATCGCCTCCACAGGAACCCTCTCTTGTACTCTAAGCAAGGACCGAAGGATTTTTGCTTCAAGCCTAGGAAGTCATTCCACCGCCCTTAACGATACCCCCAATGCTTAGAGAATGCAAGGAATGACAGACTCTATATGCAATGATTTTTGCCACTATTGAACCTCCACCCTGGATATCGATGATTCTTTTGAGTGACAACCATTTAAACAGATCCTGTGTGATATACCCACAGCCAAGTGTTCCGGTGGTAGAGGTCTAATGGGGATTCCCAGGTACCTATACTCTAACCTGCTCTTACTTTAATCCACCCAACCTCCATACAAAAAAAAAAATGTGCACCGTATGCTCATTTCGCACAAATCATTTTTGTTTTGGAGGCATTGGGGGGTAAGGCCATGGTTACTAGCAAAGATATGCAGGGCATTAAATGATTGCTGTAGGCCGAGCAGTGTATGATCTAGAATCACTATCGTCTGCATACAACAGGCATGGAATGTGTCCTTTCCATACCGTGGTTCCCAGTCGCTCTAAGCACTGCAGGGAGCTCGGATGTAAACAGATCATCCAATAAAGGGGCCAATGGACACCTCCGATTCAACCCCCATACAGTGTTGAGTGGTCCTGACAGGTCCCCTTCTTGAGACAATCTCACCCTATCCTGGGTGTCACTATAAAATGCTTTAATCAAGTACAGGAGTGAGATCTACGCCCCACTCCTCCAGCTTTCCCCAAAGTGTTTATCTTATTACACTGTTGAAGGCTGCTTAGTCAATGAAGCACAGCTAGAGTGCCACTCCCTCATAACATTACGTGTCCGAAAAAAGGGTTAACAACGTCCATATCAAGAGGGTAGTCCCACAACCTTTCCTAAAACCTGTCTGCTGGTAGCTCAGCAGGCCCTTCTCCCTGACCCAGGTCGACAGCAACTCCAACAAGAGGCTGTCAAACAGCTTAAGGCTGCAGCCAACATTGCAAGAAGTTGGGTGGATGGTTCTGCGGCTCCTTCTTATGAACTGGAAGGAGTATAGATTATTTCCATGAGGGAGGAATAACCCCAGAGTCACATACCTGCATGACTAATGTGGCGTGGAATGCCACCCACCATTGCGGATTACCCTTTAATATCAGGTTACACAGCCCATCAGGGTCCGAGGCCCTGGAAGCCTTAGATAAACTAGTTACTTACCAAACTGGTAACGTTCTTTCGACCAGATGTTCCTCCAGCGTATTCCTCATTTATGACATGTGATGTCCACCGATGTACCGCTTCAGACATTTTTTCAGCAGAGGGCACCCTTGTGTCGATGGCGTTGGGTCGATGCCCCACAAGGAACTCCGTTGAGGGAGACGTCATCGGATGTTATAAGTAGGACGCAAAGCGCCCATAGCCTCAGTTCATGTTTTTTTCCTCTCACAACATGGCATACATGCCTATAGACCTGAGTCGACTGCACTTGGCCCTGCACTTAGCCTTGAAGGACATAAGCTGCAATCGCATGGGAAATTCTTGAGATGGGTAGGCTGGGAGGGCGATGAGGAATACGTTGGAGGAACATCCAGTCGAAAGAATGTTAACGGTTTGGTAAGTAACTAGTTCTTCGAATGGATTGTGTTCTCCAACGTATTCCTCATCTATGACAGACTCCCAAAGCAGTAAAGATGAGTGGAGGCAGGAAAAAATGTAGATATACCCAATTAAAAAATGGCAGAGTAGAGAACTGCCTTACCAAAGGCAACATCCAGAGCATGGGACATATCTAGGGAGTAATACTTAACAAACGTGTGTATAGAAGACAACGTTGCAGCATCACAGATATTCTTAACCGGCACACCCCTCTAGAGTGCTGTCAAAGTAGCAATGCCCCTGGTGTAGTGGGCTCGCCAACCTTCCTTACCCGCCAACCGGTAGCATTCTGCAATAGTGAGGATAATCCACCTAGACAAGGTCTGCTTAGAAACAGCCTGTCCTAACCGGTGTCCAGTATACCCCACAAAGAGCTGATTGTCCACTCTGACCCTGGCCAATCTGGAGAGATAAAAGCTCAAGGCGCTCCTAGGATCCAACCAATGGAGCAGTTCCTCTTCCTTATTAGGAGGATAGAAGGCTGGGAGCACCACCTTCTAACTTAAATTAAATTCTCAAACAACCTTAGGCAAAAAGGACGGACAAACTCTCAGAACGACCCTGTCCTTGTGGAACAAAGTAAAGGGTAGCTTAGAAGACAGTGACTGCAATTCGCTCACTCTTCTAGCAGAAGTAACTGCAACTAATAAAACCGTCTTAAATGTCAACAGCCTCAAAGGGCAAGAGTGCAAAGAAACTTCAAAACCAAAGTAAGGTCCCAGACCGGCACCTGAAACAGCGACTGTGGGAACACATTTGTGAGCCCTTTCAAAAATGGAGTGATCAGTGGAATCTTAAAATAAGAGCATTCCTCTGAGGAGCACTTAAATGTAGACAATGCTACCAAATAGCCTTTAATGGTGCCCACCTGAAGACCCCTGTGGGCCAAGCAAAGCAGAAATGAGAAAACCTCCGGAATCGAGCACTGAAAAGGATCCACATTCCGCCCCCTTACACCAGTCGCAAAACTTCTGCCAAGAACGGTACAGGGACTTCATTGCCGGCCATCGAGCCGAAAGCAACACCTCCATTACGTCATCTGGAAGGTCCCAATCTTTATATCTCAACCTCTCAGAAACCATGCGTGTAGGTGTAGAGTCTTGACGTCCGGATGGAGAACCTGACCTTCCTCCCGCGAGAGCAGATCCTCTCTGAGGGGCAGACGCATCGGAGGACAGATGGACATGTCCAGAAGGTCTGGGTGCCACGCTCTCCTGGCCCAATCCGGGGCAATGAGGATCATGTGGATCCAGAACTTTCTCAACCTCTGGAGAACTTGAGGGATGACAGGGATTGGAGGAAACGCGTACAGTAGCAGGAAGATCCATTCCACTACAAACGCGTCTCCAAGAGCTCCTTCGAGGAAATTCCTTCAAGCAGTACCTTTCACACTTCCGGTTGACCCCGGTTGCGAACAGGTCCACCAGCGGGGTTCCCCAAAGGGCAAAGATCTCTCAAACAACTTCCTGAGCTAGCTCCCACTCGTGGGAGACCGCGCCCTGCCTGCTCAGAGCATCCGCCAGATTTTCCTTGCTGGCCAGATGAACCGCCGCAAGGGACATTCCCTGGTTGATCGGCCAGAACCAGAGCTGCATTGCCTGCCTGCACAGAGGCAGCAACCCTACACCCCCTCTTTTGTTGAGGTAATGCATGGCCACCGTGTTGTCCGTCGTTATCAAGACATATCCCTGCACAGATGGCAGGAAAGCCTTCAGGGCCAGCCTGATGGCTCTCAGCTCCAAAAGATTGATGTGAAGTCTGGACTCCGACTGAGACCAACGACCGCTGACAGACAGGTCGTTGACATGAGCTCCCCACCCTGTCCGGGAAGAATCCGTCACCACCGTGACATCCGGCCATGGTTGCCAAAAGGGCTCCCCCTTCATGAGATTCACCTAGTCAGCCCACCGCAGAAGGTCCTTTGAGACCGAGAACGGAACCCAGAGGAAATCCGACATTCTGCCCGAGAACTGGGACCACCGAGTCCTTCAAGCCCATTGAAGGGACCTCATTCTCAAGCGGTCCTCCAGCACCAGAAAAATGCAGGATGCCATGAGGCCGAGCAACCTTGAAAGCCAGAAGCCTCTGGACTAGTTGAAACATTGAGACCATCTGAACAATGTGATAAGCCCTCACCTTGGGTGGCGAGCACAACCCCAAGGAGGAGCCTAAAACTGCCCCTATGTACTGGAGCTTTTGGGACGGTGTCAAATGCGACTTCTTGAAGTTGAGGGAGAAACCCAGCTTGTGAAGAGAGTGGCAGGTGACGTGGAGATGATCAAAGGCTTGTGCGGGAGAACACGCCCTGATCAACTAATCGTCCAGGTAGGGGTAGTCATGAATCCCCTCTCCTGAGATGCGGTGCCACCACCACCATGAGCTTGGTGAAGACTCTCAGGGCAGAGGTGAGCCCGAATGGCAGGACCCGGATGATAGTGGGATCCCCCGACTGCGAACCGGAGGTATTTCTTGTGTTTGAGATGGATCGGCACATGAAAATAAGCATCCTGTAGGTCCAATGACACCAATCAGTCCTTAAGTTGGAGGGCCTGAAGGATCTGAGAAAGAGTGACCATGTAGAACTTGTCCTTCCTTAGGAATTTTTTCAAATAATGTAAGTCCAAGATGGGTCTCAGTTCTGCGTCGTTTTTGGGTATCAAAAAATAAGGGGAATACCAGCCCATGTTCCACTCCGCTACAGGCACTGGTTCTATAGTGCCTTTCTCCAGCAGTGTTAAAATCTCTTGCACGAGGAGCGGGTCCGGAACCATCAAAGAGTGTTTCCCCGGTGGATTGTCGTGAGGCCGATGGAGAAAAGGGAAGCAGTAACCGTGGGCTATCGTATCCAGCGCCCACGCATCCGAAGTAATGGCTTGCCATTCTTCGAGATGCAGCGATAGCCTGCCCCCCACTGGAAAACAATGAGTCATGGCCTCATGACTGTTTTGAAACGGTAGTGGCAGCGCCTGATGGCTAAGAGGCAGCTGCCTGAGCTGCTTTGGCACTTCTACCTCGTCCACCACGAGTGCCTCTACAAAGCCTTGCTGCCAAAAGATGCGACCCGTCAAAGGGCATGTTGAGAAGACGGGTCGCAGACTTCTGCAACCACGCAAACCGGCACATTTCGGTGCTCCTAGCCATGGACCGCGCAACACAATCCGCCGTGTCCAACTCAGACTGAAGGGATTTACACATGGCATCCTTGCCATCCCGCACGATAGCCAGAAAGCCATTCCTTTCATCCCCTTACAGGATATGCTCAGCCGCAAGTGAAATACAATTCCACATAGTGTGCAAAAAGTTCATCAAGGCACTGGTTGAGTTCGCCGCCTTCAGGGCCATACTCCTAGCAGCAAATACCTTGCGCGCCTGTTTGGGAAAATTCTCATAAATGGCTGATTTCCCTTACCTAATGAGCCCCTCAGCAGCTTTGCTGGATTTCTAGGGTTTATTTATTTTTCCACCTGGTAAGAGTGTGAGCCTTTTTTCTCACTCTTACATGTGTTTTGCTGTGTGTGTTTTCACTTTGTGTGATCTTGGGCACTGGAGCCTCACCTACTCCATGGCCTCATATTTTCATGCGTGTTACACAGCACCTTCAGTGCAGTGACACAGGGTTGTCTTTGAGACTTCCCCCATGACTCAATTTTTCTGGGGCCGACTACTGTCCTCCAGAAAAGGTAAAGTTGCCATTAACTTTATGTTTGTCACTTTAAACCACAGACCCAGTACACCCCATCTTACATAGAGTATTGGAAAGGGTTAATTCTCATCCCTTTTTGTCGGTGTCTCTTGGAGCATTGTTTTGCTCCCTTTACACAAAGACTTGGCTGGTGGCAGTGGTAACTACCCTATTTTTCGTAGCGCGGTTATCTTATATAAACGTGGTACTGTTTTAGGCTATTATATTAGCCTCGAACATAAACCCGCTTGACCATATATATTTTATTACGTTTCCAGCTGGGTTTATTCGCCCTTTCATTTTGTAAATGTCTTTCTCGTGTTTTACTCTGCGCGCCAAACCAGGTTTGGTCCCTTTGTTCTCCGTCTTTTCGTTGGCTTCTGCACAGAAGCCCTCCTTAAGGCACCTGAAAGTCTGGGTAGGCAGGATGTGAGGGAGGGGTCTTGGGACCCCTGCCATGGGTTCCCTTGGTAACCCAAGTCACACTCCCGTTTGATTGGCTGGGTGACTGTCCTTGCCAGGACAGCCACCTCACTTTGTGATTGATAGCCAGGCTCTATGAATGGGGGAAAACTGCATAAAAAGCAGTTCTCTTGGACTGGAAAGGCAGAGTCGCCACAGGAACGAAAGAACCAACGAGGAGTTGACAAAAGAGCACCCTTACGACGACTGAACCGCCCGGTGAAGCCCTGCTGCAGGTCCGAATCTTAAGAATCCGATGACAGAAGATCCTCCAGGAAACGTCTTCCCTTGAGCTGGTGGGACCAACCAGTTTGCCCAAACTGCAAGCCAGGACCCCTCCTCTGGTCGAATTTGCTGTACAGAGCTACAGTGGGCTGGATAACCAGGAAGGTTGGACCCTGCTTGGGTTTTAAGGAGCGCACCTTTCATTTGTTGCTTTGCTCTGATGCTGGTTTCTTCCCTGTGTAGTGCAGGACCCTCCAGTCTTCCTACTTCTGGTCAGTCCGACAGTCTCTTCAGGAACCGTGAGCCTGCAGGAACTACCAGGAACGTCTGCCTCAGCTACAGCTCCCACTCCATTTTAAAAGGTACTGTGCAAATCTGGTTGTGTGTTTCGTTCAGCCGTGGTGAAAGTGTTTGAAATCTTTCTCCAAACCGAGGGCATGTCCTTCTCTTCTCTTTGAACTAACTTTTATGCCAACCAACCTCGTCCGGAATCCGTGGCACGAACTTTACCGCACACTACCCTGAACTGTATTATCTTGAGCAAAAGACTTTTGACCCATTGACTTTGGCCATAAGCCTTTTCCATCTGATTTTATCATTGTAGTTCCTATTGCTCACTTACCTGTTGGTGTGGTTCAATTTCTGTTAACTTTGTCTTTCCCTCCCTTTTTAAATTGCTAGAGTGCCATTTTGCTCCCACTTGATTTTGCAAGCTTAACTGGAATTTAAGGGAAGTGGTGTGGTGTATTAAAATTGTGATTTTTAACTTGCTTATAATAGTGAAATGTTATACAACTGAAGAGTGAAATAAATGTATATTCTTTTACTTGAAAACCTTGAGTCAGTGTTTGCCTGAATCATAGTAATTGCTGTCCTTTGTGTAACTATCTGATACTTACTCTTGAGATAAGTCTGGCTGCTCAGTCATCGCTACACCTTTAACTGTAGTACAGGCTTGTACCAAAGGTGAATTTGTACTGTCACTTGCAGTCTTAATTGTGTGTGGTGTTCCCAAAGGGTACTGCATATAATTCTGCCTAAAAGCGCCCCACACAAGCCATGCATTTATCGTCCCTGTCCAGAGGGGTACACAGCCTGCTTAGAGGTGGCCATAGCCGCCTGAACCACCAAAACTCTCAAGAGTGGAGCGAGTGGATAAGTAGCTGGGGTCGCCACTGGATGGCCAGTATTTTTTCAACAAAAACTTGTTAACCGCCGGTATAGATTCCGGGGAAGCCCAAGTAGCCACCACCCTCTTCTGTAAGGCAACATTAAACAGTAATACGGGGTCAGTGGACGGACCCTGATCCAAGATGTCAGCGAGATCACCCCGATCATACTCCACTGGAGGCCTGCACCAACCCAGGTACTCTCAACATCAGCCTCCTATAGGAGGATTCGGCATGCTCAGCTGGATCGCGTTTCCCAAACTCCATCTCGGGAGAAGTGTCGAGGCCACTGGCATCATGCAACAACAGACGCAGACTCCCAATCTGGTCATGCTTGCCAGCTAGACCTTCCTGAGCCTCTGCCTCAACAGGCCGAACGTCACCATCAGACCTTTCACCATCATCATCATCATCATCATCCTCCGCCTCCTCCTCATAGATGTTCTGAAGAGACTGGAAAAACTCCTTCCTAGGGAGAGGAGTGCATCTCTTATCAGCAATAGGCTTCACAGCGCCAGCTGGAGCCAATCTATGAGGACCTGCAGCCACAGGGGCTTCAGATGGCAAATTTCGCCCAACAGGCGCCAATGGCATCGACGGCTCTGCCGGGATCGGCGTCACAAAGGCACCAGAGACTTCGAAGGCCCCCCGCTCGGAAAAGACTCGACAGACACGGCGTTGACACCGACTTCGACAGTTTCTCAGGCCTTGACAGTTGTGTGGGACGAAGAACGCAACCTGGATCTGGCACGTCTCTGGCGATCACTCGAAACCTTGTCCGCACGGGACCTCCGACAGCTCCCGATGTTTATCGTGCCACATACCTGAGCCTGAGGCCTATGAGCATCGGACCAAGACCGAACCTCGCCGGCTTCAGCTGAAGGCACGGACGGGGTGGTGCCATGAGATTTTTGAAAAATCTGTAACCTCTGCACTCTAAAAGCTTCCCACTCCTCTGGGGTAGAGGACATAGTAGGGCAAGACACCCTTTTTGGGCGTTCGTCATCCGACGAGGATGGGGAAGGCGAACGGTGGCGCTGCTTCCGAGACCGCCTCGAAGAGGACGAGTGGCAGGAACCACTACGGGACCCAGACCGGCCGGATGCCCTCTGACAAGGAGACTCCCTCGACTTCAACCGACTTCGATTTACGGGGTTTGGAGATACGGCCTACCTTTAACTTCCCCTTACGCTCCTGAAAGGCCTTGGCAGTCAACGACTGGCACTTCGAGCAGTTGTCCGTGGCGTGGTCCTCGCCCAGGCACCACAAGCAGATACGGTGCAGGTCCGTGATGGACATTTTGGACCCGCAGTCCTGACATTTTTTAAATCCAGACCGCCGAGTCGTTGGGGTGGATGAAGAAGACATAGCTGATAAACTACGGAGTAGAAGACGAGAGGCGCGCAAGTTCTCAAAGCAAACACGTTTGCGGAAAAAACAGAATTGAGGCTAGGGGCGCCGTGGGTCCTACTTAGAACATCCGATGACATCACCCTCGACGGAGGTCCTGAAGGGACATTGACCCGACGCCATCGACGCAAGGGCGCCCTCTGCCGAAAAATATTCCAAGGCAGCACAACTGTGGACATCACATGTCAGATGAGGAATACGTTGGAGGACAGAATCCATTCGAACTCCTAATACTGGACACCAGGTTGGCCCCCATGTGTCTGCATTAAACTAAATTTGATATGTACGTGTATTCCCCGATTCAAGCTACAGTAAGACTCATACTGATGCAAAACAAATGTCATCTAGGGCCAATTGATTGGTTTTAGATTCACATACTACACATACATTAAAACTGTTTAAAACACAATCAATATATTACAAGTAATACTTTATGGTACTTTCGAAGGAAAGCTGTTGTAGGGGATTGCTCCCCTTTAAACGGATGGCATGGATCCATCTGTCCTGCATACTCCACCCCTTTGGTTAGATCAGCATAACACTGGACATATTGTGTTTAGCTGCAGCCGCTGTGGCTATGTTGCCACATGTGGGAGGTATCTGAAAAGCTTGCTGGTAGGTCAGTGTCAGTTAAGTTCCGTGCACACTTTTTTGTCTGACTTGTGCCTCTTCTAAGGAAAGGAGAGCTTGAGAGCGCTCCAACCTCTCGGTGCATTCTCTCTATTATTGCAATGCGTCAGCCACCTGTTTGCAGAACAGGCTTTGACCATCCCAGGGCAGGTTTATCAGCACAGCCTTTGTGTCTCTAGGTGTAACCCGAAGCGAAGCATACGTTTGGTCCATGTAGCACGACTACTCAACAGGAGTCATGTTTGCAATGCCCTATCCACCCGTAATGCTGGTATTTCGGAAAAATGCTAGTAGCTCAAATAACTGATGGAAGGTCCATGACATTTGGGAATTAACTTGTAAAAAAGTTGTGTGTTCGACAAACCACTTTGTTGCCCTCTCTGGTAACAAAGGTTTTGTCTACTGACAAAGCTAATACCTCACTAATGCTGCATATTGAGGGCAGAGCAATACCAAAAATGAGAACTTGTGTGGTCAATGCTTTAGGGAGCACTTGTGGAGTTGTTTAAAAGTTGGCAAAATGAGTTTAAGATGCCAAATGGGAGCTGGACATGTTACTGGTGGGTGGGTCTAAGAATGTAATTCCTTCCATGAAGGCTTCAACCACTGGAATCTTCCACCATTAAACCTTACATTGTGACATGGTGTAAGCTGCAAGAGCTACAAAATATGCTGAGTGAGTTGGACACCAGTCCTGAGTCCAACAGATAAAGTAGAGAAGTGACAACTGACGCTGTGCAAACTACCGTGTTAAATGTTTCAAACACAAAATTATGTGTTCACGTAACAAGCGCATGTGTAAGGTTTGCGTGCATCTTCGGGGGAGTCCATGCTCCTTGGAGGGCTGTTCAAATGGCCAAATAACACAACTTCAGGAGTCAATCTGTGAAGTTGTTAGTCTGTTGATCTGGAGGAAATATCTGTTGGTTCTTGTGTTATAGTGTCAATAGGCTAGACCAGACTGGAGGTTCCACTGACAATGCGTAGCAGGTGCAGATGCTTCAAATTGGAGTCCGGTTCGCCCTTCACACTGTTGTGCCATTTTCTTAGAGGTGTTCGGGTTGGGAGCGTGTTAAGGGGAAGTGTAGGCAAGTATAACTGACCAAGTCATCCCAGGTGCACTGTCGAGGGATCCCTCTTTGGGGTACCTGGACGTGAACGTGGCAGCATTTTCTGGCTCTGTACTTGTCACTAATAAGTCTATGTCAGGGCTGCCCCAGAACATTGGTTTAAAGTTCCTTTGTATCGTGTTATTTTTGGACTTACCGGGAGGGTATCTCCTGTGTGAACAAATGGCAAATGGACTTGGCAATTGGTGAGGGCGTGCGCGTGCTAGGAATAATTTTCGTTTTGCTGTTTTCCTCTCAGACTACTATAGACAACCCTTCCTTTTTGTTTGGATTCCTGACCTGTTTTTTTGGACACATGTAAAGCCTTCTGGTTTACTTCCCTTGCCCTTTTGCTCATTCTTTGGGTAAACTGATATGTCCAGAAAACTATCAGTACTGATCGACTTTGTCCCGCTTTGTGAATTTCTTGTATTGTTACAATTGCACACACCACCAAGTGCTGTCAGGATATTTAGTATCCTTATGGCTTTTTGGTTACTTATACAATGTGCCTAGTAAGGACTGGTGGCAGCAGGATATTTTCTACCTTTTCTGTAACGTTTCGCTTGTGCAGTTTTGCATTTACCGCAAAAGGCTACTATCGGTGACTAGCACCCTAAGATGGCTGTGTCACAAGGTTTCTGCTCGTCCTTTGGCCATATTATACTTTGGCCGCCTTCCTGCCTTCTCAGGACAAGAAAGGCCATATTTGAAAATCCCTTTCCTGGGGAAACCTGCTGCTTTCATGGACTAAGGGGAGGTGGTTTGCGAGCCATGAAGTGGGGTCTGGGACTGCCTGGTTCGTGTACACATCCTGGCGATTGAAAGTCTGTTGCAGGGCAGATGTGGCCAGTAGCTATTCACGAATGGATATTCACTGCCAGCTCCTGACCGAAATCTTTGATAAAAAATGTCCCGTACAGCCAACAGCAGATCCTCAGAGCCAAGTCGTCTGAAGAAAACCAGCCAGTTGACGACCAGATGATGACCCCCCTGCAGCTTACTAGCACCAGTGTAGTCCTGGTGAAGCCCTGCTCCTCTGCTTGACCGAGAAGACACTCAATGACCTGGACATGTGGGAACAACCAGTCTAAACCCCTGCTCGAGGATCGAAGTCTTGGGAATCAACCCTGGACCAACCAGTGGACTGGCTAGCTCTCTCCTGGGCTACCTCGCTGTAGCGGTCGCTGTTCTAAATACGTTCTTGGAACTTGGAGAATGTTCAACTTCTGTAACAAGACACCTGCTCATGCATTTTCAGCCTTCTTTCATCAAGTGAAGCTGTGCAAGGCCTGCTCCTTTGTTCGTCCATTGAAGCACATCTGTCGCCACCTGATCGTGGTAACTCCTGTTGCAACACCTCTTCTTCACTCTCTGGAGGTAGTCTGCCCTGCAGAAGTCTTCATCTTTTCTTCATTTGGATGTTCTGCTGGAAGTTGACTAGAACCATTTGTAAAGCACTGTGGCCAACTAAAACCTATGTCCAAAAGGATAAGACCACAGGTTCCATTCTGCGAATCTGGCATTGCCTTATGAAGAGTAAGAGATACTTCCTTTCTGTTGCGACTCCTTGCCCTGTGACACTGGATCTGAAGTAGTTGTAGTGTCCCTGGGAACCTCGAGGTTGCAGAAGCCTATGCATCCCAAACACCAAGCCAGCATGACTGTGGGGCCTTCCACACCTGTAAACTCAAAAGCTCTGTCCAGAGCTCTTCTGAGGGTTAACAAGTTGGCTGACTTTCCCCGCCCCCTTCTAAACTTCCCAGTAATGCTCATCCCTCTGGCAATATAGGAGAGGTAAGGATTCCTCCAAGTGTTCAGAGCAAGTTCCAGGTAGAGGTCTTCTGGGGAATGATCTCAAGGTTTTAGGATAGACCTTAGCCAAGAATATGTGGAAGCCTAAGCCCAAAGGCAAACCAAGGCTAAGGAGTCAAATGTTCCTTAAAACGGGAAGAATTCCTACGCTAAAATACCTACGACTCAGGTTGAGGCAACTTAAGATGGATTTAAAAATCAGCCTGGCGGGGAGGCCATCCTATTATGGTAAACAGGGAAGACACGGAGGTCAGCCAAACGCAATCAACGCAAGGTAGCAGCGTGGTAAGGTTTAGTCTTGGGAATGGTGTGAGTGGTCTAGGGCTTCAATGAGTCCAGACAGAGTAACACCAGTAATTTCAATTAGACAGGCAAGTATAAACATACATTTATTAGGTCTTTAAGTTACACACTAAGCAAATAAAACATCAAGTCAAATGCTGTTACACCAACAATTATAAAACAGATATACACATTCATCCTTAATAGAATTGGAATAGCATTTGATTTAATGACCTGTGAAATACAGGTGAGTATTCAGAGGCATAGACTAAAGAATAATTACATAACAGCTCCCTTAGCTCTTGAAAGTCCAGCCCTGGCACCCAAAGGGCACCAGTTCAAAGTAAGATACATTTCAGATAGGTTTATATAGAGATGAGTGCTAGTGGTTATGATTTATAAAGTTAGATAAAGTTCAGGTAAGTGCTTCACTCAATCCCAACACACTAGCTAAGGCCTAGAGAAGGATCCTTGATCTAGGTTACACCACCAAAGATCAGGTTAAAGTGAGTTTAGGTCACAACTTTACACACCCTTGTAACCCCGTGGGAGATGAGGGAGAGGGTGGAATAGCAACATGTAGACGTACCTACCCTGGCTTAGAGTTATTTGGAGACCACTTGTGGAAGTTCCAGAATCCGTTGCAGGCTCGCTCTTCTGTCTTGGTTCCTTTTGCAAGGGTAGTTCAGACATCTGGACAGCAAGGACTACTTTGTTTCGGGATTTAGTTTGGTTCAGGTGAAGATGTGTGCAAGACCTACTCCTACAGGACAACTCTAAGACACTAAGATGACAAGTTTCAATGGAGGTCCTGCGGTCAGGCAGCAACCGGCGATCATCCAGCAGTGAAGACAGTAGCAGGTCCAGCACTGCTTCCCTGGATGTGAGTCGGCGGACAATCCAGGAGCAAACAACTTTTGGCATAAGGTGACGATCTGCAAAGTTCCATGGCTCTGCGCGGAACAGCGACACCTACAGCGAGGTAGACCAGCAAAGAGCTGGTCAGTCCACAGGGTAGTCCAGGGACACTTCCGAAGGCTCAGCATGCTAGCCTGATCTCTGTGTAGGTGCTTGAAGGCCAAAAACATATCTTACTCCCTCTGGGAACTCCTACGTGTACCCTACTCTCCCAGGCTCTTAGCTGGATGGTTTTCACAGTGCTGATAAGCAGATGCACACACTCCTCATCCTGCTCTCACTACTCTTAGCACCAGCACCTTCCACTCTCTTCCTTCTACCTTCGATCTCTCCTTCTCGCGCCCCTGCTCTCCCTCAAGATCCCTTCTTACTCTCTCCACCCCTCTCTGCCCCCAATCTACATTACTTGCTCTCCTGTCTTCCACAGATTCTTCTGTGTCTCTGATCTTTTCACACTCGCCCCTTTTCCTACTTTGCTCCTTCCCTCCCACTGGCTACTCCCTCCCATCACCAACCTTCACCATCCTCTTTCTCTGCTCCTTCCCTTCTCAAATCTTTCCCTCTACAACTACTCTTAGCTTCTCATTCGATCTCCCTTCTCCCTCTCAAACACCCCTTTCTTCCAAAACACACTAGCTCATTCTCATTTTCACTCACAATCACAGCCTCAGTCGCTTCAGTGATACCACTGTCGGTCACAATTAACACACATCACCCAAACTACCCGCCCAACACCGTCACAAACTACTCTGCACTATGCAACACTGTCGTCCTCAAGGTGTTCCTCCTTCACACTTGACCTCCCTCGAATACCTTTCATATTGTTCTGTCTCTGTAGATCTTTTATACTAGTGCCTTCCTGTTTCTTTAATGCCCTCTCACATCCATTGGTTCTATGACTTAACTGACTCTACGGGTCAATCTAACCCTGTCCTTCGCCATGGAGTTGGAATAAAACAAAGGTTTGGAAAACTCTTTTAGCCTAGACCCCATTCTTCGTGCGCAGGCATCTATGCAGCCCCTGTGGTCTGCTTTGCTTGTCCATTCCTCGTTCTCTTCTGTAGGGAAGCCTTGAGGGCCTCGTCCCTTGCTCTGTTTCTCTGCTCCAGTAGGTGGGCCTTTGTCCTGTAAATTCTGCTCCTTTTTGTGTTCTGCCTTGCTCAGAATGTGTCTTTAGGTGTTGCCTTTTATTCGTGTGAGGAGAGCCAACTGGTATCCGGTGTACGCACTTCTGGTAAAGTGCCTGACTCTTAGTCACCCTCTTCCCCGGCCGAGTGTTTGTGTAAAAAAATAAAAAAAAAAAAAAAAGAAGGGGGGTCGGGGGGGAACGGGGGGACTTCAGTAAATTCTAAAAAATAGGATGGGGTAGATGAAATAATGGGGGAATACCGTATCTCACCATCGGCTCTCTCACCCCCACTCTCGGAAGACCCCCTCACCCAGGTGATCCTCCTGCACTGGTCCACCCCCAAGAACTGGATCCAAAAGCGATGGCTGTGTCTTGGCCACCTAGATGACACTTAACTTGGCCTACTTGTATTGATAATAGACCTTTATTTTGTTTTATAATACTTCTAGTTGTAAGTGTTTCTATTGAATCCTTGATATGCTACAGGTTGTGTGCTTTCCTGCAGCCCCTCTCGCTCCTAAGATAAGCCTGGCTGCTCTGTCTATGCTACCATATATTGAGACTAAGACAGTCTTCTACTGTCTCAATTGAATGGTTTGGCTAAACCCTTAGTTGGACTTCAGAAGAACTGTCCCAACAATATGCTTTAAAATGTTTAAGACATTGTATCATGGTAAAATATTCATTACGAGAAAAAGAAAATAAGGAACACGAGAGTCTCCCTACTTTTTATTTTTAGAGGGCACCTTTAGATGCTAATTTCCGGTGAAACATTCAGTTGGCATATTAGTGAGCCTACCCACTTTTGGAGCGGTCTTGAACACTGGAGGATGGTCCGACAGTAAACAAAGCAGATCAAATAGGCTGACAATATATGAACTTTAGCATGCAATAAAGATGCATTTAATTGAAAAGTTCCAATAATCAATCTAATTGCAATGCGACAGAAGTAGAGTCATTAAGACAAGTTAATTGAAACATTCTTAATGCAAGTATGTACCACCTTGTTAGAACAAATAAGGACTTGAGCCAGTTCCACAAGGAGTTGCATTGGATTGCAAGTCATGGATAGATCTTTGCAACAGCCACTGAAACCAATTACCTGCTGTTCGGTAAGATTTTCAAAGAACTGGTATATCTTCGCGAGCTGGTTCAACCCCAGATCTTTTTTGCTTTACTAGTGGGGATATTTTTCCTTAATACCTCAGTGAGTGGGAACCTTTTTCCACACTCACATAATCTTTAACACTTTATGGGTGTCATTTTTACGACTCTCAACACTGTCTTTTTAAAGTTATCCTCTTTAACAACTTATTGGCAATAAGTGCCTATTGTTGCAGGGTTGCCCTAGGGGCCCCCCTTTTAACTTTCTTTTGCTAACCTTGGGAGAACTATAGTTGTACAATGTATCCCCGTTCACATTAAAACTAACAATTCTGTTACAGTGACAAGCTTACCTTCAATGGCTGGTGGCAGTGATACCTTGTATTAATTTGGTGCACCTTTACCACAGGCTGTGTTGGTGCAGCAAAGGCACCCAAGATTGCTCATTTTACCAAAATGGCCCCCGTCTTCTTTTTTCACCATTTTATTGTTTCTTGTTCCTTCCCCTGCCATCCAGGGTGGGAAATTCCTTTGTGTGATTTTTATCTTTGGCGGGAGTCCCCTGGACTCCCCCGCCAGGCTCCAGTCTGTCTGGGAGGGCAGGAAGCGAGGGTGGAGTCCAAAACTCCACAGCCCTTTGTCTTACGCCTTGCCTGAATGGGGACAAATCCCAGCGGGGGCTGGCTGTCCTGATTAGACAACCAGACAGCCCCTTCTGGTAAAATGCAGGCAGAGAATGCAGAAGTTGTGTTGTAATTCCTGATAAATACTGCAAACATGGAAGCTGAAGAGTAGTCGACCACTGGAACTTAAACCGAAGAGGATAACGAAGGAAAAGTGGCAGAGACTATTTCCAGCGACCGGAGAGCCTGTTGTGTAACCCAAGCCTGCTGCAGTCCTACCTTCCAATGGACCCGGGCACTACGAAAACAACGACCCTGACATGGAGCCTGGCGAGACCCACTAGACTCAAGAAGACCTGCATTTTGAGCCATTGCACGCGTTGCTGCAACCTTCTGTTGCTACAATAACCCAATACCCTGGGACCTCGAGCCATCGTGCGGTGCACAGTTGTCCGAGTTCCGAATCTCGCTGAAACTTCGTGGGCATCCTGGTGGATCCCAAGAGACCCAAATCGAGTCTGAAAAGTCCCCTCAGAGTTCTGGACCTTTGTAACGACGAGAAGTCAACCGTGATTTTCTGTCTTCTTCTGTGCTACTTGAAAAGGCCCCAAATCCGCATTCAGCCACGAGGGAAACCTTGCCTAGAGCCTTCTACATCGATCCCTGCTGCAAATTTCCTTCTTAGGTCTTGTTTGCAGTCACCACGACAAGGAATTCACTGACCGGGTATTTGGCTGCAGATCCTGAAGTCCTCCTGCTGCAATATCTTCGTCAATGCTGAGGTACTGTGTTGGCTTGGGTATGTACTTACCTTAACACTGTTAGGAGTTCTGTGTAGCTGTGTATTGTTTTCTGTGATGGGGACGCCTCTCCACCAGTGCACCCAGTCCCACTGCTAGAATCCTGCTAGGGTGTCTTCTGCGAAGCCCCTGGACCCTCTTCTAACCCTAGAAGTAAAGTACTCACCTGTATGACCAGTTTTCCTAAGGAACTCTGACTTTTGCTACTAAAGAACCTATTCTGACACTGTCTGTTGGTCACTAGTCCCTAGTGACCCCCCCCTTCTGCCACTGAGAACACTCATGCTCAAAGAAACAGGGAAAGACTTACGAAGGGATTGGGACTTCTGCCTAGAAAAGAAAATAAGTGTTTAAAAGTTACTTACTTGTAAAGAGTTGGTTGGTAACTGTAATTCTAAGAGTGAACAGTTACAAAAGTTCTTACTGATCTTGAATGTGTGATGCATTATTCTCGAAAGTATGGTTAACATCTTTTCTTTCTTAGAAACTGTTTTGCCATTCTAATAGAAAGTAGATGTGAAGGTATTTTACTCTGCTTAGGTTGTGCCTCTTCCCAAAAGTAAAGTGTTGGTTTCGCCAGATTATTCCTGAAAGAGAATTGTATGAGTGTCCTCCAACTGGGTCTTACTTCCCCTGACTTGCTGCTAGCCTGTCCAGAATAAGTCTGTATTGGGTTGTTCATTACCTAGAATAACTGAGTCATTCAGTAAAGTGTAACAGTAGGGTTTACTTTCCCTGTACTATCTACCCTGGACTTCCCTGTGAGATATAAAATGTATGTGGGTTTTACTTACCTTGTGTTAGCTGTGTGCCATCCAGAAATAAGTTACAAGAGTTATTGCTTATCTCTATCTGTGTTTCACTGATCTCAAAAGCAACTGTAATTGAATATTACCTCCTGTGGTTTCACTCGCCTAGTCCAACTGTGTGTTATAACAAAAGAAGTTATAGGTTTTTACTAAACCTAGAATAAGTGTTCCATTATTCATCACAAAAGGTATATTGTCCAGATGACTGCTTATTTGATTTGTTGCCGAGAGTCCTTGTACAACTGGTAGGGTCTACTGCCCTGGCATTAATGAATGTAATCTGGAAGTAACCATTGGTTTTTACTCCAAGAATAGTTGTGACCTATAATGAGTATGAAAAGGTTTTGACATCCATAGAACTACTGTCAGGTGTTCCATGTACCTTTTTTGTCTTTTTGTATTGTGATTTCATATAATGCGTTAGTACTTAACCCCTAGATTTATCTGGGCCTACTTGTATTTAAATAAATCCTTTATTTTTACATACATCATTTCTCAGTGTTTCTTTGGACCATTTGAATTACAATTTCATTTGTACTGATTCTACAGCCCTCTCTCCCCAAGATAAGCCTGGCTGCTCTGTCTGCACTACCCTGTACTCAGGTGGTACAGCCTTATACTAAGAGTTGAGTCTTATACTAAGAGATGAGTCTTGTACTGCCTCAGTTCAATGGTTTTACTAAGCCCTTAGTTGGACTTCAGAAAATTTGTCTTAACACCTGCCTTTCATGATTTATAATTCATGACTCATTTACGGTATTTTCCATACACATCACCCTATGGTGTTTTTCCAATGCACCACTACCTTGATGCCCCTTCGTCCTCTGCTTACTTACAATTAAGCCCCATACCTATGTTACCCTTTTGAGCCATCTCTTTACTGTCAAGGGTCAGAAATGAGAGATGGACACAAGGCGGTTGTATTCTTGGATAAACACATTTATATTAAATAAAAATGGGTTGCGAAAACTACTCTCTAACCCTATTCTAAAGAGGAACATTCCTACCTAGAAACTAAAACTAAGGATCCGACTGTGTCAGGATGTCATTAACTTAAACGGCCATCCTTGTGTCCTAAACAACTTATCCTGACCCTCACACTTATAAACAAACAACAAAAGGTGCAAGGAAATGTCTTTAACTTGATGTCAGAGAAAGTATTCAAAACCAAAAGAATAATTCCAACGAAAATATTCTCCAAAGTAAAGACGGTTGGATCCAGAGGGTGGTTCCATTCCCCTGGATTTGTAAACAGGATGGCAAAAATGTATCTTTAGCTACTAGTTCCTTTGTGTCTTCACTGGACTTAAAGTTCTTGTTCAAGCAAAATGTTGAACAGTTTTTATGTAGATGTTCTTGTAGTTTTACAGATTACCTGGTATGCTCCCCTGCCAGGAATCGTCATACAATTTGCGGCTGCCTGGTGTACTCGTTCGCTAGGACTTTTCTTTAGGGTTTCCAGATCACCTGGCTGGCATACACTCCTACCAGGAATATTTGTACAACTTCAATTGCCTGGAAGCCTGCTCTCCTGCATTTCACAGTTCTTTTATATACAAAAATAGCATATACCATGTGGTGTTTGGTATATCTATGGTAATATTTGCTCAAACATATATGCCGAAAACATCTCCCCCACATTGGCATCTCAGGCATCTACACCCGACTGAATATTGCCTTGCTACTTTGCCTTGACTGCATTCAAACAAACTTTGCCCTTGTATACATTTTCTGCATTAGCACACTTGTACCATTCAATCACTTGTCGGAATGCCCCGGGCACCCCAGCTGCTTTGGGCAGACTCACTGGATTCTTCCAGCATCTCCGATGCAGCTCATGCTTCTGCGGTGCGGCTTCATTGCAAGCTTTCCAGTTTAACGTGTGCAGACACTCCTCCAGCATCCAGCTCAGCTCCGCAATCACATGCCAGCTTTCCTTCTTGGACTGCTCTGGGCCTCTCCACAGCCCTCCTTGCTCTCGCACAATGTCTCGCTTTCTGTCCCCGCACCCTTCTCTGCTTTGCCAGCTCCAGTGTGCCTTTCGTACAGGAGCCCACTCGTGGATTGCAACGTTTCCTCCTACATTGCTAGTCTCCATTATGTGGTTGCCATCTTTAAATGACCCGCTCATTGAAAGTTTGTAAAATCAATGAGTCTGCATGTTGTACTTCGAGCTCCTGTCACTTTGCACAAACTCCCTGGTCGTCGTCCTCGTCTCAGTACCTGAGTGGTTACAGGAGTTGAAGTCAATAGCTTTTTGGGCTTTCGACTCCTGGATGTTTTTTCCTCACTGATTTTGCATAAAGGCACACCAGAAACAAAAAGGTGTAATGCGCGAGTTTTAGGTGTTTGAGTGAAAGGTGGCGGCCTGACTACAATGATAATAGGCCACTAAGAACTCTGGTATCAGAGGGTCTTCCTCATGGGAAAAGGGGGAACAATGACTCCTCCAAAGAAGTCATGACATCTCCCCGTTAGTTGATTGCTCCCTTGTGATCCTCCCTCATTCAACCACCCCCAGGGTCAGGATCAAGTAGCGGCTACCGCCCCCTAGCCACATGGGAGAAGGTCACCACTAGGGAATCTGTGATGGCTCCACAGGATTCATCACATTACTCAATTCCTTTCCCTTACCTAGCATGCAACCCCTTTCCTTCGCCCACATTGCTCATTGACTAATTGCTTGCAACTCGCCCCTTCCATTGCCCTGGTTCACATGTATCACATTTATTTGGCATTCACAACAAGAAGTTGTGGTCGGGCACTTGATGGCAATTGTAGCTGCGTGTTCTGCCCATGGACAAGAGCGAAAGACGCTGAGTGGACTTAACCTGTATTGTGCTGACATGTTCCACATTCTTGTAACATTTGCTGCATATTTCAATTCATAGAAGCAGAACAGCAAGGGGTGTCATCCTGGGATATGGTGTTTCAGAGGGAGTAAGTGTGAACAATATGTATGCGCGTTTTCAAAGAAGGTCAGGTGCTTTCATTCAAAACACTTAAAGGTTTAAGAAAGTGCCACACAAAGGGGTGAAAAGGTTGGCATTTCAGATGCCCACATTCTCATGGCAGTTTTATTTTTGTATACGGTTTTATTAAACCTTTACAAAAAAAAATAATTTACAATGATACAGAGTAAAATGATCGCAGAGCAGAAGTAATAACCATACAGCAATCATATCATAAAAACAGTTACTTAAAAAAAAACTCTTTGAGGATAGACATTTTCCTACCTATGTTAATAATGAAGGAATAAGAGAAAAAAGAGAAAAAAAAGGAGCCCGAGCAAACATACCATACAGCAGATGACAAAGGTGACCTATATAGTTTTGTAACCACACAGTATCTAGGGCAGTCCAATTGAAGATTGAGGATGAATCCAGACAGCGCTAGTCCCTCTCCCGTATTTTTGAATACATAAACATCGTTGTCACACAAGATCAGTAGGTTGGCCGAGTACAGATCGTTCAATAGACTAGGCAAGAGTCTCTTAGGGTGTTAAGTGGAGTACAGTATAGAATAAGATGCTTAGCTGTATCAGGTACTAAATGGACGAATCTGCATAGACTATCCTCCACCTTGATTTGATTTCTTCTCAGCATAATATCTAAGGTAGGAAGGATATTCCAGCGTAATCTTAACAGAAAAGATTGATGAATTCTATTTGGAAACATAGTGAGTATCTGGGAAAGAGAACCTCTTTTCTTATGTTTGTGTGTTAGATGATTCATTGATTTAAATGAATGAAAACAGCCTACAGTGAGACACCAATCATAGTCCAGCAACTTCTTTTTGGTTGGTAATTAGTTGCTCTAAATCGGAATCAACGCCTTGAAGGATCATTTTACACGAATTGCAGAATTTGGCTAGAAAACCCGAGAGCTCAATATTGCTTGCAACTAATTCCTATAATGAATTAGGTAGTGGATTCTTAGTTTTTGAGTGTGAGCATCCTCCAATGCACATGAGACCTTAAGGAGAGGTATCCTAATTCATATCGGATTGCAGTCAAAGGGACCACACTCGGTAGACAAAGGACCCATCTCCAAATTGCACCTTCAATAGCGTTCCGTTTGGACACAGTTAGCTCCGTACATAATTCCAAGCCATATGTCAGTTTGGGGTCTATTTTCCCTTCAAAGAAGTGGAGGGCTGGTTTTATGGAAAATCGGCTGTATTTGCGGTCAATTTTTAAGATCTGATTTTCCAATGCCTTAGCTTTATTAAGAAACACCTCAAGCTGCCCTCTCAAGCCCCTATATGCACCAACATAATAGCGGCTTCTTGAGGTGGCCACCCTTACCCCCCCCCTCCAAATTCCAAGACTGGCTTGGTTTCTTATGAGGTCCTTTGGATAGTGCAAGGATTTTGGTCTTGGAGGGATTAATAATCAGGCCATTAATCTTGGCATAGTTGGCAAACATATCCAAGAGGCGCTGGAGTCCCACCTTGGTGGAATCGAACAACAAAAAGTCATCCGCATAGGCCAGCCATACGATCTTAGTGGAGCCCATTCTTGGGGCTAGCAGTCCCTCCTTGTCCAGATGTTCAACTGCATCAGACACGTACTAATTAAATACCCACGGAGCCAAGACACACCCCTGTCTGACCCCACAGTGTGTGCGGACAATAGATGACATGTCGCCCTTTTGATTTAGGTGTATACCAGAGTTGTTATAAACCCCTTCGAGCCGACTCAGTAAGCCCCTCGGCAGGCCCCATAATGTAAGCTTGCGCCACAGCCTTTGGCTATCAACACAGTCAAAGGCTGCCGAGAGGTCCACTGAGGCCATAAAAATGGGGCTCTTGTTTAATCCCAATGTAAGTAGAAAATAAGTGACTGGGGAGCAGGGACACATAAAAAGGAGGGTCGGTTGCACACAGCCTTGGTGCATACATGCACTAGTATCCCCTTTTTTTAAAACTCTTTCATGATTAGCAAAAAGGTTTGGCCCCCCGACTGGAGAGGACATATCATTAGTTTGGATCATACAGGATTCAAGAAAAGAGTTCCATATGAACACTCATTAAAGAGCACTTGAAAACATTGAGTTGGAAGAGAAAAGTCTTGCATAGAAATGTTCAATTAAGAAATACAGCCCTAAAAAGCTAAGGTACTGGAATACTTGTAAAAATGAACAAATTTCCATAAATGCACTGGCAAACGGAGGTAAACCAGAAGGAATTCCCATGCGCTACCAAAGAGGGCGTTCTTTTAATAGTGAAACCTTGAGGAAAATTAACAAACCGGGGATTTGCTAACTGGCAGTCCTGCTGCACCTTTCCCCACCATCTATAGACTCAACAAGCAAGGCACCCAGCCCTCCTACCCTTAGCATTACAAAGATGAACAAATGCATCTACTCCAAATCTCCAAATGGTAGAAAGAGTAAACCAGGTTGCGATAACCATTTCAGTGAAAATGTTTATACTGGTCATGTATTACAGTACATGCACTTCCCACTCAAACCATGTTAACTTAAAACTTACAACAATTTGCAGCAACTAGTATAATGGCTTAAGTTAATGTTTTGTTTCAAAGAGTACATACCCTTTATGGACGTATGTCGTGGCATTATCTGGTTCTAGGTCAATACATTTATCATACATCTCATCTGCTTTACCAAATTGTTGTTGATCTGTGAGTGCCTGAATGAAATTAGAAAAATAACTTATGATGACAAAGTTTGTGGCTAACTGCAGGGCCTTCAAAGCACACAAAAGTTCATTATGTAAATAACAAAGCTTACAGTAATACACTAGAGAATGTGATATATGCTATAATTAAACTGAAATATCGGCTGAAAAACATATGAACAAATATAGAACATGTATTTAGTACTGGGGCTACAAAGATCACACCAATAAGGTTTTATCTGTAGCAATGGAGTAAAAAAGCATTTGCAAAGTAACTAGGTTTCAGAGGTCATGTCAAGTGGCGTCTCAAAAAGCCAAATATATGCCTGGCATAGTAACAATATGGCATACATTACTCACCGTAACCTTATTTCTGATGCCTGTATCTGCTTAGATTCCCATGCTTTGCATAGACGCCCATCCAGTGGTACGTGCAGAGTATTGCAGGAATTGTTTCCGAAAGTCAAAAAGTGGCATCCACTGGGTGTGTCTAATACTATCTTTAGTGTTACGTCTGTAGTACCCATGGTCCTTCATGTGTCAAAGTCCCTTAGAATGTTTTGTTTCAGATAAAATGGAGCATGAAGTATGCGTGAGTACATAGGAGCAAGTGTAAGATGCTCAATGTCTGTGTACCTTTAACTCGAAGAGGGGAGGAAGGGTGGGCACGTGTGAATCTAAGCAGATACAAGCATCAGAAATACAATTACAGTGAGGTGAGTAATGTATGCATTCTGAGGCTTGTGGACCTGCTTAAAATCCCATGCTTTGCATAGACTAGCTGGCAGTACCTGGAGAATGCGGTGGGATGTTAGAAGGTACAGTAGCAAACGGATATTTTAAAACTGCTTGTCCCACCTGTGAATCTTGCTTGGAGTGTGTGTGTCTAGACAGTAAAGCTGAGTAAAGGTATGCATGGAACTCGAAGTAGCCGCTTTGCAAATGGCATCGCAAGGCACATTTGTGATAAAAGACCAGGTAGCCCCAGTGCCACGTGTAATGTGTGCAAAGCAGAGTTTTGTTAGAAAGAGTAGCACATTTGAATGCATTTGGCTATCCACTTTGGAGATAGCGGACTTCAGAACAGGATCCCGGTTAGGGGCGTTTCCCTAAAATCTACCAACATGTAAGACTCGATAAAATGATAACTTGCTATACAGGCCCCAACTCTTAGTATAAGTCTGTACTACAGAATGATTTGGTAAAATGGCAGAGGAGCCAGGCTCATCTTAGGAGGATGTGAGCCGTAGGTAAGTACAATGAACTCAGTAAATACACAGGTCCAAAGAAACTCATACACACTTGTAGTCATAGTAAAATAAGACATTTATTTTATATACACAAAGCAGTTCTATTCAGGTTAGTAAGTAGTATTTAAACAACACAATAGAAAACATCAGCAATACTTCAGGTGAGTAAACCAATAGTAAGGAGGGATGCAGATAATGAAAACAGATCAATGGCAAGTAAAATCACTTGTTACAGCAACTTTAAAAATGTTCTATTGTATAAATAAAAAGGGTTATTCAGCACCAGCAATTCAACACTTTCATAGGCTTGTAATACTTTTCAATAGCATCAAGGCTTTAGCAGTCCATCCCTAAAAAGGTATTAGCTCTTCAAAGTCAGTTTGGAGCAAATGCAACTAAGACACCAGCAGAAAAGGAAAAGTTAATTACCCATGGTAACGTTATTTCAACTGGATGTTCCTCCCACATATTCCTCATCTTATGATATTTCCATATCCAACTTCAGCTGCTTCATACATTTTTTCCAGCAGAGGGCGCAGCGCTTCGACTATCCCTTGGAGGCCTATGTCTCCATGTCGACATCAGATGGTATAAAGCATGCTCAGCAACCGTTGGCTTCAGTTCAATTTTTGACGTTTATAGGATATCCTACACCCGACAATTACTCCTCCTGAAAGAGCGAAGACTGCAATCACATGGAAAATTCTACTGTGGTGGAGGTTGGGAGGGGTGATGAGGAATACGTGGGAGGAATATCCAGTCGAAAGAACGCTACCATGGGTAAGTAATTCGTTCTTCGAATGGATTGTGTCCTCCCATGTATTCCTCATCTTATAATAAAGTCCCAAAGCAGTGCGTGTATCCCTGGAGAAGGGAGTCCAAATTTTCAGACTCATGATCATTTAGGACTTCCTTTATAGATCTGTGTTCGGAAGAGTCCATATTATAGTGTTTGGTAAAAATGTGTATGGACGACCATTTAGCTGCCGCACAAATATCTTTAATTGGGACTCTCCTCTGTAAGGCAGAGGAGGTGGCAGTGACCATGCCCCTGTTCCAATTAGCTCCAAAACCATCCAGAGGATCCTTTCCAGCTAATCAGTAGCATTCAGATATTCCTATAATGATACATCTTGATAAGGTTTGTTTCAAGATTGCCATACCCAACTTGTGGCCCGTGTAGCCTGTCTTGGTTTAGACAACCAGGAGATGTAGAAAATAAGTGCACACCTTGGATCAAGCCTGTGTAACATCTCATCCTTTCCATGATTAGGAGGAGGATAAATGAAGGTAGAATTATTTTCGGACTTAAATGAAACTCAGACACAATCTTAGTTGAGGAACAAGTTTCTTACCTGTAACTATTGTTCTCTAGCACGGGTCTGCCATGGATTTACATGCTCAAATATTGTTGGTGAATTTCAGTGCCCCTCAAGGGCAAAGATTTAAGTTTCTTCAAAGCTTCCAGCAGAGGGAAGCAAGAGGGGGGAGCAAGGAGAGAGAGAGAGAGAAGGAGAGGGAGAGAGGAAGGAGGGAGGCAGAGAGAGGAGGGGGGAGAGATGGGAGGGAATGAGGGAGGGAGAGAGGGAGGGAGGAGAGAGAGAGAGAGAGAGAGAGAGATCTCTTTGTGGAAGATGTATTGGAGGGCAGATGGGCATGTCCAGAAGGTCCGGGACCACGTACTCCCGGCCAAATCTGGAGCAAATTAGGTTCATGGATTTCCTGAACCTCCTCAACCTCCTGATGACTTGAGGAATGACGGGGACTGGAGAAAATGCGTACAGGAGTGGAAACTCCCAGTCCATTATGAACGCATCCCCTAGAGCTCCTCTTGGAGGAAATTACCTTGAGCAGTACCGCTCGGTCTTCCGGCTGACACCAGTCGCGAACGGATCCACTCGAGGGGTTCCCCAAAGTGTGAAAAGGACTTCCTGAGCTAGTTCCCACTCGTGGGAGACTGTGCTGTGCCTATTCAGAGCATCTGCTGCCATATTCTACACTCCGGCTAGGTGAACTGCCGATGGGAAGATTCCTTCTTGAATTGCTCAGAACCAGCACTGCATTGTCTCTCTGCACAGTCGTAGTGACCCTACACCGCCTCTCTCGTGGAGGTAGTACATGGCCACTGTGTTGTCCGTCATTATCATGACATTCTTCCCCCGCACAGAGGGCAGAAAGGCCTTCAGCTCTAATTTGATTGCCCTCAGCGCAAAAAATGGTGGATATGTAGTTTGGACTTCGATGGAGACCAATGATCGCCGATTGTCAGACCGTTGCCATGTGCTCCCCACCCTGTGAGTGAGGCATCAGTTACTACCGTTATCTCCGGCCACGGCAGCAAAAAAGGTTCTTCCTTCGGAATGTTGTCCTCAGAGGCCCACCACAGGCCAGAGATGCTGGCCACTTTGGAATTTGGTGACCATCTGCAGAATGCCCCCACTTCTTGTGGCAATGCTTTTCCCAGGGATGCATCCAGGACTGCTCCAATTAATTGGAGCCTTTGAGATGGTATCATTTGGGACTTCTTGAAGTTGATGGGGAAGCCAAGTCTGCAGAAAATGGCAGGTGTAGCCGAGCTATTCCAGGGCCTGTTCGCGAGAACTGGCCCTGATCAGCCAATCCTCCAGGTAGGAGGGAGACATCAATCCCCCCCCCCTCCTAGGACTCGCTGCCACCACTGCCATCAACTTGGTGAACACCCTTGGGTCAGAGGTCAGCCCCAAAGGCAGAACTCGAAATTGATAATGAGAACCCGCCAATGGCGAACCTCAGGTGCTGTATGTGCTTGTGATGGATTGGCCCATGAAAGTAAGCATCCTAAAGGTCCAATGATAGCATCCAGTCTTGAAGCTGGAAGGCCTGAAGGATCTGAGAAAGGGTAGCTATCATGAACTTGTCCTTCCTGAGGAATGTGTTTAAGTCTCTTAAGTCCAATCCTCCGTCCTTTTTGGGAATTAGGAAGTACGGGAGTACGAACCGGTGTTTCTATCCGCTACACGTATTGGTTCTATAGCACCTTTCTCTAGCAGGATCACGATTTCCTGCAGAAGGAGCGGATCTGGAACTTTGAAAGAGCTGTGCCCCGATGGATGACTCGGAGGCTTTTTTTAGAAAGGGAAGGCAGTAACCCTGGGCAACTGTTTCCAATACCCATGCATATGAAGTAATGCCTCGCCATTCTTTCAGATGCAGAGAGTCTGCTTCCGACCGGGGTCTTGTGAACCAATGCCCCAGAGAGGTTTTGAGGCGGCTGAAGCAGTGGCTGATGGTAAAGTAGTCGCTGCCTGGGCGGTTTTAGTACCTCTTCCCGTCCACCACGGGTGAATCTTTGACCTCTTTGATTCAACAGTCCTCTTCTCCATCCAACTGAAGAGTAAAAGCGAAAAGACCTACCTCTCCAAGGTGTCCCGGTGGGGTGGTTTTGTGGCCTTCTAATAGCAGTTCCAAGGGATTTGGCTGCTGCTTTGGAGTCGGGTGTTTCGTCAGGTAATCAGGGTCACTATTGGACGCCCTGTATTTCGATGTTAGCTTTTTATATACTGCCGGAATTAACTCTGGCGTCTCCCAATTGGCATTTACCCACCTTTGCAGAGCCACTTGAAAGGGAATAATGGTATCCTCCTGAGGTCCTTTATCCAGGAAATCCCTAAGAACATCCTGCTCATATATTGGTGTTGGTCTTTTCCACCCCACGTATTCAACCACCATGGACATTAAATATCTGTAAGACTCATCTGCATGGTCAGTAGGATCAGGTCTCCCAAATTCTAAATCTTGGGGACGTATCTACTCCGCTTACATTTTGCAGGGGCTACTGTTTATTTGTAATCCTTGATTCCTCTGAGATCAAGTGTTCAGGGACCTGAGGTGTTCCATATTGTCGGCCAAAGGAACGTGAATAGACAGAGGAAAGTTCTACATCCTCATAAATAGAAAAATGTGAATTAAAAAAATCCTTTTTTGGTAGAGGTGTATAGGATTTTTCAGTAATCCTCAATGTCATCGGCGAGATTTTCATCGATGTAGAGTGTTTGACGTGTGCGGCGTCAAGGACTTTTTAGGGCCCGACAAGGAGTCTTTCGGCTTTGATGACTTCTTCCTCAAAGGAGATTGTCTTGACTCGAGGGATCCTGCTACCCCGTTGAAGGAGTTTTTTCCTTGCCTCCCAGGATCGAGAGCGCACAGGTTTTGCCTTTTTTTTTCTTGTCGAGTTTTTTGACCTGGGTATTGCTTTCATGAGTCTTCGAGGGACTTGAGGCCGCATTCTCGAATCATTTTTACTCTGAAGTTTCCCACTTGACCCATTCTGGGGAGGAACTCTACGACGAAGACGGCGAACTATGGTGCCTTTTCTTCAAATGCCTCGAAGATGACTAGTGGTGAGAACCACTGCGTGATCGTGATTTTTTTTTTCTTTCGACAAGGAGAAATATTTCTCGATTCGTCTGAAGACTGTTTTGTCAACAGAGTCGATGGGGATTTAGACCTACCTGCCACTTGTTTTCCTCTTCGCTCTTTCAGCTCTTTCGCTGTCATCAATAGGCAGATCTTACAGTCAAAGGCAGCGCAAGAAGAACCCAGGCACACCCGATGGGGGTCCAACTGGAGCACATCAAATTTCTCAGAGGATTCGTTCACGGAAGAACAAGTTACTTACGAACTGTAACATTCTTTCGATTGGATGTTCCTCCCACATATTCCTCATCTTAGATATTCCTATCTTTAGCTTTGCTGCTTCTGAAAAAGAATTTCACACCAGGGGGCGCTGTGCTCAAGGTCGCAGCATCGATGTCCCTCGAGGGCTGCCGTCGAGCGTCTACGTCATTCGCAGTATAAGGCTCGAGCCGCGCCCATTGGCTTCAGTTCTGTTTTTTCAATATACCCAGCTGAGTAGTTGACCAGGCATTCTTTAGACCTCAAGCGCTCAAGGAATTCAGAGTGCAATTGACGTAAACTGTACGGTGGGTTAGGCTGGGAGGGGTGATGAATACGTGGGAGGAACATCCAATCGAAAGAACATTACAGTTGGTAACTTGTTCTTCAAATGGATTGTGTCCTCCCACGTATTCCTCATCTTAGATAGGCTCCCAAAGCAATATAAATTTGGAGGAGGGAGTACAGGGGAATTCTAGTCATGTACCGTATGTAAAATGGCCTTAGCAAAAAAACCTTGTGATGAGGTTGAATCGAGAGAATAGTGCTTCAAAGGTGACGACCAGGTGGCCGCTGCACAAATATCTTGCACCGGGACACCCCTCTGAAGAGCTGTTGAAATTTCCATGCCCCTGGTTGAATGAGCCCTTAGCCCATCTGGAGGTTCTCTTCCAGCTAACCTGTAACATTCAGTAATTGCTCAAATTATCCATCTGGACAGTGTCTGTTTCGTTACTGCTAGGCCCAATTTATGTCCATTATATCCCACAAAGAGTTCACTTTGCCTAAATTTTGCCAATCTGGAAATATAAAAACGGAGCCCTTTTGGGGTCCAGTCTGTGTAGTCTTTCTTCCTCCTTACTTGCATGAGGAGGAGGATGATAAAAAGAAGGTAAAGTGATTTTTTGAGACAGGTGAAAGTCAGCGACTATTTTAGGCAAGAAAGAGGGTTTGACTTTAAGAATAACCTTGTCCTTATGAAAAATGGTGTGAGGAGTCTTACAAGAGAGCCTGTAACTCACTCACCCTGCGGGCTGATGTAATTGCCACTAGAAGGATTGTCTTTAAAGTAAGGAGCTTTAGCGGGCAAGAGTGCAAGGGCTCAAATGGAATACATGTAAGGAACTTTAAAACTAAATTTAAATCCCAAACGGGTACTTGAAAAGGGGTTGGAGGGTATACATTAGCGAGACCCTTCACAAACTGAACCACCAAAGGCATTTTGAAGGAAGACACTTCTTCTGAGGAGCGCTTGAAAATAGATGGCGCTGCCAAGTATCCTTTTATCGTGCCAACTTGGAGCCCCAAATTGGCCAAGTTTAAAAGGAAAATAAGTACCATAGGTGTATTACAAAGAAACAGATCCACCTTCTTGTCCTTGCACCAGTTACTGAACTTGTTCCAATGACACCAGTACAAGGATTTTGTTGCTGGCCTGCTGGCTGAAAGTAAAAACTCCATTACGTCTTCCGGGAGGTCCCAATCCTTATATCTCAGCCTTTCAGAAACCATGCGTGAAAGCTGAGTGTCTTGACCTCTGGATGGAGAACCCAACCTTCCTCTTGCGAGAGGAGATCCTCTCTTTGTGGAAGACGTATTGGAGGGCAGATGGACATGTCCAGAAGGTCGGGTACCAGGTTCTCCTGGCCCACTCGGGGGCAATTAGGATCATGGTTTTCCTGAACCTCCCGATTACGTGAGGAATTACTGGGACTGGAGGAAACGCGCACAGAAGTGGACATTTCCAGTCCACCACAAACGCGTCCCCTAGAGCTCCTCTAGGAGGAAATTCCCTTAAGCAGTACTGGCCGCACTTCCGGTTGACACTGGTCGCGAACAGATTCACTTGAGGGTTTCCCCAAAGGGTGAAGATCTCTTGAAGGACTTCCTGAGCTAGTGTTCTGCTTGCTCAGACCGTCCGCTGCCGTATCAGTCTCTCTGGCTAGGTGAACTGCTGACAGAGATTTGTTCCTGTATTGCCCAGAACCAGAGCTGCATTGCCCATCTGCACAGTGGCAGTGACCCTACACCCCCCTCTCTTGTTGAGGTAGTACATGGCCACTCTGTTGTCCGTCATTATCAGTACATTCTTTCCAGGTACAGAGGGCAGAAAGGCCTTCGGTGCTAGTCTGATTGCCCTCAGCTCCAACAAGTTAATGTGTAGTTTGGACTCCGATGGAGACCAACGGCCGCTGATTGGCAGACCGTTGGTGTGAGCTCCCCACCCCGTGAATGAGGAGTCTGTCACTACAGTTATCTCCGGAAATGGTTGCCAAAAAGATTCTCCCTTGAGGATATTGTCCTTGCAAACCCATCATAGAAGATCTTGAACCACTCTGGATGGAACTTGCAGAAGATCTGACATATCCCCTGAAGATTGGGACCATCGAGTCCTGAGGCCCCATTGAAGGGATCTCATCGTCAATCGGGCCCCTGGCACCAGAAACATGCAGGATGCCATGAGGCCGAGCAACCTCAGAAAATTGAAGGCCGGCAGATACTGGGCATTCTTGAACTTTGTCACCATCTGCAGAATCTATAGAGCTCTTACCTCGGGAAGCGAGGCTTTCCCCAAGGAAATATACAGGGCTGCTTCGATGAATTGGAGCTTTTGGAGTGGTATCATTTGAGACTTCTTGTAATTGAGGGAGAAGCCAAGTCTGGGTAAGACATGGCAGGTCATGGTCCGGTGTTCCTGGGCCTGTTTGGGTGAAAGTGCCCTGTTTAACCAATCGTGCTGCTAAGGGTAAAAGTGAAGTTCCCCTCTCCTTAGACTCGCTGCCACTACCGCCATAAGTTTGCCGAAAACCCTCGGGCGGAGTTCAGCTCAAATGTCAGAACTTGAAACGGATAGTGGGAGCTGCCAACCAAGAACCTCAGGTACTTCCAGTGCTTGAGATGGATTGGTCTCGGTCTCTCTCTCTCTCTCTCTCTCTCTCTCTCTCTCTCTCTCTCCCCTTGTAACAAAGCTTTTGAATTTAGGTTCCCCAGGAGTGCATATGGGTCTATCGTGTGGCGACACACTATTTCGATCCTCAGGTCTGATTGAAGGCATTTCCCCCATAGCCTCCTTTCCATCTCTCACAATCACAAGGAAGCCTTCTTGCTCCTCGCCCTCAAGAATGTGTTCAGCAGCTGTAGTCATACAATCCCACAGGGTGTATGTGAATCTTGCAAGGGTGCAAGTCACATTTGTTGACTATTAAGACATGCTGCCCGAAGATAAAGTCTTGCGGTAACAGGCATCAATTATTTTATCGTCCCCATCTGTAGAATGTCCAGTGGATGTGGCTGCCTGGACCACTAAACTCTCAGGTGAAGGATGTTTAGTTACTTATTCCGGGTCAGAAGAAGAGGGCCTATATTTCCCTGCAAATTTTTTATTTACCGCTGGTCCAGAATCTTGGGTTTCCCATGCGGCCCTAACCCTCTTTTGAAGAGCTGTGTGAAAAGGAAGGACATGATCCTTTTGAGGGCCTTCACTGAGGGATGTCTATAATGGTATCCTGCTCATAAATAGAGGAATTTCTATTCCACCCCATGAATTCTATCACCCTATTCATAAAACTTCTATATCTCGAGTCTGCACTGTCAGCAGGGACAGGTTTGTCAAAATCCACCTCAGGAGACGTGTCCAGCCCACTAGCTGTTTGCAGACATTCATATAGGTCAGCCATCTTGGAATACGGATCAATTAACTCCTCAGGAACATCTCTTGTTCCAAATTTTACTCCAGAAGGGGAAATGTCCTCTTCAGAGGATTGTTATTCGTAAATAGAAGCCATAGATTTGAGAAAATCTTGTCTAGGCACATGGTGATAAATTTTACTCGAGGATTTTGTGGCACAGACCTTAGCTTCCCCAAAAGACGTCGATATCGGTGCTGGAATCTGTGATGGCCTTGTCGAAGGCATCGATGTTGTCTACGCTGGCTTCAATGCGGTCGAAGGAGCCTTCGATGTAAGTGCCGTCGAGTAAGGTGTCGACGTTACCTTCGACACTGGCGTCGAGTAAGTCTTCGACAGAGGCGTTGCGAATAGCTTCGACACTGACTTCAATGGCGTTTGGGCAAATGACGCTATTTTGTCTGTTGTTGCCTCCGATTTATGCAACGGTAGGCCTTTTGGACTTTTTATGGGGTGTCGGAGAGGTTTCTCGGCGGTTTTTAAGCGCCTAGTCTCTGACCTCCCTCTGTCACTTTTTGAATGAGCTGGGGCATCGTCTTCACGCAATTTCTTCGAAGGGGTCTGGGCCGCGTTCTCATAGATTTGTATCATTGAGGCTCTGAAAGCCTCCCATTTTCTAGGGGAATCATGCTTTGAAGGGCAGGTGATGAGCCCTCTTCCGGAAGACGACGCATAAGATGAGGGAGATTGGTGACGCCTCCTCTTTGATTTTTTCGAAGAAGACTATTTTCTAGACCGACTCCTCGGCCTAGATTTCTTCGATCTATGTCGTGATTTTTCACTAAACACAACTGAGTCCTTATTTCCTCGAAGAAGACTTTGAGGATTGCTCCCCCACCGCCAATTTACATCTTCTTTCCTTGAGAGCTTTGTTGGTCATGGTTGACAGGAGCCGCATTTGTCAATTCGATGGTCTGGACCCAAGCACCAGAGGCAAACTCGATGGGGGTCAGTAATAGACATTTTCTTCCCGTATTTTAGGCATGTCTTAAAGCCAGTTTTGGGGTAGAAGGATTTGATGAGGAAGACATTGTCGAAAAACTGAAGTGCCGTTTTTGTAACACAAAGCGAAAGCAGTAGGAAAAATGAAACTGAAGCCAACGGGCGTGGCTCAAGTCTTTTATACTGCAAATTACGTCACGCTAGCCCCTCGAGCACAGCACCCCCTGGTGTGAATTGTTTTTTCCGAAGCAGCAAAGCTGAAGATACGAATATCTAAGATGAATACGTGGGAGGACAGAATCCATTCGAAAGAGACTGCACTGCAATTAAGTCAGAGGTCCCCTGGTATTGGTGGTTTGTAGCTCAGGACGGTCACATGCCAGGGATGGCTCATTCTGCAGGTCATCTTATGGCTAGCTGGTGCCACCAGCCAAAAGGGAAATAGTCCTCATCAGAGCTCCTATGTCGATTCTAAAATGGGGTCAAGACAGCAGTGGTCTCGTCGCGGTTGCTGGAAGGGGCTGCAGGCGTCTCCGGTCATCTTCGGATCTTCTGTTCCAGTGGTCGTTATGCATTCTGCCTCAGGAACCTCAACATTTATTAGGATTTCACACTCCTCCTATGCAAACTCTCCCTGCAGTTTACAGAAAGGGGTGGGTGGCTGTCCAATCAGGACAGTCAACCATCCAGTGGAAAGTGGTTCCTTTCAGGAACACCAGAAGACAAAGGATAGCAGAGTTTCAAGATCCTCCCATGCTTTCTGTCCTCGCAGACACACTGGAGCCTCAGTGGACTACACAAAGGAATCCCGCCTAAGACAAAACTGAAATCAGGACACCCGCCCCCCATGATAATAGAAGGACCAAGAAAGAACAACAATACAAGAAATGGTGAAAAAGTCTATATTGCAACAAAGGTGACCCTTCTGTGCAGAGCCGGCATTGTGAATACAGCTTGCAAGCAAAAATAGCACAAAAGCCGGTGGAACACATCCACTGCCACCAGCCATAACTGTAGGGTTTTAACTAACAAATGTTAAAAAGAGCAGACAGAAAGGGGATACTAGTTAAACCGCTCGGCACTCCACATCTCTAAAAAGTAAAAGCTAAGAAGGATAAAACGTATCCCTCTTACCTTGAGAACAGTAGTTCTGAAGGAAAATAAAAATAAAAAGGAGAGCCCAAAAGGGTTCCCAGCAACACTGCACATAGGGTGCTGAGCGCAGCAAAAGTGAAACACATATGCCTTTAAAAAGGTATGGAGGGATTCCAAGATGTCCACCGGAGTGTGAGGTCCCATCTCCTCAAGCTCTGTGCCTGGCCCACTGACGCAGATACAAAAAGCAGGCTAAGATGTGCATCGGATCGAGTGAAATCCACCCCCACCGGAGTGCCTTAATAGAGAGTGATACAAGCGGACGCAGTTTAGATTCCCTTTGCCCCGGGAAGAAGAGCATAACATCAAAACTACGAGCTGGAGTTCAGCGGACACTGACAAGCATCAAACACTCAGGGCTAGGGTAAAGATAGAGGGAGTCGGCATCTGGTGTCAAAAGGAATACACAGTCGGGATTCCAAGATGGCTGCCGACAGCAGAGCACCGTAATCGATGCTCTCCCGAACCTCGGGACCAAATAAGAATAATAATGAAAGCGAAAACACCCTTCACAGGCATTTCGGCAAGCAGATATACCCCAACAGGTGGGAGCCCACACTCCTTACTCCTGAAGGCTGGAGCGACATAGGAAGCCATTGAGTGTGACGCAGCCCTGCGGCGCATAATCAGTGAGACGCCTGAGCGAAGATAAGCAACCCAGAGGTCGCGAGCTGCGGAGCAACCCAGAGGTTCAGAAGCAGCCGTAAATAAGAAAGGGAGACGGCAGAACCACATACGTAAGGCCTGGGCTACAGTGGGTGCCCTCCCCCGGACTGGCCCCGACGAGAGACACCTTGCGACAAGCAAAGAGGAGAAAAGTGAAAAGGCCCAGCAAACAAGACGCGCAGCGAGGGAAGACCCAAGACAGAGGGAATCCAAGCATGAGAACGAGGCACACCGGGTCTACGTCGGGAGCGTGGACAGACAAGGGGCGCGCCCCTGTTGAGCGAAACGCCCAACCCACATAGTCAGAGGTGAGCCGGTGAGGGAGACCAAGCGAGGGCAGAAAAAGCCCCCCACAAGGCGAGCTGAAAACTATCCAAGGGCCCATGCTAGACCAGGCCCCCTTCCAACAATGGACCCCAACCTTGGAGAGGCACTCAGCAGGCAATCAGTGGATGGGGTGGGGGCTCTTAATGCCTTCCCCATCCAGAATAACGGGCCACCTCCCACCCGAAACGGGGCACTAACTGACAATCATAAGCTCCCGTGAGCTTAACCAGGACCCCGGTAGGAGGGCCGGGCGGGCCAGTGCCTCAAAACAAAGAGGGCAAAAGAAGCACCCTGGTAAAGCTTACTACCCACGAGAGAGGCGGGCAAGAGAAGGCAGCAGAAGGGAACTCCCCACTGTCGCTTTACAACCTTGTCTAAAAACAGGGGAAAGAGCCACCAACTCCCTCGCAGGATACCAGGAAGCCCCACGAGGGCAACCTGCAGAAGATATGGGCTAACAAAACTAACTCTCCACAAGCAATCCAAAAGAATCAGGAGCAAACCGACCAGGGAGGACCAGAACCACAAGAGGGCCAGGACCAAACAGTGACACAGGCACTTAAGCAATATTTTAACAGTTTTGGGGCCAACATTGCAATCGCAGTCCAAAGGCAAATTGATATGAGCGAAGATCTGGCAGAGGACCAGCAGAATATAAAATGGGACTTAAATAAGATGGAAGAAAGGGTGGACGTCAATGAGAGAGCAATCCAAGAACTGACAGAAGATTCTGGAAGGACAGACACTCTGATAGAGCCAGTGGCAAATGCGACCCACAACCTGGAGCAGCAGGCCAAAGACCTGGAAAATAGATCCAGGATATCGAACATTTGACAGGCAGTGGTCAAAAACATCTTCAGAGATCTCTTAGATGCAGAGGACATGCCAGAAGTAAAGATCGACAGGGTCCACAGAGTGGGGCCCGTAGGACTGATCCAGGGGCAAGGCCAAGAGACATCCTGGCAGCCCTGCACAAATATACAACGAAAGAAAAGATCTTGCATAAGTTGAGGAAGATGAAACAAATACCCTTCAATGGCACTGACATTTTTCTCTTCCAGGATCTGTCCCACATACCACTCACGAAAAGGAAAAGTATGGCCCCAGTCCTGCTGGTGATCGGAGACAAAGATATTCTATACCGCTGGACCTCCCCGTTTTGCTTGGTCTTCGACTGGCAAGGGAAACACCATCTGATAGCATCCTACGAGGAGGGAGCAAGAATCTTAGGGCTCGAAGAGGAAGAACAGACCCCCAAGGAACCCCCCAGTGAAAGCCCAAAACACCCACAAGGCTTGGGAGTGGATGGTGAGATCTAAAAGAAACAAGAAGGGGGGGGATATCAACCTCAATTGAAAGGCCCTGCATTAGGAAAACCGCAGGAGAGGGAAAAACATCCTGCAAAGGACATCAACTGACGATTAGCTGCAAGAGGTACAAGGGCATACCTAAAATACAAGCCTGGGGAGGGCAAACAATTAGGTGTACATTGATGGTTGCAGGGAGAAAGGGGTGGGGGAATTCGGAATGTGTTTGGGCAAACCTGCAGGGGCACTAGCTGGGGGCAGTGAGGGGCTCAATTCGAGAGACCAATTCGAGAGAGGCTAGAGGCTGGTTGAGCCCACCCAGCAGAGGGGGTGGGTGGGGAGGACAGGAGAAGGGAGGGGGTGGGGGGGAGGGAGTCAGGACAAGGTCCTAAGAAGCAACATATACAGGAAGGCCCTCAAGACAATGTCTAAACACACCAGATTCAGCATATTATCCCTCAATGTTAATGGGTTAAATTCCCAGCTGAAAAGGTGGAACATTGAAAGGAATCTACGGAGAGAAAGCCATGACATAGTAACTTTACAAGAAACCCATGTACAGACCCAGGATAGGGGTAGAATAAGAATACAGGGCTTCCACCAAATATATCAATCCACTGACAACAGCAGGAAGGCGGGGGGGGGGTGTTGATAGCACTTCAGAACAACCTCGATCTTGCAGTCAGAGACCGAGGGCGATGTCCAGGGGAGATATAAAGCCTTGAATGTACAGGGGAGGTATACACAATAGGTACGGTCTGCACCCAACACGGGACAAGATGCCTTTATCCAAAAATCACTGGTCAGTCTTGAAAGATTTGCTAAAGACCCCATTGTTTTGACGGGAGACTTCAACCTGGCCTGGCACCCAGCAAAGGACAGGAGCATGAAGATTTTAGAGGTACAGGGCAAACCATTGAGAGAACTGATGGAGAAAATTGAAAGGCTAGCATTAGTCGATGTATGGAGGAAGAAGGAGGGGGACAAAGGAATTTACTTTCTTTTCGCACGCACACTGCTCGTCCTCTAGGAAAGACTACATACGTTATCCCTCACTCTCCAGGGTCCGATATCAGATATAGAAGTGGGGGCAATGACTGTCAGATCATGCACCCATCCTCCTGACAATCAAAAGGAGGACAGGCCCCCTAGGACTGTAGAAATGGAGATACCCTGCATTCTTGTTTAGGGATGATACCTTAAGGGATGTGATCAGGGAAGGGATTGAGAGCTTCTTTGGAGACAATTGTATGGACACATCCCAGCAGCTAAGGGGAGGGAGGGGGCGCGTTTAAGCCAACAATTAGGGGGGGGACTATCATCGCCACTGAGGCTCACAGTGGACAGACACTGGACTATTGGAAAAGACCTAGAAGGAAAACTGAAGGAGGCAATGGACCCAATGGGGGTGGGAGGAGTGACCGCCTAGACCAAATCCTCCAACACATTGTAAGCACAGATCAATCAGGCTTTGTTAGGGGCAGATAAATGAGTGCCAACACCAGAACGATAGCGCATCTCAGAGGTGGTTAAAATAGGCATCCCTGCTCTCCTAGTCGCATTGGACACTGAGAAAGCCTTCGATAGGGCGGAGTGGAGGTTTCTATTCCTCACTATGAAGTTGAGATTTGGGGAGACCTTAGCAAAGATGAACAATAACTACCAGAACCCATCGCTACGTATAGCTAAAAATGGAACCGAGCCCATCAAAGGACAGGCCAGCACAAAACAGGGCAACCCCCCGCCTTTATTCTATGCAATCCACCTGGAGCCCCTACTGGCTGCATTAAGAGCAAAAATGGGAAATAGCAGGGGAACCATTTAGGGGAAGGGACCATACAATAACCGCCTTTTGGATGACATGTTTTAAACATTAACTGACAAACCCCTTGTAGCGATAGACAGAGAGATGCAACAATTCGGGACAGTCGCAAGATTAAACATCAACACCCACAAGTCTGAAATCTTGAACCTGACGATACCGAGAGGAGGAGAGATTAACCTCAAACAAAGGTCCCCATATAGATGGGTCAAAAAGGCTATAATATAATAACAGAGGAGCTCCATTTTGCCAGTTACCCACCTCTCCAAGAAGCCATTAAGAACAAATTGATCGAGTGGGGCCTGCTAACTAGAACATGGCTAGGTAGAATTAACATTCAAGATGGTAATCCTTCCACCAAATTCCAAACTACCCTTCAGTACCCAAACTATGCTGGAGGGAATGTGGAATGGAGGTAACCTGTAGCCATATTTGGTGGGAATGCCTGTATATCCAAGAGTACTGGGGTGGAGGTTTGGGGGGCAATACAGGACGCAGAAGAGGAATCCCTGAGAGTAAAAGGAGGAGGTAACAGAGGTGTGGCACTGATAGGCCTAGGAGGAACGTTAGATGAACTACACTCGAGCGTGGAACACAAAGTATAAGTCATCCCGATGATGGCGGGGCGCTGGCACCAGTGGAAAAGTGGAAGTCAAAAGAACTCGCCATGGATCACGAATGGGTGGGAAGAGTATGGAACTTCACAGCTCTCTAATGGATATCTTACTCTCTACAAGGAGATCACCAAGCTTACCCAACAGATTGGTCCAGGGTGTTGGGGTTTCTACAGAAGGGATCCAGGGGGTCATGGTGCCCAAGGAGAAAGACTTTTTGGACTACTGTAACTATATTGGGACACCTGCACACAAAGGGACTTCGACCTAGTGGCCTCGCTAAAAGAAGGGACTTCACTGAGCAAATGCACCTACAACCCAGAGGAAGAAGAGGCTATGGAAGAAGGGGGGAGGACGAACAAAGGATTGAAATCGGATCAGGGGGTGGGAGTTCACTTTATGTGGAAATGTTTTTAAAATGGCAGTAAAAAGTTCCTTAAAAACGTTTCTTTAAAATAAGGAATACGCACCCAGGGCCGCTGCCTTCTACAGCCCGCCTTGTGGGATGCCGGTACGCACTTGTAAGCCTGACGCAGGTATTGGAGACCGAACAAGCAGAGAGGCTCTCCACGGCCACAGTCATCTCGAAGGTGGGGAGGAAATACAACGTTGGACACTAATGGAGATGGGCGACAAAACAAACCTACAGTGACACAGAGAAGGCCACCCCATAGGCGAATACCTGCTGAAGGTAAAAGGGTGGTGATGCTTCGGTGAGGAGTGTCGGCAGGGACGAGAAGAAGCACCCACTGGAAGTGGGGGAGGTGGCGGGGAATGCAGCATTACTAAGTTACAGGCAGTGCAACAGAATCTGACAAGCCTGGACCCCCTAGGGCGGTGCAGAGGACGAGTAACAACTGGGGCCTAGTGAGGCCAGGGGACAGACGATGCGGGTGTGGAAGGGAGAATCGCAACGCAGTTGCACCACCGGAGGATGAGGCCCCTTCTCCGCTCCTATGGGTAGAGCGCAGAGCACATTGTATTGGACCCATCGCCCAACTGAAAAGCCGCACAAGTGAGGGCTAAGCCCTTGGGGGCGGGTGGGGCTCAGAGAGAAAGCTTGCCTTTGTTCTTGTTTTGTTTTTGGGTACTTGGCACCCTGACAAGGAACACACAGTTGCATTGTGAAAGCTCACGGGGGCTTGCATAATCCCCTAAAAGGGAAGGCGACCCCTGCGAAAAAATGTGGTTCGAGACGTAAAGGAGAGCCAACTAGAGGTGCTGGTGACAACCCTCTGAAGAGAACCCTGTAGGTGAGAGAGACATTGCAGAAGGGAAGAGGGTCCCGAAGAGATCAGAGACATGACACTTAACAAGGAGGACTTGACGGCTTGCCTTAGAGGATTGGAAGAAAGGATGACAGCAACTTTGCAGGATCATATCACGAGTCTCAAGCAAGATCTAAGGAATTCCCTTAAGGAGATTAAAGAGGACATAAATACTCTAGGGAACAAGGCAGATACCACGGAGCAAGGTCTATCAGTGGTCTTCAACTAAGTAAAGCAGAACTCAGAACCGCTGGAACAAATCTCAATGGCTACACAATCTGGAAATACAAACAGAGGTTTTAGAGAATTGTTCCTGGAGATCGAACATTAGGATAAAAGGTTTGGCTGAAACAACCACTGATTCCCACCTAAAAGCTTTAACACAACAATGCTTCGCAAATCTGTTGTCGGACGCTGCACCAGACGACATCCTTATTGATCGAATCCACCAGGTATGTCCAAAAAGATCTGGGCAGGGGGACAGATCGCAAGATGTTCTGGATGCGCTTGATTCACATGAAGTCAAAGAAGGAATACCGAAGGCGGTTCATAGCCATATGAACATCACAGTCAATGGATCAAAAGGTACTACTTTTTCAGGATTTGGCTGCAACTACGTAACAGAAGAGGAGAGCGATGGGGCCAGTCACCAGGGTTCTGTCCGACAAAAAGATTCCCTACAAATTGAACTCTGTTTGGCATCCTGTTCTCCTGGGATGGTAAAGAGCACAGAACTACCACATGTTCTGAAGGCCTATACATCTTAGGTTTGGAAGAAGACGTGGCAACAAGAGGAGCGACAGGACCCCCCTCCGGCAAGGAAGGAGACCTTGGGAATGGTCTGGCCCACAAGTGCGGAGAGGAAAGAAGCTAAAAGGTCCTCCCACCAAGCCGCGAGAGATTAGTAAATGCTGATGGGGTCGAAGGAGGTTTAAACATGGAACTTGAAAAGAACACCAGTGTATAATATGGTAAGTTGGGGGGGGGGGGGGAGAATAAGGTGGCTGGGAGAAGAGAGAATGCAGGACTTGGTCAATGAAGAAACATGCCGGTTTGTAATTGAGATACTGGACTGGATTTTGGAATCGTTAGTTCTCACAGTTAGTTTGGGGTCTGAATGTGGACCGGTTCCCAAGAAGTATTGGGATGAATCATAGGATAATGGCCCCAGATATGGAGCAGGAGGGTTGGGAGGGTTTGTGGGGGGGGGGGTTGAGGGTCGGGAGTTAAAATGGGTTGGAGATAGGGAAGGGGAGGGGGAAGGGGAAGATCACAGTCCTATAAAACAAGGTTTTATCAGCTCAATTGAGCACGGCACGGTGGCTACACAGACCAAAGAAAACACACAAAGTCAGGATGTCTATAAGAATATTATCCCATAACATACAGGGACTGAATACACCAAAGAGGAACAAGCTAGAGATGCAGAAAAGAAGGGGGCTAGCAGATTATGCTCCAAGAAACCCACATTAGAAGAGCGGACAAATCCAGATTCCAACTGAGTCACTTTTTGCAGATTTTCCAAGCTAATGCAAAGGGGAAAACAGTCATGATTGGTCACAAAGACACAAACGCCAAGGTACTTCATACATTAGTAGACCCTAATGGCAGATTTCCTATGACTAACCATAGGGAATAAGGAGGTAACCGTAGGAACATTGTATGCCCCCAACCATGGACAAGAAGAGTTTCCACATATAGTGCAAGAGAAAATGGAACAATGGGCAGGCAGAGAGAGAGAGATACTGCTAACTGGCGATTTTAATTAGGCTTAGGATCCCAAGAGACGGAAGCGCCCATGTAACTGGAAGGGGGATGGTGCCATCGGATACACTAAAATAAAACATTTTGAATATGGCCTTGAAAAATCTCTGGAGGGTTAAAAAAGGGAATGAGAACAGATATAGATGTATTTCACATGTGCACCACACATTTCCGAGAATAGATTATGCCCGGGACACTAGTAGATAGAGGTGAATCCAATCTCATTGTCTGACCATGCCCCCATAAAGGTCATGCTAAGGGGATGGAAACAGGGCAACCGACTGGACATGGACACTCCCAACGGAGGTATTGCATGACTTGGTTTCACAGGAAACTCTGGGAGGGAAAATCAGTTAATATTTTCAAACTAATACGATACAGGGAGTGTCCATGGACAATGTGTGGGACGCCTTTAAAGAAGTGATTAAAAGCGAGATGATCTTACACCAAGCACAAAAATCTAAACAGAGGGACAGGTTGGAAAAAGAGTGGGAGAACATAATGGCTAAGGCACAAATGGAAATGGCTGAGAAAAAGAGTAGGGAGGGATATAAAAAAATAAGATGCTAAGACATAGTTCGAATGACTCCACACAAGACGAGCTAAGAAATCCCTACACAAAATAAAACACTACTATATCAAAGCTAAGGCCGACAGATTACTGGAAACACAAATGAAAAGACAATTCAAATCGCCATGTTGCTGGTATAATACAAAGCAACGGATGTATAGCTATGGAAACTGACGATATTGTAAAATACTTTGTCATACAACAAACAATTGTACTCCATGAAATGCCCAAACACTGTAACAATTAAGGGGTTATTCAGTGTATTACAGGTACCAAAAGTAACTCTGGGGGACAGAGGTATTAGGAGTGTTAGGTAGCGATTTGGGGTAGTACCCTTTGGGTGCACTACAACAACCTTAGCCTCCTGGCAATAGAGACCCAACCTTTGGTGTTAGTCTGAACTACACAGGTTGGTAGTGTGGCTGAGAAGCCAGGCTCATCTCAAGAGGGGTCAATGTGAGCAGTAGTGTAGTTGCACAGAGATTCACAGTGACAAGCATTCAAATAAACACTGATACTCAAGGTTTCTTGATAAAACAATTAATTTATTTACCAGTCAGTTAACCACGCCTTCTTCAGAAGGGAGCAATATAATAGCAACACTCAAATACAGTTCAGAAGAACAAGTTACTTTCTTACCTGGTAATGTTCTTTCGATGGGATGGTACGATGACATATTCCACATCTATGACAGGTAATCACCACAGCTGTGCTGCTTCGGAACATTTTCGGAATCTGCGTCCTGTGCCGATGACGTTGATATGCTGTCGTCGAGGGCCTCTGTCGAGCCAACGTCACTGGATGTTATAAGTAGGACGCACAACGCCCGTAGCCGCAGTTGTAGTTTTTTCCCCAGAACGTGTGGCACCAATCTTCTGCCAGAATGACCACAGAAAGCCTTGCGGAAACGAAAGCTGCAATCACATAAGAAATTCTGTAAAGGGGCAGATAGGGAGGGAGTGATGTGGAATACGTCGTCGGAACATCCCATCGAAAGAACGTTACCAGGTAAGAAAGTACCTTGTTCTTCGAAGGGATTGGTTCCTCCGAAGTATTACACATCTATGACAGACTCCCAAAGCAGCACCAACGTATGGAGGTGGGAAAAGAATCTAGAATTTTAGAATGCCAAATTAAATTGCAGAGTAGAGGACCGCCTTACCAAAGGCTAAGTCTTGCCCATGAATCGCATCCAGGGAGTAGTGTTTTACAAATGTATGGACAGGGGCCCATGTGGCTGCTTCACAAATGTTGCGAATGCGAACACCCCTCTGCAGAGCAGTAGAGCAAGCCACACCTCTAGTAGAATGGGCCTGTAAGCCCACCAGAGGGTCCTTACACGCCAAGCGGTAGCATTCAGAAATTGTCAAGATAATCCATCTAGACAAAGTCTGTTTAGTAACAGCTTGTCCCAAACACCTTCCAGCACATCCTAAAAAAAGCTGATCATCCACTCTGACCCGGACATGCGTGAGATGTAGAAACTTAAAGCTCTCCTAGGATCCAACCTATGGAGCCGCTCCTCTTCCTTACCAGGATGCGGAGGAGGATAGAACGCCGGAAGAACCACCTTCTGGCTTAAATGAAATTCCGACACAAATGTAGGAAGAAAAGAAGGACGAACCCCAAGGACAACCGTGTCCTTCTGGAACACTGAGGGGTGGCTTAACTGAAAGTGCCTGCAACTCACTCACTCTGCGAGCGAAAGTGACCGCAACTAAAAAGACAGTTGTCAAGGTCAGCAGTCTCAAAGGACAAGAATGTAAAGGCTCCAATGGTGCTCCCATTAGGAATTTTAGAACCAGGTTCAAATCCCAACCGGGCACCTGAAAAGGTGACGGTGGGAACACATTAGTGAGCCTTTTGAGAAACTCAGAAGTCAAAGGAATTTTAAAATAAGAACACTCCTCAGACGAGCGCTTAAAGATGGACAGTACCGCCAGGTAACCCTTAATGGTACCCACTTGCAGGCCCCATGTGGGCTAACGAAAGCAAAGACAGAACCACAGGAATGGCACATGAAAAAGGATCCACATTCTTAAACATGCACCAGTCGCAGAACTTTCTCCAACCGCAACGGTACAAGGACTTTGTTGCAGGCCTTCTGGCTGAAAGCAACACCTCCATCACGTCTTCAGGGAGGTCCCAATCCTTATACCTCAACCTTTCAGAGGCCAAGCATGAAGGTTGAGGGACTTGACGTCTGGATGGAGAGCCAGAACCCCCCCCCCCCGCTTCGCGTGAGAGCAGATCGTCTCGGTAGGGAAGACAGCGTGGCGGGCAAATGGACATGTCTAGAAGGTCCGGGTACTACGTTCTCCTGGCCCATGCCGGAGCAATGAGGATCATCTGGGAACCAAACCTCTATAACCTCCGTAGCACTTGCGGAATGACGGCGACTGGAGGAAACGCGTACAGCAGTGGGAAGGACCACTCCACTACTAACGCGTCCCCTAAGGCTCCTCTTGGAGGAAATTCCCGCGAACATAATCTTTCACACTTCCGGTTGACACTGGTGGCAAAGAGATCCACTTGAGGGGCCTCCCAAAGGGCGAAGATCTCCAGGAGATTCTCCTGAGCCAGCTCCCACTTGTGAGAGACCATGCTCTGCCTGCTCAGAGCGTCCGCTGCCTCATTTTCATCTCCGGCCAGATGAACTGCTGAGATCGAAATTTCCTGCTGCATGGCCCAGAACCAGAGCTGCATTGCCACTCTGCACAGAGGAAGTGACCCTGCCGTCCCCCCCCTTTTTGTTGAGGCAGTACATGGCCACTGTGTTGTGCGTCAGAATCAGGACATTCTTCCCTCGCACAGTCGGCAGAAAAGCCTTCAGGGCTAGCCTGATGGCCCGCAGCTCCAACAGATTGATATGGAGTCTGGACTCCGACGGAGACCAACGACCGCTGACTGTCAACTCAATGGCATGAGCTCCCCCATCCCGTCCGTCACGATCGTCACCTCCGGCCAGGGCAGCCAAAATGGGGCCCCCTTCATCAGATTGCCCTCGACGGCCCACCACAGAAGGTCCCGGGCTGCCGAGGGCGGCACCTGAACAGGGTCCGACAGCCTGCCGGAGGACTGAGACCACTGGAGCTCGAGTGCCCACTGCAAAGATCTCATCCGCAGACAAGCCTTTGGCACCAGAAGAATGCAGGATGCCATGAGGCCGAGCAGTCTCAAGAACTTGGATGCTGGGAGATCCTGGGCAAAATGAAACTTGTGCACCATCTGCTGAATGTGAAGAGCCCTCACCTGAGGAGGAAAACACTGCCCCAGGGACGTGTCGAGCATTGCTCCGATGTACTGGAGCCGCTGCGTTGGTGTCAAATGGGACTTCTTTAAATTGAGGGAGAAGCCCAGCCTGTGAAGGGAGTGGCAGGTGACGGACAGATGATCCAGGACTTGCTCGGGAGAGCTCCCCCTGACCAACCAAACGTCCAGGTAGGGGTAGACGTGAATCCCCCTTTCCCGAGATGCGCTGCCACCACCACCATGAGCTTGGTGAAAACCCTCGGGGCGGAGGTCAATCCGAACGGCAGGACCCGAAACTGAAAGTGCGAGTCGCCAACCGCGAACCTCAGGTACTTCTTGTGCTTGGGATGGATCGGCACATGAAGTAAGCATCCTTGAGGTCGAGAGACACCAACCAGTCCTGAAGTTGAAGGGCCTGGAGGACTTGAGAAAGAGTAACCATCTTGAAATTGTCCTTCCTGAGGAGTTTGTTCAAACCGCGCAAGTCCATGATGGGTCTCAATCCCCTGTCTTTCTTCGATATCAAAAAATAAGGTGAATACCATCCCTTGTTCCTCTCCGCTACAGGCACCAGTTCTATGGTGCCTTTCTCCAGCATGTCTTGAATTTGCGCAAGGAGCGGATACAGACTCTTCAAAGAGAGGCTCCCTGGTGGATTGTCGTGAGGCCTCTGCCGAAAAGGAAGACAGTAGCCGTGGGTTATGATCTCCAGAACCCACACATCCGAAGTAATGGCTTGCCACTCTACAAGATGCTGCACCAGCCTTCCCCCAACCGGCGAACCATGGGACCTGGCCTCATGACTGAGTGGTAGCAGCTGCGGCGTTGCCCGAGGGCAAAGAGGCAACTGCCCGAGCGGCCTTGGCACCTCGAGTACCTTTATTTCCACCTCTGGCACTCTTACGATGGCCTCTTTGACTGCTAGCTCCCCTCGCTTTACTGAAGGATGAGTAATAGCGAAAGGAACCTCCCCTTCATTGCGGTCCCCTAGGACGAAAAGGCGGAGGTTGGCGAACTGCAGCGTCCAACGACTTTGCTGCAGCTTTGGAGGTATGCAACCTCTCAAGGCTCTCGTCAGCCTTGCTGCCAAAAAGGTGTTCACCGTCAAAGGGCATGTTGAGGAGCCGGGACTGCACATCAGGAGCGAACCCAGACTTCCACAACCACACAAACCTGCGCATTACGGTGCTCGCCGCCATGGACCGGCTGACACAATCCGCCAAATCCAAACCCGACTGAACGGCCGCACACATGGCATCCTTGCCATCCTGAACCATAGCAAGGAAACCATCCCGTTCGTTCCCTTCGGGAATATGGTCAGCCGCTAATGAAACACAGTTCCACAGAGTGTGTGTGAAACGAGACAAGACACATATGGAGTTGGCCGCCTGAAGCGCCATACCCCCTGAAGAAAACACTTTCTTCGGCCAGCCGTCAAAACGTTTGTCGTCCCTATGCGGGGGCCGTAGCCGCCTGCACCACCAAACTCTCCAGAGTGGGGTGCCTAGACAAGTAGCAGGGGTCGCTACTGGCTGGAAGGTGCTGTGTGACAAGGCAAAAAGGATGCCTATGGAGTTTGTCAGACTCCAAAAACCAAAAGAAACAGTTTAAATCACAGGAAAGATACATCAGAGTGGGAAAAAGGTCTCACTCTCTCCAGGTTAAAAATTAAAAAGGCCTAGAGTCCGGGCTGGGGGTCTCTAAAGTAGAGAGGAATAAGCACATTTCTGAGAATTCTCCCTAACAAGGAGACATGAGAGAAGAAGCGGTAGAAAAAAGGATAATGGCGCTCCCCAGAAATAAGGCGCCGGGCCCAGATGGCTTTTCAACAGCCTTTTACAGACTTATTAAGGAGTCAGTTCCCATTTTAACTAAAGTATTTAACTCCGTTTGACATGGCGAAAAAATAACACGGTCAATGACAGAAATGCAGACGAGCCTGTTAGGGAAAACAAATAAAGACTTGACAATGCAGTTCCTACTGGCCTATAGCATTAATAAATACAGATGCTAAAATATACACAGTGATCCTAGCCGCAAGACTGAAACATCCTCCCTTCCCTGATGGGACAAGACCAATAAGGATTTATGATGGGGAGACAAACATGGGACAACACAAGAAGTGTTATACACCTTATAAAGTAGCAATTAAGCATGTCCCAGCAACACTGATTTGCCTAGACGCAGAAAAAAAGGCATTCAATAGGGTTGAATGGCCATATCTATTTAAGACTATGAAATACAGACAGTAGAGGTAAATTATAATGATCAATCAATGCCCCTCTCTATTAATTCACACTTATCTAACGTCAAACATTAAACGTGGGACAAGACAAGGCTGTCCCCTATCCCCCATACTATATGCAATATACCTGGAACCTCAACCTAGGTCTGCAGGACCCCAACAATCTCCATGCCCTAGCTGTGGAAAATTCCATCGCCCAACTGGGTTTCAAACACAGAACCAACACACACCAAAAGGTAGAATACTGGACTGGGTGTCCAACATCAACTGTTCCATCAGGATTTTACAGAATGAACCAGTGGCCTGGTCGGAAACCACCACCTCTTTCATTCTCCATCCAGAAAACTACCTGTCCTCCACCAGTACCACCACAGCCGCCCTCCCACCCCCTTTCCAGAAACTGCTGAAACATCTCAATTGATAGTCTCCGGCCTCTTAACATCCTGGACGATTCCAAGTTCAAGAACCTTGACTCTAACAAGCTGGTCGACCTATATAATACTACACTATAATCAGCTCTAGACACTTCTGCACCTCTCAAACTAAGAAAAGCTAAACCTATCGCCCATCTCAACAAGTGGTTTACACCTGAATTAAAAATCCTAAGGACCACCAAAAGGACGGCGGAAACCATATGGCTTAAATCACCTACCAGTCATAATAAAATTCTGTTCACCTCAGCAGCAGCAACCTATAAAGCAGCTATCTTATCCACTAAAAAAGAAGCTTACAACACAAGAATCAACAACGCCAAATCAAGCACTAAAGAGCTCTTTAGTATCCTAAAGGCGCTTGAATCCCCAGCACCTCCCTCCCAGGACTGCACGAAGGATGTGGCCTGGTGCACAAAAATCCAGCAAGCACTAGCTGACAAAAATCACCTTATTACAAAGTAAGATTGAATCTAAAAAGACTAGTCTCTCAAGCTGCCATCGCCCTAAACCCGCGCTAGGGAAAAGTCATCCGCAATGCACACCTTTCACATTCTCCCAAGTAACACCGAAAGTGGAAGACATCATCAAAAGGCTAAGACCCTCTCATTGTCAAGGTGACATCTGTCCAGCTTCCATCATTAAGGAAGTAGCTAAAGACTTGGCCCCTTTCATCGCCACATTGATAAACTCATCCTTCAATTCCAATCAAGTCCTTAACAATCTCAAGGAAGTTTGGGTCATGCCCTTCCTAAAAAATAAAAAAAAAAACTTTAAAAAAAAAACAAAACCTAGACCCAAACATTCCAACAAACTACAGGCCCATTACTACCGTCCCATTCCTCTTAAAAATTCTGGACAGAGTTGCTTATCTGCAAATTCAGAAGCACTTAGAGGAAAACAACATATTAAGCCTCAGACAATATGGCTTTCGGCCGAGACATGGAACAGAGACAGCTCTCCTAGGCCTCAAAATCCAAATGGACGAGGCGAAGGACAAAGGCAAGCTAGCGATCCTCCTACTCCTAAACTTGTCAGCAGCCTTCGACGTTGTCGACCACCAAATTCTAACCGGGCACCTCACCACAGCTGCAGCCTTCTCCACCAATGCATCTGACTGGGTCAACCCCTTTCTCTCCAATCAGACCACCAGAGTTTTTTCTCCATCAGCCTCAGCAGACCCGAGCCCAACACTTGGGAGGACCTCAATGTTTGGGCATGTCAGCCACTTTATATAATGTATTCACGAAGCTCCTATTCGATCGCTTGGACAACTTGGGTGTCCTCTACACCAACTACGCAGATGATACCCAAGTCCTCCTCCCCGGTCACCGGCTGCTATGATCAAGACACCAAACTATTGAATGATATCTATTTAGAAATCAAGGCCTGGGTGGCCACTAACAGTTTATGCCTTAACGATGATAAGACCGAGCCCCGATTGTCGGCACCCATGCACGTTTGAATAAGCTTGACCATAGGTACACATCCTTCTACATTGACGGTTATGCGATCAAGGTCTCCAAGGAAATAAAAACATTGGGAGTCTATCTCGACTCAACACTGTCCCTCAAGAAACAAGTCAGCTCGGTGGCGGCCTCCACAGCCTACACCAATAAGTTAATCTATAGTTGCAAATCCTACCTGTCCACTAGTAGTTGCCTAACACTAGCCAGAGCATTAGCACTGTCAAAAATTGACTACTGCAACACACTCTTTCTAGGCTCCTCTGAACTTGACCTAAACAGGCTTCTGGTCCTGCAAAATAAGTCATTGAGAGCAGCACTTAACCTACCCAGATCCAGCCACATCTCAACTCTTAGACGCAATGCCAACTGGCTGTCAGTTTGTGAAAGAATCACTCTCCGCACCTTTGTAATCAGGCACATGTGCCTCACGAACACAGCACCCAAATACCGGTCAGACAAAATCTGTAAGCACCACTCTGCTCGCACCACCAGCTCTGCCCTATCACACTGCCTTACAGTTCCTAGGTTTAACCTAAAAACTGCAGGAGGAGCCAGCTTCCCAGTCCAAGCAGCCAATCGCTGAACTCCATACCCCTTACTTACAGACAAGAACCCTCCTTCCTGACATTCAAATCTGGAATTAAAAACTGGTTGAGCAACAAGCCTCCCCAATGAAGACCCCTCGGCTGTATCTTGCTACCGCCCCGAACTTCCTTGTTCTGATTGCCTGATTGCATTTGTGTTTATGCCATTTTATAAATGCTTCTTGATTCCAGACCCATCTGTAGCCATCGGTCCCTCTAAACTGCAACTGTGTCTCTATTTTTGTCCATGTATGTAACTCCTAAGTATTTCCAGTGCCCAGTTACCTCGGGGTTCAGTGCGCAATATAAATAACAAATACAAAATACAAATACAAACCATTGTTATTTTTGATCCGTCAAGATAATGTGATAAGAGGCATTCCTTTCAAAGGGGAAGTGCACAAGACTGCGACATACGCAGACGACATGTTAACGACATTGGTAAAACCCGAAACATCAATCGCAGCATTGGTAAGAATAGAACAGGAGAAGATGTCGGGTCTTAAAATAAACATGACAAAATCTGAACTATTGTGTTTGGGTCTCAAGAGACCAAACATCTAATATGCATGCTTTCTCTCCATTTGGAACATCCAGTAGTAACTTAATATATTTAGGAGTAAAACTGATGTCGCTTATTTGTACAAAGCAAACTACTGTGACTCAAAGAAAATATGAGATTTCAATTGCTGGACCCCTTCTCAAGGTCTATTGGTTGGGACGTATGACCACTGTTAAAATGGTGATCCTACCTAGACTACATTATCTTTTCCAGGGCCTTCCGATCCCTCAGACAGTCTTTAAAACTGTTAATAAACTGACAAATTTTGTCTGAAAAAACAAGCACCCCAGAGTCTGTTTCGATTTGCTAACACCACCTGGGCTTAAGTTGGGCCTGCCAAGCATCAGTAGGTATTATGAAGCAGCCCAATTGCGAGTTTTTCACAAATGGTATACAAATAGCATGGACCAAATTTGGGCACAATTCGATAGACCATTAGCAGGAACATTATTGGCAGTTCTGCTGTGGGTACCAGAGAGGGAAAGACCTTTGAGCGCTCCATGGAGCGTGGTAATAAAGACGTGTGACATGTGGGACCGAGGAGTGAAGATGGGACACCTATCGACATGCCCTTCCCCACTCACTCCCCTGTTGAGAATCCTCAATTTTCCCCGGGTACGATAAAAAGGTGGATTTAGTCAATGGAAAAAACAAGAATGCCTGAAGATAGTGGACATGGCATGGGGTGGAGCCAAAGCGACGTTTGAAGAGTATAAGAAATATATAGGCCTACGAGAGACATATTTGAATATAGCCAGATGATGCAACCTGAAATTAGGCAAGCAGCAGTGAGACATCTAACGCAGTCCGAGACCTATATAACTACCCATGTGGGGATAAGCAATTTGTGTCACAATTGTATCAGATACTACAAACTTGTAGCCCCCAAAACACCAGGCCTTATCAAATAGCCTGTGAGGGAACGATAGGGGAAAGCATCTCACAGGTACATTCGGAAGAATTGTGGAGGAACACTCCAAAATTGACTAGGTCCATGTAATTGAGAGATGTGGTACAAAACAAGGACACAATGGCAATATACACATCGAAGACTAAATAAAATGCACACTACAATGTCGCAAAACGAAAAGGGGACTGGAGACATATTTCATGGGATTGTCCAAAGATCAAGAGATTCTGGGATACTGTTAAAATACAAATGAAGAATATGCACCCTGGAACACGCCCTCCTTCAATGAGAGGAAGTCTCTGTCGTGGGCTGCTTGGCCCAGAATCGCAAGTCCTGAAAACACTGAAAAAAGATCTAATGAAGCAGCGTGTTTGGTAATAGCAAAAAACTGGAAGAGTGCAGGGACCAAACGATAACGCACTGATTGCATAAACTATGGGAGATACAGTCAATGTATTGGATACCATATAGGATTCAGGGTGAAGCTGATAAATTCAGGAGAGATTGGGGGGGTGTTGGATTATCTGAAAAGAGATTTTATGCTACAATGGGGCCTGCAAAACATTCAGATACTGGACATTATGTGAAGTCTAGGAGGTTATAAATATGATCAAGGAGCTGACTAAATCAGAAAGTTACCAGCATGGCTGTAGGTTCAAAGACACTGATCTGGCGGGAGGGCAGTGTGGAGGGGTGGTGAGGGTGGGTTGTTTGTATTGATTAACAAAAATGCTAATACAAATAATAAATACAAAAATAAGGTATGGAGGAAAGCATTACTCCATAAAATAAAGTAAAGCATAATGAACAGGGTTCCCATGGTCAGAGCAAAAATAATTAATTGTCATGATCTCAGTCAGTGGCTAAAGCCCTCACTCAAGTTTTCAGGTTAGGCAGAGAACATTATATACAACAGCAGGTCAAAGGTGAGTGTTATCTTGGCACACTTGGCATCTGCATCATTCTCAGCATACACTTCCATAGACATTCGTGCTGTTTTACAGTAATTCCATAAACATAACATGGCCGCCACAAGGTCCATTCATAAGTTGCTGCACATTCTATTCATATTGCAGAGGGAGCTATTTAAGCCCCGCCTCAGCTGGAACCCGCGCTTCACGTCTGCTCCGCTGACAGCGGGTAACGATACCAGCGTTTCTCCTCACAGAACCTGGAAAAGGAGATAGAGCCATTAGTTTAAAGCAAACTACAGAGTTCAATAGTTCATAGAAAAGACTTACCTGTCCAAGATGATCTCTTAAGCATTTATTTTTCTTCAGATGTTTACTCACAGCCGCAGCATCTTCAGTCAGCAGTCTTCGCTCATAGACGCGGCAGTTTGTCAGAAGTTTCTTCCGCAGCCACTGCATCTTCCGAAGGTATTTTTTCCTCAGTTCTCTGAAAACCTGCAGACAAGACAAGAGGTGTTTAAATTAATAATAAACATATTTAATAGTTAAAGAAAGAAGACGTTTACAAGGCATTTTACATATCTGAAGGTTCTTCAAGTTTTACCTCACAGTTGTTTCCACACGCTTCCCTGAAGGCAGCAGTACTCCGTTTAAGCGAACATGCGTTTTAAAACATTTTCGAATCCGGAGTACTCTACAGCCATAATTATTTTTCCCAAATCCCGAGAACCTGCAAAAGAAAGGAAAAAAGAGCAAATTATTAGGAAGAGTGACCTCTCCAACGTAGAAAAACTTATCCAAGCTCAAAAGATGACAGTATCTTTACCAGCTACTTACCCCAAGACTCGTTCTTAAAAGTAAAGACATTTGGTGACTAGAGACTATAGAATACTTCAGCTCCCAAGTTACCATTATTTCTTCATCCCAACGCGCCCCTGTACAAGAGCAGGATGGAGAGCTCCATACCAGATACACACAGGTGAGAAGGGAGGGATTGAAAGAGTACACATCTCATGCAGTAGTATCTTAGTCAATAGATGTTATAGTACTCTATTGTAGTTGTTGTTTAAACAGGAAGAGAATCCCAAAAGTGTCAAGCACCAGGACCACAGTCTGAAAAGGCATTACGCTCCCGAGGAGGCCAGGTAAGCGTCACATGAATGGCGGGTAAAAGACCCCTCATTCATGAGAAGAAAAAGGTCTAGAAGGCTACCAAAACGTGAGGGGTCACACAGCGAGCGACGATTAAGCATAGAACTGAACAATCTCCCTAACAATGCCCTTCTCTTCCAGTAGCTATGGACACAAAGAATTGATCAGTCTTTCTGATTGACTTTATTTTGTAAAGGTAATAGATAACGGCCCTCCTTACATCTAATGAATGGAGGCCTTTTTCAGCTAAATCTGGTAGGGTTTTAGAAGAAAGCTGGAAGTTCTATGGACTGGTTAACATGGCACTTTGAAGTACATTTAGGTGAAAAGAACAAGTTACTTACCAACTGGAACGTTCTTTCGACTGGATGTTCCTCCCACGTATTCCTCATCTTGTGATAATTTGTTTCACCAGCTTCGCTACATCGGAATTTCTTTTTCGGCAGAGGGTGCTGTGCTCGAGGTTGTGGCATCGAATGTCCCTCGACGGGCTCCGTACCGCGTCGACGTCACTGATGGTATAAGTAGTTCGAGCTGTGCCCGTTGGCTTCAGTTCTGTTTTTTCAAGGAAATACTTTTGGAACATCCAGGCGTATGCTGTGACTGATAGGCCCATCGTGAGAGGAAATTGTAAGAGAACAAACTGTACTGCGGGGTAGGTTGGGAGGGTCGATGAGGAATACGTGGCAGGAACATCTAGTCGAAAGAACGTTACAGTTGGTAAGTAACTTGTTCTTCGAATGGATTGTGACCTCCTACGTGTTCCTCATCTTGTGATAGACTCCCATAGCGCGACCAATTTGGAGGTGGGAGTGCTAGTTCTTGTTTTCATATATAGAGTGAAGTACCGCTCTGGCAAATAACCCTTCACTGGAGGAGGCATCTAAGCAGTAATGCTTGATAAAAGTATGCATTGATGCCCATGTTGCAGCTGAGCAAATATCTTTTGCAGGGACTCCCCTCTTCAAAGCCACAGAAGTAGCCATTCCCCTTGTGGAGTGAGCATGTAGCCCATCCGGTGGGTATTTTCCTGCTAATCTGTAACACTCCAGTATAGCTAGAATAATCCAACGGGATATGGTTTGTTTTGTCACAGCTAAACCCAATTTACGACCTGTGTAGCCCACAAAGAGTTGGTCGTCTTGACGTAATTTTGTCATTCTTGCAATGTAAAAGCTGAGGGCCCTCTTGGGGTCCAGCCTATGTATTCTCTCCTCTTCTTTTCCCAAATGAGGAGGAGGATAGAATGTTGGTAAAACAATTTTCTGCGACAAATGGAAGTCGGAAACTACTTTCGGTAAGAAAAATGGTTTAACTTTCAGAACTACTTTGTCTTTGTAAAATGTGGTGTATGGAGGTTTACATGAGAGAGCCTGTAGTTCACTAACCCTGCGGGCTGATGTTAATGCCACAAGAAGGACAGTCTTTTGTGTTAAAAGCCTCAATGGACAGGAATGCAGAGGCTAAATTGGTATACATGTTAGGAATTTAAGAACTAAATTTAAATCCAAAGTTGGAACATGAAATGGTATTGGTGGATATACATTTGTAAGTCCTTTCAAGAACTGTATTATTAATGGTATTTTAAAGTAAGAAACCTCTTCCGATGAGCTCTTAAAAATGGACAGCGCAGCAAGGTATCCTTTGATTGTTCCGATCTGGAGCCCCAGATTGGCTAGATGTAACAGGAAAGAAAGCACCATTGGTGTGCCACATTGAAAAGGGTCCACATCTCTATCCTTGCACCAGTTACTGAATTTATTCCAACGACATCGGTACAAAGATTTTGTTGCTGGCCACCTGGCGGAAAGCAAAATTTCCATTACGTCATCCAGAAGGTCCCAATGCTTGTATCTCAACATCTCAGAAACCATGCATGAAGGTTGAGCGTGTTGACCTCTGGATGGAGAACCCGACCTTCCTCTTGTGAGTGAAGATCCTCTCTTTGTGGAAGACGTATTGGATGGGCAGATGGACAGGTCCAGAAGGTCCGGGTACTATGTCCTCCTGGCCCAATCCGGGGCAATTAGGATCATGGTTTTCCTGAACTTTCTCAACCTCCTGATTACTTGAGGAATCACAGGGACTGCAGGAAATGCGTACAGCAGGGGAAAATCCCAATCCACTACGAACGCGTCTCCTAGAGCTCCTCGGAGGAAATTCCCTTGAGCAATACTGATCGCACTTTCAGTTTACCGAGGTTGCGAACAGATCCACTTGAGGGGTTCCCCAAAGGGCAAAGATCTCCAAAAGGACTACCTGAGCTAGCTCCCACTCGTGGGAGACTGCTCTGCCTGCTCAGAGCATCTGCCGCCGTGTTCTGCTCTCCGGCTAGGTGAACTGCCGATAGAGAGATTCCCTCCTGTATCGCCCAGAACCAGAGCTGCATCGCCTCTCTGCACAGAGGTAATGATCCTACGCCTCCTTTATTGTTGAGGTAGTACATGGCCACTGTGTTGTCCGTCATTTTCAGGACATTCTTTCTCTGTATGGAGGGCAGGAAGGCCTTCAGAGCTAGTCTGATTGCCCTCAGCTCCAAAAGGATGTGTAGTCTGGACTCCGATGGAGACCAACGTCCACTGATTGTCAGATCGTTGGTGTGTGCTCCCCACCCCGTGAGTGAGGCGTCCGTCACTACTGTTATCTCCGGCCATAGTTGCCAAAAAGATTCTCCCTGGAGGATGTTGAAAGCCCACCATGATAGATCCTGAGCAACTGCGCTCGGGACTTGCAGGAGATCTGACATATTCCCAGAGAATTGGGACCACTGAGTTCTGAGGGCCCATTGGAGGGATCTCATGCTCAATCTGGCCTCTGGCACCAGAAAAATGCAGGATGCCATGAGACCGAGCAACCTCAGGAAATCGAAGGCCGGTAGATGCTGGGCTTTTTGGAATTTTGTTACCATCTGCTGGATGTGGAGAGCTCTCACCTCGGACGGCGAGGCTTTCCCCGAGGAAGTGTCCAAGACTGCTCCGATAAATTGGAGTTGTTGGGATGGTACCATGTGGGACTTCTTGAAATTAAGGGAGAAGCCCAGGTTGTGGAGGAAGTGGCAGGTGATCGATAGAGGTTCCTGAGCTTGTTCTGGAGAACGTGCTCTGATTAGCCAGTCGTCCAGGTAGGGGTATACGTGAATCCCCCCTCTCCTGAGACTCGCTGGCACTACCGCCACAAGTTTGGTGAAACCCCCTTTGGGCGGAGGTCAGCCCGAATGGCAGAACTCGAAACTGATAGTGAGAACCGCCAACTGCAAACCTCAGGTATTTTCTGTGCTTGGGATTGATTGGCACATGAAAGAACAAGTTACTCTCTTACCTGGTAATGTTCTTTCGATGGGATGGTCCGACAACGTATTCCATATCTTTGACAGTAATCACCACAGCTGTGCTGCTTTGTAAGATTTTCGGCGTCTGCGTCCTGCATCGATGATGTCCATGCGCCGTCCCAGAGGACCTCCTCTGACGGCCGACGTCACCCAATGTGATAAGGACACACGACGCCCGTAGCCTCAGTGGTAGTTTTTTCCCCAGAACGTGTGCCACCAGTCTTCTGCCAGTCAGACAACAAGGCCTTGCGGAAACGTAAGCTGCAATCGCATAAGAAATTCTGCAGCGGGGAAGGTAGGGAGGGAGCGATATGGAATACGTCGTCGGACCATCCCATTGAAAGAACGTTACCAGGTAAGAATAACTTGTTCTTCGAGAGGATTGGGTCCTCCAAGGTATTCCATATCTTTGACAGACTCCCAAAGCAGTACCAAAGCAAGGAGGTGGGAAAAGAATTTAGAACACAAATTTAGCATGCCCAATCAAATTGCGGAATAAAGGACTGCCTTGCCAAAGGCCAGATCCTGTCCTCGGATGGAATCGAGGGAGTAGTGACGTACAAAAGTATGTACAGAAGCCCAGGTGGCTGCATCACAGATTTTACGAATAGGAACACCCCTCTGTAGGGCAGTAGATGCAGCCATACCCCTGGTAGAATGGGCCCACAAGCCAGCCGGTGGGTCCTTATCCACCAAGCGGTAACACTCAGAGATAGCCAAAATAATCCGAGACAAAGTCTGTTTCGTCACAGCTTGTCCCAAACACTTTCCAGCGTAACCAATTAAGAGTTGATCATCCACTCTGACCCGGGACATGCATGAAATATAAAAGCTCAACTTTCTCCTAGGATCAAGCCTATGGAGCCTCTCCTCTTACCAGGATGTGGAGGAGGATAGAACGCCAGAAGACAACCTTCTGGCTCAAATGAAATTCCGAAACCACCTTCGGAAGAAAAGAAGGACGAACTCTAAGGACAACCCTGTCCTTATGAAACACAGTGAAGGGTGGCTTAACTGAAAGTGCCTGTAACTCACTCCCTCTGCGAGCGGAAGTAACCGCAACCAAAAACACAGTTTTCAGAGTTAACAGTCTCAAAGGGCAAGAATGCAAAGGCTCAAACGGAGCACCCATAAGAAACTTAAGACCAAGGTTGGGGGGCGCTGTTGAGCAGCCGACAAAATGGCTGCCTAGCTTTTCAGCTCCGCGTGCTGCCGCTTTGTATCTGCTTGCATCTGCGGTTTGCTACTCTACCCCGTCTCCAGATTTGGCTCCCACACTGCTGACACTTGGGGCCACCTGCCTGTGAAATCTGGCCCCGAATCGGACCTTTTAACCCTGTATGCTGCCCCCGCTTGGGGCCGAGCTGCGCCCTCGCGCTCCCGGTGAACGTGGCAGCTGACGGCCCAGCGGGTCGCCCCTCGTACGGCTCTCCATCTGACCCCCGCGCCCAGCTGCCTTGTGGCCGGAACCGGGCTTGATACGCGGGGGCCGCCTGTGCTGCCTGCGCCGACGCGCGGGGACGGATCCAACGCGGAAATCTGGCGCCTGACATCTGGTACGCCTGGCGGCCGACCGCGGCCCGCGCGCCGCCTTTGCCTGGCTCTACCCCTGATGCCTCTGTGATATCGCGGCACGCCCCAGAGACAACGCTCCCTCCGGGCCTACCGGACCGGAGGCCTCTCTGGCCGCCTCTGCGGACAGGACCATCGGCTGCGTGTGATGAGACTCTGCTGAAGACGCCACTATCCTGATCCTGCTCACGGATGTGAGCCGAGCCTGAGGTGAGGGGTTGGGGAGGCCGTTGTGTGCTGTATTTTTCTGCAAACCCCCCTGGATCAATCTGACTGCTGCCCTAAGATCCGCGCTGTGCCCCAGTAGGGCGATGTCGTGACTTGCCGCGTAGTGAAGAGTAATGGGCCTCTGTCCACAAATCACCCACAGGGAAGCGTAAATATACTCCCTGTGCGAGCTTTGAGGCCACAGGTGGTTTGATGGTTCGCCGGATCTGATGACGCCAAGGACCCCAGAGGCTGTTGAAAGGAAGTTAAGATTAGCACAGGCAAACAGTACTTTGGTATAAAGAAGGGTGCAATAATCTCTTACCTAAACCCAGCAGGGATGATACTGGGGTAACTTGGGTCTGGTGCGAGGGAGTGCCGCAGATCCGGCCAGTCGTGTCCCAGATGGTCGGTACCGACTGTACCTGTGTTTCTGCCGTGACTTGAAAGGCAAGGGAAACCAAAACACGTAGAGCCAATGGCCGAAGATCGTAGAGTCAAAAAGGGGCAATCCGTAAACAATCCGTTAAGCAAAGCAAAGTGTCCAGAGTACCGAGATCCGTAAAGTTCCGAGCGACAAGATCGAGGAGTAGGCAGACCAGTCCGTGATTCATAAGCCAAAGTCCAAATCCAAAATATCCAAGTAACGTGATATCTGCAAGCGCCGAACAGTGTCGTGAAACAGCTGTGAAGCGGTGAGAAACTCGAACTTCCCGGTTTTTATGTGCGTCGACTCCCGATCACGTGAGCGGTACTCTGGACACGTTATCGGGAAGTCGTCGCGGAACCAGGAAGTAACCGCGATCGGGTGTTCCATCCCGAGCGCAGTCTCCATGGGAATTGCCAATGGAAACCAGGCAACAAACCGGGCCAGCTTCTACGCACGACCCGCACTCGCTGGTGACAGCGACTCCCTCGCACCCTAAGTGAAGATACGTCTAGGGAGGTGGATGTCAACCCGGGGCGAGTAACAGTGTGTGCTGGGGTATCAATCAAAGAGGTGCATCGTGGCGAGACTGGTATGTTGTGCATGACATAGCCCCCCCTCAATGGCCCACGACCACGTGGGCAGGAAGGAAAATCCCGGTGGAAACGTGAAACAAGTCTCGGGGCATGGACATCCCCAGCAGGGACCCAACAACGCTCCTCGGGGCCAAAACCCACCCAGTCCACGAGATACTGGAGTCCACCCCTAACCACACGAGAACCCAATATAGCAGAAACCTCATACTCCACTAAGTCACCCACTGTGATAGGGCCAGGCGTAGGTCGGAGACGAGTAGGGGCCGGGCAAGGCTTCAACAAAGAGGTGTGGAAGACGGGGTGAATGCGCCAGGAGGCAGGGACTGAGAGGCGATAGGCTACAGGGTTGATCACAGCAGAAATCCTATATGGGCCCACAAAACGGGGAAGCAGCTTGCGACAACCAGGAAGCCTAAGGTGACGAGAAGAGAGCCAAACCCTGCCCCCACGGCATAGGAAAGCGCCACTGCCCTCTTACGGTCCACAGCAGCCTTCATTGATTCCCGGGCTTCCTGAAGATGAGCAAGTGTTTGGGCCTGAACGGCCGCCAAGTCGTGGGTACAGGCGACAGCAGCCGGGTTGTCAGAGGGTGCCAGGTCTGGGATAGGTAAGGTGCGGGGGTGTTGACCATACAAAACATAAAAGGGAGAAGAGCCAGTGGAGGAATGTGCGGAATTGTTGTATGAGAACTCAGCGAGATGTAGCAAGCCCAGCCAGGATTGTTGGTGTTGCAGAATCAGACAACGCAAATACTGTTCCATGGCCTGGTTCACCCTCTCAGTCTGGCCGTCCGTCTCCGGGTGGTAAGCGGAGGAAAAGCGGGAATCGATACCCAGGAGAGCCGTGAGAGCACGCCAGAACCGAGAAGTGAATTGGGGCCCTCTATCCGAGATTATAATCGTGGGTAACCCAAAGAGACAAAAGATCGATTTAAAGAAGAGATCGGCCAAAGCTGGGGCAGAAGGGATACCAGAACAAGGTATGAAGCGAGCCATTTTGGAAAACGAGTCGACCACCACCCATATGGTGTCGAATCCCTTGGTCCGGGGTAGGTCTGTTACGAAATCCATGGAAACCGTGTGCCAGGGTCTGGGGGGTACAGGTAACGGAAGCAGGAGCCCCACCGGACGCCCTCTGCGGTGCTTACACTGCGCGCATATAGCACAGGTGTTAACATACCCTTCTACGTCGTGTTTCATGGAGGGCCACCAACACCAGCGTCTGAGAATGTCCAACGTGCGCTTTTGTCCGGGATGGCCATTGATAGCGCTATCGTGGGACCATTCCAGAGCGAGATTGCGAGCGTCGGTCGTAGGTAACCACAATCTGTTTTGGATATAGGGCAACCCCTCATGAAACACCGGATCCCACTCGGTGACCTGATCAGGATGTAGCGAAACCCATGTGCGAATCGAGTCCAACAGAGACAAAGGAGGGGTGCAGAGACAAATGACATGTTGGTTTAGTAGGTTTTCTGGGAAAACAGGTAAGGACACCCCACCCGGAGAGCGAGACAAGGCGTCCGCCTTCCCATGGGACAGCCCGGAACGATGTTTGATCTGGAAGTCGAAGGCCGCGAAGAATAAATGCCACCGCACCTGCCGACTGTTAATACACCTCAGCGAGGCCAGATCCTGGAGGTTGCGGTGGTCGGTGAACACCGTGACTGCGTGCCTTGCCCCCAACAAGTGATGCCGCCAGACTGAAAAAGCATCTTTGATGGCCAACAGTTCCTTCTCCGTGACGGTGTAATGTAGTTCCGTAGCAGAGAAATTTCGGGAATGAAACGCCACCGGATGCAACTGACCCGAAAGAGGGCATCGTTGGGACAAGACCGCCCCAAGAGCGAAAGAGGACGCATCAGCCTCCACAATGAACGGGAGTTCTGGGTCGGGATGTTTCAGGACAGGAGCAGTTGTGAATGCAGACTTCAGAGCGTTAAAAGCCGCTTGGTGTACTTCCAACCAGACAAAAGGTGATTTGGGGCTGGTTAGGGCAGTAAGGGGAGCTACCAGAGACGAGAAGTCCTGGATGAAGCGTCTGTAGAAATTAGAGAACCCAAGGAAAGACTGCAGGGACTTGATGTTGCTGGGCTCCGGCCAGTCCAAAACCGCACGGACCTTGGACTGGTTCATGGCTAAACCCCCAGGGGTAATATGGAAGCCCAGAAATTCAACGCTTCCAGTGTGGAACTGGCACTTCTCGGGTTTGGCGTAGAGCGAGTGTTGGCGGAGGCGGGACAGTACCTCACGGACGTGCCCTATATGTTCTTTTATGTCCTGCGAGTATATCAGGATGTCGTCAAGGTATACTGCCACGCATACGTCCAACATATCGTGAAACACTTCGTTCATGAAACGTTGGAAAGTAGCAGGGGCGTTACAAAGCCCGAAGGGCATGACTACGTATTCAAACAATCCGTAGCGAGTACAGAAGGCTGTCTTCCACTCGTCTCCGGAGCGGATTCTGACCAGGTTATAGGCCCCGCGGAGATCGAGTTTTGTGAAGATGGTAGCGTGACTTAACCTGTCCAGTAATGGGGTAATCAACGGTATTGGGTATCGATTATTTTATGGTGATTGAATTTAGTCGGCGGTAGTCCACACAAGGACGCAGATCGCCCTCCTTTTTAGGGACAAAGAATATAGGGCTGGCAGCCGGAGAGGTGGAGGGACGTATATGACCGACCTTCAAGGCTTTATGGATGTACTCCTTTAGTGCCTGTTCCTCCGAAGGAGATAAGGAGTAGATGCGTCCTGAGGGAATCGCGGAATCAGGGACTAGGTCAATGGGGCAGTCGTAGGATCGGTGTGGTGGGAGCACCTCCGAGGAACCCTTGTCAAAGACCTCCTGGAAATCACTGTATTCCGTAGGGATACCAACGGCAACTGCCCCCACTACATGAGGTTCCGGAGCCGCAGGGACATCCCCGTGCAGTGTGAGCTGCGCTATGGCCCCTAGGGCTCGTGGAGGTGATTCTGTGTCGTCAGGAGCGGTGAGACAAAAATTCTGACATGTCTCAGATTCAAAATGGACCTGCCCCGACTTCCAGTCAATCAAGGGATTGTGTAGATGCAACCAAGGAAGACCCAGGATGATTCCGAACTGTGGCATTGTAATCAGATCGAACGTGATGATTTCCTGATGCGTGTTTTGTATAATGAGGGAGATCGGGCGGTTTGTTGCTTGATAGGGCCTGATATCAATGCTGTACCATCCACCGCTTGTACTGGCTCCGGATGTTGCTTGGTGATCAGAGGTAGGTTTAACGATCCCGCCAAGGTTATGTCGATGTAGTTGCCCGTGGCGCCTGAATCGATGTAAATCGAGACAGCGTGGGCGGTATCGGGTGTAGGGTTAAGTGTGGCCTGTACTAACACTGGCCTGATCCTGCCAAAGGCGGGGTTCCTGTCTGGGGAAACGGAAGTACTGCTCGAGCCGGTCCCCGGATCTAGGGTCGAGCACTCGGAAAAACCGGGTTCTTGAGCTTAGGGCGTCTGCGACATGACTTTACAAAATGGCCATTTAGGCCGCAGTAGAAACAAGCATGGTCGGTTCTCCTGCGATCCCTTTCTAGTTGCGTGATAGGACTGCGAATGCCACCTATTTGCATGGGTTCGCTGCCTGTACCAGAGGAGGAGGAAGGTGAGGTGGCAATGGGGTTTCCTGTTTCAAACCGACGTTCGGAACGTCTGGCGTCGATTTGCAATGCGAGGTCCACTAACTCAGTGTGGGTCGTGGGCAAGGACGGAACAACGGCCATAGCATCTTTCATGGTGTTATTGAGCCCCCTATAGAAAACGACTGCCCTTTTTGGTTCAGGCCAGGACGTTTCAGCGGCTAGCTGGTTGAAACGGGCAATGTATTCTAGGAGAGACCCCTTCCCTTGAGTTAGGTCTAACAATTCGAGGTCCCGAGATTGGGCTTTGTGACGTGTGTCGAACATACGGGACATTTCTGTGACTAGTAGCTCAAAGTCATACAGGACAGGGTTGTCGTTTTCCAACAAGGGGTTGGCCCATTCTGCCGCGGTGCCGGCCAGATGGGACAAGGCGAACGCCGCTTTAGTGGTGGCGTCAGGAAAAGCCTGAGGTCTACAGAGGAAATGAAGTTTACACTGATTTACAAAAGGTACGAAACTTTCGGGGATCACCGTGGAACCTCTCTGGGGTGGCCAAGGGAAAAGGCGTGGGCATGAGTACTGGTAACTGAGGTGGTGCAGGGGTAATAGGAGGCTGGGGAACAATCGGCTGAGTAGTTGGAGGTTGTACTGCAGCAGCGGCCTCCCCGAACTCGGCATCAACGGGCAAAGGAAATCGTGTGCTTTGGATTAAGCCTAGCCTCTGGTGTATCGTAGCATTAGCGGCAACCATATCCGCTCTTAGCAGTGTGAGTGCCTGTACCAAGGCAGCCACGGGGTCCTCAGCCGTAGGCTCCATACTCTCCACGACGCAACGGCTTCACAGTCTGTCGTGACTTGCCGCGTAGTGAAGAGTAATGGGCCTCTGTCCACAAATCCATCGAGTAACAGTGTGTGCTGGGGTATCAATCAAAGAGGTGCATCGTGGCGAGACTGGTATGTTGTGCATGATAGGCGAACCCCTTTGGCCACCACCCCCGGCGCTTGGCTTTCTGGCTCAGGGACATTTATTATCCTTACGGTTCTGTGGGCCGTTGCTACCCCACCACCAAGAGTGCAGCCCTTTCCATCTTGTCACTGCACCGCCCCGCTTCAGGGTACACGATACCCACACGAGCCTAACCACTTTGAATACTCTATACCACACGACACACACGATGTCCAATAGGTCCAGGAACACTGGTAAGACAGGGGCCATGGACAAATTTGCGAAAGCCGCCCGAGGCCGATTCGGCCCATACATCTTGCGACCAGATCGAAGTACCACTCCCTGCAGAAGGCCCCCCCCACGGACCTGACGGTCATCATGGAGTCAATGGCTAGAAACTTTGCAGCTTTCCATGAGAAGCTAGATGACATCAATGCAAATGTGGCCTCTCTCAGGACCAAACTAGACCAGCAAGGGACGCGAATCACCGAAACTGAAAACAGGATCAGTTCCAATGAGGACAATATAACCACACTGCAGAGCACGGTATCCACCCTTGTCTCGGACATGAAACTGGTGAAGGCCAAATGTGATGACCTCGAATCTAGATCACGGAGGAACAATATACGCATTATTGGGGTCCCGGAAAATGCGCTGAAGGGTCGACTTGAACTGGCTGTCGAGAACCTTTTGAAAGACCTGTTGGGCAACCCGGATATGTCCCCCTTCTTCACCATCGAAAGGGCCCATAGGGCACTGGCCCCACGTCCCAAACCGGGAGACTTTCCGAGGCCCATTGTTGCTAAAATTCTGAGTTTTAGGGACCGGGATCAAATCCTCCGCCTCGCGCGGGAGACGGGTGAGCTCAGATTGGACTCGCAAGTGATCCGAATCTTCCCTGACTTCTCAATCGCAGTTCAACAGGAGCGTCGCCAATTTCTTGGAGTCAAGAAACTGCTCAGGGAGAGAAGCATTCCATACGCCATCCTATTCCCTGCCCGCCTAAAGTTCACATTTAACAGCAAACTTTACTTCTTTACGGTGCCCTCGGAAGCGGTGAAATTCATAGAGGCACACATTCCCCCTCATCCACCTGCTGGAGATGTGGGGGAGAATAACTGAACCTGGTCCAAAACTTGCTCTCCTTGATCGTCGTTTGCTCATGCGAGCTGACGGCTCCACTATCCACCGGCCTCCCCCACAACTACCTTGCTGTTATAGTTTCCATGCCCTCCGAGCTGTACTCACTGTACCTAAACCTTCAGATACGCACTGTCAATTTTTCATGTTGTTGAACCACTCATCGTGATTATGCTGACTTCCTGTCTTCGTTGAATGTTGCGTTTCTCTGTTGTATACTGGGGCCGACACGGCTGCATACAGATGCTGCGTCAGGCATTACTAAACCGCGAACACTGTTTAATTTCTCACAGACACCCTTGGGTCCCAAGCGTGCTAGCACACGGCAATAGCGCACCCCACTGCGATTGCACTGCATCTTATACTTTTGTTTTGCCCCTGTTGGGCTCTTGCACAGGCTGGATCATGTTGGGGCTGATCTGACTGTGCGTTGTTTGGGGTGGGTGGGGTGTACACTGCTAATCTTGGGTTGGTGGTGAGGGTGGGGGGGAATACTGGGTGTTATCTATAAAGGCACACGAGGTTGCATGGGGCGAGCACTAATGGGCCGCGATCGCGAATTTATCTTCAAGCTTCGGGGCATACATCATTGTTGGATCCTAGATGTTCATTGAGAATACGTGTTACATAATGGGGTATCAGTTGCTGCGATGGCTACCGTCATAATGTCATGGAATGTCCGTGGGGTAAGCAATCACACCAAGGCACGTAAAATCATGGCTTATGCCAACAAACATAGCTGCAAAATACTGCTCCTACAGGAGACACACTCCAATGGCCACATTCCTAGAACCATGGCCCCAGCATGGGGACCTGCTAGATATTTTACCTCCTACTCCACTCAATCAAGGGGGGTTCTAACCATGATTCATAAACCCATTAAGTTTACATTGCACAAAAATTACACTGACCCCGAGGGACGTTATATAGTAGTGCACTGTACCTTGGCCAACAAAGAATATCTACTTGTCAACACCTATTGCCCCAATGTGGACTCTCCCGATTTTTTTGACAAGATCACCACTATTCTGCTGGGATATGTGGGCACACCGATCCTTTGGGGGGGAGATTTAAACCTTATCCTTGATACGGCCCTAGATAGAACTGGTACTACTCCCCGGCCTTTGTCCAGCGCTGCACGCAGACTGCACTCTCACATTAAGACCCTCGACATCTGCGATGCCTGGAGAATGCTACATCTCCATCTAAGGGATTACACTTATTACTCATCAGTGCATGATAGCTCTTCTAGGATTGACCTATTTTTTGTCTCCAAAGGAGTCATGGGAGGGGTTGTCGACTCCCAGATCCTACCTCGCACGCTGTCTGATCATCCCCCGATTACACTCTCAGCTAGACTGGGGATACCTGTTCCGACGTTTAGCACCTGGCGTTTCAAATCCGATGCTCTGCGAGATGTTGTATTTAAGGCTGAAATACTTGCTGACATTCTGTCTTTCTTCGAACTAAACACTCTCCGAGACACTTCTGCTGCAATAAGATGGGACGCCTTCAAGGTATATATATGAGGGGAATGTCCATCTCCCGGGAAGCTGGGGTGTTGAAATCAATTAGAACAGCATTGGGCCGGTCTGAAAGCAAACTGAAGCAACTGGAACTGCAAGGTGCCTCGGGTGCCGACCATGCCACACTTGCCCAGATCTCCGATGAACTCCAGGCATTCAACAAACTCGCCGTCAGCGAAATACAATTCCTTGGCCGCCCTCAAGCGGCCAGGAAATATGGTGAGGGAGATAGACCCGGGAAAACGTTAGCGACACTAATCAAATGGGAATCTGGCCGAACGCAAATCACCTCTCAAAGATGAACAGGGAAATGTTCAGTGGGCTGACCAACAAATCCTAAACACATTCACCGAGTTCTACAGGTCCCTCTACTCTCAGCCTGCTGAGCACACTGAACAACATATGCGAGAACTCCTCGACCGGATCCCCACCACAGAGATCTCCTCCACCACTCGAGACGAACTAGATTCCCAATTACACTCGATGAGATAGTGACAGCCATCTCCGACCTACCCAAAGGCAAAGCCCCGGGGCCTGACGGCTTAACCGCCGATTTCTACCAAGAACACATTTCCATACTCGCCCCCAAGCTACTTCAGGTCTGGGATGAATCGCTCCGAGTCTCTATCCTCCCCCTTTCCATGCGCGAGGCAGCCATCACAGTGCTGCTCAAGCCTGACAAACCGGACAATGAATGTGGGTCCTATAGACCCCTCTCCCTTATGAACCTCGACACAAAGATCTTCGCAAAAATTATAGCGAACCGATTTCTGCCCATTATGACGTACTTGGTCCATGAGGACCAGGCCGGCTTTGTACCTGGTAGGTCCACATACCACAACATCAGAAGACTATTTAACGTAATGTCCCGCATTGATCAGGATGTACAGGCGGTGGCGGTCACACTAGACGCCCAAAAGGCCTTCGATATGGTCTCCTGGAGATATACTTGGCTGGTGCTGGAGACTATGGGCATTGGCCCGAACATGATTAGGTTCATCAAATTGCTATACACCTCTCCCGTGGCGCGGGTTCGAACCAATACACTAACATCTGATCTTTTTACACTCTTCAGAGGTACCCGACAGGGATGCCCTTTTTCCCCAATACTGTTCGCTTTAGCAATAGAACCAATGGCAGATTATGTCCGTGCTCATCACGCCCGCAAGGGAATAAGATTGAAAGACAACCCCGAAATCATATCTTTATACGCGGACGACGTTTTGTTATATATCAGAGACCCTGCGACACACCTGGACTCAATACTGAGAGATATCACCCGCATTGGCACTCACTCCGGCTTCACTATTAATTATTCCAAATCAGAGATCTTCCCGCTCACTAAATCCACCCAGCAACCCGTCTCTGAATACCCCCTCCGCTGGTCACCGAATGGTGTTACATACCTGGGCGTACCCATATCCTTAGCTAAATCCACCCTCCTTGCTGATAATTACATTGCGGTAGCACGAATAGTCGAGACCAAAGCCCTCCGGTGGCGTACCCTCCCACTATCCATTGCTGGACGACTCTCCCTCATTAAAATGATTCTGCTCCCCAAACTTCTTTACACGTTTAGCAACGTACCCGTGTGGCCTGGGAAGGCCTATTTTTCCAGGCTACACACATTATTTGCGCAGTTCCTTTGGCATTCGGGCGCAGTACGTAAAAAGTGGATGGACATGACACTTCCATACAAGCTAGGGGGACTCACGGCTCCGGATCTATCACTTTATTGGCACGCAGCTCAGGCCCAACATGCTACTCACTGGTATCCTGGCACACCAGTGCGTCCCCATGTCAAACTAGAAAAACTGGCAACTGCTGGCACCGATCTAATGTCCATTATACTGCATCGTCAATACACACCCGACTCTCCCATTGACCCTCTCAATACGACTTTTAGCCTGGGCGCGCCTACTATTCCAGACGCCTGGAGCCTCCCTGTACTACAAGTGGCTTCCTGTGTGGGCCTTTCCCGGCCTGGAACCTACCCACGATGCAGCGCTGGCCCGACACTGGGGGATGTTGGGATACCAAGCACTGACGGACTTCTATCCCGAAGGCAGGTTCATTGACCCCCTATCTTGGAAACCGGGACACACCGGGACTGCCCTGGAAACCCTCCAATACTATAGATTACGGGCTGCGTTTCGCTCCAAATGGCCCACATTCCCGGACGAGCCCCCAGACAACCCGGCCATCGCATACATTGCCAATTCGGGTGGTGCCCGTGGAGTGGTCTCCTCACTACAAGATATTTCAGGCTGCTTCCCCTACTCCCACTTTCAGGGCACAAGATGAATGGGCTGGCCACCTGGCCCTGGAAATATCGGATGGGGCCTGGGAGAGTATGTGCCTACACACCCAAAGAGTCTCCCTCAATTTCCGTTTCCGTGCCATGCAGTACAAACTTCTAAATAGACTTTATTATACTCCGTATAGAACCTCGAGGTTCGCCCGTACTTCGGCGCACCCCTGCCCCCGCTGCAGGGCGACAGAGGCTGATCACCTACACATGTTCTGGTCGTGTAACAAACTGCTTGGATTTTGGGAAGGTATCCTAGAAACACTCTCTGCTATCACTGAAACGGTGATAAACCCGGATCCGCTGGCTGTCCTGTTTGGTGCATGGGGGACCGATGACACTAGAAGTTCAGCTAGATTCCTTAATATTGGTTGTATGAGAGCCAAGAAATGCATTCTTCAGAATTGGAAGAGTCCCTTCCCTCCATTCCACCGGAAGTGGCTCCATATGCTTACTTGGTCACGTAACTGAGGAAGAATTCATATCCATGCTCCCTGCCACCTCTCGCCCCAAGAACATATGGATGGAATTCAACTCATACCTTAACAGTAGAAGCACGAACGCCTCCAGCTCCGGCTTCTCCCCCACTCCTTCCGCGACTACCCCTACTATATGAACATATACTTGTATAAATCTTATATGACCTATGCCTGACGTTACTGTTACCATTGTACTATGCTGTATGTATTGCTCCACCTTGTAACATGTGCCCATGCTTGAGGCCTTGCTGTTTGTACTATGTAACCTTCTGCCGCCAAAAATAAAATTAAAAAAAAAAAAAAAAAAAAGGTTCAAATCCCAACCGGACACCAGAAAAGGTGACGGAGGGAACACATTAGTGAGCCCTTTCAAAAACTGAAAAATTAAGGGAATCTTAAAATAGGCACATTCTTCAGACGAGCGCTTAAATGTGGACAGCGCCGCCTGGTACCCTTTAATGGTACCCACTTGCAAGCCCCTGTGGGCCAAAGAAAGTAAAAAAGACAGAACCATGGGAATGTCACATTCAAAAGGATCCACATTCTTAACTCTGCACCAGTCGCAGAATTTACGCCAATGGCAATGGTACAGAGACTTTGTTGCCGGCCGTCTGGCCGAGAGCAACACCTCTAACACGTCTTCAGGGAGGTCCCAATCCTTATACCTCAAGCTTTCAGAAACCAAGCGAGCGTGAAGGTTGAGGGATCTGACCTCTGGATGGAGAACCTGACCCCCCCCCCCCCCGTGAGAGCAGATCGTCTCGGTAGGGAAGACGACGTGGAGGGCAGATGGACAAGTGGAGAAGGTCTGGGTACCAAGTCCTCCGGGCCCACGCCGGAGCAATGAGGATCATCCGGGAACCGAACCTCCGTAACCTCCGCAGAACTTGCGGGATGACGGGGACTAGAGGAAACGCATACAGCAGTGGGAATGACCACTCCACCACAAACATGTCTCCTAAGGATCCTTTTGGAGGAAATTCCTGCAAGCAGAACCTTTCGCACTTCCGGTTGACACCGGAGGCGAAGAGATCCACTTGAGGGGTCCCCGAAAGGGCAAAGATCTCCAGGAGAATCTCCTGAGCCAGCTCCCATTTGTGAGAGCTCGTGCTCTGCCTGCTCAGAGCGTCTGCCGTCTCGTTGTCGTCTCTGGCCAGATGAACAGCCGAGATCGAAATTTCCTGCTGGATGGCCCAGAACTTTAGCTGCATCGCCTACCAGCACAGAGGAAGTGACGCTGCCCCCCCCTCCCCACTTTTGTTGAGGTAGTGCATGGCCACCGTGTTGTCCGTCAGGATCAGGACACTATTTCCTCGCACAGTCGGCAGAAAAGCCTTCAGGGCTAGCCTGACGGCTCTGAGCTCCAACAGATTGATATGGAGTCTGGACTCCGACAGAGACCAACGACCGCTGACTGTCAACTCGTTGGCATGAGCTCCCCATCCCGTGAGGGATGCGTCCGTCAGGATCGTCACCTCCGGCCAGGGAAGCCAAAACAGAGCCCCCTCCATCAGATGGCCTTTGACGGCTCACCACAGAAGGTCCTGGGCGACCGAGGGCGGCGCCTGAACAGGGTCCGACATCCTGCCGGAAGATTGCGACCACTGCATCTTGAGTGCCCACTGCAAAGATCTCATCCGCAGACAAGCCTCTGGGACCAGAAGAATGCAGGATGCCATGAGGCCGAGCAACCTCAAGAACACGAACGCCGGGAGCATCTGGGCAAGTTGAAACTTGTGCGCCATCTGCCGAATGTGAAGAGCCCTCACCTGGGGAGGAAAACACAGCCCCAGGGATGTGTCGAGTACTGCTCCGATGTACTGGATCCACTGTGTTGGCGTCAAATGGGACTTCTTTAAATTGAGGGAGAAGCCCAGCTTGTGAAGGGAGTGGCAGGTGACAGACAGATGATCCAGGACTTGCTCGGGAGAGCTCCCCCTGATCAACCAATCATCCAGGTAGGGGTAGACGTGAATTCCCCCCCTTTCCTGAGATGCGCTGCCACCACCACCATGAGCTTGGTGAAAACCCTTCGGGCGGAGGTCAATCCCAACGGCAGGACCTGAAACTGAAAGTGCGAGTCGCCAACCGCGAACCTCAGGTACTTCTTGTGCTTGGGATGGATCGGCACATGAAAATAAGTGTCCTTGAGGTCGAGAGACACCAACTAGTCCTGAAGTTGAAGGGCCTGGAGGACTTGAGAGAGAGAGTAACCATCTTGAACTTGTCCTTGCGGAGGAGTTTGTTCAAACCACGCAAGTCCATGATGGCTCGCAATCCCCAGACTTTCTTCGACATCAAAAAATAAGGGTAATACCATCCCTTGCACCTCTCCGCTACAGGCACCAGCTCTATGGCGCCTTTCTCCAGCAGGGCTTGAATTTCCTGCGCAAGGAGCGGATTTGGACTCTTCAAAGAGGTTCCCAGGTGGATTGTCGTGAGCCCTCTGTCGGAAAGGAAGACAGTAGCCGTGGGCTATGATCTCCAGAACCCACACATCTGAAGTAATGGCACGCCATTCTACAAGATGCTGCAACAGCCTTCCCCCAACCGGCGAAGCATTGGCCTCATGACTGAGCTGAAGCGGCTGCGGCAGTGCCTGAGGGCAAAGAGGCAACTGCCCGAGTGGCCTTGGCACCTCGAGTACCCTGTTTTCCACCTCTGGCACTCTTACGGTGGCCTCTTTGACCGACAGCTCCTCTCGCTTTACTGAAGGACGAGTAATAGCGAAAGGAACCTCCCCTCCATTGTTGTCCCCTAGGACGAAAAGGCGGAGGTTGTCGAACTGCAGTGCCCAACTACTTTGCTGCAGCTTTGGAGGTCTGCAACCTCTCAAGCCTCTCGTCAGCCATGCTGCCAAAAAGATGTTCACCGTCAAAGGGCATGTTGAGGAGCCGGGACTGCACATCAGGAGCGAACCCCGACTTCCGCAACCACTCAAACCTGTGTATTACGGTGCTCGCCGCCATGGACCAGCTGACACAATCTGCAATGTTCAAACCCGACTGAACAGCCTCACCCATGGCATCCTTGCCATCCTGAACCATAGCAAGAAAACCATCCCGTTCGTCCCCTTTGGGAATATGTTCAGCCGCTAATGCAACACAGTTCCACAGAGTGTGTGTAAAACGAGACAAGGCACATACGGAGTTGGCCGCCTGAAGCGCCATAGCCCCCGAAGAAAACACTTTCTTCGCCCAGCCGTCAAAAAGTTTGTCGTCTCTATCCGGAGGGATGGTAGGCTACGACGCCTGCTTTGCCGGGGCCGTAGCCGCCTGCACCACCAAACTCTCCGGAGTGGGGTGCCTGGACAAGTAGCAGGGGTCGCTACTGGCTGGACGGTATTTTCACGACAAAGACTTGCCCACTGCCGGGAGACTCTCCGGAGCAGTCCAAGCCGCCGCCACCCTTCTCTGTAGAGCCATATCAAACAGCTGTACCGGGTCAGTGGGGGGACCAAGATCGAGGATGTCTAAGATCATCCTGAACAAACTCCCCTGGGGGAGCCAACCATTCCAAGTACTTGGTGACCCGAGACATAAGGCTCTGGTACGAAGAATCGGCATGAGTGCCAGGCTGAGGCCTACAAAACTCCACCTCTGGAGAGGTGTCCAGTCCACTGGCATCATGCAGTGACTGCCTCAGGTCTTCAAATTGGTTATGGCCCGAGAGAAGCTCATCTGGCACCGTAACCAAGCCCTCATCAGAGCCCTCATCAACCTCTGAAATGTACTCCAGGCGGTGAGAGGAAGACACCTGGGGACCAAAGCTATGCCTGACCTTAGCCAGAGCCTTTCTAGGGCGAATCGGCGTCGACGTCAGCCGCAGCACCACCAGCATCGACGGCGTCGACACAGGCCTCGAAGCCAGAGCGCCAAGCGTGTCCTTCGACGACCTAGGCGCCGACAGCGTCGACGACCCCCTCTGAGGCGGAGCCTCGAGAGAGGCCGTCGACGACCTCGGTGCCAAAGGCGCCGACGTCTTCCTCGAAGACTGCACAGGATCACGCGGTCTCAAGCGCGTTGAGGACCGGGACCTGGAACGGGCATGGCGAGAACGGTTACCCTTGTCCGAGCGGGACCTCTCCCGCGAACCGTGCCGACCACCCGAGCCCGAAGGCTTGCGAGCAGTGTCTCTCGACCGATCACGACCGACCCCACTCGGAGGCGCGGACAGACCGGTGCCCTGCGATTCGAGAATCGCCAACATCTTCTTCCTGAAGGAAGCCCATTCCTCCGGTGTCGCTTGCATGGTGGGATAAGCGACGGGCAGAGTCCTCGGAAGAGGACAGGGAAGGCGACCGATGCCGGCGCTTCCGAGAATGACTTGAAGAGGCAGAGGAGTGGCGAAACCGACTCCTGGAAGGAGACCCACTGGACCTCTGACGATGACGTGGAGAGTCGCCTCTCGAATCATCCATCGAAAGCCCTGCAGACCTCGACTTCCAGGGCTTAGACACCCCACCTACCGACAACTTCTTGCGCTCCCGCAAGGCCTTGGCCGTGAGCGACTGGCAGTCGACAGACGTCCATGTCGTGGGCCTCCCCAAGGCACCAGAGGCAGGCATTGTGCGAGTCCGTTACCGACATCTTGGACCCACAGTCCCCGCATTTTATGAAGCCCGGACGCAGGGTTGAAGACGAGGTAGACATCGTCACAAACAGGTTTTTTCACAAAACCGAACAGTTTCAAAGAACCAAGAAGATTACAACAGAAACTCCAAAGAGTTGAGGCGTACCGAGATCACAAAGCAAACACGTTTGCGGAAAAAACAGAACTGAGGCTACGGATGTCGTGCGTCCTACTTATCACATCGGGTGACGTCGGCCGTCGGAGGAGGTCTTTGGGGACGGCGCATCGACGTAGGACGCAGATGCCGAAAATTTTCCAAAGCAGCACAGCTGTGGTGATTACTGTCAAAAATATGGAATAGGTTGGAGGACCCAATCCCCTCGAAAATTAGTTTAAAAGGGAGAGAAAAAGGCAGGTCATTAAAATAAAACAGTTCAACACTTTTATAAGACCACACCAAGCTAGTGAAGGCAGAGTCTACTGTAGAGCCAAAGTTCATAGGCCAGTCCCACTTTAAATGGAGCAAGGTGAAATGTGCCCAAGATCACAGTTTAAAATGCACTAAAAGTCTTTGCAAAATGTTCAAAAGAGGTTGGGTTGATTCCAAAGATAAAGTTAGAAGTTCTGGGGGCCAACCCAGTTGGAAAGCCAAGGATTTAAGGGTCACCTTTAGCAAACCGTTGAAAGGGATGCCAGGGGGAACACAGTACCTTCAAAAGTGAGGAAGCTCCAGCGGTGGCAGTTGTTCCTGGCAGCAGATGCAGTACGTGGTTTCGACCAGGGGAAGAGAAGATCTCTTCGAAGAGGAAACTTGGAATCGTTGCACTGCCCGTGGAAGAGACCAGCAGCAGAGTTTGTTCGGTTAAAAGGTGCGTTGCTTTTATTGGCGCTCACAGTGGTGAAGCTTGGCTGTGCCGCCGGGGTGCCTGGCACGGGCGATTTGGCCAAGAGACGTCCTGGAAGGCGAAATGGCGAACTGGTTGTTCCCACCAGCTGAAAGGGAGACGACTCTTTCAGCAGAAGATCTTCTCTTGTTGTCGGGAAAGTGGTGAGGTCGTTGCAGCAGGGCTCCACCGGTGTTGTCGTCGTTGCAGATGGCTCAGCTTCTCCCCTCTTCGGATTTCTTAGGTCCTGTGGCGACTTCTGAAGTTCCAGTCCCCCAAAGCCCCGCTTTTATGCAGAAAAACCCCCATTCAACAGCCTAGCTGCCACTCATACATGCTAAGTGGTGAGCCGGGCGGCTCACCACTGGGCCAATCAGAACAGAGTGCGACTTGGGTTGCTAAGGCAAAGCAGTCCAGGGTGCCAATTCCCCCACCCACACATCCTGTGGAACCCAGACAGAGTGGCACCATTTGGAGGGCTTCTGTGGAGAAGCCTGCCAAAAAGTGGAACAAAGGGCCCCGACCTTGGTTGGGGTTACAGAGACGGACACGAATGCCATTTTGGAAAAGAGTTCTGGCGAAAAGACCCGACCAGTGATTTTATATTAAATAAATAAACCAGCGGAATCTTTAACATTGCACCAAAAAAGTGGTGCGTTTAAAACCAATGGGAAAATCCCATAGGAAATATTCCGGTGGAATATTTCGCGTGGTAAGCACTGCCACCAGCCAGAAACTCGACAAGGGGGGACTGGACAGTGCCCCCTTGGAAACAGACCCAGGGGCAATCTAATTAACCCCTTCCAGTACTTCCAAAATATGATGGTTTGTACTGGTTCTGTTCACAATTTTGGACTAGTTAAGTCAATGGTGACTTTACATGCCCTGGGAGACAGTAGTCAGTCCGAGGGTATGGAGTCTATGTTTGGGGGTCACTATGACACCCCTGTGTTACTGAACTGAGGGTGCTGTGTAACACACATACAAAACAGATTATACCCTATGGAGTAAAAGACCCCATAGCCCATGAGCAGATACAAAGTCAAAGACATCCCTCAAATCATGCCTAAGAGTGGGAGGAAAAGAGTCTCACTCTTAGCAGGAGAAAAAAACAAACCCCAAAAATCCAGCAAAGCTGCTGGGGAACTCATAAGGCCAATTTCCCAAACCTAGTAAGAGAATTCTCCCTAACACCAAATAGCCCCAGGGGCTGTGGAGGGCGCATGAGGGGTCGTATGGCTGCCTGAAACCTCAGGCGGCGACTAATCAGTTGAGACAGTCAACCTGGCTGCATGAGCAGAGTAGGGCACTGTGGAACGGGCAGTGCCTGCCTGCAGTCATGGAAAGCTGTCATCCCTTGGGAGACCCTGCGCAGAGGCGACATGGTCGTGCAGTAAGCCGAGAAGGTGAATGCGGCCAATCTGACTGTCCCTGCGGGGAGAGAGCGCAGTTGCGGCCAGCAGCGGACTCTCGAGTCCTGTGGAGTTGGCAGCGTGGCTGCCCTCCACCGCACTGGTGTAAGTACTGTAATAACACATCTGCCCTGGGGGATGTGGAAGGTGTCGAGCGGGGTGTCCCAGGCAGACCATAACCACAAGCACTACTACGCCAGGGAAACGCACATGCACTGTTGTACAAAGCTAACCCCGGGGGGGAGGGGAGGGGGAACGGGGGGTGGGCACATATAGCGCTTGACTGTTGTGGAATGAGAAGGAGATCAGCACACCAGACACCAGGGCAACTAGTGCGTAAACTGTGGGTTACAGTTGTGGCATACGCTCACTATAAGGAACCCTACCGGCCCTCTAAACAGCAGACAAGCACGGACCTAGTGAAGATGGGGACATTTCAGCAGGGCAGATTACCGATGCCAGTGTGACCATACAAGAAAGGCTATTGACAAAGCATAACAGCAGCCTGACGGACTAGCAGTGATCTGCCCTTGACTCACGTAACAAAAGGGGAGAGGTGGATTGATACTACTGGTGGAGGATGATTGCCTGAGATGCTGGTCTAAGTCGGACCACTTCAACAGATATGCACACCACCTCTGGGCACGAAACAGGACTGAGACCTCCAAACCTTTGCTGCATTGCTATTCAAATCCTGGGGCGGCGCTGCCGCGAATGCCACACTTCTTGCTTGCAGAAAGGGACCACGATATACTGCCACTATTTTTGTAAAGTTGAATCTCCTAAACAATACTCTTAATACAAGAGACCCGCGTAGAGGTCACCCCAGGGATACAACTCCTCTTGACCAGCATTCACGTTCTACACTGGAAATCTTCAGAATTTGACTATACTGAAGGGAAACACTTCCATAAGACGCCGGGTTGCTGCAGGCTCCCCTCTCACCCGGCACCCCCAGCCCTCCCCCCACCCCAAGCATACAAAAGCATACTGGGAAACAGCAGTCACACAGACAAGTTGAACACAAATAGATATTACAACGCGATCTCCAATAAAATTGCACACGGACAACCTGCGCAGGCTGGGTGTTGGGGAGAATTCTCATAAAAGTGTTAATTCCCTCCACCTTAGAGACCCCCAGCAACTTTGCTGGATTTTGAGGACTTGATTTTTTTTTACCTGGAGAGCGTGTGAGCCTTTTTTCACCACTCTCTCATGTATTTTGATGTGTGTTGTACTCTTGTGACCTTTGGTTGTGGTGTTTTAAGATAACTCCATAGGCATCATCTTTTCATGTGTGTTACACATCACCCTCACTGCAGTAACAAAGGGAAGCCTTTCTAGGCTCTCCCAAGGTTTAAATACCTTCCCTGGGATAACTACTGTTTCCCAGGGAATGTAAAGTTAAATTGACTTTACTAGTCTTTAAATTCCTAGACCCAGCACACACTATCTTACAATAGAGTGCTGGAGGGGTTACCTAGTATCCCTTATGTCTAAGCTTATGTAGCAGTCAAATGCTACCCTTTCCTATCGAAATGGCTGGTGGCAGTGGTTTTACAACAAATGTTTTTCAAGATGGCGCCTAAGCCCCCTTTGTTTAAAAAAGCCACAGTCTTCTTTTTTCGCCATTTCTTTTTGGAAAGGTCCTTCTAGAGTTTGCCTCTGCACGCCAAACTAGGTTTGGCCCCTTTGTTTCTATGCCTTTGGCGGGTTCCAGGACTGAAGGCGGTCGCCTCTGGCGTCTGAGTGTTTGGGGTGGGCAGGAAGTGAGGGAGGTGCCCGAAACTCCCTGTGCTTAGTCTCCTTGGAGACGCAAATGAACTCTGGTGTGAATGGCTGGCTGACTTTCCGGCAAGGACTGCCACCCTGCTGGGTGAGTGGCACATAGGCTGGAATGAAAAGGGAGAAAACTGTTTAACAGGCAAGTCTCTTGGCTTGGAAGGCAGAGTCAACCACTGGAACGAAAGAACCAAACACTAGCTGGAAGAGGGCGGCTGCTGCTACTACTACTGGATCGTTGGTTTGCCCAGTGGAGCCCTGCTGCAGGTCCGAATCGCCAAGTTCTTCTCGACAGGGAAGCCCCTTCAAGGACTACTTCTTCTGTTGAGTTAGTAGGACCAATCAACTCATAAGCCACCTCGATACGATTCTCGGAGCTCGTTAGGATTAACCAGGGAGAAGGACACCAGCTTGTGTGCTTGAAGAACAGCAACCGGCATCGAAGATTTGCCAATTTGCTAGCTTTGTGATCTGTGCCGGTGCAGTGCAGGAGTCCCCCGACGTCCTCCCTCTTGTGCCCACAACTGAGGCTCAGGAACAGCGAGATCTGCAGGAACTGCCAGGAACTGAAGTCTTCAGCTGCATCTTTTTCCTCAATATAAGGTACTGTGAAAACCCAACAGAGAACTTACCTCTCACCGCAAAAGTTTGTGGAACTTTGGCAACTTGCAGGCCTAGTCAGCTTGTGACCGGACCTACAAACCTTTCTTCCATGAACTACTTTCTAAGAACCGTGGCAAAGACCTTTGTTTTAAATACCAAAACCGTTTTTACTTATACAAGACACAAGCCCATTGACTTTGGCCTACCTATTGCATTGAATCAACTCCTCTGGTGAACTCAAATTATTTGCAATGTTTTAAAGTAACTAATATTAGTTTGATCAACGTATGCCTTTTTGCTCCTACTTCAATGCTATTTGGCTCCAACTTCAAGGGAGCTCAACTGCTTAGTAATCGGTATTGTAGTATTTTTGTGTGATATTGGTTGCCTAATTTAGTGAATGCTTTATAAATGATTGTGTAATAAATTAAGAAGTATTTTACCAAGAAACCTTGAGTATAAATGTCTATCTGAATACTTGTCATTGTAGGACTTTGTCGAACACCCTTACAAGCTCACATTCCCTCTTGAGATAAGCCTGGCTGCTCAGCTCGCTACCAAAAACTGTGGTACAGACTTATACCAAAGGTTGGTTTTGCTTACACCTGCAGTCCTAGTTGTGTGTAGTGGTACTGCATACAAACTTTGTCTAACACTGGGCACTGGAACTCCAGAATCTGGAACAGAAATTTGAAGCAGACCAATACTGAAATCATACCACAACTACCCCCGACCCCTGACATGACAAAAGGCGCCAACAAGAAAAAAGGCCCAATGGATTTCTTCACCGGCCCCCAGCCCTTGGCTCCTGAGGTGGCCACTCACTCCAATGCCAGCCACGACGGGATGGTGGAGGGAAACACACGGGAAGAGCATCTCCTCCAAACACTGCAGAGCGAATTCATAGCAATAAACGTGAAATTGGACGACATTGTCACCAAGATGGGTTCCTTTAAAGCGAAACGAGAAAGAAAGTGGCCGAATCAACGAGTATGAAACAAGAGTCAGCATGTCTGACTATAAGCTTCAACAACACGACCGGGATACATCGACCCTCAAAACGGAGTCAACCAAGATAAAGAAATGTGATGACCTGGAATCAAATTATTGGTGTACCCGAAGCAGCAAGTAGGGGCCAGATGGAACCATTTGTCGAGACTTTGATGTCTCCACACTATCCTCGCAGTTTCAAGTCAAAAGGGCGCAACAAACTCTCGCCCCACCGGCGCGTCCTGGCACCCACCCACTGGAGTAGTTGAGGACAACGGCGAGAAAAAAAACCTGATGTGCCATTCTGTGACACGAAGCAGTGCTCGGAAAAATGGAACTGAGGTAACGGGCGCGGCTCAAGCTCTTTATACAGCGGATGACGTCAAAGCATTTTCACAAATATTTCCAAAGCAGCAGAGCCGGGAGACCAGATATCTAAGATAAGGAATACGTGGGAGGACACAATCCATTCGAAGTGTGAGCCTTTTTCGCTGCCTGGATTCTGAGCACTCTGTACCAGTGTTTCTTCATCCCAGGACATCAGGCTTCACCCACATTCTATGCTCAGTATTTTATCATGGGCCTGTGCTGCCACTTATCCTACACCAACACTACAAAACTCTCCCCCTGGCTCTTCTTCCGTGGCTGATCCTCTCGGGTGTGACTGCAGGTGCGACTGCACAAGCAAATCTCCTTTAATCGTCCATCCCCTGGGGCCATCTCCAGAAGGCCCCCAGCCACAGAAGTTGAACCCTGGGGCAGAGGACGACTGAGTAACCCAGCCTCACCAACTACAGACAACTGTAGCTGCTTCTCAGCTCATCTCCTCTGGCTCCAGCTCTTGAGGTGGGTACAACCAAATCATCAATCACTCTTCCCAATGGTATAGGGGTCTCATCTACACTGGTGTCTCATTGCTGAAACCCACAGTGGTCACAAACCGACGCACATAGCGTTCACCTCTACAAACCACAAAACCTCCTGCTGCAGAACTGCTATTTAGACCCAGGGCATTGCTCTCCCAACTCTGGTGCTGGTGGAGAGTCCTTCCATTGCTTTAATCTTTCCACCATAGGGTCTTCTGTGGCAAACTCTACCAAAACGCCAGAAACTGCCCCTTTAGGATTTTTCACAAAAGGTCATTTTTCTACAAAAGGCTTTCTGAATGCGCACAACTTGTTCCATGGTCTCTGAAAACTTACTGGCCCAGATGGTATAAGTCTTTCACTTCCTTGTAGTTTTCCCTTTTAGGAAAGAATCTTTTTGACAGCTGAACTTTATTTCTAATTACCCATTGGAGTGATGCATTTAGTTGATGCAGTTTAGTGTGTGGATATTCTTTTATTCAGGATTTGTGAAAAGAGCATACTTTACAGGTTAACCACCATGCTCAAATCCTTAGATTTAAGACTGAGCTGCTCTGCGACACTACCTCTTACAGCCTGGTGAAGAAGGAGGGAAGCCTTTGTACGGAAGAAAGCAAGATATGCCAAAATCCCATGACCACAGTACTTAAGGAAAATCTCTAACAGTGAACCAATGCAGAAAAACAAGCATTCGGATGATGCACACTATAACTACAGCATAGGACATGCTGCCCAGCTCTGTGTTTTAAGTTCAGTTCATTACCACGATCGAAAAAGTAATGAAACACTTCTTTCATCCAACACAATTCCCTGATGCACCAGTCTTTTATATAAAACACCACCAGGTAACATCAGTATTCAAACCAGTTAGCTGGAAACAATAGTACTGAATGTGTTTAAATACAAAAAACAGAATCAAAGACATACCTGAGCATAGAGAGCATAGCCTTCTGCACACTTTGGAAACCTTAGGATGACATCCTCAAAGCCGTTCATGGCTGCTTGAACTTGTGAGGGATTGCTACCCGTGTATGCTTGACGATACTACAAAGTTAAAGAATATGCTTAGTAAACATAACCAGTCTGAACATTATTTAAATTCTGTAAGAGCAACTTTGAATACACATTAACAGATTAGCCAGAAAAGTACAAAATGAACTGTTCTTTAACTTAAAAAGGTGCCCACCTTAGATGCAACAGAGTAGTCTACAACTGCTGTGAGAACCATGTGGGAAATCTACACACTCCTGATGATTCAGGTACACCTAAGAGGCAGACTGAATGTCTAACCATCAAAAACCTTCCTGAGACTATGGTTTGGTTTTCCGTTAATCTGTAGTGTAGATGCTTACCTTTGAAGGGTTGGCAAACAACGGGAAGCTGCTGTGCTTTTCGTTGAGCAAAAAAAAAAAGTGAGCGAGCAAAGCGAGATGCATGCTCCTCTATGTATCCGGACAGATTTTCCCAACCATGGGAAAGCAGCAGGAAGTTACATTTGCTGAAGAATGTTGAGCGGACAGAAAGACATTTTTCGACATATGATAGACCTATGCAACATGGTGTTGACAGAGAAAGAAAAGGTCTACCGTTATGTTGATTTATACTGCGCACTGCTACCCCCCACGCCCTAGCTCCTCACTCAAGGGCAGTCTCCAGGCGCTGAATTGCAATCTGGCAAGGTTATGAAAGCCCTGGCGTTTTCCATTTTTATTAATAAAAATGATGCTGGTAATTCCATCTCTGAAAGGGTAACCTGCTGATCAGATTCCCCTTTCATAAGCTCCATGCCAAAAGCATAGTGTGTACTGGTGCCTTACTATATCAGTTTCCTGATCTGCAGGGCATGCTCCAGTAGCGGCACAGAGCAGGTTCAGAGGTCACAAGTGCCAATTTCAATCAAATCCTAATTTCGAAGGTCGAAAACCGTCAGAAACAGTTACACACAAAAATCACATCAGTAAAGCCATATACAAAAATTATAAAACCAGAATAATTCTTCCGACAACCTTCATTTAGTATTAATGCTCCCCGCCGAACAAACAAGTTGCTTATGCTGTCTATTCAGGCATTTGTTTGCATCATTAATAGTTCTACAATTATTCTCTTTTAATAGTGGGATTACAAGCCTTGACCTGTTGGGTAAGATTTTCATAGTTATGATAAATCTTCCTGACCTTGTGAACCCCAGAACGTCTTGCTTGCACTTGGTAATTATTTTGCCTTGTCCCTAGGTGAGTGGGAATCCTTTTCCCCCCTCTCACCAAGTAATTGTAATTGGTTATTTATAAAGCACTTATATCCAGAGGTTTCTAAGCACGGAACCGGGGATCGAACCTGTGTTGCTCTGCGTCTTGCGTTCCAAGGCGAGCATGTTGCCTCTGAGCTATCATCCCGAGACCCCTGTCTTTTACCCTTTTACAGGTTATCTGTTTATGCCTCTCCATAGTGTGTTTGGATTTATTGTTCCCTATAACCTTTGGGTTTAGGCTTGGTTTACCCTTTGGGATTCCCTTTGTAATTTCTATTATATCTTGGGTTAACAACAGTTCCCAAGAGGTGAAGTTGGATTTCCATCCCCTTTACATTTTATATAGTGAGCCAGCACTCCCCACCTCATGTGGAATGCTGGCGAGATGGACTGTATCCCCTTTCTCATTTACTTGGCAACAGTGGCGGGAAAGAGCTTGGCTGAATTTGTCTTCGGCAGGAATACTTTGTAGTCCCAGCCAAGGCTCCAGAGAGTCTGAGAAGGCAGTAAGTGAGGAAGGAGTCTGAAACTCTGCAGCCTTTTGTCTTCCCCCTTGCCTGAAAGTAACCAGTTCCTAATGGGGAGCTGGCTGTCCTGATTGTTCAGCCAGCCCACCAGTTCTGTAAACTGCAGGGAGAGTTTGCAGCCGTTCTGTAGTTCCTGATAAATACTCTACTCCTGGAAGCTACAAATCGACCACCGGAATACGATCCGTAGAGGAAGAAAAGCCGGTTGTAACCATTTCCAGTGACCAGAGAGCCTGCTGTCTTACCCAGAGCCTGACGTACCCTGGGGGTCCTGAAAATGACAACTCCTACCTAGAGACTGGTGAAATCCACTAATCTTAAGAAGACCTGCATTTTGAGCCATCCCTCAACGTGCTGCAACCTTGTTGGGCTGCAAACAGTCACTACACAGGGACCTCAAGCCTGAGTGCAGTACATGGTCTTCCGAAGTCAGATTTGGTCAGATTTTGGTGGACTCTTGCTGGACCTCAAGAGACACGTTTCGAATACCTAAAGTGCCCTCATCAGAGAGAATCCGAACAGTGATATTCGTTCATCAGGTACCTATAAAAGGACGCAAAATCCACGAGAATCTGTAAAGAATACTTAGTGCGAAGCATCCCCCGTCAAGCGACTGCCGCCAGTTTTCCTTCAGTGTCCATTGCTTCAGTCTCCAGACCAAGAACCCCAGGACCAGGTCACGTGCTGCTGCATCCTGAAGGCATACCGCCAAAAGCTCTTCTTCTCTTCCGAGGTACTGTGTCGGGTTGGGTAATACCTACCTTAAGTCTTGTGTGAATCCTGTGAGGCTGAGTAAGTGATTCGAGTGTTTGGGAGTTTGACTATACCATTCCCCAAGCCTAATGCTGGAATGCATACAGGGAGCCAAACACTTAACTAACTCTAAAGCTAATACTTACTTGTTGAAGATATCCTCTGGAACTCTACCTTTCCTGCACCTGAACCCTATCCTGACCTGCCTACAGCTGGCTCCTAGAGCACTTGGGTGCCTCTTCTGCTTCTGAGAAAACTCATGAGTCGCCCACTGAAGACTATGCACCCCTGCTAAGAACGCAGGACGAAGAGCACACCTAATACCACAACAAGGTGAGGAAAGGGCCTAAGGGCTGAAGCCAAAGGGGTGATTGGAAGATACCTTACCTGAGTCGGCCAATTCTAAACCCAGCCCTCCTGTGTTTTTTAGGCTAGACTTCCTCCGAAGACATCATTCAGAATCGGGGAGAAGATTCCGGCAACCAACGAGGGCTGAGTGGCGTCCCCGTGGTTACCAGGTGAGCGTAACAAAAACTTGTGTTTGATCGTTTGAACTTAAAATTCCAGACCTTGTAAAAGCCTGAGGTTGGCTAAATACAAGTAAAAAAATAAAATAATAAATAATGGAGTGGTCTGGTAAAAGGAAGTAGCCCATTTGAAAGTCTCAGTAAAAGGTGTACTATTTTAAGCAAAAAGGCGAACAAACTGCAAGAGTGAAAGTACATAGTGAATGTTGAGTCGAAGTGGTCCTGCAGTGGGCTGTAACCAAAAGCCACGCACTTTCGAAAGACTTCGACATCCAAAAGTGGTCTGAGCCAGATTGAGGGAGACCCGAAGTGTATTAAGTTACGGGAAGGGAGCCCCTTGCAACTTTGTGTAAACTACATCATGAGAGGTCTGAGCCCGGCAGAGGGGGACCTTTGTGAACGTTTTGGTTGGAAAGTTAAAGAAAGGAACTTTCAACGTGGAAGGCCAGGTGGGCCTCGATCTACGGCTTTGAACTGTGTAGGAAGTTGACCCAGAGTGTGTCATCCTGCCTACAAGGATCGCCTTACCTCGTGAGGTCCAACGTGGAGAGGAGAGCTGGTACGGCCACATTATTATTTGAACACAGACTTCCTTTTTACATACATTTTCTCCTTTTTGTACAAGAGATAGGTTAGGTATTAGGCTGTTAGTATAGGCGATTTTGATTGGACAGGCTCCACTAAGACTGTTTTGTTTATGGTTTGATGGTCGAGACTACTCCCATCTTAGTTTTAGGGCAGAGTACGAGTTACTCCAACCTCAACATTTTCAATAAAGGTTGTACAAATTGTGTCAATACTTGTGATTTCATGCCTACCCTACAATACTTACCTTTAAGTTGCTGGTTGCTCCTTTAAAAAGCATAGACATTATTTTACTTACTTTGAATGGTGCCCCCCCCTTTCTGAAAAGTAATAAGTGTTGGTACTGTTTTATCATTTCTTAGCTGAATGAGTGTACAAGTTTACCAATAGGTTTTAGCTACCTTGTGTTTAGGAGAATTCTCTAAAATGTGCCAATTCCCTTCTACCTTAGAGACCCCGGGCACTTTTGCTGGACTTTAGGACTTTTAAATTTCTAACCTGGAGAGAGAGACCTTTTTCCCACTCTCTCATGAAATATTCTGTGCTTTGGACTCAGATTCTTTTGGAGTCAAACTCCATAGGCATCATCATTTTACATTGCGACAGCACCTTGAAGTCTTTGATTTCCCAAAGGTTTAAATACCTTCTCTTGGATAACTGCTGTTTCCAAGAACAGTGAAGTCAAATTGACTTTACTTACATATGTAACTTTCTAGACCAGCACACACTATCTTACAATAGGGTGCTGGAGGTGTTACTTGGTATCCCCTTGGTCTAGTTTCTCATGTAACATTTTTATGTTACCCTTTCTACTATTAATGGCTGGTGGGAGTGGTTTACCTTTTATCACCATTGGGTGTTTTTACTGCGGGCTGCGTTCGCAGCTGCAGTAAGGCACCCATAGGTGCCCATTTTTTCAAAAAGGCCCAAGTCGTCTTTTTTTCACCATTTCCTGCTGTAAAGTTCCTGCTTGAGATCTACTCTGCTTGCCAAACCAGGTTTGGTCCCTTTGTCCTTTTTTTCGCTTTGGCGGGATTCACTGGTGAAGCCCGCCTTTGGCTCCAGAGTGTGGCAGGGGCAGGAAGTGAGGGAGGTGTCCGAAACTCCCTGTGCTTAATCCCTTTGGTTACAGCAATGTACCCAACGGTGATTGGCCGGCTGGCTGTCCTTGGAGGACAGCTACCGTGCTGTGTGATTGACAGCTAGGCCACTGGACGAAGGAATCCAAAGAAGAACTTGGAAGAGACGCTTGCTGCAACTCCTGGACCGTTGGCTTGCCCGTTAAAGCCTTGCTGCTGTGCTGAAGCTCCAAATTCGCCTCGACTAGAGAAGCCCTGCAGGGACGACTTCTCCCCTTGGGTTGGTGGGACCAATCAACTCCAAAGTGAACTTGTCTGGACAGCCTCTCGGAGCTGCTGCTGGAACCGAAGTGCCAAGGAGAGGAACACCAGATTGAGTGCATCACTTTTAAGTCAGACCCAAGCTCCAGGAAGATCCTCCGGACTTCCCAGGAAGCAGGATGGACCAAGCCTGAGCCACCTCAACAGACTGCTGGACCCCGGATGCAAGGAAAGTCTAGAGTGGTATCCGAGAGACCGCAGTGGTGCCATTTGCTGCGACGCAAAGAGCTGAACCCGCAAAGTGCCACTAAACTGAAGTTTGCCCTTTGCTGCCACCGACCATCCCATTGTAGTGCAGGAGTCCCCAGACGTCGTCCTTCTTGTCCCCACGACTGAGGCCCAGGAATAACAGGATCTGCAGCACTACACAGGAACACAAGCCAGCTCGAACCATTTATTCTAACCAAAGGTACTGTAAAACTAAGGGGGCTTGCCTCTTGTTGTGTAGCCTTACTTGTCCTAAGTTGACACTTGTCTTGGTTGCTTTTGCAGATTTCTTGCAGCTTTGCCCCTCACAAGCCGCTCAGCTTGTGGCCATACATTGATTCTACTTTTTCAACAAAGACTTCTAAAAGCAAGACTTTTACTTACCTGCAAGAAGTGCTTCAGCGCACCTAGACTTCTGCTCAATTAACATTGGTTGGCCTGGCCCCCTGAAGACGTGTCTTACCTCTGACTTTGTGCTTTACCTTTCCTCCAGGAAAGGGTTAATTTACTTTGCATTGGAGGGTTAAAAAGGTACTTACCTGCTTCAGAATATTTGTTTAACCTTTGTTTTATTCTGAAACCCTTTTGACACCAAACTCAGTATTGCTCTAAATGTACCAGTGATATATTAATGTGCACAGTGTCCTAGTATTTAAGTCACCTCAGGGTGTAGGAACCTCCTGTGTGCCATCCCAAATGGATACTTGCTGATTTAGAGAAACTAAGAGGGTGTATTATGAAGTGTATTTGTGTGTTGCTTATATATTGCACCTTCTGAAGAAGGCTCATTGAACTGACTTAATTAAATTAAATTGTTTAATCAAGAAACCACGAGTATAAGAGTGTATGTGAATACTTGTCACTGTAGACCTCTGGGTATAAACACTGCTGCTAACATTGACCCCTCTTGAGATAAGACTGGCTGCTCAGCCACACTACCAACCTGTGTAGTACAGACTTATATCAAAGGTTGGGATCCTATTGCCAGGAGGTCAAGGTTGCTCTGGTCTCCCAAAGAGTACTGCACACAATCTTGCCTAACACCTTGCATGACAGATTGTCATTATTAAAGCATACTATTGGGTTTTGCTTTTCCTGATCTGATTTAAAGCATTTCTAAACCTGTCTTGGAGTTAATACTGGTCTTTTAGTTGCTTGTAGCACCTCTTAAAAGTATTTGCGGCACCTCACTTACATTGAAATACATTGTGTCTTTCTTAAGTGTATCATTGGGTTATGCTTTCCCTGAACTGCTTTAGAACACTTCTAAAATTGTTATAAAGTTCCTACTTACCTTAAAACTGGATATTACACTTCTGAAAAGTATCCTTGCTGAAACTATCTACTCCTATAATAGACATAGTATAACAATTTTGTATAATAGGTTACTTACTGACCTTGAATAGCTGCTGCTCTTCTTCAACTGCAAGGTTGCCGAGTTAATTCAAATAAGTGCTCTTACTTGCTGACTTCAGTCACTGTGTAAGGTTAGAAGACTACATGGTAAATTACTCACCTGTTGGGTTGTGATTTCAATGAATTGCTTCTGGGAACTTCTAAAATAGTTTCACTAGGTTCTGTCAGAAACCTGAAGTTGACACACCCGCTAATCCCCGGAGATCTGCCTTCCAGGTGTCCAGGACAGGGCCATCGCTTTTGGATCCAGTTCCTGGCGGACCAATGCGGGAGGATCACCTAGATGAGGGGTCTTCGGGGCGTGAGCGTCCTGAATGACTGGTACTGAAACCTTCAGGGGCACACAGCTTCAGCCCAGCTTGCAGCACCCTCGGCCCAACGCATGAAAAAAAAAGGGCATAGGAAGCCGGCAGCAGGACAGCACAACGGAAGAGCACACGAGACAACAAGATAGCTCCCCTGCATTGCCCAAGAAAAGAAGCAGGAAACTAACTAAGGGAGGGGGGTACCGATGCCACTATATTCGCAGCCACAATTAGCTGCAACAAGACTATCACCATCATAGGTGTGAATGCTACGACTAGCCGGCACATCTACACAGCACTGCCTCAACGTGGGAGAGCACGATCGACTGGCGGTTACGGCGGCATTGCGGACCACAAAAGGAGATCAGCTCGGGCCTGGCAAGGGAGGTGGGGCAGACCACCGACACTTCCAGTTTTACGGCCCAGCTACCCCACAGGCAGGGGAGGACCCACACACAAAAAGCAAGAGGTTGTAGGTACCGCGACATAAGCCCAGAGAGGGCAATAGAGGGGCCGACTACCCCCGGATAGTGCCTACATATAAGATAACATGCTGAAGTGAGACGGATAAAGTAGTACAGGTAATGGTGCGCTGGGTCCCCAATCTTAATAGGTGATCCAATGCAGCAGCAGCAAAAAGAAATGCTCCGCTAAGACCCTCCTAATAACGTAAATCAAAACTTATTGTTGTTGATCTGCACAAGGATCCAAGAATCTATCATTCAATTTGGAATTCATGGAACTATATAGTTGTAATATATCAAGTTCAAAAGGATTATAGACAGTTTTCAAAATTAAGATTTATTGTTCAAGTCCAATGGATCAACAGCCGACACACGTTTCGACCAGTCGGTCGTCCTCAAGGCTGAGAATGGTCATCATTGGATAGATCAATTGCGTAATATCAAATAATACAGATATTTTGATAATAAGGTGCAACCAAAACATAAATAGCAGCATGATTAATGTCAGAAAGGTTGTTACATACCCAAGGTTGATCAGTAGCAGGCCGACATAAGTTTTTGGGGGAAAAGAAACAATGTACATATGTACATGAATCATTATTGAAAGTTAAGTATTCTCATAAACAAAATGTTATTCCATCACCGGAATGTGTGTATTGTGGTGAGGGTCTAACATGCATGGGATGCTAGTTCATACCCCTAGATCCATGTTCACCAGTGTGGATTCTCTCCATGAGTGGAATTACTGGTTTGGCTAATTTGGCCCATCATGACTAATCTACAAGTTGAAACTACCATCAATTTTAGAGTGACCTATTCACGTAGAGTCCAATATGGGTTATAGCGGGCACTTATGGCTCACCGAAGTTAATGGATTGTCTCAATCCTTCATCGGCCGATAAATGGTAGGTTTTCAAAGAAGTCGGATTACAAAATCCAAAGTGTTATAGTTTCGCATGTATGAGCGTCTCTAGTAGTTGCAAGTTTGGAATGCAACAGAAACAAGCAACTGTGAATGAATAAACAAGAAAGTTCAGTGTATGAGAGATGTTCTCTAAATTGGCGTATATATAGGTCATAGGTCTGAAGCACTTCTTACCAAATTGGTGAAAAAATGTCCAAATAGTATTTGGGCCTTGATGGCAGAATGGTGACTTCTCCTGCACTTCTGGGGATGACTGGGAGGACAGAATATCCCTGAACACTCTACAAAGAGATTATGAATCGGGTGGGATCAGGATGCCGGACTTCGAACACTACTACCTGGCTGGACAACTGAAATTTGGAATAAGATTGCTGGGAGACGACATAGCCATAGACTCGCTGCTTTCACAGCCGGATTTGCAACAATACTGCCCGAGAGAGCTGCCATCGATAGACCAATCCCTGATCAAACCCCCTCCCTACCATGGTCAAACTAGGCCTAATCCTAAGGAAGAGGCCATGGAAAACTCAAGGGACCCGAGACCCCCTGCTCCACACAAATTCCCCTAGCAGGACTGGGGGGTGCACGAACAGAGACCCAGGCAACATATCGAACCTATTGGAAAGGCAAGGGAGTGGCCCAGATTGCGGACGTATGGCAAGACAGACAATGGGTCGAATTCCAGACCTTGATGCAACAGCAAGGCATATACAGAGGTCAATTTATGTTGTACAACAGCATGGTCCAGACGATCAGAAAGCGGTGGTTGACACTACCCAAGGGGCAGACCACCGAGGGGACGCTGGATGCATGATATTGTTAAGGATTCTAAATCGGGTGTCACACACCAGCCCAGGACTCTTGCTACTGGCCTAGGATGCAGCACAAAATAAAATAAAAATGACTTTCCTAAGAATTCAGAATGAGATGGCACCCAACCTGTCTCACACCCACCTTTACAAATACCCCGGGTCCCAATGGACCATGAACCAGGCCGGTGGGTGGTAATACAATATATTTTTTTAATTCAAATAAAATCGCATACATTTTAAATTGGGCAGCAATCACCAATGGAGTGATAATTACAAGGTAAATTGATGAAATACACTTAGTTTGACCTTCTAATATAACATACACAAAGCACAAATGAACAAGAGCAATATTACTTTTCGGTTAGATGGCACCCCAGTTAAGACTTCCCCCCCTGCAATACTCCGTCAAACCCTATTAACCAAATTGTCATGGGTAGCAAGCAGTACGGTATCCTAAGCAACAAACAGAATTAACATCTGACCTTCCCCTACAAAAAGACGGGAAATCAGATTTAAAACCCTTTGCAATTGAACAAAATAGCACTCGGTAAAGATTTGATTTACATGAGCGGTTGAATGAGCGAGGTAAATATGAATTATAGCGGTATCAGGGTTGTAAGAACACTAGCAAACTACAAGCAATGTCCTAACAACGGGCATACAATTCAGAAAATCAACTTGAAAGTCAAATACACAGTGCAGCCAAATCACACGCGTAGAAGTTGCCTTTGCTAATTTACACGGGTTCAAAATGACAAAACAGCTTGGAAAATGGGTGAAAGACAGAATCGGAATGTGTTTATGCTAAGGAACAGATACACATCGCAGGAATAATAAAGTGAAGGAGTGACTCTAAATTAATGACAGGATGAGATTCTCAATGGGAAAGGAAATTCGGTTTTAAAAATAACAGCAGATGACAGAAAATCGGTTTGGAAAGGAAAGGACAAGTTTCACTTAAACTAGATTTTAGTAGCTAGAAAAGAAAACACCACCCGTAATTAGAAAGGTTAAGCTGCAGTTTTTACTCCTTCACGCTGTGTGCCTCTTTTAGGGAGAATTAATTTATTTAATCAAAATAATACTAAGGACTTATACCAGGACAGACATGAGTGGAAGATAACACTTGGAGATCAAGGACAGGATGCACAAAGGATTCTGACAATTTTAAGGATTTCTACGAAGGCAGTTAGGGGATTTCTATGGGATTGGACCTAATACAAGGTTACAGAGCGAAGGATGCAGTTTGCGGTTGTTGGGGAAGGGAAATACTGACAACAAGCACTTGAATGGGTTATTTTGGACAGCAAACCGAGTTTCTGGACAGCAAGGAAATATCTGGTCACTGGTCACAGCGGTGTGCTCTCCTAGAAGAAAACAGCTAGGCAATGGTCTGGTCACGAGACAGCAGCACCTCAGCTGGATCAAGTGGGTAGCAGGGCAAGCAGGTAGTACTGGATAATCCCAATGAGTATTTGGCCACCTTTCCCCTTTCTCCCTGAGTTACTGGGATTTCTTTAGTGGGGTTTTTCTGGATCAATGGTCCTGCCTGGATAGGGTCAGCTATGCTATGGCCTGGCAGTGGCATTTGGAATCTTGTAGAGTGAATAGGGAATATCTGGATGGAGTGGGAAAATTCAGAAGAGTATCTTTGCATCTGTGAGCTTCCACCTTTTATCAGGCGGGTGACATCAGAGGATTTACTATGGAGGCAGACCTTTGGCTTGACATGCCTCTAACCACTGGCTTGGTCAGGGGTTACTGTTACTGCCTTCCTGTCAGCCGGTTGGACTTCAGTGACATGACATCCGTTTTATGGGATGTGCTTACAAGGCCCATGACCCTACCACAGTTTTTAGCCAAAATCAGTTACGACATAAAGTTCACATTTTTACAGTTATAGCACTTTTGAAAATCACAGGCAGATTACAGATTTTACACTTAACATGTCATACCAATTCCCACATTTGTACGATATCATTTTGCTGTTCTAATCTTTCACCATTTCTAGTGGGAACCGCTTCACCTAAAATTTTACAATTCTACAATTTTAGATGTGTACCTATTATCACAAAGCATGTTTGCATTAAATGTATACTTTTACCATGATTTACATTTTTCAGCCATTTGCATCCCCCACATGCTAGGGAAAGCTACAATGTCTTGTTTTAATGCCACCAAAATTACATTTAAACTGTTACTGTTGTCTTACTGTGTTTCCCGGTTGCAGAAATAAAAGTCTAGTTTATTAATTCACAACAGTCTTTTGCTCCAAATGGGCCAGCATTGATTTCCAAATAAGGGCATACTTCCCAACCCTCAGCTAAATGTCAGGCTTTAGTCATCCTGAATCCAAAGTTGCTGTAGAGTTGCCTTTTAAGCTCCCCAGTTTGGGTTAAGGGGAGGTGCTGCTAAAGAGTCACAGCTATGTGGCCCGGAAGTCCATTGTACCAGGCTAGGCTGGAGCACTGCCACAGAGTCTGACGAGGCTGCGAGATCCACCACCCTTGCCTATTCATATGCCCCGGGGGCTGGTCCACTTGAAGGGAAGCAGATCCTGTTCCGATGAAGCAAAGTCCTTTGAAGCCAGGCCAGGAAAAAACCTGTTTCTGTCCTGAACCAGAAAGCAAAACTGCTGGAATTAAATATCCTACATATGTTTTAAAACAAACCGCCCCCCCTAACATTTCTATGCAATGACAGGGCCTCAATTCAACAATTTACTTTTAAAAAGACACTTCCTTGTTTATAAAAAGCACCATTTTACACATGGTTAATTTTCCTTGGCTGTCACTTTACAATGCAATTTTCCCTTACATCTAGATTCTAAACATTATTTGTAGCCCTAGTCATTTTCTCATACACATAAATCGATTCAAGGCAAGGGTCCACTGAAACTGACATAAGCACAGATAGATAGGGCTTCTTGTGAAGAGTTTAGTTGTGATATTTTGCTGCAAAAAGTCAACCGTTTTTCTGTACGGCTTGGAGTGGAGTTTTGTTATTTGACAGATCTTGCCTGACACAGCCTGTCATTCAGTGAGAAATGCCCCCTTTTGTTGGCGCACAACCTGAATATGGATGGACATAGCTGGGCCTCACTGGAACAGAACTGTGTACTGTTGAAACGGTGCAAAAGAGCATCAGGGCGCAGTCATTTTAAATGCAAAATATTTCCTTTTTCAAGGGGAACTTTTGAGCTAGCAGCATAGCAGCGCTGCTTTTCAATTCTTTTCTTTGGTGCACATAAGGTAAACACTGGCAGCCTTTCTTGGTGTGTTCCATGTTCCATCTCGCCCCATATGTGCTTGGCAAAGACAGCGCAGCCATTATTTCGGTGACTGCAAAATGCAGTTTTGGTGCAATGCAATGGTGCTCAACAGAGCCAGTGCACTCATTCTGCTGGTACTGCTGAAAATGCAGTTTGGTGATGTAGGGGAGTTCTGCTGGGCGGATAAATGTACCCCACAGTATGAAGTGATAGAAGGGGGACACACGGTACCCAGACTCTACAAACTGCTCTTGAGAATTAAGAACATGCAAGAGCTGCAATCTCGTGCAAAATGGGAAGATGAGCTCCAGAGAACCTTCAGATGAGGAGAGGACATGAGCACTCTGGTAAATGAGGAAAGTATCCAGGAACGCGAGAACAAGCACAGCTCTACCTCACACAGAGCGTATCTCACGTCCATGAGAATGTCCACCATGGGTAACAAGCAAACCCGGAGCTGCTCGTGATGCACAGCAGAGAAGGCAGACATGCTACACATGTTTTGGTCCTGTCCGGTGATAACATTTTGGGATATTTTTCGAGCAAAGGTGGCTGAAGGCGGAATCCCCATGCAAACGTGGTCACCAGAGTCCTAGCTACTGAACCTGTTCCCAAGAGGCTCAAACAAAGGACACACATAGCAAATATTAAAGACTTAATGTGCATACTGGCGAAGCGCCATATAGCAATGACATGGAACTCAAGTACAGGGTGGAACAGAAACATGGTGAGCAGATCTGAAGAAATGGACGATAGCTGAAACGTCAGTGTGGACTAGAGCGCTGTAAAGGGGAGAGAGAGCACGAGCAGAGCCAAGATACTTGCATGGAATTCGGAATACAGGAACAGTTTGAACGTAAAGAGGAATAGCACAAGCAACCCCGTTGGGCCGAGGGCTGTGGATAAGCTGGCAGTAACGTCGGGGGGGGGTCATCACTGAGGAAGGAGGGGCAGAGGGGACCCAACCCGGGCAGATGGTACCCAACCCAGGCAAGGCAGGACCCTGGGGGGACAACCTGGTGGCGTTACAGAACTGAGGACATGGCCACAGTAGTGCACCAAGTAAGCTGATAATGGAGAGCGGAATCCCAACGTGAAGTGCCAGTTTGAGTGTGAGGTTTGTTTTACAATATATAACAACCAACAACAACAAAGTTTGAAAAAAAATAGGAATAATGGGCCTGACGGCTTTTCTGCCAATTCAAGTGTGTTAACAGATAGTGGGGAAAGCAGGGAGGGGGGAGCATTAAAACAAACTGACAGTATGCAAGTGCGTAACAAGTGCGCAATAAGCAGTGAGGGTAGGAGGGAAGGGGAAGAGGTGGAGGCACGTAATGGTCAACATCCATACTAGAGAACAATTCTTGCTAGAATGAAGACAGGATACATTGACATAAGGGAAGTGGAATGGTTAAGTTGGTTGGGCATTTTAATGTGCTACTAACACAAGTGTTTCAGGTGCACAATGCTAGGGGGGGACAAGAGGACAGAGTGGCAGACAGACATAGAACTTACTGGGTTGGGTGCATTCAGTTTGTGTAAGTGCGATGAGTGGGGGAAGGGATAAGTGCACCTAGTCCAGGAGGGGCAGGTTAGAGCATAGGGTTCTCTTTTTGGGAAGTGCGTAATGCAGACAGAAGTGCAGGGGCCCTGAGGCATGCCTTCCTTACAGTTCTTACTTGTCCCCGAGTAGCTTAAGGCCCCTGTACAAAGTAAACAAGTTAAGATACTACCCCTGCACTGAGTTCTAAAAAGTAACATTGATGTGTAAGTATATCCATTCTCGATGGAAGAAAGTTACATATGTTAAAAGGGATACTTGTAACAGTGGTGGTCTAATTAAGTGCGTCTATAACTGAATAACACTGTATGTTGGGACCAATAGGGCCTACTACCCTTCAATTAGTTCTTGTATTCTAAAAGTATGCCTAAAAAGTGACAGATGAAAGTGTACCAGGATTTGGGTGCCATCCGCGTAAGAGTAACACAAACCCAAAAGTATGCATAAGTTTAACTAGAGGCTGGATATACACGTAAAAATAAAAAAGCCAGAAAGTGCAGAGGACCCCACGCGCGGAAGGCAAAGTGACCGAGAACAAACGGGAGAAAAGAACAGAAACAGTCCAGGACCAGGCCAGAGATACCCACAGAGGACAACCTATTAAGATGGTATGATTGACAGTGTCAAACGCAGTGGAAAGATCTAATAATAACAAGGCTCCGCCCCAGCCCCGATTCACGATCCGAGTCAGGTCGTGCACGGCAGAGAGAAGAACAAGTTACTTTCTTACCTGGTAACGTTCTTTCAATGGGATGTTCCGACGACATATTCCACATCTATGACAGGTAATCACCACAGCTGTGCTGCTTCGGAGAAGTTTCTGCGTCCTGCATCAATGACGTCAATATGCTGTCCTCGAGGGCCTCTGTTGAGCCAACATCACCAGATGTTATAAGTATGATGCACGACGCCCGCAGCCTCAGTTGTAGTTTTTTCCCAGAACGTGTGGCACCAATCTTCTGCCAGAATGAATACAGAAAACGGAAGCTGCAATTGCATAAGAAATTCTGTAGAGGGGCAGGTAGGGAGGGAGCGACATCCCATAGAAAGAACGTTACCAGGTAAGAAAGTAACTTGTTCTTCGAAGGGATTGGTTCCTCCGACGTATTCCACATCTATGACAGACTCCCAAAGCAGTACCAATGTATGGAGGTGGGAAAAGAATTTAGAATGTTAGAATGCCCAATCAAATTGCAGAATAGAGTACCACCTTACCAAAGGGTAAATCTTGCCCCTGGATAGAATCCAGCGAGTAGTGTTTTACAAAAGTATGGACAGAGGCCCATGTGGCTGCTTCACAAATGTTACAAATGGGAACACCCCTCTGCAGAGCAGTAGAGGCAGCCACACCCCTAGTAGAAGGGGCCCTCAAGCCCACCAGAAGGTCCTTACCCGCCAAACGCTAGCATTCCGGGATGGTCAAGATAATCCATCTGGACAAGGTCTGCTTAGTAACAGCTTGACCCAAATGCCTTCCAATGTATCCTACAAAGAGCTGATCGTCCACTCTGACCCGGGACATGTGTGAGATGTAGAAGCTTAACGCTCTCCTAGGATCCAACCTATGAAGCCTCTCCTCTTCCTTACCAGGATGCGGAGGAGGATAGAACGCCGGAAGAATGACCTTCTGGCTCAAATGAAATTCCGACACAACCTTCGTAAGAAAAGAAGGACGAACCCTAAGGACAACCCTGTCCTTATGGAACACCGTGAAAGGCGGCTTGGCGGATAGTGCCTGCAACTCACTCTGCGAGCGGAAGTAACCGCAAACAAAAATACAGTTTTAAAGGTCAACAGTCTCAAAGGAAAAGAATGTAAAGGCTCAAACGGAGCTCCCATTAGGAATTTAAGAACCAGGTTTGAATCCCAACCGGGCACCTGGAAAGGTGACGGTGGGAACACATTAGTGAGCCCTTTCAGAAACTGAGAAATGAAAGGAATCTTAAAATATGAACACTCCTCAGACGAGCGCTTAAATATGGACAGCGCCGCCAGGAACCCTTTAATGGTACCCACTTGCAGGCCCTTGTGGGCTAACGAAAGCAAAAAAAGACATAACTACAGGAATGGCACATGAAAAAGGATCCACATTCTTAACCCTGCACCAGTCGCAGAACTTTCCCCACCGCAACGGTTGTTTGTTGTGGGCCTTCTGGCCGAAAGCAACACCTCCATCACGTCTTCAGGGAGGTCCCAATCCTTATACCTCAACCTGTCAGAAGCCAAGCATGAAGGTTGAGCGACCGACCTCTGGATGGAGAACCTGACCCCCTCCCACTCCCATGAGAGCATATCGTCTCGGTAGGGAAGACGGCGTGGAGGGCAGATGGACATGTCGAGAAGGTCCAGGTTCCACGTTCTCCTGGCCCATGCCGGAGCAATGAGGATCATTCGGGAAACGAACCTCCGTAACTTCTGCAACACTTTCGGAATGACAGGGACTGGAGGAAACGCATACAGCAGTGGGAAGGACCACTCCACCATGAGCGCGTCCACTAAGGGTCCTCTTGGAGGAAATTCCCGCAAGCAGAATCTTTCGCACTTCCGGTTGACACTGGTGGCAAAGAGATCTACTTGTGGGGTCCCCCAAAGGGCGATCTACAGGAGAGTCACCTGAGCCAGCTCCCACTCGTGAGAGACTGTGCTCTGCCTGCTCAGAGCGTCCACCACCTTGTTTTCGTCTCCGGCCAGATGAACTGCCGAGATCGTAATTTCCTGCTGGATGGCCAAGAACCAGAGCTGCATCGCCTCTCTGCACAGAGGGAGAGTCCCTGCCCCCGCCCCCTTTTTGTTGAGGTAGTGCATGGCCACTGTGTTGTCCATCAGAATCAGGACATTCTTCCCCCGTACAGACGGCACAAAAGCCTTCAGGGCTAGCCTGACAGCCCGAGCTCTAACAGATTGATGTGGAGTCTGGACTCAGACAGAGACCAACAACCGCTGACTGTCAACTCATTGGCATGAGCTCCCCCTCCCTTGAGGAACGCGTCCGTCACGATCGTTACCGCCGGCCAGGGTAGCCAAAATGGAGCCCCCCTCAACAGACTGCCTTCGACGGCCCACCACAGAAGATCCTGGGGGACCGAGGGCGGCACCTGAACTGGGTCCGACATCCTGCCGGAGGACTGCGACCACTGCAGCCCATTGCAGAGATCTCATCCGCAACCTGGCCTCTGGCACCAGTAGAATGCAGGATGCCATGAGGCCGAGCAACCTCAAGAACTCGAACGCCGGGAGACTCTGGGCCTGTTGAAACTTGTGCACCATCTGCAGAATGTGATGAACCCTCACCTGGGGAGGCGAACACTTCCCCAGGGATATGTCGAGCACTGCTCCGATGTACTGGAGCCACTGGGTAGGTGTCAAGTGGGACTTCTTGAGGGAGAAGCCCAGTTTGTGAAGGGATTGGCCGTTGACTGACAGATGATCCCCGACTTGCACGCGAGAGGTCGCCCTGATCAACCAATCGTCCAGGTAGGGGTAGACGTGAATCCCTCTTTCCTGAGATACGCTGCCACCACCACCATGAGCTAGGTGAAAACCCTCAGGGCGGAGGTCAATCCGAACGGCAGGACCCGAAACTGAAAATGCGAGTCGCCAACCGCGAACCTCAGGTACTTCTCGTGCTTGGGATGAATCGGCACATGAAAGTAAGCATCCTTGAGGTCGAGAGACACCAACCAGTCCTGAAGTTGAAGGGCCTGGAGGACTTGAGAAAGAGTAACCATCTTGAAATTGTCCTTCCTGAGGAGCTTGTTCAAACCACATAAATCTGGGTCTCAATCCCCCATCCTTTTTCAGAATCAAAAAATATGGGGAATACCATCCCTTGTTCCTCTCCGCTACAGGCACCAGTTCTATGGTGCCTTTCTCCAGCAGGGATATGATTTCCTGCGCAAGGGGCGGATCTGGGCTCTTGAAAGAGATTCCCTGGTGGATTGTCGTGAGGCCTCTGCCGGAAAGGAAGACAGTAGCCGTGGGCTATGATCTCCAGAACCCACACATCTGAAGTAATGGCACGCCATTCTACAAGATGCTTCGCCAGCCTTCCCCCAACCGGCGAACCATGGGATATGGCCTCATGACTGAGCTGGAGCGGCTGCGGCAGTGCCGAGGGCAAAGAGGCAACTGCCCGAGCGGCTTTGGCACCTCGAGTACCTCGTTTTCCACCTCTGGTACTCTTACGTTGGCCCCTTTGACTGCCAGCTCCGCTCAATCTACCAAAGGAAGAGTAGTATCGAAAGGAACCTCCCCTCCATTGCTGTCCCCTAGGACAAAAAGGCGCAGGTTGACGTACTGCAGCACTCAGACTTTGCTGCAGCTTTGGAGGTCTGCAACCTCTCAAGGCTCTCGTCAGCCTTGCTGCCAAAAAGATGTACACCATCAAAGGGCATGTTGAGAAGCCGGGCTTGTACGTTAGGAGCAAACCCAGACTTCCGCAACCAGGCAAACCTGCGCATCACGGCCTTCGGGAATATGTTCAGCTGCCAACGATACACAATTCCATAGAGTGTGAGTGAAACATGCTAAGGCACACACGGAGTTGGCTGCCTGCAGAGCCATACCCCCTGAAGAAAACACTTTCTTCGCCCAACCGTCAAAACATTTGTCGTCCCCATCAGGAGGGATGGTAGGGTACAACGCCTGTTTTGCTGGGGCCATAGCCACCTGCACCACCAAACTCTCCGGAGTGGGATGCCTAGTGAAGTAGCCGTGGTCGCTAATGGCTGGACAGTATTTTTTCGGCAACGACTTGCTCACAGCTGGGAGACTCTCCAGAGCAGTCCAAGCCGCTGCCAACCTTCTCTGTAAGGCCATATGAAATGGCAGCACCGGATCAGTGGGTGGACCTTGGTCAAGGATATCTGTCAGGTCATCCTGCAGAAAATCCATTGGTGGCGCAGACCACCACAAGTACTCGATCACCCTCGACATAAGGCGCCTGTACGAAGATTCTGCATGCGTACCAGGCTCAGGCCGGCCAAACTCAACCTCCGGGGAGGTATCAAGACCACTGGCATCGTGCAAAGACTGACGGAGGTCTTCCAACTGGCTATGACCCGACACTAGGTCGTCGGGAACCTCACCAGGAACCAAACCTTCCTCAGACCCTTCATCCACCTCAGAGATGTAATCCAGAGGCTGAAATAAATCCCTGGATGAGGGCACAGAAAAAGGCTCAAAGCAGGCCTCACTGACTTCCTCAGGGCCTTCCTCCGAGTTTCCACCAATGCACGGGCTACCTTCGGTAAAGCCTCCACAAAAGGAGTCTAGGGTGCCGATGGAATCTGCGTCGACGACGAGCGAGGTGCCGACGGCTTCGACACAGTCCTCGAAGCCGGAGCCCCGAGCGTGTCCTTCGACAGCCTCGGCGCTGATGGCGTCAAAGACTTACTCGGAGAAAGAGCCTCGAGAGAGTCCCTCGACGGACATGGCACTGACGTCTTCTTAGAAGACCTCACAGGCTACGACGGTCTTGAGGGTGTCGAGGACCAGGACTTGGACCTGGAGCGGGCATGGCGAGAGTGATCTACCTTGTCCGATCGGGACCGCAACGGCGCGCGATTATCAAGACAACCGCCCGAGGCCGAAGGCGTGCGAGCGGTGGTCCTAGCGCGTTCCTTGCCAGCTTCTTTCGAAGGCGCGGACGGCACGGAGCCCTGCGACTTGAAAATCGCCATCATTTCACTACGAAATGAGTCCCATTCCGCAGGAGAGGAATGCTTGGTAGGACAAGCTACCCGCCGTCTGGCGGAGTCCTCGGACGAGGACGGGGAAGGCGACCGGTGACGGCACTTCCGCGAGTGCCAAGAAGAGGTAGAGGAATGGCAGGAACCACTCCAGGACCGAGACCCCCTGGACTTACGGCGACGCGGAGAGTTGCCCCTCCAATCATTGGTCGAAAGCCCAGCGGATTTCGACTTTCGGGGTTTGGAAACCCTACCTACAGATCGCTTCTTCTTCCGCTCCCGCAAGGCCTTGGACGTCAAAGACTGGCATTCGTCACAGTCATCGGTGGCGTGGGCCTCGCAGAGGCACCAGAGGCAGCCGTCATGCGGGTCTGTAAGCGACATCTTGGAACCGCAGTCCCGACACTTCTTGAATCCCGACCGCGGGGTAGATGACGAAGACATGATATCTTCACAAACTTCAAGTTCGAAGAACCGATAGAAATCAGAAGAACCGAGGCGCGCCGAGATCTCCGAAGCGAACAAGTTCACGGAAAAAACAAAACTGAGGCTACGGGCGTTGTGCATCCTACTTACAACATCCAGTGACGTCGGCTCGACAGATGCCCTCGAGGACAGATTATCGACGACATCGACGCAGACGCCGTAAATTTTCTGAAGCAGCACAGCTGTGGTGATTTCCCGTCATAGATGTGGAATACATCGGGGGAACCAATCCCTTCGAAACACAAATGCTGTACCCCGGCTGGGCCAAAAGCCAGAATGAAAAGAATCAAGAAACTCTGTGTCCTCCAAAAAAGAGCAAAGCAAAGAGGTGACCATGGACTTCAATAATTTAATCGGGAAAGAAAGCAAAGAAATAAGACAAAATTAGAAGCGAGCACCAGATCATGATTTTTTGTTTAAGGAGAGGAATGACCAATGCATGTTTAAGCATAAGGGGGGGACAATACTATTAGAAAGCGAAGCGTTCACAGCCTACACATTGTACAATCTGTACAGAAGGTGAAATAGAGGAGATCTCTTTAAGGATCTCAAGCGGAATCCGGATTTAACATTTTCCAAAAATACCAACTTTATATTATAGAAGTGACTACCGAGCTGATGTTCAGCTCGCTCCTTAAAAATTCTTTTGGGAGGGCTTGGGTAGAATAAAAGTCTAATGCATCCCGACTATTTTCTCCTACTCTTACTTTATTAGAGGCCCAGACTTCTGCCCCATATAATAGCTTTGTGGTTATGTTTGCCTTAGAAACCTTAATAAGTGACGCAATGGAATATCCTGCATTTTTGGCAAAATGTTTAATGCCACCTAGCTGTTGTTCCGCTGTCACTGCTAGCTGTTCTAAATGCCTCCACCAGGTCAGTTCATGATAAATGGTGACCAAGGTATTTAAACCTGTTCACACATTCTATTAGTGCCCAATTAAATCCCCATTTTAAACATTAACCAGATTTTTTCCCAGGTTTCCCAAGTCATAATCTTGGTCTTTGTGGAATTGATTTTAAGATTATGCGAGCTGGCAAAATCTGGTTATTTTGCTATTAGGGCTTGCAAGCCTCTTGGTGTGTTATTCATTAATAGCAGGTTGTAATATTTGAATTTGTATTTCTTTTATTTATATAGCGTGCCTGGCCCGGGGACAGCAGGGTGCTAAACTTGCGGTTGGAATATCCTAGCCAATTTATACGCAGGTCTCCAAGGTCCAGGGGATATGCCGGAGCTCTATTCAAATAGTCCGACAGGTCTGCTAAGTAAAGGTGGAAAAGCAAAGGTGCCAATATGCACCTTTGTTTTAAACCATATGTGTTTGAAAAGGAGAACGTAAGATTCCCCCAGCTGGTCTGATCTTACTCTTACTGAGGTGTTCTGATATAGGCACACAATTACATTCAGGAGTCTGCCCAGCATGTCCCAATTAATACGTTTTTTTCCAGAGCATATTCATAGCCACAGTATCAAGTGTCGCTCTGAAATCAATGTAAGCAACATAAAATGTCCTGTCGGTTAATTTTACAAGCTCTGTCAATAATGGCAGTACATGAGTTTTTAGTGAAAGGAAGAGCAGCCCCCCAAACTGCGGATTTCCAAAGGATGACCCACAGAAGTACTGACCCAAACAGCAGTATCATTGGCCAGCCCCAGATAGCACTACCGTAGGCAGGATTATGTGCCCAATGCAAACCCAATTCGAAAGTGGGGAGGTGGAGGGTGTCTGTTCAAAAGATAAGTGATCTCAGGCCTCTGAACCACTAGAAAGTTCAAAACATGCCTAGAAGATAGTAAATCGCCAGGGAAGACATGCCTCACTGTTGTCGCTGTGCAGGATCATCGGGTTGCAGGTTCAAGAGCAATCACTGCAGGTCAAATCTAGGCTCCTGTGAAGAACTCTGACAGTATGGGGGGGGACACCAAGATTCGGCCTAACAATGAAGATTCCCTTCAGTGATCTTCAACGGATGCACATATCACATTGGCCCAGGAAAGGGATAGGAGGGACTCAGTGGCAGGACTTCGGTCTTCCAGCAGGCTTGTTTCCTAGTGGAGGGCAGCAGACCTGATTTCCAGTGTCCAGCAGAACCTCAAGTTTGGCTCCATATATCCAAAATCCGGGCTGGGGGCGACAATAGCCCTGCAATAAGGACACTTGCAACATTCAAACTTTGGCGGTGGATGTCCCTCCTAGAATCTGCCCATCAAAATACAAGCCTCTGGAGCAATGCGGATTCAGGTCAAACAGCCCCCTCTCCTACCAGCTAACACACACAAAGGGGTACAATCACAGGTTTCTTGTACAAAGCCTGCCAAAGGGCATCAGGAAATGGACCCTCTCACCTGGCAACACATCACATTATGAGAATGGAAGCCAAAAACAAAGGAGAGCAGTCTCCCCACATTGGACCTTAGGAAAACAGTAAAGTGTCTCCAAAACCACAGTTAATACAGTAGATGAGTGAGATGAACAAGTTACTTACCAACTGGTAATGTTCTTTCGACTGGATGTTCCTCCAACGTATTCCACATCTTTGACATGTAATGTCCACAGCTGTGGACTTTGGAAACTTTTCCAGCACAGGGTGTCCTGCGTCGATGACGTTGGGTCGGTATCCCTCAAAGGCCTCCGTCAAGGGCGACATCACCCAATGTTATAAATAGGACGCACGGCGCCCGTAGCCTCAGTTTAAGATTTTTCCCTCAGAACGTGTGGCACCAGTCTCATGCCTGCTTGACTGCACATAGCCTTGCGGAAACGAAAGCTGCAATCGCATAGGACATTCTCCAGAGGGGCAGGCTGGGAGGGCGATGTGGAATACATTGGAGGAACATCCAGTCGAAAGAATGTTACCAGTTGGTAAGTAACTTGTTCTTCGAATAGACTGTGTCCTCCAACATATTCCACGTCTTTGACAGACTCCCAATACAGTACCAGTAAATGGAGGAGGGAAAAGAATTTAGATTACCCAATCAGATTGCGGAATAAAGAACCGCCTTTCCAAAGGCCATATTCTGACCATGGATTATATCCAGGGAGTAATGTTTAACAAAGGTGTGGATTGAAGCCCATGTGGCTGCATCACAAATATTCCTAATAGGTACCCCCCGCTGGAGGACTGTGGAAGTAGCCACGCCCCTGGTGGAATAACCTTCAGGAGGGTCCTTACCCGCCAATCAGTAACACTCCGTAATGGTGAGGATAATCCACCTGGACAAGTTCTGTTTGGTAACAGCCTGGCCCAATCGGTGTCCAGTATATCCTACAAAGAGTTGATCGTCCACTCTGACCCTGGACATCCTAGAAATGTAAAAGCTCAGAGCTCTCCTAGGATTCAACCGATGGAGTCGCTCCTCTTCCTTATCAGGAGGAGGAGGGTAGAAAGATGGAAGAACCACCTTCTGACTCAAATGAAATTCAGATACTACCTTAGGTAGAAAAGAGGGACGTACCCGCAGTACAACACTGTCCTTGTAAAACACAGTAATGGGTGGCTTAGATGAAAGTGCCTGCAATTCACTCACTCTGCGAGCGGACGTACCCGCAACCAAGAACACAGTCTTAAAGGACAGTAAACTCAAAGGACACGAGTGCAAAGGTTCAAACGGAGCACCCATGAGAAATTTCAAAACCAAATTCAAATCCCAAACCGGTACCTGGAAAGGAGACGGCGGGAACACAGTCAGTCCTTTAAGAAATTGAGAAATCAAAGGAATCTTAAAGTAAGAACATTCTTCAGACGAGCGCTTAAAAATAGACAGCACCGCCAGGTAACCCTTAATGGCTCAATCCGGAGCAATGAGGATCATGTGGGAACCGAACCTCCGCAACACTTTAGGAATGACGGGGACTGGCGGAAACGCATACAGCACTGGGAATGACCAATCCACCACGAACGAGTCTCCTAAGGCTCTTGGAGGAAATTCCCTTGAGCACAATCTCTCGCACTTCTGGTTGACAATGGTGGCAAAGAGATCCACTTGCGGGGTTCCCCAAAGGGCGAAGATCTCCTGAAGGACTTCCTGAGCCAACTCCCACTCGTGAGAGATCGTGCTCTGTCTGCTCAGAGCGTCCGTCGCCACATTTTCATCTCTGGCCAGATGAACTGCTGAGATCGTAATTCCCTGCTGGATGGCCCAGAACCAGAGCTGCATTGCCTCTGCACAATGTGAGTGACCCTACCCCCCCTTCTTGTTGAGGTAATGCAAGGCCACTGTGTTGTCCATCATGATCAGGACACTCTTCCCACGTACAGATGGCAAAAAAGCCTTCAGGGCTAGCCTGATGGCCCTCAGCTCCAACAGCTTGATGTGGAGTTTGGACTCCGACAGAGACAAATGACCACTGGCGGTCAAGTTGTTGGCATGAGCACCCCATCCTGTGAGGGAAGCATCCGTCACCACAGTCACCTCCGGCCACAGTTGCCAAAACGCCCCCCCCCCCCTCATCAGGTTCCCTTTGTTGGCCCACCACAGAAGATCCTGAGAGAGAGAGTGGAAACTGAATGGGATCCGGAAAACTGCGACCACTGCATCTTGAGGACCCACTGCAGGGATCTCATATGCAGCCTGGCCTCTGGCACAAGAAAAATGCAGGATGCCATTAAGCCGAGCAACCTTAAGAATTCGAAAGCCGGGAGATACTGGACATGTTGAAACTTGTCCATGTGATGAGCCCTCACCTTGGGAGGCGAGCACTTCCCCAAGGACGTGTCTAACACAGCCCCGATGTGGGAAGGTATCAGGTGTGACTTCTTGAAATTGAGGGAGAAGCCCAGCCTGTGGAGGGTGCGGCGGGTGAGACCAAGATGATCCAACGCTTGTCGGGAGAGCGTGCCCAGATCAGCCAGGTAGGGGTAGACGTGAATTCCCCCCCTCGTCTGAGGTACACTGCCACCACCACAACCATTAGCTTGGTGGAGACCCCCAGGGCGGAGGTCAATCCGAACGGCAGGACCCAAAACTGAAAGTGCGAGACACCAGCCGCAAACCTAAGGTACTTTCTGTGCTTGGGATGAACCGGCATATGAAAGTAAGCATCCTGTAGGTCCAGAGACACCAACCAATCCTGAAGTTGAAGGGCCTGGAGGACCTGAGAAAGAACAACCATCTTGAACTTGTCCTTCCTGAGAAGTTTGTTCAACCAATGCAAGTCCATGATGGGTCTCAATCCCCAGTCATACCATCCCTTGTTCCTCTCCGCTACAGGCACCCGTTCTATAGCGCCTTTCTCCAGCAGGGTTAAAATTTCCTACGCAAGGAGCGGATCCGGAAGCTTCAAAGTTTCCCCGGTGGATTGTCGTGAGGCAGCTGAAGGTAGGGAAGGCAGTAGCCGTGGGCTATGGTATCCAGAAACCACGCATCTGAAGGAATGGCCCGTCATTCTTCGAGATGCTGAGACAGTCTGCCCCCAACCGGCGAACCATGGGACATGGCCTCATGACTGTTTGGAAGCGGCTGCGGCAGTGTCTGAAGGCAAAGAGGCAGCTGGCTGAGCGGCTTTGGCACCACGATTTCCCCGACCACCACGGATACTTTTTTGCTGGCCCCTTTGACTGGCGGCCCCTCTGGTTCTACCAAAGGAGGAGTAGTAACAAAAAAAACTTCCCCTCCATTGTTGTCCCCTAGGATGAAAGGCGGAGGTTGACGCACAGCTGCGCTTAAAGATTTAGCCGCAGCTTTCGAGGTCTGCAACCTCAAGGCTCTCGTCAGCCTTGCTGCCAAACAAATGTACGCCATCAAAGGGCATGTTCAGAAGACGGGTCTGCACATCCGGAGCAAAACCCGACTTCCGCAACCACGCAAATCAGCGTATAACGGTGCTCGCAGCCATGGATCAGCTAACGCTGTTGGCCGTATCCAAACCCGACTGAAGGGATTCACACATGGCAAACTTGCTGTCTTGCACAAGAGCAAGGAACCCATCCCTTTCTTCCCCCTCGGGAATATGCTCAGCCGCTAATGAAACGGTGCCACAGTGTGTGCGAGAACCTTGCCAAGGCACAAGTGGAGTTGGCCGATTTCAAGGCCATGCTCCTAGCAGAAAATGCCTACCGAGCCCAACCGTTGAAGCACTTGTCGTCTCCATCAGGAGGGATGGTAAGGTACGGCACCTGCCTCGAGGTGGCCGTAGCCGCCTGAACCACCAAACTCTCAGGAGTGGGTTGAGTGGATAAATAGCTGGGGTCGCTAACGGAAGGGCGGTACTACTTTGTCAAAGATTTACATCCGGAAGGGATTCCGGGGACTACCAAACAGCTGCCACCCTTTTCTGTAAGGTGAGATGAAACAGTAACACCGGGTCAGAAGATGGACCTTGATCTAAAATGTCCGTTAGATCATCCTGTACAAAGTCTTCAGGAGGACTGGACCAGCCCAGATACTCCAAGACCCTAGCCATGAGCTACCAGTATGAAGACTCTGCATGAGCCACAGGCTCAGGCCTACCAAATGCCACTTCTGGCGAATTGTCCAACCCACTGGCGTCATGAAGGATTTGCCTCAACTCCTCCATTGACTGTCTCCAGAAAAAACTGGAGCCACATCAAGTTCACCAGGGTCCTCAAAATCAGACCTTTCTTCCTCTTCATAAATGTCATCCAGAGGGAGTTGAAACCCTGACCTGGGGACAGAAAAGGGCCTGGAGTCCAAGACTGGCCTCACAGACTTCCCAGTAGCCTTCCTAGGAGGAGCCACGAGATCAGGGTACTCCACAGACAAATTGCGGGCAAAAATACCCAAAAGCGTCAATGGCGCCAAAGGCTTCGACGTCGAGAGTTCGACAACCTCCGAAGTTGTGATTGCCGAAGGCGCAGTGGGCTGATAAGACGGCAAAGCGTCAATGTTGAGTCGGATGGACACGGCGCCGACTGAGTCGCCGCCGGCTTCGAGCCCTTAGCAGGTTGCAGTTGAGACTAGGACCGAGACCTGGAGGCACGTCTTTCCTGAGCCTTGTCCGAGCGGGACCTCGAAGGTTCACGGTGCGAGACGCGTACACGAACCTCAAGGCATGCGAGCCACGGTACGAGACCGTTCCTTGCCGGCTTCTTTAGAAGGCGCAACCTGAACTGTGCCCTGCGAGTGGAATATCGCCAACATATGCTCCTTAAAGCCAGACCATTCCTCCAGAGTCAAGGACTTCGCCGGGCATGCCACTTTCCTCCAGGCACCATCCTCCGAGGAGGACTGGGAGGGCGACCGGTGACTGCACTTCCTAGAATGCCACACAGTCAGAGGGATCAAAGAAAAAGACATCTCAACGATGATAACACACGAGGTGCGCCGAGTTCCACGAAGCAACAGGTTGACAGAAAAAAAACAGAACTGAGGCTATTTATAACATCCGCTGATGTTGCCCTCGGCGGAGGCCTTCGAGGGACATCGACCTGACATCATAGACGCAGGACGTCCTCTGCTGAAAAAGTTTCCGAAGTGCACAGCTATGGACATTACATGTCAAAGATGTGGAATACGTTGGAGGACACAATCCATTAGAATAAGTCTTACTCACTGTTAGGGAGAATTCTCTGAAAAGGCCAATTTCCCAAACCTAGTGAGTCCCCCAGCAGCTTTGCTGGATTTTTGGGGTTTATTTTTTTCTCCTGCTAAGAGTGAGACTCTTTCTCCCACTTTTAGGCATGATTTGAGAATGTCCTTTGACTTTGTGATGTGTTTTATGGGCTATGGGGTCTTCTACTCCATAGGGCTTCATGTGTTTTTGTTAAGTGGGTTACACAGCACCCTCAGTGCAGTAACACAGGGGTGCCATACTGACCCCCAAACAGACTCCATACCCTGGGACTGACTATTGTCTCCCAGGGCATGTAAAGTCACCATTGACTTTACTAGTCTTAAATTGTGAACAGAACCAGTACAAACCATCATATTGTGGAAGTGCTGGTAGGGGTAATTCGATTGCCCCTGGGTCTGTTTTTCAAGGGGGCACTGTCCAGTCCCCCCTTGTCAAGTTTCTGGCTGGTGGCAGTGGTTACCACGCAAAATATTCCACCGGAATATTTCCTATGGGATTTTCCCATTCATTTTAAACGCACCACTTTTTTGGTGCAATGTTAAAGATACTGCCGGGTTATTTAATATTTATTCCCCGGTTGGGTCTTTTTGCCAGGACTCTGTTTTAAAATGGCGTTTGTGTTCGCCTCTAACTCCAACCCAAGTCGAGCCCTTTGTTCCACTTTTGGCGGGCTTCTGCACAGAAGCCCCCAAAAGTGGTGCCACTCTGTCTGGGTCTACAGGATGTGTGGGAGGGGGAATATGCACCCTGGACGGAGGAGTTGCCTTGGCAACTCAAGCCGCACTCTTGTGTGATTGGCCCAGTGGTGAGCAGCCCACCTCACCACTTAGCATGTTTGATTGACAGCTTGGCTGATGAATGGGGGTTTTGCTGCATAAAAGCAGGGCTTTGGGACTGGAACTTCAGAAGTCGCCACATGACCTAAAGAATCCGAAGAGGGGAGAAGCTGAGCCATCTACAACGACGACACCACTGGTGGAGCCCTGCTGTACGAAACTCACCACTTTCCCGACGACAGAGAAGATCTTCTTCCAGGAGAGTCTTCTTCCCTTTGAGCTGGTAGGACCAACCAGTTCACCTTTTTCGCCTCCTGGATCGTCTCGTGGTCGAATCGCCCATGCCAAGCACCCTGCTGGCCGGATAGCCACGCTTCACCACTACCGCGAATAAAAGGGTAGTACCTTTTAACCGGGAAATTCTGCGGCTGGTTTCTTCCCTGGCAGTGCAATGACCTCCAGCTTTCCTCCACGTCGAGATCTTCTCTTCCCCTGGATGAAGCACCGACTTGCACCCGCTGCTAGGAACAACTGCCCCCGCTGGAGCTTTCTCACCATTTCAGGTACTGTGTCCCGCCTGGTCTCCCTTGCAACAGACTGTTCAAGGTGTCCCGTAAATCCTGGACTCTCTATCCTGGGGTGACCTCGGACCCGTTAATATTACCTTTCTATCTTGATCCGACTTCTTTTTGACTTTCCTGCAAAGACTTTTAGTGTATTTCCACTGTGTGATCTTGGGCACATTCCGCTTGCTCTCTCCAAGAGTGGGCCTGGCCTATGAACTTTTTGCTCTACAGTAGACCCTGCCTTTCTTCACTTGCTGTGGTTCTTTAAAAGTATTGGTATTGTGCTTTTTTCCTATTTCTGCCTTTCCTCTCCCTTTTTAAATAATTATTGGAGTGCCATCTATGGTTACACGCTCACCTCTGTTGTGCTAAATAAGTGGTGTACTAACCTAGACTTGTCAAATAATGAGGGAGGTGTATATACTTCTAGTGACTGTGTTTTGAACTTGCTTGACATATTAGTGCCAGTGTATTTTTACAAGTGTGTTTTTAAATAAATAATAATATACTTTTATACCAAAGCTCTGGTCAGTGTTTGCTTGTGCTCATGTATTTTTTTAGCCCTATTGTGTATACTCTATATACTGCCTAACTCTTCTTGAGAGAAGTCGACTGCTCAGCCACAGCTACCAGGTAAATCTGGGTGGTACAGACTGCTACCAATTGGGTTTTCTGCCAACACCTGTAGTCTTAAACTTTTTGCAGTGGTCCCTAAGGGAACTGCACAGGTTTCTGCCTAACACTCACCTTCAAAGTTAATGAAAAAAATCCCCAGGACACCTGCAGTTGTGCTAGGAGGCTCAGGACAGATGTAATGAATTGCAAAAAAGAAAAATCTGCCTCGGACAATGTTGGCTGCAGCACCAGTCCACAGGCAGGTCTCTGGCAGTCCTTCAGCTTCAGATACTTGAATCCTATGATCGACAATCTCAAATGACCAAGTCCTCTCCTTTTATGCAGATTTCAGGCAGAGGTCTGCCCTAGTCTACCTACGGAAGAGACATGCAACAGGTGGAGACTGTCCACAAGGGATTGTCTGCAACCTCAAACCTGCCCAGCAACTAAGCATATGTAACCCCCCCGCCCCACTGCCCTCCGTAGAAAGTGGGTCTTTTCTATAAGACAGGTGTTCCTACAAAACAATTAGATAGTACAGTCCAGGATTCACCCGGGATGCACACAAAAAAAGAAGGTCCGCTTGCCACGTGTGCTGTGCTTAGGACCGTTCAAATGCTTTGGCATACCACTAAATGTTGGTGTCTCACTGGGAGCTCTTTCCGTGAGCCCTCCCAAACTCCTCAAAGATGCATATTCTGTGCCACAAACTCAGGCCGGCCTTCCGAGACCACTCATCCCTAATGGCAGTATCGGAGGCGGATTTTGGTGCCAAGGGTTCTGAAAGCTCCAGAGAGCGCACTGGAATTATAAATTATTTGATGGCCAGTGGTGGCAGGTGAATATCTTTAGTGCAGGGGCATTCCATTTTTTAATGATGGATTTCTAGAAACATCCCCTGGGGCGAGGATTTTAGGAGGCCGCCCTAAGATGTATGGGGCCATGAGCCCAGAAAGTCACAATGACCCAAGTTTTCTACAGGAAAGGTATTTCAAAACTGATGCAGTGGGCTATGGTGGTGAGTAAAAGTTCTTAAAGTAAGCTATTTACTTCAAATCAGGCAAGTACCCCACTCATAAGTTAAGTCACAGGACAGAAACCTTGACCCAGGTTTAACAAAGGCCAGGCAAAGGGAGTTTAGGGAGTAGGGCTCTCCACCCAATGTTTACCTACGGGAGACCGGGAGGGACAAAAACATATGTTCAATTACCCCAACCCCCCCCCCCCCAAACCCACCCAACCCCGCCCTGGATGCCAATTCTTCCAGGTCTTTGGGGATTCATTGGGTCCCCAATCTTTTGTCATTGGTTCGGGCGAGTGGAGTCCAAGGATCACAGGTGCAGAGATTACTTTTCGTGTTGGGAGCTGGCCATGGTTCTCAACAGACCATTGCAACTACTTGAAGAACCACAAACGAATAAATGATGCAGACCTCAACAGTGCAGACCCTTCAGGACACCTCACAGGATTGCAGAAGGACGGTTTCAGCTGAGGTCACCACAGTCAGGAGGCGAGGCAATCTTCCAGTGGTGAACACAGGAGCAGCCCCAGCTCAGCTTCCCTTGCAGTGAGAAGGTGAAATTGTGAGGACAGGCGACTTATGGCATAAGCTGAAGATCCTCCTGCTCAGAATAGTGACTGATGCAGCGTGGTCGCCTCAAAGGAGCAGTTCAGTCCACCGAATGGCCAGGGACACTTCTGAAGGCTTCCAAGGTGTGGATCCGGGAGAAGAGATCAAGACAGATTGTTCCCACTGGTCCAAGGTTGAAGCACCAACTAGGATCTTCTGAGATCAAGCAGAGGAGCAAATCACTGCAGTCAATGCAGGTCTGCTGCAGGGGTCCTCATGTTCCAATGACGATCTGCCAAATAGATACAGGAGCCCTTTTTTTAATCCAGGATTAAGGCTGGGAGCTAACCCACGCACCCTAATGGAAAGGATCTGCAACATTCAAAGAGCCCAGGGTTTTCCAATACTTTACAACCACTGGTCATCACTTCCGTCCTGCCAGACTATCAGGCACGAGAGGATGTGGACTGGGACAGTCAGTCCCAGCCCCATCCTCTTTCTCACACACAAGATGACATACATTACTCATCGTAATTGTATTTCTGGTGTTTGCATCTGCTTAGATTCACATGCTGTGCTTAGAGTCCGACCTCTAGTGATAATCGTGGAATAATGCATTTTCTTTCTCGAGATCAAAAAGGGACATCGACATGGGCGTGATTGTTACACAATCCCCAACGTGGCGTGTAGTGTACCCAAGATCCTTCACGCGCAGAGGTCCTCCTGTGTTTTTGTTCTGCCATGAAAGATCCCGATAGGATGTGGGAGTACAGAAGAAAAGAAGGTGTAAGATATCTATGCTCCTTCAGCTCCAGGAGGGGAGGAAGGGTGGGCGCATGTGAATTTAAGCAGATACAAGCACCAGAAATACGATTATGGTGAGTAATTTATATCTTCTGATGCTTGGAAATCTGCTTAGAATCACAGGCTGTGCATAGACCAGCAAGCAGTAAAAGGAGATGGTGGGATGTGTGAAGGAACAGTACCAAAATAGATGTCTTAACACTGCATGACCCACCTGAGAATCAGTCTTAAGTGTGTATTTAAGCAGTAATTTTGAGTGAAAGTGTGAACAGAACTCCAGGTAGCTGCTTTGCAAATAGAATCCAGAGGAACATTTACAATATAAGCTATAGAAGCTACTGTTCCTCAAGTAGATTATTCTCCAGGCCTAAAGGGTAAATTCCTAGAAAGCGAATATTTGGATGCATTTAACAATCCATCTAGAGATTGCTGACTTGGAGACAGGGTCCCCTTCTATACCAGTGGAAACAGAGAAACAATTGGTCTGTCTTTCGTAGTGGTTTTGATTTATCAAGGTAATGCACCACTGCTTTCCTAACATCAAGTGTATGGAGGCTTCTTTCAGCCGAGTTAGTGGGATTCTGAACGCAAGTTGGAAGTTCAATGGATTGGTTCACGTGGAACTTGGAAATGAATTTAGGTGCAAAGCGGGGTTGTGTGCATAATGTGTTTATCCTTTTGAACGGTAACAAATGGGTCTTGAACTGAGAGAGCCTGCAGTTCACCAAACCAAGTCTCCTAATAGAGGTAATAGTCACCTGAAAAGCAGACTTGTAAGTGAGAGCCCTTAGCTTTGTGCATTGCTTCAAAAGGAGGCCCCATCAGTCTTGTAAGAACAAGATTCAAGTCCTACCCAGGTGCTGGATTAGAAATAGGAGGGTTAAGTCTTTTAACCCATTCCATGAATACCTTAATCACTGGGACTTTTCTCTAAAATGTAGTGTAATCAGAAATGGTAGAAAGGTGGGCCTTTAGTGAGTTGAAAACAAGTTGCGTGTAAGGATGCATGGTATCAACTGTAAGACACAGTTCAAGGGTGTTTACTGAACTTTAAAAAGGGTTTGATAAACGCCTATCTAATCCTAAATCTACAGATAAAACAGTCCCAGTGGTTTCTTGTCAAAATAAAATGACCTATACAAAAAAAAAATGACTGCCAATCCTTACCTCTAAATACAACTAGTGTAGGGAATATGTTATGACAAAGAGAAAGAAGTGTTCAAAATGATATGTCAGAATGTTCAGGCCGTTTTGCCTCCCTTCCGCACGTTTTTAGCACAGGACAAGGCGGTTCACTCGAGCGTAGCACACTCTCTGGCTTCTTCGGCACAAGGATACAGTTCAATTACCAGCATCCAGGCATTCTGTGCCCAAGTCCCTTTACTTATCAAAGTCTCTTGATTCAGAGGGCACGATGTATTAAAACAAATGAAAAAGATATTTTCATCTTACAATACTCAATTCAGGTGATTCACTCTTCAACCTGGATCCGCCTCAGCCAGGCTCAGATTCCCCCCTTTAAAATGTTCAGAGAATTTTCTCTTTAAGGTGACTCAGGGTCACCCCCGGACTCCCCTCACCCGGGCTCAGATCCTTCCTCTTACATAATTAGTCTCCCTCAGCCGGGTTCAGAAGATATCAGTTTGTATTAACCATCGAAGACTTTCGAATGTGCACAGGGTTTAACTTGACCCGTTGCAGGACCATTTCAGTTTCACAAATCCTTTTTACATTTGCCACCTCTCAGTTGGATACCTAACCAAGACTTTCGAATGAGCACACAAGTGGCGCCGGACCACTCGGTTTACAGTATCTATCTTGGCTTCAAAAGTTCAGTCACTCATCTCCCGTTTAATTATATTCACGTCGCTTGTCACATACACTTCACACACTGTTCGCTTCAGGATTTGTCCTGTAACTCGCACCTCTGGTGCCCTGCAGGAGTGCCTGACTGTTCCGAAGCGTTGCCCCCACTGAATAGCCAGGTCAAGATGGTGACCTAAGCCACTCCTTCCCCCTATGATCCACTGAAGAGATATAGCCCAGTGAATGGTGAGGTTGGGAGGGGCCCGGTAGGACATGAGCCTCTTGTAAGATGTGCAAGGGGGTTTGAATGGATACCTGAGGGCAAGCAAGTACAGATATTCAGTATGTGTCTCCCAACTCTCCCCCCACCTCCCCTTGTGGCTCCCTTAAGTAGGCCGGCTGGCATGCAGGGGGTTGTGCTCACCGTGTTTAGAAGAGGGAGATGGTCGAAGGTGCAGGTAAGCATCCGACTACAGTTGGTTCAATGTGAGTAGTGGTCCAGACCAGCTGCCACGCACAGGATGTAGAGGTACGTCTTAGTATAGACCTGCTGTAACACTTACCTAGTCTCCGCAGGAGCGTAATGATCCAAGAGCCCTGTTGATCTGCTAAAACTGGTCCTTTAAGGGTTTTTTCCTGTCATGAAAGTGATAACAAGGGGGGAGAAACTGTAATTAATAAGAATGGTAAATTCTACAAGGGCTCTCTTCTGCCTTCCAACTTAAAAGCTCCCCCTTTACTTCTAAGGCCCACACTCTCCTCACCTGTGTTTTGTGTTTTAGGAGCTCTCCATCCTGCAATCACACAGGGGTGCATAGATGTTGAGGTTCAGAAGACTAAGATGCTGTTGAACTCTGATAAATCTCTGAAGGTAAGTGTCTCAATATAGGATAAAAGTCTTGTCAGAACAAAGGGGTAAAGGCAGATATCTGAGGATGACAATGCATTACTTACCGTAAAAGCATTTCTGATGGTTGTATCTGCTTAGATTCACATGCTGTGCATAGGTCCGACATCCAGTGGTCACTGCGGAGTATTGCATTTTGTTTTTCGTAGTCGAAAAGGGGATGTCGACAAGGCGTGTCTGTAACACTATCCCTATAGTGACGTGCGTTGTACCCATAATCCCTCACGCGTCGAGGTCCCTCTGTTTGTATTTTTCTGCCCTGAAGGAGCCTTCTAGACGTGAGTGAGTACAGAAAAGAGAGAGATATAGAAAAGGATGTCTATGTTCCTTCCATCCGAGCGGGGAGGAAGGGTGGGCACATGTGAATCTAGGCAGATACAACCATCAGAAATGCTTTTACGGTAAGTAATGCATTGTCTTCTGATGTTTGTTAATCTGCTTAGAATCACATGCTGTGCATAGACTAGCGAGCAGTACCCGGAGTTGGAGGTGGGTTGTGAGAAGGAACAGTAGAGAAAAGATGTCTTAATAATGCTTGTCCCACCTGGGAATCAGATCTAGAGTGGGCATCTAGACAGTAGTGTTTTGTAAAGGTGTGTACAGAACTCCAGGTTGCCGCTTTGCAGATGGACTCAAGGGGAACATTTGCAATGAATGCTATGGATGCCCCCGTGCCTCGAGTAGAGTGTGGTCTTGGCTTGAAGGGTAGTTCTCTCTTAGCAAGAGAGAAACAGAGAGTGATGCATTGTACAATCCATCTAGATATAGTGGATTTTGAAACTGCATCTCCTTCTCTTCCTGCTGCCACCGAAACAAAGAACTGATTAGTCTTTCTGAGTGGACTAGTTCTTTCCATGTAACAAATGACAGCTCTGCGCACATCAAGTGTATGCAGGCTTTTTTCTCCTAGATTTGAAGGATTTTGAAAGAACGTTGGTAGTTCCATAGACTGGTTGACATGGAATTTGGAGATGAATTTCGGTGCGAACCTTGGGTGTGTGCGTAGAACCCCTTTATCTTTGTGAACTGTTACAAAGGGGTCTAAAACCGAAAGGGCCTGTAGTTCACTTACTCTCCTAATGGAGGTAATAGCGATTAGGAAAGCAGTCTTAAGAGTGAGATCTTTAAGAGTTGCCTTGTGCATGGGTTCAAAGGGTGACCCATTGAGCCTGGTGAGTACCACATTTAGATCCCAGCCAGGAGCTGGGTTTGCTATTGGAGGGTGTATTCTCTTTACCCCTTCCATGAAGGCTTTGATTACTGGGATCTTCCACCACAATACTTTGAGTTGTGAAGTGGTGTAAGCCGAAAGCGCTGCCAGGTGTACTTTAATAGAATTGAATACTAGATCTGAGTCCAGTAAATGGGTCAGGTACAGAATAATTTGTGTGGGAGAGCAGTCAACGGGGTTGATACTCTTCCCTCTACACCAGATGACAAATCTTTTCCATTTGCTAGAATAGCAGTGACGAGTGTTAGGCTTTCTGGCCTCTCGGAGGATGTCCATGCACCTCTGTGGAAGTTGTAAATGTCCAAATTCTATGACCTCAGGAGCCAGGCTGCTTAGTTCATGGTCTGAGGGCATGGGTGCAGTGTCCTGCCCCTGTCTTGTGACAGCATGTTGTACGGGCAGGGCAGTTTCACTGGAGGAGATAGAGACATCTTCAACAAGTGAGCGAACCATGGCTGTCGGGCCCACATAGTGGCCACCAGTATCATGGTAACTTTTTCCTGGTGCATCTTGTGCACTATCTTGTTGAGAAGGGGAGTCGGGGGGGAAAAGCGTAAACAAATTTCCCTGACCATGGAATCGATAGACCATTCCCCTTGGACTGGTTCTGGGGGTACCTGGAGGCGTAATCTTGGCATTGAGAGTTTTCCAGAGTTGCGAACAGGTCTATTTCTGGGAAACCCCACTGTGTGAAGACGTTGAAGACGATGTCTTCTTGTAACCGCCATTCGTACTCTACGGGCAGGGGGAAGTCTCTGCTGAGTTTGTCTGCTAGCAGATTGAGTTCCCCTGGTACATGTTGTGATAGTAGGAACATGTTGTGTTTGAGAGCCCACTTCCAGATGTTCTGGGACAGCTTGGACAGTCCTGGAGAATGAGTGCCCCCTTGCTTGTAGAGGTAGTATATGGCTGTGGTGCTGTCTGTGAGGACCATCACTGTCTTTCCTTGTAGGTGTTCCTGAAAGGCTTTCAGTGCTTTGAACACCGCTAGTAGTTCCAGCAGGTTTATATGCTTGGATGCTAAGCTCGGAGTCCACGCTCCGTGAGCAGTCTGATGGGATAGGTGAGCCCCCCCCATCCTGTAAGGGATGCGTCTGTGGTTAGAGTGGCTTCCACTGCGGGTGTGGCAAAAGTTTTCCCTAATAACAGGTTTTCTTTTGTCCACCACCGTAGCGAGAGAACCAAGGCCTGCGAGACCACCACTAGATCGTCCCATTGTCCGCTGGCCTAACACCACTGGCTGTTGATCCACTCTTGCATTGGGCGCATGCACAGGCGCGCGTGAGGTACCAAATAAATACATGACGCCATCATTCCTAGCAAGCGCATTGCTTTGCGTACCGTCACCTCTCGACCTGCCACATAATGGGGAATCTGAAACAGCATGTTTTGGACCCTCTCGTTGGAGGGGAAGACAAGGCCGTCCTTTGTTCGAATTAGAGCCCCTAGAAATTGTTCGACTTGGCTGGGGTCTAAGCTGGACTTCTTTTCGTTGATGGAGAAGCCCAGTTGGAACAAAAGGTCTACGGTCTTTTGGGTATTGGAGAAGCATGTTTCGTAAGAATCCCCTGTTATGAGCCAGTCGTCGAGGTAAGGGTATACCGGGATGGATAACCTGCGCAGGTGGGCTGCTGCCACTGCCAGTACCTTCGTGAATACCCTTGGTGCAGATGCTATCCCGAAGGGTAGTACTCTGAACTGGTAGTGTTTGTTCTCTATCTTGAACCTGAGGTATTTTCTGTGCGCTGGCAACATTAAAATATGAAAGTATGCATCTTTCATGTCCAGTGTTGTCATGTAATCCCCCTGTGATAACAGTGGGATTACTTCCTGCAAGGTCACCATACGAAACTTTTGGGATTTGACAAACTTGTTCGCTGGGCGCAGATCTAATACAGGGCGCATGGTTAAGTCCTTTTTGGGTACAAGGAAGTACACTGAATAAATACCTTCTGTTAGCTGAGATAGGGGGACAGCCTCTATAGCTTCTTTTTTCAGTAGTTCTTCTACTTCTTGTAGAAGAATGGTGAGGAGTTCCGGTGTCATGCATCGGTTCCGTGGGGGTCTGTACTTCGGGGAACCGTTGAATTCGATGCAGTGTCCGTGGGCTATGGTGGATAATACCCAGCGGTCTGACGATATTCCCTCCCATGCTGAAAGGAACGATGTTAGACGGCCCCCGACCGGTGATGCATGGGAGGGGACCCGAATCTTCGGGTCATTTGTTGGTATTGGGCGTGGAACCTTTGGGGCTGGAGCCGCGACCTCTTCCCCTGCCACGGCGTAGGCCTCTTTGACTGAACTGGGTGTTGTTACCCTGGTTAGAGGGCCAGTTGGTAGCAGAGTAAAATTGCTGTTGGTTTTGCTGCTGGCGTTGGCCACGAAAGGAGCGTCTATTGCCATAGCCGCGTCTGTTAGGGGGCCTAGAAATTTGGTCAAGAATTTTGATGGTATCAAACTCTTTCTTCGCATGTTCTAGGGCCTCATCAACTGCTTTCCCAAACAGATGTGTTTCTTCTATGGGCTTATTTATCAGGGAAGCCTGGGTTTCCGGCTTAAATCCCGAATTGCGCAGCCAGACATGGCGTTTGAGAAGTGTTCCCTCAACCAGGGAACGGCCAGCCGTCTCTGCGGCATCTAAGCAGTTCTTTACGATGCCCTGGTTTACACGAGTTCCCTCTGAGATTGTAGCCAACAGGCATGAACGCAGGGGTTCTGGTGCGTCCTCTGCTTCGCTGCGCAGCTTGCTCCACTGTGCATCTGCGTAGCTAGCTAGTAGGGAATTGTTATTTGCAATCCTAGTTGAAAAGGCGGCGGACGTCGTGATTCTTTTCCCAAGTGCGTAGAGCTTTTTGCCCGCTTTGTCAGGTGGTGCCTCACTAGTGGATAGTGGTACCCCTGCTCTTTTCCTTGCATTAGTAACTACGAGGGAGTGCGGAATAGAATGGCCTCTGATGTACAACGGGTCAGAGGGCGAAGAGCTGAAGAGCTTTTCTATCTGAGGGTTGACCCCTCTGACTAAGGCAGGATTGGAAAAGGAAGGAGTTATTCTTCTCTTTATAGAAGCCAGGAGCAGAATAGACGGACTAACAGGGGGTTTTTCTTTAATAACTTTCTCTACAAAGTCTATGTCAGGAAGAGTCTCCCCTGTGTCTATTTCAAAATGCGCTGCTGCCTTGCGCAATAGTGCATTAAGTGAAGGTTGGTCATCTATGTGAGAGGTGTTTCCAATAGGTGAATCCTTGGGAGGAGAAGGGTGAAAGACATCAGGGTCTGAGTGCACTGAGGAGGATTGCCAAGGCTGTGAGGTAGCTGTATCTTCTTCGAAAGCTCCTGCACTAGTGTAAGGATCTTCTTCAAACCCCTCTTCCCCATGTTCTTCCTCTCCACCCAAACACTCATCATCCTCGTGGAGGTATTGCTCCTCTTCCGTGAGGTCATATACGTCTGTAGAAGGGGGAAACAGCCTAGGAATTTTGACCCTAGGGCCATTCTTAGTCTTTTGGGTGTGGGTGGGTTTTGGTTTCCCAAAAACCTTTCCATTTTCTCCATACAAGAATGGAGTCTTTCAAGGGTCTCATGTGGGACCCCTGAATAGTCTAGGAGGGGGGAAATCAGTGTTGTCACCTTCAAAACGCTTAGAACGCTCCCAGAACGTCAAAGAAAGGTTTCCGTCGCCATCTGAAAAGCCCTCCGGTAGTTCCGAAGTGCCCTTAGATGAAAGGGGCAGTTCCTGGCTACTCTTATGCTTTTTCGGCATTTCTATAGCTTTTTGTGCGGTATTCGACGTTTGTTTCGTCGTCCGCTTATGTGTGTCTTCGGAAACAATTCTCGCCAGGCTCTCGACAACGAGTTTGTCAGTAGAGGACTCTGGTGTCGACGTTGCCTGCGTTACGTGTTGTTCGACGGCCGCTCTATGGAGCGTTACGTCGGATGATTTTGGGGTAGCGCCCGTGTTTGATGAAAGCCCAATCGGTGGTCGCGGCTGCGTTTGCGGGTGGGGCTTAAGACCCTTACGGTCTGAGGTAGACGCCGGAGTGCCCTGCGTCCCCTTCGGCGCTGATGGATCCTTCGTTTTCGACGAAGAAGAGCCGTGGGTTGTGTGCTTAGGCCTATGGGGTCTGTGTGCGTCCTTGTCGCCGGGGTGTTCATCCCCATGAGCAGGGCGTGAGCCGAGCCCGTCGGGGCCGGGGACGGACGTCGAGGAGCGCGAGCGCTCCTTCTGGGGGTTAATGACTTCCGTAACGGACGTCGAGTTATCACCCTCCTCGTCACTTTCTGTAACAGCGGCGGCGGGTGAGGAAACTGACTTCGACATAGCGTAGTACGCCCACCTCTTAACTTTGCGTTCTTTAAGAGTTCTTGGTTTCAAGAGCTTACAGGCCACGCAGCTGTCCTCCTTATGATCGAGGGGCAAGCAACGATTACAGAGCTTGTGTTTGTCCTTCCAAGTGTATTTGCCCCTACAGCGTGGGCAAAACTTAAAAGGTGTCCTCTCCATAGCTGAGGCAATAATAACTGGTGAGAACAACCCCAAGGGAAATATAGGGGAGAAAGAAAGACATTCTCAAAGAGAAGATAAAAGTTCGAACCCCCACTCTCCCTACTGTATGTTGGCCAGCGAGGCCAGGCCACGTGTTCGGCAGCGCCGAAGGATCTCCTCCGTCTCTTCCCCTCCGTCGAAAACTTGCTCGGTGGAGAAACAGCTTCACAGCTAACGTCGAGGGGAGGAATCTTTAACAATATAATAAGTATAATTAAGGACCGAGGTCCGTAGTAAGTATTTGCAATGTCTCTCTAGGAGCTCCGCGTAAGGCGACCAGAGGCTGGGCGGAAAAAAACAATCTGAGGGACCTTGACGCGTGGGGGATTATGGGTACAACGCACGTCACTATAGGGATAGTGTTACAGACACGCCTTGTCGACGTCCCCTTTTCGACTACGAAAAACAAAATGCAATACTCCGCAGTGACCACTGGATGCCGGACCTATGCACAGCATGTGATTCTAAGCAGATTAACAAACATCAGAAATAAAGTTCTAAAGTTGGAAAGCTCTCACTTGCTGAATTAAATAATTTGTTTTTCCTTTTGCAGGTTCTATGAAGAATAAGCTTTAACTGAAGAAGTCAGTGTTATCAAGGGAAGACAGTGAAAACCTTTTTGTGAGGTAAGTTGGCACGCTTGCTAAAGTTGAAGCGCACAATACGGAGAGTCTTCTGTAACCTGATGAGGTTCTTTCATTGTGGTAAGTATGCACGCATATCAGAGAAAAGATCACAGCGCAAGTTAGTGTTCAAAAGACTACAGCCTTCTGTGAACTGCTTAACTGAGTTTAACTGAGTTTAACTGAGGGAAAAAACTCATTGGAGTTTCATGTACGTATGCGCGCAAGTATTTTCATTCACCTTTAATTCTATAATGTTTGTTATTTAACTTTGGTACCTTTGTATTGCAGGTCTTCAGAAGTCGGAGAAACCTCGGACTGTTGCTGCGAACAAGAGCTGATGGCTGAACTGGGAACTATAACGAAGAATTATTCTGTTGGAAGAATGCGGCGGCAGAAACTTCAGTCAGGTAAAACTAGTCTGGTCTGTAGATATTCTGTGAGCTTTTCAGGTTAACATTACTTTTCTTTTATTCTGCAGGTTCTGTGAGCTGAGCGCTGAAGCGTTACACTCAGCGGACCTAACGCGAAGCGCACGTTACTGCAGAGGTGGGGCTTACATAGCCATCAATGCCCAATGTCTGGTTACTATTGAGTTTCTAGGGAAGTCTATGGTTAAATACTGTGGATTGTGAGAATGCCAAGTTTGCCATGCTAAACCCACCTAGAGCCTACAGATCTATAAAGAATCCAGCCTGGCCTGAACTCCTGAATGTAAACCTGAAACCCTGGATGTGATCATGACAGATGCACTGTGTTCTTCCTAGAGTTTTGCAGCTTGCAGCGCAAAGTGCAGCTTTTTTGGTATTGTTCCTTGTCTGGAGGCGCAGTGTGCTGAAACAAGTCTTTCTCTCTTCCTTTCCACAGGTGCGGATCCCGCGGAATGCTGTTCCAGATTTACCGCTGCGCGAAGGATGAGTGGAGCGGCAACCCAACAGAATACCAGCCAGTTAACCGCTTGTTCTGGTAAGTAAGCTTCCAATGGTAAATTCAGGCAGGCAATGTCATTAAGGTAAGACTCTTACTGTAGTTTCTCTGTTTCCGGAGCTGCAGTTGCCGTGGACCCCGATGGGTGAGGATTCCAAGTAAGTATCAAGACTGAGGCTGCTACGGAGCTCAGGCACGGTCGTCTTCTGATAAGTATAGATGCAGATGAGTTTTGAGTCTGCGTGCACGTGGACATAGGAGCGGTAGCAGATAGCAGGGCCACACCCTGTGCTTAGCGTTCCTTCTGCTACTCTTGCACGTAGCAAAAGGAATGCTAAGCACAGGGTGTGGCCCATGGCATGGTTTTATAGCCTCAGACCGTGCCCTGTAACATTAGACCACCAGGGATGTCTTGCCTTTGGGTCTACCGGGGGCCATCTTGAGTGCCACAGCAGATCCTAACTTGGCGGCCATGTTGGTGGAAATCAAAGTGGCTCCTAATGAACGCCTGCGCCAGCCAGCCACTCTGCGTGTCCAGTCTCTCCCTATACTAACATAAGAGGGTGTGCCTTGTGTCCCTAGGAAAGCCCCTGGTGTTCTCACAGGGATCGTGACATCTTGTTACAATGTTGCCACTTGCAACCTTAGCTGCAACTCAGACCGGTCTGATTTCAGTCTCCCTGACTCACCGTCTGTGCTGGCTTTACTGGCGCTGCTTTAATGTAGGATCAAAAGACAGTACCACGGCAGCAAACGCTCCTCCCCGCCTTGGCTAGAGACGCGGGAGAGCCCCGGTTACCTCCGACACACCATGCAGGTTTCCTCAGCTTTAATTCCAGGTCTTAAGTTTCTTATTCTCGAAAGCTCATGAAAGTCAGGCTCTTTCTCTGAAAAGGTCAAAAGTACCTTCATCTTTGCAACCCTCTCTGATCTTGCCATCTTTCTCCTCATATTAAACTGCCATCTTGGAACTGCCACTTCCTTGTGTGCTTTGCCTTGCTCAGAGTATGTTTTCGTGTGCCGACTTTTATTTGTGTGGGAAGTGTGATGGAAGTCAGGTGTGTGTAATCATCATGTCAGGTTCGCTTACAGGGAGTTGTCCGTAGGAAATTGTTTGTCTCGGATATGGGGGGGGGTCTTAAGTGCCCAAGTATCCTGGTAGGATGGGGTAAAGGTGTTACAGGGAAGGGGATACTGCGTCTCGCCATCTGGTGTCCCACTCCCAGAAGACCCCACCCAGGTGATCCTCCAGCACTGGTCCACCCCCAGGAACTGGCTCCAAAAGCGATGCGTGTCCTGGCCACCTGGATGACAGATCCCCGGGGACTAGCGGGTGAGACACCTTCAGGTTTCTCATATAAGTCTAAGAGGTGTGTTACATAAAGGACTGTGTGTGGGTGAACAGTCAAAAGGGTTGATGTTCCCAGTACTGCGCCAAATGACAAAGCATTTCCATTTATGGGAATAACAGTGTCTAGTGTTAGGTTTCCGTGTCTTTTTAAGAATGTCCATACACCTTTGAGGTAGTTGGTGATGGCCAAACTCTATGGCTTCAGAAGCCATGCTGCTAAGTTCAGCATTTGGGGGCATGGGTGTAGTGTTGTCCTTTGGTCAGCATGTTGTACGAGCAAGGCAGTTTCATTGGAGGGGAAAGTGACTTTCTCATGAGATGTGAGAACCATGGCGGACAAGCACGCATTGGTGCTATCCGGATCGGTGTAACTTGCTCCTGGTGCATCATTTGCAATATCCTGTTGATCGGGGGAACTGGGGGGAAAAAGCGCAAGCAAATCTCCCTAACCATGTTATCCAGAGACTGTTCCCCTAGGATTTTCTCTGGGGGTGTCTGGAGGCATAATTTGGGCATTGTGCATTTTGCAGTGTTGGAGTCTGGATGACCCCATTCTTCAAAGACGTTGGGTAAAATGTGTTCCTGCAAGCACCACTGGTGTTCGATGGGTAGCTGCAAGTCTCTGCTGAGCACGTCTGCCAGAAGATTGTGTTCCCTTGGAACAGGTTGTGACAGTAGGAGCATGCCGTGTTTGAGTGCCCATTTCCAAATGCTCCGTTACAGTCTGGACAGCGAGTGCCCTCCCCCATTTGTACAGGTAATACATGGCTGTAGTACTGCCTATAAGGACTACAACGGTTTTCCCTTGTAGTTGTGTTTGAAAAGCCTTCAGGGGTTTGAGTTCCAACAGATGAACAAGTCACTTACCAACTGTAACGTTCTTTCGACTGGATGTTCCCCCCACGTATTGCTCACCTTATGATATTCGTATCTCGCCAGCTTCACTGCTTTGGAAAAAGTTATCGGCAGAGGGTGCTGAGCACGAGGTTGTGGTGTCCATGTCCCTCGATGGGCTCTGTACCGCGTCGACGTCACCATCAGTATAAGTAGCTTGTGACGCACCCGTTGGCTTCAGTTCTGTTCTTTCAAGGAAATATTTGAAGAACACCCAGACGTGCCTCATGACTAAAAACTCTTTGAGAGAGAAGTGTAAATAACGCAAACTGTACTGCGGGGTAGGATGGGAGGGGCGATGAGGAATACATGGGAGGAACATCCAGTCGAAAGAACGTTACAGTTGGTAAGTAACTTGTTCTTCAAATGGATTGTCTCCTCCCTGTTCTCCTACGTATTCCTCATCTTATGATAGACTCCCATAGCAGTGGACTTTTTTTTGAGGTGGGAGTACCAATTATTTTTTTATCATGGACGGAATGTAGTACCACCTTAGCAAATAATCCTTCATGGGAAGAAGAAGCATCTAAGCAGTAATGCTTAATGAAGGTATGCATTGATGCCCATGTTGCGGCTGAACAAATATCCGCTACAGGGACTCCCCTCTTCAGAGCTGCAGAGGTAGCCATACCCCTTGTGGAATGGGCTCAAAGCCCATCCGGCGGGTCCTTTCCGGCCAATCTGTAGCACTCAACTATAGCCAAAATTATCCAGCGGGATATGGTCTGTTTTGTCACTGCTAATCCCAATTTATGGCCAGTATAACAAATAAAAAGTTGGTCATCCTGACGCAATTTTTACATTCTTGATATGTACAAACTGAGAGCCCTTTTTGGGTCCAGTCTATGAAACCTCTCCTCTTCTTTGCCCGAGGAGGGTAGAACGTTGGTAGTATGACTTTCACTTGTCACAAAAAAATCAAACTACTTTTGGTAAGAAAGAGGGTTTAACCTTAAGTACCACTTTGTCTTTGTGAAAAGTAGTGTACGTAGGTTTGCCTGAGAGAGCCTGCAACTCACTAACCCTGCGGGGTGATGTTAAGGCCACAAGAAGGACAGTTTTTAATGTTAGAAGCCTCAAGGAACAGGAATGCAGAGGCTCAAAAAGGTACACAAGTTAGAAACTTAAGTACAAGATTTAAATCCCAAGTCGGGACATGCAAAGGGATTGGAGGGTACACATTAGTGGGCCCCTTCAGGAATTGAATCATTAATGAAATTTTGAAGTAGGAAACCTCCTCCAAGGAGCGCTTGAAATAATAGGGATATCAGGACCTTACGGTTCCAGACATGTTAACGGGTTGGGTAGAGGAATCAAGCGCAGGCTGGTCACTCAATTTTTAAACAGACACTCGCCAGATGTAGTGATACTCACCTAACAGGCACAACATGTAATTTATTTAAGCACACGAACTACCGGATTGCGGTACACGTTCGTTTTACCATGGGTGCTCGTTCTGCTTCATAAGAAGCTCCCCTTCACACTCTGCAAAGTGGTACAAGACAAAGGGGGCAGACTTGTGTATGTAGCTCAGTGCTTTAAGTGGGGTAAGAAATTGAGGGGGGGCCCTCGTTTGGGGGCGTGGCTTCCATTGTGGGCGTGGCCTAAAACGTGCACAAATTGTAAGGTGCGCAAACAAATATATAAATGTATGTGAGCATTTATATATTTGTATGCGCACTACTATGGTTTGTGTACCTTTCAAGCCTTATAAACATACCAATGTTACGTATTTCTAGGTTTATAAAAAGGTGGCTTGAAAAGTGCACAAACCATAGTAATTTACGCACACTTGTGTGCTTACCTTACTATGGTTTGTGCACTTTTCAAGCTACCTTTTATAAGCATAGACATTTATAACATATTTCTATGTTTATAAAAGACGGCTTGAAACGTGCACAATTCAAGGCATCTTTTATAAAGCGTTGAGGACGGACAAAACCTGAGGTGGCTTTGTCCATCGACAAAGCTTTATAAAAGATGCCTTGAATTGTGCACGTTTCAAGCGGTCTTTTATAAACATAGAAATATTTCTACGTTTATAAAAGATGGCTTGAAACGTATACAATTCAAGGCATCTTTTATAAAGCTTTGCCGATGGAGAAAGGCGCCTCGGGCTCTGTGATCTCTGCTCAGAGCAGATAGATCACTGAGCCTGAGGCGCCTTTCACCCTCTTCAAACACGCGGGCTCCATGATCTAATCTGCATATTAGATCATGGAGCCCGCAGGTTCGCTGAGGGTCAGTGACCTGGCGAGGACAAACAAAGGAACTGTAACTTCCCTGATGACCCCCCAGATGAGGGGTCATCAGGGAAGTTACAGTGACTGACAGAAGTGCCAGCCAGCCTCAGCGACGCTGTGCCTGGCTGGCACTTCTGTCAGCTCGCAACTGGCGGGCGCATCTCCCGTCGCAGCTGCGGCCGCAGCGGGATAATGCATCCCACCAATGTTGTGTCGGATGGGGGGTCCCGGCAGGGCCCTGGCTCAGTCCCACTTTTTGGAGACTGCCGGGGCCCGGCCCCGGCAGGCCCCGGCCCACTTTAAGCACTGATGTAGCTGGTACATTGTGGAACCAATCTGAAACCGGCGATAAGGATGGTAAATTGTTGGCGTGCAGAACGCCGAGATCAGGGGTATAGTCAAGTTAGAATGATTAAACCTGACAATGCAGACCCCTTTTTAACTGACCGGGACATAGCGGAAGGCTTTGCGACTTACTATGCTAATATCTACAGGTCCCCCACTGCTGCCATATATACATCTGTGCTGGGCGAGATCACCCTCCCGAGTCTAACTACTGAGCAAAAAAGCTCTGCTTGAAAAGAATATCACAGAAGCGTAACTGATACTGGCCATGTCACAGCTCCAATCCGGAAAAACTCCGGGATCAAACAGCTTCCCGGTGGACATATGGAAAAAGATAGAAATGGGCGAGATATCACCGCATCTGCTACGTGTATACACACACTCGAAAGTGCAGGGCCAACTACCCGCAGATCTGAGGAAGGCTACCATAGTTGTGATTCCCAAAGTCGACAAACCCCCAGAGAAATGTTGGCAAAACTACTGCAGAAAGTCATTACGACACTAATACATCCAGATCAGTGCGGCTTCATGCCAAAACGATCTACACGCATGAACATTAATAGGTTGTATGCAGCAATAGAAAGAAGTTCCAGTCTTCATGGCCTCCTAGCACTGCTGGCAATTGATTTCGAAAAGGCTTTTGATTCAACATATTGGGAGGCACTGTGGGAAACAATGCGCCAAATGGGCTTTGGTGCACAATTTATGGGATTAATACAACTTCTATATAACTCCCCCGAGGCAGAAACTAGAGTGAATGGGTGGCCATCAAAGCGCTTCAAACTAGGGAAAGGCACAAGGCAGGGCTGCCCACTATCTGCAATGGTCTTTGCACTGGCAACAGAGCCGCTAGCTGCGCTACTAAGAGGCCGTCGGACTTGGAGGATTCCAGTGGGCAGATGATTGGGAGGATAAAATCTTGTATGCAGAGGACCTGCTCCTATAATTAGATGAACCTACCACCTCTTGCCCGATAGTAACACGCTTGCTGGAAAGATATGAAGCTTTTAGTGGACTAAGGGTAAACTGATCCAAATCTATACTGTTCCCGATTAAGGGAGCGGAAGATGCAAGCCACTTCCGATATTTGGGGGTACAGATTAGGAGAGACCTGAATGAATATGTAGTCCGGAACCTCAATCCTATTGAGGATGTAAAACACTGGGTTGCCCTGCCACTGACCCTATTGAGGAGAGCAGCACTCTTCAAGATGATGGCCCTGCCACGATTCTTATACATTCTTCAGAATACCCCAGTAAACATTCCCACAAAGGAATTCCACAGAATTGACAGGGCCCCATAAAGCTCCTATGAAGCAATGGACATCCGAGATTAGCACTCCACACTTTGCAACGGTCCATATCGGAGGGAGGCATTGGGTTACTGCATCTGCAAACATATTATTGGGCAAGCCATATGATAATAATAAACGAAATGCTACATGGAGATACAACACTACCACACATTAGACCCAACACCATAAAGGGTGCGAAGATAACTCCATTGGAATCCCTATACCAGAGGACCAACACTGACTCCCTGAACGATGTCATCTCATCTGATCATAATCTGGGCGGAGGCACAAACACATTGGGTGGGAGGGGGAAAAAAAAAATCACCCCGGTCCAGCCACTATGGAAAAATAAGAATCTTTCTGAGGTGTACAAACTCCCGAAATGGCAAAGCTGGATATCAGCGGGTACTACGAAAGTTGGTGATGTAATCACAGAAGGGGAGTTTTTGCCTTTTGAAAACCTGGTTGAGAAATTCCAGATCCCTGAAACCGAGCGATACCATCACACTCAACTAGGTCACGCAATACGTGGTCATCTTCCTGCCATACGTGATATGGCGGAATGCAGCGCCATGGAAAGAAATCTAGTCCTAGATCGCATAGATGGCAAGATCACCTTAATGATGTACAACGCCATTACCTCCTTTGCCACACCTGAATTAGTGAGTCTGAAATCCAAATGGGAGAGGGATGTAGGAGCTATTCTACTGGAAGACTGGATTGCAACAATGATGTATCCGAGGGAGACAGCCATATCATCCAGACTCTGTCTCATACAACTGCAAATACTACACAGAATATATTACCCAAGGGTGGCACTCTACCGTTGGGGCAGAATCATGGACCCAAACTGTTTGCGCTGCCAGCGGGAGGAGGGTACCTTCCACATATTATGGGACTGCTCTCACATACAGCGATATTGGCAACAATGCTGCGACACACTTTCGAAAGTCCTGGGTTATACAGTTCCTAGAGATCCTAAACTATTATTCGGTGTGGAGGATGAGGGAACAATGACGCGCTATGATAAACTGCTGTTTTCAAGCTCTACAGCATTGAACAAACGTAATATTGCAAGGCTATGGGGCTCCAACATAATTCCGGAACATGCACAATGGCTTACAGATGTGGACTTGTGTATAGCGATGGAACAAAGGGTGTAAACGGCTGGGGGATGCCCGCAGAAAGCTAACAGGATCTGGAGAAAGTGGGACGATGGCCAGCAAACTGTCCAAATACGTTTAATATGTACCTTATACGATTGCTGCAATATTACTGACAAGAAGCATGGTGATTATAGTGTGTGACTGAATCTTGGACCCGGGGTTGTTTTGTAGTTGAAGTTTTTCGACTCCCTAGGGGTCACGGTTTTGTTTTGTAATGAACAATGAAAATTAATAAAATGTGTTACAAAAAAAAAAAAAAAAAAAAAATGGACAGCGCAGCCAACCTTTCAATGTAACAGGAAAGAAAGCACTATAGGTGTGCCACATTGAAATGGATCCACATTCTTATCTTTGCACCAGTTACTGAATTTATTCCAACAACAGTACAGAGACTTCGTTGCTGGCCTTCTGGGCGAAAGCAAAATCTCCATTAAGTCATCCGGGAGGTCCCAATCCTTATATCTCAGCCTCTTAGAAACACTGTGTGACCATGAGTGTCTTGACCTCTGGATGGCGTATTGAGGGCAGATGGACATGTCCAGGTACCACGTCCTCCTGGCCCAATCCGGGGCAATTAGGATCATGGTTTTCCTGAACTTTCTCAACCTCCCGATTACGTGAGGGATCACAGGGACTGGAGGAAACGCATACAGAAGTGGAAATTACCAGTCCACTACGAACGCGTCTCCTAGAGCTCCTCTTGGGGGACATTCCCTTGAGCAGTACTGATCGCACTTTCAGTTGACCGAGGTCACGAACAGATCCACCTGAGGGGTTCCCCAAAGGGTGAAGATTTCTTGGTCTTCTTGAGCTAGTTCCCACTCATGGGATTCTGTGCTCTGCCTGCTCAGGGAGTCCTCCACTGTGTTCTGTTCTCCGGCTAGGTGAACTGCTGACAGATTTTCCTTCTTGTATTGCCCAGAACCAGAGCTGCAATGCCTCTCTGCACAGTGGTAGTTACCCTACGCCTCCTCTTGTTGCGGTAGTACATGGCCACTGTGTTGTCTGTCATTATCAGAACATTCTTCCCCTGTACAGACGGCAGAAAGGCCTTCAGCGCTAGTCTGATCGCCCTCAGCTCCAACAGGTTGATGTGTAGTTTGGTCTCCATCGGAGTCCAACGACCGCTGATTGTTAGATCGTTGGTATGGGCTCCCCACCCCGTGAGTGAGGCATCCGTCACTACTGTTATCTCCAGCCATGGTTGCCAAAAACATTCCCCCTTGAGGATATGGTCGCTGCAAGCCCACCATAGTAGATCCTGAGCAACTGTGCTCGGGACTTGCAGAAGATCAGACATACTTCCCGCGAATTGGGACCACTGAGTTCTGAGGGCCCATTGAAGAGATCACATTCAAGCCTCTGGCACTGGAAAAATGCAAGACGCCATGAGGCCGAGCAACCTCAGAAAATCGTAGGCCGGTAGACACTGGGCATTCTGGAATGTTGTTACCATCTGCATAATGTGGAGAGCCCTCTCCTCGGGAGATGAGGCTTTGCCCGAGGAAGTATCCACGACTGCTCCGATAAACTGGAGTCTTTAGAATGGTATCACATGGGACTTCTCGTAATTGAAGGAGAAGCCCAGCTTGTGTAGGGATTGGCAGGTGATTGCAAAATGTTCCTGAGCTTGTTCGGGGGAACAAGCTCTTATCAACCAATCATCCAGGTAGGGGTAAACGTAAATTCCTCCCCTCACCCCTCTCCTGTGATACGCTGCCACAACCGCCTTCAGCTTGGTGAAAACCCTTGGGGAGGAGGTCAGCACGAATGGCAGAACTCGAAAATGAAAATAAGAGCCACTAACCACGAACCTAAAGTACTTTCTGTGCTTGAGATGGAGGGGCACATGAAAGTAAGAAACCTGAAGGTCCAATGATACCAACCTGTCTTGGAGTTGGAGAACCTGAAGGATCTGAGACAGGGTTAACATCTTGAACTTGTCCTTCCTGAGGAACTTGTACAAGCTTCTTAAGTACAAGATGGGTCTCCGTCCTTCTTAGGGATGATAAAGTAAGGGGAGTACCAACCCTTGTTCCTCTCCGCTACAGGTACATGCTCTATTGCACCTTTCTCTAGCAGGGTTAACATTTCCTGCACAAGGAGCGGATCTGGAATTTTGACAGTTGGCTCCCAGTGGATGGTGCCGAGGCCTTTTTAGGAAGTGAAGGCAGTAACCTTGAGCTACTGTTTCCAGTGCCCAAGCATGTGAAGTAATGCCCCGCCATTCATTCAGATGCTGAGAGATTCTGCTTCCCATTGGGTCTTGTGTGCCAAGGCCTCAAAGATTTGGAGGCGGCTGCAGGAGCAGCTGAGGGCAAAGATGCCCACTATGAAGGAAATTTCCTCTACCAAAAGAGTAGTATGAAAAAGAACAACCTCTTCAAGAAGATGAGCCAGAATAAGGTTTTTGAGGCTGTCACATAGAGGCGCCAAGTGACTTAGCTGCCGCCTTGGAGATCTGCAGTTTTTCTAAACTCTCATCAGCTTTACTGCCGAACAGCCTCGAGCCCTCGAAAAGGCGTGTTGAGTAGCCTGGCCTGCATGTCTGGTGCAAACCCCGACTTCCTCAACCACGCAACTCCGCGCAGTACTGTGCTTGCAGCCATGGATCTGCTGATGCTGTCAACAGTATCTAATCCAAATCTCCCAATTTGTAACCACTATTCTTTGGAGAGCCCTATGAAAGGGAAGAATTGGGTCTTTTTGGGGGCCCTGGCCCAGGATGTCAGTCATATCATCCTGTTCAAAGGTTGGTAAAGACCTACCCCAACTCATATTCAACAACTCTGTTCATCAAGTTCATGTACCCTGAATCTGCACGTTCTGCAGGATCAGGTTTCTGAAACTAACTCAGGTGACGTATCAATGCCACTGGCAGAGTGAAGGGTATCACACAGGTCTCTCAATCTTGACTCTGGGTTAATCAATTCCTCTGGCACATCTCTAGTAACAAACTTTACTCCAAAAGGAGATATTTCTTCCTCCGAGACACTTTCTTCCTCAAATATCGAGGACATAGACTTTTTTAAAGTCTGATTTAGGTAAAGGTGTATACCTTTTTTTCTGTTCAGGAATTTGTGTCGAGGGAAATCGAAGGATTCTTCGAAATAGTCGATGAAAAAAGTAGCAGATCTCTTTCTGCTTCGGTGTCAAGGTAGTCGGCGCTGATGAACTCATCGAGTGCTTCAACGACTTATGTTTCATCGCCATTACCGGGAATCACTCGACTCTCGAGAAGCCTTTGACGTTTTAACGTCAGGTCAAGATCGTTGCGTTTCCTCCTTACTACTAGACTTCGCTTTAGTAGTTTGACTCTCCTGCGTCGTCCAAGGGAGCGACCGGTGTATGGCTTTTTGGAGGTTCCTTTGAGAAGGTCCGGGCCGCATTCTCAAAGACCTTCATCATTTGTTTTTTTTAATTCATCCCATTTTCTTGGGTAATCCGACCTAGTCAGACATCTTACCAATTCGGTAGATGTGTCAGACGAAGAGGAATGAGATCTGTCTCCTCTTCATCTTCTTAGAAGAAGAAGAACACCTCGATATACTACGTGATCGAGATCTCTTTAAATGCCTGTGCCGATCAGAATCTCTCGATTCGACTGACTTTTTATGTCTTGAAGCGTTCTTCAAAGAGGCCTTGGAAGCTTCCCTCCTGCCCCCCAACGCCAGTTTACCTTTTCTCTCACGAAGAGCTCTCCCCTTCATCGACTGACAGGAGCCATAGTCACCGGTAGGATGGTCCGAACTCGGGCACCAAAGACAAACGCGGTGGGGGTCAGTGATCGACATTTTAGAGCCACAGTAGACACATTTTTTGAACACCGTCTTGGGAGTAGAAGACGACATTTTCTTGAACAAAATTTGAAGCGTGCCGTTAACAGGAGAGCGAAGCAATCAGAAAAACGTAACTGAAGCCAACGCGCCCGGCAGAAGCTACTTATACTGATGGTGACATTGATGCGGTATGGAGCCCGTCGAGGGACATCAGCGCCCCGACCTCGTGCACAGCGCCCTCTAGCGAGAAATCTTTTTCCAAAGCAGCAAAGCTGGTGAGATACGAATATCATAAAATGAGGAATACGTGCGAGGACACAATCCATTCGAATGCTATGTTTGTTTGCTACCAATTGTGACCAAATGCTGTGCGCTATATGGTTTAGGTGTGTGCTCCCCATCCAGACAGGGATATACCAGTCTGGAGAGTGGCATCTACTGCGGGGTGTGGTGAAAGATTTCCCTTTCAGAAAGTTCTCCTTTGACCACTGCAACAGAGACTGAAGGAGGGCTGTCTAGACAACCACTAGATAGTCCCACTTACCGCTTGCCTGACACCATTGGCTCGAGAGCCACTCCTACATATGGCGCAGGTGCACACAGGCGTGTGGAACCAGGACGCAATCATCCCTAGCAGGCGGATGGCCTTCCATATGGTTACCCGACTAGTCACATATTAACGGATCTGGAACAGGTTTTGAACTCGCTCATTGAAGGAGAAGACGAGCCAGTCTTGTGTCTGAACTAGGGCCTTCAGAAATGTTTCGACTTGAATGGGGACTTTGCTTTCTCATTGATGGACAACCACAAGCTGAAAAAAAAGTTGTCGTCTTTTTTGTGGTCTCCATACATGCCAAGTGAGCTGCTGTCACTGCTAGTAGCTTGGTAAACACCCTCTGGGCTGAGGCAATGCCGAAGTACTTTGAACTGATAGTCTTCTCTAGTTTGAATCTTAGGTACTTTGTGTGCTGGCAACATTAAAATAAATAAAAGTATGCATCTTTCATATCCAAGGTGGCCATGTAATCCCCTTGCTTTAGCAACAGGATTATTTCCTGCAGAGTTGTCATCCTGAACATTTGCGGTTTGACGTACTTGTTTGCAGGTCTAATACAGGGTGCATGGTTAGATCCTTTTTGGGTACAAGAAGTATATTGAATAAATACCCTAGTTCACCTGAAGATCTGGGATGACCTTGATCGCTCGCTTCTGCAGCAGGGTTTGTACTTCTTCCAGGAGGATGTGGATATAGTCTTCTGCTATTCCGCGGGTGGTATCGGGGTGCATGGAGAAACTCTATTCAATAGCCACGGCTTACAGTCTTGAGCACCCACTGGTCTGAAGTTATTCCCTCCCATGAGTGGGTGAAGCAGGTTTATCGTCCCCCAAAGCAGCATGGGAGAGTACCTGAATCATTGAGTGATTTGTTGGCAGGGGAGCCTCCGGCTGCTGCATTTCTCTGCATACCTTTGCCACGCCAAAATGCTCGGTGTTGAGTGGTCTGAAAGTTGCCGGATGTTACCTGGCTGTAGTACCAGAGAGAGTCTCCAGTCCCATGAGCACCTTGAGATGAGAGGGGGAAAAAGCTGCCAGCGAAAGACTGGCAGGTATTATAGACACTGCGTTTTACATATGGGTTGGCCAAGATCAGATTAAGAGACTTCAAAGTCTTGTGCTCGTTCACGGTTTCAAGGGCGTCGTCCAACGTCTTGCCGAAGAGGGCCAACGCTTTTCCAAAGAGGGCCGAGCCATCAAACGGTTCATTAATGAGCGAGGCCCGAATCTCAGGTTTAAACCTGGAATTTCTAAATGCAGGGTTTTAAACTAGTGTCGCTTGACGTCCCTTGTGCACCACTGCCAGAAGCTGTGACCGAGTAGGCTCTGGTACATTCTGCAGACCCTGCTGCAGTAATCCCCACTGGACATCACTATAGCTAGCAAGGAGGGTTGTATTGTTAGCTATGTGGGTACTGAAGGCAGCAGAAATGTTGCGCTGCCCAGGCCTGAACTTTTTTTTTATAGTTTTTACTGGGAGGAAATTCCGACGAAGACAGTGGAACCCCCGCACATTTTCTGGTCGTAATAACGACTAGGGAGTCTGAGATGGAATATCCCCTGATGTAGAGTATATCAGAAGGCACAGGCGAAACATCTTCTCGACCTGTGGATTGACTGGCTGAGTAAGGGAGGGCATTGCGTAAGCTAAGCAAGTAGGGGCAATATGCTTTTTATTAGAATTAAAAAGCGGGATGGCTTGGCTGACAACTTTTTAATTGAGAAAATCCTCAACAAAGGCCGAATCGGAATCAAAGGAATCGCCGTAGAGGAGTTACGTTCGCTGGATCGAGTAGTGGATCGTCCTCTTACGACCAATCTTGATACAAAGCAGGCCCTGTCCAGACAAATTACACTTATCCACCACCTCCTTTCTTTCCTTTTTTAGGGGGTGGCCGCCGCCGCAGAGAGAGATAAGACCCTGGACTGATTCCCAAACAACACCTATATTCAATCTAGTCGGAATTGACCTTTCGGAGGCAGAAATATCTATACTGACTATGGGCTTATCCTTCGTCCCGACAACATTGATCGACTGGTACAACTCCGTAATGGAGGTCCGCACTTTTCTTCGGAAGGTGAGACTACAAATTTTCTTTCAGGAACACTCCTTAGACACTAAGGACAACGAAGCAGACACTGGCCTACACAAACCCTTAGTATTTACACCCTCGGACAATCCAATCCCTAATGAACTTCTTACATTTGAAAAATGCATTTTACAGGACTTCACCAAATTAAAATCCAATAAAATTAGAATCCAACATAACCTCACATTAGCTGGGAAGCAAGCCCTGACATTACAGAAAAATAAGGGCATAGTCATCAAGCAAGCAGACAAAGGAGGTGGAGTAGTAATGGTGTCAACTGCTCAGTACAAAGAAATGGTACTTACACTGCTAGAAGACAGGGTGTTAGGTAAGATTTCCACAGAGCTGGTAAATCTTCCTTTCCTGGTTCAACTCCAGAACCTTTTGCTTTTCTAGTGGGATATTTTTCATTAATACCTCAGTGAGTGGGAACCTTTTTCCACACTCACCTGTCTTTAACTCTTTTTATGGGTGTCATTTTTAAGACTCTCCATAGTGTCTTTTTAAAGTTATCATGTCTAACAACTTATTGGCAATAAGTGCCTGTTGTTGCTGGGTTGCCCTAGAGGCTCCCCATTTAATTTTCTTGTGCTAACCTTGAGTGAACTACAGTTCCCAAGGGTAGAAAGGATCTTTGGATCCCTTTTACATTTTATTCTATGAAACCAGCACACCCCACCGTATGTGGAGTGCTGGGGAGATACAATGTATCCCCTTTCACATTTAAACTGTAACAATTATGTTACAGTCACAAGCTTACCTTTAATGGCTGGTGGCAGTGATACCTTTTACTAATTTGGTGCACCTTTACCGCGGGCTGTAATCACAGCTGCAGTAAAGGCATCTAAGGGTGCTCATTTTACCAAAATGGCCCCGGTCTTCTTTTTCTGCCATTTTAGTGTTTATCGTTTCTTGTTCCTTCCCCTGACATCCAGGGCTGGAAATTCCTTTGAGTTATGTCTTTGGCGGGAGTCTCCTGGACACCCCGCCCAGGCTCCAGTCAGTCTGTAAGCACAGGAAGTGGGGGAGGAGTCCAAAACTTCCCCCCCTCCTTTGTCTTACGCCTTCCTTCAACTGGGACAAATCCCAGTGGGGGGCTGGCTGTCCTGATTGGACAGCCAGACGCCCCTTTCTTGTAAAATGCGGGGAGAGAATGCAGAGGTTGTGCTGTAGTTCCTGATAAATATTGGAAACCTGGAAGCTGAAGTCATGTCGACCACTGGAACAGAAAACCGAAGAGGATGACAAAGGAAAAACGGCGGGAATGATTTTCAGCGAGCGGAGAGCCTGCTGTGTAACCGGAGCCTGCTGCAGCCCTTCCTTCCCATCGACCTGGGGTTTCCGAAAACGACGACCCGAACCCAGAGCCTGGTGAGACCCACTAGACTCAAGACGACCTGCATTTTGAGCCATCCCACGGGTTGCTGCGACCTTGCGTTCTTGCAATACCCCAATATCCTGGTACCTGCAGCCACTGTGCGGTGCGCGGCCTTCCGAATTCCGAATCTCCCTGAAACTTCATGGGCATCCTGGGGTATCTCCAGAGACATGAATCGAGTCCGAAATGTCTCCTCACAAGAGTGCTGGACCTTTGTAACGACAAGAATTCAACTGCGATTTTCTGTCTTCTTCTGTGCTCCTTGAAAAGGCGCCAAACCCGCAGAAGCGCATTCAGCCGTGAGAGAAATCTTGCCTAAAGCCTTCTTCATCGACCCCTGCTGCAAAGTCCCTTCTGAGGTCTTGTGTTCAGTCTCCAGGACAAGGAATCCACTGACCGGGTATTTGGCTGCAGTCCCTGAAGTTCTCCTGCTGCAATCTCTTCTTCATTGCTGAGGTACTGTGTTGGCTTGGGTATATACTTACCTTAAGCCTGTTGGGATTTCTGTGTAGCCCTGGGGTATTTTCTGTGATTGGGAGGTCCCTCATCCAGTGCACCCAAGTCCCACTGCTAGAATCCTGCTGGGGTGTCTTTTGTGAAGCCCGTGGACCCTCTTCTAACCCTAGAAGTAAAGTACTCACCTGTTTGCCCAGTTTTCCTAAGGAACTCTGACTTTTGCTACTAAAGAACTTATTCTAACACTGCCTGTTGGTCACTAGTCCAAGTGACCCCCCTTCTGCCACTGAGAACACCCATGCTCTAAGAGAAAGACTTTGAAGGGATTGGGACTTCCACCTAGAAAAGAAATCAAGTGTTTTACTTACTTGTAAAGAGTTGGTGGGTAACTAATTCTCAGAGTGAACAGTTACAAAAGTTCTTACTGATCTTGAATGTGTGATGCACTATTCTTAAAAGTATGGTTAACATATTTTCTTCCTTAGCCACTCTTTTGACAGTCTAAAACAAAGTAGATGTGAAGGTATGTTACTCTCCTGTGATTAGGTTGTGCCTCTTTACAAAAGTAATGTTTTGGTTTCAACAGATTATTCCTGTCGGGTAATTGTATGAGTGTCCTCCAACTGTTGGTACCACCAGGTTAGTCCCGTTAGGATAACTGTATGAGTGTCCCCCAACTGGGTCTTGCTTCCCCTGACTTGCTGCTAGCCTGTCCTTAAGTCTACATTAGGTTGTTGTCTACCTAGAATAACTATTCAGTAAAGTGTGACATTGGGTTTTACTTTCCCCTTTGTTGTGAAGTTAAAGTAAGTGGGTTTTACTTACCTCGTGTTAGCTGTGTGCCATCCAAAACAAGTTACCAGAGTTATTGCTTACCTCAATCTGGGGTTCCCTGATTTCCAAAGCATCTGTAATGGTACATTACATCCTTAGGTTTTACTCACCTGCTATAACTGTGTGTTATGACAAACGTAGTTATAGGTTTTTACTGCACCTAGAATAAGTGTTTCACTATTCACCAAAAGTATTTGTCCAGTTGACCGTTTATGTGATTTGTTCCAAGAGTCACTGTACAACTGGAAGGGCCTACTGTCCTTGAATTACCAAAAGTAATCATTGGTCTTTTACTCCCCAAGAATAGGCTTGACCTATACTAAATGTGTATAACAAGGTTTTGACTTCCCTAGAACTACTGTTAGGTGTTCCAAATAAGGTCTATACTTGGGTCTGTGTACTTTCAAGTATAGTGGTGTGTTTTATATTGTGATTTCATATAATGTGTTAGTACTTACTTAACCCCTAGATTTATCTGGGCCTACCTGTATTTAAATAAATCCTTTATTTTTACAATACATAGTGTTTCAGTGTTTCAGTGTTTCTTTGGATCATTTGTATGACAATTTCATTTGTACTGTATCTACTGCCCTCTCTCCCTCCTAAGATAAGCCTGACTGCTTTGTCTACGCTACCCCGAACTCAGGTGGTACAACCTTATACTAAGACTGGAGTCTTGTACTGCCTCAGTAGAATGGTTTGCTAGGCCCTTAACTGAACTTCAGAAAAAGTGTCCTAACACAGGGAAATCTACTCCATCCTACGAAAAGACCCCATCAAAGATCTTGGTGAAGAGATTTCCGAATAGTGAGCTACGCATTACAACGCGACTGGATATCTAAAAAAGAAGCAGAGTTCCTCACTACACCGCTTGGAAGAACCCTGTGCTTTTATGCACACCGAAGACCCATAAGGATCCCTGCAACCCACCAGAAAGACCAATAGTGTCTGGCCATGGGTCTATTTTAGTGCCTCTCTGCAAATTTGTGGACACCTTTTTACAACCACTTAGCATGAAAACACCTACGTATCTAAAGGATACTACACACACACGATTACAATCTTTGAGGACATGCCATTTGACCCCTCTACACCGATATTGGTGACTATGGATATCAAGTCCCTCTATACTAACATACAGCAGCAGTCCACGATTGAATGCGTTCAGGAGTGGCTCACATGACCCTTTACAACATGGTGCCAGCAAATTTCATCTTGGAGCTCAGGTCTATAGCACTATGCAAAAACGTTTTCTCATTTCATAAGCAAATATACCAACAGACGAAGGGCACTGCAATGGGGGCAGCCTTCGCCCCCTAGTTTAAGCAATACTGTACATTGCGAAGTATGAAAAAGAATATGTTTTCTCCCACGTAACACCTGGAGGGACCAGGTGAGCCAGTGGCACAGCTATATTGACGTCATTTTTATCTGGACTGGCCACCTTGAACAACTATTGCAATTTTGGGAATGGCCCAACACTTGCAATCAGGACATACAATTCACCATAGAGCACAGTACCCTACAAGTTCCATTTCTGGATTTGATTATTCGACAGAAGGATGGGAAACTAATGTGACCTTCATCAAAAACCCACGGATAGACATCCCCTGCTACATCACGCCAGAAACCATCCGACGAATATGAAAGATAATCTGCCCTACGGGCAAATCCTACGCATTCGTAGGAACTGCACATCTCTTGAGGACTTCAAACGACATTCAACAATTTTGTCAACCCGACTACGAACAAGGGGCTATCCCAAAAGACTGCTAGACAAAGCAAGAAAAAGGGCTCGCAATACTAACAGAGAGGCCTTGCTTCAACCACAAAACAGAATCTGGGTGTTGCGCTCACCTGGCTCCCACAGAGGTGTCGATCTGAACTGGACAGCTGCGGTCTCCACCAATGTGACGCGTAGGGCCGAGATGACGGACTGGACTGGCCCACCTAGCTTCCTTTGCTTGGCCCGTAGGAATATTCTTCTGCAAATGGAGAAAGGGAATTAACCACCCGTGGAGTTGAGTGTAAATCCCCCCCAGCCCCGTTCTCCCCACATATCACCTTTGATGTCCTGTCTTATAGTCTCACCTGATGGTTTGAAAAGATGAGCTCTCCATCCTGCATTATGCACAGGGATGCGTTGATAACCAGTTGCTTCACTGGCTCGAAGGAATTGGTGAGTTCCAGAACAATATTGACTCCGAAAAGTATGTAGTTCGTAAGAGTTCACATGTCTGACTTTCACTCTTGTCCGATTCCTTACAGTTTGCAGCTTGACCCCAGCGAATAGTTCCCCGTGGTAGCTGACGAAGTTCAGGTAATGATTTGGCTTATCCTACACAGTTCAATAAAATAAGGCCAGAATGTAACCTGTTGCTTGCTCCCTTATTCAGGTGTGGAGAGAAAATATGAAGTTCGGGGAATAATGCCTCCGGCGGTAAAATTAGGTAAGTCTATTGTGGTGAGAAGAGTTCCCCTTGTTTGTCCCTTTGTCTCACCTTGTTGTACTTTTGTTCCCCTTAGGGGCCAGGGTACAGCGAGGATGCAATGGAGACTGCGCCGACCCGTGAAGAGGAATTGTACCCCCGGCGGTTATCGGGTAAGTCTATGGGGGTATTTACTATTGCCTCTGTTTATTCCCTTGGCTCACCTTTGCTGTTCTTGTGTTCCCCTTAGGTGCCGGAGTGCGGCGGGAACGTGCAGAAGGATGCGGTGGATCGTGAGGATGCTGCGAAGGCCGGTGAGTTCAGTGCGGCACTGCAGCAGGCGAGGCGGCGCGCGTAAAATACTTCTTTCTTCCAGCTCGAAGGTGCGGTGGATCCGGAATTCAGGTAAGGATGGAAGGTTTTGCTCTTCTAACCTTTTCTCCTTCTGTTCCTCCCTTTTTCTAGGAGCGTTACGCTGCTGGATGCAGAATAACGCGAAGCGTGTGCTGCTCTTCGGGCGTGGTTTAAATAGCCTCCAAAGTAGTCCCAGGTAAGTATTCCTCCCCAGCCCCACCCGAGTAAAAAAATAGTCCCTAGGTAAAATAGTCCCTTCCAAGCCTCATTTGGCTTGGAGCTCTGCAGCATGGTCTGCATCAGGCAAGTTTTACTCTACGAGCCTGGTGCCTATGGCGCCAGGACTGACTCTCCATATGAGCCTGGCGCCATCGGCGCCAGGACCGCACCCAAACAGCCCCTAGCAGGGGTTTTTGGGCTTGCTCAAAATAACTTGATGCCTGCTTCTGGGGTTGTTGGACCTGGTCTGGTTCCCCGGGAGTACGCATGACACTGGGGCAACAGTGAAGACCATTTCACTTGTGTTGTCACCCACGGCACACACATCTCAGATCAAGAAAAATCATCAATAAATACTGGCACATAGCTAATCTCAACCTACTGGAAGAACCATCTCCTAGATTTGCATACAAATGAGCTAAAAATATTAAACAACACCTGGTCCATTCACTTCATCAACCAGACCCTACACACAGTGGACATCACTACGTCCACAAGGTCATCTCCCGTGTGGAAGCTGTGTTGCTTGTCAATTCACTAAAAAGATGAAAACTTTTCCAATTGGCCAGCGGGAATGGACCCCAAGAGAAATGACAAATTGTAAAAGCTGTAATGTAATTTATTGTATCCAATGCCCCTGCGGTTTAAGATATATTGGAAAGACCACCCAAGCTATCAACACAAGAATATCCGAACATCGGTCCAAGATCAGATATAAAATGTTGACAGCACCACTAGTTGAAAATTATCTAGCTGCCAGGCACACGCCAAATTATATTTTCTGGTGGGTGATAGAAAAGGTTAAGGGTGGAGCGGACATTCAGCAAAGTCTCCTTCACAAGGAATCCAGGTGGATTCATAAGGTTAGACATACCAACATGGCCTGAATGAGATTTTTCAACCAATAGTCTTTTGAAATATAGGACACAATGGCATGCTCCCCCTCTCTTTCCAACAAGCTTATCACCCGCTGTACATCAACAACAGAGATGGACGACTCAGGTCGACAATTTGGTGGACACCTGGGAGAATACCAGACTAGTCTCCCGCTGCCTTCATAGCATAGAGTGCCCCCCTGCTTGATTAGGTAGTACATGGCTGTGGTGCTGTCCGTGAGGACTATCACTGTCTTCCCTTGCAGGTGTGTCTGGAAAGCCTTCAGAGCCTTGAAGACCGCAAGTAGTTCCAGCAGGTTTATGTGTTTGGACGCCACGCTCTGAGTCCAAACTCTGTGTGCAGTCTGATGGGATAGGTGAGCCCCCATTCTGTCAGGGATGCGTCTGTGGTTAGAGTGGCTTCCACGGCGGGGGGTGGCGAATGGTTTCCCTATTACAAGGTTTTCCTTCGATCACCAACGTAGCGAGAGAACCAAGGCCTGCGAGACCACCATTAGATCGTCCCATTGTCCGCTGGCCTGACACCACTGGCTGTTGAGCCACTCTTGCATTCGGCGCAGTTGCGCGTGCGGTACCAAATATATACATGATGCCGTCATTCATAGCAAGCGCATTGCTTTGCGTACAGTCACCTCTCGAAGCTACATATTGAGGGATCTGAAACAGCATATTTTGGACCCTCTCGTTGGAGGGGAAGACAAGGCCGTCCTTTGTTCGAATTAGAGCCCCTAGGAATGGTTTGGTTTGGCTGGGGTCTAAGCTGGATTTCTTCTTGTTGATGGAGAAACCCAGTTGGAACAACAGGTCTACAGTCTTTTGGGTATTTGAGAAGCATGTCTCGTAGGATTCCCCTGTTATGAGCCAAACGTCGAGGAAAGGGTATACTTTAATGGACAACCTGCGCAGGTGGGCCGCTGCCACTGCCAGTACTTTCGTGAATACCCTCGGCGCTAACGCTATGCCGAAGGGTAGCACTCTGAACTGGTAGTGTTTGCCTTCCATCATGAACCCGAGGTATTTTCTGTGCGCTGGCAACATTAAAATATGAAAGTATGCATCTTTTATGTCCAGTGTTGTCATGTAATCTCCCTGTGATAGCAGGGGAATTACTTCCTGTAAGGTTACCATACGAAATTTTTGAGGTTTGACAAATTTGTTCGCTGGGCGCAGATCTAGTACAGGGTGCATGGTTAAGTCCTTTTTGGGTACAAGGAAGTACACTGAATAAATACCTTCCGTTACCTGTGATAGAGGCACAACCTCTATAGCTCCTTTTTCTAGTAGCTTGTCCACTTCTTGAAGAAGGATGGCGAGGTGCTCTGGTGACAGGCGTCGTCCCCTTGGGGGTCTGTACGTAGGGGAGCGATTGAATTCTATGCAGTAGCCGCGGGCTATTGTTGACAGTACCCAGCGGTCTGATGTTATTCCCTCCCATGCTGGAAGAAAGGATGTTAACCGGCCCCCGACCGGCGATGCATGGGAGGGGACCCGAATCTTCGGCTCATTTGGTGTTGGTGGCCTGGGAACTCTAGGGGTGGAGCCCTGACCTCTTCCCTTGCCACGACGTTGTCCTCTCTGGGTGTATTGTCCACTGGTTCCTTGATTAGAGGACCAGTTACCTGCAGAATATTGCTGCTGTTGTTGCTGGCGTTGGCCTCGAAAAAAGCATTTGTTGCCATAACCTCGCTTATTGGGAGGCCTTGAAATCTGGTCAAGGGTTTTTATGGTGTCAAAATCCTTTCTTGCAGTTTCTAGTGCGTCATCCACCGCCTTCCCAAAGAGGTTGGCATCCTCTAATGGTTTGTTAATGAGTGACACTTGGGTTTCCGGCTTAACCCTGAATTATGGAGCCAGACATGACGTTTGAGGAGGATCCCTTGGACTAGAGAACTGCCAGCCGTTTCCGCAGCATCTAGAGTATTCTTAATGATGCTCTGGTTCACTAAAGTTCATTCAGTAACCGTGGCCAGCAGCCGAGTTCGTAAGGGTTCAGGCACCTCCGAGGTCTTTGCGTAATTTACCCCATTGGGTGTCTGCATAACTTGCCAGTAAGGAGTTATTGGCAATCCTGGTGGAAAAAGCTGCCGAGGCTGTAATCCTCTTCCCTAGGGCATACAGCTTCTTTCCTTCCTTATCTGGGAGTGCCTCACTGGTTGATAGTGGAACCCTGCCCTCTTCCTTGTGTTTGTTACTACCAAGGAGTCTGGTACTGAGTGGCCCCTAATGGATAACGGGTCCGATGGAGAGGGACTAAACAATTTTTCAATCCTTGGGTTGACCCCTCTGACCAACGCAGGTGTAGACAGCGAAGGAATGATTTGTCTCTTTACTGAGGCGAGTAGGGGAATGGTTTGGCTAGCAGGGGGTTTTTCCTTGATGATCTTTTCCACAAAGTCTATGTCGGGAGAAATTTCCCCAGTCTCAATTTCGAAATGCGCTGCTGCTTTGCATAGTAGCACATTAAAAAGGTAGATTGGTCATCTACAGGTGACGTGTTCCCGATTGGTGAGTCTTTAGGGGTGGGACAGGTTCAGGGCGGTAGGTCTGTTGACGCGGATCGGGACTGCCAGGGCTGAGAAGCACCTTCGTCTGGGTTGTCCTCGAAACCTTTCTCGTCTAGGTTTTGTTCTTCATTAGTTAAGAACTCATCTTCATGAAAGTGAGAGTCCTCTTCAGTGAGGTTATATAAACCTGCATCTTCTTGGAGGGGGTTAAACAGCCTAGGGTATTTGGCCCTGGGGTCCTCCTGAGGTCCCTCTCTTGGTCTCTTGGGTAGTGGTAGATTTGGAGTAGGCATACACCTCTCCATTTTATCCATACAAAACTGGAGTCTCTCTAGGGTCCCTTGTGGTAACCCAGAGCGGTCTGGGGGGGAAAAGGGAAGGCCCTCCGCCTGTAGACGTTTTACCAATCCCATAACGTCGAGGATGAACTCCCCTCCCCTTCTGAGAACCCTTCTTGTAGGCCAGGTGTTCCTTTCGACGGAGGGGGCAGTCCCTGCCTTCCTTCCGACCCCCTCGGCGTTTCCCTGCCTTGTGAGCGGTATTCGGCGTGTCTTTCGCCATCCGTCTCTGGCTATCAGTGGAAACTATACGCACCAAGCTCTCGACGAGTAAATTGTCTGCCGAGGGTTCATCTGGCGTCGACGTTACCGACGTTACTGGCGTCTGTCGGGGCCGGGGACAGACAAGGAGCGGGAACGCTCCCTAGAGAGGTCTACAACCTCCGAAGAGGAGGTCGGGTTATCACTATCCTCGTCACACTCGGCGGCGGCGGGTGAGGAATCGGACCTAGACATAGTGTAGGCTGCCCACCTCTTGACCCTGCGGTCCTTTAAGGTCTTAGGCCGAAGAAGCTTACAGGCCGCGCAGCCATCCTCTTTGTGGTCGAGGGGCAAGCAACGGTTACACCGTTTGTGCTCGTCTTTCCATGTGAATTTGCCCATGCAGCGCGGGCAAAATCTAAAGGGAGTCCTCTCCATAGCTGAGGATACAGTGAAACGTGATAATGACCCCGAAGGAAAGGGGGGGAAAAGAGAAAGGCATTCTCAGAAAGAACAAGAAATGTCCCACGACCCCACTCTCCCTACTGTTTTAGGCAGGCGATGCCAGGCCACGTGTTCAGCAGCGCCGAAGGATCTCCTCCGTCTAAGTCACCGCCGAAGTTCTTACTGGGCGGTTAAACAGCTTTGCAGCTACGTCGAAGGAGGGATCTAATGTAATGTATAATCTTAAATAACGACCAATGGGGCGAGTAAATGTTTTTGCAATTTCTCTCGAGGAGATGCACGTAAAGGCGACCAATATCTGGGCAGAAAAAAACAATCTGAGGAACCTCGACGCGTGAGGGATTGTGGGTACGCTGCACGTCACTATAGGGATAGTGTTACAGACACGCCTTGTCGACGTCCCCTTTTCGACTACGAAAAACAAAATGCAATACTCTGCAGTGACCACTGGATGTCAGACTATGCACAGCATGTGATTCTAAGCAGATTAACAAACATCAGAAGTTACGTTACGAATAGGAACACCCCTCTGCAGGGCACTAGAGGCAGCCATACCCCTAGTAGAATGGGCCCGTAAGCCTACCCGAGGGGCTTAACACCCAAGCGGTAACATTCAGAAATTGCCAAGATAATCCATCTAGACAAAGTCTGCTTAGTAACAGCTGTCCCAAACGCCTTCCAGAGTAACCAATAAAGAGCTGATTGTCCATTCTGACCCGGGACATGCGTGAAATGTAGAAACTTAAAGCCCTCCTAGGATCCAACCTATGGAGCCTCTCCTCTTCCTTACCAGGATGCGGAGGAGGATAAAATGCCGGTAGAACAACCTTCTGGCTTGAATGAAATTCCGATACCACTTTCGGAAGAAAGGAAGGACGAACCCTAAGGACAACCCTGTCCTTATGAAACACAGTGAAGGGTGGCTTAACAGAAAGTGCCTGCAACTCACTCACTCTTACAGTTTTAAGGGTTGACAGTCTCAAAGGACAAGAATGTAAAGGCGCAAATGGTTCAAATCCCAACTGGGCACCTGGAAAGGTGAAGGCAGGGACACAGTGAGCCCTTTGAGAAACTAAGAAATTAAAGGAATTTTGAAATATGAACACTCAGACGAGCGCTTAAATATGGACAGCGCCGCAAGGTAACCTTTAATGGTACCCACTTGCAGGCCCTTGTGGGCTAACGAAAGCAAAAAAGACAGAACCACAGGAATGTCACATGAAAAAGGATCCACATTCTTAACCCCGCACCAGTCGCAGAACTTTCTCCACCGGCAACCGAACAGGGACTTTGTTGCAGGCCGTCTGGCCGAAAGCGACACCTCCATCACGTCTTCAGGGAGGTCCCAATCCTTATACCTCAACCTTTCAGAAGCCAAGCGTGAAGGTTGAGGGATCTGACCTCTGGATGGAGAATCTGACGCCCCTCCCGTGAGAGCAGATCCTCTCGGTAGGGAAGACGGCGTGGAGGGCAGATGCACAAGTCGAGAAGGTCCGGGTACCACGTCCTCCGGGCCCATGCCGGAGCAATGAGGATCATCCGGGAACCGAACCTCCGTAACCTCTGCAGCACTTGCGGGATGACAGGGACTGGAGGAAACGCGTACAGGAGTGGGAAGGACCACTCCACCACAAACGCGTCCCGCAAGGCTCCTCTTGGAGGAAATTCCCGCAAGCAGAACCTTTCGCAATTCCGGTTGACACTGGAGGCGAAGAGATCGACTTCTGAGGTCCCCCAAAGGGCAAAGATCTCCAGGAGAATCTCCTGAGCCAGCTCCCACTCGTGAGAGATCGCGCTCTGCCTGCTCAGAGCGTCCGCAGTCTTGTTTGTCTCCGGCCAGATGAACTGCCGAGATTGAAATTCCCTGCTGGATGGCCCAGAACCAGAGCTGCATCGCCTCCCTGCACAGAGGAAGTGACCCTGCCCCCCCACTTTTTGTTGAGGTAGTGCATGGCCACTGTGTTGTGTCAGAATCGGGACATTCTTCCCTCGCACAGTCGGCAGAAAAGCCTTCAGGGCAAGCCTGACGGCCCTCAGCTCCAACAGATTGATATGGAGTCTGGACTCCGACGGAGACCAAAGACCGCTGACTCAACGCGTTGGCATGAGCTCCCCATCCCGTGAGGGATGCGTCCGTCACGATCGTCACCTCCGGCCAGGGTAGCCAAAATGGAGCCCCCTTTTATCAGATTGCCTTCGACGGCCCACCACAGAAGGTCCTGGGCGACCGAGGGCGGCACCTGAATGGGGTCCGACATCCTGCCAGAGGACTGCGACCACTGCATCTTGAGAGCCCATTGCAGAGATCTCATCCGCAACCTGGCCTCTGGCACCAGAAGAATGCAGGATGCCATGAGGCAGAGCAACCTCAGGAACTCAAATGCTGGGAGACTCTGGGCAAGTTGAAACTTGTGCACCATCTGCTGAATGCGATGAGCCCTCACCTGGGGAGGAAAACACTGCCCGAGGGAATTGTCGAGCACTGCTCCGATGTACTGGAGCCGTTTGAGGGGGAGAAGCCCAGTCTGAAGGGAGTGGCAGGTCATGGACAGATGATCCAGGACTTGCTCGGTAGAGCGCGCCCGGATCAACCAATCGTCCAGGTAGGGGTAGACATGAATCCCCCCTTTCCCGAGATACGCTGCCACCACCACCATGAGCTTGGTGAAGACCCTCGGGGCGGAGATCGATCCGAACGGCAGGGCCCGAAACTAAAAGTGTGAGTCGCCAACCGCAAACCTCAGGTACTTCTTGTGCTTGGGATGGATCGGCACTTGAAAGTAAGCGTCCTTGAGGTCAAGAGACACCAACCAGTCCTGAAGTTGAAGGGCCTGAAGGACTTGAGAAAGAGTAACCATCTTGTCCATGATGGGTCTCAATCCCTCGTCTTTCATTGAAATAAAAAAATAAGGGGAATACCATCCCTTGTTCCTCTCCGCTAAAGGCACCAGATCTATGGCGCCTTTCTCCAGCAGGGATTGTATTTCCTGCGCAAGGAGCGGATCCGGACTCTTCAAAGAGATTCCCTGGTGGATTGTCGCGAGGCCTCTGCCGGAAGTAAGTGACTGGCAGTCTACACAGTCATCCGTGTCGTGGTCCTCACCGAGGCAAGCGACGTGCGAATCAGTCAGTGACATCTAGGACCCGCAGTCCCGACACTTCTTAAAACCCGGCCGCGGGGTAGAAGACGACGAAGACTTCACAAACCGGTTCGAGGAACCAAAGAAAAGAACTCAGAAGAACCGAGGCGCGCAGAGATCTCCGAAGCGAATACATTCACGGAAAAAAATGGAACTGAGGCTACGGGCGTCGTGCGTCCTACTTATAACATCAGGTGACGTTGGCTCGACGGAGGGCCTCGAGGAGAGCGTATCGACGTCATCGACGGAGGACACAGATGCCGAAAGATTTTCCGAAGCAGCATAGCTGTGGCGATTACCTGTCATAGATATGGAATACGTCGGAGGACCCAATCCCCTCGAAAAAGGCATTCTCAGAAGCAAAGTGTCTAGAGAAAATGTGTCCCCACTCTCCCAGTTGTAAGGCCGAAGTCTCAAGGCCAAGGCCGACAACAGCCGCTGAGCCTCCAGAGGCAGCAAAGGTTTGCAGAACGGCAAACCAGGAACAGCCGAAAAGGTTAGTCGATGGGTGCGTCAAAGACGCAAGAAACAGCAATAATTTCTCGAAACACGAGCTCTGCATAAAGTGACCGAACAGAATGGCGGGAAAAAATATCTGGGGGACCTCAACGCGTGAAGGATCATGGGTACACTACACATCACGTTAGGCATAGTGTTGCAATCACGCCCATGTCTACTTCCCTTTCTGATCTTTGAAAAAAGATGCAATACCTGGCAATTACCGCTAGAAGTCTGACTATATGCACAGCATGTGATTGATTCTAAACAGATTCACAAGCATCAGAAATGACAATTCCTGACCTGAGAAGGCAAGGCGGCCAAAGGACAAGATGGCCTAAGAACAAGTGAAAATCTCATGGCACGGCCATTTTAGGGTGCCAACTACCATTAGGAAAGGTAAATGCAAACGTGCAAATATCTCAAAAACGGTAGAAATCACACTCACACAGCTGCCAACAACTTGTCTTGGGCACATTGTATCCTTATAACTTTTTACATAATGGTTTTTTGGTTACTTTGACAAAGTATCCCAACTGCTATTCAAGGCAAGGCGATGTGTGAAGAAGTAAAAATACAAAAATTAAAAAAGACAGTGGGCCTCATTACGACCCTGCCGGTCTGGAAAGAACGGTGGTGGTAAAACCGCTGCCACCATTCTTTCCAGACCGGCTGATTGAGAGTCCTGCAGGCGGGAGGTGTCACTCCTGCCACGTCTGACCTGGCGGGTTTAACACCACCCACCTGCAGGCGGACATGGAAACAACGGCTCTGTCAAAGATGGAACCAGTGTTTCCATGGTCCCCATCCCCACGGAGTCCTATTGGACTCCGTGGGGATGGGGACTTACAGAATTCCGCATCCAGAATTCCCAGGTCACCGGGGTCGTAATGCCCCGGTAATTCCAGGAATCACGGAGACAGAATGGTAATACGAGTCCAGCAGTAACCTGCCGGTTTTTCCGGCTCGGTTATCGCCGAACTCGTAATGAGGCCCAGTCTCTCAGTACTGAATCTTCGGGACCAGTCAGTTTACACATAAGAATAAGCAACACAGGCAAAATAAGATTAACAGAAGGCTTTACTGACCTCCAAAAGTCAGGCCAGAGGTCAAAAATCTTTCCCAACAAACATCTTCGACAAATTAGTGCAAGAGCAGGCCATCGCAAGAGATTTCTTAAGTAATTTAGGGGAAATTGACATTTCGATCGAGAACATTTTCTAAATCTGTTGAATTGATGCATTTTTTACCTTTTTTGTTCAGAAAAATTGGTTGAAAATCTATACAATTTACAATTGGTTCCTTATGGTAATGCAAGAACAAATCTAAGATGCCATATCACCAACACTAAACACAAGCATATGACATTTTCATGAGACCAGAGTTCACAACATATTCCAGCATTGCCACTGTATGTCATTTGTATGCAGCTCAGCTGTTGATATATATCGCAGCACGGCCAGAGTAAAATATTTCATGAAGCTGGCTTCATAATAAATGCCAGCATTCCTAGTGTAAATCACTTTGATTTTGTGACAACAATCTATGGCATTATGGTCATTGTAAATAACCTTTGAATCTTCAAACACATTATAGGCTTGTATTGTAAATCACGTTGGTGAAGCCACAGTGTATTCCAAAATTCCCTATATAGCAAATGTGATGTTGCACACACCTAGCCAATATGGGTATTATAAATAACTTCTATCATGCAGCATCCTGACACTGAACACATGGATACATTGTGCACACCCACACAAACATCGCTCACACAATTAATCAGAAGTAGGGTCATTTCCAGATTTTAACTCCAAGAACCTGAATACAGGCTTCTCATTCTGCACCCCCCCCAAACCCCGCAGACTGTGGCACCTCCTCCCCGTTAACACGAAACGGGCCCCCTCACATTTATATTTCAACAAGATCAACACCCTCCTCTTCAAGGAATGACGTCCACACCCTCCATTCTCCACTTCAGGCTGAGCGATCTGCTCTCCAGTTTCCTCTCATGGTTGCTTGCCTGTGTGTCAAATTTCCTGCCCTTCCCCCTCACCTGTTGGCTCCCCATTCCCTTGTATAGATCTTGTGCAATCTGCTTTCCGCCCAGTGTGCTTCCCCCTATGACTTACAAAGCGCACTGCAAACATGTTTTTTGGGTCACAGCATCATTTTGGGTGGTCTTGTTGGCATCCAGTCTGCATATTGTAAACAATTTTCTCTGGCTCAGTTTGTAAATCAACCACTTTATAAAATATTCTCTCACGCAGTAAATAAACACGTGAGTGAATCTCTCATGCTGTAAATCAAACTCATATGGGAAAGAGTATGGGGATAAATGGCACAATAGTTTCTGGCTGCTTTGCATAAATCAAAGAGCATTTTGGGAACATAAAATTGGACCAAGATTTTTATATTTAAAACGGATGTCTGATGAGATAAGCATGGAACTATTTTGAGCATACTGCAATTGGGCTTGGTTTTCATTTGACAATACTCACCCCAACAGTCAAATGTTTGCAAAATTGGATTCTTGTATACCAGTTTGGGCATGTTACTTATAGTGACAGGCTTGTGCGCAGCAGAAAATGATAGGTGGCATTTCATTGGGGAAAGCAGCTCGATACTGTGGTCTCTTTAGTGCCACCGGCACTGGCAGTGTTCAAATGCAAAAAAATAAAATAAAAAAAATAAAAAGCAGAGCCAATTAGCCGAGCTGAGCCAGACACTCACTTGGAAGGGCTGAACTGGAACGCCATTGTTTCTAAAACAGCAGCTTGTTCCTGCCTGAAATCTTTGACTCAACGTTAAGATGAGGGATGCACCAATCCCTGCTGCAGCCCGTAGACTCGATCACAAACTGGGTGTTCCGATGCCAGGAGGTGCAGCACACAATGTCTAACAGCCGCAGTCCAGGCCTCCTGTCACAGTATGCCACTCTCCACCAGGAAGTGTGTGCCGCAGAGACAACTACTGGGCCTGCCCACCCTCTGGGACACTAACGGCACACACCCTGGTGGATAAGGACTTTCGTACTGGCTCCACGCCACCTGCTGGGCCGCTCTTAGCATATGCAGCCTGCCTCAAAACACCTCAAAGGGGCCCCTGACTGCTATGCAGGGCCGCACCTGGCATAAGCAGTCCCAACAGAAGTCCCCGGGGCTCCCACACCGTCAGGGCAACCCCCAAGCTGACATATGTGGCACGAATCAGGACTCTTGTAGGGCCGACCTTCTGCACTCAGCACACATGGCCCAGGCTTCTAAGACCATCAATGGGAAAGACTGCCACGCAGGCCTTCACCCAGGCAACCTTGCCCAGGCTGTCTGCCACAAGTAAGGGCCCTTTATACATATCCTTTCATCTAAAAGTACATTTTATAGACTTGGTATATTTTTTTTAAAGACCATTTATATATTTTTTAATGAAGCTGCTTAGTTAGGGATAGTTTTAAAAGGAAGGATAATGTAGTTTTAATGTTTGTGTGTTAACCGCCTTTTTCATAAAAACTAAAAAAAAACAGCTTGTGTACTGGAGCAGCTTTGCACCATCATACTCAGTGTAAAGCCAAAGCCTGAATAAGAAACAATACTAGATTAACTGTACACTGGTACCCCTGCATCAGAGTATCCTTGTGTCAACTTGTGAACTGGTTTATATTATTAAAAAGTGTTCTAACCCAGAACTTTGCATCCTTTAGGGGATTGGGGACCCTTCCTTTGCTTCCTTTTGCGAGACAGAGCAGGACTGAGGCTGTGGGGTACCACAGAGCGCAGTTGCTGCGTACGTCTAGAGAGGAAATGCTATGCGCACAGTGTTCACTTGGAAAGGTGGAGTTGAATCTATACATTCCAAGAAGGCCAACAAGCCTCAAGATGTTTGTCCACAATGCTAGTGCGGTCTATCCCAAGTAAACCTAGGTGAAAACACCAATCCTTGACATACCCATCTGCAGACTTACTTAACTACCATACACAAGTGAAATTACTCATAGTAAGGGTGGATCTCGAGGAGTGACTGGCGCTGATATAACCACAGGTGTCTAGGGATTAGTGTAGGAGAAAGGGGTGTGAGATTGGGAGACAGTGGCAATTAGTAGCAAAGGGAGCTGGAGAAACTTAAGGCAAAAAAGATGCCTAGATAGAGAAGGACATAGGAGGGAAGTCTGTGGGGTGGAGATAGAAGCATGTGGGGGAGCATCAAAGGAGGTGAAGAGAGTCTGCAGAGGTTGAGGATATGAGGTGCAAGAGACATTCCGCTAAGGTACAAGAACATGGTGAGCAATTAAGTGGGAAAGTGAGGATGAGATAGGGGAACAGTGGCAAGACCCATCTCTCTGCTCCCTAACTGAAGTCTCAGGAAGCCATGATTACATATAGCCACACTCTTGTTTCCACGCACACTGGGTCACCCCAACAAAGGCTCCATATGTGGTCTTGCTGGACTTCCAGGAATGCAGTCGCTATTTTTAGGAAGATCAGAAGGGAACAAGTCTTGGTTACATGTCAAAGCTAAAATGACCACAGCACTTTGTCGACAACACAAGTTGTGGCAGATGAGGCCTTTGATTAAGACTTATTGGAGAAAAAAGTAAAGTAGACCGGTCTGGGCAAGCAAACGAGTCACTGGACTCCCAGACACACCATAGGCGTTTGGAACAAACACCAGAGAACAGAAAAGAACGCATACAAGATATCTTTAGAAAGTCCACAAAAAGGAGCAAGAAAAAGAAAATACTCCAGTGAATGTCCAATAATCTCTAGATTTCTTAAGTTAACCTCTCAAGCTAGAGTGAACGAAATGCATGTGCAATTTTACAATGGCATTTATATAAAACATATGGAGTTGGAAGTCCAATTTAACATTATAATTGTTCTTTTATAACGTGCTGGAGACCGGGATTCGAACCTGTGTTGCTATGCGTTGTCTTGCTTCCAAGACAAACACATTGCGCCCCTGAGCTATCCTCCCGGTGACAAATTAAAATAACAGTAAATGCAATGAAAATAAACTTACCAGTGCAAAACATTTCTGTGCCTGTGCCAAGGCAGAATCGGGTCGTAATCTAATACATTCATCAAAATCCGATACAGCCTCTTCAACTTGATCTAATAAAATCTTCAGCTATGATGAAAAAAAGAAAAAAAAAAGGGCTCTTAGGCGAAACAATGGCTGAGAATAAACCAATTAAGTAAAGCGATATCCACTAGGACAGCATTAAGTCAAATACGTTTTTGCATTTAAAAATGTGTTAGTACTGAAAAGAACTAGAACACTTAAATAACTACTTGCAGGCAAAGACCAAGGAAAAAATAAGGTGATTTGTTATCATTAGGGAGATTCTGCCTAAACCCTCTGGCGAGGGCTGTGAGACCATCTTCCCCTAAAGTACACAGGGTTCCAACCAAAAAATAAATCAAACTCCATTGGTAGCAACGGCACAGCAGTAAGGCTTGACTCAAGAGAAGAGGGAAGGCTGGTGGATTAGCACAGTTAATTCCCAATAAACATTCTTTAAAAAAAATGTGTTTATGTCAAAGGCAATTCTATAGGAGAACAGTGAACAGCAGTGACTCACTACATTTTATTCGCCGGGGAAATCAATGTTACACACCAGGATCAGCATTCGGTAGGTAACTCCAGGGACACAATGTGAAGCTCAGAAAAATCCTGTTTCGGAGAGTATGAAACATTTTCAAAGTTTGCAATGGTTCGCAAATCGGGATAAATAGGAATACTTAAGAAGTGCAGTTAAGCGTAAGAGTCACGTAAGCACTTTCTATACCAAACAGGTTCCTGGGCACTACAGCTATGAAGCACCCCATAACCTCTATTAGTTGCTGCAGTTGTCTTCTCATTTCAAGCCACTCCATGCATCAACGCCAACCAGAGCATCCAGAAACACAGCTCCAGTTACAAGATGTCCACCAGTGAGAACCGCTAGACAGAACAGCAAGGTCCATACGCAGAAGCAGAGAACACTACGCCCGCTAACTAGCACCGACACATGCAGCAAGATAGCCACTGAGGCGCAGCTCCCTAATAAGGACTTGCACAAACCAGCATCTGAGCGGCTCCCGGGCCTAAACTTAACAGACATTCGTACGCTTAGCTGTGACTCAGCCATGCTTAACACGAACGAGAATGTCATCCAATGCAAGCCACCACTGACTAAGGGACCGGACCCCCAATGGGAAAAGGGGCGGTGCTTAGCCTGTTTTCTGTGTATTCTGAAGTTTATAACGCCTCCCTGGCAGGGAATACAGGGAGACATTGGCCCGGGGAAGAGAAGCAAATGGGAAAAGGGGGGGCGAGGATAACGCTGGGGAATAGGAACGTGTGGGTGAGGTCAGAGGAGGAGGAAGTGGCAGACCAAGAGAAAAGGAGGACGACTGTGGATGCGAATCTCAGAAAAGCTGAGGTATTGGATGGGGGACAGAGTGGACACTGCATTGTGAAAGTGCACGTAAGGTGTGCAAGTAGAAGTGGAGAGAAGAGGGCTATGGAAGCTGACGGAGCGAATAAGGGGGGGAAATGTGATGGAGGGTGGAGTAGTCTAAGTGGAGTTGAAAGAGTAGGAGTGGAGTTGGGAGAGGAGTGGAGTGGTGCAGAGGAGAGATGAGAATAGTAGTGGAGTGGAGAGTGGAGGTAATAGTGGAAGGGAGAGTAGTTGGAGTCGGGGAGTAGTAGTAGAGAGGTAAGGCAGGACAAGGAATAAAGTTCTGAGATTTAGTGATCCTGCCCAGGTGGTCCGGTAGCAGCAGTGGCAAGACCGGCTTTTGGTTCAAGTCCATGGATCCCAAGTAATCTACAAGTGGAGACAAACCCCCCGCAGCCTCGCTGTGAATATCCAGGCAGCGTAGGCACGGGCCGGTTGCATGTGATTTCATCGAATGAAAAAACGAATTAACCCCCCCTTGCCAAAGCAACCCCTTTTTTTAATACTTTTCCCCACCCCAAAACCACTATTCCCACTCCCAACCCCATTTTTATTTTTTTCCAAAATGTGGTATTTTTGTTTTCGTTGCTTTTATCATTTGTTAAGATGTAATTAGTTATGTTCTATTCGATATAATCACTGCATACCGCACGAGGACCAGAGGAGCACCACGCACAGCAACTGTGCACAGTGAAGGATCCAGCAGCGTCCCTGGCAATAGGTACGATAGACCGTCAAGCCGCACCTCCCACAATAGCTTGGCCGCTTCCGACAGCAATAACTTTTTGCTATGGTTTTGAACCTTTCCTGACTTGGAGGTGAAGCCTTTTTACTCCAATTACCATGGTAAGCCAATCGGTTTTGGGGGGCACGCATTAGTCCCTATGACTGTTCTCCAGTTCTTTGTTCCTTTATCCCACACACATCACCTTCAATGAAGTGTGGTAGGAACACTGTGTCCCTGTAACTTTGTTTTAGGATCTTTATGGTTAATTGCATCACATGTCTAGGGTGGGCTGGTGTCAGAGAATGCTTTTATAGCGTTATTTTTTATTTTATTGCTCATTGCCATATAGAGAACCACATACTCTAAAATGGCCATGCCACTAGATTTTCTAGTGTCCTTTGGACATCTTGTCTTTTTGACCGTCTTCCTGCCCTGGAGTGGCTGGATTTTTTCCCAGGGAAAGCTCTAGCTTACATGGGCAAAGTGGTGATCAGTGGTGTGTGATAACAGATACCTGGTGGTTTAGTGGGTTGTGTGCAAGCTCCCTTCTGCACAGGCTCAAGCCCATACGGTCAGCTGGATCTGCGCTTTCTTAAAGCTCCGCCTCCTTCAAATTGAGGCGGCCGTTTGTTTGGAGCATGTCGCTGGTGTGCTGCCAGCTGCTTTGTCGGGCCGGGTCGAAATGCATGGCCTGGCATCCCTGGTACCTCATTGCAGCCACGCCGCCACCTGCTCCTCTCCTGGGTATCCCGCTGTGGCGCTGTAATTCCTGCAGATAAGGAGGGAGGCTACCAGCAGTCACTGACACTAGCATTAGTGTTGCGGGGACAGGCTACCCCTCCTCCACCCGACAGGGCCTTGAGGCAGGTCTCGTCATACCTGGTTCTAGTTCTTTATTCACTTGCCTTACAGCACTACAGCACCATGACAAGTATTTCTAACTGTTTTTAAAAGTGAAGTGTTCATACTCTTAGAAGAGCACAACAAGCTGAATCTATACCTATTAATATTGCATGTTTTACTTCCCTGCAGTTTTTAATTGATCAGAGTTCTCGAAGGCCTAAATAAATATTTGTATATATTCTGCCCAACATATTAAAAAGTGCTGTGGGTGTGCGCAACTCAAACTTTTACCACTCTCACGCCCTTCCTTCTAAGTTCAAGCCTTGCTGTTCAGTCACACAACCCGGATGGAGTTTGCATAGAAATTAGGGTTTGTCTTTATTCATCACAATAGGGTCGCCTCTCAGAATCTGTCCACAGGGCCGATTCTGAAAGTCCATCTTAATGCAGTTTCCTGTTTGCAATGAGGATGGGACTCCAACTGAATTCTAGAGCTGTATAGGAGATCTAGCTTCAGGAAAGGGTGTAAGCTTGAGCATTGGCAGTCTTACCGCATATGGTATCTACAGGGGACCTACTGAGCTCCATTCCAAGTCACTACTGACTAATCATGTCCACCTCCACAGAGAGGGTAAACGAAAAATACTTTAAAATGTAAAAATATAGACCCCCCCTTCCCCACAGACATTACATTGTGTATAAAACTAATAAGATTTAGAAATGGCACTTCCTTACTTCCATCACAGCACACACACACACAACCAATAGAATAGGATGGACTTCAAGTTTGTGAATAATCTGTTTATATTCACCTAATGGGTGATCAGACAACAAGTGATTCTGGAATTAAACTTTAAGGACCGCCCCCAAATGAATTTAACATGGTGTACTTAAACTACTTGACATGCGTTCCTGGTCAGTGTTCAAACAAAAACAATGCAAACATGTAGTGAAATGCTCCAAGCATTTCTATTACCTGTCCTCTATGATGGTAGACATCAGCATTCTGTGGATCGATATCAGCAGCCATGTTGAAATCTTGAGTAGAAAGGTTTGGCTGCTGCTGCTGCATATACATACTGCCTCGTTTGATTAGCGCATTGGCACGAAGCTGTAGACATTAAAAACAGATTTACATATGGCAAATGACTACCTGAAATATCTGTTCCTGACAACAATCATAAATCCACTTCTAATTAATGGAATTTACCAATCCATCCTCAAAAGTAGCCAGGCTTACCTAAAAGGATTAATTGGTTTCTCTTAAACTTAAGAGCCGACACATGCATTCTGGTACAATATATTCTAAAAATTAGATCGTTCTGCAACAAGCTTTATTGAATAGATTTCTTAAATTTGCCTATGTAAATTATAGCACTCCCGATTGATAGAGTATGCAAAGTAAAATTTGAAATTCCCAATAATCACCGACAACCCCCAACACTACCTTTCGCAATGTCACATTTGGAGAAAGGAATGGAATGTAAACAGGCCTTATCACGTACTCCGGAAACATGCAGAACAGAACGGGACATTATCCAAAGCTCGATGTCTAAAGTCAATGAGAATTTTATGCCATGGGATGAACCGACAACCCATTTCCCAAAAGAGACATTGGTGAACCAGGATAAAAATCTTGTCCCCATTTAGGGAAGAATACATTTCAATTTGGTATTCTGTATGCATCACCTACTTCCACCCGCCCCCTAAAAGACACTTTCTTACTGGGGGATAGAAAGTGGTGAGGGGAGAACAGACAGCACAGGCATAACAACGTGGTCCCTTATTCACTTTCCAACTAATTGCTCAGAAGTTTCTATCATAGCAATCCACTAAGAAAGGGATCTGCAAGCACAACCGCTTTCTCACAGTGCTCACTCTTCTGTTAAAGCTATATGCCTAGGTCAGATGCAGACATTATAAAAGGAGACCGAACAAGCATGTGGTCTGAACTTCACCGTAAAATGATGCAATTAATTAATCATTAAAAACACATTTGAAATAAATGGCCAGAGAACAGGGTCGCATGCTTACCTGCAGCAGCGCAACAAACCAAATAATTAAAAAATGAACATACCAGTGTGAAATTATAAACACAATATGTTTCAACTCAGCATCATGTACGATTGTTTTCATGCGCCTTACATTTTCTGTCCTAATATTTTGTTTATGTATTAAATATCAGGTTTATAAAAAAAAACATTTTATTCATAATTACCCATAGCTACATAAGCTACATAAATTCTGATTGTTTTAACATCAACAAATACATGTAAAATGTCATGGCATCAAAGAGAATGTCTCAAAGGACATTCATAAATTAAATTCCATACAGGAAAATAAGATAACCATGAGTAGATTAAAACATATTATAATCCAACTGTCCTATTTTAGTAGGCAATCTCATACCAAAGACCTTCATAACCCAAGAGGTAAAATCCCTAAAGCAAATTTTAGATACATTAGACATTTCACAAATTACTGGGTCATCCCATGTCCAAATCCTTCAAGAGCTTCTACATTAAAGGTTATCAATTTATTTATATTTACCACAGTTCATACCAAAGGCTACACTAAACAAATTGCTTTACACTGTGAGGGGAATTTATTAATTTATTATCAGTTCAATCTTCATGACCATAAAAAACATCCCTAGAAATACCATATTTTCAATAAAGACAACACTATATACTCTCCGGAATTTGGCAACTAAGGCTGAACAGGCTTGAGGGCACCCTCCATATGTGAAGCTGGGAGGTGTGGTTCGAGTGTGGTGTGTTGGGCGTTGTGAGGGGTTCCCCTACCCCTCCGCCCAGCAGGCTGGCAGAGTGTCAAGCGATGATCCACTCTGCACCACTCTGCACCATTGCAGGGTTTTGCCCTCTTAGTCAGCGTGAGAGGGGTCACGTATTACGCAACTCTTTGCCCTCTATGCCAGTTTGAAAAAGGAATTTCATTTTGGATTTTGGGCTATTTCCTCAGCCTTTGCGAGGGAGCAGCTGCGAGGGATGGTATGGTCCAAGTGCCAGTGGTATTACTGTGAAAATTATGAGCAGGAATTGTGTTATGGTTTTTATAAGATTTAGCACTCCTTCACTTCCATACTGTGATGTTCTGTGTATTGTTAACTAGAACATCTAGCAATATCTTAAGGATACTCTAGTTCCTCTGGATTCATGAAGCCAAGTTGATTTTGCAGGTGTCTGTGGAGGCAGAAGTTACCACTCAGCACCTCCAAGCACTGTATTGCTGTGCAAAAGGTATTTTCCATTCCCAAATTCCGAGAACCCAATTTCCAACTAACATGGACTCATCTTCACTCACCCTGAGAAAGTATTGGGTGTGTTATTCCATATAGAAAGTCTGGTACGTGGCTACCTACCGCACCAGAGGTGAAGAAAAACAGAAGGATTAGATTATCCATCGACGGGGGAAAAGGGGAGATGGCAAAAAAGTGTGCAGCACATTACCAGACCTGTGCATCAACTATGCCATCTAATGGGAGAGTTGCCAAAGGCAAAACATGGTTTATCCTATTGTCACCACAAGCATTGGAGTGGATCTAATCTTAGGAAGAGAGGCCAACGGCAAGTTAAACAAGTATATAGCAGTCCAGTGTGACAAAGCCACCTTCTGGCCTTGTCAAGAGGGGATGGGAAGCCTTATCACCCAGGGATGGGAGGCCTACCGGGGAGAAATCCAGAGCCAGTTCTACCCATGAGGTGGGCAGTGGCAGTTGAGAGAGCCCCAACTCCTGCTCCTTCCATCTTGTACCAGTAGGTTATTGTGCAGTACACTGCATTCTCCAGCTTTCTCTCAACCAGATACTTGCCAGTGTGCCTTTTACCTAGCGACCTCACATTTTGTCCATGTGGTAAGAAGAGAAACCCAAGTGAAAAAACAAGAGCCATTGCCCCACATCCAAAGTGTAAAAGAACCAGTAGGTCCATGGAGAAGATAACCAGCAGAGAAAGGCAGCACCCCCACAGAAGTACAGACCGGACTGTAGCAGCATGCCACTAGAAGGAAGGTACACTGGCTGTAGCAGAACAGATCAGAGACAATCAGTGTGGGGCCGCCAGAAGGCTCTGGCATCCCCATGTCGCACGACCAACCCCCAGTAGACTGCCAGATACTGAAAAGGGAGAAGTATTGAGCCTCCCCAGGACCAAACATAACAGGGATATAGAACATCAACACTTACCTTGCTGAGACGCCATGGCTGGTGAATGGCAATCCTGCACAAGTAAAGTGGGCGGGGCTTAGCCCACTAATTATGCCTTTTCAATGAATATACATACACTGTGGGGCAGACCGGGCCAGAGAACAGAACCCAATCCCATGAGAGGAGGGTACATATAAGGGAGGAAGCAAGGTGTTGGGGGTTATTTAGACGAGGTCAGCAGTGTAGTTGGAGGATGACCAAGAGACCAGCAAAAGGGAGGAACGAACAGCAGACGATGTGTTGTGTGGAGCAGGTAGGGTATTGCCTAGCAAGCGGACGTGGTACTATGGTGTAAGGTTCTGTGTTTGTTGGGTGCGAATGTGTAGAAAGGATAATGTAAGGCGTGAATGTGAAGAGACTAGTTTGAAGGGAGAAGTAGAATAATAGTGTGGAGGAGAGTAGTGACAAAGAAAAGGGGTGAGTAGTAGTGTGGAGGAAAGAGTAACAAAGGGTGGAGACAAGACCAAGGAGGAGTGAAACATTGAAGCGACAGTGGAAAGGTGGGAGGAAAGAGAACCAGAATAGAAAGGGCAGTAATGGAGAGTGGCAGAATAGCCAGAATCAAACCATCTCAAGTGTAAGGCACTATCCCAAATCCCATTAGAACACCAACCATCTTATAGACTAGGGACAGCTAAGACGTCCCCGCGGGAGCCTTAGATAAAAGAACAAGTGCCTTTTAGATCAGTCTTGTTCTAATGGTGATACCCTAGACAATAGGGGTTCACATTATTTTTAAATTTCATTGTGCTTCGTTTAAAAAAACTAAAATTACAAGATGCCAACAATTCATACAAATACCAACTTACACACAAGCATTACAACCACCAACCACTGTCATTTCCAGGTTTACTTTCGAAATAGAATAGAATGTATAAATCTGACGATTGCTAATGTCAATGAGTTCTGGTTACTAGTTAAGGGGTGTGAAGCCCACCACAAGTGATGATGGAGCTATATTGGCCTCGATGTCATCGAGGGATTTGGGACTTTCTTCGATGTTGTTGATGGGGTCGACACCGGTCTCGACATTCTCGAAGGAGATTCCAATGCCTCGGGTGCAGATGGCGTCGAAGGGGCACGAGGTGCCAGTAATTTCTCCTTCGGCGAAGTTGTCGATGACGCAGATTTAGACTTCAGAGGTAAGGACGACGCCTTATGAGTTGAGGCTTTTTTTCTCCTCGAGGGTTCATGACGCTCTCGAGGAGTACGTTTTGCCGAGGCCGACGACTCACAGCTTTTATGTTTATCGGGTTTTTTACCCAGGGTATCGCCTCTAGGTATCTCTTAGGGGGGCAAGGCCGCGTTCTCGAAGACCCTTAACATTTTCAAACAAATATTTTCCCACTGAGCCAGGGAGCTGTACTTCTTAGGGCAAGCAACTTTTTCTGGGGCACTGGAGGACAAAGATGAGGGTGATCTATGGCGTCTCTTATTGTGTCTCGAAGTGGATGAGTGGTGTGACCTGCTTATAGATCTCGAACGGGAATGCTATCTTTTTCGACGAGGAGACGACGGTCTCGACTCGACAGAGGTCAATTTTGAGGGGATTTAACAGTCTTACCTTTCTCCAGCTTCCCGCTACGCTCCCTCAAGGCTTTCTCCATCATAGAAAGACATTCTTCACACTCTGAACACAGGTGCTCTGGGCCCAGGCACCATAGACAGATACTGTGGGGATCAGTCAACATCTTTTTACCACAATCCCGACATTTCGGAGGATCAGGGTTTCAATGGAGCGGACTAAGATGCCATTGTGGATCGAAGAATCAATGTTTTTTCTTCACAAAATTTAAAAGTTTTGATTCACTAAGGAACCAAGCATTACGTCTGACGGCTTACGAAAAAAACGTAACTGAGCAACGGATGCTGCGTGCGAATATTTATACCCATGATGTTGACGTCGATACAGAGGCCTCCGAGGGACATCGACTCGAGGGACATAGACGCGCAGCGCCCTCTACTGAAAATAAATTGAGGCCAGCAAGCTGGAAATGAATATCAAAGATAAGCAATACGTGGGAGGACACAATCTATTTGAAACGGTATCCTCCTTCTTTGAAAACCTTTTCCCCATCCTATCACATAGGATATTCCAAAATACTGCCCCCCACCCCATTTTCCGACATGCACACTTTCGCACAACACGAAAGACAATGGACTAACACCAGAGCCGTTTACCTGACATGTCCCAATACAAGGGTCAGGCAAATTCAGGCAATTGACCAGAATCACACACACCTGACTTCCCTTTGCCTTCCCTACAGGGATAAAAGGTGGAAGTCAAGAAGACAGGATCACAGGACGAGCAAGGGAGACTGCACGACGGGAGAGCTAACTCAGTCCTGCAGTTCAAAAGGAGAAAGACGGCGCAAGTCGAGAGGATACCAATAGGAGAAGTGACCTTGCCCTTATCAACAGAGACCGGAATCTTAAGACCGCAAACAATAGCCAGCATGTGTTGCAGCAGATGCCAGCGGTACCCGGGCGCCTTCCCTGCTGACGGCCAAGCCAGGGAGAGACGCATGGCCCAATGGTACCGGCCTTAACTCTACAGACAAGAAAGCAAAACAGTTCATCACAGCCAGTGAGTCCGAGGGGAGAGCTGATAAAGGATCCCAAATGTGTTGAACAAAAATAGCAAATAGGCTAATTGAACTTTGAATAAACAAAGAACTAATGATATAAGAAAAGGGGAAATCCAGCATAGCAGAATCAACCACCACGTGGGTGCTCACTTGAGAAACTCCAGGAGATTACCCTGCATTTGAACTAGTTACCAGAAGGCCTTAGGAGAAAGGCAGAAGGCGGTCAAAGTGGTCATACATTGGTCTGGTCAAATCCTCCATACAGTCAAAAGTCTTTGACCGACAGATTGGGACGTGAGGGGAAACAAATTGTGCATGTTTGAAAGGACTCGTGAGTGCAAGAGTCTAAAGTTTGATGAACAGTGTGTTGCCAGGAGTGAACTCGTCAGAGCAATGTCCACAGTGAAATGTTTGAAAAGACATGGTGATTTGTGAATGAAAGAAAAGCCACCGTGAACCCAAAGGTATGAGGCGGACGATTGAAAAGGGGTCCGAGCCCGAAGGAGGGAGATCCAGGGATGGGAAGTTAACAACCAATGTTCAGTGAGAAAGGAACTATTTAATTGATTTATCGAATACGACTTGTGAGGTGTTTGCGTCCCGGGAGAGGGGGACACAGGGTTGACACCCAAAGCCATACGTGAAACAATTCTTTTTGTTTGTTGAAAATATCAGGCCCTCAAAGGCACGTGACTTTTATTGAAAAGAGACCAAACCATCAAAGAACCTGAACGCTGGAATGGAACTGTTGGCTCGTGCTGTAAAAGCTCAAGTGTGTAGTGTGCTCAGAAAATCCATCTTGTCCCGTGCTGAAAGCGTAAGGAAGGGAGACCCCTGGCAATCACATCCTAGCTTATTATTTGTGAACAATTATTTTATTGAAGCCCCTATCACACACACACACACACACACACTTTCTGATTTGGCAATATTTCTTTTTTTTAGCATAGGCCTTTTACTTTGACCAGACGCCACAAGGACTGCCTTATTTTTTATTTGATGGTCAAAGCTTGCTCCCATCTTAGATTTAGGTTAGGAATTTTTCCACCCTGCATTTAGAGTTTAAAAAAACACCCTTGAATTGTGATCACTTGTGTCCGTCTTTACTGTTGCCACCAAGAGTTCCTTACAGTTCCTAAACGAATGTGCAAGCTACTTTAATACTTTGTGTTCTATCACTAAACAGTTGTTTACATTTTGATACATAGTTTGCCGGTGGCACCACGATTTAATGATACAAGAGTAAACGGTTCTGCAACCATAGGGAAGTTAAACCTAACTCATACCCAATAACAGAATCTGGAACACAGTTAGGCAATATTAGGACTTTTCTCCATAAAGTGCCCTGTAGAATGCTCATTGTATCCCAATCGTCCAAGCGCCAAAGTTCTAAGCCATTGATAACACTAGGAATTCCCTTTACTTACATTTTGCAACAGAACGGTAACAATAAAAAGTAACAAATTGTGGCCTTAAAACACTTCATAAATGATGTTATGTTTCAATTGTCTTATGTTTTTAAAATGAAGTCCTAAGTGTTTTTCTAATAATTCACTGTGTGGGATGTATTGACCCACTCTCTATACTATGCGGCCTCACTCTGCTATCTATGGTGCGAGAAACAGCAAAATGGTGGCAAAACCCTTGTGCATGCCAAAACCTCCAAAACTGCATTTTTCAACACACAAAAAGATGGCTGCACAACCTGCCACCCATGGTGCATGTGTGCTGGAACAGAGCACACGCTGCAGAAAGTGCCAGTGGGCTCCATGACAAGTAAACATGGGGTACCGAGGTACTCCAAAATTCGCCTGTAAATGACATGTACTGTGCTGTTGAAACTTCAAAACGCCTGTACAAAACACTGTCCAACACTCAAAATCTTGCTTGGCGCTAAAATCCATTTAATCTAATGAAGCACTGTGAATGTACAAGGTCCTGAAATGTTAAAAGCATAACATTTTCTCAGCAAAACCGGATTGCCTGTGAATGACAGTTCCTGTCAAAAATCTGTGTGAAGCCACACTGGGCTACCTGTGAGTGACAGCGCCTGTCAAATTGGCTCTCCCGATTAAACTTAAAGTTGTCTAAAACTAAAGATCTGCCGGATTAGCAAATATAAAATGGCTGTTGCTGAAAGGAACACTGATCTCAGTTGTTTTGATCCGACAGGTTTAAATCTAAGAATGTAATTTATCTATGTCATCTGATGCAACAAGTTTGTGTTGCGCAGATTTTTAAGTCAAGAAAGTCAAAATGTAACTTAAGCTGGCTGGGCCTGCAAAAAGTTGAAAAAAAGGTTTCCACCCAAGGGGAGGGCATTTCTCTCAGCAAATGCTCGCTGACCTATGATTATTGTGGGGTAGGACAGACTTTTGTCTGCTCCCAAGGACTGAACAATGGCAGATTCTCCAGGCCAGGAAATGGACGTGTGAAAAGGTCGTAAACCAGGCTTGCAGAAGGAAATCCCAAAGGTGGGGGGATGTTCCTTGCCTCCAGAGAATGACAAATGTCGGACCATTTGCTGCTAAGAATATGTAATGAACATTTTTTTTTTTTAGGACTTCTAACTCGTTATCAGAAGTGGTGAAAAATATAAAAAGGGCAAAATTGTTACTCTAATTTTTGGCCCTACATTGCAAAACGCAGTGGAACTGTGTAGCATAGCATATTCTGAACAGGAATGGCAATATATGTGGTTTTATGCAAACTGTATTTATGCTAGATTTGTTAAACTTTGAACACACATTCCTATGGTAAACACGCATATTTGTGCAAATTTGGAGAAAGTTTGGACAATGTTTTCATGGAGAAATGGACAAAATGCTGCAAAAAGGCGAAACAAGGTCTGGTCAGGTCCTGATTCTTTTCTCCACGGAAGCTGCTGCCCCCACAGGTCCCCCAAAGATGTGCAGTCAACTACTGAAGGTCACAGCAGAAGTCTCCACACCCCAGAGGGAAAAGGGGAGTGAGAGAAAATAAGGAACAAGTTACTTACCTGTAACTGTTCTCCAGCATGGGTCTGGCATAGATTCACATGCTCATGAATATTCCCCGTCAGGCTAGGAATCCTCGGTACAGAAAAAATAAGTATCAGTTTCGTTTCTGATCTGTCTTTCCCATTAGTAACCAATCACTGATCTCTGGGTCATACTGCCCACAGCCAATGACTGCCCTCTCCCCAAGCCCCGCCTCCGGCAGCCATCCTCAGATTTGGTAGCACGTAAAGTGGCAGTATGACCAAGTGAAGAGCCGCAGAGGGGTAGGCGGGAGGGTTCGCATGTGAATCCATGCCAGACCCATGCTGGAGAACAACAGGTACAGGTAAGTAACTTGTTCCTTCACCAGCATGGAGTCTGGCATGGATTCACATGCTCATGAATATAAGATTAGATAGTAGTACACACATGCACAACCACGGGAGGTGGCAAAATGCTCAACATTAAGCAATACATAAACTCAACATTAAGCAACTCTTAACTCCTCACCAGGCCCTTCAGGCGAACAGGTTGTGCAGCACTGCTTGGCCGACCCTGGACTCCTCCCTGGAATCCTGATCGACGCAGTAGAATTTCGTGAAGGTGTGTGTCGACCTCCACGTAGCAGCCCTGCAGATGTCCAGCAGGGTCACACCAGACAAGAACGCCGTGGTAGCAGCGATCGCTCTGGTCAAATGGGCTCTCGGACGGCCGGGCAGAGGTCGGTTTGCCAACCGGTGACAGTGCATGATACAGCCGGAGAGCCATCTGGAAATGGAAGCCTTCGAGAGAGCCTTCCCTTGATTCACAGGACCAAAGTTCACAAAAAGCTGTGACGTCTTCCGAAAACTCTTTGTGCGGTCCACGTAGAACTTCAGCGCTCTAGCTACATCCAGCGAATGCAAAGTCCTCTCGGCCGGCGACAAAGGCGACGAGAAGAAAACTGGTAACACCAAGGGCTCGTTGAGGTGGAAGTCAAACGGCACCTTGGGCATGAAGGAGGGATGTGTCCTGAGCACCACCCTCGTGTCATGAAAAGTCAAGTATGGAGGCTTGCAAGATAGGGCCTGACTCTCTCCCACGCGTGTGCGGAGGTGATGGCACACGAAAAGCTGTTTTCCACGAAAGGAACTTCAACGGTGCCATATGCATAGGCTCGAAAGCCCCCCCCCCCCCCCCCATGAGCCTAGTCAGCACCACGTTGAGCTCCCATGCCCGGGCTGGGGCCTTCACCGGTGGGAATGAGCAGAATAGTCCCTTCATAAATTCCTTCACCATGCGATGAGACCACAAGGACACCCGTCCTGCTGTATCTGGAGATGGCAGCCAGATGTATCTTGATGGAGGTGTGAGCTAGTCCAGCCTTGGCCAACGACAGTAGGTACGGCAGTACTTGAGGGGCCGTAATCCGTAGAGGGTTAATCTTCTGTGCCCGGCACCAGACAGAGAACCTCTACCATTTGTGTCCGTAACACTTGAGAGTTGAGGATGCCCTGGCCTTTGCAACAACCTCTCTGCAGTCGGCCGGTATATCGTATCCTCCAAACTCTAGTGCTGCAGGAGCCAGGCCTGCAAGTTCAGAGACTTCGGGTCGTGATGAAGAAGGGCGCCTCCTTCTCTGGAGAGAAGATCCGCATCCACGGCAGTTTGACTGGTGGGGACGCCGATAAGTCCAGAAGGTCCGGGAACCAGATCTGTCTCGGCCACGCCGATGCGACGAGGATCATCCTGCACCGCGACCTCTTGAGCTGGTTGACGAGCCGGAGTAGTAGTGGCAACGGCGGGAAAGCATAGAGGAACAGGTTGTCCCAGGGGAACGAGAAAGCATTGCCCATGCTCCTCGGTTGGGGGAAGCTGCTGGCGAACCTCTGGCACTTGGAGTTCGTCGCCGTCGTGAAGAGATCGACCTGGGGTCTGCCCCACAGCCTGAAGAGTCGATCCACTTTATCCTGACGTAGCTCCCACTTGTGGCACGAGCGCAGCTCCCTGCTGAGTGAGCCGGCGATGGTGTTCTTTATCCATGCCAGATGAAAAGGTACCAGAAACATCCCCTGGTCGGGGGCCCAGTGCCACAGATCCAGGGCTTGCATGTATGATAGGTTATTTATAACATGCTTAATACCCAGGAGGTTTCTAAGCGCGGACCCAGGGATCAAACCTGTGTTGCTCCATGTCGTCTTGTTTCCAAGTCGAGCACGCTGCCGCTGAGCTATCCTCCTGGGACCAGGCTCCCTTGGACTGGGCTGGGGATCTGGTTCCACCCTGCTTCCTGATGTAGAACATTGTGGTGGTGTTGTCAGTGAAGATCCTCACCACCTTGCCCTTGAGGGACGGAAGAAAGACCTGAGGGCCCAAAACACTGCGCGGAGCTACAGAATGTTGATATGAAGCTGTTTTTCCTCCGGGAGCCAAAGACCTCTCGCGTGGAGATCTCCAGTATGCGCTCCCCACCCTTCCAAGGAGGCATCCGTCGTCACTGTTACCTGGTGAGCTAGGGTCTGAAAGTCTGCGCCCGCCGTCAGATGAGTGCGGGTGCCCCACCACGGGATCGCTCGTCGGATCCTGTCCTCGAAGCTGCCGGTCGCCTGGATCCAGCGAGCGTCGAGGAACTCTTGCAGTGGACGCATTCGAAGTCTGCACAGGCGTACCAGATAGATGCAGGAGGACATCATCCCGAGAAGGGATTTGATGGATCTTACCCTGGCTATGTCCGTGGCTAGCAGGCGTTGCACCTTGCCCAGGATGGCTTTCGCCCCTTTTTGTCAGATGGCGAGGCCAGCCGTGCTACTGTGTCGAGCTTCGCTCCCAGAAACAGGGCGACCTGCGAAGGGACCAGATGGGATTTGGGGGAAGTTGATGGAGAACCCCAGGTCCGTGAGTAGCTGGACGGTCTTCGCTGTGTGTTCTACGGCGAGCTCCCTTGTCCTTGCTCGGATGAGCCAGTCGTCCAGGTAGGGATAGACGTGGATCCCTTGTAGGCGTAGCCACGCTGCCACCGGTGCTAGGCACTTGGTGAATACCCTGGGTGCCGACTTTAATCCGAACGGGAGGGCCTTGAACTGGTAGTGTCGTCCTTGGACAACGAACCTGAGGAAGTTCCGGTGTCCTTTTAGAAAGGGGAAGTGGAAGTAGGCATCCTTCAAGTCAAACGACGACAGGAAATAGTCGTCCTCCAGCTGTCCCAGCACGTGCTAGAGGGTGACCATCCGGAACCTCAGCCTTGATGTACTTGTTCAGTCGCCGCAGGTCCAGGTGGGGACGACAACCTCCTGTGTTCTTCTTTACGAGAAAGTATCTTGAGTAGACCACGGAGCCCTGAAGTCTCTTTGGGACGAGCTCGATGGCACCTTTCTTGAGCATCGCCCTTACCTCCAGCAGCAGCTGGGGTATGTGGTTTTCCTTCCTAGCCACGGGTGGCACGCAAGGTCACTTTAGAAACTCGAGGGCATGCCCCTGGGCCACGGTTTCCAGCACCCAACGGTCAGTGAAGATGGACTCCCACACGCTGACGAACTTCGCCAGCCGGCCTCCCACCAGGGGGTGCTTTGTTGGGGGCCCGACGCCACAGTCAGTTCAGTCCTGTTTCGAGGCCGCCTTGACCTCCCTGGCGACGACGGCTGGAACCTCCAGACTTGCCCCGTCCTCTATAGGTCTCCTGCGACAAGGAACGGGCCGCTTGATGGTAGGTAGAGGAGCCGCTGCTGGAACCTATGGAGGCCCCTTGCTTGCCTCCGGTGTTCCGAAAGGCCGGCCGTCATTGCTGGAGAACTCCCAGGGCTCGGGCTGTCTGTGTCCATTTTGATGGCTTGCAGGGACTCATCGACCGTCTTTCCAAACAGGTTGTTTCCATCGAAGGGCATGTCCAACACTTTGGCTTGTACGTCCTGGCAGAAATCCGTCGCCTTAAGCCATCCGCGCCATCTGAGGCAAACACGGTTGCCCAACTGGCGGAAACCAGCGTCAGCGATGTCAGTCGCCACCGTTATGGCGTGGTCCGACACCACCTCGCCTTCTTGCAAGATTTCCAGGGCTTCTGCCCTCTTTTCTCGTCCGGCAGGAAGTCCAACAAGGGAGCGATTTTATACCAAAGTTCCCTGTCGTAACGGGCAATGATAGCCAGGGCGTTGGCTGCCTTAATCGTTGCCGCCAAAGTGATAACTAGTCATCCCATTGTGTCGAGCTTCTTTCCCTCGCCGTCCGGCGGTGAAGTCCATGCCCCCTCCCCCTTCTTCCTGGCCGCCGCCGAGACAACTGAATCCGGGGTCGGCTGTGCTCTAAAGCATAGAGGGACCGCGTTGGGGACCCGTTACTTCTTTTCGTATCGGTCACTTTTTGCCGGCGTCGTGGACGGGTTCTTGAGGAGGGAGAGCCCCTCATCCCAGATGTCATCCAGTAGAGGTACCGCAAGGACCCTCTTCCTCTTGGTCTCTCGACGTTGATAGAGGAACCGTTCCTTTTCTTCGGGGCAGAGCTGGAAAAGCTTGGATGCCCTGGAGATCATCGCATGGAAGGATCCAATCGCATCGGACAGGGAAGCCCGGGGAGGGACGAAGGGACGTCCACCCCGTCATCGCCGCCCTCGTTGTCTGTGCCCGTCGTGGCCGTGTCCGTGTCATCCCCGCAGACCATGGAGAGGGAGGAGGGTTGAGCAGGCCTCGAGGGCTGGAAGGGTGCGGGAGGATGTGTTCTTCTCCTCTTGGGTGGTGGGCTTCCCGACGGGCCTGCCCCTGGCTCCTGCGTCGGGCCTGGCTCCGGCTCCTCCGTCTGGGGTAAAGGCAATCTAGTCCTTATTTCAGAGCACAAGGATTGAATTGCCAACAAAATGGCAACCGAGTTGTCCTGCGGCACTGGCTGCGACGGGTGTGACGGTTGGTCTGGGGACCCGTCGGCGCCGACGTCGCTTTCGTCGTCCCCCTCGTCGGGATGCCTCTCGACGGGCTGGTCTTCCTCCATGCACGAGTCGTGGCTCTCAGGGACTTCGACAAGTTCCTCCTCGGAGGCTGTGTCTGAATCCACGACGGCCGCTACCCCCCCCTTCTTTCTCCGCCGGGGGCTTCGTGGGGGTTCTTTTTGATGGGCTTGAAAGATGCCTCCCTCCGAGGTGGCAGGGAGACTCTGGGCCTCGAGGCCGCTACCACAGGTGTAACCTCCGCAGGCTGCGCCAGGGTTGCCGCGACCTTCTCGATAGAGGCCTTGGCTGGGTGAATCCAGGCCTTAGTCACCGACGGTGTGCTTGTGGCCTTCACCTTGCGGGAGGACTCCCCACCTTGCTCCCCATCAGCCGAAATCTTCGAGATCGACCGGGGCCTCTCCAGAAGCTTGGCCGGGTTCTCGGATTTCCTCTTACCCGAGCCAGAGCGTCAGCTCGTGTTCGATGGCGGCGGGGAGGATGCGCCCTGCCTGGCAGCCGAGGAGCCCGACCGTTCGGCACTCCCGGTGCCCGCAGACTCGCGGTGCGTAGCCTTCTGTTGGGCCCCCGTCGCCGGGGCGCCCTCACAGGACTTACAATACTGCTCAGATTTCCTTTTTCTTATCACCCGACGGGCTCTTTCCCTCCAGCCAGTTGGCGAGACCAAGATGGCGGTCCCTCATGGTCCGCTCCGACATGTTCCCGCAAAACGCACAGTCCTCCTCCACGTGCGTTTTGTCCTCGTGAAGACAGTAGAGGCATAAGGAATGCTCGTCTTCCTTGAACACGTTCAGCAGCTGGCATCCAGGGCAGGCCCTCAACAGCTTCCTGGGGGTCGAGCTCCCTTTCTCCGGGGCCATGTCCAGGGTAGGCCTCAAACTTCTGGAATCCTCCAAAAGCGTTGTTCGATGAAATCTTCACCCTTGAGGGGCGTAGAAACTATCGAAACGGGTCCCCGTTGATCGGATGTAAAGACAGTGGAGCTTGAGGCTCAATTTAACCGAAAAATTAGAAATTCTCTTTGAAAAAGCGCAAAAACGTAGCAAAAGCTCGAGAGCTATAGCACAAGGACTCCCAACACTTGAACGTGCGGTAAAAATCTGAGGATGGCTGCCGGAGGCGGGGCTTAGGGAGAGGGCAGTCATTGGCTGTGGGCAGTATGACCCAGAGATCAGTGAATGGTTACTACCAGGAAAGACAGATCAGAAACGAAACTGATACTGATTTTTTCTGTATCGAGGATTCCCAGCCTGACGGGGAATATTCATGAGCATGTGAATCCATGCCAGAACCCATGCTGGAGAAAAACACAACACAGGTCGCTCTCTCTCACTCGAAACAGCTGACCACCTGCAGAGGGCGAGAAAATTATAGTTACTTTCTCTCAAAATATCTCTCTCCCGCCTAGTCCCCTAGAAAAGATTTATACCTGTTTAGCCTTCCTGAGATCTGAAAGGCTTGTATTTAAGAAGTTTCTTTGATAGTTCTTACACTTTTAGAACCGATGAAGAAAAAAAAAAAAACGTCTTTAACACAGGTCCCCAACTCTTCGTATACACTTGTGCTACTCAAGGAACCTTGGTAAGAGCAGTAGAGCAGACAGGCTTATCATAGGAGGAAGATATGAGCTGTAGGTAATTGCACTGAACCCAGTTAGTACAGTAGGCCAAAGAAACACTTACACTTCTAAAGTTATAATCAAATATAATGTATGATATTTACAAAAGGAAGTTAGAAATATACTTAGTTCAAATAACCAACACACTTGGGAATACTTGTGCATACTTTTCAAAGGCCACTGTTTCAGTGGTAGTTGCTCGTGGTACAATTGTTACAGAGTTTGACACTAATGACAGTTTAGTTGTACCGTATTATCGGTACGACGGCACACTCGCGTTAAGACAAAGATATACAGTAATTTTATTTAGTTAGCAAAACCACATAACAGTCTTTTAGGAAGGAAAAAGGTTGGTTAGTCATACAGTAGCAGAGCTTAACATTCTAGAGGCACGTTCCCACCAAAGACAAAAACATACACACACAGACCTCCCCCTTCCAGAACGGCAGAAGGGCTAACAAACGACAACCATGCTAGAAATGGAGAAAAAAAAAGAAATGAGCCACCAGGTTAGAACATAGGTGACCCTATTGTGCACAACCGAGACAGAATACAGTCTGCGGTAAAAAATAGCACAACAGTTGTTAGAACTCGTCCACTGCCACAAGCCATAACTAAAGGGTTGTCTATGTGATTAAAAAGTCACCGGAGCAGAGAGAAAGGGGATACTAGGTATGCCCTTAGCACTCCAGATAAGGTGGTTTGTGCTAATCTCTCAGAGTACAAAGTTTTAGGAGGAATATAAAGTATCCCTCAATCCTTAAGGGAACTGTAGTTAGTAAGGATAAGAAAAGAATCTCAAAGGAGAACCCAAAGGGGTCCTAGCAACACTGCCTAAGGAGCTGTGTGCTGCAAAAGTTAAACACAGTTGCCTTAAGAGATGGAGGCAAGTAGACCCCCATAGTAAAGGTAAAACACAACAGAGTTCCAAAAGTCAGAGCAAATAATGGATGAGTGGAAAAAGGCTCCACTCTTTCGGGATAGAAGGAAGTGTCCAGAAGTCCAGAAAAAAGTTCTGAGGGTCACACTAGGAGAGGGGATGAAGCATACAAATGATAAATCAGCACCTCAAGGCAAGAAAGGGAAATAGTACACAGGGTAGCCAAAACACAAGCCCAACATGTCAAATGATCCAAGGGTCTTTAGAGGCCAAGAATGGTGCAAGCTGGTTACAAACTGGGGCTTATGTAAAACTAAGCACGCAAGATCGTGGATCATTAATGATTCTGGCAAAATGGAGGAATGGACAATTTTGATTCCAGTTAGACTACATTTTCATCTCAGACTACATATTTCACTTATTCATTCCAGTGATCTCCACCTTTACCAGCAAGAGTGACCATGCATTTATTGTCACTTATTTTAAATGTGAAGTACCTGAATGTCAAACTAGGGTTGGGCTTAAGTATTTCTTCCCATTTAAGAATGGTTATGGAATTCAATGTCAGTGGCATTCAGTTTCTAAACTGTCAAATGCTTTCACATCTCTATGCAAAGGTTGTGAGAATTATAACCCAATAGCTCTAAACTATTAAGGGTGAGAAGGGTTAGAAAAACACTGGAGGATCTTCTACTTAATCTACCGGCTAAAGGCAATAACTTGAGTGCAGGCAATCATAACCACACATTTGATTCCAGAGCTCTTGAAAAGAAAAAAGAAAAAAAGATTAAAAGATAGCCTGGCTACTACCTCATTGCTTGGAAATATTTCTCTTTACAGCACCTTTAGCTCCATTTTATGGACCCCCAAACCTTTTGCTTGTTTTAATTTTTTTAATCTGAACTGAACTTTGTACAGTGCAGTGAAGCTAAACTGGCCTTTGCTCATTTGTCATGGGGTAACTTAATTACTGGGAAACATCGTTTCCCTTAGTCTTGTTATGTTGTTGCCACTTGTTATCACTTTTGTTAACTCTATCATTGTACAATGCATTTTACAATTAGGTACAATGGATTATACTTTTTGTTTTGTCCTAGACTAACACTCACAAGAGTTTGGGTTAATTTAGGTGTGCCTAAGGGGCAAGCTGGTGGCAGCAGTAACTTTCGGTGTATTTTGATTAAGCCTTACCGCATTTGGCTACCTATGGAGGCTAGAGTCCAAACATGGTTGTGCCACAAGGTTTTTCGTTAGTCTCTTGGCCATCTTGTCACTAACCCTTCTTCCCGACCTGTGAGAACAGGAAAATTCTTATAAGGACTTCTAATGCTCGGTAAAGCTGAGGCTTTTCGCGGGCTACTGTATGGCCATGTGCGTTTGCTGCCAGGGAGTGGTTTGGGACGATCTGGTCCTAATCCACAAAATAGTTTTAGTGTGTCTGAATGGTATGCATGAGCTGTGCCAACAGTGGTTCTGATTGGACCACTGCAGGGGTGTGTGTGCGCAAGCCAGATCTTAGTCAGCTCTTACCTGCCTTTTGGATAAAAAGAGGACCCCTGCACCCATTCTAGAGAGATCCTGGAAGAAACCTGAAGGAGCCAAGTATGCGGTCCATCTGCAGGACATGGAAGGAGACCGCGGACCAGTTGGAAGAAGGCCTGGCAAGCAACTTCTGCTGCTGTCCACGTCCTGTGAGGGAGCTTCGACCCTTGGAGTGGAGGGAACATCCATTCTCAATGTCAGCTTGGGGTTCTGCAAATGAGAGCCCTCAGAAGTGACCCTGGATCGTCTAGTGGCTGCCCATTGCAGAGTTTGGGCTACTGAGCTGCAGATGTTGCCGCTCCGCGTTGAGACCTGTAACTTTGGTGACCGACAGGCTGTGCTACAGGACTCCCCTCACCAAATGTTGTGGTTCCAGCATAGATGGGACCACAGGAACGAGGCGAAGCACAACTGTAACAAGTGTGTCCACCTGCATCGATGTGCATCGGTGGCCGTCGTCCAAAACAGCTTCCCTGCATCCAGTCCTGTGGAGAGGGGCCCTGCATCAAGTTCGTCTGCATTCTCTATCCAGAACACCTTTGTAAGGAACTCATGGTGGCAACAGTAAAGACAGACAAGTGATCACAGTTCAAGGATGTTTATTAAACTTTGAATGCAGGTTGGAAAAATGCCTAATCTAATAAGAAAAACCCATTGCCAATCCTTACGCTAAATACAACAGCGTGTGTGATAGGATGCTCAGGAAACAAAGAAGTCAGAATGCGACTGTCTGGGTCTCCCGTCACCACATTTTGAGCACGGGACAAGGTGGGACTCCGGAGCACAGCACATGCTCGAGCATCCCCAGCACAAGCTAATATTTCCACACTCCGCTTATCAGGGCCTTCGGTGGTAAAGTCTCATTTCTACAAAAAGTATCTTGCCTCCGAGGACTTGATGTCTTCAAGATTAATAAACAAAAGTTACTTAGCAAGATCAGGTCCCTCGGTATACAAGTTTCTCGCTTCCAAGGGTCTAATGGGCTCAAAATAAACACAAAAAGTTAATAAGTTCTTCTGTGATTGCATTTGGGTGATTGCTCTTCACCCTTGGGTCCCCCTTTTCCGGGCTCAGACCCCTCTTAAATATCAGCCTCCCTCCATCGGGTTCACCCTTTATGTATTCAAAAGACTCTCACACTCTTCTTTATTTCATTCACAGATTGGTGGGTAATGGTTTTTCACCCTTGGATCCCCTTCTTCCACGCTCAGACCCTTCTCAATTGTTAGCCTCCCTCTGCCGGGTTCACTACGGCTTTTTAAAACCATTTCATCTGGGGCGTGGCTAGAGCGTCGAAGGTGCGGACGCTCCTTTGATGGCCCCACGCTGAGCCCGCTATAACTCATGTTTCCATGGGATTTGGCACCCCTTCCTGGGGTGTAATGGTCGTTTAAGCGTGGGAGGGTCTGGAGCGGATGCTGGCGTGGGGGTGAGGGGCTGGAGCCCCGGGAAGACTGAGCGAGCGTGCCGAACCCCGTGGGCCCGCCGCCGCGTCACCCCAAGATGGCGGGCGGGACAGCCCGGACCTCCAGCACCCACACTTGGAGTTCCGACGGCAGGGCTTGACGGAGTAGCCTTGCCTGCTGTGCCACGTCTGGACTGCACAGTCACCCCGCTCCCGACACCAACCCGAGGGAGGATCTCGCCGAAGCCTGCCTGCTGCCTTCCTGCTCCCCCTAAGCATATGCCAAGGCGTGGCATTGCAGTTCCTGGGCCTGGGGTGCCGCTGTGGCGGACTGCGCCGCCAGCTGGACTGTGCGCCTCTGGGGTCCCCGGGGAATTCGGGACCTGCCGGGCTCTTCTTCTCGCCCAGGCTCGGAGCCCTTGAGGGGCTGGGACATATGGCCTATGTTGCTCTGTCTCGGCCCGGGGGGGCTGCATCGTGAAGGGGGCCCTCTGGAGTCGCAGCTGCATGGAGAGCCGCGTTGCTACACAGGCAGCTGGAATAACTGCCAGAATCGGGCGGCTAGTCTCGATCCAGGCCCTACAGGATAAATCCGAGATCCTCAAATTTAAATAGGAGGACTGAGAACAAAGCTGGCAGAATATGTTGGCTACTTCTTCCAATCTCTCCTCCCACAACTGGACAAACCCCAACTGTTACTGGACCGCACCCATAGGCTGCGCCCACAACAGGGTGTGGTGTCAGAATGTTCCCCCCGATGTCATAACAAGAGTTCATTTCTACACCACTAAGGAGGCCATCTCAGCAATAAGCCGCTCTAAGGACGAGCTGTCCTTCCAGGGTTCTCCCCTTCAGATTTATCAAGATCTCTCCCTCCTCACGCTACAAAAGAGAAGATCCCTCCGTCCGCTCATTCTCTTCCTTCAGGATCACCAGATCCGGTACAGATGACTGTTCCCGACCATGCTTCAATTCTCCTGCAAAAGGCCCCCTTCGGAAAATCAGCCACCTTGAAGATGCAGAGAGGATCCTGCACCCGGACTCGCCTGGGGATGCTGCTAAGCTTGCCACCGAGGGCGCGGAGGGCGAATCCCCCGCCTCCTCACCAAAACGTAGACAAACTTCCTGGTCAAGAGCGCCGAGAACTGGGAGGAAACGATAACCCATGGCGGTTGCATTGGAAATATGGAACGCTGGAATATCAGATGCTGTGGAGCAAGTGATGAGCTGGCGTGCCTCTGGGCCGCCTCCGACCTCACTGGGTACAGCCCAGCACCTGTCCCTTCTTCTCAAATCGACCCGTCTCTCTGAGGGGACTCTGCCATTCCCAAAGCTAACAGTTGTTATCGATAGCGGGCTCCCCGCGGCCCATGCCTTGTTCCAGTGTACACACCATCTATGAGTCCTTTGAATGGAACACAATTCTGGTTGCTTGGCCATGTTAGCTGAGGGCTCTGTTTTGGCCCAGTTGGCCAAGGGGGGTGGCGTACCCAAAACCTCAGCCCCCCACCGTTTAAAGTTCCGGTCTCCCATTGATGGGCCGGATTAAATTCCCAAAAACAGGGTGTCATGCAGCTGTGGACCCTCCCACCCCCCCGCCCCGAGGGGATGGCTGATCCACTTCCATCTCAACGCCCCCCCATCCAGAGCCCGTGATAGCTGAGAACTCCACCCGGATTACTAGACCTTGAGAGTTGTCTCCCTCAATGCTAATGGGCTGAACTCTCCCCACTCAAACGGAGATCTATGCTGCAGAGATTGCAAGATGAAAACGCTGCAGTGGTTCTACTACAGGAGACTTATTTATTGCCCTCAGACTTTGGGCGGTTACGATCCAGATCCTTCCCACTGCAATTTCTAGCCTCTGACGGTACCAGGAAAGGGGGGGACAGCAGTTTTCCTTGCTAAGGGACTGGACCCTCAGATTCTGGGAACAAAACTATGTCCCGAAGGACAATATGTGGCAGTTAAGTGTCTCCTGCTGGGTCCGTTATATACTTTCATCTCTGTGTATGCTACCACGATGGGCAATCTGCCTTCTACGATTCATTGGGTCCTACTCTCTCCCCCTTTATCGAAGGCAAACTGATCGGAGGTGACTTCAACGGGGTTCCAGACCCCACAAAGGACAGGTCGCACCCCCCCACCGCCCAAGGACTTCAAAGCCATAGCTCTTCTGCGCCTCTTTAGAACTCTAGATGTGGTAGACTTGTGGCGGGTACTCCACCCGACTGAGAAGGATTTTTCCTTCTACTACTTTGTACATAGGATCTTTTCAAGGATTGATCTCTTCCCGACGTCTCCTCAACTACTAACCTATGTTAACGGGGTATCCATCTGAACAAGGATCCTATCCGACCACGCACCGATAACCCTGGAGCTACGAGCATGTCGTTCGCCTTCCAACGCACCGCGAAGATGGGCCCTGTGCGACCCCATGCTTAACGAAATGCTGCTGAGAGACTCAATTTCTACAACAATTCAGAAGTTTTTGTTTAAGCGAAAACGCAAACGCAGACACCTCCCCAGCAAACACCTGGGACACCATGAAGGCTGTGGTTTGCAGGGAACTGATAGCCCAAGGAGCGGCATACCATAGAAGTAAACGTCAGTCCCGCCTGGCCCTTGAGGCGGATCTACAGGAAGCCGAAAGAATACATAAATTAAAAGGCTGGATAACAAAGACCCAACGCGCTGTCCGCACCGCCCGACAAACTAGAAGCCCACTACGCTGAACACATAGCACATCTCATGGCTAAAGCCAGGCAGTTTTACTACGCTACGAACAAAGCAAATAAACTGCTGGTGGCTAAATTAGCCAAGGCTAAGAACAACAAAACAATTCTAGGTCTGCAAGATCAACGGGGCATAATTCATTATGTCAAGCAAGAAAAGCAGCAGCTAGCAGCAGCCCACCTGACTCAGGTAATGACCGCACTCCCACGAGACCAAAGGGAGCAAATGGAATACTTACAGGTGGCAAGGATCCCCCAGCTGAAGTCCTTGCTCCAAGACAACCTGGATGCCTTAATTAAAGGTGAGGAGGTCCAAGATGTCAAAATCTCTTAAACCCCGAGCTCCTAGCCCTGATGGATTCTCCACCAGATTTTATAAGATTTTTCGGGCCCAACTCACCGCCCCTTTGGTGGCACTCTTTAATTCCTTCAGAGAATCAGGTACCGTAACCCCCTCCATGCAGGAGGCAATCACCATTCTCCTACCTAAACCAGGGAGAGACCCAAAGGACCCAGAATCCTATAGGCCAATTGCCCTATTAAACAGACGCCAACATCTATTCCAAAATCCTTGGCAACCGCCTATCTCCGATTCTGTCCGACATAATTCACCCCGACCAAACTGGCTTCATTAAAAACAGATCCACAGGGGATAATATTCGTAAAGCTTTAAATTTGTTAGATCTTGCCTCTCAAGACTCTCAGAAACTGGTATTGGTCGCCCTAGACGCCACCAAGGCGTTTGATAGAGTGGACTGGACCTTTATGCGCCACTCGCTTGAGGCATTTCGGTTTGGACTGGCATTCTAGAGGATGATCCTGGCCAACTACCAGTCCCCGAAAACTCTTGAGAATTAATGGTTCACTCTCTGCCCCAATCCCCCTAACCTGCCGAACGACACAGAGATGCCCCCTATTTCCGTTACTGTTTGCGCTCGTCATGGAACCCTTTGCCCAAAAAGTCAGACTGAATGAGAACATTAAAGGGTTCTGAGTTGGCTCCTCCCAACACAAAATAGCCCTCTATGCAGATGACGTCCTGCTCACCATCTCGGAAGCTGATTCCTTGTTAAGACACGCCCTCACAGAAATGGGTAACTATGGGAGGGTCACAGGGTTCTCCATCAATTTTGATAAATCAGTAGCCATGGGAATCGCCCTGACCCCGGGTGAACGCGAGTCCCTGGCCCCAGTATGTCCTGACCAATGGGAGAAGGCGATTTCCTACCTAGGTGTCCAGGTCCCCGCATACCCGAGGGAAATCTATCAGGTAAACTTCCCCCCGCTTTTCAAAGAGCTGGAAGCTGACCTAAAGAGGTGTGCACCACTGGAAATATTGCTAATGGGGCATATCACTGCCTGCAAAATGAAACTTCTCCCCAGATTTCTGTATGCTTGCACCTCCCTACCCGTCAATATTCCACCATCCGCACTCCGGGGCCTTCAAAGGAATATGCTCTGATTTATTTGGCGGGTCAGAAGAGCCAGGATTCCCCTAAAGACGATGTTAGGTAACCCTTGGCTGTGAGGTTTGGGAGTCCCTGATCTACATAGCTATCAGGTGGCAGCACAGCTAGCGCATACCCATGCTTGGCTCATGTCCTCGGGCCGCCCTAGATGGGTTGAACTAGAGCAATCCTGCCTCCCCCTCCCCCTATGCTTTTTTCCATATATTCCACCCCGCTACGGCGACATTGGAACACCTTACTGGCATCCACGAAACATACTCTGTCTGGGACGGGGCCCTTAAGCGCAAGGGGATTCCGAGGGGTCTTGGGCCATTTTCCCCAGTCTTCCATAACCCGGCATTCTCACCCGGTGCCTGCCCCCGAAACTTCACGAACTGGATTGCAGGGGGCCTTGAGACTCTAGACCAACTCTTTGTGGGGGGCCTCCCCCGCACTTTTGAACAATGTAAAGAAACTTTTCGGCTGGAGGAAATGGACAGGGTCTCCTACGCCCAACTCTGCCACTGGTGCTCGCATCCACAAACCCTACAGGCAGCAACTTGCACCCCCTCACCCCTTGAACTGACCCTAAAAGACCCGCCGGCCCGGGGTAGGATTTCCACCTTGTACAGACGCTTCCTATGGGACTTTACCTCCAAAACAATATGTATGGCGCAGTGGGAGGCAGATTTAGGGCACCCCCATAGAGGACCAATCCTGAGTGGAGCTTGTAAGTGATTTCAATCCGGCACTCACCCAAGTCAACGCCTGGCGTGTAATGCACAACTGAAATCCTGATTTATTTTTGTGTCTAAAAGTTATTTATTCTGAACGAAATACCACTCATATCACGCCCCTCTCCTGAAACACCCCCTGCCCCCTGTTCCCCCTGGTCACACTGAACCAGGAATCAGGATGATTTGCAAAGTTAAAATATTTATTTATGTATTTATAAATTATGTTTTAATGGGTACACAATCACCAATGGGGTGATGTAACACAAAATCTCTTTAATACACAGGAGTAATAGTAATACTTGTGTGTATAGATCAAATAGCACTGTGGTTTAGAGGTTCCCCCTGCAGACCCCTCAACTGCCCAATATACAAGGTAAAATAGGAGGAGAGAACAGGTTTTCAGGAATGTCAGTATTCACACAGAATATCAATCCCCCGTTCCCCCCAGCAAACACAAGAGAGAAACGGAAATAACTAAACCATTCTGACAGCTTGCCAGTCATCTTGGAATGGACTGGGTAAAACACTAAATATGGTATAAATTGCTGAAATTGGTATAATTCTAATGGGAGCCGCTTTGGATAGTTACACACAAACACGCACTGATTTTATACCAAAAAACAATGTGAAATCTTAAAATTGAGGTCGGGAGCAATCAAAAGCTGTTTTACACGTGTAATAATTTGGCAAAACGAAAATTCGCTGCAAACTTTTCAGTGCGCGATAATCGCGATAACGGGAGAACTATAGGGATTTGGAATGCAAATATTTTAGATGCAAATTAAAGCTATAGATGTAAGCTACAAGCAGAGGAAGTTATAGGCGTTTTAGTGGAGGTCGTTTTTTCAAGATAGGTGCAAGAATGGAAAGCAGGAGTGCACTTTTAAAAGACAAATGGGATATCTTATACTAGATTCTGACTATAGAAAAAGAGAATGCCACACATGGATCTCCACAGTCCTGGCCAGGGACCCTTCACGTGGTGGATACTCACTTTCTTTCTGGGATTTAATTTATTTATTCGCAACACTAATGATTTATGATTTTAGAAAACAAATTAGAAACTTAGCGCAAGAAAAGCTCTACCAATTCAAAATACTCCTAGCAATATCAGGTTCTGAAGACAAGATAGGATGGGTTTAAGATAGGGATTAACTAAGCAAGGTACATAGGCTAGTGACACAGTTTTATCTATGGATATTCACTAGATATGTTTTTAAACGGAACCGTCAGGATTCTGGTCCGTCAAGATTTCTGGTCAGGCAAGGGACCCTGGTTCTGGGATAGACAGCTGGGCCCATCGGACTGAATCTGCAATCAGCAAGGTGCTCTGGTCCGCACGGCACAGGACTGGACTAGGTCAGCAATACACTCTGGTCACAGAACGGCACCGGATTGGATTGAACCGCCCTTCTTGGTTCTGAAGATAATTATTTAGCAGGTAAGCAGTACAGCGCAGCCTAGCTGTATATGATTCTCCCCTTAGGTTTGTGGGATTCCGGATCTGGAATTTAAGGCCTAGCTGAAAATGATTCAGCTATGCAATGGGTTTCTGCTTTGCCAAGTTTCTGTAGTCTGGATCAAGGAAGATGGAAGGCTCTGCTTCAGGGTGCTCCGCCAGCATCAGGTAGTGGGTGAATCTGTGTGCGAGTGCTGAGATGTCTCTATTTATGCTTATGATAAAGGGGTGTGTTTGCTGGTTTATCCTAAACGCGCCCCTTAGGCAGGCGATTGGCCAGAGTCTCCTCTCTACCTTGATAGGAGAAAAACAGGGTGTCACCTTGATGGTGTGAGTTTAGGAGGCTTAGAATCCACCCCTTGCCCCTTGAACACAATCTACTTTTGGCACAATCCATATTTACACAGATGCAACCTCTATAACAATCACCTATACAGATTACATATTTTGTGTAGCAGCTACTCCTCAAAACCCTGTGGCTGAGATCTTGTGCCTGCTTTTCACAGAATTTTGCCCTTTTCATCAGGAACACAGTGTTAAATTGATAAGCAAATTTCTGCAAGTGTGTGCATATAACATGGGCATAAGTGTATAAAGGTTTATACTTCTAGCAAAAATACATTTGGTGTAAAACCACATTTTCCGCCGTTTCCTTCCAGAACATGTCGCTCAATTTTGCTGCCTCTTAATGTTAATGTTATTTTTGTATTTTTAACAATTTTAAGTGATATTTAACAAAATGTTCTTTGTGAATGTCCAGCCACAAATGGTTGTTTGTCTCCGCCTACTTTCTCTCCTTGCAGTTCAAAAGCAGTCTCCTCCCAGTTTTCTCGGCAGAGGCCATTTTACGACTGTAAACACTGAGCATGTTCTTTGGCTGGAGGATGTCCTTTGTCTCCTTCCCTACTGCAGACCAAATTCTTCCCCCACCCTATAATCACCACTGAGGTGTGATTTCCTGCTGGAGGGAGAGGCCTTGCCTCTGTGAGGAAAACTGTTATTCTGGTTGGGCAGCTTTTAGCCAGGCCTACATTTAAATGTTAATTCTGGTACATTTTTCCTTAACTTAAACCAAACTGGTGATTTCAAAACAGCAGCTAGAATTCTCCTTCTTGGTTTAAAACCATGGGATTAAACAATTACAACATAGGTTACTATCAGGAACAGGCCATTTACATTGGAAACATTTGATTTCAGTTTTTACGTGTTTAAAGTTACTCAGGCAGGCTTCCGGCAGCTGTCATTCAGGCTGCCGAGGGTACTGCGCCCAGATTTTGACAGATTCCACAGGCAGGCAACTTTTGCTGTGGATGTTTCTTTGATGCTTTCAGTTTTCAGGACATTGTAAGTTCACAATGATTCTTGAACTAAGTGAATTGTAGCACCCAGTAAGAATGTTTGAGGGTGTTTTGTACCGGCATTCTGCAGTTTCAGCACCCAAGAAAAAGGATTTAAAGCAGGATTTTGGGGTTTCCTTTAGCAAAGCACTGCTTTTTGCTTCTGTACTCCATTTTCACTTGTTGTGGAGCCCAGTGACATGTTTCAGGTGTGAGATCTCTGTTCCACCACTGACAACATGCATGGCAGATTGCACCACCATCTTTTTGTGCTTTGCAGAGCGCGATTTACAGAGGTTTTGGCGCGCACCAGGGTTTTGCGGCCATTTTGATGTTTTTGGCGCCATCAGAACACAGTGATGCCGCAGGGCAGAGCGTAATTGGGTTAAAACATCCCACAACATTTGGACTCGGGACACACACTGTCCTCTTGCATCACCAACAGGGAGTGCGCCTACAAGCTCCTGCTGTGCTGGTAATACCCCCCCCCAACCCCTTCATATGAATCGGATGCTAGATCCAGCCTGCTGGAGACTATGCAGTCAAACAGGGTCCTTCTTCCACATGTGGTGGGCATGCCCGAAAGCACAACTATTCTGGAAACAATGCTAAGCCACCATTGACAGCATTACCCAGGTCACTATTGCACTAGAGCCTGAGCCTATTCTACTAGGAACCCCGGTCCCAGGAAGCTATCCGAGATCTGGGAAAAGGTCCAAATTATTGACCCAATGTCTTCTGGCAGCGAGAATCGTAATTGCACGCTCTTGGAAGTCGATGGAGGGTCCCATCATGATCCTGTGGTGGGGGAAGATGTGGGACATCTTGGTGGCGGAGAAGGTGACGGCAGCCAGGGCCAGGACTGTTACAGTTTCCAAAATGTCTGGGCTCCATTCCTGGACTTCGACAAACAGTTCCCAGACCTGACTTAAGGGTCTTGAACACCAAGGAGGACCCCGGGGGGGGAGGGGCAGAAAGAGCCGATCTGCAGAGATTTCAACTTGGGGGGGCAGTCTGGGGCGGCGGAGGGGATTTCTGAATGTTGAATAATGTGTATTGCCGAATGTTATTCTGTTGTCACCCTGCTTTGGTTTAAAATAAGGGAATAGTTTCTTACCTGTAACTCCATTTCTCCAGCATTGGTATCTTTCATGGATTCACATGCTTAGAATATTCCCCGTCAGGCTGGGAATCCCCGGTACATTATATAGACCCTTTCCCGTAGGAAAACTTTTTCGACGCTTATGCGTCCTATCCACCTCGTTTTGTATCATGCGTGCCCGCGCCGTCAGGACGCCATGATATAAATACAGGACCCCGCCCCCGCTCTCCCTCAGATTTCGGCCCCCAAAGTAGTGGGGGAACCAGTTTGCATGCCCAGGGGAGGCAGGCGGGCGCATGTGAATCCATGAAAGATACCAATGCTGGAGAAATGGAGTTACAGGTAAGAAACTATTCCCTTCTCCAGCATTGGATCTTTCATGGATTCACATGCTTAGAATAGATTACATAGCAGTACCATCCCGAAAAGAGGAGGCGTGCATGCAAACTCACATACTTTCCTCACAATGCCCGTTCCCTATGGTCGTGTACCCATCAGCAATTGTTAACATAGAAAACGAACAATATTCAATCATAATTGCAACAAGATCTAACCCCTCAACCGGGGCTTACCTTATTGGAATAGGTGTCGAAGCACCGCCTGTCCCATCCGAGTATCTTCGGCATGTTGTTGTGACAGGCAGTAATGGCGGGTAAAAGTGTGTGTAGCCGCCCAGGTAGCCGCCATGCAGATGTCCCCCAGAGGGACTCCAGACCACAGCGCCGTCGACGATGCCGCCGCTCTAGTTGAATGAGCTCTTGGGCGTCGCAAGAAGAGGCTTCCCAGCCTTGGAATGGCAGTACGAAATGGTAGACGATACCCATCTTGACAGTCCTTGCTTTGAAATGGCTTTGCCTTTAGCACCCAAACCATAGGCCACGAACAATTGCCTCGTTTTCCTGAAAGGTTGCGTGCGATGAAGATAAAACTTGAGAGCCCTTTTCACATCTAATGTGTGTAACGTGCGCTCCGCTCCCGAGCATGGCTCTGGAAAAAACGTAGGCAAGACAATAGAGGAATGATTATGGAACACTGAAGGAGCTTTCGGTATGAACTTTGGGTTAGTGGCAAGGACCACCTTGTTCTTGAAAAATCTTAAGTATGGTGGGTCTACCATTAGAGCTTGGATTTCCGAAATACGTCGGGCTGAAGTGATGGCCACCAGGAAGGCCAATTTCCACGACAAAAACTTTAGAGACGATGATGACATTGGTTCAAAAGGAGGTTTCATAAGAGACGCTAACACCAGATTGAGGCTCCACACCGGAGGAAATCTCTTCTTGGGAGGGAAACTCCTAAACAAACCTTTAAGGAAGTGCTTAATCAGGCGGTCGCTGAATAATGGTGCGGAATGTCGTTGACGTGTAAACCTGGAGATGGCGGCCAGGTGTACTTTTAATCGATGACACCGATAAGCCCTTTTGAGCTAAGAACAGCAAGTATGGAAGGAGCTGTTCCGGCGTAATCGACTGCGGAACCAAACCTGGTTGATCCACACACCACTGACAGAAACTCCTCCATTTGTACGAGTATGAAGGGTTTGTGGAAGGTTCTCTTGCCGCTTGCAGAATACGACACTCCTCCGGAATCGTTAGCTGACCAAATTCGGCGAAGTCAGGAGCCAGGCCGTCAACTTGAGGCTGTCCGGGTCGTGATGCCAAACGATACCCTCTTGTCGAGACAGAAGGTTGGGGATCTTCCTGAACCTCATTGGTTCCGCCGCCGCTATGTGCAGCAGGTCTGAAAACCACACCTGTCTGGCCCAATACGGGGCCACCAGAATCACCCGATATGGGTACTTGAGGATCCATTGCAACGTCCTCCGGATAAGAGGAAATGGAGGGAATGCGTACAGGAATTTGTTAGTCCATGGGAAGGAGAACGCATCCCCCAGTGAGCCCTGCTGAGGCCATCTGCTTACATACTGCGGGCATTTCCTGTTGTCCTTCGTCGCGAACAGATCGATGGAAGGATGTCCCCACTTCTTGAATACATGTTGTAGTTGCTGGTCGTTCAGCACCCATTCGTGAACTTCGTTCATTTCCCTGCTGAGGGCATCGGCCTCCACATTTCTCACACCTGGCAGGTGGAACGCCAAGATTAGCATGTTGTGTTGCAGGGCCCAATGCCAGATTTTCTGTGCCTCCATCGACAGGGACCTGGAACGTGTTCCTCCTTGTTTCCTTAGGTAAAACATTGTAGTCGTGTTGTCCATCATGACACGCACCACAGAGTCTCTCAATTGAGGAAGAAAAGATTTTAGAGCCCACCACACTGCTCTCAGTTCTAGCAGGTTGATATGCAGGGAGGACTCTTGTAACAACCACCGGCCTTGTACCTGTAACGTATCCAGATGAGCTCCCCATCCGCTCAGCGATGCATCCGTCACCACCGTCTTCTGGAACTCTGGTTCCACCAGAGGCATTCCTTTCGTTAAATGAGTAGAAACTCTCCACCAACAGAGTGCTTGTACCAGTTGTTCGTCGATGACCAGTCTGTCGGACCAGCGACCTTGGCTCTGCGCCCAACCGTCCGCTAGAAATTCCTGGCAAGGCCTCATAAACAGACAGCAGTTGTTTATCAACGGAATGCAGGATGACATGGTCCCTAGCAGGGACATGTATTTGCGCACCGACACCCTGGTACCGCATCTCCATTCCGACGCCTTGCTTTGTAGCTTCTGTAATCTTTCGCTGGATGGTCTTACAAGGCTTGTGTGCGTATGAAACTCCGCTCCTAGAAAGACCAAGGTCCTCGAAGGCTCTACGGAGGACTTGCTGAAGTTTATCGCGAAGCCCAGTTCCTGTAAGAGGGACATCGTGGACCCCAGACTGTTTCGTGTTTGTTCCATGGACGAACCTCTGACCAGCCAGTCGTCTAGATAGGGATAGACATGGTGACCGTCCTTCCTTAAATGGGCCGCTATAGGGGCCAAACACTTGGTGAACGTCCTGGGGGAGGACTTGAGACCGAACGGGAGGACCTTGAACTGAAAATGCTTTCGCCCGACGACGAACCTTAAATATCTCCTGTGTCGTGGACGTATTGGGATATGAAAATATGCGTCTTGAAGGTCTAGCGACGACAGATAATCCATGGGTTGCACTGACCTGATAACCTCCTGGAGCTTTAGCATTTTGAATTTTGAGCTCTTTAGCCATTTGGCGAGTACCCTCAGGTCGAGAATGGGCCTCCATTTTCCATTTGGCTTCTTAACAACGAAGAACCGGGAATAAACCCCTTGTCCTTCCTGTGCCACAGGAACCCGTTCTACCGCTCCTTTTTGCAGCATAAGCGCCACCTCTTGTCTTAGAACTCGAAGGTGGGGCTGGGCCGAAAACACTGGCGGAAGACTTGGAGGCTTGTTTTTGAATTGCAGCGCATGACCCATGCGAATCGTGTCCAGAACCCATCGATCTGTGGTGATGCATTTCCATTGGTCGATATGAGACTCGACCCCCCAGGACGTTCCGAAGGCCGTCATTGGTTGCTGGTTTGCTTGTCCTTCGTCGACGAGGGACCCGAGCCGCGTCGTCTGGAGGCTTGATAATCTCTGCCTCTACGTGCCGACTGGGATGCACGTCTGTAACCTTGTGAGGAGTATGAGGGCCTGTTAAATCCACGGTCCCTAGAGGCTCCAAAGCGGGAGTCTCCGGAAGCACCCCTGAAGGGGCGAAAAGAGCGAAAACTTCTACCTGTCTGGAGGGCGCCGAGAGACCTAGCGGTATCCGTGTCTTCTTTCATCCCCTTCAAGGCTTCATCTACCTTGTCTACAAACAGATGTTCTCCTTCACTCGGCATGTCTAGGACTTTGTATTGGACTTCAGGTCTGAAAGTAGTACATTTGAGCCACGCTTGTCGACGTAGTACTACGCCATGATTGATTTGTTTGAAACCAGACTCTGCTAGGTCCACCGCAATATTAATTGCGTGGTTCGAGGCCTCCTCACCATCTCGTACCAGCAACATGGCTGCTTTTCGATGTTCTTCCGGCAGATGTTCTAGGATAGGGGCTAGTTTATGCCACATCTCCCTATCGTATCGTGATACAATCGCCAAGGAGTTGGCTGCTCTTACCGTCGTGGCGCCGACTGAGAGCACCTTTTTTCCAAAGGCGTCCTGCCTCCTGGCCTCGCTTTCTGGTGGGGTTGAACATTTTTGCTGTACTCTGGCCTTCCTAGCCGCTGCCGCCGATACCACAGAGTCTGACAGAGGCTGTGATGTTAGACATTTTGGAGTGGACTCCGGAGCTTTAAACTTTTTCTCAATACGCCCCTTAATAGCCGGTTCCAAGAACGGATGACGCATCGTCTTGAGGCCTTCTTGCCACACGTGGTCCAGGATTGGGATGGCAAATACCGATTTCCTCCTTTGACCCATGTGATCAAAAAGAAAACAGTCTTTCTTTTGCTCCTCAGGAATTAAGCCGAACTCGGAACACGCTTTTCCCATCATTGCATGGAAGGCTCCCACATCATCCGGAGGAGATGGTTGTGCCTGGCTCCTCGTAGACTCTACCTCTACATCCGAATTCCATGTTGGGTCTCTCGACGGTGACAGGGAAATTTCCGACCCTGAGTCACCTCGTATAGAATCGGACTCCGATAGCTCACCCTCCTCCTGCGCTCGAGGACGATCCTTCACCACCTGGGAGGCCGACGGGCTTTTGGTCGTCGAGCGAGCTGCTTGAGCTTGTTCGTCAACGGAAGGTGCAGAAAATATCAACGATGAAGTGCCAGGCTGAGGGATCTGCTTATCCAGACGCTGCAGGAGCTTCTGAAGTGTATTAAGCACATCCAGAGACAAAACCGTCTGGGGGGTCAGCAACGTCGAGGATAGAGGGACCACACCCCCACTCGCACTCGTCGTCGACGTATTGGAAGGCCGTAAGCCCAAGTCCGACAGCTGCATAACCATGCCACATTCTCCTTCCACCGACGACCCCGACAAGGCCGTGTCTGGCTGCAGTAGGACCTCAGGTGGGGCCGGGTCACAAACCTCTGGCTGCCAGGCCATAGATTGAGTCACCGTCGACGAAGGAATCCCCACCGCTGCTGCCTGAATAGTAATAGGCATCGTCAGCGACACCGGGGTCGACGAGCAAGTAGCCGGCACCGAGCCTTTAGACTTCGTAGCTGATTTCGTTGCCGACTTCCCTGCTGAAGAGTCTCGTCTCACGGAAGACCTAGGACGGTCCCCTGAGGAGGATTTTGATGCCGCTTGCCTCTCCGTCTTAGAGGATGAGGAGGAGGAGGACTTTTTGTGTGATGAGGAAGACCCAGCATGCTTCCCCGTATGCTTGTCCGCAGGGCGTTTTTCGACAGGCCGCACCTTCTTCGAGGGAGGTTCCGACTTGCTCCTGGAGGCCGTGGAGCCAACTTCTGATGCCGGATAGGCACCCGCTCCGTCGTTAAGCCAGTCGACCAACCTTCTTTTCCGGTCTTTAAGGGTTTTTTGGGAGAAACCCTGGCATATCTCGCATGTATCCGCCGTGTGGTGCGGGTGGAGACAGTAGATACAATCCATGTGGGCATCACCTTCATAGACTTTTTTGAGTCCACATGTCGCACAAGGACGAAATAAAGCTTTTCCGGACATATTTATTCCAGAATGTAACGTCGCTGAAGCGAAAATACAACCTAATTTCGACTAGCAGTAACCACGAGGATCCCACTACTTTGAAAGACGGTTGAAATCTGAGGGAGCACGGGGGCGGGTCCTGTATTTATATCATGGCGTCCTGACGGCGCGGGCACGCATGATACAAAACGAGGTGGATAGGACGCATAAGCGTCGAAAAAGTTTTCCTACGGGAAAGGGTCTATATAATGTACCGGGGATTCCCAGCCTGACGACGGGGAATATTCTAAGCATGTGAATCCATGAAAGATCCAATGCTGGAGAAACATGGTAATAAAAAAATAAACATTTAATCTGTGACATTCACGCATGACAGAGCCCCCCCTCAAAGGCCCACAACCCCGTGGGCTCGAAGGGCACTCGCTGTGGAACCAAGCCACCAACAACGGAGCATGGACGTCAGGAGACGGGACCCAGGACCGTTCCTCAGGACCATAGCCCAACCAGTCTACCAGGTACTGCAACTGCCCTCTAACAATCGGGGACCCCAAAATAGCGCTAACCTAATAATCCTCCTGGGAGACCAGTGAAACAGGGCCGGGAGCGGGCGTCATGCGAGTGGCATTGAGGCAGGGTCGTGTGAAAAACAGGGTGCAGTCTCCATGAAGCGGGGACAGCGAGCAGTTAAGCTACCGGGTTCAGGACCTTGGAGACCCTGTATGGGCAGACGAAACGGGGTAGTAGTTTACGTGAACCCGGTATGCGTAGGTGACGCGTAGACAACCACACCCGATCACCCGGTGAGTATGTTGGGGCTACCTGCCTCCTTTTCTTAGCGGCTGTTCGCATCAATTCCTGTGCCTCCCGGAGATGGACAAGGGTTTGGGCGTGTACGGATGCGAGATCCCGGGCACAGTCATTTGCCGCAGGAGTCCTGGTCCGTAGAGCTGGGGTATTGGCAAAGTCGGAATCGGAAAAAGGGAGAGTATGTGGATGTTGCCGTAGAGTGAGTAGAAAGGGGAGGACCCAGTGGATGAATGCAGGGTGTTGTAAGCAAATTCTGCGTAATGTAGTGAATCAAGCCAGGTGTATTGGAATTGCAAGGCCAAACAACGTAGGTACTGTTCCAAGGCCTGATTTACTCTTTCGGTCTGACCAATCGCTTTCGGGATGGTAGGCCGACGAGAAGCGTGCGTCAATACCCAGTAGTTTGGTAAGGGCCACCCAGAAACGTGACGTGAACTGTGTCCACGGTCTGACACAATGACACATGGCAGACCGAACAGACAGAAAACAGACCTGAAAAACATCCGGGCCAAGGAAGGGGCGTTGGGGATGCCTTTACACGGTACAAAGCGGGCCATTTTTGTATACGAGTCCACTACTACCCATACCGTGTCATAGCCCCGAATACGTGGTAATTCTGTTATCAAATCCATGGACACCGTATGCCAAGGTCTCGGGGGTATGGGGAAGGGCTGTAATAATCCCAATGGACGGCCTCTCCGTGTTTTTCACTGTGCGCATATAGAGCAGGTGTTGACATAGGTCTCCACATCTCGTCGCATCGATGGCCACCAGCACCAGCGTTTCAATAATTCCAGGGTTCGTCGCTGACCTGGGTGGCCATTGATGAGAGCATTATGGGACCATTCCAAAGCCTAGTTACGAGTATCACTGGTGGGTAGGAATAATTTCCCTTGAACAAAAGGCAAGCCGTCTTGTATGACGGGATCCCAGTCAGCTAGTACCTGGGGATGTTGTGCAGCCCATTGTCGAATAGCAGTTAACATAGGTGGGGGTGGAGTGCAAGCACAAACTACATGGCCTTCGCCTAGAAGCATTTCGGGATATGAAGGAAGGGGTACCCCCCCTGGTGAACGGGACAAGGCGTCAGCTTTTCCATGGATCGCCCCAGGTCTATGCTTGACAAGGAAATCATAGGCAGAAAAGAAGAGATGCCAACAAACCTGTCTACTGTTGACACACTTCAATGACGCTAGGTCCTGAAGGTTTTTGTGGTCTGTGTAGACTGTGGTCTGGTGTTTCGCCCCCAGGAGATGATGTCTCCAGACCAGAAACGCATCTCTGATTGCTAGGAGCTCTTTTTCGGTGACCGTATAGTGTGTCTCGGTCGGTGTGAATTTCCTGGAATGGTAGGCCACCGGGTGTAGTGCTCCGGTGGAGGGACACGGTTGGGACAGGATGGCCCCCAAAGCGAATGAAGAGGCATCCGCTTCCACGACATATGGGAGTTCTGGGTCCGGATGTTGCAAGACAGGAGCCGTGGTGAACGAGGTTTTGAGGGTATCAAAGGCTACTTGATGTATAGCGGTCCAGTCAAACACTGCGGGACTGGTCAATGCGGTTAGGGGTGCCACAATGGAAGAGAAATTCGCGATGAATCTCCGATAAAAGTTAGCGAACCCCAAGAAAGATTGCAGTTGTTTCACAGTGACAGGGATCGGCCAATCTATGATGGCTTGGACCTTGGACTGGTTCATAGTCAGCCCCCCAGGGGAGATGCGAAAACCCAGGAATTCGACTTCGGCTGTGTGAAACAGGCATTTCTCGGGTTTGGCATATAACAAATGTTTTCTGAGTCTTGTGAGAACTTCTCTAACATGAAGGACATGCTCGGCCATAGTTTGGGAAAAGACCAGTAGGTCGTCCAGATATACTACGACATATATGTCCAGAATATCACTGAATATGTCGTTTACGAACCGTTGGAAAGTGGCTGGGGCATTGCAAAGGCCAAAAGGCATCACCATATATTCATACAACCCCTGACGGGAGCAGAAGGCCGTTTTCCACTCGTCACCAGAGCGCATACGGACCAGATTGTATGCTCCCCGAAGATCCAACTTGGTATATAGGGAAGCATTGGTCAGCTTGTCTAGCAGAGTCGAGATGAGTGGGAGAGGGTAGCGGTTTTTTCTGGTGACCGCATTCAGGCGTCTGTAATCTACACAGGGACGGAGGTCACCCTCCTTCTTCGGAACAAAGCAAATGGGACTAGCCACAGGGGAAGAAGAAGGCCTGATGTGACCTAAGTGGAAGGGTCCTTCCTTCAGGGCCATTTCTTCTGATGGTGATAGCGAATATATGCGCCCCTTGGGAAGCGTTGCCCCATCGATCAGATCAATGGGACAATCATACGGTCTGTGGGGTGGTAGTACTTCGGCAGAGGCCTTATTAAAAACCGAATGGAAATCGTGGTATTCCGGGGGTACCCCTGACACAGTGGCGCCCATTGTATGTGCCCCTTCAGGAGGACTCTCGTCCACTATGCGTAGTCCCCCCAACCCCCCCCACCTCCCACCCCGCCCCGAGTGCCCTTGCGGGACTGATGAGGACATCGTCTTCCAGTAGGCAAAAATGCTGGCAGACCTCAGATTCAAATGAGACCTGACCAGAACCCCAATCGATGAAACGGTTATGCCTTTTCAATCAGGGAAGGCCCAAGATTATCCCGAACTGTGGTGTTGATATCAGATCAAAGGACAGTTGTTCCTTATGGTTGCCCTGGATGGTCACGGATACGAGGGAAGACCCGTCCACTGTCTGGACTGGTTCGGGATGTATCTTGGTCACCAGTGGAAGGTTCAGTGACTTGGCCAATGATATGTCGATGAAGCAACCGGTAGCTCCTGAATCAAATGACGATGTGGACTTCATGTGAACACTCCCTGGCCGGGTGAAGAACCGCTTCAACAACTACTGGTTTTACTGGGCCGAATGAAGGAACCCTGGGGTTATAAACTGAGCTCGCCTTGTCCCCCGTACTCAAGGGCGAGCTTTCTCAAAACCCGAAGCCTTGTTCTTCGGGCGTCGAGGGCACTTCTTGACAAAATGTCCACTGATGCCACAATAGAAGCAATCATTGTCGGTTCTCCGACGCTCTCTTTCGGTTTGGGTAATAGGGCTTCGTAGACCTATTTGCATGGGTTCACCAGCACCATCTGGGGAAGAGGGCAAGGGTTTTACGGAAAGGCCTGACTCCATCCGGCGTTCGGACTTCCGCGCGTCTACCTGGAGGCCCAGGTCTACCAGATCAGAATAGGTGTCAGGAAGGGAAGGAACAACAGAAAGGGCGTCCTTCATAGTGTTACACAAACCTTTGTAGAACACCACGGCTTTCTTATTTTCTGGCCATGAGGTTTCAGCCGACAACTGGTTGAAGTGTGTGATGTATTCTATCAAGGACTGTCTGCCCTGGGATAGCTCTAGCAGCTCCAGGTCCCGGGACTGGGCTTTATACCTGGTGTCAAATATTTTGGCCAACTCACTCACCACGAGATTGAAATCATAAAGAGCCGGGTGATCGTTTTCAAGGAAAGGATTAGCCCAAGTAGCGGCAACCCCGGACAGATGGGAAAGCAGGAAAGCGGCCTTTGTGGTGGAATCATGAAAGACTAAGGGCCGACAAAGGAAATGAAGCTTACACTGATTGATAAAGGTGCGGTATTTTCTGGGGTCCCCCTGGAACTTCTCAGGGGATTTCAAAGGAAACTGGGTGGGCAATACCACGGGAGCAGGTGGCGTGAGGGGTGCAGAGGGGCCTGGGGTTGGTGGTGCCGGATCCCCAAATTCGGCATCTGGCGGTAAAGAGTTGCGGTTGCTCTGGATGTTGTCTAAGCGATGATGAATCGTGGTTGTGGCAGCCGCCACTTCCGTTCTAAGGGATGCAACAACTTGCATTAGAGCGGCCACGGGATCCCAGGCAGCGGGTTCCATCGCCTGAACGACCAGAAAAGGCTTCACAGTCTGTTAAGACTTGATGGTCGTGTAGGCGATGATACCTCCGTCCCCAAGTCCCACTCGAGCAAACAATCAATATACTGCTCGAGCAGCCCTCGAGGCCACAGGTGGTGAATGTCGTCAGCCGCAACCAGGAATGCCGGAAGATGTCCCCCCCCCCCCCGACCACTGTAAGGCAAACACGCGGGTTAGATAACAAAAATATACCCAGTACACAATCCTCAATGTTATCTACAAGGGAGCTTACCCTGAGTGGTTGTTTGGAAACCAGTGTTGATGTGGGGTGTTTGTCTGAGGGAGCCGGCAGGGTTGACGACAAGGTAGCAGCCTGGCAATGCACTTGAAGGATGGAATCACCACCTGATACGGAACTTGGTACTGTGAGCCAAACAATATGGCACGTGATCCAGAGAGCAAAGTCTAAACCAAAGGGCAATCCAATTGCAGTCCAGGAGGAAAGCCGAGGTCGTGTCCAGGGGGAGCGGTTCAAAACAAGGTACCAAACAAGGGAAATCCAAGAAGCAGTCTGTGGGGGGAGCCGAGGTCAAAGCCAGAAAAAAGCAGGTACAAAAGGGAAAGCGGGTCGGAATCCAAGGGCAAAATCCAAGATCAAGAAAAGCAGCGTCACGTCCGTAGTCCAACCAAGATCAGCTGTGAAGCGCGGATGGGAGTTCGCGCGTCGCTTTTGAACGCTCGCTCCAGTGACCGTGTGACCATGTGACCATGTGACCCACGCACGTGATCAGACGCTCCCGCGATCACGCGACTCACACACGCGATTGGCACACACGCGATTGGACGCGTGGAGGAAGAGTGTCCAAGTGCCGGCAGCGGAGATGCGGAATGCCCGCGGCACGTCTCCACGGCAACCGCCAATGCAGAAATGGAGAGCGAGGCATAAACCAGCGCCGCTTAGTTCGGCCAACCCCTTGTCGACAAACCTGAGGGTGAGGATGTGCGATGGTGCGTGTGGGGACTTGCTGTGCTCTATGTTTCTGCCGTGTACTGATGGAATTACGGGGTGGAACAGGAGGGCTTGTGGATGTAGGTGGGGCGTGACATAATCGCTGCGACCGGCCGCGTTTCTACATTCAAGTTGTGGCGGAAAGATCCTCACATCCTAGGGAGCGGTGGCGGCTCTGTAGGTCCTGTGATTCCCTCATTCGCCTCTGGAACGTGTGCTCAGGCCATCGGGCCTTGGGATCCTCAGCACGAAACCCATTCCCCAACGGTATCGTCTGCGGCGCGGCCCAGTGCACTGCTGCCGGTTCCTGGTTGCCACTGGTCGGGCTGGATTAGATTCCTATCCGGCTTCGGCTTCAGCCTTTACATGTGGCACCTGGGCTGAGTGTGGATCCTGCGTGCGCTGCCGGCCCCACATCCGGATCGGGATCCTGGTGGCACCGGGCAGTGGTGCACGGTCTACCCCGCTTGTGAGAGGCAGGAAGTCGCTGCATGGAGGAGTGCAGCGGCGAGATGTTCTGGAGGGTTGGATGGGGACTGGAGTAGTGAATCGGGCATGAGTCGGCGAGCCCGCCGGCAGCTGTGCTCCTCCTCCTGTCGGGACGCTCCTGGGCGCGGACCCCCACTTGCTCCCATAAATTTGGACTGGCGGCCTGAGACCTTTCCCCGTACTTGATTCAGGGTCTCGCGGGCCCTGGGACACACCCGCCCTCGCTAGAGCCCACACCTCCGGCCGGGACCCATGGTGGGCTGGCCCATTGTCCTGCTACTTGGCTTGGTCGCTGCCGCTGCATTGTTGTTGCGGTCGGCTAATCTGCACATTGGGCACCTATTGGAGGATATCTGTCTTAATTACTCCCAGCTGGTGGAGCTCTGTGGCGACAATCAGTGGACTTGGGTTACTCTCCAGGTGAGACGGTGGGAAGAATCTCAGCATAATTCGGGCCTGTGATCCTGGAGGGGCGTTTACCCCACGGGTGCTGCATTTGGTGGACTCGATTTTTGGGTCACTCTCCAGGTGCTGGGGTCCGCTCCCGTGGTGGTGCCGGGGGGTGGCTGCCCTCCGGTTCTGCCCGCAGTGGGGCCTGGTCGGGAGCGCCGTGTGGAGGCCCGGGCTGTGATCTGGGTGTTGTGGCCTGGGTGTTGGGCGCCCTGGGCGGAGCGGGGGACCTGTGGACCGCCTGTGCCCTCTTGCTGCGGGTAGCTGGAATTTACTTGGAGCATTCATATAACTCTACCCCACGTTTTTTTTTGTTTTTTCTCTGCAATTGTCACTTAAACGCTAGCGTATTCCTCGGGGTGGCTGCCCGCATGGGCAACCAGAAAAAGCAATCTAAAAATGGAGCAATTTGCTAGGCTGGACCGTGACCCGCCGCAGCAGGAGCTGGCCTCAGGCTCCTCTCATATTGACATTGGGGCCCTCAATCAAACCCTGTTGGCGCTGAAGGGGAGCACAGACAGTCATGGCGCAAACATTGATGCATTAGCTTGCAAGGTGGACACTTCTGCCGTTCAGATTGACAAGCTGTGTAACAGAATGGCCGAAGAGGAACATAGAATTGGGGATGGTGAGGACAAAATCGCGACGCTCCAGCGGGAGGTCGCCACCCTCCAAACAACGGTGCGGAAAGTCGTGGCTAAGAACGAAGATCTTGAAGGGAGATCTAGGCGGAACATCATAAGGATTACAGGGGTGGCGGAATCCACCCAGATAGACAATATGGAACAGTTCGTAAGCTACGACAACGCGCTGGTCACTAATCATTTCGGTGGAGCGTGCTCACCACTCGTTGGCGAACAGACCGCCCCCGGGGTCCCCCCTCTCCCCCCCGAGAGGGCCATTATTGCCCGCATTTTCAATAATCGAGACCTGGACACGTTGATGAGGGGGGCGAGGGAGAAGGAGACGCTGAGATAGGGTTCAACAACGATACGTTTATTTACGGACTTCAGTCAGCAAGTACATGACCAAAGGAAACCGTTTCAAACCGCTAAGAACATTCTAAGGAAAAAGGCTGTGCGCTATGCAATGGTGTATCCTGCAAAGCTCAGGGTGGTGCACAATAGTAAAACACTGTTTTTCACTTCCTCAGATGCGGCAGAGAGGTTTGCTACTGAAATTCCGGGTCCGGATGAATCCCCGCGGGGATCCCCCTGATTAAGGAGCTGAGCGGAACGTTCCATTTTTCTGTATGGTTTGGATCCTTTATAGGGCCGTACCTCGGTCAGGTTCAGTGTTCATGATGAAGGTAAAGGGATAATATGGCAATTTAATCTTTTCCAGGGGATATGGTATAGCCTCCAGACAAAAGGAGCTGCAGCGGCTGCCAGCACCCCCCATGCCCAGCGGCACTGCTTTCTTGTTTGGTGTGTTTGGCATAGGTTTTCTGGGTGGGGCAGTACTAGCTGGTAGATTGGGGTTTCTGGTGTGTGTGTGTGTGTGGGGGGGGGGAGTAAGTGGGGGCGGTGGAGGGTAGTCCTAGTTCTAAAGGCTTTGATTGTTGTACGTGATGTACTATTGGGTTTGGGGGGGGGAAATGGGTGGGTACTCTCTTCCATATCAGTGACATCATTTGCACCTCAGGGTTTTAATATGTGTTCACTATGTCCAGAATATACCCTTATTGACAAACTAGCTGCCATTATTCACAGTCCTAGTTCCCAATAGACGTAAACCAGCATCGTGGGGCTGAACCCCCCCACCCCCCCAACACAACACTCACCGTGGTCACATGGAACATCCCGGGGTTCACTAACAGGAAGAAGACGCGCCTCATTACAAACTATGTGCGGAGCCATTGCGCGAATGTGTTATGCGTCCAGGAAACTCACCTGGGACAAGATCAAAAATTACCGGCCCTGGCGGGTTGGGTAATTCACAGATCTGCCTCGTCCTACTCTACTCATTCTAGGGGAGTGGCAATATACGTTCACCGCTCACTAGACTTTAAACTGCATAAAACACTCACTGATGAGGGCCGTTTCATCCTGGTGGCTGGGGACGTTGCGGGATGGTCCGTCCTATTTGTAAACATATATGGCCCCAACTATGATAGCCTGGATTTCTTTCAAAATTGCGCTATGCATTTACGCACATTTCCGGGGTATGAGGTGGTTTGGGCGGGAGATTTTAACTTGTCTTTGTCTCGCACACATGATGGGTCTTCCTCAATGCAGAGATCCCTCTCTCGTGCGGCTACCAAATGGTTCTCCATTGGTTCGGACTATTGCCTGATTGACATATGGTGCTTTCAACACCCGGACAGTCGAGAATTCACCTTTTATTCCAGTCCGCACAGGCGCTCCACCAGAATAGATTACATTTTCCTGTTCCCCGAACTGACCCGTGGCTCATTAAATCTTTGATCTTACCCCCGCACCCTGTCCGATCATTCTCCTGCACTAGCCCAAGTCGATGGTCCTTCTGTCCCTCCTAGACAACTCGGGTGGCGTTTTAGATCACGAGCCCTGGAGGACCTAGCTTTCCGCGAGGATATCCACTAGGCTATCTCTGAATTCTTTCAAAAAACATGCATTCCGTCCCGGATCCTACAGTGGTCTGGGAAGCGTTTAAAGTGTTCATTCGGGGTTGGTGCATCTCCCAGGAAGGGGGAGTCCTGAGGTGTATCCGTAGATCCATTCCGTCAAAGGAAAAGGAACTGAAGGAGCTGGAGTTGGCCCAGTTTCAGAATAATTCCCCAAAAACCCTAGATAGCATTGAGGCCAAGAAACATGAGATCCGCCTTCTTCTGGCTGATGAGGATAGATTTCTGGGAGATCCGATCTTGGCTGCTCGATTCATGGAGGGGGACCGACCCAGCAGAACTCTGGCTTGGGCTATCAGGCAGGAAAGTCACCTACAACCAATAGTAGAAATTGTGACTGCAGGGGGGGGGAACCCACTAGAGATTCCGGGATGATAAACAAAACATTTAGGCAGTATTATGATACGCTGTATACGTCCAAGTCTACGGCGTCTCATGACGATATCACAGAGTACCTAGACAGAGTGGCCCTGGGATGGCTGGATCCGTAAGTGGGTGCATTGCTGAATGTCCCTCCCATGGATGAGGAATTGCTTAAAGTTATTCAATCTGTGCTTAACGGCAAAGCCCCGGGGGCCGACGGCATCACTGCAGAGTTGTATAAGGCCTTCCCGTCCATTCTCGTTCCGCATCTACGGAATATGTTTGAAGCGTCTACCTCGGCCGGGGTTCTCCCCAAGACCACCAGGATGGCTTTGGTGACTGTCCTGCTTAAACCGGACAAGGATTCCAGACATTGTGCATCGTATAGGCCCCTGTCGCTGGTGAATACAAGATCATTGCCAAACTATTAGCAGGCAGGCTTTTGCCTCTTATGCCAGCCCTGGTTCTACCGGACCAGGCTGGTTTCATACCTGGTTGTTCTACACAGAATAACTTATGTAGACTGTTCACCCTGATGTACAAAGTTAACCCCGAGGTTCCTATAGCTGTGGCGGCACTCGATGCGGAAAAGGCATTCGACTCGGTCGAGTGGCCTTTTCTGTTTGAAGTCCTCCGGCGGGCAGGCATGGGCACCGTGTTCTTGCAGTGGATCTGTATGTTGTACACAGCCACGCGGGCCTTGGTGTATACTAATGGTATCCAATCCAATCTAATTCATCCCACGCGGGGCACTAGGCAGGGCTGCCCCTATTCTATTTGCTCTGGCCATTGAGCCCGTAGCGTGCGCTCTTAGGGACCATCATGCCCACACGGGGGTTACACTCCACTCTCATACTTCTATTGTCTCATATGCGGACGATATGTTAATCTACGTAAAAAACCCACAGACCAATCTAAACCCTGTGAAAGAAGATGTCTCTGACTTTGGGGCTATTTCAGGCCTCCGTATCAATTGGGCTAAATCTGAGGTACTTCCGCTTACCCCCGGTGTTTCCCCTCAAGACGTTGGGGATTCCTTTGCATGGTGTCCGCAAAGTATCCGCTGCTTGGGCATCCTTGTGTCCACATCTCCCACTAGGCTCTATGAAGAGAATTATCTCTCCGCCTTACAACACTTGGGACACAGGGTGGACACTTGGGTGCGCCTTCCCCTCTCTCAGGCTGCTCGCATTTTGCTGTCCAAGATGGTGGTCCTGCCTAAATTGTTATATGCGTTTAATAACGTTCCGATATGGCCCCCTGCGTCCTTTTGGAGTAGAGTAAAGAGTATGATGATCAAACTAATATCATCCTCGCACCTCCTTGGAAACTTTGTCGCCCTTATTCTCAGGGCGGGATGCATGTTCCCGACCTCTCCTTATATTATCTGATCGCGCAGGCGCAGTACGCCGTGTGGTGGTGGTGGTGGTGGCTCTCGGACGACCTACTGCATTCTCGCCCGGAGAGGGCCATTGCGTATCCTGATGATCTTAGGGGCCTCCTATGGGCCGCTCGGAGGAAATGTCCTAGAACTGAATTCAACCTGTAGACACCACCATTAGAGCTTGGCACCGACTTGCGTTGTGGGCCGGTCTGTCCCAATGGTACTCTCCCGCGATGGCCATATTCCACATCCGGGGTATCCCACTTACACAAGAGACAACTTTTGGACAACACTTCTCTAACCTCCAGATTCGCACATTGGGTGACGTTGCGCCGGATGGGAAATTTATATCTTGGGAGGTCCTCAAAGAGAGGGGCACATGGAACCCTATTACTCGACTTTTATATTTTCGACTGAGGGAAGTGTTGCGAACCACGTGGAGCGATTTCCTGAACTCACCTCATCTCATCTCCCACTGCACTGGCATCCACCAAGAGGATTGTCTCGACCCTGTATGGTATGGCTCGTGCGATCAAGACATCTCCACACACACGCTTCAGGGATAGTTGGCACGACAACCTGGGTAAAAGCAGTGGGGCCTGATCTGCTCCCAGACCAAATTCATCTCTGTCAATAGTAGATTTCGTTTTATCCACTTCAAATTTTTGCATCAGACGTATTTCTCCCCCCTAAGATTACACAAATTGTTTCCACTCCAGTCTTCGGAATGCAAGAAGGGATGTCAGACCTCTACCGATTTCCTCCATGTTGCGTAGCTGTGCCCCCAGGTCCACGCTTTTTGGTCGCGCATCGCCGAAGCGGTGTCGAGGATGATTGACATTCCTATCCCACTTACCCCTGAATGCTGGCTATTAGCCCTGGTGAACTTTGGCTCCCCCTCCCAGAAACTTCTTGTAAGCATGGCTTTGGTGGTCGCAAGGTGACGCGCAACTGGGGAGCCCCTGCATCACCCTCGTTCCACCATTGGCTCAACCTCATGGCTAGCTATGAATGCAAAGAGACTCTATATAGCCCGACGCTTCCTCCCAACAGCAAACCTAAGGACTACTGGGGCCTCTTCAGGAGCTATATGGCCAGGGAAGGGGATAAAGATATGGCCTCGGACTTGTAATCCTGGCAATGTTTGCTCGGGGGTGTTCCCCTCCTCCGTAGGTTGCGGATTTGTACACTTAGACAAGATGTATTGGTTGGGGATTACTGTTGATGGTGCTGACACTGGTTTTTGGTTCATTTTCCTTTTCCTTCTTTTCTTCCTCTAGGTGCTAAAGTAATTTGCCTATAAGTTGCTTGGGAGAGGGTGAGGGGAGGGCTATGTTACAGGGGGGTTCATTTACCGGTTATTCCAGTTGAGTTTTTTGTTCTTTGTGTATGCATAGTGTATTTTGTAAAAGGCAAATAAAGACAGTTTTAAAAAAAAAATACCCTTGGTATGCCAGGATGATCCTTTGCTTTGAGACTTGAGGTTTCCAGCGTGAAATGGAGAAACTATATTTGCACTGCATACTCAAGGGCGGGCTCTGGACAATGAACTGTTATCACTACGGCAGGGTAATCAAGACTTCCTAACATATATCACTTCCTTAAATCGTCTGATAGCACAAACTAAATGGCCAGAGGAGAAAAGAACTACGCTCTTTTACCAAGGCTTGCAAAGGGAACTTAAGGACGTATTAGCCCAAGCAGTAAATCACCCGGAAAGATGTGCTGAATACATCGACCTGACAGTGCAGCTCGATCACAGATTGCCGGATCGGGGGATGGATCGGGCCAAGGTGGAGGGGGGGTTGATGGGGGTAGGGACTCAGTCTATGTGCGACCCTGTGAGAATCAAACCAAATCACACGATCAGTCCGAGCCAATGCAAATCAGAGGCTTGCGGAGCCCACTCACCAAGGCAGAAAGGGAAAAAAGGAGACAGCAGCAGCTTTGTTTGTACTGAGGTAAGGCAGGTCACTATCTCCGAGAATGCTGGGTGAAACCACCCAGGAAAGCAGTTGGAGCTACTGACAAGGGTGAAGAAGAACAGGACTCAGGGAAACTCCAACGCCCGGCAAGCGTAGGGGTCCACTTGTCGAGCGTTGAAAAGGAACCTATACAGACCTCACATCTAGTCATCCCTGTGCTCCTGGTAAACCACAAGCAACAAAAAGACATGCCTTGGAGGCATACATTGACAGTGGGGCTATGGGAAATTACATGGACCAAGATCTGGCTACTTGGATAGGTCTTCCTCTCCGACAGAAGCAGGTTTTGGAAAACGTCACAGCAGTTGATGGATCTCAGCTATCATCCGGCCCAGTGACGCTTTACACTGAGAAGGTCACGCTTCGATCTCATTAGCACTCCTCAGTTCCAGATGATATTGGGAATGCCCTGGCTGGAGACCCACAATCCCAGGACTGACTGGCGTAAACGAGTTCTGACCTTTCCCCAAGACTGTACCGACACCTGTTATAGCAAGGGATTCTCATTAAAAGGTCTTACCAACCCAGGTTCGTCGAAGAAAGAAACCATACTGGCCTCACCAGTTCACTACCACCTGAATACCTGGATTACCAAGATGTCTTTCAAAAAGAGGAAGCAAACACCCTACCTCTGCACAGACCGTATGACTGCCAAATTGATCTGGTACCTGAAGCTCAAGTTCCCTGCAGCCAGATTTACAGAACAGGAAAACCAGCATCTAAAAATCTACCTCGATCAGTATCTGGCAAATGGCATTCATCCGGCCAAGTCCCCTGCATCGTCGCCCCTCTTTTTTGTGCCTAAAAAGGAGGGAGACCCGAGAACTTGCATCGACTACAGAGCACTTAACTAGATCTCGGTAAAAAACTGTACCCGTTACCGCTTATCCCCAAGCTCTTGGATCAAGTCAAAAACGCTCAGATATATACAAAACTAGACTTACGAGGGGCCTACCATCTAGTAAGAGTCAACAAAGGAGATGAGTGGAAGGTGGCCTTTCACACAAAATATGGCCTTTATGCAGATCATGTTATGCCCTTTAGACTATGTAATGCCCCGGCGACGTTCCAATTTTTCATGAATGACGTGCTCCGCAAACTGTAGGACGTCAGCACTCTTGTCTATATTGACGACATTCTTATCTATTCGACCACCAAGGAGAACCACGTCAACCATGTCCAGGCAGTTTTGGAGAAACTGGGGCAACACCGGCTATATGCCAAATTGGAGAAATGCTTCTTTCATGTGACAGAGGTAGAATTCCTCGCCTTTATTCTCACACCACGGGACATACGCATGGACACGCGCAAGGTAGACGCTATCTTTAACTGGCCCTCACCGACATCCATGAAAGGGAGTACAGAGTGTACTCTGGTTCTCCAACTTTTACTGCCGGTTCATTCCTGGGTTCTCCCAGATCGTCCACCCAATCACCTCGTTACTATGGAAAATGAATTGGTCCGCAGAGGCAGAGAAAGCCTTCCAGGAGCTAAAACAAGCATTTACCACAGCACCAATTCTACGGCATCCGCGACCAGAACTACCATACGTGGTCGAAACTGATGCTTCCAACATAGCAATGGGAGCAGTGTTGTCACGAGACCCCGATACAGGTCAGTTGCATCCCGTGGCATTCTGGTGTTGCAAGTTTTCAGCCCCTGAATTGAATTATGCAATCACTGATAAAGAACTGCTAGCAATTAAAGCAGCGTTCAAAGCCTGGAGACATTATCTTCTTGGAGCTAGACATACAGTCACTTTCGTCACGGATCATCACAATCTACAATATCTGAAGACCGCTAAAGCGCAATCATCAAGCCAACTCCGCTGGGCTCTCTTCTTTAATACAACTTCGTCATCACCTATAGACCCGGAGTACGCAATGGAAAAGCAGACGCCCCGTCTTGCATGAGTGAGGGAGAAGAGGCATTCACTACACCAAACCCTGTGGCCTCATCCCTGAAGGTCGACTCCAAGGCATGATTGCCGCAACAACCACTAGACAACTTAAAATCTGACCTGTAACACTTGAGTCCACTAGCGCAACAGGAATGGCTAGGGAAGGGAGACCGGTATACGATGGTGGACAACCTACCATACTACCAAGGACGATTGTACATCCCAGATAATAAATTACAGAATCAAATCATCACAAACTATCACGATTCATTATTAGAAGGGCATCCGGCAATAGCCAAAACTCAGGCTAAAATAAAGAAAAATTAGTGGTGGCCAACTTGGCGAAAGCACATTGTCCAGTTCATCGCAACCTGTGGCACATGTGCACAACACAAGTCCCAAACAAAGTCCTGCAGGTCTTCTACGTCCTTTAGAAGTACCCCCAGCACCTTGGCATAGGCTATCAATGGATTTTATTACAGACCTTCCCTCTCCTTTAACGGATACAATACCATCTTAGTCGTCCTAGATCAGTTTTCCAAAATGGCCCATTTTATTCCCCTGAAAGGTCTCCAACTGCTTCTACTCTGGCTACCGTGTTTTTGGAACAGATAGTCAGCCACACGTGTTCCCATCAATATTGATATCAGACTGAGGAACTCAGTTTGTCTCTGCATTCTGGAAAAGGTGTTGTAAAATTGCCAAAATCGACCTCTGGTTATTTACAAGCCATCACCCCCAAACCGACGGGCAGACCGAGCAGACTAACCAGACCCTCGAGCAATACATAAGGTGTATGCTGCAACAAACCGAGGATACCTGGAAGGACATACTTTGGGGTTAGCAGAATACGCATAAAACAACTCCATTCACACCAGTACGGGACAAAGCCCATTCTACATAGTGTACGGTCGACAACCACGGACATCAGTTTACAACCCACTCGAATCATTAGAAATGCCAGCTGTAACGACATTACACAAAACCATCACACAGGTTTTTAAGGAAGCAGCAGAGCATCTTGCCAGAGCCAAAGAGAAACAGAAGCAGTTTGCGGATTGACACCGAAGGGAAGCTCCCAACTACCAAGTCAGAGACAAGGTTTGGTTAGCATCCAAAAACATTCCCCTGAAAGGACCACAGGCATTCCGTCCCAGATATCTGGGACCCTACACTATCAAGGCTGTGATCAACCCTGCGGCAACAAAATTATAATTACTGGCCCACATGCGGATTCACCTCATGTCTCCCTCTTAAAACCATAGAGACCAGGTACGCAGATCGATACTCCACCGGATCCCGAAATAGTTGGAGGACCAGAATACGAAGTTAAAAGGATCCTATACTCGAAGATGGTTCGGTCCAAGTTATACTACCTTATAGACTGGAAAGGTTATGGACTCCAAGATCGGACCTGGGAACCCAGTGAGCATGTCCACGCTCCACGATTAATCAGGCAATTCCACCGCAATAACCCCACTAAACCAGGGCCGGGGGAAGGGGGACCACCCATGAGAGGGGGCCTCGAGGGGGGAGTGCTGTCATGGCCACAGAACACAAAAACCCCACCATCTAGTGATGGGGGCAATGTGTCACTTGACTCACTTATGTCCTTTTGGTAACCATAAACACAGGGGCCCTGGCTGGTTTCAGCCCTGGCGCCTTTGCGCCAGGCTCATATAGAGATGTGAGCAGAAACACTTTATTTCAGTGCAGGAGTACTTTTATTTTGCAAGAACTTTCCAGGAGCTGAAAGCCTTTATTCCAGAGAACATCCTCATGTGCCGACTCATCGGGTGTGGCAGGCAGGCTGAACCTGGTGGGCTTGGCTTCAGAAGCTCAGATATAGAAGCTTCTCCATCCTTAAGGCCGGTGCTTTGAGTTACTGTGCACTTGCGTGCAACGTGGTGCTCACCGCCGCTTGGACCAGTTTACTTACCTTTGAAAAAAGGCGTTCTCCTGCATACTCACCTCCAGGAAACCGGTGCTTCATCACTTCATCTGCAGACTCATCTCCTGACATCCAGGGATCTTGATCCCGACGCTGCAGCACCGCACTCCGCATCAACTAACTCGGACCCTGTGAAGAAGACAGACAAGGTTAGAACATCCGTCCTAGGGACGCGCCGAATTTGAACCCTGCGCGCCCCTAGTTAACAATTTACCAGTTACTGTACCTCTGCAGCTTCGTTTCTCATTCCTTCCGGCTGCCGCCTCGAGCTCTGCAGCTTCTGCCGGGCCGGCATCATCACCTGCAAGGGAAGAAAGCAAAAGAGCAAACATCAAAAGTGGAACGGACAGCAATACAAGACAACGAACTTTACAATACAACAAAAACAGACGAGGAAAGACAAAAGGCAAACAGGAACCCTTACTTGAATTATAGTGGCTTAGTCGCAGCAGGACTGGACTACCACGTTGTCAGGGTTCCGTCCCAAGTGACACACCGTGGCTTTAGATCTCCTTTCCCACGTGTTGGACATTCGGTGCACAGAAGAAAACAACCCCATGCCTCCAGTAAGTCTGCTTTCCTGTCCCAACCTTTTGGAGTTAAAACGGCGCATACAAACACCTCCTGCTATGGCTTTGTCTACGCGTGTTCGTTCTTTCAGAGAACGAAATGGGTTGTAATGGAAACGCTAGCTACCAATGCACAGACGTATGCCTCCTGGATTACGGCGAAGCGCCATGCATGCCATCAGCTGTTCATGATTTAAGGGCCGCCCATCCTGCACGGCGTGCTGCTTCTGAATTGGTTTTCTGTAAACTGTGCTACGTTTGAACTCTTGTTTCCCGGTATCTGGATGCCTTGGTCTGAATATTGGATTCCCCGTCTCCTGCTTTGGCTCTACGTTAATGGTATTTGACTCAGAACGTTAACTGGACTGCTCCGGTTCTCCTTTGTGCTTCTGCTCTCGTCTGTTGCTGACTTCAGACCGTTATACTGGACTGCCTCGGATTTCCCTCTTTGTACTCACCCGCCTCTTCACTTCAGTGGTGCTTGGGACTGCACGCATTGGCGTTGGGATTTTCAACGGACACTTTTGAGGACGTTGGCTCATCAGAGCAAGGATAAAGTACTTGGGTTTAGGCGTCCTCCTTCCGGCGGTGTCAGGGATCCTGTTGCGTTTGGACCTCCTTCACAGACGTCCTCGTGCCGGCGGGAATAGGGGGGGCTACGAATATACTGGAACCTTGTTCTTCTACAGCTGCTATTTCTACGTGGGTCACTCCTCAACTCTTGACAACTTTCTTATTGGTAAGCAGAGTGCGCGTCAGCATTCATGTCTGCGTGATTAGATCTATTGCCTGTGTAATCTGTTCTGTTTCTAAGGGTTACCCCTCACATCCTTGCTGGAAACACTAGACAAAGCTAATAACTTTATAGTGAGTACTTTGTTATATTTCTGTTTAAGTCTTTCGTTTTGTTCACTGACATACTAATCATTTGCTTTCCTTTGCAGCCAGCTGAGTAACGGGGTGTAACTCATTTTCGAGCAACACTCACCTCAATCTGTCCTTTTGTACTCTTGAGGGGTATATTGTCAGAAAGACTATATTGCTTCACGAAGTGTCAAGCCACCACTTCCGATTTAGCCCTTGGGTCTAACACACGTGCAAGGCATCAGTGAAGGAACTCGGTCAAGATCATACAAGCGCCCCTGCCAGAAACAGCAGGACGGAGTGCTTACCAGAACTAATCAACAGGTGAGCTTTCCAGGGACAGCGCATCCCACGGGTACCACGGTTTTGGAGAAGGGGATCCGGTGCACAAGCTGGCATACTCACGCCCACTATTCTTCACATAGGAGCAGTCCCGAGCAGCATCACCTATTACCACCAGTCACCACATAAGCGCAGAGGGCAAAGTCGGACCTGAGCGACCTCATCCCTTGGAGGGCTGCAACAGTGCCCCAACACCTCTGCAGAGATCAGGTGAGCGCAACGCCTCCATGGTTTGTGCGACAGCCTGGGAGGGCTATTTCGTGGCCAACTCACCCCCCCCCCCTCCAATTCACCCTCATGAGAGTTTTGAACCGGGCCCGAGCCGGTATCCTCCCTTCTGGCGTCCCTGCAGACTTTGCCAAAGTCACTGTAGCGGTGTCACGCCTTGGGGGGGGGTAGAGACACCTGAGCCATGGGTGCTACCCTTGCAGGATCAGCGTCCTTCGTTGTCGTGACTGCAGCAGACATTGATGCAATCGCCATCAAGGTCTTCGCCTGTACCGGTTGAGCCTGCTTGGGCTGTTCGGCCTTCTCCTGCGTCCGCGGCTTCTCAAATTTCTCACGTAGTTTAGCCGGGGTAGATGACTTTCTCTTTGAAAAGGAGCTCGATTCCCGGCTGGCAATAGAGGCGGAAGGTGATGTCGATCACGCCCTATCCACCTTGGGACCCGCTTCTGCTGCAAACCCAGTGGACTCTACTTGCAGTTCCTGGCCTGGTCTTGGGCCCCCCCCCTAAAAGGTCTTAAAAGACCACTCCTCTGCCTGGCCGGTCCCAGGTGAGGCATGACCCTGCTTGGACCACGGGTCAGAGGCCTTGACATTAAGCCACACTACCAGTCTACTATGCCTGTCCTTTGTCGTCTTGAAGAAGCAGAGGCAAATCTCGCACTCCAGCTCCTTGTGGTCTGGGTACAATCAGAGGCATTGCAGGTGCTTGTCCTCCACAAACACATTCTGTAGCCCGCATTTGGTGCAGAGCTTGAAGAGGGACCTTCCCTCCTTCCTCTCCTCCATCATGGTCGGAGGACGCAAAGTAGGCCCAAGGGCCTTATAGAATTTTCAAAGATCTTCGCCCTTCAGGGGCATGGAAACTTCACCGACAACAGGTCTCCGCTGTCAGCAGATGATGCAAAGAGCACACAGGTTCTTTGAAACAAAATTTAACTTTTTCTGTCAAAAACACGAAAAAACATACAAATAGCTCGGAGAGCAAACTCAAGGACTCCAACACTGAAGCGTGCTGTAAAAATCTGAAGATGGCTGCCAGAGTAGGTTGTTTAGGGAGAGAACTGTCATTGCATGGGGGCAGTATGACCCAGAGGAGTGTGATTGGTTTAAAGGAGAAATACAGTTTGTAAGTGAAAGTGAAACTGTTTTCTCTTACCGAAGATTCCTAGCCTGACTACGCAGAATATTCATGAGCATGTGAATCCATGCCAGACTCCATGGCTGGAGAAAGACTTCTGCTCAAGGAAAAAGAGCTCGAGATTAACTTAGCAAGATTGGACTTTGAGAGAGTGGAGAGGCAGAAGGACAGGGGTCACCAGTTGGAGCTTGCCAAGTTACAGGCTTCACAAGGTTCTTCCAGAGGATTTGGCGATGGTTCTAAGTCCTCACATTCAAGGTTCCCGTAAGCCTTATATACCTTAAAGAGAAACCCCTCTATTTGCCCGGTTTTCCACCATTAAAAAAAAGCACAAATAATGAAAACAAATGCACCCACAAAAAATGAGATTACTCCAAGAGCAGCCCCCCCCCTATCACTAGACATAAAAGCACAAACTGGTGGTTGGGCTACTAGGAATGGTTATAAAAGTGAGCAGGGTTCCACCTGCAAAATCTATAGCTAAAGAATGCAATATGTTTAGATCAAATGTTTGGTCTGGTCTGCTGCAGGAACAGGGATCTGTTTAAGTTAGTAGGAAAGGAGAGCATGTAGGAATAAAAAAGTCTACAAAGATTACATGGCAAGGACATTATTTTTTAAGACCATATCAATCCGAATCCACCCCACTTCATTGTAATATGAAAGAGTGGGGGTAGGCCGGAGCGGTTCCCTCAAGCCCCTCATCAAAAGTTTGCATTTATGAATAGTTGAGCCACAAAGACAATTAAGCTAGTCAATAGACTGCTTCCCTAGATTTGAAAATGCAATACTGACTCCTAAAATCTAGGGCTGGTGGACTCTTGATTATGTTCTGCAGTTAAACCAGCTCCCCCGTCTGCACCTTCACCTTAATTCATGCTGTTTGAGGAATCCGGTTTTTTTTCTTGCCATGTGGTAAAACCAAAAGGTAGGTGTGCCCCATTCATTCACAGCGTTGAACACTGGGGATAATAAACATGAACCAATTCAAATGTGTTTAAGGTTGAAACAAACTTTGCAAAGAGCTTATAATTAACAATACCACAGGTTTATCCAGCAAGGATTTTTCTGTGAAAAACCTGAATCCCCATTAACATACAAATCACCACGTGTGAAACAGATGTTCAATACATAAATACAAGAGGACACCTACATCAACACATTTACAAAAATAACGCTCTTCAATTTGCAATACATATACACAAAATGAGTGCAAATCATTGAATCCTATAATGCGACGACTCAATTTAAACTCGAAACACAAAATTAATATATGTTATGTCATTTGACAGGGTTCAAAGTTGCTGGGTGCTATTTAGCTCCTGGTTATAGTCAAGGGCAGCCTATTTAGCTTGAAACCAACAACTAATGAGCATCTACTTTTGACTCCTGGGGCAAGTGGTGCAATGCAAACCTACCTATTTGATTTTCTATGCATGTTTGGGGATGTATATAAGGGATGATAAAGAACACACTTAAGGGACATTTAGAGAAAATTGGATAACATGAATCTTGCACAAAATTAGATTTGCTGCGCAGTTTGCATTAGCTCCTGGTTCCCCAGAAGTAGCTCCTGCCTAACTAGTTATTCCGGATACCCAGGAGCTACATTTGCTCCTGGTCATCAAATCCCAATTTCAATTCATGTCTGATGTTATAATGAATCAATTAATCAAATCAAAAATGGCAATCAATTGGTCAATAAGTTAAATCAAATCAAATTGCCAATTTGTCAGTAAGTCTACTAGAAGAGACACTATTTAAATGTTTGTCTTATAGAGCGAGATCATGAAGGGAAGTCTCCCGATTACCCCTTATCTAGTTTCAACCAGAATTCTGTGATTGGGCTGGGTTTCCTCAGGACTTGATCCTTTTCTTTCCTTCAGCACTGCTTCATTTTCAAGGGAGTATCGTCCTGCAATTCAGAACACATCCTTTGTGTTTTGGGAATTCTAATTTATTACAGAGACACATAATATGATTTTACTCCCTAATCCCAAGCTGTCCATTAAATATGGTGCCTGGAATTAGACCCTCGAAGAAGAAACCTACAACAAAAAAAACAGTAATGTGTGACCTTACTAGTATAGAAGTGTCTATTCGAAAAAATGGAAAACCCACTTACACTAGTGTGTCTCATTTGTTTCTCCCCTTAGGATGCGCCAAATCCCTTGTCTTCAAAGCTCTTATATGAGCAGTCTTCAAAAGTTATTGTCCAGGAGAAGGCCCATGAAGGCCTTAAGCTAACAGGGTAAAGCGCTTTAGTTAAAAAATGGTTGCATGGTGATATTCTGCATATCACAGCATCACATTACAATAATTAACAAGCATTCTCTTTAGAAACATGCCCCACTTCCGTGTTACGCTATGGAGCGTGTCCAGCGTGTCTCTGCACGGTCATGAAAACGATGTAGCCGCCCATGCAGCAAGTCAGGCATGTGGCTCAGAACTGCGTGTGAGACAGAAAACAAAAAGTGACCGTCTCCGTAAATACAAAAACCTACGCTGACAGAAAGCCAGTGTTGCTCGTTGTTCGGTAAGATTTTCACAGAACTGGTAAATCCTCCTGACCTGGGTCAATCCCAGAACTTTTTTGCTTTACTAGTGGGATATTTTGCCTAAATACCTCAGCGAGTGGGAACCTTTTTCCACACTCACAATCTTAAACTCTTTTTATTGGTGTCATTTATTTGACTCTCCATAGTGTCCTTCAAGTTATCCTCTTTAACAACTTATTGGCAATAAGTGCCTGTTGTTGCTGGGTTGCCCTATGGGCTCCCCTTTTAACTTTCTTTTGCTCACCTTGAGAGAACTACAGTTCCCAAGGGTAGAGAGGATCTTTGGATCGCCTTTACATTTTAATCTGTAAAGCCAGCACAACCCACCTTATGTGGAGTGCTGGGGAGATACAATGTATCCCCTTTCACATTAATATTGCAACAATTCTGTTACGGGGACAAGCTTACCTTCAATGGCTGGTGGCAGGGATACCTTGTATTCATTTGGTGCACCTTTACCGCGGGCTGTATTTACAGCTATAGTAAAGACACCCAAGAGTGCTAATTTTTCCAAAATAGCCCAGTCTTCTTTTTTCGTCATTGTAGTGTTTGTCCTTTCTTGTTCCTTCCCCTGACATCCAGGGCGGGAAATTCCTGTGTGATTTTTATCTTCGGTGGGAGTCCCCTAGACTCCCTGCCCAGGCTCCAGTCTGTCTGAGGGCAGGAAGCAAGGGAGGAGTCCAAAACTCCACAGCTCTTTGTCTTATGCCTTGCCTAAATGAGGACAAATCCCAGCAGGGGGCTGGCTGTCCTGATTGGACAACCAGACCACCCCTTCTTGTAAAATACAGGGAGAGAATGCAGAAGTTGTGTTGCAATGCCTGATAAATGCTGCAAACCTGGGAGCTGAAGAGTAGTCGACCACTGGAACCGAAATCGAGGATGAAGTAAAAGTGGCGGAGACTATTTCCAGCGACCGGAGAGCCTGCTGTGTAACCCAAGCCTGCTGCAGCCCCTCCTTACAATCGACCTGAGGACTTCACAAACACGGACCCTGACCCGGAGCCTGGTGAGATCCACTAGACTCAAGAAGACCTTTTGAGCCATACCATGCATTGCTGCAATACCCAAATACCCTGGGACCTCGGGCCATCATGCGGTGCACAGTCTTCCGAATCTCACTGAACCTTTCACCAGGATGCCCACTATCTCCAGAGACACAAAGCGAGTCCAAAAAGTCCCCTCACCAGAGTGCTGCACCTTTGTAACGATGAGAATTCAACTGCGATTTTCTGTCTTCTGTGCTCCTTGAAAAGGCGCCAAATCCGCAATCAGCCACGAGTAAAACCTTGCCTAGAGCCTCCTTCATCGATCCGTGCTGCAAAGATCCTTCTGCGGTCTTGTTTATAGTCACCATGACGAGCAATACACTGACCGGGTATTTGGCTGCAGATGCTGAAGTCCTCCTGCTGCAAAATCTTCATTGCTGAGGTACTGTGTTTGCTTCAGTTTGTACTTACCTTAAGTCCGTTAGGATTTCTGTGTAGCTGTGGGGTGTTTTTTGTGAAGGCGAGGCCTCTCCTCCAGTGCACCCAGTCCCACTTATGGGATCCTGTTAGTGTCTTCTGCGAAGCCCCTGGACCCTCTTCTAACCCTAGAAGAGAAGTACTTATCTGTTTATCCAGTTTTACTAAGGAACTCTGACTTTTGCTACTAAAGAACCTATTCGGACACTGTTTGTTGGTCACTAGTCCCTAGGGACCCCAACTATGCCACTGGGAACACTCATGCTCCAAGAACCAGGGAAAGACTTTTGAAGGGATTGGGACTTCTGCCTAGAAAACAAATTAAGTGTTTAAAAGTTACTTACTTGTAAATAGTTGGTTGGTAACTGTAACTTTAAGAGTGAACAGTTACAAAAGTTCTTACATACCTTGGATGTGTGATGCAATATTCTTAAAAGTATGGTTAACATATTTTCTTCCTTAGAAACTGTTTTGCCATTTCTAATAAAAAGTAGATGTGGAGATAGTTTACTCTCCTGTGATTAGGTTGTGCCTCTTCCCAAAAGTAAAGTGTTGGTTTCACCAGATTATTCCTGCAGGGTAATTGTAGGAGCGTCATCCAACTGTTAGTATCACCAAATTAGTCCCTATTAGGATAATTGTCAATTTTGAATTATATAATTGTATGAGTGTTCCCCAACTGGGTCTTGCTGCTAGCCTGTTGAGAATAAGTCTGTATTAGGTTGACTACCTAGAATAACTGAGTCATTCAGTAAAGTGTAACATTAGGGTTTACTTTCCCTGTGCTATCTAACCCAGTCTGTGGTTCTAATTGTCCCATTATAAGACATACTTCAGTTATCCTTATAGCTGGGAAAGATCTAACCTGGACTGCTTGCGAGATTGAAAAGGTATATGGGTTTTACTTACCTTGAATTAGCTGTGTGCCATCTAAAAATAGGTTACAAGAGTTATTGATCATCTCTATCTGTTTCACTGATCTCAAAAGCACCTGTAATTGAATATTACATCCTTGGGTTTTACTTGCCTAGTATAACTTATCACAAAAGCAGTTATAGGACTGCGCATGCGCGCGCAACGCATGCAGAACTAAATACATCGGCTCCAGGCGGCCGCTACTAATATCCTGAATTTTCTTCCCTTTACAAGAATTAATCCCGTCTCAGCCGCCCACCAGCGGAGGCGGACCCACTGGAGCTGCTGTCGCTGCACTCCGTAGAAAAACCGGGGCCGGGGACGCCAGAACCAGCCCGCAGACCGCTGGTGGATGACCCGCGGCCATTGCGGCGCGAGAAGTTGATCACCCCTCCCCCCCCCCCCGAGACGCTGAGAACGCTGAGGCTCCCAGGCGAGGCGACGCGCCTGTGACAAGCCGGAGGCTTGCAACGAGATCCCGCAAGCTCCCAAGGCGCCGACGAGCGGCCGCTGAGGCCCCCCCCACACCTGCTCCACCCTCGGGACAATGCAGAGATACAGGCTGAAACACCCGGAGTTGTCCGCACAGCACACCTCCTGATCCACGAGAGAAATGCTTCGCCGTATCCTGACAGACCTGGGGGCCACTCTGCTCGCGGCCTCGCGGCCTGGGCTTGCACCGCCAGCCTTCCCCTGGGGGTCTCCACCCTCCTCCCCCCCCCTCAACAGCAAGACTGCAACACCTGGGGTCGAGCGGTAGCGAGAAACGCGAGCTGCGCTCCCCCGCTGAGGGAGGACACGCTGCAAACGGATGTACCCGCAATAAGGTACACGTGTGTGGGGGTGGATGTTATGCTTTATTTCCCCCCTCCGCAGCTCTTTTTGCAACTAGCCTGCTGCAGAGACCACGGAACCATAGACCAGCACCATACCAGCGCTCAGAACGCTGTCACGGCCCACAAGTCACATACGCAGCAAAACGACACTGGGAGTGAGTGTGGGGACGAAAGGCTCCTCTTCTCACAACCAAGTGAGCCCCCCCCCTGTCCACGGTGGACCCCAGGACTTGGCGTGAACTGTGGAACTGCCCTGTCCTTCTCTTGGGACCACCCTGGGCGACTTAAATCATCGCTGGAACCGCAGAACTCACGGGGGGCCACCCTATGCAGTGAAGATAGACGCTGGTCAGCCTACACCAGCAGATGAACAGGGGCACAGTCCTCCCCACGAGACCCCTACGCAATTTGGCCTAGATCCCAGGAACCACGGGTGCCACTCTATTTGTCGAAGATAGGCACAAGCCAATACCACGCCACCAAGCGAGGATGACACCTGCAGCGACGGCGCTGCTGCCACACTAAACTTTTTTGCAGAGGTTCGCAGTGTGCACCCTACACAGCCTATACACAATCGCCTATTCCATACAGGACCTCTCCCGACCCTGCATTTAACCCCGGTGCGCGGACGTGGAGCACCCGGATCCCTGCTACACAGAGCTGCACGACCAAAGCATGGGAAAGGAGAAAACCAAGAGGCAAACCCTACAGAGCAAGATGGATCTCTACACCTTGGGGGCCCCTCCCCAGCAGGAGCCTCAGCCCCTAGAAGAAGAGGGCAACCCTGGAGAACTCAGCGACCCCCCCTATCTCTTTGTCAGACCTTATGAAAGCGATTGGGGACTCGAGGACGTCCTTGGAACTTAAAATGGGCGGCCTATCCTCTGAGGTGTCCCTTATAGGCCAAGACCTCCGCAACTTATCGAGCAGGGTGGGAGAAGCGGAACAGAGGGTGTCTAACACTGAAGACGCGGTCCACCGCATGGAACAGCAGCTCACCGCGATTGCCCAAAAAGTGACCCAACTGGAAAACCGCGCCGAGGACAGTGAGGGGAGAGCGCGGCACAACAATCTCAGGATCCTCGGTATACCAGAGAAGGAGGAAGGCCCCAGCGCAGAACTCTTCTTAGAAGACTGGCTCACTCATGTCTTTGCCCCTAAGAAGCTATCCAAATTCTTTTCCGTGGAAAGGGCACACAGAGTCCCCACCGGCCGACCTACACCGGGAGCCCCGCCCAGAACAATGATCGCACGCCTACTGAATTACCATGACCGGGACGCGATCCTACAAATGGCAAGGGCCATGGGCCCGATCACATACAACGGCTACAAGGTCGGTTTCTATCCCGATTACACGAAAGAAGTCCAAAAAGCCCGCCAGTCTTTTGACTCCGTCAAGAAGAAGCTCCAGTCGCTATCCATCAAATATGCCCTCTTCTTCCCGGCATTGCTAAAAGTCCAGTATGAGGGTGCTACTCACTTGTTTTACAACCCCAAAGATGCATGGGACTGGCTTGAAACCCAAGTCCTCATGGACTCCAGCGGGAGGCGTGTGCATCGGGCCCACCCACACAGCGGCTTGGGAGACCCTCGCCCACTCGTTCTCCGACCAATGCAGACGACGACGCGTCGAGGACCCCTACGGAAAAGGGATGAATACCCTGTACTAAGGGGCCCAAACTGCAGATTGATAGAATGGGAGTACTCACTTAGCGGCCGCCGGCCCTAATGCGGCGTGCGCGTTATCACAGCCGGGTTATCCCGAAGAAGTTTATAAAGTTATAGGTTTAATGTTTGGACAGGTGCTCCCAGTTGGGGGTTGGGGGGGGGGGGGGGTAGGGAGTACAGGATGGGGGGGGGGGAGGGAGTTCACGGACTGTAAAGAAACCGAATCAAGAGACAAGGCGGCACAATACATAGAACCGCTGGCAAAGGAATCATGCACTGTCTATGGGCAAGACCACGGACACAATCATCATCCAGGCAGCAGATACACCGACATGAGACGACCCCCGGACGTCTCCCCCGAAAGTACAGCGCTGCACACCTCCCGAGTGTACACAACCGCCACTGATCCTCCCAGATGCCCAGATAAGAGCCCCACGCAGATAGAATGAACTCCAACAAGATAACCGTGCTCTCCTGGAACGTTAACGGCCTCGGCTCCAGCATAAAGCGAAGACTGGTGCTCCAGTACCTTAACCGTTACTCGCCGGACATTGCCCTTCTAAATGAAACACATTTGCTAGGCACGAGCACTAACTTCTTCAGAAGATCCAACTACTCTCACACCTACCAGGCTGTATTCACGACAGGAGATAGGGGCACGATGATCCTCGTCCACAAGCGAGTCCCCCTGCAGGTCAGGAAGGTCAAAACTGACCCCCGGGGCCGCTATGTTATGATACTGGCTGACATCTGGGGCTAGAAATGGGGCCTCGCTGCAATTTATGCCCCCCCCCCTCACAGACGAAAGAACTACTCTCCGAACTACGGAGCCGGCTACTGGAAGATGAGGCCGATGTATGGGTGATCGGCGGGGACTTTAATGAAGTGATGAACACTGCAGTCGATAGATCTCACAGGAGATCAGGTAACTGCCCTGCCCCCACACCTCTCGCCATGTTCGCCGAAGCTCTGGGAATGATGGACACATGGCGCTCACTCCACAACAATGAGGCTGGGTTCTCCTTTTTTTCTGGCGTCCACAAGTCATTCTCCAGGATCGATTATGCCTTCATCCCCCGCAGAATAAATCACAGGTTCCTCGACGCTGAATTCCTCGCAAGGGGTATTTCGGACCACTCTCCGCTCCTATTGTCCATGAAGAACTCCTGCCGTGGTCCGGATCGTAACTGGCGCCTGAACACATCACCTACGTCTCCCTGAAATTGCAGAGGAACTGGAAAAGAACACGACAGAATATTTTGAAAACAACGAAGGATCAGTGGACTGCCCGATCTCGCTCTGGGAGGCGTATAAGACTGTCCTCCGCGGGGAAGTTATCTCGGAAGTTTCAGCCTACCAACGACGACAAGTCCAAAAGATCAAAGAGGCAGAAGCGCGTGTCCTGGAGTGCGAACGGCAAACCCTAGAACACTGCACCCAAGAAGCGAAAGAGGCTCTGCTTACAGCACAAGAGGCCCTCAGCAACCTGGCTCTAGACAATGCACGGATAGCCCATCAGTTAGTCCGGAGCCAAATCTATGAACGAGGCGACAAGGCGAATGAGACAGTGGCCTGGCTGGAGAGGCGCGAACAGACCAGGGGACACGTACGGGCAATTGAATCTCCAGACGGAACACTCCTCACAGATGACTCCGACATTGTTGCAGCATTTGCCGCCTACTATGAGAAACTCTATACCCCGCCGGCCGAGAGCCCGCCTTCCGAACCCGCACGCTACCTTGACCAGATCGAGATCCCGAAGCTCTCTCAGCGCCAAACAGACCTCCTGAACGCCGAAATCACTGTAACCGAGGTGCAAGAGGCGCTCGCACAGCTCCAACCCGGGAAAACCCCGGGCCCTAATGGGTTCCCTACAGAAACATGGAAATGCCTCGGCGGTACACTACCCACCCACATGCACCGTATGTTTCTACGCAGCAAAGAGTTGGGGGCACTCCCCCCGGACCTCAGGAAGGCATGCATAATCGTCATACATAAGCCCGGGAAACCCCCGGAGGAATGTGCCTCCTATCGCCCAATATCCTTGATCAACGGCGAAGCCAAGGTCTTCGCCAGAACACTTGCCAACAGACTACTGCAAGTTATAGAGACCCTTGTCCACCCCGACCAATGTGGATTCATGCCCAACAAATCCACCCGCATGAACCTGCGTAGAGTCCAGCTGGCGCTGAGTAGAGCCAAGGAAATACCAGCCCCACTGGCCCTCCTGGCGGTGGACTTTGAAAAAGCATTCGACTCTGTGGAATGGGAGGCTTTGTGGGCAATCATGGCCCGGATGAACTTGGGGCAAACGTTGATATCGTGGGTTAAACTCCTGTATGCATACCCGGAGGCCATGGTAAGGGTGAACGGCAGGTCTTCTGGATCATTTCCCTTGGGTCGAGGTACGAGACAGGGGTGCCCGCTCTCCCCGCTGCTTTTTCTCTTGGCCATCGAACCTCTCGCAATCGAGCTTAGCGCTAACACTAATTGGACAGGGTTCGCCTGGCCTGGGGGGGGGGTGGGGGGAAGAGGACCGACTATCTCTCTACGCGGATGACCTCCTCGTATACCTCAGTAACCCACGCACTTCCTGCCCGATAGTCTCCCGCATCCTTAGGGAATATCAGAGCTAAAGCTAAATGAGACCAAAACTATTTACTTCCCGATCCAGGGCGGCGAGTCTGCGATCCCTGAAACCTGCCCATATCATGTCTCTATTAGAGAACTTAAATACCTGGGTATACGACTCGACCCAACACTGGGTGGGTTCCTGCAACTTAACTTACAACCAATAATTGACCGGTTCAATAGAGAGACACCTCCCATTGGCAATCACTCCCCCTATCACCAATGGGCAGAGCGGCGCTATTCAAAAGGACCCTCCCCAGACTGCTGTATGTACTTCAAAACGCCCCACTTGTCATCCCTCGAGACACCTTCGTACTCATTGACAGACGCCTTCGCACACTGCTGTGGGGAGGGAAACAACCCAGGATTGCCCTTGATACGCTGCAGCGATCAGTGTGGGAGGGAGGCATCGGTCTACCATGCATACGCACCTATTACCTTGCAGCCCAGATCGGGGTGGTAAACGACTGGATACATGCAGACCCCACACTCCCCCACATCCGCCTTGAAATAGAGAGCATGACCCCGCTAACCCCACTGCAGATCCTGTATGCCACCCACGACCAACCCCCGATGTTACCCGAAATGACACCATATTTGCCGGGCCTGGCGAGATGCGCACAAACTAATAGGCTGGAAAGGTAAACCAACACTATCTCAACCCCTATGGCACAACGCACTCCTCCTGGAAATAGTAAAGATGGGCCCCTTCGGTCACTGGTGCGCAAAAGGGATACAAACACTAGCGCATGCGATACAAGAGGGCCACCTCCTTCACTTCGAGGCCATGCAAGAGCAATTCGACCTCGCACCCATGGACCGGTTTCGACATGCGCAACTGGCCCACGCCATCCGCACCCAATTCCCGGATACGACAACCATACCCCCCTGTACTCCCATTGAGACCAATATCCTCCCGCAAAGCATTGCCTCCAAGGTCACTTCCACGCTCTATCAAGCCCTTAACTCCTTTGGGGCTGCGCAGCTTGACGGGCTCAAAGAAAAGTGGGAAAGGGATATAGGTCAAATGGAACCAGAAGACTGGGTAGAGGCATTAATGTCCCCTAGAGAAATTGGTATAGACTCTAAACTCAGAGTAATACAACTAAGGATCCTTCACCACACATACTATTCACGTACTGCCATGGCCTGATGGGGGGGGTGGGGATTGGAAGACGGGACATGCCTCAGATGCAAAACGGAACCTGCCACCTTCTACCATATGATATGGGACTGCCGAGTGGTACGGGTCTTCTGGGACAGCTGTATTAACACGATCTCTGCCACCCTGGCGACACCAATCCCCAGGGATCCCAAAATGATACTCTTGGGAATCGGGGGTGAAGTGGATCTCTCGAAATATGAAAAAATGTTTTTGACATTGGCATTTGGGGCAGGCAAAAGATTAATCGCGGCTAACTGGGGCTCTGCCGACCCTCTGTCTTTGAACCGCTGGACTAATGAGCTGGACAGTTGCGCGGCCTCGGAGCGCCGGATTTATAATGCACGGGGTTGCCCCCGCAAATTCGAAAAAATATGGGGTAAATGGCTTGATGCTAACTGAGATGCGCCGATGAAAGTAGATCTGTACTGCTGTTAACCTTGGTTACCTGCCTCATCCCACAAACGTCTGATGGCTCTCGGCCCTACAGTGCTCCTTTTGCATTTTGAAATTGCCTTACTACCATGGTCAGATGTATGGCTATGATTCATGTTTGTTTTGTTGTTGTGTTATTAAAACGTATTAAACAGAATTATAAAAAAACAAAAGCAGTTATAGGTTTTACTGTACCTGGAATAATGTTCCACTATTCACAAAAAGTATATTGTCCAGTTTACTGGTTATATGATTTGTACTGAGGGTGACTGTACAACTGGTAGGGTCTACATTCTTGCATTACTGAATGTAATATGAAAGTAACCACTGGTTTTTACTCCCCCAAGAATAGATGTGATGTATACTGAATGTGTATGAAAAGGTTTGGTCTTCCCTAGAACTACTGTTAGGTGTTCCAAATAAGGTTTATGAATTTGGTCTGTACACCTTCAAGCATAGTTTTGTGTTTTGATAATTGTTATTGCATATACTGTGTGATAGTACTTACTTATCCCTAGATTTATATGGGTCTACTTGTATTTAAATACATACTTTATTTTTAACATACATAGTGTTTCAGTGCTGGACCATTTGTATTACAATTTCATTTGTACTGATTCTACAACCAACTCTCCCTCCTAAGTTAAGCCTAACTGCACTGTTTACGCTACCATGAACTCAGGTGCTACAGCCTTATACTAAGAGTGGAGTCTTGAAATGCTTCACTTGAATGGTTCTGCTAAGCCCTTAGTTAGACTTCAGAAAAACTGTCCTAGCACTCATCTTCGCATCTGGCAGTAGGACAAACTGAAAATGGCTGTCTCAATGTTTTTGGGTCAGCAAATAACCAGTGTACGCTCTTCAATTGAAGCTAGGGTTGCCAGGCAATGTCCTAGCCGCTCGCAGCTGCATATAGCAACAGAGCGAATGGTGTGTGGTTCGGGTTTGCTTAACAACCTAGTCGGACGCTCAGATAGAAGCGCAGGTTGCTAAGTGAATTGTCAAGACGCTCACTGGGTCGAGTCAAGAAATCAAAAACTGATGTGTACTGTCCCAGATTACGAGTAATGCTTGTTACAAAGCTTCCACTCGGTTACTAAGTAACAGAGTGACGCTCAATGTGTTGCGTCATTGACAAAGGAAAGAAAAAAAATGATCACAAGCGGGTTCTACATGTGTACCACGTGATTAGTGCCGACTACCCTCAAGGAGGATGTCTCCTATAGTGTGTAACCTGCATATGTACTGCAGTTGTTACAATGGTGTGGCTCTACATCCTCCTTACAAAAGCCAAATGCCCGTGTTTTAGGGCTTTAAGAAAAAGGGTCTGCAAGTCCAAATAATTTTGGTTCTTCAGGGACTGCATCTATCATCCAAACACTGCCGCCTAATAGCGAGACTGGCACTATTGACCCAAAGTAATTTAAAGCTGACTCCATGGTATATTTCTACTGGAGGAAAACGTCATCCCCCCACACCTCTCCACCCCCCCCCCCCCCCATGTGCTCGATAATTGTCATCCATTCCTCAGAGTAGCTAGCCCAAAACACACGGGTAATTTTGTACAAATGTCCAAATAGTTCCCCCCCGGCATAGTACACCAAGTGTACAGTAAACAGATCTAACTACATCATTGCAAATGTGACAGCTCTCATGTAGGCGAATTGCAGACAAAACCAGCTAAATCACAACATTTTCATAACCAACTGTTGCATAATATTTTCATGGCAACGGAGGAAATCAAAAATAACATGTGTTTTCACAGTAACAAGGATATGTCTGCAAAGAAGGAAGATCACAAAGGTAACATTTTCAATCACTGTATACTAGCAAGTTCGCACATTACAGTTTTTTGTAGGTTTCTTCGAGGGTCTAACTCCAGGCACAATATTTACCAGACCACTTGGGATTAATGAGTACAATCAAATTAATTGCATCTCTAACAAATTAGGATTTCCAAAAGACATAGGTTATTTCATGTGTTCTGAATTGCAGGACGTGCAGAGTGTCCCTTGAAAATGAAGCAATGTTGAAGGAAAGAAAAGGATCAAGTCCTGCAGAAAACAAGCCCAATCGATTACGGTTGAAACTAGACTTGGGGAGATCAGGAGACTTCCCTTCATGAGCTCTCCATAGAAGACACACATGTATATATTGTCTCTTCTAGTAGACTTACCGACTAATTGCCAATTTGCTTTGATTAATTGATTATCACGTCAGATTACATAACATTAGAACCCGGCGAGGGTCAAACAGAATGCAACACACCGGAATCCCTTGCACGCACGTATGTGCCTTTTTGTTCCTGGCAGGGGGTGTGGCGGCCCTTTAGCCAATGAGGAGGCTCGAAACGGGGCCATCCCCGCTCCGGGTCTCCCCATGGCTGAAGGCTGCCTTAGTGCCCCGCCGAGGACTCTGGTATGTTTTTTTTCCTCCACCTCCTCCCCTGCAAACTATCCCCTCCCTGACCTCCCAAACCCACGTACCTTATTTTTTCTTCTTTTCTCGGTAGCAAACGCGCTGGGAACACTTCTGTTCCCAGCGTCTCCGCTCCCGATGGCCGCCATGGAAAGGGAAAACTGACTACGTTTTCCCTTTACCGGCGGCCATTTTATTTGACTTTTTCTGTTTCGAAACGCAGCAGCGTTTCGGAAAAGAAAAAAATGCTATTGGTACCCCGGTCTAACGGGCCGGGGTACTAATGGCTATAAGGCCCGAAACAGCAGGCCAATACCGCCCCAGGTAATGCCCCCGGGGCCTCTTTAAGGCCTTCACTGCGCTCGAGCCTGTAACTACGGGCCCCAGGGGCATTACCTGGGGCGGTACTGGCCCGCTGTCTCGGGGCTTATTGCCATTCATTTTGGGTTTGTTTCGAGTTCAAATTACAAGTCGTTGTATTATGGGATTCAATGGTTTGCACTCATTTTGTTTATTGTATTGCAAATTGAAAACAATATTTTTCAAAATGTGTTCATGTGTCCTCTTGTATTTATGTATTGAGCATCTGTTTCATACGTGGTGATTTGTATGTTAATAGGGATTCGGGTTTTCACACAAAAATCCTTGTTGGATAAAAATGTAGTGTTAAATATAAGCTCTTTGCGCAATTTATTTGAACCTTAAACACATATTGGAATTGGTTCATGATTTTTTGGTATGTGACACTGTACTTTTCTTTTAAATCACAGAGAAAGGGTTGTCAAGCATTTGCCACGCACATTCAAAAGCAAAGCAATAATATTTTACTCCAAAACAAGAAACCAGTTAGATCAACACAACCACAACTCACTTACATGAAGAAAAGGCTGTAAAAGCAAGGTCGTAAAAGAAGACTACCAATGGCATTTATGTTCAAAACAAAAGTGTACATACTCCCATGTCCTACCTTTACATTGGCACCCTCCATGCTGACCACTTGATCTAGGTCTGGCTTAGCAGCAGCAGCATTGCCAATCAGCAGGTAAAAAGTGGCTCGCAATAACAATGCCTCTGCCATGTATTTGCCTTGAGCTTCTATTTCTTTAGTGCATTCACTAATTATTTTGTCATAGTTTTCTTCTTCCATGTACTGTTTGGCCTTTAAGTACCCAGATCTAAGATCAAATGGAAAAAATATATCAGCGTCTTTTCCAAATAACAGTATAAAACTGAAAACAACTTTGTCCATTATTTGGACTTTTACATCCTTCCAAATAAAAGACTGGAGAAGAAAATTATTATCTGTATCATGTTTTGAAGCTTAAATCGACTCTTAACGTTACAGGAGGGAGTTATTTTGAAAAATTCTAAAGACCAGCAGACTCCCTCCAAACTATGTATTCCAAATTCTAGTTCTGCATGTTAGGTACATTTAGAAGTCTAATTATGGTTAGACACTACAAGACTTATCCCTTTGTTTCACGGCCCCAACTTCGGATATAAGCCTGTACAACCGAAGGTCGGTAGAATTACGCATCAGACAGACTTTTCTTAGGAGGAGGAATGCGAGTTGTAAATCAGTACAAAGAAATCAGAACATACAGACCCACAGAACCACTTACACAAGTTGAGATATATCAAAAAATAGTTATTTCATATATACACACAAGGCAATAGATCTAAATAGAATTGTAGTATAAACTGGCAACATTAAAGACTTCGGCACCAAGAGTCAGATACAGATAACAGGTTCAAATTCTCTAAACAAAGATTTATTTAACAAAAGGCATTGTGGAGTAATGCCTAACTTGCTCTAGGCCAAGGTGGGATTTCCCTACCTAAAGAAAACCAAGGATAATCTACGTAATGAAATTCGAAGTAAAACCTCGGTCTGTGTCCAAAACCTATACTTGCCCTCACAACTAACGGCATACAATATGTACGAATGTCAGCATCAAAATTAAATAGTTTTCAAAGTAAAGTTCAGAGCTTCTTCTAGCTCTTTGGCTTGTGATCAGCTTCCCTTCCCCAAGTTCAAAGTAGTTCATGAAGTACAGAGGTTCCTTTCCCCAAGAGTTCAAATCTTCCAGCTTTCAAAACAGCACTTGACTTCAATATCACAACAAGGTCTTTGCACAACACAAGCTTCTTTATAGGTGTTTTCAATGGCTTTTCCATTCCGGTTCACCGCTCTAGGCGCAGTTGTCGGACCACACGGTCCAGCCATTACAAGTCACGCAACCGGTTCCCTTTCCTGACAGCATCTCCTTTAACACCAGTCCCCTGCTTCTCCTCGGCAGTGAGGTTTGCCTCAGTCACATGTGTCACACTTTCCCCAACACTGTATGGTGGCTTGTTTAACCACCCTGCGCTTGTTCCACCTTACGTTTCCTTGGCTCTTGCCAATGCTGGTTTCCTTACAGTTCTTTGGTCACAGCCAAGAAAGTGCAATGTTGGATTTCTCATATTCTGCTTACAACTTTGTGCTTGCTTTGCTAGCACTGGTTTCAGTTAATGCAGATCATTATTTCAATGCAGTTAAAAACTTTAAATAAGGTTCACAATATTCCTTTCACTCCTCTCAAGATGTCAGTGTTCCCAACTTGCTTTCATTTCGTCTGCTATTCAAAAAGCCTTCCTTTCATTTTGTTCGGTATTCAAAATGCCTTTCATCTAATTCAATTTGCATTCATTTCTTTCGGTATTAAAAATGAGTTGCTCCGCTTTATTTCTATGACCGCCTGCCAGCCCGGTGCTCCCCCTCTCTGGTCGGTCTTACAGCTACTTGCGAGGTCTTCCACCACCACCACGGATGTTGGTCTCTCCATCCGGTCATTCACGTCTTCTCCAGACAGTCTTCTTGTGGCTCGTGCACACCAAGTGCTTCCTCAGCAAAGCAGGACTTACACGACCGTTTCCCTTGGTCCCGCGTTCTCACAGCTGCCTCATTTGTTTCAGGCTTCCAGCTTTTAAAGCTCCCGCCACCATTTAGATTACAAAAAGAATTAGACCGCTCACCAGCAAAGCAGTCGTCCAGCTTTTCTCTTGTTGTCCTCCTCCTTGTCCCAGTACTTGACTAGGGTTGATAGGTGTTCAATTTCAAAAAATGGGGATGTGTTGGTTTAGTTGTCTTCTTTGTCACAGTACCAAACTGATGCAATTTGGGGAATACTTTAGGAGAATAACAGGGAAAAGGCTGACAAAAGCCTGTGAAGGCTTGAGGGATGGAGGGTTTGTGGTAAAAGGGAAATAGTGGGTACCATGTCTCACCTAAGGACATCCTCTTCCCCACTCCCCAAGTCTCCTCCACCCAGGTGATTCTCCCTCGCATATCCACCTACAGGGACAGGACCCAAAAGCAATAGCCTTTCCCTGGCCACCTGAGAAGAGGATACAAGGGGAAAGAAGTGAGGAGGCCCTCCAGTTGCCCACAACACACACTAAGATAATAGGAAGAAAATAAAGCAGGAGAGTAAATTACATTAGTCTCTTGCAACCAGGCATGAAGGACTTCAATAGGTAAGAAGCACTTTGTGGAACACGCTACAATACTTGGTTGTTAAGTAGTTAAAAATATAAGGAAGCCAACATTAGCAGGTAAATACCATAGTAAAAATTCTTATTAGCAGGCTGTAAGGCTTAAGCAGTCTTTTCCCAACTAGAAGAGAGTTCCTCAGTTCAGGTTTTGGAGGGAAACCAGCAATGGCAAAGTCAATAGGAATGGAAGGTTTGCAGTTTGTGAACAAGGAACGCCTAAGTAAATGGGTATGCAGCCTTTCTGATGAAAATCTTCTCTGTACAGGTAAGTATCAAGTTAGTTTGATTCAAAAAGGGCCCAGGGACATCAGAGAAGTATCCCTGTAGGTGCTCATTAGGCTTGGGCGACAATATTTGGGTGAACACTCATACAAACAGCACTCCAAGAATAAAGGAGCGACAACTTGCTCAAGGTAAGTTTACCAAGAGCCCCACAGTACCTGGAGAGTGGTGAAGATGATGCAGCTGGATGCCTTCACAAAGCACGGATGTAGACCCCAGCCTCCTATTTCTAGGTCGTGGGCATGAAAGGAGGGACTCTGCAGTAGTCGAGAGAGGGACTCGCCAGCAACAGATTCTTCTTGCTCCCATGTCCGTCTGCGGGTTTGGCGCCTTTTTATCAGCACCAGGAGTGAAGGTTCACGCTGGTTGGATTCCTCTGGTTTACTCGGTCCTGCACTCTGGTGAGGGGACTCTAGAGGATTCTTTCTTCTGGAGTTCCACACGGATACCACCGAAGATCCAGCGACATGCGAGCGCAGCAAGATGTTGCACTCAATGGTCGGGGTAGCCCAGGTATTGGATTCTGCAGCCCAGGAAGGCCCCAGGACGTCCGATGACCGCTCAAATCGAAGGTTGTCTTTAGGGTGGTTAAGCCTGCCAGCAAAAAGGGGGAAGTCCGCCCTGGCGGAGCATCCCAATCAATTCAAAAATGAGGTCAGGACAGCAGTGGTGCTTCTACATGTTGTGAAAAACCTAAGCCCTCCCCACCCCCATCTATTCCTTGGGGAACCTCTTCTCAGGTGGCAAGGGGACAGCCACCACTGTTGGATCCAGACCGTGGGGGTGGATAAGGAAGGGAGGATCATCTGGGTGGAGAGTCCTCAGGGATTGGGAGGAGCCCAAAGGCGAGACATAGTATCACCCTTTTTCCAACACCCTCTTCCCCCTACCTGACATTCACCCGCCTTCATGGGCTACTATGAATCCTGTCCCGCTACCCCCTTCACAATTCCAACATGTAGCGAGATAAAAAGGAGGCTTACAAGAACAAGGGAATTAAACATTGCCCCATTATTTACAGCAATAGGATTGTCCCCCATTTTCTGACAGTAAGTTACCCAAATTACTCACAATCTCAAGGGAACACTAGAATTCCCAGAATTATCTTTCAACGCAGTTACCCGTGGGAAAAATAAGGGCAACCGACTTTAGAGCACAGCAATGTCCCAGAGCTAGCCAACTACTCACACCTGACTCCAATTGACTTTACGCACACTGAGCGAGCTGGGGATGCTGGAAGGACCGTGAAGAAAAGGACGAGGAAACAGCAGCTGGCAGAACCCTGCAGAGCCTGGAGGACGACGGACTGCCAAGACACTGAGCCTTGAGGTAAAAGGGAGGCTGTAGTGTGGCGAAGGAGCCGGGTCTGCAAGGGGACAAACTAGGGACAGCTGGCAGCGTCCAAGCCAGTGCTTGTCCCGTGGGTGAGCTACTGAAGCCCAGGTGTCCGAGTGGCAGGTGGCGAGACCCGGACCTCAGTTTCATCCCATTGAAGAAACGTATGCTCCCAAGATCGCCAAAACGCTGCCCCGGGGAGCTAGCTAAGTGGGAGTGTTACAGAGAATTCTCAGAAATGTGCCAATTCCTCTCTGCCTTAGAGACCCCCAGCACTTTTGCTGGGCTCTAGGACTTTTTAATTTTAAACCTGGAGGGAGCGAGACCTTTTGCCCACTCGCTCATGTATTTTTCTGTGATTTAAACTCGGTTTCTTTTTGGCGTCTGACAAACCCCATAGGCATCATTTTGCATTGTGTCACACAGCACCTTCAGTGCAGTGACCCAAAGAAGTCTTTCAGATTTTCCAAGGTATACATACCTTACTCTTGGATAAACTACAGTTTTCAAGAGCAGTAAAGTGAAACTGACTACTTACATTTGTAACGTTCTAGACCCAGCACACACCATCTTACAATAGGGTGCTGGTGGGGTTACATAGTATCCCCTTTGTCTAGTTTCTCATGCAACATTTTTATGTTACCCTTCTCGCAATTAATGGCTGGTGGCAGAGTTTCTTTTTACTACCATTACGTGTTTTTACCGCGGGTTGTGTTCGCAGCTGCAGTGAAGCACCCATGGGTGCCATTTTCGTCAAAATAGCCTTTTTTCGCCATTTCTTGTTTAGGTCTTTCTTGAGATTTACTCTGCGCGCCAAACCAGGTTTGGTCACTTTGTTCATTTTATCTTTGCCAGGCTTCACTGGTCACTTTGTTCATTTTGTCTTTGGTGGGCTTCACGAGTGAAACCCACCTCTGGCTCCACGGTGTCTGGCAGGGGCAGGAAGTGAGGGAGGTACCCGAAACTCCCTGTGCTTAGTCTCATAGGATACCGGAATGCACCCTTAGGTGATTGGACGGCTGGATGTCCGGCAAGGACCGCCACCCTGCTGGGTGACTGACAGGTAGGCTGGAATGAATGGGAGAAACCTGCATAAAAGACAAGGCTTTTTGGCTTGGAAGGCAGAGTCGGCCACTGGACGAAGGAATCCAAAGAAGAACTTGAAGAGACACCTGATACAACTCCTGGACCATTGGTTTGCCCGGTGAAGCCCTGCTGATGTGCTGAAGCTCCGAATTCGTCGCTACTAGAGAAGCTACTAGACGACTTCTCCCCTTGAGTTGGTGGGACCAATCAACTCCAAAGTAAGCCGCCTGGACATCCTCTCGAAGCTTTTTGAATTTCCACTGCAGTTGCATAGACGAATAGCGAGGGAGAGGCTATTCGGCCTCTATCTGGAACCCCAGATCAGCCCCGGTCCCAGTCAGCCATCTTCAGATTTTGAACTGTAGGAACTACAGTATGATGGGTGATGAGCGTAGGAGCAGCCTCTCAGGGGAGGCGGGTGGGCGCATGTGAATCTATGACAGATACCAATGCTGGAGAAGAACAAGTTACTTCTTACCTTGTAACGTTCTTTCGAGGGATGTTCCTCCGACGTATTCCTTATCATAGATATCTCTTTCCAGCTTTGCTGGCCTCAAAAAAAATTTTTCTCTAGAGGGCGCTGCGCATCGACGTCCGCCGAGTCGATGTCCCTCGACAGCCGCCGTATCGACGTCGACGTCATCCTGCCTATAAAGGCCGCGCGCAGCGTCCGTTGCTCAGTTCCATTTTGTAGCCCACAATAATTCTTTCTAGACTAGACTAATCACCCTGAAGGAGCGTAAACTGCAACAACAAGGGAAGTAGTACTGCGGGGATGGATGGGAGGGTCGATAAGTAATACGTCGGAGGAACATCCCATCGAAAGAACGTTACAAGGTAAGAAGTAACTTGTTCTTCGAAGGGATTGTGCCCTCCGACGTATTCCTTATCTTAGATAGGCTCCCATAGCAGTATTCTGTTATTGGAGGTGGGAGTACTGACTTCATGCTTCCTCTTATTGATGAATAGAGTGCAATACTGCCCTTCCAAACCTAGTCTCTTGACTGGAGGAGGAATCCAAGTTGTAAAACCATGTAAAGGTATGGACGGACGACCATGTGGCAGCCGCACATATGTCTCTAACCGGCACTCCTCTTTTGAGGGCCGATGAAGCTGCGATACCTCTGGTCGAATGAGCCCTAAGATTTTGAGGGGGCTCTTTTCCTGCCAGTTTATAACATTCCAAAATGGCTAAAATAATCCATCTGGAAATGGTCTGCTTAGTTATCGGTAACCCCAGCTTGTGACCTGCATAGCTTACAAACAGCTGGTCTGCTTGTCTTATCCTAGCCAGTCTACTAATGTAAAAACTTAAAGCCCTTCTTGGGTCCAGCCTGTGTAACCACTCGTCCTCTTTCCCCGGATGAGGAGGAGGATAGAAAGATGGAAGGGTAATCTTCTGAGTGATATGAAATTCAGAAACCACCTTTGGGAGGAAATTAGGCTTCACTTGCAGAACAATTTTGTCTTTGTGAAAGATTGTATGAGGGGGTTTACAAGAAAGAGCTTGTAACTCGCTCACCCTTCTAGCAGATGTAAGTGCTATTAATAAAACAGTCTTAAGGGTAAGAAATCTTAACGAACAAGAGTGGAGGGGTTCGAAAGGTGTGCCCATCAGGAAAGTTAGGACTAAGTTTAAATCCCATAGGGGAACCTGGAATGGTCTTGGGGGATAAACGTTAGTTAACCCCTTTAGAAACTGTATTACCAAGGGTAACTTGAAATAGGATGGTTCTTCCGCAGTGCGCTTAAAGATGGATAGAGCTGCGAGATAGCCCTTGATGGTGCCAACTTGAAGGCCTGAATTCGCTAAATAAAGTAGGAAGGACAAAACCATTGGTGTACCACATGAAAAAGGATAGATATTCTTTTCTATACACCAGCTGCAAAATCTGTTCCAACGGCAGCGGTATAAAGATTTTGTTGCTGGCCTTCTCGCCGAAAGCAACACCTCCATAACATCATCAGGGAGGTCCCAATCCTTGTACCTCAGCCTTTCAGAAGCCAAGCCTGAAGTTTGAGGGTTTTGATGTCTGGATGGAGAACCTGACCTCCCTTCTGTGAGAAAAGATTCTCTCTGAATGGAAGTCGAATTGGAGGGCAGATGGACAAGTCTAGAAGGTCCGGGTACCACGTTCTCCTGGCCCAATCCGGGGCAATTAGGATCATTGTTTTCCGGAATCTTCTCAACCTCCTGATCATTTGAGGAATGACAGGGACCGGATGGAAACGCGTACAGAAGCGGAAACTCCCAGTCCACTATGAACGCGTCACCCAGAGCTCCTCTCGTGGGAAATTCCCTTGAACAGAACAGATCGCACTTCCTGTTGACACTGGTGGTGAACAGATCCACCTGAGGGTTTCCCCAAAGGGCGAAGATCTCTTGAAGGACTTCCTGAGCTAGTTCCCACTCGTGGGAGACTGTGCTCTGCCTGCTAAGAGCGTCCGCTGTCTTCTCTCCGGCTAGGTGAACTGCCCATAGAGAGCTTCCTTCTTGGATTGCCCAAAACCAGAGCTGCATCGCCTCTCTGCACAGAGGTAGTGAACCTACGCCTCCTCTTTTGTTGAGGTAATGCATGGCCACTGTGTTGTCTGTCATTATCAGGACATTCTTTCCTTGTACAGATGGCAGAAAAGCCTTCAGCGCAAGTCTGATGGCCCCCAGCTCTAACAGGTTGATATGTAGTCTGGACTCCGATGGAGACCAACGACCGCTGATGGTCAAGTCGTTGGCGTGGGCTCCCCACCCCGTGAGTGAGGCATCCGTGACTACTGTTATCTCCGGCCAGGGTTGCCAAAACTGCTCTCCTTTCGGAATGTTCTCCTGACAGGCCCACCACTGAAGGTCTCGAGCCACCCTGTCGGGAACCTAAAGAAAATCTGTCATTCTCCCTGAGAATTGTGACCACTGAGTTCTCAGTGCCCACTGGAGGGATCTCATTCTCAGGCGAGCCTCTGGCACTAGGAAAATGCAGGATGCCATGCGGCCTAGCAACCTCAAAAAGTCGAAGGCTGGGAGACGTTGGGAATTTTGAAACTTGGTAACCATCTGTAGAATATCTTGAGCCCTCAACTCTGGTGGCGAGGCTTTTCCCAGGGAAGTGTCCAGGATCGCTCCGATGAACTGGAGTCTCTGCGATGGTATCATTTGTGACTTCTTTAAATTGAGGGAGAAGCCCAGTCTGTGAAGGGAGTGGCAAACATGATCTAGCTGGATCTGAGCTTGTTCTGAAGATACAGCTCTGATCAACCAATCGTCCAGGTAGGGGTAGACGTGAATCCCTTCCCTCCTTAGACTTGCAGCCACTACCGACATTAACTTGGCGACGACCCTCGGGGCAGAGGTCAGCCCAAATGGCAGCACTCGAAATTGATAATGAGAGTTGCCAATTGCGAACCTCAGGTATTTCCTGTGTTGGAGATGGATTGGCATATGAAATGAGCGTCCTGAAGGTCCAGAGATACCAACCAGTCCTGGAACTGAAGGGCCTGAAGGATCTGAGAAAGAGTTACCATCTTGAATGTGTCTTTCCTGAGGAATTTGTTCAATTCTCGCAAGTCCAAGATGGGTCTCAGTCCTCCGTCTTTCTTTGGAATGAGAAAGTAAGGGGAGTACCAGCCCCTGTTCCTCTCCGCTACAGGTACCGGTTCTATGGCAGCTCTCTCTTTCAGGTCTAAAATTTCCTGCAAGAGGAGCGGATCTGGAGCTTTTTGAGAGCTGATCCCCGGTGGATGACTCTGAGGTATGCGTAGGAGAGGCAGGCAGTAACCTTGTGCAACTGTCTCCAATGCCCAAGCATCTGACGTGATAGCCTGCCATTCCGCCAGATGTTGAGTTAACCTGCCTCCTACAGGTGTCTTGTGAGGGAAGTCCTCAGAGTGGTTTTGGGGCGGCTGATGCAGATGCCGATGGTAAAGAGGCACCTGCTGTTGCTGCAGCTTTTGAATATCTACCCAGTCCACCTCGGGTAGTTCTTCTTTGTCCCCTTTGAGCCAGACGTCCTCTACCTCTTCCGAATGCGGAGTAGAAGCGAAAGGACTTGCCTCTCGCAGAGGTTCCTGTGGGACGAAAAGGGGTCTGACGGATTGCAGCGCCTAGGGATTTTACTGCTGCCTTTGATGTTTGCAGTTTTTCTAAACTGTCATCCGCCTTTTTCCCAAACAAAGAAGAGCCATCAAATGGCATGTTCAAGAGCCTGGCTTGCACATCTGGGGCAAAACCAGACTTTCTCACCAAGGAAATCTCCTGGTTGGTGTACTTGCTGCCATTGCTCTGCTGATACGGTCAGCCGAATCAATGCCCGTCTGGAGGGATTTGCACATAGCGTCTTTACCGTCCTGTATGATATTTAGGAACGCCTCCCTTTCTTCTCCCTCCGGGATGCAGTCAGCCGCTGTAGAAGCACACTCCCAAAGTGTATGGCTAAATCTAGCAAGGGTGCAAGTAGCATTAATAGATTTTAACGCCATGCTACATGCCGAAAAGACTTTCTTAGCCATAGCATCATATTTTTTATCGTCCCTGTCCTGTGGGACGGTAGGGTAAGCAGTCTTGATGTCAGTAGAAGATGCTGCCTGTACCACCAGACTTTCTAGGGATGGGTGTTTGGACAAAAACTCTGGGTCTGCAGAAGATACCCTGTATTTAGTAGACCGTTTTTTATTTACTGCCGGGAAGACATCTGGGGTTTCCCAGTTTGTCATGATTTTCCTTTGGAGAGCTTTATGAAAAGGTACTACAGGATCCTCCTGTGGACCTTTATCAAGAATATCCGTGAGGTCATCCTGTTGGAAAGCCTGTGAAGGCGTTGACCACCCCATAAATTCTGTGATCCTGGCCATTAAGGCTCTATAAGGGGTTTCAGCATGCTCCCCCGGGTCTGGCCTAGCGAACTCCACCTCAGGGGAAGTGTCTAAACCACTTGCCTCATGTAAGGAATCATGGAGTTCCTTTAATCTGCGTTCCTCTGAGGATAACTCCTCTTGAACTGGGGCTGCAGATCCCCGCAACTCAAATGTCTCTTCTTGGTCAGATAGTTCTCCCTCTTCCATAATTGAGGACATTGTTCTCAATTGGTCTGAACTCACAAAGGGGGTGAAACCCATCTCCAAGGCAGAGGGTGCCAAACTTCTTGTAATCGGCCTCGAAAACGTCGATGTCGTCGACGCCGAAGGCTTCGAACGTGGCGTCGAAAACAAAGACGGAGGCCTCGAGGTCCTCGATAGAATTGGAATTCTGCTTGAGGATGTCAATGATCTCGACGACATCGTCATCGAAGACCTGGGAATAGCCACTGGGTGCGCCGCAACCGTGACTTTACTTGGCGTCGACGCCGGTGTTGAGGATGTCGTCGAGTCGACAGACCCGTGTGTCGAAGGTCCCTTCGACAACGGCGTCGAAGACACCGACCTCGGCGTCGACGGAACCTTCGAAGAAGGATTCGAGGTCTTGGCTTTACTCGAGGGTTCGTGACGCGCTCGAGAAGCTTCCTTCGCCGGGTACTGCGACTCGCAGCGTTTTGGACCTTCGGGACTTTCGACCAGAGCATCGCTCTCGGCAGTCTTCGAGGGGGTCGAGGCCGCTTTCTCGAAGACGCTCATCATATTTTTTCGGAATTCCTCCCATTCAGCCCGGGAACTATGTTTCGTGGGGCAAGGGATTCTCTTAGGTGAAACAGGAAGAGGAGGACGAAGAAGGGGATCTTCGACGTCTCCTCTTCGAGTGCTTCGATCTCGAGGAGTGATGGGACCCGCTTCGAGACCTGGAGCGCGAATGGTGACGAGGAGACGAATGTCTCGACTTCGTCGAGGAAGAAGAATCTTTAGAAGTCTTACCTTTTTCCAGCTTCCCCCTACGCTCCTTCAGGGCCTTAGCTGTCATGGACATACAGTCCTCGCACTCCGAACAATGGTGTTCAGCTGCCAAACACCACAGACAAACTCTGTGAGGGTCAGTCAGCGACATCTTTTTTCCACAGTCTCTGCATTTTTTAAAGCCAGACCGAGGGGTCGTCGGTTCCAACGAGGAAGCCATCGAGTATGGATCGAATATCTTGAGGAAATTGGATTAATTCTCTACGAAACTGAGCAACGAAATTCCGAGGCACTGAGTAAGCGCGGAAAAAAGGAACTGAGCAACGGACGCTGCGCGCGGCCTTTGTAGGCAGGATGACGTCGATGTCGATACGGCGGCTGTTGAGGGACATCGACTCGGCGGACGTCGACGCGCAGCGCCCTCTAGAGAAAAAATTTCCGAGGCCAGCAAAGCTGGAAAGAGATATCTAAGATAAGGAATACGTCGGAGGACACAATCCCTTCGAAATACAGTTACAGGTAAGTAATTAAGACTTCTCCAGCATTGGATCTTTCATAGATACAGATGCTTGAATAGAATACCAAGCAGTTAAAGCATGCCACCATATTATACATATGTACATGCATAAGAATAGACGCAGAAAAGTAATTTCTGACAAACCTTTACCATGCAACAACACAACGGTTAACTACTCAGGGAAAGGCGGGAAAGGACGCTGGTCCTACCTTACGCAAAGTGGTGGCGGAGCACTGCCCGTCCAACTGCAGATTCCTTGTGGACTTCTTCTGCTAGGCAGTAGTGTTTGGCGAACGTGTGCAGAGTGCTCCAGGTAGCGGCTTTGCAGATGTCCTTCAAGGGTACCCCTACATGAAACGCTACTGATGCCGCTCTCCCTCTGGTGGAGTGTGCTGAAGAGGGGGGCGCCCTTTAATTGATGACAATGGGTGATTCATAACGAGACCCATCTTGCCAGACTTTGTTTGGAGATATGTTGGTCTTTAGTGCGGCCAGCGAAGGCAATGAACAGTCTGTTAGATAAGCAGAGCTCCTTAGTTCTCTGCAGGTAGAATTTCAAAACCCTAGTCACATCTGGGGAATGTAAAGCTCTTTCCGCCTCATAGGTATGGGTCCGGAAGAAAGATGGTAGAACAATGCGCTCTGTGAGTGTCATTTCCGATAACACCTTGGGCAGAAACTTTGGGTGTGTCCTCAAAATGACGCGGTCTTGCTGAAACAAAGTAAAAGGAGGTTCTGAAGACAAGGCTTGTAATTCACTGATCCTCCTGGCCGAAGTCCTGGCTATCAAAAACGCTGTTTTCCAAGATAAGAATTTTATTTCACATCTGTGAATGGGTTTGAAAGGGGGTTCCATGAGGGCCTCAAGTACAGTGTTTAGGATCCAGGAAGGAATTGATGAGGGCGTTGGAGGGTACGTGCGCATCAACCCCTTCAGGAAGATCTTGATGGCCGGAAGAAAGTGTAATGACTGCGCTTCTGGAGTCGTCGTGTATGCCGATATGGCCGACAGGTGAACCTTGATGGAGGATAGGAAGAGACCCGTCCTAGCCAAATGTAATAAGTAAGTTAGTATCTGTTCTACCGAAGCTGTGAGTGGGTCAATCGTAGATGTTTCACACCACTTCGAGAAGCAGGTCCATTTCCGCACGTAGGTGATCCTTGTCGAGGGGGCTCAAGAGGCCCCGATTATGTCCCAGCAGCACACCGGAAGGTTCAAGTTCATGAGTTTGCACTGCTCAGGAACCAGGTCTTGGAGAGACTTGCTGGGTCGTGGTGGAGGACTTTGTGGTTCTGCTGAGTCAAGAGGTATTGATGTGCCTGGAGGCGAATTGGAGGCCACCGTGATAGATGCTGCAGAGTCGGGTACCAGATCTGTTGCGCCCAGTCCAGCGCCATTAGGATCATGAAGCAATCCTGTTCCTTCATTCTGCGCAGAACTCTGGCTTTGAGTGGAATGGGGGAAAGTCATAAAAGGAACGTCCCTGTCCAGTCCACCGAGAATGCATCTCCTGTTGACTGATGTTCCGGTACCTTGAGGCGAATGCTTGACATTTTCTGTTGACACAGGTGGCAAAGAGGTTGAGCTGTGGATGGCCCCATACGGAGCAAATCCGTTGAACTACCTTTTCGTCTAGTTCCCATTCGTGGGATGCCGCATACTCCCTGCTTAGTTTGTCTGCTAAAACATTGTCCACTCCCGGGAGATGTTCCACCCTGATCTGGACTTTGTGGTGCAAGGCCCATGACCATAGCAGTTGAGCTTCCTGTGATAAGATCTGACTTTGTGCCCCCTTGCTTGTTTGTGTACTGTATGGAGGTTGTATTGTCCGTCTGGATGGTCAAGACTTGACCCGCCACTACTGGAAGGAAAGCTTTTAGAGCCCATTGTATCGCCCCGAGCTCTAGGGCATTGATGTGGAACTGTGATTCCTGGTCTGACCAAGCCCCTTTTGTCTGGAGGTCCGCCAAGTGCGTTCCCCATCCCGAAAGGGACGCATCTGTCCTTAAGAGAAGAGTGTATGTTGGTGCCTGGAATAGCATCCCTTGGATCAGGTTGCGTGGAGTATTCCACCATAGAAGTGCCTTGTGCACTGCTGTCGGTATCTGGACTACATCTTCCCATGAACCCATGGCTTGTTTCCATTGGTGGTCCAGGGCCTCCTGGATTGGTCTCATGCGAAGTCTGCAATTTGGTATGAGAAATATACATGAGGACATCATGCCCAGGAGGGATTTGAAAGTGTACCGTGGTCGTCTCTTTCTAGGGACGATGATGTCGAGCGGAGGATGGCTGTTACTCTGTCCGCCGATGGTCTTACCCTGGGAATGGTGGTGTCGAACTCAGCCCCCAGAAAAAGAACAGTCTTGCTGGGTACTGGGCATGATTTTATGTTTAACAAAAAACCTAGCCCTTTTAGGAGTTTTATCGTTTTCTACACTGCCAATTGAGCTGGACTGTAGGAGTTTGCCCTTATCAACCAGTCGTCCAAATATGGAAAGACCTCAGTTCCCAACCTTCTGAGGTTTGCCGCTACGGACGCCAGACATTTGGTTAATACCCTTGGTGCCGATTTTAGCCCGGACGGGAGTACACAAAATTGGAAATGCAGGTCTCCTATCGCGAACCTGAGGAACTGTCTGTGGCCAGGATGAATTGGAATGTGGAAATATGCATCTCCAGAGTGGCTAGATAGTCGTTTCTGTTCAGCCACGGTAAGACGCCTTGCAGGGATATCATTTTGAATTTGATGCGTTTGATGTATTTGTTGAGTGCCCTCAAGTCCAATATGGTCCTCCATTGACCGTTTTTCTTTTTGATTAGAAAGAAGCGGGAATAGAAACCTTTTCCTTTCTGGGAATAAGGAACTGGCTCTATAGCTGCTTTGTGCAGTAATGTTTTTACATCTGCCATGACGTTCCGCAGCATGTAAACTTTGCGAGGGGTGGGGGTAAGGGATGGAGGATGGTCTAGGAATTCTATGGTGTGACCCTTGCAGACCACCTGTAATACCCACTTGTCCGATTTTATCGAATTCCAGCGTTGAAAAAAATTGGCTTCCCCCCCCCCCACAGGTGTTCGATATAGAGGGGGAAGAATCGGATAGTCAATTTTGTTTGTTCTGGGCTTTACCTTGGGAAGAGCCACGCTTTCCTCTCTAGGAATACCTGTTGGCGGATTGAAATCTGTTGCCTTGGAATGTGTTACCTTGCGACTTTTGACCATAGGAGGAACGTGAAAATCCTCCGTCTTGACGCTGAACTTCGAAAGGGCCGAAAAGACCTGTGGTCTATATATATTCATCCTTCCAAGGAATTGACGGCTCGAGCTTCATCAGTGTCAGTTTTAATTCCTTTTAGGTGGTCAACTACTTTTTTGCCAAATAAGTCTTGCCCATCGAAGGGCATGTCCAAAATTTGTGCACGCACCTTAGGCCTGAAATTCGTGGCCTTCATCCATGCCCGTCTCCTTAGCACCGTGCCGTGGGCCGTTTGTCTGAAACCTGACTCCGACACACCGACAGCAGCGTCGATCATGTGGTCTGAAGTAGCTTCTCCGTCTGCAATGATGGACCTGGCTTCTTCTTGTAAATCTGCTGTCAGATCTTTGGTCAGCTTGGACATGCGAAAGCCAAAGTTAGCAGTCAAACCTGGCTGTCATGGCTAATGCGTTGCCTGCTCTAATCGTGAGAGATGCTGAGGAAGCCCTTTCTACCCATGGCTTCCAGCTTACAACCTTCCTTGTCTGGTGGTGCTGACATTGGTGATGATGGGTTGGCTAACTTCTTTCTGGCCGCTACTGTGATGACCGAGTCTGGCTTAGTATGACCCCTTAAACAAAGCGGTGCCAATTCAGGTGCCTTGTACTTCTTTTCAGGTCTTAACACTAACGCAGGTGTGGATAAAGGTGTGGCTAGTATCTTTGACCCAGACTCCCATATAGTGAGAAGAGGAATGGTGGTAACCATTCTTCTGCGTTTTTCTCTGTGCTCGTAAAGCACCGACTTATTCTCTTCCGAGGACACTTGTCCGCAGCTTTACCAATTATGGTATGAAACGATACCAAATAGTCCGGGGTGACGAATCACCTGGGGAGTCTTTGTTCCTGGGTTTCTCAACTATATAATCATCCCATTCACTGGGAGCATCAGGTTCCTGCGTAATCTCCCCTTCCTCAGGATCTGAAAAATCCCTGAAAGGGTCCCTCTTGCCAATCAGATACTGACACAGATGAAGGTACCGTAGTTGGATATCAAACTGGCGATCGAGGTCTATGAGGTGATGCTGGAGAGGGGACTCTTATCGGTGAAGCACTGAGTGTTCTGCTCCTGGATATACGTGGAGGCTCAGGTGATCATGCTCTTTTCAGCGGTCTACTCCTGGAAGGGGAGTGTCTGAGCGTGCTATGCCGAGGTGAAGCATCCCTCAGGGGGGGTTCTTGCCTCCTTAGTTACAGAAGACCTATTCATTTGCTCTTGGCGCCTGTTAAATTCCTTGATGATTCTTTGCATCGATGCCATGAGCACCGGGTCATAAGGATCAGCCATTTCCTCTGAATCTGGTTGCCAAGGAGGGCTGTTTTCCTTAGGAATGAGGAAAGGTTGCTCACCAAGCATTTACATGTCTGAGAACTCCTCCTGAAGAATGACTTCCAGGAGTTCGGTCATCTCTTTTAAAGCGGACAGTTGTGCTCCAAGACACAATCTTTCGGAGTCGTCGACGGTGGTTTCACGGACGATGGCTTCGCCGACGGCGGTTTCATGGACGAAGACTTTGAAGATGGTTGATCCGTCGACGAGAGCTTGTTGGACGAGAGATTGGTGGATGACTGCTACGTGGACAATGACTTCGATTAGGAGGATTTGGTCGTGGACGATGAGGCTTGGAGTGTTGTCGTAGTTCATGGTGGCTTCATCGACGGCTTGGTCGTCGTTGAGTCCCTGAACTTGCTGCCGCTCCTGGACAGCTTCTCTGTGGATGACTGACCCCCCCTGCCCCCACCCCTCCTGTTTTTTTAAAACGCCTCCTTACCTTTGGAGGTGGTTTTTTCTTCAGGATGACACGCCTTGTGGTGTCCTGAGTCCAAGGAAGGCATAGAAAAAGGTGGCTTCCAACTTTCTTTTAGCCTTATGAGAGGGAGAGGAACTCCTTTCCACTGAAGAGGCCCTTCTCTTAGAAGTTTGTCTCTCAGATGGTTTAGTAGACGATACAGGAGCTGTCTTGGCAGACTCCTCGCCAGAGGACAGACCTTTGGCTTCTGCTGGGTCTGTCTTGCAGGGTTTTGGTGGAGAAAGTCCTACAAATGGCCCCGGGGACGCCGTAGGGTTGCAGGCTGCCTTGTCCAAACTCAAGGAATACTCGGATCTCAATTCCTTGACCATTAATTCGAACAAATCTAAAGTCATTATTTTCAGCCCGCTAAACTCCAGCCTTTTGAACGGCATCTAGAGGGGAACAAACTTGAGGTAGTCGACGAATATAAATATCATGCAGTTGTATTTGATAGGAGACTAACTGGCTCATGTCATCTGGAGCTACTCGAGCAAAAATGTGCCCAAGTCCTGGGCGGGCTGTACAAGATGGGCAGGAGTGGTGGGGATATTGGCACAACTGTATTTGGCCAAGATCCTGCCGCTACTACTGTATGGTGCTGAGGTTTGGGCTATTGGTAAATTTGCGATGCTAAACAGACTGGAGTGCAAGCTATTGAAGAAACCTTTTTTCCTCCTGTGCCTGCTCCTGGAGAGCACATTTACACTGAATTTGATCTGGCCCCATGTAAAGTGAGATTTCAGTTGTCCTGTGCTAACATCTGCTGGAAACTGACCAAAGCTCCTAGTGGTTCCCTAAATTGGTTTATATCAGAGGATGCAAGGACTAAGGCCCATCTAATGCCAAATAGCAATCTGGTGAATATTATGGTAATTATTGTGGACCATCGGCATACCCTGGCAATCTGTTTGGGCAAGTGTACTAGTTACGCAAAACACAAACTGCATATGAAAACCATCATTTTCATCAAACTCTGAAAAGGGGAACTGTGTTCTATTCAATGAATATATTTCTCAAAGTGTCCTACTACCTAACTATATCCACATCTTTGTGGTCAACTTCTTGGTATGGTATGTAAGGAACTCATGTTGGCAACAGTAAAGACAGTTCAAGTGTGTTTATTAAACTGCAAAGGTAGATTGGAAAAACTCCCAATCGAAATGTAAGATGGGAACAAACTTAGACCATCAAATAATAATAAGGCAGTCTTAGTGGCGTTGTGTCAAATAAAACCTATTGCCAATCCTTATGCTAAATACAAAAAGATATGGGGGATAATGTTTTTAAGACGGAAGTGTTCACAAATGATAAGTCACGATGTTGTACTTGAGGTCTCCCTTTCAGCACGGGACAAGGTGGGACTCTGGAGCACAGCACACGCTCAAGCTTTCCCAGCACGAGATAACAGTTCCACTTTCAGCAATCCGGGCATTCAGTGGTTAAGTCTCTTTCCTATCAAAAAGTCTCTTGCCGCAGTGACTGGTTCCAGGTGCATCTTGTGCCCGATCTTGTTGAGTATGGGGGGGGGGGGGGGGGTGGGGGGAATGTAAAATTTCCCTGACCACGTTATCCAGAGACCGTTCCCCTTGGATCCGTTCTGAGGGTATCTGGGAAGCGTAATCTTGGCATTGTGCGTTGTACAGAGTTGCGAACAAGTCGAACTCTGGCAAGCCCCCATTCCGCGAAGACAAAGTCCCTGCTGAGCACGTCTGCCCGGAGATAGAGTTCCCCTGGAACGTGTTGGGACAACAGGAACATCTTGTATTTGAGACCCATTTCCAAATGTTCTGGGACAGTTTGGACAGCCCTGGAGAGTGAGTGCCCCCTTGCTTGTTCAGGTAATACATGGCCGTGGTGCTGTCTATGAGGATCAGGACCATCTTCCCCTGCAACTGTCTGAAAAGCTTTCAGTGCTTTGAATACAGCCAACAGCTCCAACAGATTTATGTGGTTGGGCGCTACTGCTGGGGAACAAATGCTGTGCTATGTCTGCTGAAGCAGGTGAGGGCCCCCCCCCCCCACCCTGTGAGAGATGTGTCCGTCATGAGAGTGGCTTCTACTGCGGGGGTATTGAAGGATTTTCCCTTCATGAGGTTCTTCCTCGACCACAATGGCAGAGAGAGAATGAGGGCTGTTGAGACAACCACTAGATCGTCCCATTGTCTGCTTGCCTGACACCACTGGCTGTTGAGCCACTCTTGCATGGGATGCATGCGCAACCGGGCGTGAGGAACCAAGTAAATGCAGGACGCCATCATTCCTCGCACTCGCATCATGGCCTTGCGGACCATCACCTCTCAACTGCTACATATCGAGGGATCTGAAACAGCATGTTTTGAACCCTCTCGTTGGGAGGAGACAACAAGGCCATCTTCTGTCCGAATTAGAGCTCCCAGAAACTGCTCGACTTGGGTATAAGATGGATTTCTGCTCATTTATGGAGAATCCCAGACTGAAGAAGAGGTCCATCGTCTTTTGAGTATTTGACAGGCATGTTCCGTAGTAATCCCCTGTTATGAGCCAGTCGTCGAGGTAAGGATAAACTGGAATGGATTGCCTGTGTAGTTGCGCTGCTGCAACTGCCAGTACCTTTGCAAATACCCTTGGGGCTGAGGCAATGCCGAAGAGTAGTACTTTGAACCGGTAGTGTTTGTCCTCTATCATGAACCTTCGGTATTTTCTGTGTGCCGTCAGCATTGCAATATGAATGTATGCATCTTTCATGTCTAATGTTGCTAAGTAATCCCCTGTGTTAGCCGAGGAATTACTTCTTGCAGTGTGACCATATGAAACCTCTGAGGTTTGACAAATTTGTTTGCTGGGTGCAAGTCTAGCACAGGGCGCATGGTGAGATCCTTTTTGGGTACAAGGAAGTACGCTGAATAAATACCCTCTTACCTGTAGAAGAGACGACTTCTATTGTGCCCTTTTCCTACAAGATCTCAACCTCTTGCAGCAGGATTCATAGGCGTTCTGTTAGGCGTCTTGATCTCAAGAGGTCTGAATCGAGGTGGTCGGCAGAACTCAATGCAGTACCCGTGGGAAACGGTATTGAGCTCCCACTGGTGTGTTATCCCCTCCCATGCCTGCAGAAATTATGTTAGACTACCCCCGACCGGGGAGACCTGGGAGGGGACCCGGATCTCAAAGTCATTTTTGACCTGGAGCCGGGGACCCTCTGGGGGTGGAATTACGACCCCTTCCTTTTCCACTGTGTTGTCCTCTGTGTGGATACGGGGTGGAGGAGCTAGATCCCGGACCGGAGGACCAGTTATTCCCCGAAGCATACTGGTTGTGAGGTGAGCGAGAATAGGACTACCCATGAAAGGAACAACAAGAACCTCCTCCTCTTTGTTGAAAAGGCCTTTTAGTAATTTGGTTCAAGGTCTTCAGAGTCTTGTGTTCTTGCTTTGCAGTCTCAAGAGCCTCGGCAACAGCCTTGCCAAACAAGTTGGAATCTTCCACCGGCTTGTTAATTAATGCTGCCTGGGTTTCTGGCTTGAAACCAGAGTTTCTCAACCAGGCGTGCCTTTTTAGTAGTGTACCCTGGGCCAACGTTCTTCCCGCTGTTTCAGCAGCGTCTAAAGTATTCTTCAGATTATTATGGTTAACCTGCTTGCCATTGGATATAACGGCAAGTTGGCGCGCCCGCACAGGTTCTGGGACCTCTTGAAGGCCCTCCTGCAACAGGTTCCATTGAACCTCGGAATAGCTAGCCAATAGCATGGTGTTGTTGGCTATACGGATCGAGTATGCTGCAGCAGTCGTAACCCTCTTCCACAGTGCATACAATTTTTGCCTCATCAGGCGGTGCCTCGCCTGTAGACAGGGGGGACACCTGCCCTTTTCCTCATTGTCGTAACAACCAGTGAATCCGGAGTGGCGTGCCCCCTAATGTAAAGGGGGTTGGTAGGGGAACAGCGAAATAGTTTCTCCACTCTTGGATTAACAGCCCTGGTCTGAGCGGGTGTTAAGGAAGGAGCAAGGTGCCGTTTTATAGATTTTATTAATGGGATCGCCCGACTGGCAGGAGGCTTTTGCTTTAATAGGTCTTGATGCAGGACCCCACTCTACACAGGTGTGGATGAAGGGAAGCTGGTTTGGACGACGGCCACCGATGTCAACGCAGTGGGACACACGACGCAGTCTGACTTTGCTTGCTCCCTGTAGTCCCCTCGATGCTGGAACCACACAATGTGGCAGAGAGGAGTCTTGTGGCACATGCAGTTGATCCCCAAAGTTCCAGTCTGTAGCACGACAGCCCAAACTCACGGTTGGGCAACCACTGGGTGATTCTAGGGCACTTCAGAGGGCTCTACTTTGCAGGTATCCAAGCAGACGACAAGAATGGATGTTCCCTCCACTCCAAATGTGTAAAAGCTCCTTCGCAGGACTCCTGGAGATCACCTAGAAGAACAAGTTACTTCTTATCTGGTAACGTTCTTTCGATGGGATGTTCCTCCGACGTATTCCTTATCTTCATAGATCATCTCCAGCTTGCTGGCTTCGGAATATTTTTCTTCAGTAGAGGGCGCTGCGCGTCGACGTCCCTCGACAGCCTCCGCATCGGCGCCGACGTCATCATGTGTATAAATAGACTCGCGAAAAGGGGTCGATATTCTTTTCTCTACACCAGCTGAAAAACGTGTTCCAACGGCAGCGGTATAAAGTCTTTGTTGCTGGCCTTCTTGCCGAAAGCAACACCTCCATGACGTCATCTGGAGGTCCCAATCCTTGTATCTCAACCTTTCAGATACCAAGCGTGAAGGTTGGGAGTTCTGATTGTCTGGATGGAGAACCGGACCTCCCTTCTACGAGAGAAGATTCTCCATGATTCTCCATGAGTGGAAGACGAATTGGAGGGCAGATGGACATGTCCAGAAGGTCCGGGTACCACGTTCTCCTGGCCCAGTCCGGGGCAATTAGGATCATGGCTTTCCGGAACCTCCTCAACCGCCTGATCATTTGAGGAATGACAGGGACTGGAGGAAACGCGTACAGAAGTGGAAACTCCCAGTCCACTACGAACGCATTCCCTAGAGCTCCTCTCGGGGGAAATTCCCTTGAACAAAACTGATCGCACTTCCTGTTGATGCTGGTGGCGAACAGATCCACTTGAGGGGTTCCCCAAAGGGTGATCTGTTGAAGGACTTCCTGAGCTAGTTCCCACCCGTGGGAGACTGTACTCTGCCTGCTCAGAGCGTCCGCCGTCAAGTTTTTCTCTCCGGCCAAGTGAACTGCCGATAGAGAGATTCCTTCTTGGATTGCCCAGAACCAGAGCTGCATCACCTCTCTGCACAGAGGCAGTGATCCTACGCCTCCTCTTTTATTGAGCTAGTGCATGTCTACTGTGTTGTCCGTCATTATCAGGACATTTCTCCCCCTGTACAGATGGCAGAAAAGCCTTCAGCACTAGTCTGATTGCTCTCAGCTCTAACAGGTTGATATGTAGTCTGGACTCCGATGGAGACCAACGACCGCTGATGGTCAAGTCGTTGGCATGTGCTTCCCACCCCGTGAGTGAAGCATCTGTGACTACTGTCATCTCCGGCCATGGTTGCCAAAAAAGTTCTCCTTTCAAAATGTTCCCCCCGACAGGCCCACAACTGAAGGTCTGGAGCCACCTTGTCCGGAACCTGAAGGAGGTCTGTCATTCTCCCTGAGAATTGCGACCACTGAATTCTTAGTGCCCACTGAAGAGATCTCATTCTCAGGCGAGTCTCTGGCACAACGAAGATGCAGGATGCCGTGAGGCCTAGCAACCTCAAAAAGTCGAAGGCTGGGAGACGTTGGGCATTTTGAAACTTGGTGACCATCTGCAGAATATCTTGAGCCCTCACCTCTGGTGGCGAGGCTTTTCCCAGGGAAGTGTCCAGGACTGCTCCAATGAACTGGAGTCTCTGTGATGGTATCATCTGTGACTTCTTTAAATTGAGGGAGAAGCTCAGTTTGTGAAGGAAGTGGCAGACATAATCTAGCTGGATCTGAGCTTGTTCCGGAGATACAGCTCTGATCAGCCAATCGTCCAGGTAGGGATAGACATGAATCCCTTCCCTCCTTAGACTTGCAGCCACTACCGACATTAGCTTGGTGAAGACCCTCGGGGCGGAGGTGAGCCCAAATGGCAGAACTCGAAATTTATAATGAGAGCCGCCAATTGCGAACCTCAGGCATTTCCTGTGTTTGAGATGGATTGGCACATGGAAATAAGCATCCTGAAGGTCCAGAGATACCAGCCAGTCCTGGAGCTGGAGGGCCTGAAGGATCTGAGAGAGAGTTACCATCTTGAACTTGTCCTTCCTGAGGAACTTGTTCAATTCTCGCAAGTCCAAGATAGGTCTCAGTCCTCCGTCCTCCTTCAGTAATAGGAAGTAGAGGGGGGGGGGGGGGGGGGGGGGGAATGAGGGAGTACCAGAGCCCTTGTTCCTCTCCGCTATAGGTACCGGTTCTATGGCACATTTCTCCAGCAGGTCTACAATTTCCTTTAAGAGGAGCGAATCTGGAACTTTCCGAGAGCTGTTCCCCGGTGGATGACTGAGGAATGCGTAGAAAAGGCAGGCAGTAACCTTGGGCAACTGTCTCCATTGCCCAAGCATCTGACGTAATAGCCTGCCATTCCGTCAGATGTTGAGTTAGCCTGTCCCCTACTGGTGTCTTGTGAGGAGAGTCCTCAGTGATTTAGAGGCGGCTGATGCAGGTGCCGAGGTTAAAGAGGCACCTGCTGCTGCAGCTTTTGTATTTTTACCCCGTCCACCTCGGGTTAATCTTTTTTGACTTCTTTGAACTGACTGTCCTCTGCCTTTTCCGAATGCAGAATAAAATCAAAAGGACTTCTCTCCAAGAGGTTCCTGTGGGGCGATATGGCGTTTGACGGATTGCAGCTCCCAGGGATTTTGCTGCTGCTTTGGATGTCTAACTTTTCTAGGCTGTCATCCGCCTTCTTACCAAACAAAGAAGAGCCGTCAAAGGGCATATTTAAAAGTCTGGCTTGTACATCTGAAGCAAACCCAGACTTTCGCAACCACGCAAATCTGCGGGTTGTAGTACTTGCCGCCATGGCCCTACTGATGCGGTCAGCAGAATCAATGCCAGTTTGAAGGGATTCGCGTCTTTACCATCCTTAATGATGTTTAGAAACGCTTCCCTTTCTTCTCCCTCTGGGAGGCAGTCAGCCGCTGATGAAGCACACTCCCAAAGTGTATGGCTGAACCTTGCAAGCGTACAAGTAGCGTTAATAGATTTCAACACCATGCTACATGCAGAAAAGACTCTTAGTCGTCTCTTTTGTCATCCCTGTCCTGTGGAACAGTAGGGTATGCCGATCTACTGCCTGATGAAGTTGCTGCTTGAACAACCAGACTCTCTGGAGTTGGAGGTTTAGACAAAAATTCAGGGTCAGTAGCAGATACTCTATATTTGGCTGATCACTTCTTGTTAACCGCCAGGATAACCTCAGGAGTTTCCCAGTTAGCCAATATTTTTCTTTGTAATGCAGCGTGAAATGGAACCACACAATCCTCCTGTGGGTCTTTAACTAAAATGTCTGTAAGGTCATCCTGTTGGAATGCAGGTGAAGGTGTAGACCAACCCATGAATTCTATAATTCTTGCTATTAAAATTCTGTAAGGGGTCTCGGCATGTTCCCCTGGGTCTGGTTTGGCAAATTATATTTCTGGTGAAGTATCTAACCCACTTGCCTCATGTAAGGATTCTCTAAGATCCTTTAACCTATTTTCCTGAGAGGTAAATTCCTCTGGTTCAGGTGTTGCAGATCTCTGCAACCCAAAGGGTCTGTCTTGATCCGAATCCTCCCCTTCCTCATAAATTGAAGACAAAGGTCTGAAATGATCAGACCTTGGAAATGGCTTAAATCCCATTTCCAGAGCAGAAGGGGCTAAATTTGTCATAATTGGTTGAGTAAACGTCAACGCGGACGTTAAAGGATTCGAAAATACCAAAAAAGGTGTCGAGAAGATTGGAAGAGGCCTCGAAGAACTCGAGAGGATCGGAATCCTACTCGAGGTTGTCGATGACATTCTCGAAGTTGTGTTAGAGGCCCTGGGTATGACCACTGGCTGTGAGGTAGTGGCGGCCGTGGGTTTGTTCTTTTTTGGCGTCGGCGTCGAAGACAGCGTCGATTCTATCGACCTATGCGTCGATAAGCCCTTCGATAATGGCGTCGATGACGCAGATTTATGCGTCAAAGGGACTTTCGACGATGGCGTCGATGGCACAGTGCCTTTGCTCGAGGGTTTGTGACGCTCTCGAGTAGTTTCTTTTGCCGGGTGCAAAGACTCGCAGCAGTTCGATTTTTTCGGGTCTTTCACCCAGGGTATCACCCTCAGCTGTCTTCGAGGGGGTCGAGGCCGCTTTCTCGAAGACGCTAAGCATCCTTTTACGGAATTCCTCCCACTCAGCCCGAGAGCCATGTTTTGTGGGGCAGGTGACTCTTTCCGGAGAAACAGAAGAAGAGGAAGGGGATCTCTGACGTCTTACTTGAATGCTTGGATCTCGAAGAGTGGTGGGAACTGCTTCAAGACCTAGAACGAGAATGTTTCCTGTGTCGGCGAGGAGACGAATGTCTCGACTCTACCGAGGAAACTTTCGAAGGAGTCGAACTGTCTTACCTCTCTCAAGCTTCCCCTTACGCTCCTTCAAGGCTTACGCCGCCATGGACATGCAGTTCTCGCACTCTGAACATTGGTGCTCCGATGCCAGGCACCACAAACAGATCCTGTGAGGATCTGTCAACGACATTTTCTTTCCAGAGTCTCTGCATTTTTTGAAGTTGGACCGTGGCGTCGTCGGTTCGGATGAGGAAGCCATCGAGTAAGAGTTGGTATTCGAGGAATAATGAAGAATATATCTGACTAACAAAATGAGCAACGTGATTCCGAGGCCCACGAAGCACAGAAAAACGGAACTGAGCAACAGACGCTGCGCAAGTCTATTTATACGCATGATGACGTCCACCGATACGGAGGCTGTCGAGGGATATCGGCTCGAGGGACGTCGACGCGCAGCGCCCTCTACTGAAGAAAAATTTTCCGAGGTCAGCAAGCTGGAGATCTATCAAGATAAGGAATACGTCGGAGGACACAATCCCTTCGAAGACAGGGCACTTCCAGGACAGCAGCAGATGTTGGTGGCCAAGCCTTCTTCCAACAGGTCCACGGTCTCCTTACACATCTTGCAGATGGATAGGACACTTGGCTCTTCCAGGATCTCTCTGGAATGAATGGGTGCAGAGGTCCTCTTATCCAAAAGGCAGGTACGAGCCAAAACGCCACTAGCCAATCTAAGATCTGGCTCTCGCAAACACCTCAGCAGTCCAATCAGGATCACTGGTGGCACAGCTCATGCATACCGTTCAGACACACTGAAACCAGTTTGTGGATTGGGACTAGACCGTCCAAATCCACTTTCTGGCTGCAAACACACATTGCCCTGCAGTAGCCTGCGAAAAACCTCAGCTTTCCTGGACACTGGAAGTTCATATAAAGACGTTCCTGTCCTCACAGGTCATGAAGAAGGGTTAGTGACAAGATGGCCAAGTGAAACTAAAAACCTCATGGCATTGCCATGTTTGCACACTAGCCAGAGTAGGGCAGTAAGTGCGTTAAGGCTAAAACAAAATACACAACAAAGCCTCACCTAAAGTAACCAAAAATCCACTGAGTTAGTCTAGGGCAAAATAAAGTTTACTGCATTGTAATATGCATTGTACAATGATAAAACAAACAAGACTAAAGGAGGCCTGAAGGACGTCAGATCCCCATGGCAAAAGAGAAAAGGTCAGTGTAGTGAAGTCAAAGGCTTCACTGCAATGTGAAAAGTTCATGTCAGATTCTAAAATAAAAAGCAAAAAGTTTGGGGGGGGGTCCATAAAAATGGAGGGAAAGGTGCTGTAAAGAGAAATCTTTCCCATCAGTCCCATAAAAAGGGACAAAAGAACCCCAATAATGGAATTCTGCCCCAACAGTACCATTCTGGGTAGGGTTGCTAATGTTTAATCCCTTCATTTCTTCTAGGTACTAGATTGAAGTATATAGTTTGCCTGTTATAATGTTTATTAGAGGCTGTTCAAGAATCCTGTGACTTAACATGTTGGCATTTGTGGCCCTAATAACGACTAATGCATTTAACTGATGTCTAGAGTTCCCTTAAGAGTGGGAACAGTCTACCCCCAAGGTCTGTTACTGTTCCGCTATATCCAAATGAATTCCTTTTTTTATATTAATGTGATTTATGGGTAACCCTATGATAAGGTATATACAGTTGTGTAGTGTCCACTTTGGTTTTGGACAACTGTACCCATTTACCAACTTTCTCCCTTGCCTTAAGCAAAGCCAAGCTGCTCGGCTATTGCTACCCAAAGAGAGTTTGGTATTCCCTTTCTTTGGAACCGAGGCTTAGGGTAGATTTTTCTGCACACCTATCCAAATGGGTGTGGAAAAATCACATTCAGTGATGCATCCCCTTCACCAACCCGCGTAGCTTTTATGCTGGAGATAGGCTGTTTGGCCAGAAAGGTTAGCAACCAATTCGTCTCTGCAAAGACCGGAAGGACTAAGTCCCAGGTGATGAAGAGCTTGCATGAGTCAAATGAAAATGTAAACTTAAAAGAAATACTGTCCAAACCGGCTTAAAACCACAAAAGAGGGGATGTAAAGTGGAACAGACATAACTGAAATGTGAGAGAAGAAAAGGGACAACAATTTATGAACAAATGGAGCTCGTCAAATACAAAAACAATTTCATTTCACCAAGCAGGTAGGTACATATGATGCCTGCAATGCCAAAAACAACATGCAGTGATAAACACACTCACTTTTCTTTCACTTCTGCTGCTTCGCCCTCCTTATCTTTGTCTTCATCAGATTTCTCCCCCTTTAGCATGGGCTGAGAGATGATATCATCCGTGAAAGAGCTGAAATAAGATTTGATGAACTGAGGCGACGGCATGAGGGGTTCACGGTTCTGGCATAAGAAATGTTAATAGAAGGTCAAAGTAATGGTCAATGAAGGAACATTCTTGACGTTTGTCAAAAATGTTAAGCAATCTATGCTACAAATAAAAGATTACACAAACAAGTAGAATAGAAAATATGTAATTAATCATACAAACATTTTTTTAAAAATAGACTTTAACTGTGGGGTTGGGAGAGCGAAAGTGTTTACTGCTCCACTCAAACATTGCAAGGCCGCAAATAAAACTATACAGGGCTTGCGAAAGGACATGGACCCCAATAATAATGCATTTCCCAACCTATTCTCACGATAAGCATCAGAAAGCTTGATTGCTTGGCAAAACATGTATTTGCAAAGTCAGAACTTGGCAATGCTCAAAGTAATGCATTCGGCTACGCAGGCTACTGGCCAGCAAAAGTCTGGTTAGAAGACCTAAAAGGAGGAACAAGCACTGAGTCATGTAGGAGTATGGTGCCATTTCCAAATGGCACTCCCCTTCACAAAAAAGGCACCCCATTCCATTTCAGAGTGCAGTTCATTGCATGCCATATCCATTCACCATCATCCTTGGTCCCTCTCTTAGCCAAAGCGCCACCCTGAAGCACAACACCTATGAAAGAAAAATGTGAAACCGAACCAATACTAATTAGATTACAGCAGCTTTTCGTTCCCCAAAATGCCACCTACACACACTATACCAATAGGTTTGCCCGACTAGGAAACAAAACTAAAAAGGGGACAAAAATAAGTGCACCAACTCCTGGGACTTTAAAAACACAAGCAATATTCCGCTTTCCTCCCCTCTGTCCCAGACTCCAACATCTATGGTACCAAACAACAACCCTAAAGGAAATAGCCCTGAATGAAAGATGGTGAAGAGTCATCTTGATCCCCTTTCAAATAGCCTATACAAATATGGTCCCAAGCCCCACTCAGTTTTGTTGTCAGCTGATCCACTTTCTCCTTTAGAAGCAACTCTATATTTATCGCAAGAAACCAGAATAATGAAAATGTTTTGAAATACGCAAAGTCCTAGGCGTGCAAAAGATAGGCAATGTTATTTGCTATAACAGTGGCTCTCCTGGTATGGGATACATTACTCACCATAATCGTATTTCTGATGCTTGTATCTGCTTAGATTCACATGCTGTGCATAGGCTGACATCTAGTGGAAGCTGCGGAGTATTACAGTTTGTTTTTCGAAACTCAAAAATGGGCGTCGACACAGGGCATGCCAGTAATACTATCCCTACTGTGACGTCCACTGTACCAAAGATCCCTCATGCGTCTAGGATCCTCAGATTGTATTTTTTCTGACATGAGGTAGCATGAGGAGTAGCGCGAGTACAGATAATCCAAGCAGATAGATAGAAAGGTAAGACTACAAGCAACCATGCGCCTTCTCTCAGAGGGGAGGAAGGGTGGGTCGCATGTGAATCTAAGCAGATACAAGCATCAGAAATACGATTACGGTGAGTAATGTATCCCTTCTGAGGCTTGTGGAATCTGCTTGGATCACATGCTGTGCATAGATTAGCGAGCAGTACCTGAAGGAGGTGGGATGTGAAAAGGGTCATGAGCAAATAAGTGACTTAGAACCGCTTGTCCCACTTGTGTATCTGCCTTGGAATGGGTGTCAATGCAGTAATGCTGAGTAAAAGTGTGAATAGAGCTCCAAGTAGCTGCTTTGCAAATGGTGTCAAGGGGTACATTTGCAATGAAAGCCAGAGTGGCCCCAATGCCTCTAGTAGAGTGGGCTCTTGGCGTGAAAGGCAGAGTTCTTTCAGAGAGTGAGTAACACAGCTGGATACAGTTAATAATCCACTTCGAGATGGCACCCTTAGAGACGCGATCCCCCTCTCTGCCTCTAGCTACGGAGACAAACAGTTGATCTGTTTTCCTTAGCGGTCTGGTTTTATTTACATAGTAGAGGACCGCCCTACGCACATCTAGGGTGTGTAGTTTCACCTCAGCCGAGCTTTGAGGGTCCTGGAAGAAAGCCGGAAGCTCGATGGACTGGTTTACGTGGAATTTAGATATAAACTTAGGTGAGAACCCAGGGTGTGTGCGTAAAACCAGTTTGTCTTTATGGACAGTAAAGAAGGGATCCTGCACTGACAGAGCCTGAATTTCACTGACCCTTCTTATAGAAGTAATAGCTACTAAGAAGGCCGTTTTATAAGTCATGTGTTTGAGACTGCTTTTATGCATGGGCTCGAAAGGGGGGCCCATGAGCTTAGATAGCACCACATTAAGGTCCCAGCCTGGTGGTGGGTTCGAAATAGGAGGGTGAAGTCTCTTTACTCCTTCCATGAAGGCTTTAACTACTGGTACTTTCCACCACGAGACCTTGTTATGGGAAGTGGTGTATGCCAACAGGGCTGCCAGGTGTACTTTCAGCGAGTTAAAAACCAATCCTGCATCTAGCAGGTGGAGCATGTATGTAACAATAGTGGAAGGAGTGCAATCAACTGGGTTGATTTCTCTACTCTGGCACCAGATAACAAATCTGTTCCACTTGTCAAAGTAACAGTGCCTTGTGTTTGGTTTCCTAGATTCCTTTAGGATGTCTCTGTGGTAGATGGAGATGTCCAAACTCTATGACCTCAGGAGCCATGTTGCCAGGTTCATTGAGTTGGGTTGCTGATGCACTGTTTGACCTTGGTGCTGGGACAGTAGGTTGTACCAGGCTGGAAGTTTGATGGGCTTGCACACCGCCATCCTGCGTAGGTGTGGGAACCACGGTTGTCTTGCCCACATTGGAGCAACTAGGACGAGTGTCATCGACTCTCTGTTCATCTTGTTCACCACCTTCCTGATGAGGAGTTGGTGGAAAAGCGTACGCAAACATCCCTGACCAGTTCATCCACAGGGCGTTCCCCTGGGAGTCTGGTTGGGGGAACCTGGATGCAAATCCTGGGCATTGTCTGTTTTCGCTTGTGGCGAATAAGTCTATAGTGGGGAAACCCACTGAGAGAAGATATCTTCTACTACCTCTCTGTGTAGAACCCATTCGTGTTCCTCTGGGAGGGAGTCTCTGCTCAGAGCATCCGCTAGGGAACTGAGCTGCCCTGGAACATGTTGTGATGACAGGAAGATGTTCCGTCTGAGTGCCCAGATCCAGATTTTCTGGGCAAGCTTGCACAGATTTGGTGAACAAGTCCCTCCTTGCTTGTTCAGGTAGAACATGGCTGTTGTGCTGTCCGTCCGGATTTGCACTGACAGGTTTAGTAGGTGGGGCTCGAACGCTTGAAGCGCTCTGAATACTGCCAGAAGCTCTAGCAGGTTGATGTGGTTCTTGGCCACTGAGGGAGACCAGAGACCCTGAGCTGTGTGGTGGAGATGGTGAGCTCCCCACCCCGTCAGACATGCATCGGTAGTGACTACTGCCTGTACTTCTGGATCGTAAAAGGGTTTTTTCCCTGTGCAAGATTCTCTCTTGTCCACCAGTGAAGGCTTTGTACTAGTGTTGACGAAACGACCACTAGATCGTCCCTCTGACCACTTGCCTGAGGCCACTGTTTCGCCAGCCATTCCTGCATGGGACGCAGGCGTGCGTGGGAGACCAGTTAAATACATGACGCCATCATGCCCAGTAAACGCATTGCTTTGCGTACCGTTATTTGGTGACCGGACTGATATTGCGGAATTTGCAGTAGTATATTCCGAATTCTTTCCTCTGAAGGAAAGGTCAACCCCTCTTGAGTATCTAGGATTGCTCCTATGAACTGTTTGGAGGTGCTTGGCACCAGGCTTGACTTTTTCTCGTTGATTGAGAAGCCTAATTCGTGGAGGAGGTCGATAGTCCTTTGAATGTTTGTCCTGCAAATTACTGGGGTTTCCCCAGTTATGAGCCAGTCGTCCAGATAAGGGTACACCGGGATTGCCTCCCTGCGTAGGTGTGCAGCCGCCACCGCCAGTACCTTGGTGAATACCCTTGTGCCAAAGCTATCCCGAAGGGCAGTACCTTGAATTGGTAGTGCCGACTGTCCACCTTGAAGCGCAAGTACCTTCTGTGTGCTGGGAACATGGAAATATGAAAATAGGCATCTTTCATATCCAAGGATGCCATGTAATCCCCCTTTTTTAGGAGGGGGATTACCTCTTGTAGCGTAGTCATACGAAACTTTTGAGGCTTGACATACTTGTTGGCAGGCCGTAAATCCAATACTGGGCGCATTGTCAAATCTTTTTTTGGCACAAGGAAGTAAGTTGAATAAATACCCTTGTTTACCTGGTGTCCCGGGACGAGTTCTATCGCGTCCTTTGCTAGCAGAATGGCGATCTTCTCGAGGAGAATCTTCTGATGAGTGTACTCTTTGTCGTGGAGGATGGTTCCGGGGACGCTGCAGTAGTTCTATACAGTACCCTGTGGATACTGTTGACAGCACCCATCTGTCTGATGTGATCCCTTCCCAAGCCTGGGTGAAGTTGGAAATGCGTCCCCCTACTGGGGTTGCATGAGAAAGGACCCTGAACTGAGCGTCACTGCTTTGGTGGAGGCGTGCCACCTCCTTTGCTGGGGCTGCCTCTGCCTTTACCACGTCCTCTCCTATTACCCCTGCCATACCCCTGGGTAGACTGTTGGCTGTTGTTCCACTGTGTACCCTGCCCCTGGGAATAGTTAGATCCTCTCTGGGAATTTTGGCCGCGTGGGCGGCGAACATTACTATTCCCTCTCTGGTTAGGGGGTTTATTGGTTAACTGGCCAAGGGACTGGAGTGTCTCGTATTCATCCTTGGCATTCTTCAGTGCGTCCGCGACCGCCTTACCAAACAGATCGGCTTCCACCGGTTTGTCCAACAATGATGCCTAGGTTTCTGCCTTAAAACCAGACTGCCGTAACCACGCATGTCTCTTGATAACAGTACCTTCTGCTATCAATCTGCCTGCGTTGTCCGTGGCGTCAAAGGTTGCTTTTAAAATGCAACCAGACACGGCTCCACCCTCTGCGGAAATCCGAGCTAACTGGCCCTTTAAGGGTTCCGGTGCAGAGGCTATGAGTGCCGCGACTTCGTCCCACTGATGGCAGTTGTAGCTGGCCAACAGGGTGGTGGAGTTTGCAATCCTTGCCTGATAGGCGGACGTTGAGGCTACTTTCCTGCCGAAACCATATAGTTTTTTGCTCTCCTTGTCTGGAGGAGCTTCGGACGATGACAAGGGTGTTCCAGCCCTCTTACTAGTGTTAGTGACAACTAGTGAGTCTGGCTTCAGATGTCCTCTTATATAGAGAGGATCCGACTGGGCTGCCCTGAAAAGTTTTCTCAACTCTGGGATTGACTGCTCTGGTGAGGTTCGGGTTCACCAGGGACGGGTCTATTCTTCGCTGGATAGGGGTGGTCTGGGCAACAGGCCTCCTTTCTCCTACTAACTCCTCGGCGAAGACCCTCTCCTCCTGGACATCGTGGGTGTCAATATGGAAATGTTCTGCTGCACGTGCGAGAACCTCGCTCAGGAGGGGTTGGTTATCGACAGGGGAGTCGGTAACTGGGGCTTCCTTTTCTACCGGGGAATCTACTCTGTAGGTTTCAGGGTCTTCCTCTTCTTGGTCCTCATCGTCCCCATAGTAGCCCGTCCCGGTTTGCTCTTCTACCATGCCAAAATCTTGGTCCTCACCAAAGGAAGTCTCTTCTTGATATAGTAAGTATGGTCGTGAGTATGGTTGTACCTCGAAGGGGTCTGTAGACCTCATTGGTGTCTCAAACCGGGGCTTCTTACTCGGGGGATAGGATCATTAGAGCCTGAGGGTGTAGCCCCTTGTGGATCATATGAAAGGAAATGGTCTGGATTTTTATCGTAAAAGTCTGCCAAGGAAGACATCCTTGACATGACCCTATCTATGTCACCACTGGACCATTTTTTGGAACTGGGAATGACTCAGAATGTTTTGGAGATTTATCTTGAGTAGATTTGCTCTTTGAAATATCAGCAGACCTGGTCTTGTCTGCCTGTTTAGGAGGAGTGGAGTGTTTTACAGGTGTGGAAGAGTGCAGAGGCTGCTTCTTCTGCTGTTTTCCCCCCTCCCCGTGAGTGGAAAAGTGTTTTCCCTGTCCCTTTGTGGCTCTGGAGGTTTTCGATGCCTGGCGTCGAGGATCGGGGGTAGAGTCCCTGTCCTTCGAACGTGGGGCCGTGCTGATCTCGTCTGCGGGCTCTGACTCCTGGAGTGCGGCCTGGGGGTGGAAGTCGTCTTCGTCTTCCGACGATCGAACTTCCGTTAGCCTAGAGAGTGAGGCACTCTTGGCAAGAGTGGATGATTGCCTTGAGTCATGCGGCGATCTCGAACGCCCAGAGGACACCGATTCGGACCGTTCTGTTTGTGCCTCTTTCCGAGCACTCGACGTCGTAGAGTCTCGGTTATACTTCGTGTGTTTAGTGTGGGTGGTGTGTGAAGCGCCTGTGTCGCCGGGGGTCTTCCCCATAGCCGCCCTGTCGGACTACCTTCCGAGGTCGGGGACCTGCGCTTGGCTGTCTTTCGACGCCGTAATGCCCTCGCCGTCCAAAAGCACGGCGTCGCTGCCATCGCTGAAGGCGCCCTCCGCTGCCATGGCCGCCTGCCTGGCGTGGTGGGCCCAACGCTTCGTCGAACGGTCCTTAAGTGTCTTAGGTTTAAACCTACTACACGCTCTGCAGTTCGCTTCGGGGTGGTCCCTCAGCAAGCAGAGATTGCACGTGGCGTACCTGTCGACCCAAGGGTATTATCAATTGCACTTGGGGCAGAATTGAAAAGGAGTACCCTCCATACGCACCTTGCAGCAGCGGGCTGTTAAGTGTAGGAAATGTATAAGGTGTACCTAGATACCAAGAGTGTAGAGTATGTCCAACCCCCCACTCTCCCTACTAGCTGGGCCGAGGCCAGAGGCCTTCCAAGGCCCGGGCCGAGGCCTTCCGAGGCCCAAATCCGTCGTGCAGCAGCCGGCGGTCGATTTCTTCTCCAGCTGGCGTTGAGTGTCGAAGTTCGACGTTGGGATGGGGAAGGATGTCAATTAATCAATATTTTAGCAAAAGTATGGCTAAGGCCAGGGGACTCCACAAAATGCTTCCGACCAGAAAAAAAACAATCTGAGGATCCTAGACGCGTGAGGGATCTTGGGTACAGTGGATGTCACTCTAGGGATAGTATTACTGGCACACCCTGTGTTGACGCCCATTTTCGAGTTTCGAAAAACAAACTAATACTCGGCAGCTTCCACTAGATGTCGGCCTATGCACAGCATGTGATCTAAGCAGATTCCACAAGCCTCAGAAATATTATTACAATGTTTACATGCAAAGTGAGAATCCCAAAACAAGGTAAACCCCCCAAAGACCTTGATCACCCCACACCCACACTTTTTTCCATGAACCATCAGTACACCCGCTCCACACCTCAGTGATGTATTTTAAGTTTGTGGTCCACAGCGTATCACCTACATTTTGATGCAATAATCACTGCATCCTACCAGTGTTCGCAGATGCCAACTTGTGGTAACCACCAAGTCCAATGAAGTTACGGCAAGTTTGCATGCTCAGCTTGCACAAACTGGAGCAAAAGCTCTTGATGGCGTCACCTGTGGCATAATAATCAAAGCATAATCTCACAAACGTATGGACCAAACATTGATGTCCCCGATTTTTACCTCAAGATAATCAAGCTAATAACCCCACTGGACAAAGCTAGGGTGATATGGGGCGGGTACTTCAACACCATACTCAATCCACAGATGGACAGAACCTCCAGGGTCCCCCGTATGCACACCAGAGCAGCACGTGCCATCCTGCAGTGCATGAACTATTTACCCCTCATTGACACCTGGAGAGAGACGGAGAGGAGTAAACTTTCCACTCCTCCGTCTATTACTCTGGATCACGCATAGATTACTGGCTATACTCCCCAAACCATGTCCCACATACAACAGACGGTTCCATCTTTCCTCGCACCATATCGGACCATTCCCCGGTATTACTAGGAATACAACTGTCGCAACAAGACCGCAGCAACCGGCTGCAGAGGATTCCCCCTGCTCTTCTACACAACACCACGATACTTGGCCCACTAAGAGTGGATCTTAAGGAATACTTTACTCATAACGAAGGCTCGGTGTGGACCATGTCCACAGTATGGGAATCCTTTAAGGTTTGGTTGAGGGGCCATATATTATCCCTAGCACATGGTTCTCTACGGGCCATACGATTAGAATTACAGTGAACAGAAACCCCAACTGCGGACACAGGAGAACACATATGCACTAACACCCGATGCGACTTCTTCAGCTTCACTTCATGCCCAATTAGACAAATTCCACAGACTGGGAGTTCCTGTACCAATCCCGCTCGGGCCAGGAGATATGGGGAAGGAAACAATGGCCAGCAGATCTCTCGGCAGACTGGTCAAGTCTGAGAATTATATACAACCAATCACTGTGTGTGTGGGAGGGACGGGAAAACTTACAAGGGGGAGAAAGCGATCAATAGGGTGTTCATGGAGTTTTATTCAACACTGTATGATAATGCCGACACGGTTTAGGATGATGACCTCACCCGGTATGCTAACTCAGTCCCTCTTCCCAGACTCTCGTCCGAATCCAGAGCTATACTGGAATTCCCTCTGACCGCTGAAGAGATGGGGTAGGCTATACAAGACCTTGCTACAGGATAAGCCCCCGGGCCTGATGGCCTTCCTATTGACATCTACAAAAGTTACTTGCCAGAACTTCCTCCTAAGCTGTTAGCACTATGGAGGAGGCCAACATCACTGGGACACTCTCTCCCCCCGCCCCCCATCATTAAGGGAGGCCGTCATCTCAGTCTTGCTCACACCCAACAAACCTCTGCAGGAGGATGCATCCTGTCACCCACTCTCCCTAATTAATACAGTCACAAAAATATTTGCATGCCAGGTCATAGCAAACCAGTTAACACCCCCACATGAACCACCTGGTACATCCGGACCAATCAGGATTCATCCCGGCCAGACCCACTTCTTTGAATTTGCGTAGGCTCTTCGCAATAATCTCCCAGCTGAACCCCAGGGCCAAAGTGATCGTAGCCTCCCTTGACACTGAGAAAGCGTTTGATTTTGTGCCCTGGAAATAAATGTTTGCCGTCCTGGGGTGGTTTGGGATGGGACCCCAGTTCCTAAGTTATATCCAATTATTATACAAGGACCCCTGTGCAGTGGTCAGAACAAAATCATACCCGCTCACCCAGGTTTGCACTTTGCAAGGGCACATAACAGGGTTGTTTACTATCTCCCCTCATTTCCGCCTTCACCATTGAATTCATGGCGGCTCTGATACACCAAAAACATTCCAATCGGTGGATACGGATAAGAGTCCTCCCTACCCCCCAAACTCATCATTATATGCCAACAACACACCCCTATACTTTAGCAACCCCTGAGATCAACCTAGCCCCCATCATGCAGGACATAGATGAGTTTCCCAGGTATTCGGGATACATGATCAACCCCACTAAATCTAAAGTTATACCACTGACACGTGGAGCGTCTCATATGGGATCTAAATGCGATTCCAATGTTCTCCCAGTACAGCCCGATATCCCAGGGTGATGGTAGCCATCGACTGCCAGACCCTGTACTTAGCCAATTAGAAGCCATACATACCGATCCTGAGAACCATGCTCACCTCCGGATCGAAAAATATGCAGCCTCCCCCACCGACATTAGATCTGTGATATTCGCAAACTTTTATAGGGACACTACAGACATTGACCCTGTGGGTAGTATGGTAAAAGCCTAGTCCGGAATATTTATGCAGGTCGGGATCACTGTCCCTTATAGCAGCACATCCACCTTATGGCAATACTCTGGCATCTCCCCCTCGTACGACCCAGCACTGCAAAGAGACTGGGATCCCCAAGGACAACTGACACTCCTGGACATGTTCTCCCCCAATACCTCATTTGTGTCACTGGCCGACTTCCAAGCTAAGGTGGGGCATTGCCCCATAAAGGCTCTACTATACCACCAGATGAGAGCAGCATTTCGACATATGTGGCCCAAATTCCACTCCGAACCAGAAGACCATCCATTCACTAATGCCATCAGAGCGACAACTGGGGTCACCTGTGGCACCTCTACATTATATAAAACTGCTCAGACCCACAGCCCCACACGTAACATCATGAAGGCTGTATTGTAGAGAGACTTGGGCATGTCACTGGATGATACACATTGGACCCGACACTGCCAGCTCACCAAAACAGTCTGAGGTGGATACAATTTAAGGTCCTGAATCATCTGCACTTCACCCCCCCATACACTCCATAAAAATTGCAAAATGTTCCCAAGACCGCTCAGCTAGATGTCCCAAGTGGCATACGGCCGAAGCCGACTCATTCCACATGTACTGGGCATGCCCGCCCATTCAAGAGTTCTGGGCAAAGGTGGCGAACACCAAGCTATATACTAGATATCCCCATCCCTCCTACACCACTGAAGTGTTTGCTGGGGGATATCGGGAAGGTACCCATAAGGACACGCAGGTTATTCAATGTCGCCTGTGCAGTGGCAAAACAAAGTATCCTGAGGAATTGGAAAGCTAGGCTTGCCCCACCGCACAGTCATGGCGTAGGGACCTGTCCTATAGAAATGTGTGAGAAGAGGGCTTTGTTACTCTCGTAGCTCCATGAATAGACCCACAGACATGGGTCACTTTCCGATCCTAACCAGTCGAACACAAAACATCCCAGAAACCCCCGGATGAGCCTGATATATGATCCCTGAATCAATGAAAAGCTACAAATGTGATATATGTACTGTATTATGATCCATGTTTGTGACTGTCAATTCAATAAAGTTGTAAAAGAAATATATCACAGTAAATAATGTAGGCCTTTTGAAGCTAGAGAATCTGATTAGAATCACATTCTATGCATAAATTAGCACGCAGTACCTGGAGAAGGGGGTAGGATGTTTGACGGTACAACAGCAAATAGATGTCTTAATACCACTTGACCCACCTGGAAATCTGCTTTGGAGTGTGCATTTAAGCGGTATTATTGAGTAAACGTGTGAATGGAACTCAAGTAGCTGCTTTGCAAACTGCATCTTATGGAACATTTGCAATGAAAGCTAAAGTTAGCACCTGTACCTCAAGTAGAGTGGGCTCTCAGTGTGAAATGGAAGGATTTGTTAGATAATTAGTTGCAAACCTGGATGCATTTGGCTATCCATTTTGAGATCGTGGATTTAGAGACATATCTCCTTCCATACCAGCTGCTATGGAAACAAAGCTCATCATTTTTCGGTAGTGGTTTAGTTTTTTTCTATACAGTACATGGCAGCACTCTTTACATCTTGAGTATGGAAGCTTGTTTCAGCAGAATTAGTTGGGTTCGGGAAAAAAGCTGGAAGTGCAATGGATTGGCTAACATGGAACTTTGAGATTAACGTAGGTGAAAAGTGAGCATGTGTTCTGAGAACCACTTTGTCTTTTTGAATAGTAATAAAGTTATCTTGAACTGAAAGGGCTTGCAATTCACTGACCCTTCTTATTGGGGTTTAACATAGGTAAGGATGATTGATTATAAATATGAAAATCTTACCCAACATGCGTCGAAAATATATGGGAAGAACCCTGTGATGAGATTGATTTAGAACCATGCGCCTTACGCAGTTGCAAAAGCATTAATGGCTGAGAACGTGGACGTTCTCTGGGTTTCGGCGATAAGTGCCACTGTCTTTTTGGACAATGCCACTGAAGAATACCTGTGGGAAGTTTGTTTAGAGGGAGTGTGTGCCCTTGTCTTGTTTGTTTTATTATTTATAATGCGCGCCAGACCCGGAGGTATCAGGGCGCAAAGAGTAACAAGGAAATTCTCTGCTTAGGTTACAGTGCTGTACAATATATACAGAAGAAAGGTAAAAGACATTAACATTTTAGAAAAAAGATATATACAAGTAAAAAGAATCCTAAAAAACAGTCGGCTGTAGTGTGGCAGAAGTAGCGATATACACAATATATACAGTGGAGGGTGGTGTCTATAAGTCAAAGATGTGTCCATCATGGGGGTCAAGGCAGGCATTACTTGTCACCAGAGGACACCCCATAGCAATGCTGTTGGCATGCCTAGTGGAACTTGGGACGGACACGTGCGAGTCTGATGACTCCACCAGGTTGTCTTTGGCATCCAAACTGGAGCCGCAGCTGCCGTAGTTTTCCACGACCAAAGCGGCTGTGCCAGTGGGGGAACGGGATTCGGCATGCATGGGGCAGGCCGCCCACCACTTAGACAGGCGCACTAACAGTTTTGGGCTTAAAGAATTTACAGCTCTTGCAACGCCAGTCGTCATGGTCCCGAATAAGACAATTATTGCACTCGTTAGGAGCGTCTTTCCAAGGGGACTTCCAGTTACAGGAAGGACAACATTGAAACAGTGTTCTTTCCAGGTTTATCAGAAACAGTAAGGGCAGCCAAACACAGGAAAGTAGAGGAAAGTAGGAGAAAAGACATTCTCCAATTATCAGTAGAATGTTGGAAACCCCCACCTCTCCCTACTACGAAGGCCAGAGCCTGAAGGAAACCACTGTCTGTTGTCGAGAGTTCAGTCATTGAAGTCTTCAGGCAGTAATCTGTCTTCGATGAAAGCGAACATCGAAGATGCGATAATTATCAAAATATAGATATAACAAACAATATAACCATGTAACAAGAGAAGAGCTCCGCATTTATGGGACATACTAGTATGGTGGAAAAAAGCAATCCGACAGACCTCAAAGACTCATGGGTACAGTACACGTCACATATGGGATAGTGTTACGGTCACGCCCAGCCAACGTCCCTTTTCAAACTTCGAAAACAAGATGCAATACTCAGCGACATCCCCTAGATATTGGAATATATGAACGGCATGTGATTCTAAACATATTCACAAGCCTCAGAAATATATCCTGTAACAATTCAAAAGATAATAAGGTGTCATATGGAGTTGAACATTAAAGCATCACTATTATGCAACTGGCTCACATCTAGATCCGTAACACTTAATGACAAGTACTAGACATGTTTCAGAACATGCAAATCAGACTTAGCCTTCACAAAAGAAATAACAAACTTACCTTATACTTATCTTTGGCTTTTTCCTTCCCAAGGAGCTTAAGCACTTTATCGGCCAATAACATACTCTGTTGGTTTTGAAAACCTTCTAAAATGCAAACTGCAGTGACATCTAGAAAGAAATGTGAACATTAACATTGGATCAGGAAAAACCAGAAACTACCAATTCTTTGCATAAACCCTGCATATCCTTGCCCGTTAACAGGATCGCAACATTTTTCATAAATAAAAATTGAATTTCAATTGCAAATTATAAACACTGATTTTTCAGAAAGATCTCCCTTTACAGCACTTTTCCTTTTTTATGGACCCCCAAACCCTTTGCTTTTATTTTTGAATCTGACCGAACCTTTTACAATGCAGTGAAGTCTTCAGCTTCACTACATTGGCTTTTGCTCATTTGTCATGGGGAAACTGACATGTCCTTCAGGCTTTCAGTACTGGGTAACTGTTTCCCTTAGTCTTGTTGCACTGTTTTCACTTTTGGTAACTATTTATGGTTCCATGTTATTTCAGCGAAGACCCTTTCATCGAAATCTATTGCATCGTGGAGCCTATTTCGAAAGGCATTTCTTCGATGCAATTCTATTTTCGTACATGAAAGCAAGCATTGAGCACTCTGAAAGGGAAAGTCACAATGTAAACAGACATGTTCTTTTTTTGGGTCGTTTAATGAACAGACAGCTTTCTGCCAGCCACGCGAGTTGGATAGCAATGCAGAAATAAGTGTTATCCCCCAAGGGAACAGAGTCAGCAGTCGGCGAGTGTTAGGGCTCTGGACTACCCCCCCAAATGGCCACTGTGTTGTCACTACTATACGGAGACATGATACTAGTGGTGTCTTACCGGCACATTGCTATTGTACACGCTGGTTCTTTAAATTGAAGCGCACGCGGTATAGCAATTTCAGTAAATTCAATGAACTGACAGCTTCCTGGCATCTAGCCGAGGTGTACCGTCAGACAGGTAAGGCAGAGTAATGCAATTTTTGAACTTTTTCCACTTTTCAAGTATGTTAGTGGAATCGGTTCGGCAGGCTTAGGTAAATCTGTGTGTCCTATTAAGAACGAAAACGGCTCCAGAGCAAGTTTGCACATGGGACTTTTCAACTTGTTGCGTCCACAGGTAAGCGAGTGTGGCAGGGCATAGTGTGGCGAAGTGTGTCCCGGTGAGGGCGGGTGGCACTGGGGATGTGTGGACTGTCGCGCTGAACCAACGGCCATCTACTATTGCGGAAATGAACTCACGATGAACGGGAAAGCGATGCATTTCTCGCGTATAATAATAATACAGCGTGTAAAGAGTAAACTATGAAAGAACGCCATTCCCCATTTATCATTGTACAATGCAGGACAATGGGGTATACTTTTTGTTCTGCTAGGACTTTAATAGTTTAAGTGTGCCTAAGGTACAAGCTGGTGGCATCCGTTAGTTTTTGCTATTTTTGGCGCATTTTACTTTAGCCTTAAAGTATTTACCACATTTGGCTACCTACTGTGGCTAGTGTTCAAACATGGCCGTGCCACAAAGTTTTTAGTTTGTGCCTTGGCCATCTTGTCACTAACCCTTCTTCCTGTTGGGGAGATTTTTCATTTGTATGTCATATCCCCTCTGTGAGACACAGAGAACTATTTGCTGAACCTTTTTCCTAATCTTCTGAATGAGGGGAGCCTTTTTCCCCTCATTTATTCCTTTTGCTTCGACTGTGGGAACTCTTGTTCATCCTGCTTGACTTTATTTTTATGGAGTCTAGCTTTTCTCCATTCTTTTTAAAGGCATCTACTTTTGAAGCACAAAGCACCCTTTGTGTAGTGTTGCTGAGCTCCCTTTGGGAACTCCTTTGTATATTCTTTTATTTTTCTACTATTGTTCTCAAGATTAGAAGGATACTTTTTATCCATCTTAGCTTTTACCTTGTGGAGTGGTGAGGTGATAAGTCTCCCCTTTCACATTGCTTTATGTTACAGTGAAAAGCATACAAGTATGGCTGGTGGCAGCGGACCTGTTCTACCGACTTTTGTGCAATTTATGCTTGCAGGCTGTTTTCACAGCTGCAGTTATGCACAGAAGGGTGACAATTTATGCAAAACAGTGGCTTATTTTTATTATCGACATTTGTGTGGTTGTCCTTTCTTGGTCCTTCTGCCAATGTGGCTTGGGAGAGGGGGGCTCCTGGTTTGAGGTTTGTCTATGGTGGGAAACCTTTGTGTAGCTTGCTCAGACTCTAGTGTGTCTGCGAGGACAGGCAGCATGGAAGAATCCCGAAACTCTGCTATCCCTTGTCTTCTAGTGTGCCTGAAAGGAACAAGTTCCCACTGGAGGGCTCGCTGTCCAGATTGGACAGCCACCCGCCCCTTTCTGTAAACTGCAGAGAGAGTTTGCAGAGAATGAGTGTGAAATCCTGATAAAAGCTATACAAATAGGTGGGCACCAAGTCAATCCCTCAGAAGAATGTTGATCAGTTAATACCACTTATGGTTAAAGCAAAAAATATATAAATTTAAAAGAGCAGACTGAGGAAAAGTCCAGAGACACCCGGACTTAAAATACAGCAATGCAGAAAGCTGGATGAAAAATATCAAGCTAATCAGTCACTCACAAACTGTACCCCTTGGGGTTACTATTTATAATTCCACAAAGACAAACTGCCGCTGTATATTTAGTAAATGTGGTAAATGATTTCATTCCAGATGTTCAAAAGTAGAAAACAGAAGTCATTAGTGGTCGAAACAAAGTTTATCTGTTCAATTCTGGTTTCTTAATAAATCAGAGGTCAGCAATTCCATTAAATGCATAAAGGGCTCAAATGCCAATGCATTTCGGAGTTTAATTACTCCGAAATCAGGGCGAACCCTATTGGCCATCATGGATTACAACATCACATTATGCAATGTCAACATTTAGACAAATCGAAAAAAATTCAAATCATGAAAGATACATATTTACATAGCATAGATGTTCCATGCGTCTACAATGTTTGTCAGGAGAAAAACAGAAAGCCAGGATCCTGAGGGAGAAGACAAGTGGACCACTGTAACAGAAGAACCGAAAAAGACGGTGACCAGAGATGCCTGCAGCGCCTTCCAGAAACGTTGGAGACCACTGCTGTCCTGACCCAGTTTTCTAATCAACAGAGGAGCTCAGAAGAGCAGGACTCCTTTCATTTGGCTGGTGGGACCAACCAGTCATAAAACGACATACACGACGAGTCACCCCCGAGCTGCAAACCGCCAATACCAGGGCCATATTCCAGTGCATCATCTTCCAGATGTGTGGTGAACTCCAGAGGCAAGATCCCCCTCAAACTCCTCATCAGAGTGCAAGACCAAAGAATCAAGGCCAATTGGCAAGGCGGTAAACGTGCATCCTTGGAGCCTGTAAAAAGGCACCAAAACTGCAGACTCACGGAGCACGAAGAAAACTTTGCTGTGAGTACTTTCCCCTCGACTGCTGCAGCGACATCCCTTGCAGAGTGCCTCCTTTCATCATCACAACCAAGGAACAGGAGACCGGGTCCACCGTTGCTACACCAAGAACAAATCCAGCTGCATCTTCTTCACAACTCCTCAGGTACTGTGGGACTTGTGACAGTATGTACCCAAGTCATTCTGTCACTCCTTTGCTGCTGGAGTGCCGATTTCGGTGTTTGGGTGTTCGCCCATACCGTTCGCCCAGGCTTAACACTAGTTGACCTGCAAAATCCGTTTACTAGCCTGTAACAGAAGAATCCTCTTGCACTTTGCCTTTTCTGTTGCTGTGCCTTACCTCCAAACTGACTTTGAAGCACTCATAGCTAGATAGGGATGGATTGATAAAGTCTTAAGGCCTCTGAAAATGAATACAAATCTCAAAGGATTGCCCTGTGTGAAGACACAGACAATAGATTTCTAATCAAATGTTTTATTGAATTTGAATGTCAGGATGGAGTAAGGCCTAACTTGCCCTACAGTAAGGTGGATTTCCCTACCTAAAGAAAACTAAAGATAGACTGTCATTAAGTTCAAATCAGACGTCTGTGTCCAAAACCTATGCTTGCCCTCACAGCCAATGGTATACAATGTGTAGGGATGTCTGCAGCAAAAAGAATGGTGGTCAAAATTAAGTTCAAAGCTTCTTCTAGCTCTTGGCTTGTAATTAGCTCCTTTTCCCGAAGTTCAGAACAGTTCAAAGTCTCGGGGTTCCCTTCCTCAGGAGTTCAAATCTTCCAGCTTTCCAAAAACAATACCAGTTCAAATCTTTGGTCATTCAGGCTTTTCACTAGATTGCTTTGTTTCTTCATTTCAAGCTCATTTCAGCAACTGTTGCAACACATAAGCTTCCTTGTATTTGCTTCCCTTGGTTCTTTTCAAGATGTGGGTCACTCTGTCTAGTTGCAGTTTTTGGACCACACGGTCCACCCATTACAGGTCACGCAACCGGTACCCCTGTGCAACACTTTCTGTGCTTGCGCGATCTGAAAGTCACTAGGCCTAGTAAGATCGTTGTTCTTTGTCCGCCCTCTGTTTCCCCCCCCCTCCACTTGCCTTGTTGCGCCTTGAAACACTTGTTTATAAGCGGGTTATGAATGCCATATTCTTCTGGCTTTTGCCAACGCAGATTTTGTTTTAACCTGGAGTATCTTGTGTTCCTGTATCTTTGGTCTATACTTAGTTTCTTATTTCATACCTTCCTTGGTAATCATTTGGCTTTGTCACCACTTGTGTCTCACACAGTTCATCTCGTGGTTTCTACTATTAGCACCACCTTGCTTTCACTTCATTCATAAGTTCTCATTACTTGCTTTTGTTCGTTGTGGTATTCAAATGTGCTCACAATATCTTTCAATTTTTTTTTTTGGTATTTTTTTGGTATTCAATATTCCTTGTTTCAATTCTCAAAAGTGCTTGCAATAGCTTGCAGCTTGTTTGGTATTCAAATACACTTGTTTCGACGTTCCAACTAGCTTATAACCGCTTTCAGTTCGTTCGGCATTTAAACATGCTTGTATCCAGTCCCCGCAGGGGCCCGGTACGAGTGTTCCCTTCTTTTCACTCACTGGTTTTATACGGCAGCTCCTTTGGGTTTCTCTGCTCTGCTTTCCAGTTTAAATTCACTCTGCTTCTCTCTGCCAGTCCTGTGGCAATTGGAAGGCTTTGACACCCCACAGCTCCTGCTGTGGGCACTGGACATCAGGATCCTAGACCCGCTCACAGGCTGCCTTGGCCCCCCGGTGTCTAGCTCACTCCTGCGCGGTGCGGCTTCTCTCAAGACGGTTCCTCCTCTCCAGGCCGTCTCGCCCTCGGTGCTGGGCGGTCCCCATTTTCATACACCTGGAATGTGTGAATTGACCGCAGGTGCAAGTCACTGAATTTAATTGCCCGACCATGGTTTGATTATGATTGGTTATTTATAACGCGCTTAATGCCCAGAGGTTTCTAAGCGCGGACCCAGGGATCAACCGGTGTTGCTCTGTGTCATCTTGCTTCCAAGGCGAGCACGTTGCCCCTGAGCTATCCTCCCGAGACTGGTGAAACCTATTTGCTGGACATGCCTGGCTATTCCACCTCAAGTCCTCCAAAGCCCTCTGTCGTCTCAATATCAAAGCGGTGTTTTGGGAGGTTCGAATAAATGGAAGTGTGCATAACTCCTTGTGGTCTCCTCCTCATTTTGGTACTTTAATGCTGTGCATCTGTATTTACAACATAATACTGATTTATATTGGTCTTATCCAAATGAGGCTATGTCCTCTTAGTTGGTCTCTTCCTCGTCCCAGTATTATTGTTATGTTTCTTTGGGACATTTGGACAGGGGGACGGGGGGAGAAAGTGGAAAAGATTGACAGTAGCCTACAAAGGTTCGGGGAATAGACGGTTCATTTTGAAAGGGGAAGGCGGGATACCATGGCTGTCCTCTCCCCACTCCCCAAATTCCCTCCACACAGGTGATCCTTCCTCGCATAACATTTTCCGAGTTGCTACAAGTGATTTTACCTACCACTGAACTGTGTTCCTGATCTGTATAATTCCTTAGTATTGGTTTACTCACGTGAAGCATTGCTTATGTTTTCTATTGTGTTTATTAGTTAAAATAGTACTTACTCACCTGAATATAACTTTACATTGTGTATATAAAATAAATATCTATTTTACTATAGCTACAAGTGTAGAAGAGCTTCTTTGGGCCTATGTATTCACTGTACTCGCCTACAGCTCACATCTCCTGCCTAAGATAGGCCTGGGTGCTCTGCCATACTACCAAACCGAGTAGTACAGACTTATACCAGAAGTTGGGGCCTATATGCCAAGGGATAGTTTTTATAAAGACTTGCCACAGGTGGACTTTAGGAAAACTCTCCTAACACTTCCTGGCCAGCCAGGCTTTTTGCAGGCACATGTGTGTTTGCAGCCAGGAAGTGGGTTGGGACTGTGGTCTAGGTGGAGAAGAGATTTTCTGAAGTCCACACGAGGGGCTCCATAAAACTATCCTAAGGGAAATACACAAAACTCCAACTCTTAGTATCGACCTGTGATGCATGAAACAGTAACGTGGACAGAGCATTCAGGCTCATCTTGGGAAGGAGAGAGGGCAGTAGATAGGTACAAAGAACCTGTAGCACACATATGGTTCAAAAACACGGATACACTTATGTATTGTAAAAATAATGGTTTAATGTATATGCACTCACAGGCAAAGAGAGGTCTTTAGAAAGGTAAGTACCATTATCATTCATAACAACCAACACTATACATATGATATGCAAACGAAAACAAACATTTAGAATAGCAGTATGACGTTCAAGGTGGGTAAAACCCAATGATACACATGTAGAATTTCAGTATGCGATTCATGGGAAGTTTAGAAGGAACAAGAACCTGCAACTCTTGTTCTCCAGCATGGGTCTTGCATGGATTTGTTTGTTCATGAATATTCCCAGTTGTCAAGCTGGGAATATTCTGTAAAAAGAAAGTTTTGCTTTAGACTGAAAACCGTTCGTCTCCCCTACTAACAATCGGTGTCCTTCGGGTCACACTGCCCCAAGCCAATGACAATGTTACACAACTTGGACCAATCCTTGATCTTGCCACACTATTCAATTACAAGAGTTCACCTAGTAGTTATTTAATTCCATTACCACCTTGCCGTTGTGCTCTCTCGCAATCTTCTATTCTTACTTTCTTGCCGCTTACTTGGCTTTCAGAAAACAATACCTGTAATTCATATGCATTTCCTGTTTGTTAGAACTGTGCTTATAAAAGATGAATTCACTGTGTTATTCAATAATTGTTTGCTTTGCCGTTTCTATTTCATCCAACTTCACCCAACTAGCGGCCTCGGGTGTGTTTCATCAATTTTTTTATACGATTTCACTTGTTCAGCGCTTGCCTCTCCTTCCCCACAATCCCCAGGAGCGCCCCGGTCCACCGGTCTTGTGTGTTCCTTCCGGACGGCTGAACTGACGGTATTCAGCCTCACTCACCGATTTCCCTTTGCTTGCGAGTGCCGCTCACTCTCCTGTGGGTCTCCGGTTCTCACCGTCAGCTCTGCTTCCGTGGATGCTGGCAGCTTCCCGCCTTACTCTTCTCTACTCGCAGCTCTGGCGGCACGGCTTAAGAGGCTTCCAAACTTGCAGTTCCTTCATGGCCCAGCTCTTCACGGGGACCACAAGTATTTTGGGTCTTCTGCCAGCATCTTGGCTGCGCTGCAGGACCCACCACAGCTGCCTCCCTGCTCAATCCTTCCACACAGGCCTTCCTGTCGGTCTCTGTGTTGCTGGTTTCCTCCATTTGTATACACCTGCAACCACTTGACAGGTTGCAGGTGTGAGTCTTCAATAAGAGTTGTCTGACTGCAATTAGAATGACATGCAGTACCTTCACAATACTCTGTAGGCATAGTCTTCGTCCCAGTACTAGAGTGGTGATATAGGTTACTAGTGTTCAGTACTTTTAGTCGCTTCTTCCTCATCTCAGTACTGTAGTAGTTTTAAGGAGGAAATTTGAGGGGGATTGTTGTGCAATAGCCGATTAAAAGCTGGGGAAGGGTTAGGTTGACTTTCACAGGGAAAAAGGGAACACCATGTCTCGCCTGGGGGTACCCTGTTCCCAATCCTCAAGGACCCTCCACCGAGGTGATCCTCCCTCGCATCTCTACCCCCAAGGTCAGAGTCCAAGTGCGATGGCCTATCCCTGGCCATCTGAGAAGAGGATCCAGGGAGAGTAGGATTGAGGATACCCTCAGGTTTCTCACAGCATGTGCATCCATGCTGTAGAACAAGAGTTACAGGTAACATTTAGAGGTGGTATAGGCTGATAAAGCTGCTAGGTGGACTTTTAATTAAAGACCAAACCTGAATCTAACAAGTTGAGCATATAGGTTAGAATGTGTGATGGAGTACATTCTATGGGGTTGATCTGCTTAGATTGGCACCAAATGACAAATCTCTTCCACTTGTGGAAATAACAGTGTCTGGTGTTTGGTTTCCATGCTTCTTTCAGGAGATCCATACACCGTTGTGGAAGATTAAGGTGCCCGAACTCTGACTTCAGGAGCCATGCTGCTAGGTTCAAAGAGTGAGGTTGTGGGTGTTTGGTTGTCCCCCCCGAACTGAGTCAACAGGTTGACCTGGTTCGGGAGCTTTATGGGATCGCACATCGCCAGTTTGCGCAGATGTGGATACCACGGTGGTCTCACCCACATAGGAGCAGCTAGGATGAGTGTCATCTGATACTTTTGTAGCTTGTTCACTATTCTGCCGATTGATGGAGTCGGGCGGAGGGGGAGGAGGGGAAGCGTAAGCAAATTTCCCGTACATCCATAGGGCATTCCCCTTGGAGTCTGGTTGGGGGAACCTGGACGCCAAGTCTGGGCATACTTTGTTTTCTGTTTTAGCGAACAAGTCTAGAGAAGGGTAGCCCCAAAGAGAGAAGATGTGGTCTACCACGTCCGTGTGTAGTTGCCACTCGTGTTCTTCTGGCAGAGGATCTCTGCTAGGAGAGTCTGCTAGAGTGTGGAGTAACCCTGGAACATGTTGGGAGGACAAGGACATCCCTCGTCTGAGTGTCCACTTCAAATCTGTCCAAACTGGCTCAGAAGATATGGGAGAGTGTGTACCTCCCCGCTTGTTGACATAGAACATTGCGGGGGTGCTGTCTGTTAGGACTTGTACCGATTGGTTTGTCAGGTGATTTTCGAAGGCTTGTAGTGCCTTGAAAACTGCCAATAGGTCCAGAAGATTGAAGTGTTTCTGTGCAGTCACTTGTGACCACAGGCCGTGTGGTGAAGGTAGTGGGCCCCCCACCCGGAAAGTGATGAGTCTGTTGTGACAAGCACTTGCGCTTCCGGTTTGTGGAAGGGTTTCCCCTTGAGCAGATTTTCCCTTGACCACCAGCGTAAGTTCTGAACCAGTGTAGGCAAAACAATCACTAGATCGCCGCACTGACCACTTGCCTGAGACAATTTTTTCGCCAACCATTCCAGCATTGGTCGCATATGGAGGCGCGCGTGGGGGGGGGGGAAATCAGGTAAATGCACGATGCCATCATACCTAGCAGACGCATTGCTTTGCGTATGCTTATCCGGAGACCCGCTTGATACTGGGGTATTTGCCGAAGCATGTTCTGTACTCTTTCCATGGATGGGAAGGCTAAGCCTGTCTTTGTATCTAATACAGCTCCTAGGAACGGTTTCGATCTGTTTGGTACCAGACTTGACTTTTTCTCGTTTATTGAGAAGCCCATTTGGAAAAGAAGGTCTATTGTTCTTTGCGTGTTTAGCTTGCAAAGTTGGTAGGTTTCTCCCGTGATCAGCTAGTCGTCCAAGTAAGGGTACACTGGGATTGCCTCCCTGCGTAAGTGCGCTGCCACCACCACCAGTACCTTGGTGAACACCTTTGGAGACGACGCTATCCCGAAGGGCAGCACCTTGAACTGGTAGTGCTGGTCTTCTACTTTGAATCACAAGAATCTTCTGTGCGCTGGGAACATTGAAATATGAAAATAGGCATCTTTCATGTCCAATGTTGCCATGTAATCCCCCCGTTTTAACAAAGGGATTACTCCTTGTAGCGTTGTCACGCGAAAGTTTTGAGGTTTGACAAACTTGTTTGCAGGGCACAGGTCTAATACCGGGCGCATGGTTAGATCTTTTTTTGGAACAAGGAAGTACGTTGAATAAATACCCTTGTTTACCTCGTTGTACGGCAGGACTTCGATGGCGTCTTTGAGGAGTAGGGCCTTGACCTCCTCTACCAGGATGAGTTGTTCCTCCTGTGATGGTTTCTTTTGGTGCAGGGGGAGGTTTGATGGTATTCCTTGGAGTTCTATGCAGTAACCTCCTGTTCCTGTCGACAAAACCCACTTGTCTGATGTTATCCCCTCCCATGCGTGGGTGAAATGCGATATTCGTCCCCTGACTGGGGAGGAATGGGAGGGGACCTGTAGGGGGGCGTCATTGTTTGGAGGGTGTTCCTCAACCTCTGGTGGGGAGAGACTCCCTTTTCCGCAACCCCTGCGCTGACCCCTGGGGTTACCCTGGGATGCCTGTTGGCTATTGTTCCACGAGGAACCTTGGCTCTGACTGTATCCTGGGCCTCTTTGCGCATTTTGGCCACGAAAACACTGACAATTATTGGCACCCCTCTGTTTGGTTTGTTTATTTATTGGCCAAAGGATTCAAGTGTTTCGTAATCCTCATTGGCTGATTTCAGAGCGTCCTCAACTGCCTTTCCAAACAAAACATTTGGCTCAACAGGCATGTTGAGTAGGGTATGTAAAAAAGAAGGGGTGAGGCGCGCACTCTAGTTCCCAGCTTAGATACCTTCTGCAATTTACCCCTCACCCCTTCTTTTTTACATGTTGAGTAGGGTAGCCTGTGTTTCTAGTTTGAATCCCGACTGTTTAAGCCAGGCGTGACGTTTTAGGATTGTGGCCTCAGCAATAACACGTCCGGCGGTATCCGCTGCGTCGAAGTTGTTCTTTAGCAGGACGCCAGCTGTGTTGCTCTGCCTTCGGCAGCCACAAGGGAAAGCTTGGCCTTAAGTGGTCCTGGCGCTGATAATGCCAGGGCCGTAACCTCATCCCACTTAGTGCAATGGTTGCTTGCAGGAGATCATACACTGATCTCCTGCAATAGTAGAGGCTCTACTAGCTTTTTAAATCCTCCAAGAGATTCTCCAAATTTAACTTCCTGTAATACGAAAATGTCATCGGATGTTTGGTTCACTAATCCCCCATTGTTGGGCAGTTATTCAAAATTCTTGAAAAAAAGCTATGAGAGGTAAGCGTGGGCGCCCTTCGCAAGGTCTCCTGATTGGGGTTAAAAACGACTTTTGCCCAAAAATAGAAGCATGGGTGATCAGAGCTGTGCAGTTTTGTAGATGCAACATTGACTTGGCAAAGCGATGATAACACAAGCGACTTAAACATATTGCCTGTGAACATCTACTGGAATCCCAACAGTGGACTTGCATTTCCTGAAGTCACTAATAGATGGCAATGCACCTTTGGTTCTGGCTACATACTTTTTAGGGGTGATGAATTGCTATGTTCCCGATATTTAGAATACAAAGTTCTCATAGTATGTAGGTGTATACCACGAAGGAGAGGCCTCTTATGGGCTGAGATTATGGAGGCTTGGCAACCGCACAACGGCAATGGTGATACAAGGCATACATTACTTACCATAATCGTATTTTTGATGCTTGTATCGGCTTATATTTACATGGCTTGCATAAGCAGACATCTAGTGGTAGATGCAGAGTATAGCACATGTTTTCAAAGTTCACAAAAGGGACGTGGACTGGGCGTGTTTGTAATATCCCTAGTGGGAAGTCTGTGTCCATAACTGACAAAGCACAGATGGCGAAGCAAGTCCACCATTCACTATATATGCGTGTCAGAATTATTCTTGCCACGCATCTAGTCTTATTATTAGGTAAAACAGACTTAAGTCAGTGACCATTCAGGTTTTGAATGACTATTTCAATTCCATCGACTTCTCTAGACGTTTAATATTGAGTCTTTCAGCCTACGAAAGGGTTCTTTTCAATGTCAAGACATTGACTGGTGATTGAAAAAAGGAAATTGTCCAGAGGAAATGGGACCAGATAGGCTTCTCAAGTTAATTCTGATGGGAGCTCCTCTCTGTGGGCAAGTGTTCTATATAAATATAAATCGTTAATTTTGCTTTAAATGGGCATTTTCCAGATTCCTGGCAAGCTCGTTTTATTGTACCCATATACAAAGAAAAAAAAAAAAAAAAAAAGTAACCATAATGAGCCAGGAAATTATCATCCTACCTCTCTTCTGGATTCAAGCTCTAAAATCTTCACATCATTATTGCTAGAGGATTTACAAAATTGGTCCACATAGGATGTCCGTATAACTTGCAAACAGGTTTTCGAAAATATATCTGAACTTCCCTAAATAGACTGATTATTCATTTTTTACAAAAACAAGCTTACTTGAGGAATCAGTCCCGCTCTTCTTGGCCTGTGTCGATCTGCCTTGTGCTTACGATGGGGTGGATCGCTCCATGTTGTGAAACAAAATTTACAAAATGGTGCATTATGGATGGTTTGTTAAAATTATTAGTTTTACTACACAGTTCAAATCAGGCAAGATAATGAGGAGTGTTTGGGTGCAATCGTACAGACCTTTGTAGGAGTACAGCAAGGCTGTGCGGTTGTTCCCGGTTTATTTAACCTTTATTTATTGGATCTAATTGACAACAACATAGACAAGTGTAATTTGCTTGGGTGTCAAGTTAAATCAAGAATTAAGTGGTGCATGGAGGGCGATAAATTAAACTTGGCAACCAAGCAAATTTATTTAGGCTATCCTATCTAGGACAAGTTTGGTCTAGGTGGGAAGTACAGCCATTACTGTTTTTCAATTCTAGGTGTTTCCCCAGCACTGCTGTGTCTCCAATCTAGGGTTTGCCCACTACCCATGTATTCCAATTCTAGGTTTGTCCCCTTCACTGCTGTGCCTCAAATCTAGGTGTTCTCCCACTAGTGTGGTGTTCAAATTCCAGGTGTGCCCCTCCCCCCCCAACATTTTCAAGGTTTTCAAATCTATGTGTTCTCCACTGGTGATGTACTCCAGTTCTAGGTATTTAACCATTACTGCTGTGTTTAGAGTCTAGGTGTTTTCCCCACTGCTGTTGTAGCTACAATTCCGGGTGTTTCCCCTCTTCTGCTGTGTCTCAGATCTAGTTGTCTTCCGACTAGTGCTGTGCTCCATTCCAGGTGTGTCCCCCATCACTGCTGTTTTTAAATCTAAAATTTCCAGTATTGATGTGCTCAAATTCTGGGTATTCCCCCATTACTGCTGTGTTTAGAGTCTAGGTGTTTTTCCAGTGGTGCTGTGCTCCAATTCTTGGAGTTTGCCCATTACTCGAGTCGAGATGTTTTCCCACTAGTGCGGTTACAATTGTAAGTGGTCCCCCTCTACGGCTGTTCTACAATTCTAGGCGTTTCCCTGGTGCGGCTATGTTAGAGTCTAGGTGTCTCCCACTGCTATTGGTGTTGCAATTCTAAGTGTTCCCCGTATAAAGCTGTTCTGCAATTCTAGGTGTCCCCCGTCCCCTCCTACGGTGTCTTCAAATCTAGGTGGTTCCTGTTAGGCAGAAACCTGTGCAGTTCCCTTAGGGACCACTGCAAAAAGCTTAAGACTACAGATGTTGGCAGTAAACCCAATTGGTAGCAGTCTGTACCACCCAGATTTACCTGATAGCTGTGGCTGAGCAGTCCGACTTCTCTCAAGAAGAGTTAGGCAGTATATAGAGTATACACATTAGGTACAAAAATATACAGTAGCACAAGCAAACACTGACCAGAGCTTTGGTATAAAAGTATATAATTATTTAAAAACACACTTGTAAAAATACACTGGCACTAATAGGTCAAGCAAGTTCAAACACAGTCACTAGTAATATATACACCACCTCCCTGATTAATTATTCGACAAGTCTTAGGAAAAGAACACCACTTTTTATCAATACAGAGGTGAGCGCTTAACCAAGATGGCACTCCAATAATTATTTAAAAAGGGAGGGAAAAGGCAGAATTAGGCAAGCACACAATACCAACACTTTAAAAGAACCTCAGCAAGTCAAGAAAGACAGAGTCTACTGTAGAGCAAAAAGTTCATAGGCCAGGCCCACTCTTGGAGAGCAAGGCGGAATGTGCCCAAGATCACACAGTTGAAGTACACTTTAACAGTCTTTGCAGATAGTTCAAAAAGGGAGTTGGATCAGTTCAGAAAAGTTTGTTCAATGTGTCCCGTAAATCCTTGACTCTCCTGGGGTGACCTGGGACCTGTTAACTGTCTGTTGCAAGGGAGACCAGGCGGGACACAGTACCTGAAATGGTGAGAAAGCTCCAGCGGGGGAAGTTGTTCCTGGCAGTGGGTGCAAGTCGGTGCGTCGTCCAGGGGAAGAGAAGATCTCGACGTGGAGGAAAGCTGGAGGTCGTTGCACTGCCAGGGAAGAAACCAGCCGCAGAGTTTCCCGGTTAAAAGGTACTACCCTTTTATTCGCGGTAGTGGTGAAGTGTGGCTATCAGGCCACCCGGGTGCTTGGCACAGGCTATTCGACCACGAGACGATCCAGGAAGGCGAAGAGGGCGAGCTGGTTAACCCCACCAGTTCAAAGGAAGAAGACTCTCCAGGAGGAAGATCTTCTCTGTCGTCGGAAAGTGGTGAGTTGGTTCAGCAGGGCTCCACCGGTGGGATCGTCGCAGGTCGGCTCAGCTTCTCCCTATTCAGATTCTTTAGGTCCTGTGGCGACTTCTGAAGTTCCAGTCCCCAAAGCCCTGCTTTTATGCAGAAAACCTATTCATCAGTCCTAGCCGTCACTCAAACATGCTAAGTGGTGAGCCGGGCAGCTCACCACTGGGCCAATCACACAAGAGTGCGACTTAAGTTGCTGAGGCAACTCAGTCCAGGGTGCCTATTCCCCCCCCCCCTCCCACACATCCTGTAGACCCAGACTTGGTGGCACCACTTTTGGAGGCTTCTGTGCAGAAGCCCGCCAAAAGTGGAACAAAGGGCTCGACTTGGGTTGGAGTTAGAGGCAAACACAAACGCCATTTTAAAACCGAGTCCTGGCGAAAAGACCCAACCGGGGAATAAACATTAAATAAATAACCCAGCGGTATCTTTAACATTGCACCAAAAAAGTGTTGCGTTTAAAATAAATGGGAAAATCCCATAGGAAATATTCCGGTGGAATATTTCGCGAGGTAACCACTGCCACCAGCCAGAAACTCGAGAGGGGGACTGCACAGTGCCCCTTCGAAAAACAGACCCAGGGACCATCTAATTAACCCTACCAGTACTTCCACAATATGATGGTTTGTACTGGTTCTGTTCACAATTTAAGACTAGTAAAGTCAATGGTGACTTTACATGCCCTGGGAGACAGTAGTCAGTCCCAGGGCATGGAGTTTATGTTTGGGGGTCACTATGACACCCCTGTGTTACTGCACTGAGGATGCTGTGTAACACTTACCAAAAACACATGAAGCCCTATGGAGTAAAAGACCCCATATCCCATAAAACACATTACAAAGTCAAAGGACATTCTCAAATCATGCCTAAGAGTGGGAGAAAAAGAGTCTCACTCTCAGGAGAAAAAAATAAACCCCCAACAATCCAGCAAAGCTGCTGGGGGACTCACTAGGTTTGGGAAATTAGCCTATGCAGAGAATTCTCCCTAACAGCTCCCACCACTGCCATGTCTCCAGTCTGGGGGTTTGCCCTCTGCTCCTATGTTCCAATTCCAGATGTGTCCCACTACTGCTGCGTTGGAATCCAAGCGTCTCACTCACTGAAACCGAAAGCTAGCAACAGAGTTCAAACCCCCGCCCTGTCCACAGCCAACCAGTGTCACCACCCCCACTCAACATAATAGGCATTGAACAGAGCCATGCCACATAGCCACCCACAGGCCGATCGCCCAAGTTAGCCCCAGTAAGAGGGACAAAACAGGGTTTCACCATAAGCAAACTGAAGACCCAACCGCCCAAAGCTAGCCAGAGCAGCACCGTGCAAGCCACCAGTTGGAAAGCCTCGAAACAGAACAAAACTGTGCCCTAGAACAACAATCCCCCCAATAGGACACCAAAACCACACTCAGCAATAAAGGAAAACTGTTAAAAGACCTAACCAGGAGGGCTCAAGCCTCTGGTAACACAACCTCATCAAGAGGACTGCTGCTACAAGAAATGTAACCCACAACTCAAAACACCATGCCTAGCCACAAAAAAAACAAAGAACCTACAATGGGAAACAGAAAGAAGGAAACCCTTGCTGCATAAGAAGGTACCGATCAGCAAGATTACACAACTCCGAACAACTTGGTGAAGATAATGACAAACGGACTAAGGAGACAGACAAAGAACAGAGAAAACACGGACTACATCCATCGCTACCTCTCCACATACCGCTCCTTTGCAAGTGAAAGTACACAATCAGCAATAAACCGGCAGGCAAGAAGCTAAACAAATACAGACCCCATCGGGACGCCAAACCAAGCACTCCAATAAAACAAATTACCCCAACCCAGAGAACACTATGGACAAAAGCATCAGGGACAAACTTGAATCCATTACCTTCACCAAGCACAACATCACCAAAGACTGGAGCAAAGGACAGGCATCAGCACAACTCACCAACCAGAACAAACCAAAACAAAGACAACCCTACTATCAGACTACTTGGCAAAGAGATCAAACACCCATAAACAACTATTCCCAACAAGCACAACCAGGAGAGAACCTAACCCACACCTCACCAAACCCGACAGACAAAGAACAAACAACCCACAAGGGAAATGACAAACTATACTGCAGCCTGCACAAAGTTAGATCCATGCAAAACACTCAGAAATTAATGACCTAAGCGAAGAAGGCACAGACATGCTCTTTCTTACAGAAACTTGGTTACCTGACCACTACAAATCCACCACACACTAAACCATACCAGACAACTTGAAATGAATACACGCCAACAAAGAACACCAAAGAGGTGGAATCGCAATGACACACAGAGCACGTTCGAGCAGCACCACTCCCCTCAACAGCCGTCAAAGACTGTGAATCCCACCTCATCAAGATTGAACTCAACAACCAAGCCAGTGTTCCTCCTGATCTACAGACCACTGTCCTACAACCCGAGCTTTGCGACAAAGCTAGCAGAGTCCATCGCCATACTATCAACCTACCGCATCAACCTAGTCATACTGGGAGACTTCGACATCTGGTTTGAAAAAGAAAAATCAGCTAGCTCTCTCTCTGCACCCTCCTGGATACACCCACAATGACGGTCACACCTTGGACACGATCTTCTGCAGAGAAGGACTATGCGCATCCACGCCACCTACACCAATGGTATGGAGTTATCACTACCCAATAACATTCTACATCAAACTCCAAACCCGTTTACCCGCTGGGAAGGAAATGCCACACACCAGCAAAAAAAATCTGGAAAAGCCCAGACCTGGAGTGCTAAACAAATTTGATAGAATCGACCCAACACCATAGAGCCAACCGAAACAACCCCACACGTAGCGGAAAACACATTCAGCATCTGGATTACCGAGGCCTTAGACCACCTGGCACCAGCAAAACCTTTCAAAGTCACAGCAAAAAAAGCTTGCTGAAAAATGGTTCACAGAAGCGCTAAAATACAACAACCGCACAGTGGAAAAAAAAATATGGAGAGAACAGTACAACCGACAGGACAAAATAAAAAACCAAAGACAACTTAGACTATACAAATCAACAGTACTCAAAGCAAAGAAAAAAAATACTATGCTTTAAGAATCGAATCAGCTAACAACCTACAGAAAGAACTCTTCAAAATCTGAGATCAAAAACCTTCATACTGCAAGAAATTCGTCATCCCGACACAAGCACTATGTGACAGCATCACCAACTACTTCAGATCAACAATAGAAACAATCCAACAGACCAGCGACACAACAGCACTAATACTACCATAACCGCGTTGAACCACAGACAACGGGCAAAACAGACTACAGCAAGACTCACCCACTGTGAACCAATAATCAAAGAAATCTTCTCCACACTCATCAAGGACACCAACATTGCAGGATCGCCAAGTGTCCCTTGCCCCCAGGACATCTTCAAAAAAAATCCTCAACCACAAAACCCCAGCGACACTTCCGGAACCTAATGAACCTATCACTTAAAACATGAATCGGACCAACCTCCTTCAGATCAGCATAGACCAAACCAGTGATGAAAAAAACTAATCAAAGATCCAAGCAACTACAGACTCATATCCAACGTGCCCTACCCAGCAAAGATCTTGGAGAACCATATATACAAGATTTTACATAACTACGTTGTAACTAAAGGAATACTGGACCACAAGCAAGTTGGCTTCAGACCAATGAGAGGAACATAATCAGCCCTTATATCAATATGGGACGACCTGAAATATAAATGCAGACAACGGCACCCAATCTGCCCTCATACTATTGGACATATCTGCAGCATTCAACACAATTAGCCACGCAACACTAATAAAAAGACTGATGGATGGGGCATACAGGAATCCACACAAAGGTGGCTTACCACATTCCTCACAAATCTAACCTAAAGAACCTACTTACCACCCTTCATCTCAAACACCAAAAACATCTCCTGAGGTGTCCCCACCTCAACACGTTGAAAATCTACCAATTTGTTCAATATAGGCTATACTCTTATGAAACCACAGGCTTATCTAATCCGCTGCCCTTCCAAAAGGCTTTGACGCTTTATACTTCTACTCAGAATGGAACAGCTTCCGACCATGATGGTCACGGGTAAAAGAGAGCATATCCCCATTGAACAACGCATTTGTCGGTCATATAAAGTGAGTGATGCATTAGAGACATCTAGACATTTGCTGACGCAGCAAATTCACTATTACATTGGGAGGTATGTCCATGACCTGGCAACAATCAATGATCTGTCCTTTTGGCACCATTGCATCAACTCCAAAAGTTTGCGGTTGATGACTGCTCTTTAAAATATTTGGCTAAAGATTGAAGAAACGCTGGGCATTAAGATATGAATAATAGCAAATGGGGTGCAGATGATTGAAATATCATGTGAAAGACTGTTGGTGCTTATCTGAAGTAGCAGACTGGGGATTACACATACCTAATTGTCTGAAGGTTGGACAGACAACAGATCTGATCCCGTTTGATTTGCCACTATTGTAAGATCTTGAGACTTTCAGCGATTTTATTAGTGACGTCTAATCTGTGCCCATGTGTACAAACAAGGATGAAGGCTAATTTGGGGTTTCCTACTTTTCTCCCTCTCCTTTTCTTCCTTATTATAAATATTTCTTTTCTATGTATTTTGCATGTACTGTATGAATTTTTATCCTATTTCCGTATATTTTATTTTATGTATTAGTATATGTATTAGTATATGTATTATTCTAGAATGTGTAAAGTTTATTATTTAAACTGTATCACATTAAATAAATTATTATAATATAAAAATCAAACACCACCATTAAATGTTTTTGTCTTGGAATGTTAGCAGCAAAATGCCGACCGAAAGATCCTACTGGATAATCCGAATAGTAATTTAAAAAAAGAGCATGGATCAGGATGTAACACAAATAGTTTGGCAAGCTACATAGAGATAATTTGCCATTTTGAGCAATCCACGGCCAAGGCGCAGAGTTCCTAAAAGAGAAAATAACAGTCTACTACCCAACAAGACCACTCGGATTTAGCAGTGACATGTTTGGAACCAAAAACATACAACAAAAGAAGATGAGGATACTCTTTTTCTCAACTTGCACCAAAAACCTGGAATGAGCTACCAAAGAAAATACATAACACAAGCGATCACCTTCTATTGAGAAAAATACTCAAAACCTGGCTCTTCACCCCATAACTAGAAGGAATGCCTATGGGGGCACATACGCAGCTGAAACTACATCCAGAGAGGGAACCAATCCTCCCCATATCCCTAAGCTAGCATCCATAAAGAGAGAGAGGGGAAAGAACACTTTATGGCATATCACTTTACCAAAATGAAAGGTATATCAGTTAGGATCACACTAAGGAACGAACTTGGAGAGATCAGGAGGAAGGGTAAGGATGACATGTCAACACACCTTTAGGCGATGAAGCAAACTTAGGCAGCTAGGGTTCACCGACAGGGAAATGGATAGGAAGGGAGCTGATAAATGAAAATATACAGCACCAACACCAGAACGGGGCCAATGTAGGCCTCAACCTGGTACACAAAGCTCAGAAAAAGCTCAGATGGAAACTTGCCATCCCATCACACCCAAAAACTAGACGGACAAACTAAAATAGCAGCTCCATACAATCAGACGTGGATCAAGAATTGCAAAGACTAAGACCAAAAAAAAAAAAAAAAACATACACTAACCCATAAACTCAACTTTCCGCATACATCTCTCACAACCACTTTTTTCCGCACAGCACACCACACGTACTTCACCACACCAAAAAACACTTAACTCACACCAACAGCACATGAGGACCCACATCGATCCGATAATCGCACCGAAGCTTGAGGCTGCCAACAGGACACCTCCTTCCTCACTTTCCTTTCTCGCACTTCTCCCATCTAACGCCCCCCCCACCCCTCCTTTATTCGCAGATCCTTCCAGAGTGCCTGAGGGCCAATTCCGTTGGTGACGGTGCGCGGTACAAATACCTTTAACATAATATTTGGTCAAATTCCCAGAATGCTAATTTTGTCAAAATGTTATGAGTTGCATTTTAATCACTTAGGTACTCTGCAGAGATTGCGTACAATTTGCTTTGCATAAGAGATGTCGGCTTTGTTGTTCTGAATTTTTAGAAACTTGGATTTTTATATAGATGTTTTTTGTTAGGTTACTTCTAGTCTTAGTTTAAGAATTTGTACAGGATATTTATTTTCTAGGAAGATATTTCTGGTTTAGATTAATAAATGGTTTACAGACCTGAATAATAATTGCACAAATTCACTAATTATGTGATTGTCATACGTGATCTTTTAAAGGAGTCAGTTTATAAGTGTTCAACAATTTGTTAATTATTTTGGATTGTGTGGACATTTAAGTTAGACATTTTATTGATTTTAGTATAGAATTATTTTTGATTGTGTGATATTAGTTTGTCATAGGCATTTGTGGTTATAATATGTGAATGCCTATTGTGTTTGCAGTATTGTGTTAGATTTTTAAGTGGGTATAGGTTTGCGTAAAGTCTAGAGAAGTAAGTCCACCACTCTTCTGCGGAGATGTGCCATTGGAGAGCCTGGTAGGGATTTTGCTTCCTTGATGTTACAAGTCTCAAGAAGGCCACACCATCTCCCTGCTCCAGTGCCGTATGGAGGACTGCCCACCATGCCTTGGCTGACTCTGCTTTTTTGTTAATATTAGAGCCTTGTATTTTGCACTAAGGTCCCGGAGGCAGTGCTTATCCAGGGCTGCAGCGGCTCTTTTGCATGACAATGGGCCTCATTACAATTCAGGCGGTCCGGAAATAACGGTGGCGGTAAACCCGCTGCCACCGTTGTTTTCGGACCGCCTGATCCCGACTCCTGCAGGCGGGAGGTGATGTTCCTGCCAGGTCTGAACTGGTGGGTTTACCACCGCCTGCCTGCAGGCGGACGAGGAAACACCGGCACCATCACGAGATGGTGCCGGTGTTTCCATGATCCCCATTCCCATTGAGTCCCATAGGACTCAATGGGAATGGGGATTTACACCATTCTGCCTCCGTGATTCCTGGGACACCGGGGTAGTAATGCCCCAGTAATTCTGGGAATCACAGAGGCGGAATGTTAATACGAGTCCGGCGGTAACCAGGCGGTTTTACTGCCTCGGTTACCGCCGGACTCATAATGAGGCCCAATGGCTTTCTTTGGCTTTCTACAATCCTCATCGTACCAAGCATTTGGCGCTGTGATATTCACTTTCGGTCGACCTGGAGCATACGTTAGAAAGAGGGTCAGTTTCTTGCTTATTAGTTTAAATTCTGCAATTATCATTTTGTTAGACAAACCGCTGTTGTAGAGGTTTCCCAGGTTGTGTCTGATCAGTCATACACTTCTGGCTTTAGGCCTCTTTTTATCCATGTAGCCCAATTTGTAGTTTTCCTTTCAGTATCAAAGCTGGTCGCAACTTGGCTCCTGTCCTAGTATGGCTTCGACATTGGGCTCGATGCCTTTGTACAGAGATGCAACACAAGGGGGTAGTGATCACTCTCGCTTCTTTCTGCTATTTTCGAAGCTCCAGACTGTAGACCAGCTAGTGCCAATGTAGTCTATAAGCGACAAACCATTATGTCCACTGGTGTTCTGCCATTACAGGCTCTTAAGTTCAGATTTGCAGCAGTGCAAGCTGTTTTCAGTGCCCATCTATGGACCCTTTTGGACAGAGCCGTCTTGAGAATTGGAATAGACCAAGCTACGTCTTGATCAGCTCAAAGCTCTAGTGTTTCCTTCAGGGGTTCAATCTGAAAATTCATGTCTCCGGGAACTACACTTAATTCTCCCTGGAGGTTCAAGGAGATGTTTTGTTCGGTCAGCCCCTGGAGTTTTGACATGGCTCTCCTGTCAAAGTCTAGTTTAGGTCGATTATAGAAGTTAACTAGCAGGAATCGGTCTGCTTCTTTTGTTGCCACGAGAGGACCTGCAGATCCGTTGAGTGGGTCTCCACATTGGTCATCTTCCACCCCAAGTTTATATCAATCCAAATCCGTAGGCCCACGGATGGCCTACCCACCGTGCCCCCACACGCTGGGATAGTGTAGTTCACATACCCTTGGAAATTCACAGGGCCAAATGACTAAATCTCCTGCAACAGCAGCAACTCATGTTTTCTGGCAAAGTTACACGAATCAGATATAACTATTGAGCCCTGCTATATTCCAGGAGATAATCTTCGCTGTGTGTAGAATTGTTTCAACACAGCCTTCCTGGCTCGGTCAGGCAGCCTGTTCCAGGTTGCTCATAGCATAGCCCTGGCTATGGTTCACCACTTCAAACTTATTCCCCCCCCCCACCCCCATCGTATTATCGTCAAGGCATACCGTCAGTTTAAGACGCAGCATAGACAATGCAGGTGAGCAAACACAGTAGCAATGCCGTGGCGGATGAAGCCAGTTTGATAAGTGCCCGGTTTGTGGGGCTATTCCACTGGTAATTCCACACATACTATTGTCCCTACTTTTGATTGCTAGTAATCTGGATTGGTTTAGAAAGGGGCTGGCAGCCGTTGGCGACAGTTCCTGTAGTTTGACCAATTGGCAGGGGGGGGGGGGGGGGGGGGGTTTGGGGTCTTAGGTTTTTCAAGGACTTTGGACGGTCGCTTAGATATTTATGGAAGTCCATTGTCGCATATTTAGTTGGCAATGGCAGTGTGTCTAGTAACTGAGTCATTCGTGATGTTGGGTTCAGCTTTATTACCAGATGGCCTGGTTCCTTGCGTCTGGGCCTCTACATGCCCACTCGCTTCCCTGTATTGCTCTTTGTCCATTTGTCCATAGGGCCCCCCCCCGGCGCTCCCCCCCAAGCCTTAGTATGGTTATGTTCTTTCCTTTCGCTATGCTTTCCCATAGCTATTTAGCCGCCAGTAGCCTAGGAGAGATATCTCTAACCTCTCTACCTCAATTGCATCCTCTTCTGATGCCTCCATAACAGTTAGGGTATCTTTATGCATGGTGACAGGACTAGATGGGTTGAGAAAACATTTCAAAAAAAGGTAGCAGGCGCTCCTCTCCAGAAAGAACATGGCATGATAACCTGTTCTGAGATGAGAGTTTACAGCACACGCTTTTTGCTCACTGTACCTTTCACAGATGGGAGATATCCATTTGCATATCAGTCTTTGTCCCACCCACATGGGCAGTCCAGCACCGAAATGCTATGGAAATTCCTCTCTGAACAAGAGTACCAACAACAACCCCATACACGTGTTTCAGCCTTGTTGGGCCTCATCGGAGAGGTGAAGCTGCACCTCTCTGAACACAGTGAGCAGGGAGTCCACGTCTGGTTGCCCCCAGGTAACTTAGGGTGACCAACCCCTAGTTCGTTGTGGTTCCTAGTGAGCAAAAAGCGTGTGCTGCAAACTCATCTCAGAACGGGTTATCATGCCATGTTCTTTCTGGAGAGGAGCGCCTGCTACCTTTTTTGAAATATTTGCAAGGAACTTGGGGTTGGTCACCCCGAGTTACCTGGGGGCAACCAGACGTGGACTCCCTGCTCACTGTGCTCAGAGAGACAAAGCTTCACCTCACTGATGAGGCCCAACAAGGCTGAAACACGTGTATGGGGTTGCTTTTGGTACTCTTAATCAGAGCGGAATTACAATGGCATTTCGGTGCTGGACTGCCCATGTGGGCGGGATAAAGACTGATATGAAAATGGGTATTTCCCATCTGTGAAGGGTATAGTGAGCAAAAAGCGTGTGCTGCAAACTCATCTCAGAAAGGGTTATCATGCCATGTTCCTTCTGGAGAGGAGCGCCTGCTACCTTTTTTGAAATGGGTTGAGAAAACATCAGATTGCTGTGGTTCCATTGCTATCGCCTGGTTACTTGTTGAAAACCCGAAGGCATTAGTCTCGGCAGTCTTGACAGTTTCAGCCCCTTCTGCCAGCTGGTGGATATAGGTCTCAGTAGATGTTATTCCTCGTACGCTTAAGTTCGAACAGCTGGCCAGGATAATATCTACAACTCTTCAGATAATCTGTTTTAGTTCTTGATGTTCTGCTGCCAAGGTTGTACATAGTTAGAACGGTGCCTCCACTTTAGAAAGGATAGACTTTAAGGGGGACGTTAGGGAGGCGTGAGGGCCCAGTTCCATTTAAGTTTCATCCCTTGGTTCAGTAGTTGCAACTTCCGCATATGCACTTTCCTCCCCAGAGGACCTTTGACTTGAGGCCAAGGCTGCGAGGTTAGGGCTAGCTGAGAGATCGATGCCACCAAAGATGTTGTCATACTTCACTTGGTTCTGTCCCAGCGATTTGCGTTTCAGGTCAAGACAGAGGTTAAGCAGCGAGCCGTTGTTATCAATCATAAAAGAACTGCGTCCCATTGTGGTCTCAGGATTCATTCTGCAGTCAATCGAAAGGGATAATAGTGGGTCTGCGTCAAGTGCAGGGGCTGATGGTAAAGCATACAGCACAACAATAAAGTAATAGGTTATATTAGAACTAACAAGACACTTACCTTCCAAGCACTGCTTCTTATTGTCGAGCTTTTCAAGGGCCTTTGCTCTTCTAAAAAGAGCTTTCACATATCTCGGATTGAGCCCAACAGCCTTTGTACAGTCTTGTATCACGTCTTCCCATTTTTGCTGTAAATCAAACCACAAAATGTTTAGAGAAACAAATGGATGTCATTGGGCAGTTCAATTAATCCGACATCCTCATTCTGCCATTGTCGAACCATTAAAAAATGAGCAGGAATCCAGATAAAGGTTTGCCTCGATTCAAACGCTTTGATAAAAAAATATATATATATATAATCTGAAGACTACTTGCATATTAACCTTAATTGGGAAACAAATGTCATAAAGAGAAGCTTTGTGTCGCGAGATTAAAGAGAAGTACTTTGAATGGACAACCTGTTAAGAGGGTTTAGTTCAGGCAAAATGGAGAATTTAGAAGGTCATGCTTTATCAGGAGATAACAGCATTAATACAAATGTTTTATTGAGAAAACTGCAAAGCAATCCATTTGTGTATTTAACCAGAAACAGAAATTGCACAAATCCTACTGACACCAGCCCATTGATAACAATACTCCTAAACCTGAAGTTAAATTAAACCAAATGGGACATGAAAAACTCGGAAGACAAATTAAATAGTCAAACACAATGAATCAAAGTATGCCAGCCTGTGGGGTTAATGTATATTTCAAAGATACAGTTTAACATGTTTCAGCTCTCAATAAAACATTCAAGCCTGACTCAGGACAAAAGACATAGAACAAGGTCAATTTGCTCAACAATGAATAACTTCACCCAGTGCAGAATCACTAGGAAGGGCGAAAGGGGATTTATCACTGGTCAGTCTGAAAGAAGTAGCATTCCTCAGAACAACATATTTGCAACTGCAGGGGTAAAAATGGTACAAGCAGGAAGAGTTATATGAAGGTGTGATTAATTGCCTCTAAGGGTTAAGTTGGCTTCAGTGTATTTGGCTGAATACACAGAAAAAGCACTCAAGTATACCACAGAGTGACTATGGTGGGCAACTTCTCCCTACTCCTACGTCATGTCCCCTTTGATCCATTCTGGGAGATTTACAAGCATGCAGCTACCCATGGGAAGAAGGCTCAACTAAAAGATATTCCTCAGGAAAGCCAGTCTGAACTGAGCGCCTGCTCTCAAACTCATATCCAGGCAATAGTGCCTGCAAAAAGCTGAGGGGGAGGCCCAAACTGCAGCCTTAGCAATGAGTCCCACTGCACTTGCTGTTGAAAGGCAGCCAAAGCTGCTTCAGCACTCAGCAGATGAGCATTAAGGCCTCCGGGATGAGGCAACCTCTGTGTGCAGCATAGCATTCAACGATACACTATTCATTTGGAGATGGTTGCCTTAGAGAACAGAGAGCCTTTGGTTCCATCCAAATAGAATGTTTGTGCCCTGATGTCTATTAGGTGCAATTTTCCCTCCATTTATGGAGCCCCGCAACAAACTTTTTGCTTTTGTTTCGCTTACCTAACCTGACTTTTTCCAGTGGAGCACTGCCTCTTCAGCTGCACTCCTCTGGGCTTTTGCTCATTTGTTATGGGGAAACGTCCTTCAGGCTGTCAGTACTGAGAAACTAGGTGTCCCTTAGTCTCAGGCTATGTCGCCATTTCTTGGAAACATTTTATCTGTGTGGAAAGGACCTTACAGTACAGCGCCTTTGGTTTTATGGCCCTAGCCACCGTCCAAGGATTTTTTGGGGTTTGTAAAAGTGTGCATAGGACTAACTGGTGACAGTAGTTTATTTTTGAAATATGTTGACCTTTTTTATGGACCATATAGCGTTTACCGGGTTTGCCCCAAGACTGGTGCCAGTGCCGAAAAAGCGCATGCCAAAGTCTTTTGTTCTGTCCTTTGGCCATTGTGTCCCCTTTGCCTTCACACAGGCTGATAGACTCGGGTATTCCTTATTTGAGCATGCAACCTCCCGCGAAAACCGTATCTTTCGGGGTCTCCTGCATGTCACGTGTGCTAGTGCCCAGGAAGAGGGTTGGGACAGTCTGGACCCAATACACACTACTGGTGCCAGTATGTCTGGTATGCCTAAATGACTGGAACCACTGTGGGTCACAATTGGCCCACACCTGGCGTGCATGCAAGAGAGCAGGTCTTCTATTGGCTATCCCAGATTTGAGCGCCAAACGACCCTTGGATAAGAGAAGGTGATCTGCATCCATTCCAGGTTGATCAACTGAAGTGCACACCGAACTACAGAAGGAGCCAAGTATCCCGACACGAAAGAGCAGACCTGTGGAACCGCAAAGTACGTGCTGGAAGGTTTGGCAACCTGACCCTGCTGTTGTATCTAACCAAGAAGGCCTGCAAGGGCACTTCGACCCTTTGGAGTAGTGGGACCAACTACTCTCGGCACCTCCTGCTTACCCCCGCAAGTGTTCCTGGGCCCTTCAGTGAACTGACCAGCTCATACCCAGGGTATCGTATAGGAGTGCCACCGTCCCGAGTTGATACTCTAGACTTTGGGAAAAACATACTTGTGGTCCTGGGCCCTCTCCAGCCAAACCAAGTTGTCCTAGCTCTTCTGGGTCGCGATTTATGAGTGCGCACTACTCCGTGAACACTTGTGGTCACACATTTGCAATCCCTGCGTCACCCCGCTGTAGTGATGGTCGCTGTAAGTGCCTGCAGACCTGCCTCCCCTGTGCCCCAAGAGGTGCTGCATTGGAACGGTCTTGCTTTCATCTTTGAGTAGAGAAAAGTCTAATGTCCCACCAAGGACGATCGTCCCATCCCACAGCTGCTGAGAGCCAGAGCGAAGTGTAACTACAGGGGTTAAAGCCATAAGCGACCTGGACTAGACTGGCAAAGTTCGGCCGGACTGTGTCAAGGGTCGGTGAGTACTTGCATCACTTACCGGTGGCCCCCTGGCACAGCCACATGTTTTTACGCATGAGAATCCTTGATAAGATACTCACATTAGCTGGTGCTAGCCTGCGCTCCCCAGCTTGTCCCGAACTCCGAAAGTTGCTCTACCTGCTAGAGTAGACCCTCCTCAAAGATTAGGGCTTTATTCTTCATCACCTCAACCCCCTTCCTGAACAGCTACAGATCTTTGAAGAGGACCCGCTTTAACTCTTACACACAACTGCCCGTTAAGGCACTGCTGTACTTGGAGCACAAGGCTCCCCACTTCATAGGGCTGGACTGCATAAGCTAGGGATTGACTTTGAAGAACTGCCTGATTTGAGAATTGTGTTTTACTTAAAACTTCTGTTGCAGGCTGTGGTTATTTTCTCCTCATCCACATTAGGCTAAATGTATTTTGTGTATATGTTACAGCGTATGTGGTAACTGTTTTATTACCCTGGTTTATTCATTTTTAGTTATAAAGGCCTATAATAAATGTATTTTTGATATACATCCGTCTAAGAGTATTCTGTGGAGTTTTACTGTGTGCGATCATTGTGAGGTTTCAGATCCCCCTCACCCCTCCTGAGACTTGGTCTTGACCGTCTGCCATGCTACTGTAGATTGGTCTGGTTTGTCCAGAAGGTTCCACTAAACTAGGTTGGTCTCCTAAACTTCTACCCACCAGGTCAGAGTTTAGAAATCCATCTTATCAATGTCCAAAGAGCAAATGGCTCTTTCAGCCTCAGAAGACAGGTTGTGGAAGGTACATTGACTGCTGGCTGACTCCGAGGGGGATCTCCGGACAGCCACTCCCGCGAAAATCGGAGCAGAATTAAGAAGGAAATTGCCGAAATCTCCCCAGCCCCCCGGAGACCGTTACTTGCAAAATGGTGGTGCGTGCCATTTACTCACTGGTCCTTCTGGGACCCTAGACCAGCTTGATGTGATGGCCGGACGCGGCATACTAGACCTGAAGGTGTGGTGCCTCCAATCTGTGAGGAGGAGAGAGTGGAACCCGCGGTGTGAGAGGCTAACGCTCCGGGAGGAAGAGGGCTGGCGTTCCCAGGGACGCGATAGTGTGCTGCCCGCCCGAGCTGGAGGAGGGGCGCTTCATCGCGGGCGCTCTCATCCCTGGGGCTCATAGCCCGGACGGCGGGCTGCTGTCTTGAGGATCCTGCTGGAGCCTGGGAACAGAGGCGTCCCCATTCGAGTGCGGAGCTCAACGTGTCTCTGCCTTCATAGAACGCCGGGGACACTGCAGATCTCGCCCGCTTGACAGCGGCTCTGCGGGAGCTGAAGCCTATCCAGAAAGCATCATGCCGGAGCAGCCTGGCCTGAGAGGAGGAAGGTGAGCGGAGCGACCTTGTGATCAGTCTCCCTTGACCTGCCCCAAGTTGGCGCACGGTCTTGCCCCCCGGCTGGGGTGGACTGTGCCCTTACTCCCTTCCCAGAGCCTTGGTTCCTACTGCGATCCGCCAGCTGCGCCTGGGGGGACTGGTTCTGGGTTGGTGAATGGCTCTTGGAACCCTAGGGTAGCGCCCCTGATCTGCACTTTCACTGGCTCGCTTTGATCTTGGATCCTTGGTGCAGTCGGGAACAGTTTGGCCCCTCTGATAATCACACATAACTGCTGGCTAACTACATCAGCTCCCAATACCGCATAGACTCCCACTCCACTCATGAGCCATCGCGACCCGGTGCTCTGCTCCTCTGGCGATGCCCAAAGCAGTGGGAAAGAGGAGAGCACAGGACATTAAAGCCTTTCTAACACCCCAGGCGGCACCTACTTTCCAGAGTCATACAGAGGCAGTGGACATCCACCCAGCCCCCTCCATAGAGCCTCTCCCGGACATGGCATTCTCCAAAACCGATTTTGAGGAGCTGCTAAAATCTTTACTCACAAGATTAAAGCTGAAATAAACACCTCAAAAGACTCATTGGCTAGATTGCTGTCCGAGCTAACTACCCATCTGGACTTGAAGCTAGGGTTAATGACCTAGAAAATGTAACATGCGAGAAAACACACGATACTGAAGTGCTCCTGGAACGGATGCGGACGATCGAAGAACATCAGGAGGACATTTGGGGTAAACAGGCAGACCTTGAAAATAGGTCTAGACGGAACAATGTGCGCCTTCGAGGGATTCCCCGGCAGGTTTCGGACCAGGAGTTGGCCAACTATGCAAGCGATCTGTTCCGGAGTCTATTGAGCCTTCCCCCCTCTGAAGCACTAATCTTAGACAGGATGCACCGCGTATACTCATCGGTCCAGCAGAGGAGATATCTCCTTCCAAATGTCCTCACCAGGGTCCACTTTTTTCACCAGAAAGAAGAAATCATGGCAGCTGCCAGGAAATCAGAAGCAATACAATTCCGCGGAGCATCCATACAGCTGTTCCAGGATCTATCCCCATACACCCTAGCATGTCGACGCCAATTACAGAGGGTGACCTCATGGTGACAAGCCCAGAAAATCTGTTACCGCTGGAGATTCCCTTGTAAACTGATCTTTGACTTTCACAACCAGCACTACACAATCTCTTCGGAGGCAGAGGCGAAGGATCTAATGGCTGGAGGAGTCACCGAATCCGCACCAGACCGAGACCACCAAATAGGGGTAGATCCTGACTTTCAGCAAACTCCAATAGACAAGAGAAGAAGGTCCAGGGGTTGGCGGCGAGTGGGAGGTCCCACCCACCAGGAAACGGAAGCCGTGGATGACTCGGACACTCACCTCACGACCCAAACGTCTGCCAAGAACAAGTCAGCACCCTGCTGAACAGTGGTAAACCTAAGTAATTGGGTAACGCATGCTGATAATCTTGTGGAGTGTGCCCCGAGAGACGGGACAAACTGGTATCCTGGGAGCTGGCATGGGAAATTGCACTGGCAGCGACGGATGAGAGCTTTATCGAACATTTCGAAGGCCACCCGTGAGGGAAAACATGCAATTGCTGGAAAACGCTTGAAGATGGTAGATCGTGCAGATTGACCCCCACGACATGGACCGAATCGTGGCCTCTAAGATCTACGGTGGCATGGCATTGACATACCTGCATTGCAATGTACGAGACGCTTACCTGGAGTGGGATTTGCGATCCCAATCACACAGAATTCTGAACTGGCAATGGGACCACCCCATTGCACTACTTTGACACAGGGCATATTACCCGCAAGGGGATTTCATGGTTTGCAAAGGTTGTATAAGACATCTCATTGGGGCGCCGAAGTCGGATTGCGCCCATTGTTGCCGACGGTATGTTAATGTTGAAAACAGAATTGGGGCTACTAAAAGCCTCTTTTGCTTTTGTTTTTATGTTCATTATAGCTTTTGTTTCTACTCGGTTGCTGTTGGTCACTTTGCCAGCATGTCTTTACTATGGTCCTAAACATCTTTGGTCAATCTCAGATCATTGTTGAGTCCCTGGCCCCCGGGGTGGTAGTGCCATCCGTCCACACGCGTCCCCCCTGGATCATTTGTTAGGGGGTGAGAGGCCCCAGACGGGGAGGAAATTACGTTAGAAAGCGCATCAAGGGAGACCGAACGATCCCGGAATGGCGACCCCGGAGATTAAATTTATCACCCTTAACGTACAAGGGTTGAACTCTCCCCTAAAACGTAATGCGCTGCTACATAGACTAGCGACACTTGATTCAGCGTTTCTATTTCTCCAAGAAACCCACCTTCAACCTGCAGACGATTTTCGCCTTAACAGTAGACTCTAACCAACGAAATTCCTTGCCTCTAGTGGCACGAAGAAACGCGGGGTCGCCATCCTGGTGCGTAAGGGCATTCCCCTAAAAACACTGAAGATGATACAAGACAGTGAAGGGAGATTCCTGCTGATAGTAGCAATGTTGTGGGGGCGGAAAATGACCGATTTCGTTATACGCCCCAAATGCTAAACAAGACCTACTTTTTGCTTCTCTCGCGGACACTTTAGCGCAACATGAGGAGGGCGAGATAAATCTTGGTGGGGACACTTCCCCCCAATGGCAAACAACAAGAAAAATGTCTTGGCCCTTACTGCACTGTTGCGAGAACACTCCCTTATCGAAGTGTGGCGGTTCTTACACCTGGAAGAACGAGATTATACATACTTTTCACCGGTCCATAAAGGGTTCTCCAGACTTGATATGTTCCTCCTCTCTGACACCCTTATCCCATGGGTGATGGAACCTGAAATTCTCCCGGAAGCCCTCTCGGATCACGCCCCAGTGCACCTAACACTAACTCCTCCCCAAGCATCCCCTCCCCAAAGACAACCTTGGAGATTAAATCTCCCATTGGAAGACGAGGCAATCCGCACCCATATAGCTGAAACCATCATGCACCTTTTTCAGGAGAAAAACACAGGGGACACAGGCCTTGGGGTAATGTGGGACGCGGCAAAGGCTGTTATCAGAGGTCACCTGATAGAACACGCTACACAGAGAGGGAGGGCCAGGAAGGTCTTGCAGTCCCAGTTAGAGGGAGAGGTCCGTAAATTTGAAGAAATACATAAGGGCAAGAGCTGGCGCTGCTCCCGGAGGGAGCTCCCTGTAGCACAAAAGGCACTAGAAGCGCACCATACATCAAGAGCGGCACATTATATGCTGAGGGTAAAACAATACTTCTACACAAAAGGGAACAAGGCTAATAGGCTATTGGCAGCAAAACTTAAAAAGCAAGCAAAACGGAATAGGACAGACTCCCTGCGCGACCACTTGGGCAGACCCGTTTCCTCTGAGGAGGGCAAACTCTGCATTGTGGAAACCTTTAGAGAACAAGCAGCCTCCCACGCCAGGGATCCGCAAACCGCCCAAAAATGTACAACAGATGCACGAGTCACCCAAATCCCACAAGCCTTACGCGCCACATTAAAGGACCCTATAACGGCCCAAGAAGTCGAAGATACAATCAAACCCCTACCCATTAGCAAGGCCACGTGCCCTGATGGGTTTACCAATACGTTTTATAAAATCTTCAGAGCTGAACTTACACCCCCCACCTCACATAACTATTTAACTCCCAGTGGGAAGAGGGAACTGTCACACAGACGATGGTGGAGTCTGCCACCACCCCAATTTTAAAACCGGGAAAGAACCCAACAGAATGCGCATCTTATCGCCCTATAGCTCTTCTTAACTCAGATGTGAAGATATATAGCAAAATTATTGCTCATCTCCTAGGGGAGGTCCTGCCCCTCGTTCTAGACCGAGTCGTCACAAAGTCGCGTTGTACGTGGACGATGTGCTCTGCTTCCTTAGAGACGCCCGTAGCTCCCTACCCATCCTCATGAACTCATTGGCTCGGTTTGCTGTGGTCTCCGGGTTCCCAAATTCTGAAAAAAAATCAATGGGAAATGGGGCTGTCGGAATCACAGGCCACAATAGCACTGCAGAATACATACCCATTTCAATGGAATTCCACACATTACGTACCTAGGGGTGGGCCTAGCTCCAACCTACGAGGGCCTGCTAAAGGCCAACATTCCTAACCTCCTCAAGGAAGCCAGAGACTCTTTGCACAGATGGACATCGCAAGAGATATCATGGCTCGGTCGTATTAGCGCAGTCAAAATGTCTCTGCTCCTGAAGCTCCTATACACATTCCACGCTCTCCCAATAACAATCCCGGAACGAGATCTTCTTGAACTGCAAAAAGAAATTGGCAGGTTCTTATGGCAAGGGAAACAACCGAAACTCCCGCACAGACTTCTTACGAGGGGGGGGGGAAGCGTCTGGAGGCCTAGGACTCCCTTCCATCTCGAGATACTTCAGAGCGGCTCAGGTAGCAGTGATGCTGGGGTGGTCGAGTCTGAGTGAGGCTTTACCTAAGTGGTATGATATTGAACAAGCAGTGTCTTCCGTTTCTTGCCATTTCTCCCAAAAGAAGCACGTACCCACCAAATCTCCCTTCTCCCAACCACGAAAAATACACTTCGCTGCTGGGATAAAGCCTGTGCACAACAAGGTTTCTCAGCCGGTTTGTGCCCCCTCTCTCCCATCACCCAGAATCCGACCTTCATTCCAGGCCTCCAAACTAATGCCCATCAGCTCTGATCAGAATGGAAACCCCTAAGGTTACGAGACCTCTATGAGAACAACACACCTTTGACCTTTGAACAATGCAAGTCAAAATTTGGGCTCCCCGAAACAGAGAGGTTCAGATATTTGCAACTGCGTCATTGGGTCACACACTAGAGCGTACAACGAGCAGCTAACAGACCCCCTTAAAGGGATAGAACTGACAGCGTTGGAGGGCCAACAGACTCATAAAATAGCCACTTGTTATCGCCTCCTGGCGAACGCCCCGATGGAAGACTAAATTACCCTACATGTTAGCATGGGAAAGGGAATTGGGGATTACAATTCCCCAAGACTCTTGGCAGAAGATATGGAGTAGGGCCCATAAGACCTCACGATGCACAGCAGTCAGAGAGGGTGCTCTCAAACTATGCTACCGCTGGTACCCATCTCCACATAAACTCCATGCAATGTTCCCAGAGATTACAGACACGTGCTGGCATGGATGTGGCGAGAGAGGCGACCTGGGACACATGTGGTGGCATTGCCCAACAATACAATCATTTTGGTTGGAGATACGATCCAAAATCAAGGAGATCTGCGATACATTACTTCCAATGGACCCGCATATTCTACCGTTGGGTGACGTTCCTGGGGATGGTTCTTACCCACTGTCGGGCACCAGAGCCGAACTAGTCTCCCATCTAATTATGGCTGCTAGGCTCACGCAAGCCCGATTTTGGAAAGAGGTGGAGGGTCCACACATTGCATACTGGTTGGTGAAGATCTGCGAAATACTTGCAATGGAAAAACTGACAGTCACGATTGACAGGAAGCTCGCTAAGTTTATGCGCACGTGGGGGCCATTCTTAGACTATGTGGCAGAAAAAGAGCATATGTTCTTCCAACCAAGACTCGTAAAATACCTGCTGAACCCATGACAATGATTCTAGATTGCATGATGTGCATCTTCGATAAAAGTACCAAGGACATAATGATTTTTATTTTTTTCCTCTCTTCCTTTCCTCCTTTCCCTTTGTTGCTTCTGAACTATGTGTAAACCCAGCTCTAATTAATTTATCCTAAACTCTGTAATAGGAAGTTGCCAAAGAGTATAAGAGCAACAGTTGTATTGTTAATCAGATAAAATGAAGTTCCGGCACATGAATGTTAATCAGTTATGATGTTATATGATTGGTTTTTATCGAGATATATTTTATGTGGTCCGAAATTTCAATTAAAAAAAATAAACTTGGAAGCCACCAGGGGGCGACGAGATGTGCTGGCGCTTCTCGGTCTGTCCCTGCCTCGGGCCGCCTAAAATTGGGTTTTGGACCTCCCCAGCATGCAGATAGCGGCTATATGACCCCCTCCGCGAGTTGCCGCTACCCTTGAGCGCGAGTTGTGTGCTTTTTTGCACCCGAAGGTGCTGCCGCTCTCGTCAGAAGACCTCCCTTAGTGGCGAGCGGGGCCGGAAAAGGGGCTTCTCCCGCCGAAGTGTTCCACAACGTGCTCTTCAGTGGTCGTGGGGAAGGGGCGGCTGTCTCCTGCGCGGCCGTTGTAGTGGCGGTCAAGCTTCCCTCTTTGGATAGGTTTCTGCGCCCCAAGAGGAGAGGAGGATGCCATCGGAGGATCTCGTGTGGGATTGCGCTATTCTAAGGATTTAGCGCTGAGGAAGTGCGGATATGAGACCTGAGCTCCCCCCACTGTGTGACTAACTTTGCTATCGCGGGAGGTGATGTCCTCACCGGCGCGATCGTAGCAGTGCCTGGGGGCGCTGTTCGTCGGTGGATTGGGGGCTGAGATCCTCCGGGGTGCCGTGAAGCAGCGAGGAAGTGCACTCTGGGGAGCGTTGGCAGCCCGGCCCGCGAAGTCGTGTGTCCACGTTGGTCAGCTCCGGAGTACCTGGCACAGGAGGAGGTTGCCTGGAGAAAGCCTCCCGTTGGTGAGCATCGCCCGCCCCCTGGGGGCGTAAGTGGCCCTTGTGAGACCGTGGTCGGAGCAGCATGGAGAAACACAGGCCGACATCATGAGAGCTGTCAAAGCAATTATAAGTAAGCTCTTTGACCAGGGGTAATACTAGTGAGCCGACGATTGATAGAGCGCATAGAGCAGGAGGTCGTGCTGGAGCCCCCAGGTCAGTCCTCGTCAAGTTTCACTATTTCTCTGAGAAGGTCAAGATCTTGGATTTAGCCCGGAAGAAGGGCCACATTGCCTGGGAGAGTTCTAAAATAATGATCTACCAGGATCTTTCAGCATTTACTCTGGCGCCTTGTAGACTTTGTGGTCCCTTGACCAAATGGTTGCAGTCTAAGGGGGTGTGATACAGATGGGGTCATCCCTTTTCTCTCACTTTCGAAGTTGAAGGTTATAAGTACTCCCTCGTCACAGAAGCCGACATACAGAGGGTGACGAGCGAACTCTTGGGAGACTAGGATGGGGGTGCTGGAAACCTAGATGGACCTGGAAAGTTTGCTGACCAGGGGAAGTCCTCTCGATTTGTGGAGAGTCGTCGCGTCCAAGGTCATAGGAAATTTAGAAGGGTGACTCCACCTTCTCCGAGCCAGCCGGCCTCCTGACCTATCTGGGAGGGTTAAAACAAAAAGTGTCTAAACTTAAAGACACTCCCGTCCCCTGCACACCTTACAAGCTGAAATAAATCAGTCAAATTTCATAACATTTGCACTTTTATATATAGAAAGAATTGTCAATTTAAAACATAGGTAACAAAATATCTTCATAAAAGTACAGAAAAAAGCTATCAACTGACTTCCAATATGGCCAGCATGAAAAACAAATCAAACCAGACAAAGAAATAAGCTCCCAATTTTGAACTGCAGCTTCAAGCTCTACGCGTTTCGGGGACTATCCCCTTCTTCAGGAGCAAAAATATCTGCAAGTATAGATATATATACAATTAGAGGACATCTCACATATCATTAAAAGTTTGGACAAACTAAACACATTAAATAAAGAGAATACATTAAATAATTATGTACACATAAATCGAACCACAATTCTACATAGCATACACAAGTGGTTGTATATTCACAGTGGTACAACTGGTATGGCTCCAAATGTAAATCTCAAAATGCATTAAAACCTAAAACACTTATTCGTATGTACCTCACAGTGGGAATGTTGTCAAAGAAAATAGAGTCTCTGTCTGTGCATCTGTCTGTGCACGAAGTACACAGAACCAGGATCCCTGCGAATACTCCTGCCGTCCTCAACAAGTGAAATGTGATTGCCGAACTCTGGAATACCAAAGTATATCTATCAGCTCCAATTACACGTAATTAAATCACCAAACCTTAATGACTAAACAACTAGTTCAAAAAACACCTATTACTCATTGGCAACTAATCTGTGCAGCTCAACGATCACCAAAATCCACAACCTTGTGCCACCACCTCATCTTTGTGCCAACACATCAACTTAACACAGAAAGTTAAAAAGCCCAAATCCTCAAAGAAAACCCAAAATTTAAATTGTGCAACTCTTCCAACATATATTATTTACCTAAGGCAAATCAATAGCCAATCCAATCCAAATTCAGGACTTCCAGTACTCCGCATCCAATCTAAAGCATCCTGCTGATTATAGATATGTATAATGCAACTAAAAAACAAACACAAAATATACCATTTACAAACTAACACCACCTTTCCAATACAAACATAAATAAATATAAACACATCCGCACAGCTTAAACTTACTTCCAGAAGCGCACCTCTTCACCTCAGATTCAACGGCTCCTCTCCAATTTACACGTAACAGATCCCAACCCACAACACACTTCCTGGCTCATTTTATACTGTTTCCTGGTAGTCACATGATAAAGTCACGTGACCCGCCGGCACTGAATACTAAAAGAATGCACAAAACTCCCTGCAACCTGCCAAATACACAGCTAATGCTAACTAAGCACACAGGTACTGAGTGAGTAAATCAAACAAAATAAAAAAGACACCAAAGATAAATGTGTGTGTAGTTAAAAAGGAGATAGACATAGAAGAAAGACTGCATTTTTGAAAAAATAAAAAAAAAAAAAATAAGTGCCTTAAAACTATTGCTGTCCATAAACCATACTTAACTACGCGGCAAATTCAGAAATAACCAAGTAAACTAGTTATGTACTAAAGATAAATGTGTATGTATTTAAAAAGAAGATAGACATAGAAGAAAGACTACATTTTTGAAAAAATTGAAAAAATAATGAATAAGTGCCTTAAAACAATTGCTGTCCATCAACCATACCTAACTACGCAGCAAGTTCAGAAATAACCAAGTAAACTAGTTATGTACTAATTACCCAAACCCAATAACTACTATTCCATACACCTCTAATGGAACAACCAGTATGTAACACCCGGAAAACACAAATCCCTCCATGTGACCTCAAACTCATATCAATTTATGCATTATGAACTACGCGGCAAATTCAGAAATAACCAAGTAACCTAGTTATGTACTAATTACCCAAATCCAATAACTACTCTTCCATACACCTCTAATGGAACAACCAGTATGTAACACCCGGAAAACACAAATCACTCCATGTGACCTCAAACACATTTGAATTTATGCATTATGAACGACTTAAACCATTCACCAACCATACCTCGACACCTACACAAAACAATTCAAAGAGAACTCTTCATTGAGCCCTCTTGGAGATAAAGTCCCCAAGAGGTCAATCCAAAACATCTCTCAATGAGCTAATATTCTCAAAAAGTCACCTCCTCTGGGTGGTTTCTTCACTACTTCCAAAACATTAAACCTCAATTGTGCAATAGTATGTCTAGACATATTAAAATGCCTAGCAACTGAAGATTTCTCATTTTTACACCGTATTTGAGATTTATGTTCAGTCCATCTTTCACGTGCGGATCTGGCTGTCTGTCCAATATACATTAATCCACACGGGCACTTAATGCTGTAAATCACCCCTGTGGATTTACATGTGGCAAAATCTCTAAGAGTGATTTTTTTGCCCGTCTGCAGGTGAAGAATGTATTCTCCTTTAGCCACATTGTTACAATGACTACACGACAAACAAGGAAATGTTCCCTTTTTTTTAGTCACCAATGTCATCTGAATTTCCTTCGGGCCTCTTTCGGCTCTCACAACCCTATCTCTCAGGTTCCTACCTCTTCTATACACCAACATTGGTGGAGATGGAAACAATCCCAGAAGTATAGGATCATGATGGAGAATCGACCAGTGTTTATGTATGATTCTTTTAACATGCCAACTTTGTCGAGAGAATTTGGAAATATGCAAAATTGCATCAGACTCCTTCTTCACCTTAGGTGTAAGCAATTGCTCCCTTGTAATCGGGAGCGCTCTGTTCTGGGCCTCATTCAAAAGTTGTACTGGATACCCTCTTTCAGAGAATTTTTTAGAGAGCGACTCACATTCAACTTTAAATTCATCAGTATCCATAACAATTCTCTTAATTCGCAATATCTGACTATATGGCAGACTAGCAATCATTGGCTTTGGATGAAAACTCGCAAAATGCAATAAATTATTAACATCAGTTGGTTTATGAAAGAGTGATGTTTTGACCTGATTATTAACAATTTCTAACTGAACGTCCAAAAAGTGTAACTTGGGGTCACCAATTTCCAAAGTAAATTTTATCCGTGAATGAACAGTATTTAAATACTCAAGAAACACTTTGAGTTCACCTTTGGAGCCACACCACACACCAAAAATGTCATCGATGTACCTTTTCCAAACAATTATCTTACTGGACCATTCAACATTGTCTAGTACAAATTGTTTTTCAAACCAGTACATGTAGATATTAGCATATGCAGGGGCCATCACTGACCCCATTGATGTTCCAAAAATTTGTGCAAAATATGAGTCTTGGTACCTAAAGTAACTGTTGTGTAAAATAATCGTAATCAACTCAATCACCAACTGTGGATCACATTCTACATTCACAGACTGTAATAGTAACCACTCTACTGCCTCAATTCCCTCCTGGTGGGGAATCGAGGTGTACAGGCTACATACATCCATAGAAAACAAAATACATTCTGAGGATAGACAAACAATTTCATTTATGTTCAATAAAAAATCAGTTGTATCCCTTAAGTAGGTAGGTATCAACTTCACCAAGGGTTGTAAGATCTTATCAACATATTTAGACAGTGGATCTAAAATACTGTCTGTTCCTGCTACTATGGGTCTCAAGGGAGGATGCGTTGTGTTTTTGTGTATCTTTGGAAGACCATATAGTACTGGTATGATTGGATGTTTATTGAGGAGAAAAGACCTTGTTTTAATCGAGATCCACTCATTATCCAAAGCTCTGTTCACACAGGCTTCAATCACTGATTTAATCTGTATAGTAGGATCACGATCCAATCGCAGATACGTGGAATTGTCATTAAGCATCATTTGACATTGGGTGTGATAGAAAGCAGAGTCCATGACTACTACTGCCCCACCCTTATCTGCTGGTTTTATCGTTAGATCTAAATCTTTAGCCAAGGCCTCAATATCTTTAAGTTGAGACTCTTTAAGATTAACTGGAGTTTTTGAATTGAATTTAATTTTCTTCAAATCATTTTCCACCTTGAATTTAAACATATTGATCACTGGATTTTCTATAGGAGGGTCAAACGTACTCTTAGGTTTAATTTCCAAAACATCCTCCATTTCATCAACTGTTCTGTCAAAAGTTTGCATAGAGAAAAACAATTTCAGTTTGATTTTCCGCAACAACAGATGTAAATTAATTTTTTCTTCAAACAGACTAGAATTACTTGCTGGAACAAATGACAGTCCCTTATTCAAAATATCCAACTGATTAACGGTGAGAGTTTTACTTGAAATATTCACTACTATGGATTCTCTCACTTGGTTTTCTTTTTGGACCTTGTTCCCACGTCGGGTCTTTTTTCTAAAAAAGGAACCCTCTGCGGAGAACGTGGCAATATCGGTACAGTTAAAGCAGGTTCGCCTGAATCTGCACTGTCAGCCAGAATACGAGTTGGCAAGCTTCTACCTGGTATGGGGTCACCAATACTCCCCTCACTAGTGTTATCCGAGCCTGATGATTTAGATGGTGGTTTAGGAAACCTACTCCTATTTCTTTGAGCATAAAATTCCTGCCACGAGTATACAATATCGTTGTAATAGTCAAAAGTGTCTCTCCTAAATTTACGCAATTTACGCTGTTCAATATCTTGTTTGTATGAAGCGAGCTTCAGATTGATATCCTCCAAAATGCACTTAAGGTCTTGTTCAGTCTTCAACTTTAAAAGTTGATTAGTCAGATCAGTAATTTCTTTCTGAATAGAATCTAAGGAATTAGCGAGTTCCTGTATGGTCAAGAGGATGAGGTCCAATGAACATTTATTCAATATCTGGTCCCATTTAATAATGAACTCCTTGTTCTCCTTACATAAAGTTGGCCTCAGATATACTCTGAGGCCTCTAGGAATTCGTTGAGATTTATGATATTCAACCAAAGTTGAAGCATGAAGCTTCTGAGAAATCTCACGTCTAATGACGCGTTCTAATCTAGAAATCAAACGATCCGGACTGTCCTGTGTGTCTGTAAGTTTTTCAGTTTGACCAATTAGAGCCAAGATCTGCTTGGCTTCCTCGTTAGTAAATGCCAAAGTAGTGGCATTTTTATCAGTAATCTCATTGATTTTCGAAAATGACATAATATAGTGGGTGCTACCAATGATCAGTGTCACACATAAAGGGCAACTACCAAATTACAAAAAGAAGTATCTATCAGAGCACACCTAATTACTCAAAAACTAAATAACTATTTAGAGAGATTTTATTACAATTCTGGGTGCTGGGGAGGAATACACGCCCTGACACTGGAGCATGTGTTAAACATAAAACAAAAAGTGTCTAAACTAAAGACACTCCCGTCCCCTGCACACCTTACAAGCTGAAATAAATCAGTCAAATTTCATAACATTTGCACTTTTATATATAGAAAGAATTGTTGTCTCTTATACGGTGCTCAGAGGTCTCCCCGGGTTCCATTGTTCAATAGAGGGGAGGTCCTGGGGGTTCTTGGGGCTTGCTGGGGTTGGCTACGTCTTGAAGAGGGTAACTTAAGCTAATGTGGAAATTGTGTCCGTGAATGGGGGTCAAGAAGTGAGTGTATGAGTTTGAACACAGTGTGCGGGGGGTGAGGCGGTTCAGAAGGATGTGGTATTTAATTTTTTACATCTTGGGTGGCCCAGGCAGAGGCGGCCAATGGTGGCCTGGTGTGGCAGCGTTTGGATGTTGCGGTCTAGCAAGGCGCTCAGTGAAGTGGGGGGTGGGGAGGAACGGGGGGGGATGTTTTTTGTGGGTCATGGAGATCAGTTGGGTTCCATGTGGTTTTGGGTGTAATTGGTCATTGTAGTTGCTTATGTTTGGGGGAATTACTGGAGAGTTTTTTGTCAAGATTTTTTTCGGCCAGTTTACTCTTTCAGGGACCAATGCTTAGACTTTATTTTTTAAATGGGTGAATGTGATTTCCCTTTGGCGCTGGGCTGAACGTGCGAGGCCTCAACTCTCCATATAAAAGGTCTCTGGTGGCAAAGGAGCTCAATAGGCTGAAACTCGACATTTTGTTTCTTCAAGAGACTCATTGGGTGAGGGGAGCAGAACCTGTTTTGAAGGGAAGGCCCATACATAAGGTTTTATATGCGTCATCCAAGGTCAAGAAGAGAGTGGTGGAAATAGTGATCTCCCAGATGGCCCATTGGTCTCTTCGGGCCCAGGTCAGCGATCCTGAGGGCCGTTTTGTTATGGTCAAGGGCGATTGTAGAGGAACCAAGGTGACCTTGATCTCCGTTTATGCGCCGAACGAAGCCCAGGATCGCTTCTGGTCCGAGATGAAGCTCAAAATGATTACCTTTACTGAAGGGGCGTTAATGATGGGGAGCGACTTGGTCCTTGATCACTTGAGTGATAGGTTGCCCAGTTGCCCGGTTATAAATTCCCGGCTGCAAAGGCGCCTTGCGCTCATCCTTCCAGAGCACCAATGATGATTTAGGGCTTTTGGACTCGCACTCGGCCCGGGAGGGTCCTGAACCCCTTTTTACTTTTTTCTCAAAACTCCATCTGTCATTTTCCAGAATTGATTATATCCTTGTCGATAGGGGGCTTTACGACAAAAGTTCGGAGGTTCGAGTGAAGGGGACTCCGTGGTCTGACCACGACTTGGTATGGGTCCAGTTGAGGATTCCCCTTGTATTCACAGGGCCGAGGCAGTGGACCTGCAATGACCTCCTGCTGAAGGATAAGGAGCTGGCTCAGACTGTCCTGACTGCTATTGGGGAGTTTGAGTTTAATGATAATGGGAAGGTGAGCCTGGAGGGGGTCTGGGAAGCCTTCAAGGCAACCATCAGGGGTGTCCTTATCGGGTTGGGGGCGGCGAAGAAGCGAGAGAGGGGGAGAGAGGAAAAGCTTCTTAGGGAAAAGATTGGGGCTATCCAGCCGAGGGGTAAATTGAGAACTCAGATCTTCCCGGGGAAGTTGGCTGAGCTCCAACAGCTTAAGGTGAAGTTAGCGGCTCTCCTGGTGGGGCAGACCGAAAGGAAGCTGTCCTTCCTTAAGCAAAAATATATGGAGAAGGGTGAAAAAGCGGACAAAATCCTAGCATGGAGATTGTGTGGGCTTAGGGAGAGTAGGCGAGTGGAGGCCCTTACCCTTCCGGATGGTAAGCTCTGCCGAGAGGACCCGGGGATAGCTGACGAATTTCGGCGGTATTATGAAAGCCTATATACATCTGACTATAAAGGAGATGGGACCGACAGATGAATTTTTGGAGGCCTTGCCGGTTCCTTCCCTTCTCTTTGAGAAAGCCTCCCTCCTGGAAAACCCCATTTCACCCCAGGAGGTGTTAAACACTATAGGCGCTATGAAATTGGTTACAGCCCCGGGGGATGATGGGTTCACTGTTTTTTTCTATAAAAAAATTTCACGGTGCCCTGCCCACTTTCCTAGCCAAATTGTTTAATGGTGCCCTTGACTCGGGTCAACTCCTCCCGTCTATGCTTTCGGCCCGTATTGTAGTAATCCCTAAGGAAGGGAAGGACCCGAGAAGTTGTCAGTCGTACTGTCCCATCTCTTTGCTCAATATGGACGAAGATTTTAGCCAAGCACTTGGCGACCAGGTTAGCGTTTCACCTTCCTGCCCTTATTCATGGTGACCAGGTGGGTTTTGTCCCGGGGAGGCAAGGAAGCGACAACATCAGGAAGTCGCTCGGGTTGATGCACGAGGTGGCTCTGACCGGGGAGGAGGCTTATTTGCTATCTTTGGACTCGGAAAAAGCCTTTGACCGTGTTGAGTGGGCCTACCTGAGCAAGGTTTTGGTGAAAATGGGTCTGGGTCCTAGATTCTGTAGATGGATAGCAACTTTGTATATGGCCCCTCGTCCAGGGTGGCTGTCAATGGTGTTTCCTCGTCTCTTTGCCCGATCTCTCCTTTGCTTCATGCCTTAGCGATCGAGCCTCTAGCTATAGCGGTCAGAGAACATGGGGGTATATCGGGGGTTAGGTGTGGTGAGCTGGTCTGTAAACTTTCGCTTTTTGCTGACGACCTACTGGTGTATGTGACTAACCTTAGACATTCGCTCCAGAGTCTCTTCAATCTGATGAGCACTTTTGGTTCCTTCTCCGGGCTGAAAATGAATCGTACAAAATCGTGTTTGATGCCTATGGGCAGCTCTGAACTAGAGGTGGGGGATAGGACTACTTGGGAGGCTATCAGGGTAGAGCGGGAGGCGACGCTTTATTTATGGGTCTGGATCCCGAGAGACCTGACAAAGCTTTTTGAGGTCAATTTCCCTCCGGTTCTGGTGAGGATTTTCACGGCTCTCCGGCGCTGGTCTTCCTTGACGCTTTCTTGGTTTGGCCGTATGGTGTTGATTAAGATGAATGTTCTTCCTCATCTGCTTTACTTGTTTTCCTCCCTCCCGGTCATTATCCTAGGAACTTTAAGGCTCTCCAGTCGGAGGTGGTTCGCTTTATCTGGAGAGGAAAGATCATACTTTAACTCTCCCTCGTTCGCACGGGGGCTTTGGCCTGCCTGATTTTCGTCGCTACCATAAGGCGGCTCAGTTAAGGGTGTTCCTAGAGCATTTGAGGGATGAGATGAGAACTTACTGGTCATACATTGAGGAGGTCCATGCCCATCCCAGAAAAGTGAGAGACTTTCTCTGGGCAGTGGGAACCCCCCCCCTTCCTAGGGCAGTAAAAGTGCATCCCACCTTGTCTGTGTTGTGGCCGCTGTGGAAGGACAAGGGGAATGCATCCCTTTCTTCTTGGCCCTCCCCCCCTGTCCTTGGTGTGGGCGCCCCCATTCGATTTGGGTAAAAGAAACCTTTGGGGTACTCGGGGATGGTCGGACGGAGGTTTGGAACGTGCAGCCCAGTTATTCAGGCAGGGGGTATTCATAGACTATGATAGCCTTGTGGAATCCCTGGGCTTTTCTTCAATTTCTATTTTTGACTATCTGTGAGTTAAGGGTATTATGACTGATCCCCAGTGGGTTGAAGACCTAACCCGCCCCCCCCACTCCGTTGGAGAGGGTGATAGTTGATTCCAAAAGTAGGAAAGGCTCCCTCTCTAAGATCTACAAAGTGCTGATCATGGCAGAGGTAGAGCCTAGGCAGTCCTTTATGAAACATTGGGAGGGCTCGGTGAAGGAGGAAATGGGTGCGGCTACTTGGTCGGCCATTTTTAAAAGGTCCTTTTTTCGGGATCCCTGTACACGGCGGCCGCGGAGCATAACTTCAAGATGCTACATGCGTGGCACCTTTCACCTGAGAGAATAGCTAAAATGTACTCTGGGTCCTCCCCGCTTTGCCCGAGAGGTTGTGGTCAACAAGGGTCCTGGTTCCACCTTTAGTGGGGATGTCCTTCTGCCCAGTTCTTTTGGTCTGAGCTCCTGAGCTGGATTAAGGAGATTACGGGGGCCGACCTACCCTTGCAGCCCCTTGTGCTTCTCTTTGGTGTGCTGGCCTCGGATGAGGGTAATGAACCTTTGCCACGGGTAGTTCAGGCCATGCGGCGAGCGGGGAGGTTGGCCTTGGCTCAGAAGTGGAAATGCTCTGTGATGCATACTAAAGCTGACTGGTTAGCTAAACTCTGGGTGATCTTTACGTATGAGAAACTCTCGGCGATCACTCACGACACCATGAACTCATTTTTGCAAGACTGGATGGTGGTTCTGCTCCTTGAAGATTGTGAATCAATGAGACTTTAAATGATAACTTTCATCTGCCTGTAAAAGTTGTGAGGCCACCTGGGTTGCCACTGGCTATCCTTTCCATGAATTGAGCCCGTTGTGCCAATTTTTATTGCATATTTGGTCCCGACTGCGAGTCACCTTTCTCTCCCGAGTTCCTCTGGGTTTGGTTTGGGTTGAGAGGGGGATGGGTGGGTGAGGTGGAAGAGGGTTCCTTGACTTTTTTTCTTTTCAATGTTCCCCTATGGGGGCTTGTTATCTGAAAACTATAAATGCCTAATAAAGGTTCATGTTAAAAATAAAAATAGACTTGAAAGAAAAAAAAAAAAAAAAAAAATTGCTTCGGTGATCCGCATCTGTATTGATTGCGCCTGACAAAAGTACCAATTGTACCCAGATGTCATGATCAATGGCCAATTCCCATATCTGGACAGTAAGGATGCCAAGTTGCATTGATTTTGAACAACCGTTCGTGGATTTAAAACATCGACACTGAATTGTCACCGTAGTGATTAGAGTGCTCGTAGTCCATAGCCCCCCCAACATGTGGATGGTACCGTAAACCTTGGAAGCAAAAAATAAATAAATAAATACATTTTTAAAAAAAGAGAAATTTAAAAAATAATGTATCTTAGTAAGGTGGCGCGTTCACAGGAGCGCCCCGCCGACGCCTCATCTCAGTCCCCTTTAAACACATACGACACTTAGATATCTGGCTACACTTATACATATTAGCCCTTGGCATACTAGCAGGGGAAAGTGGGGGGGGGCGTATAGGGGAAAGGGGACTACGAGTACTCCAGTCACTATGATGACTAACAAGCAAGTGGGGGGGGTGAGGGTGTAGACGAGCAAGGGGAGGGGGAGAGAGGGGCGGTGCTGGGGGAAATGTGGACTATTTTAATCTTGAAACCAATAAAAATATGTTTAATTATAACCACGGAGCCATCGGTTTCTTTGCCTTCAGGGATGTGATCAGCCGCCATGGTTACAGAGTCCCACAGGGTATAAGAGAATCTTGAGAGAGTACAAGTGACAGTAGATTTCAAGGCCATGCTGCCTGATGTGAAAACCTTATGTGCCCAGGCAGCTACCTTTTTGTCATCTCCATCTTGGGGGATAGAAGGGTAGGCCGATTGCCTGGTTGATGTGGCAGCTTGAACGACCAAGCTCTCAGGTGTGGGTGCTTGGTCAGGTATTCTGGATCGCGGCTTGAAGGCCTGTACTTCCTCGAGAAGTTTCTGTTAACTGTAGGTCCAGATTCTGGGGCATCCCAATTTGCAGTAACCTTCCTCTGAAGGGTTTTGTGGAAGGGCAAGATTGGGTCCTTCGGAGGTCCTTGGTCTAGGATGTCAGTCATATCATCATGATCGTATGTAGGGGAAGCTCTGCTCCAACCCATATATTCTGGAACTCCATTCATGAGATTTCTATAGGTGGAATCCACATGTTCAGAAGGGTCAGGCCTGCCAAATTCCTGTTCTGGTGAGGTGTCAAGACCACTAGCCGACTGGAGAGAATCAAAGGTCTCATTTTGAACTCTTGATTAATGAGCTCTTCAGGCACATTCTGAGTGCCAATTTGTAACACAAAAGAACGGAATCTTCTTCAGAGGGCTGTACCTCCTCATACATTGAGGACATGGACTTACATAGTCTTTTTTTGGACCAGGTTTGTAAACCTTCATTAATCCTGAATGAGCAAAGGCTTCGACAAAGTCGAAGTTGCTGTCGACGGTGTCAAAGACGACTTCGAAAAAGGCGCCAGTTTACCCGGTATTGCCGGAGATGTTTGGCTCTGATGAAGTCGACAAAGTCGTCGAGTTCTTCGACGATCAGTGTTTCTTCGATGGTATCAAAGTAGTACTCGGTTCACAAGTTGATACTCTCAACAACTTCTCGTCGGTTCGAGCACTTTCGACGTATTGCCGGCTTCATGCTGGGCTTCGAAGTAGTAGCCTTCAACTTCCGAGTCGTCCGAAAGGGTGACTCAGGGCTCTTGTGCGATTCTTTCGAGCGGGTCGAGGCCACATTCTAGAAAATCATTAAGATCTAAAAGCATCCCATTTTTTTGTGGAATCTGATTGTGGGACATGTGATTAGAGGAATCAGATAATGGACAGGGAGACCTATGGCATCTCTGCCTTCTTTGAAGAAGACGAAGACTGCCTCGATCGACTCCTCGATTGGGACTAAGTCGAATTCTTACGCCGGTAGGAGTCTCGAGACCCGCCAGCCTTTTTTCTTTCTTCGAAGAAGACTTCAAAGCCACCCTCCCTACCGCCAGTTTACCTCTGCGTTCTCCGAGAGCTTTCTCCGTCATGGCCTGACGGGACACACAGTCATCGTTAGGGTGCCCGGAACGCAGACACCACAGGCAGACTCAGTGAGGATCCGAAATGGACATCTTCGACCCGCAGTCATAGCATTTTTTTAAACCAGACTTAGGGGTTGAAGGAGTCGAGGATGAAGACATTTTCTATGAAGAAAACTGAAGCGCGTCGTTAAACACTCGAAGCAAAAGTGACCTGCAGCCAACGGGCGCTGCATGCGCCATTTATAAGGACGATGATGTTGATGCTCGACGGAGACCCTCGAGGGACAGCGACACAACATTGCATACAGCGCCCGCTGCCAAGAATAATAATTATTTTTTTTTCTCCCCCTCGAAGCAGCAAAGCTGGCAAACTACAATATCACAAGGTGACAAATACGAGGGAGGACACAATCCAATCCAATGGCCTATACTGAAAAATATAGATCTTGCCAACAGTGCAGTTTATATTTAGAAAAGAGATCAGAAAACACTGAAACTGCTACCCTACAGTCAACCCAATTTGACCAACCACAGAGAAAGGTTTCTGCGGGAGCACCCAAATCACAAGGGGCAAGCATAAGGGGGACTAGTAAGCCCCAGAGAAATGTTGCCCCAATCGGACCCCCATCAAAAACCCCACAGGGCTCCCAATGCCATTACTGACAAGGATTTGACCACTGGAAGGCAGAGTGCCTGAACAGGTTTGCAAACACATGCCACAGGTCGAACTGAATGAATATGGGTGAACTAGCCAGACCCAAAGTATATCTTAGTACCCTAAGCAACCAGCACCCTGATAAGACTATGCAAAAGAAGCCCCACCACCAGACAAGTCAATTGAACCCACAGGAAAATCTTTATCACACAGAACACTCAAGACTTTTCATACAGACACAAGACAGCCCACGTACAATGCATTATAGCGGCCATCTTTGAAATTAGATTCCCCTCCCCCCCCCCAACCCTCTGGGAAAGCAATCCGACCACAACCCCACTCTCTACCGCGCGGTCAGGATTTCTTAAAAATTGGGGAGTGGGTTTAACCCTGACCCCCAAGTCCCTCCCTTACCCATTCAAAGCATTCCTCACCAACCTCACACTCACACTCACACTCACACACACACACACACACAAACACGCTCACATTTACCGACTGCCCGGCCCTCCCTTCCCCACCACAAACACTGCCCCTCCTCCCACGTACAGAATCAGACCAACAGACACACAAATATACTTATATGGGCGTCCACAACTTCCCTCTTCCGGCTCCACCGTGCCAGTCAGCCCCTGCGCGCACTCGTGTGCGCCGAGGGGCATGACAGTTCGATTTAGAAAGACCGCTCTGAGCGGTCTTAGAGCCTGCTTTTGAAAATCAACTTTTTTTAAAAAATGTCATTGAAATTAATATGAAAAATTCACTCCACGCAAGAAGGCTCTTGCGCCCTACCTTTATGGGTAAGAGCAACAATAAGATCAACAAGGTACCACCATCAATAGGGGTGCCAGATCAAGTAGTAACTGCACAGATGTTGAAGGAGCCACTGTTCACTCGGCCCCCATAGTTTCACATTTGCATTCGGTATTCACAAAGAAATGTGATGACCTCTGTCGGGAAATCAACAAAAGCAAAACCAAAACCCTAGTTTTCAGACAGAGCAACCAGACGTGTGAAGACACAGAGATAGAGCTAGACGGGGTAATGCTGGAGCAGGTCAATACTTATGTTTAGCTCAGAACGGCCCATGGTATGACAAAGTTTCCAAAGCCAGCAAGACATTGACCAAATATTGCAGGGGCATCAAGAAATTCTATTAATTGCACGGAAAGGACGCTCTGATCCTAGTCTTCGAACTATACAGATTAAAGGCCATACCCGCAGCAGTGTATGGTGCAGAGATTTGGGTTTTTGCTAAGTCAATAGCCCTTGAAGTGGCAGTAAACAGATTTCTAAAATCAATTATGGTGCATAGTGCTCCGAACGCCATAATGCACTTGTAATGCAATGTATGCCCTATTGAGTATTTAGCTGCCAACCCTTCGCACCATTGGGATCAATCTGGATAACACCCGGGCTACATATGTTTAAAGAACTGAAGATATTTTTTTTGTTGTTGGAAGATAGCCGCTCAACCCCATGGCTGAAACACATCAAATGCTGGTGCAGAACTTTTGGTCTTGACCGGTATTGGATTAGCCCTCAAGAATGAATCTTGCTAATAAGGAAGTGGTGAAAATGGCCTGCAGAACTAACCACAAAAGAGCTATGGAGGCAGCTTGCGCAAAGCTCTCCTGTGGCCAGCAGAACCTGCAGGTCTAGGAGGCCTTTGGTTTCAAACGTTACATAGATGTTATCACACCCAGTCTAGCCTGTTTATTATTATACAATTTAAGTGCAGGGACCCTGCGAGTGGCTCACTTTACGTGAAATTGGAGTAATCAAATCCTTGCAGAATGTCTGGCCTGTGGGGGCCCCAAACGAGACTCCTTCGTTTCATGTTGTTTTGCCCTAGCTATAGCGACCTCAGAGGCAAGTATCTTATGCCAATCCTTGGATTAAAAGGCGTTTTGGGGGGAGAATGAGGCATTGGAACACTGCAAGAGGAATGCAGATCTTGACACCTCGCACTTTATAGCCAAATATATTTACAGGGCATTTTTACAAATCAATGGGTTGCGTAGTGAGAAGGCTTCCAGTCAATAAGCTCCTCACAACTAGGCTATTTTATGAACTTTTGTGCTTTTAGCTTGTGAAGATATTTATCGGATATTTTTATCAATTGTAACTTATTTGGGCTTTAAATGTGTTGGACTTGTGTTGACTTAAGCAATGTTTATCCTAACTGTACATTACTAAGAGAATTTTAGGGATAAACTTTTTTAAATGAATGTTGAACTCTGTATATTTGATCACTGGTACTTTTATGGTTCAAAAGCCCCAACCTAGTCCGTTCTGCTGAGACTGCCAGATTATACACCCTGTGAATCCAGCCAGAGTTAGGCCAGCCTTTCACAGAAAGTGTCCTTCCAACACAAAAATCAGCCTTTGCACCCATTCCATAGGTTAGATCCCCATTTGACCGTGCTACTGTACGACTTCATAGGATACATAAACATTTTGCTTTTTCCTTTTGGCTTCCTTGGACGTATGAAATCATTTTTGTAGGGAGGGAACTTCAGCAGAAGTTCCCCTACCACTGAAACACGTTTACCTATAACATTATAGGGTAGCTGAGCATTCCAGTTTTATTAAAGTGGGGGTGGTGTGCAGGGGTCTACCCCCACATTTAAAATAGAAAAACAATCATTTTACATTCAATGTTTTTGAGCTTGCAGTAAAAACCTGTATATTTTAACGTAGATCTGTTTGCTATACTGGATGGGTTCTTTGTCATTTGCTCTTACCTCTTCTTCTATCTGTCCTTGCTGGGCTACTTCTGGTCCTCCTCACTGGCTGGACTGGATGTCCCATGCTAGGACTGTTTCAGGACCGTTTTTCTGTCCTCTTCCCAGGTTAACCTTGTGGAACTAGCACTTCGATGTAGGAACCCCTGGGCTAGGTGGCTGCCTTTTATGCAGCTGTGGGGTAAAAGAAGTAATGGACTTCATCCTATAACCTCAGTTCTTTCAAATCCCTACAGTGAACTCAAACCAACCCTAAAACTCTTAAGTGACTAAGGCACTTAACTGACCATGGATTCTTTTTCCTCTGGTCCGCTGGAATTTTAGCATGTACCCAAGATTTACTACAGATTTTATTGAACCACTGCACTCCTGCTATAGAATTATAATGGGTTATCGCTTGTAGCCGTTATAGCAATTGGTTCCTAGCGGTGTAATGGCACTAGTCTTGGCCTACTCTGAATTTTAGTGGCACTCTGGGTATTGTTAGCAAAGAGTTAACAAGCCTCATTGTTCCCCTCCCTGTAGGTACCGTATCTAGTATGTCTACCTGTGCATTGGCAATTTTACTGTGTGCTACAGGTTGCAATGATTACAGTAACTAGTGATGGTTGGGTATTTGGGCCCCAACTATGGATGTGTAATTGCAGGTTAACAGTGGTTTAGGGTTCCTTTCTCTTCCCACCCCTCAAGTACTAGGTTTATCACCAGGTAATAGTCATACCTGTAAACCTAAGCATGTGATGGGTCTGCCTCGAGCCCTTTACTCCTTCTATATTCACTGAGTTTATCCAGTGTGTTCGGTTTAACCCAAGGTACTTTTCTAGTCACTCTCCATGCAATTTTATAATAAAGGGTTTGCATTTCAGTATACCAATGCGACATATTCCCTGGGGTAGCTATTGTGACTTATTGTACCTCACTACCGGCCTGTACATCCCTAGAGTGAAGCACAGCTGCTCTGCCATTGGTACCCAGAGAGTTTGGTTTAGGTTTTGTTCGTAAACCCAGTCTCGTCTTTAGGTTAGATGGATTTACATGCCACAAAAGAGGGATGTGAAGAAAGCTACCTAATACAACAAAAATAGAGTGGCGCAGTTGGCAGAAGTCTGTGCGTCCCCACCACCAGTCCAAGGGCAAGGAAACGGGCACCACTTCGAATTTTTGTAGGCAAGTGTGGGACAGCATTTTACAAGTTGGCAGAGTGCTTCTTCCGTCTTGTAGGAGTGGTCGTCTTTACACTAACAGCACTGCACCACCACTCTGAGGGTTGCAATTAGGCTCACCTGCATGTTACAGATGGTGTGGGTCTACCTCCGAGGCCATCACGCCAGTCCTCATGTTGTGGCTTAGAGCACACCCCAAGTTAGCATCCAGGAGGTTAACTTCAGATCGGTTTATAGTTTTGCTGGTAGGGCACATTAATAAGGTCAGGCGGAGTATGCATCCCCACACATTGGACCTACGATCACCCACTAACAGCTGGGGACAATGCAAGTCTGTAGGAACCTGGTAAGTCTTTATTTAAAAAAAAGTTATGAAGAATGAAGGGAGTAGTTGCTTACCTGTATCTCCATTTCTCCAGCGTTGGTATCTTTCATGGATTCACATGCTTTGAATAGTCCCCGTCGTTAGGCTGGGAACCTCTGTCTTTTTTAAAATAGCGTTTTCCCTTGGAAAACTGCGACATTTCAGTGTCCTATCAACGTCTTTTTGGGGCGCTTACGTACCACCCAATAGGATGTAGGTTTTAAATAGACCCGCCCATGCGGCATCTCCTCAGATTTTAACCTCCAAAGTAGAGGCACCAACTATGTTTGCATGCAGGTGAGGCCGGCAGGAGCATGTGAATCCATGAAAGATACCAACGCTGGAGAAATGGAGTTACAGCTAAGAAACTACTCCCTTCTCCAGCATTGGATCTTTCATGGATTCACATGCTTTGAACAGATTACATTGCATTACACTCCACCATGCATGATGACTACTTCTAACCAATACATCAGGAACGCAACACAAGACCAGCAAAGAAGACGTTAACAGTGATAACATTGAAACGGATACCCCAAGGCTGTGGGGGCTTACCTTACTGAAACAGGCATTGCAGGACTGCATGCCCCATCTGTACATCTGCACCATGCTGCTGCTCCAGGCAATAATGCCGAGTAAATGTATGGAGCGCTGACCAGGATGCCGCCTGGCAGATGTCCACCAGCGGAATCCCCGACCATAATGCCGCTGATGACGCGGCAGATCTCGTCGAGTGCGCCTTCGGGCGCCTCTCCGAAGGCGTTCTCGCCTTAGAGTGACAGAAGGAAATAGTCGATGAGACCCAGCGAGATAGTCTTGTTTGGAGATTGCTCTTCCCTTAACTGAGGGTCCATAAACTTCTGAATTCCTGAGTACGACTCAGATAGAATTTCAATGCTCTTTTTACATCCAGCGTATGCAGCGCCTTTTCTGCCGATGAGGAAGTAGAAGCAAAGAATGATGGCAGCACAATAGAAGAGCGTTTATGAAAAGTATTTGGCACCTTTGGAATAAAGTGCAGGTTAGTAGCTAACACCACCTTGTCTTTGAAGAAACGTAAATACGGAGGATCAATCACTAGGGCTTGCAACTCCAATATTCTTCTTACCGAAGTAATGGCCACTAAAACGCCACTTTCCACGACAAACTGCAGAGGCGTCGACGACATAGGTTCAAACAGGGCTTTCATCAGACCCGACAGCACCAGATTGAGGCTCCAACCAGGAGGGAATTTCTTAGGAGAAAAAGTCTGAAACAATCCTCTTAGAACATGTTTAATCAGATGATCACTGAACAGAGTGGTAGCATGCCTCTTCCTAGTGAATGTAGAAATCGGCACCAGGTGTACTTTTATGGATGAGCACACCAAACATTTCTTTGCCAGGTGCGACAAGTAGAGCAGAATTTGCTCCGATGAAATGTTTAAAGGGTCTATCCCAGGACAACCCTTACACCACACACAAAACCTTTTCCATTTGCATGCATAGGAGACATTCGTAGACAGAGCTCTAGCCGCCTCCAAAATGCGGCGATAGTCACTAGGAATGTTCAGTAAGCCAAACTCAGAAAAGTTAGAAGTCACGCCGTCAGACTGAGAGAATCTGGGTCGTGGTGCAAAACTGCACCCATGTCTTGAAACGGAAGGTCCGGCGTCACTTGTAACCGCACTGGTTCTGCTATGGATAGATGGAGTAGGTCCGAGAACCACGGCTGCTGGCCCAGTACAGGGCACCAGAATCACACGGCATGGGTATTTCTGAATTCACTGGAGGGTACGCCGAATGAGTGGCAACGGATGGAATGCGTATGCGAACCTGCCCGTCCACGGGAACGAGAACGCCTCCCCCAACGAATCTGGCTGAGGCCATCTACTGGCAAACTCCTTGCACTTTCTGTTCTCTCGGGAGGCGAAGAGATCCAATGAAGGACGACCCCATTTCCGGAAAAAACGCTCGACACCTGCTGTTCCTTCAGCTGCCACTCGTGGAGTTGGTTCATTTCCCTGCTGAGAGAGTCTGCCTGCACCTTCATCACCCCCGGCAGATGAAAATGCCACAATATTGGCGTTTTGTTCGAGGGCCCAATGCCATAGTTCCTGAGCCTCTCTTGAGAGTATCCTGGAATGCGTGCCCCCATGCTTCCTGAGGTAAAACATTGTGGTTGTATTGCCCGTCAACACTCACCACAGAGCCGCGTATGCTCAGTAAAAACGATTTTAGGGCCCAATGAACCGCTCTCAGTTCCAGCACATTGATGTGAAGACTCGATTCGACTGGAGACCAAAGCCCTTAGACCTGGAAGGTGCCCAGATGCGCTCCCCACCCTGCCCGAGAGGCATCTGTCACAATTGTAGCTTGAAATTCCGGCTCTAATAACGGCACTCCGAGTCAGATTGTCTGAGAGCTGCCACCATCGAACAGCTTCCTGTAAGTCGCTGTTGACCACCATTCTTGTCGGACCATAACCCGCGACTTTGAGCCCACCGATCCGCCAGAAACTCTTGCACTGGCCTCATGAAGAGGCGACAGTCCTTCACCAACAGAATACCTGACGCCATGTCTCCCAACAGTGACATGTACTTTCTGACTGACACTACTGTCCCGACTATCCACTCTGCCGCTTTCTGCTCGAGTTTTTGAATTCTCTCGACGGAAGGCTTTACTAGGCCTGACTGAGTTTGGAATTCTGCGCCCAAAAACACCAAGTTCCTGGCGGGATATAGATATGACTTTTCGAAGTTGACAGCGAAGCCCAGTCGTTGCAACAGCCGCATGAGACTTTCCTGCGTCACCGCCGGAGACGAGCCGCATACCAGCCAGTCGTCCAGGTAAGGGAAGACGTGATGACCTTCTCGACAGAGCCACGCCACCACCGGCGCTAAACATTTCGTAAATCCCCCAGGACATTTCATAAATGTCCTGGGGGATTGGTAAGGATTTTGACCTACCACAAATCGCAGGAGTTTTCTGTGTGGTCAACGCATAGGTATGTGGAAATATGCGTCCTACAAATCCAACGACGCCAGAAAGTCTCCTGGCTGTACTGACCAAATGACCTCCTGAAGTATGAGCATCTTGAACTTCAGGCGTTGCAGAGTCTTGTTCAGCGCCCGAAGGTCCAGAATGGGTCGCCACTTGCCGTTGGGTTTCTTGGCCACGAAGTAACGGAGTGAACCCGCCTGACCTCTCTCGGCCACTGGAACTAATTCTATAGCCCCTTTCTGTAGCATAAGTACAACCTCCTGATGTAAGATGTGAAAATGAGGTTGCACAGAATACACAGGAGGAATAGGAACTGGTGGGTCCTTGAATTCCAGAGAGTGGCCCAACCTCACCGTGTCCAATACCAAATGGTCTGATGTAATTTTGTCCCATTCGTCGACGTGTAGGGCCACTCTGTCCCCCAGCACATTTCCTCGAAGACCGTCATTGCTGTGATTTTTTTTGTTTACCCTTGGCGGAAGAGGGCTGTCCTCCTCTCCTTCTGGATGCCTGAATATCACGGCTTCTTCGTGTAGACTGTACTGCTTGTCTATATCCTTGTGAGGAGTAGCCAGACTGATTGTAGTTCCGGTCTCTGGAGGCAGCAAACCGGGTGTTTCCTGAAGATCCACGAAAGGGGCGAAAGGGACGAAACGATCACCCGCTTTGCAAACCTTCCAATGACCTTGCCATGCCCTGGAGGGCTTCATCTATTTTTCCCCCAAACATTTGTTCCCCTTACAGGGCATGTCCAGTAACTTATAATGAACCTCCAGCCTAAGGTCTGTGCACTTTAGCCAGGCCTGCCTCCTTAGTACCACCCCATTATTTATCTGCTTGAACCCAGATTCTGCCAAATCCACAGCGATGTTAATGCTATGATTTTACGCCTCCTCGCCTTCACGCACCAGCAACATGGCCGCCTTTCTGTGTTCCTCGGGTAGATGTTCTAACATAGGAGCCGGCCGATGCCACATTTTGCGGTGGTCGCACGCCAGAATCGCCAACAAGTTAGCGGCTTTAACTGTTGTCGCTCCCACTGTTAAAACCTTCTTTCCGAAGGCATTTTTGTCTTCTAGCGTCGCTGTCAGGAGATGTAGTGCATTTATGCTGTGTCCTGGCTTTCCTGCTAGCCGCCGCTGACACCACTGATTCAGGCGTAGGTTGTGCAAGCACTTTGGTCTAGAGTCCAGGGCCTTACATTTTTTCTCTAACCTGCCTTTAACTGCAGGCTCTGAAAATGGGTGTTGCATGGTACGTAGGCCTTAAACATGGTCCAGGATTGGAACGCAGAAAACTGCCTTCCTCTTTCCCATTTGGTCAAATAGGAAACATTATTTCCGTTCTTGCTCTGGGGTTAGACCAAACTCAACACAGGCTTTTGCCATCATGGCATGAAGTGCCCCCAATGTCATCCAGGGGCGACTGTTGCGCCGGACTCCAAGGCACTTCTATTTCCACATCAGACTCCCATGTCTGGTCTCTTGATGGCGACGACAAAATGTCGAGATGGAGTCCCTGGGACCTTGGTCGGATTCAGAGTCCTGCAGCTCACCCTCCTCCGGGTGGGAACGAGGAGGCTATGTGCTCATCGGCCGGGAAGCCGGCAACTCAGCCGTGGACGCTGAACGCCGAGGAGCACCTGCCGCATCGACAAGTGTTACCGGAGGCGTACCCACGGGAGGCAATCTTGCATCCAGCTGACTTAATAGGGACTGCAGTGTAGATAAGACCTGTAGAGACACCACCGACTGCGGGTTCAGTAGAGGAGAAGCAGGTGGAACATTCTGTACTCCCGCAGACGAAGGGCCAAAGCACTGTAAGCCAAGGCTTGTTGGGTTAACCACAGGCTCTCGTTCCTCCTCCATCGATGACACTGAAAGGACAGACTCCTACTGTAATAAGGTGTCCGGCAGAAGGGCGTCATACGCCGAAGGCTGCCAAGCTCCACTCACTGGTAGCACATCAACGACGAAAACCTCGGGCCCTCGTCGATCGCCGCCACTGAAGCCGACAACACCACTGTGGAGACAGACACTGCGGCCGGCAGTGAAGCCGTCGATGACAGGGCTCCCGCTGACAGCGCTGGCAGCTGTGGCGCAGATTTGTTAGGCAATCCCGCCTTTTTTGAATCTCTGGATAGGTGCTTCGAAGATTCTCTACTCAAGGAAGACCTATGATGGTCTCCTGGAGGAGCGTTTCAAAGAGTCCTTTTTGTCCTTTTTCAAAGTAGATTTCTCAGGCCTTCGGGAGTGGTCAGACTGACCATGTTTAGACGATGAAGGAGCCCTTTTCATCAGGTGTTTCCCCCGAGGGACAGCCACTTTTTTCTGTAGGCTGTGACTTATTTGCCCACGGTTCAGCCAACACCGACCAGCGAGGCACTGCAGGGGGAGGTCTCTCTGATGCTAGACTGCGCACCGATCATACCTCTGATGGAGGGTAGGCTCCATTGTTTAGCCACGATATCAGCCGCCGACTGCGGTCCTCAATGTTTTCTGTGAGAAACCCTTGCAGATGTCGCAAGTATCGGCAGAGTGATGAGGGTAGAGGCAATCCATGTGCCTGTCCCCTTCAAATACCTTTTTCTCTCCGCAAGTAGCGCAGGGCCGAAACAACGCTTTTCCCGACATTGGGAAAGAAAATGACAACACACCAATGTGTAGAAAGCACAAGTGTCACAACCCTCGCCCAAAACCCCCACTGGCAAACCCATTGGCCAGGTGGATTCAGGACTCCTGCCTCTAGAGCCTGGCATCCTCTTTAAAAGCCCTCATTCATAAGAACCAAGCTATGCGGTTTAGTGTTTTGGGTGTGGCAGCCTGGAACTACTTTCCCTGGTACTTTACCTGGGCTATATAAGCCACACCCTGACTGCAGAACATGCTTCATGTTACTTTGCAGCTTGCAACTTGACACTCACCGTGTCCAGCTATTCCCTCGAACCTCGGAGAAGCAGAACCCGCAAGGAGACAAACGAACATCATTATCAGCAGCATCTTACCTGCAGTCTTCATCTTTAAACACTTGCAGCTACTGAGAACAGCTTACTCGAATCTGCACGCCTCCCAAACAGAAGGACCTGGAAGAGGAAGATAGTAGCAACATTAAAGAAAGCTGTAGAGACATTTACAAATGACAAACTGCTCAAAAGGCTTACCTGGCTGGTCGCCTCTCGGCTGGCACCACGCCGGCCATTCCACTCGCGCTGAAGAACACCGCGACCTACAAGGAAGGAACACACAGGTTAGCAAAGGCAAGACTTTGCAGCGCTGCGCAAGGCGCTTACTTACCGCATCATAGCGCTCTTAATGCGCCATCATTTACCAGCGGGGCTCAACCACGCCAGTTCGCCGCACTGAAGCTCTGCATACCTAAAGGAGAAAAAAAAAGACATTTTAAACAAAGAAAGGCATGCAGGATAGAAACAAAACTAAACAGCAATAAGACCTACCTGAACAATATCAAACGGGCTGGCGTCAGTGAAGTAACTGGACCGCACTCGCCCATGAAAAGACAACGCACCCCTGCAAAGAAGGCAGGACGGAGAGCATGCCTAATTCTACCACAAGGCAGAACCTTCCACCGCAGACCACTTCAGGGCAAAGCTGAGAAGCATACCAGCGAGTAACCCAGATGGGTGGCGTCCCTGTGGATACCAGGTCAGCGTAACAACGAGGTGATCCCCACACTTTGGAGACGGTTGAAATCTGAGGAGATGCCGCGGGGCGGGTCTATTTATACCCTACGTCCTATTGGGTGGTACGTAAGTGCCCCAACAGGACGTCGAAAGGACACTGAAGTGTCGAAGTTTTCCAAGGGAAAACGCTATTAAAAAAAAAAAAAAAAATACGAGGTTCCCAGCCTGACGACGGGGAATATTCAAAGCATGTGAATCCATGAAAGATCCAATGCTGGAGAACATATGATCTATCGAATCTTTTATAAACAAAACATTTTATGAAGAATGCACTTGGGTGGGGTAAAGGGTTAAATCTTTTTGGGAAACAGATAGGGATGGTTTTTAGGGGTGGGAAACCAGGATTCAGGGGTTGGGAGACATCCCCCCCAAAAATAAAGAGTTATATTTTGAAAGACATGTAACCCAGGAACCTCAAACGGGTAATCCACCCCCTTCCTCCCCCCGCTCAGTGAGGGGTTATGGGATGAGGAGAGGACCACTTGGGACAGGGGGACCAGTCACCTTTCTCAATCATCTCAGCAAGGGCCCACATACTTCCAGTGGTCCGTGGCAGCTTTCTCTCGCTAAACAGCCATCCACACACCTACAGCCGTTTTTGGCACTCATTTGGCAGATGCATCGCGTTCGACCAACGATTGTATTGGGGTGTTGTCAAAGACTGATTAACCAAATATTTTGAATGCGGTTAGCAGTGGGGTGTAAAGGCATTGAGATATAGGCAGGGCTCAAGCCGGGGTACACCCGGGGGCGGGGAAACAGAGTCCACCCACTTTATTCAGAAGTTGGACTCTGTCCCCCACACACCCAGCTAAAAGAGAAACATTGGATGCCCTCTTTGAATTTATGAATTAAAACAGACCTCGGGGATCAAACCGCAGTTGTCAGGTTTTGTAGGTCGGACACTTCACCACTGCACTATACAACTTGATGAAAAAATCCCATTTCGGTACTGCAAGTCCCAGGGAAAACATTTGTATTGGTTCTTGAGTTTAACACAAGCACACCTTTTAACGTTTTGCAAAAACCCCATTAGAGGGGGGGGTGGTGTGTGTGTGTGTGTGTGTGTGATGAAAGGGAAATGCCATTCGTACTGTATTTGGGTGGTTATGCAAAGCCAATTTAATTAAATGTGCATATTTCACCTTGTTATGCAAATTGCAGGCACTGTCACATCCCATTGCTTTGTTGAGGAGTGCCCCCACGTTCATTTTTAGGACTTGACCCCTGATTATATGATAAAGAAATGCAACATGAAGTCATTTCAGCCCATCTCGTTTGAGAAATGATTTTATAACAAAAAGGTAATTTTTAATTAAGGTTCTTTTGCAAAATAGCTCACAAAACTACATGAATAACATTTGAGATTCTTACCAACTGTTCATATGCAGCGGCTCTGTTCTGATAGAATGTGGAAAGGTCAACTTTTTTTTCAGTAGGGCACAGGCTTAGTGCATCTGTATAGCATTGTATTGCTTGTTCATATTTCCCGGCTTTAAAATATTTGTTGCCTTTATTCTTTGCTGCTTGAGCTCGATCAAGTGGGCTCTAAAATTAAAACAAACATAGGCCATGAAAACCTGTACTTGTTTGCACTTCATAATAAGAAAGTACTACATTTCAGGGTTTGAAATTGCTGGGCGCTGTGAAGAGCTCAGTTAAACCAACAGCTACTAGGAGCTGCGTTTGGCTGAAAAGGCCAATCCGTGCCTTACAAACATTTATGTGACATTGACTTTAACTGAGTGTTTGAAAAGGCACATAGATCAGAATTACAACACATATAGGACATATCGGATCATAAATTATGTGCAAAGAGTTCAAGCCTGAATTTCAGAATTAAAATTAGCAGTGCGCTTTATATCCGCTCTGGGTCCTCCAGCAGTAGCTCCCGACTACCGAAATTTAGCTCCTGCTCATCGAATCTTAGTTTCGAACCTTGTATTTATTTGTAATGGAACACACATGGAGGCTGAAAATACAGAAACAAGTCAAAAAGAGCAGAGGTGTGGAAGAACATATGCTTAAATAGAACAAGAACTCAATCAAGGTTGCAAAATGTACACTTAGTATCCATTGGCTAGTGAAATTTGACTTGGTGAATAAGAAATGGTGTGCTGTCCCATGTATAAAATGTAGGTGGCAAGTAACTTTTTGATGGATGGCTATTAGCTTACAACTTGAATGCTTGCCATCCTACTCAACAAATTCACTTTTTCAAGACAGGTTCCAATATTCTTAATCATAACTGACATGCACAACATTTTAGAAGGATTCCGGCATGGAGTACTACACAAAAACTAGAAATGATTAACCACAGCTACAAACGGAACATAGGAGGTCAATGACCCATCAAGTTCAAAAGAAAAGCACTTTCATCACAGTATATTCCATAAAAGTATTAAATATAAAAAGGTGCACATAAGTAATTATTTAGCAGAATGGAGCTTTAGTGGGAGAAGAGAAGCTTTTCACAAAGCACCCACAGTTCCTATATAAAACAAAATAAATCATTTTTTTAAAAAGGTGCTTCTCTTCAAATTTCAGTGATCGCTGCGAGGGAATCCATGCAGGCACCCAGTCTCCCCCAAAAAATAAAAAAAATAAAATGGGGCACCTAGACCTTCACTGAGTTAAACGGTTGCCCACTCACCTGCTCTAACCACTAAATAAATGTATTTAATATCTGGATCAGAGGTCAAAATTCGAAGATGGCAACTACTAGCCAGGCACAAAATTTAATTTGCCCTGTCAATTCTCTACATACACACAGATGGCACGCCATTTCTTTCTCGTCAAGAGTCAATTTTCATTAGCTAGTTGGGAGTGCACGTTTTGAGGTCTGGTCGGGGTGATCAGCAAAATTGCTATGGTGGGTAACTGAAGAAGGTTGTCCAAGATGCAAAGGTGCCTGTCCACGGCAATGCTTTAAATTGTGAATTAGCCTAGTGGAGATTTTTGGGGGATAGGGTTAGTAAAAACACAAATTAACTTTAAGTGGACCTCTTAACAGAAGGGGTCATCAAATAATTGAGGCACGGGCTGCTGCAACAGGTTCAAATCAACAAAGCCTCCGGCAAAAGCAGGACAGCATTTAATTTCTCTGAAACCTATAAAAGGAGAACCTGTGGGGAAACTGGATAGAGAGACTTTCCATAGTGAATCCTGGCGAAAAACATAGGCAACAGGAACTGTGTAGGAAAGAACCACCAATGCTTTTTTTTTTTTTTTTTTTTAAACACATATAGGAGAAACTGGTGATGACAATTGGGTTTAGCTTGAAAGCCGAGAAGTTCGGCCTTTTAACAGAAACAATTGTAAATGAAGAAAGTGTTCTGGGTGAGCAGAAGACAGCGTGCCAAAGGCCAGTAGATTAGCTAGGCCCCCAGATTTCAATCAGAATCAGTTTGAGCTAATTTGATTTCTTGCAACAGTGTGTTACTTCATCACGATTAAGAATGAAAGAGAAGTCACCTAAGATGGAGTAAAGGTAAATAAAAAAAAAAATGCAATGAACATAAATGTTAATGAGAAGGCGAAGCTGATCACGATTGCAGCAAACCAAATGAAAGATCTATCGGTTTAGATGTACAATAAGAGGGCAATCAATTGTGTCAGACGAGAAAAAAAACATATTGTGCCATAATATCTACTGAGAAGCACCAAGGCAGTTCAGAAGGAATAATACCATTACTGCGCCCCTAGGACGGCGACTGTCGCAAATGTCTTTTCCCTGCCCCCTTTACACCACATATATATGTGGCAGGGGGGAGCATATAATACAAGTATGGGGTGGTGCTGGGGGTCTCCCCCGCATATATATGTGGTGTAAAAGGGGTCGGGGGGGGGAAAAAAGTCCACATTTTCAACAGTCGCAGTAATGACAGATTCGGCAAGATCATAAACAAGCTTAAAATCAGCAGAAAAGTCATACAAGATGAAAAGTTCCCAACACCACTATCTGGCCAGTGTGTACGGAATAGAGAATACAACAGAGCCTGGGTCTCTGGTGGTGCACAAATCAACCTGCTCATTTCCCCAACAATTCAAATATTGCAAGCAGCTACAGGGATGAGGATACCACGTACTCAAAAGAGTGGAGATGGTGGCTTTTAAAAAAAATATATGAAATCTCAAACGACTTTTGATTGAAAGGGGGACTAGCACAGGAAGCTGTTAAAAAGATTAATAGAAAATTACAAAGTAAATGGGCAAAATGTTTCAGCAGGGTAGGGGAAAAAAGCAGTGTCCAGAAAGTGTGAGGATATTGAGTGCATCTGTTTGTTTAGTGGGGTGTTTGGGGAGGCAAGTAACATTTAGATAAGTGTCCAAGAGGAAAGAGCCAATGTCCCTCCACGTGCAAGCAGTTCTGCGAGAGAAAAAGTTAGCTACATCGCTGCCGAAGGAGGGGCAGTGAGAAATGAAGAGGTGGACTCTAAAAATAGTTTTTTCGCTGGCTTCGAGTAATGGAGGAGAATCAAGCGTGCTTAACTCCTTAACTGTTATATGGTGTGTTTTTTCTGTCCTGAATTCCCATAAGGAATCATTGCAGGCTCCACCCACTCCCGCACTTAAGGTAAAGGTTAATTTCCATTTTGTTGTCAAGAAGAACAGTTATGTAGAAGTCTGACATGAGATCAATAGGTTAAGCACTGAATACATTTGTTAGGGCACGTTCAATTAAGAATATGACAAGAGTTTTTATTTATAAGAGGATTAACATCATTTAAAGGTGCACACACTGGTTCATTGGAATATAAAAGAGCAAATGCATATGGCAGGGTTCAACGTTAGCAGTCGTCCTAGAGAAACATTATTTGCAGATTGGGCTCCCCATCAGGCATCCTTTCCTTTTATGGTGGAAAAGGACTCAAGACTCCACAGTGTCAATTCAGGGACATTCGCTTATGTGGCTGTGGAATGCCCACCAACCATTGCAGTGCATGGCCTGCACCTGCTTTAAAATTGATCCAAACTCCTTGAATGCTGCTACCACTAGGTAAGGCAAAGACAGATGAAGGGATGTCCATTTGCTTAGCCTTGGGAAGATGAGCCACCCATCCCATAACAGAGCTATACACATTCTCATCACAGAAAACGTCGGGTCAGGCTTGCAGATGAGCAATTCCTATCAGAGAAGGTCATTCGACAGGAAGATTGTAGATTTCCACACTGGCCAGTCCCAATGAAAGGGGCTCCAGCATTTTAACCCATTTTCATTTTTTGTAAGTTGGGAGCAAAACCATTTTTGTTTAGCTCTCATTGTATGGTATTCTCGCTGCAGAATGTTTTCTAAGGCTACATTTACATCAAAGTGGCTGCACTTAGTCACCACAAAAAAGTTCACAATTGAAAGTGATCAAAAGGTTATATAAAGAAAAAAAACAACACATTTGCATTATGCTTCAACTTCCTTTATTCTACGCTTCACCAGATTCACACTTTTAAAACCATTATTTATTTTTTTAAACACATCCAAAACACAATAAAACCGAAACTGAACTACACATCACCCTTTGTATCCGATATCTATTTAGTCCATTTCCTTCTCTCTGGGCACCATTAGTCATTTCCTGCCCAGGTCCTTTCCTCTTCTTTTTTTGCTCTTTTATTTTTATTTTATTTATTTATTTAGATTTATAAAGCGCTCATCGAGGCGCTGTTACAGAAATGGTTTGTTTTTTTTAGTTGTGTTATTGTGTTTTTTTGTCTTAGTTACGTATTTATAACGCGCTTGAACACCCAGAGGTTTCTAAGCGCGGACCCGGGGATCGAACCTGTGTTGCTAGAGTTAAGTACTATTTTCCTTGCTCCTTCATTGTGAGCTTAAAACAGTGTTGTTGCACGTTCTCTCTGGATTTAGAATTATAATTGGCATATAGAGTGCATTTACACTCTTTTCTATATTAATGTATGCAGTACAAGTCAGCTTGCAGCTCCAAATTTTGGCGCGCTCTGCACAAATTCCATAGGTGCATGCGGCGCTTCGATGCGCCCCATCTGCATCTAGAATGTGACCGGACCCGTGAGTATCGGACTCACATTAGGGCACCCAGTTCACGCCCAATCGAAAAAAAATGTGTGTTCCGAGCAGTGCGACTGGATGCAGATATATTACATGGAACCCTGCGGCCACGCGCTAGGATCTTCATGCGACATGACTCCCAGCAAGGTGTCGGGAGCGCTCGGGTGCGCTAGTATGCCACTACGCTGCCTCATTCTTCACCATGGCCGGGAGAGCCGTAGGTTCTCGGGACTTCGAGGCGGCGTATCTAAGTAAAGACAGATTCGGAAGCAGACAACACACTCCGAGAAACGGAAGTAGGCGGCAGCGAAGGTCGCTCTACGTGTGGCCATAGGGGCAATACGAGTTCCTGATACGTAACAAACCCCAATTTAGCAGGCTCTAGTGAACAACAGAGCTGAGCAGTGATTACATTTACTCATCCCCACTGGCTTCATTGATCATCCGGTTTAGAGGACGTGCCACTCAACCTGCTGTGTTCAAGTACCCAGGCACCCAGGCACATAGATTAATAGAATTAAGGGTCAAACCATGAGTGCGAGGACGGAAGTGATGGGGAAGATGCAGACCTTAACATCAGCTTGAAGGGGGTTCTTGGGCGACTCCCTTGTCAATGCAGTGGCTCAAGGGGTGCGAACCCTTCAGGATATATTGGAAGCACTGGAGTGCTTGATTGGGGATGGCCTAAATAGAAAAAGCGTCACTAAGGACTGCACATCTTCT